>NW_027507718.1:521106461-522462879 GCF_037356315.1 Lithobates pipiens
TAAATGTAGCCCCTTTTCTTTTATCTACCTTTGTTATTTGTGCTTGTTGTAAACTTCAATAAACGACTTTTGGAAAATTTTGCCCTAAATGTATGACTAAAATTGAGTTTATTCGATTCTTTTTTTTAAATTGTAATTTTTATTGAGAGAATTTTTTTAACAGAAAATGAAAAGATACAGAACTGACAATATTCAAAGAAAATCTGGGGCATACCATATTGGAAAGACTGGTATAACCTCATGGTGACTACAGACAGACAGTAGCAATGGAAGGATAAAAATAGATAACTAAAAGAAAACAAAACAAAATAAAATGCAGAAAGGAAATAAACAACAGAAAAGTATTACGTAAAACATTATTAAAATAAAAAGGCTGAGAGAAGACATATATGTCGTAATGCAGGGGTTGGGGTCTTGAGCAGGTGCTACAATAACGTGACTAATACCTGACAAAAGAGGGCTACATACCACTATAAATTTCCTCAGGAGGCAAGGTGAGCTTCAAACGGCCGTTGGGCCAGCAGAAACAGACTTAAAGTACTGACCAGATACAAAACATCAGGGGGCCAGAAGGTCAGGGAACACTAGGGGACGGACACCGACCGGGTGGCTAGGGGTACCAAGGGCGCCTGTGGGAGCCCAAAAATCGAGGCATCCCAGGGGGCCCAAATCATGCCAAACCGGTCAATCCCATCCTCCACCATAGCCGTCAAATGTTCCATCCTGCGTATGTCCCTGACGGTTTGTATCAGCTGAGTCTGGGTTGGGGGCTGAGTAGACAGCCAATTAGAGGGGATAGCTCTTTTAGCAGCAAGCAGCACATAGGAAGCTAATTTATTAGCTGCCTTCCCCAACTCCGGGAAGGGAAGGCCTAGGAGAAGGTGGACAGGATCCAATGGAATGGGGGTGTCAAAAATTTGCTGGAGCATGTGAGATACCATGGACCAGAAAGGAGTAATTAGAGCGCATTGCCAAAAGATGTGATAATGCGTTCCCTTGGTTCTCCCACACCTCCAGCACATGGGAGAAAGAGAGGCGTCATACCGATGAATAACCTCGGGGGTCCTATACCAGAACAGTAGGACTTTATATGCTGTCTCTCTCTGTGCCACACATCTGGAAATTCTAGAGGTGGAGGACCAAATTCTGGACCATTGCGGGAGAGTGATTTGTTGATTAAGGAGCTGCGTCCATTTGTCCATGTAGGAGTGGGATAGGGCAGTGAGAGAGGACCTCTGCTGGAGTATATGGTAGATACTAGAGATAAGCTTTGCTTGGTAGGGGCCCTGGGAGCAGAGCAGCTCAAAAGGCGTCGGTGTGGAGAGGGAGAGAGAGGGGGAAAGAGTTGAAAAGTAGTGAGTTATCTGAAGGTATGAATACCGCAAGTGGTTTGGGAGTTGACTGTCAGTTTGGAGGGCCGAAAAGGGCTTAAGTTTACGCGTGACAGGGTGAACGAAGTGGCGGAGTTGGAACAATCCCTCTTTAGCCCAGGGAAACATACGAACATGCGATAGACTGTCAGGAACTAAAGGATTAAACAGCACATTAGAGAGGGGGGGACAGGGTGAAGACAATGCAAATTTGGAAGAGCAGGAACGCCACAGTCTAAGCGTGAAAAACATGGGACCCAGGCAGAGGTCCAGAAGCCCGGGGTCCCTCATTGTCCCCGGCGACCACGCCAAGGAGCAAGGATGGGTCGGATATAGGGAACCCATCTCAATCTCCGTCCAGCGATTCGGAGGTCTCAGGCAAGACCAAGACACTATCGGGCGCAAATGAGATGCCAGATAGTATTTGTAGACGTCCGGTGCACCCATGCCCCCCTGATCTTTGGGGGCAAAAACCACCGAACCGGCCACTCTATGGGCCCTGCCATTCCAAATAAATTTCAAGAACCAGCGCTTAAGCAACTTAATCTGTGACATCGGGATGGGGACAGGCAAGGTTTCAAAATAATATAACAGTTTTGGCATGATGGACATTTTTAGCACATTAATTCGGCCTATCCAGGACAGGGGAAGGGAGGTCCATCGAGATAACATACTGTTGATAGACTTAAACAGAGGGATGTAATTGGTCGGGTAAAGGGCGGAGTAGGAAGTCGTCAGCTGAACTCCAAGATATTTGAGGGACGATGTGCACCAACGGTAGGGGAATGTATTTTGTAGACGCAGAAGTTCCTCCGGGGGAACATGGAGGGGGAGGGCCTCCGTCTTTGCCGTGTTGACCTTATAGCCCGATAGGGAACTAAAGTGAGTGAGTAGGGCATGCAGGGAAGGGAGGGAAATGTGGGGACTGGTTAGAGTAAGGAGGACGTCATCCGCAAATAAGGATAATTTATACTCCCTTTGCCGCATGGGTACCCCCTTGATATCAGGGTGAGATCTGATAGCCTCTGCCAGGGGCTCTAGGCAGAGTATAAAGAGGAGCGGGGAGAGAGGGCAACCCTGTCTCGTCCCGTTTGTCATAGGGAATGAGTGGGAGGTGAAGGACACTAATCGAACCTGGGAAGAAGGGTTGGAGTATAGGGATTGTAGCGCAGAGAGAAAGGGTCCCCGCAAGCCAAATCTAGTGAGGGTTGCGAATGGCCAGCTTAACCGGTCAAACGCCTTTTGGGCGTCCAGACTGAGAATCAGGGCGGGGCGACGAACCCTGTTCAGCATGTCAATTAGGTCTATAGTTCGCCGGGTGTTGTCACCCGCATGTCTGGTAGGAACGAAGCCCACCTGGTCTCTGTCTATGAGCTTCGTCAGGAATTGGGACAAACGGTTGGCAAGGATTTTTGTAAATAGTTTGTAGTCTGAATTTAAAAGGGCTATAGGTCTGTAGTTGTCTGGTAGGGTCGGGTCTTTGTCCTGTTTAGGTATAACCGTGATGAAGGAGTGAAGAAAATGTTGGTGAGGGGACTTACCTAGAAGCAGCGAATTATACAGGGTCACTAGATGAGGCGACAGGATTGGGAGGAAGTGTTTGTAATAGGAGTATGGGAGGCCATCCGGACCTGGAGCTTTGTGGGAGGGGAGAGCCTTAACGGTGCTGTCCACCTCCTCCTCTGTAACGGGTGCGTTTAGTATATGCAGATCCGAATCTGACAACTGGGGGAGCTTCAGGTCCGACATGAACTCCTCAAAAGCAGCCATATCAAAAGTAGGATGTTGTGGGGGGGTTAGGCAATTATAGAGTTTGGCATAGAAGTCACCAAACACCTGGGTCATTGTCTGGGGGCAGAAAGTGGGGGACCCGTCAGGAAGTCTGACATGGTCCGGGAAGGCGTGATAAGGCCTAGGGTTAAGTCTAGAAACCAGCATCCTGTGGGGCTTATTCGAGTACTCATAGAACTTTTGTTTAGCCCACAGGATCGATTTTTCTATGAGAGACATGTCTAGGGATTTTATACGGTTCCGCAGGCCAGTGACCGTGCGCAGCCGATCCACCGTAGGGGAGCGCAGCAGAGCTCTTTCTGCTCTGTTAAGCTCTAGGAGCAGGGAAGTTTTCAAGAGAGCCGCATCTTTTTTCCTTCGAGAACCAAGGGCAATACATTGCCCCCGGAAGAAGGCCTTGTGGGCTTCCCAGAGGGTGGACGCGCTGGGCACGGAGCCTTTGTTCAGGAGAAAATATTCGGACAGGGCCGCCTCGAGTTTAGTATTGGTTTCAGGGTGCTTGAGCAGAGACTCGTTGAGTCGCCAGTGACATTTCTTGGGGAAAGCAGCAGAGAGGCATAAATCTAGCGTCAAGGGGGCATGGTCTGACCAGGTTATCGCACCCAGGTCAGACGACACTGCGTGAGATTAGTGATGGCCGAACGGTTCGCCCGGCGGTCGTTTCGCGGCGAATTTCCGACATTCGCGGTCCGCACGTTCGAACGCCTTTTTCCGTCGTTCGCCGCGGCGGACTTACGTGTTTAATGTATACAAGAACTTTAACCTTTGGTGACACGTTTATCATGTGATACAGGACAGCCAATTGAGACATGACAGCACATGGACACTTGTACATTCCCCCTAACCTATAAATACACCCGATCCGGTGGCCATTTTACATTCTTTCTTCTGTTAAGATAGGGACAGGTTCCTGTGTGGAGTAGGGAGAGATAAACCACTAGCTATTTGGTACACAAAAGTTCTTTTCAGGACTGGTATAGGTGTTAGGTGTTGATAGGTTTGCTGTGCTGCTGATTCTTGCAGCAGCCTGAGTGTCTTTTGTTAGTTTAGAGAAAGGGAAAGGACGGTGTATGCTACAGGGACAGCCAGATTAGTCTTTCATCATCATCATCATCATCATCATCATTAGCTGTTACTATCAAGGTCCACAAAAGAGCTGTTCCAGTAACCACTAATCGTTCTCTTTTTTTGCCAATTTGTATAGGGACAGGAAGGAAGCAGTGTTGTCAGGCAGTGAGGGTAATTTTAAAGACTTGCTGTTATTATTAGTTCCACAAAGGTTCTTTTCAGGACTGGTATCAGTGGTACAGTAATAGGCTTGTACATGTATAATATTCTTTCTTCCAAATATAGAAAGGATATTATACTTGACTGCTGCCCTTCTGCTGCAGTCTGCTAAACATTCACAACTCACTTGTTCCACAAAAGTTCTTATAAGGACTGGTAACTTGGTATAGGGTGCTACGGTACATAGGCTTGAGTGCGGTACAGTCTGCTGTTCTGTAAGGACCGCTATCGGTCCACAATAGATAGGGTTGACGTGCACCACTGCTGACCGCTGCCCTATACTGCAGCAGTCCTTCAGCGGTATAGGGACTGACGTACAGTCTGCTAATCACTAACACACAACCTGCTTGTTCCACAAAAGTTCTTATAAGGACTGGTAACTTGGTATAGGGTGCTACGGTACATAGGCTTGAGTGCGGTACAGTCTGCTGTTCTGTAAGGACCGCTATCGGTCCACAATAGATAGGGTTGACGTGCACCACTGCTGACCGCTGCCCTATACTGCAGCAGTCCTTCAGCGGTATAGGGACTGACGTACAGTCTGCTAAACACTAATACACAACCTGCTTGGTCCACAAAAGTTCTTATAAGGACTGGTAACTTGGTATAGGGTGCTACGGTACATAGGCTTGAGTGCGATACAGTCTGCTGTTCTGTAAGGACCGCTATCGGTCCACAATAGATAGGGTTGACGTGCACCACTGCTGACCGCTGCCCTATACTGCAGCAGTCCTTCAGCGGTATAGGGACTGACGTACAGTCTGCTAAACACTAATACACAACCTGCTTGGTCCACAAAAGTTCTTATAAGGACTGGTAACTTGGTATAGGGTGCTACGGTACATAGGCTTGAGTGCGGTACAGTCTGCTGTTCTGTAAGGACCGCTATCGGTCCACAATAGATAGGGTTGACGTGCACCACTGCTGACCGCTGCCCTATACTGCAGCAGTCCTTCAGCGGTATAGGGACTGACGTACAGTCTGCTAATCACTAACACACAACCTGCTTGTTCCACAAAAGTTCTTATAAGGACTGGTAACTTGGTATAGGGTGCTACGGTACATAGGCTTGAGTGCGGTACAGTCTGCTGTTCTGTAAGGACCGCTATCGGTCCACAATAGATAGGGTTGACGTGCACCACTGCTGACCGCTGCCCTATACTGCAGCAGTCCTTCAGCGGTATAGGGACTGACGTACAGTCTGCTAATCACTAACACACAACCTGCTTGTTCCACAAAAGTTCTTATAAGGACTGGTAACTTGGTATAGGGTGCTACGGTACATAGGCTTGAGTGCGGTACAGTCTGCTGTTCTGTAAGGACCGCTATCGGTCCACAATAGATAGGGTTGACGTGCACCACTGCTGACCGCTGCCCTATACTGCAGCAGTCCTTCAGCGGTATAGGGACTGACGTACAGTCTGCTAATCACTAACACACAACCTGCTTGTTCCACAAAAGTTCTTATAAGGACTGGTAACTTGGTATAGGGTGCTACGGTACATAGGCTTGAGTGCGGTACAGTCTGCTGTTCTGTAAGGACCGCTATCGGTCCACAATAGATAGGGTTGACGTGCACCACTGCTGACCGCTGCCCTATACTGCAGCAGTCCTTCAGCGGTATAGGGACTGACGTACAGTCTGCTAATCACTAACACACAACCTGCTTGTTCCACAAAAGTTCTTATAAGGACTGGTAACTTGGTATAGGGTGCTACGGTACATAGGCTTGAGTGCGGTACAGTCTGCTGTTCTGTAAGGACCGCTATCGGTCCACAATAGATAGGGTTGACGTGCACCACTGCTGACCGCTGCCCTATACTGCAGCAGTCCTTCAGCGGTATAGGGACTGACGTACAGTCTGCTAAACACTAATACACAACCTGCTTGGTCCACAAAAGTTCTTATAAGGACTGGTAACTTGGTATAGGGTGCTACGGTACATAGGCTTGAGTGCGATACAGTCTGCTGTTCTGTAAGGACCGCTATCGGTCCACAATAGATAGGGTTGACGTGCACCACTGCTGACCGCTGCCCTATACTGCAGCAGTCCTTCAGCGGTATAGGGACTGACGTACAGTCTGCTAAACACTAATACACAACCTGCTTGGTCCACAAAAGTTCTTATAAGGACTGGTAACTTGGTATAGGGTGCTACGGTACATAGGCTTGAGTGCGATACAGTCTGCTGTTCTGTAAGGACCGCTATCGGTCCACAATAGATAGGGTTGACGTGCACCACTGCTGACCGCTGCCCTATACTGCAGCAGTCCTTCAGCGGTATAGGGACTGACGTACAGTCTGCTAAACACTAATACACAACCTGCTTGGTCCACAAAAGTTCTTATAAGGACTGGTAACTTGGTATAGGGTGCTACGGTACATAGGCTTGAGTGCGGTACAGTCTGCTGTTCTGTAAGGACCGCTATAGGTCCACAATAGATAGGGTTGACGTGCACCACTGCTGACCGCTCACCTATACTGCAGCAGTCCTTCAGCGGTATAGGGACTAAGAGTTTTGTCACAGGGTCATTTAAAAAATGACATGCAGAGGAAGAGGCAGGCCCTTCCGCAGGGGTGGTAGGGGTAGGGCAGGAGCAACAGGCTTGAGCCAAAGTGGGAAGTTGCAGAAGGTGCGTTCAATTACTTTAAAGGATGCACCAGACTTGGTTGAGTGGCTCGCTCAGCCTTACTCTTCTGCACCCTCCTCATCCTCTCGATCTGCACCCTCTTCTTCACTCTCTGCTATGTGCACCCCCAAAGACACTACCACCAACAACACGACCACCACCACCACCACCACATACCTTCCGCTTGAGTCACTGGAATTATTTTCCGATCCATATCAAGAGGACATTTCTGATGCGCAGCCACTCTTGGTATTGGATCAGGAAGAGGAGGTAGCAACAAGCGCTACTCAGCAGTCTGACGCCAGTACCCAGATCAGCCCAAGGAGGAGGTTGGTCCCCGGTGTTGCTGCCTACTCCGAGATCTCTACTTATAGCGGTGGGGAAGGTGACGTTGATGATGACGTGTCTAGTGATGTCACGTGGGTGCCCACAAGAGAGGAAGAGGAGGGGAGTTCAGAGGGAGATATGGACCAGCAGATAGGGAGGAGAAGCAGCAATGACTTACATTGCACAGCAGGGACAAAGCAGACTGCAAATGTATCAGGAGCGAGTCATCGACCATGTACGGTCACATCTGGCGCTCCCAGGACACCGGCACATGGCTCCGCAGTGTGGGCTTTTTTTAACGTGTCCGCTGCTGACAATAGCGTTGCCATCTGCAATCTTTGCAGTCAACGCGTTAGTCGCGGTAAGCCCAATACTCACCTAGGGACGACCGCCTTAAGAAGGCACATGAGCAGCCATCACCGAGCCCAGTGGGAGCAACGGAACACACAAAGCCACACTGCAGGCTCTCACCGTCCAGCCTCGTCTTCTACTTCTCCTTCTCCTCTCTCCTCACAATTGTCCTCCACTCCACCTTCCATCACGCCAAGCTCACATTTTTCTGCAAAAAGGCAGGCTTCCGTGGGCCTAATGTTTGAGCGTAAAAAAATGATGATGCCGGATAACCCTCTTGCCCAACGGTTGGCGGCTGGCTTGTCAGAACTCATAGCCCGCCAACTACTGCCATATAAACTGGTGGACTCGGAGGCCTTTCGCAAATTTGTGGCCATTGGAACACCACAATGGAAGGTCCCAGGAAGGAAGTATTTCTCAGAGAAGGGCATCCCAGAGCTATATGGCCATGTTCAGCGGCAAGTGAATGTATCTCTGGCACACAGTGTCGGTGCCAAGATACATCTGACCACAGACACGTGGTCTAGCAAACACGGGCAGGGAAGGTATATCAGTTTTACTGCCCACTGGGTGAACCTTCTGACGGCCGTCAAGCATGTAACCCGTGGCACCCGTGTAGATTTGGTTTTACCGCCACGGATTGCATGCAGGCCTGACTCTTCTTCTCCTCCTCCTACTCCATCCTCCTCCCTCTCCTCCTCAGCTGCCTCCTCCTTTTCCGCTGCTAGCGTCTCTTCCACTGCACCGCCCAAGCTCCCCAGAACCTATTCCACATGCCAGGTGAGACGTTGCCATGCCGTGCTGCGTCTGTTGTGCCTGGAAGCAAAGAGCCACACTGGCCCGGCACTCCTTTCAGCTTTGCGTTCACAGGCAGATGAGTGGCTAACACCGCTCAATTTGACAGTTGGTAAAGTGGTGTGTGACAACGGTGCCAATCTGCTTAGCGCATTGAAACAGGGCAAAATCACGCACGTGCCGTGCATGGCACACGTCTTAAACTTGGTCGTGCAGCGATTCCTTGTCAAATACCCTGGGGTCCAGGACATCTTGCGGCAGGCAAGGAAAATCTCGGCCCATTTCAGAAGATCTTACACGGCCATGGCTCGCCTTGCTGACATTCAGCGGCGACACCATCTGCCGGTCAGACGTCTTATTTGCGATTGCCCGACGCGATGGAACTCAACCTTCTATATGCTTGATAGGCTGCTCCAGCAGAAACGTGCAGTTAACGTCTACCTGTATGAACTCTGCGAAAGAAACGGTTCTGGGGGGCTGGGTTTTTTTTCACCGCGCCAGTGGCTGCTCATGCGC
Organism: Lithobates pipiens; assembly: GCF_037356315.1. Taxonomy (NCBI): domain Eukaryota; kingdom Metazoa; phylum Chordata; class Amphibia; order Anura; family Ranidae; genus Lithobates; species Lithobates pipiens. The sequence goes on from NW_027507718.1 coordinate 521,115,529, forward strand.
GACACATGCAGACTTCTGCGGCCATTTGAGGAGATCACCAAACTGGTCAGTCGCAGCCATGGCGCCATCAGTGACATGGTACCTTATGCCTTCTTTCTGGAGCGTGCATTGCGTCGTGTCATTGATCAGGCTGTGGAGGAGCAGGAGCGGGAAGATGAGGAAGTCGCAATGCTGGATGAATTCCCAGGGGGGGCTACTCTATCTGAGACAAGTCAACAACAGGAGTCTGATGAGGAGTCAGAGGAGGATGGTGCCGGGGCGGATGAGCAGGAGCAAGAAGAGCATGCTTTAAACCTTTCTGGGATCCCTGTTGTGCGAGGATGGGGAGAGGAGAATGAAGAGGACGACATTATCCTGGATGATGAGCAGGAGCCAGGCCACCACACCGCTTCCACTTTAGTGCAAATGGGGGCCTTCATGCTCCAGTGTTTTAATAGGGACCCCCGTATAAAAAGCATGAGGGTCAAGGACCAGTACTGGGTGGCAACGTACTTAGACCCCCGGTACAAACACAAAATGGCGGAAATGTTACCGCCGTCGCAGAGGGCTGTCAGAATGCAGCACTTCCAGGCCTTGCTTCGAGAAATGCTGCATTCTGCTTTTGCGTGCGCTGGCAGAGGAGCAATTCCCACTCCCAGAGAAGGATTTGCGGGTACCAATCCAACAGCGCCTGCAAGAAGAGGCCGGTTTGAAGATGTGTTGGTGACTTCGGATATGAGGTCATTCTTTCAGCCGACCCATCGACAGGTGTCATCCGGATCCAGCATCAGGGAACGCCTAGACCGTCAGGTGTCCGACTACATTGGGTTAACGGCCGATGTGGACGCTCTGAGGAGTGATGAACCCCTAGACTACTGGGTGGGCAGGCTTGACCTCTGGCCAGAGCTTGCCCAATTTGCAATCGAACTGTTGGCTTGCCCCTCATCCAGTGTCCTGTCCGAAAGGACGTTCAGCGCAGCAGGGGGGATTGTGACCGATAAGCGTACTCGCCTAGCTCACCACAGTGTTAACTACCTCACATTTCTAAAAATGAATGAGGCATGGATCTCGGAGGAATTCAACACATGTGACCAGTAGACCATGTATATGTCTATAAACTATTTTTTTAATCAAGCACACAGACCTTCTTAATTCATTTGGCTCACTTCCTTGACCCAAAAAAGCACACCGTACTATATGCCCCTACCCTCCTCTTTGAAGAGGTTGAGCGGTGTCATATTTCTACTGGGGCTGCTTATGATATCCCTGTGCTGTGCTGACTTCCTCCTGGGGGTTCTTATTATGAAGGGATCACACTATCCCTGTGCTGTGCTGACTTCCTCCTGGGGGTTCTTATTATGAGGGGATCACACCATCCCTGTGCTGTGCTGACTTCCTCCTGGGGCTGCTTACGGTGCTGCTGTCAGTGCTGTATGTCACGGTGCTGCTGTCAGCGCTGTATGTCACGGTGCTGCTGTCAGCGCTGTATGTCACGGTGCTGCTGTCAGCGCTGTATGTCACGGTGCTGCTGTCAGCGCTGTATGTCACGGTGCTGCTGTCAGCGCTGTATGTCACGGTGCTGCTGTCAGCGCTGTATGTCACGGTGCTGCTGTCAGCGCTGTATGTCACGGTGCTGCTGTCAGCGCTGTATGTCACGGTGCTGCTGTCAGCGCTGTATGTCACGGTGCTGCTGTCAGCGCTGTATGTCACGGTGCTGCTGTCAGCGCTGTATGTCACGGTGCTGCTGTCAGCGCTGTATGTCACGGTGCTGCTGTCAGTGCTCTGTATTACGGTGCTGCTGTCAGATGCCTCTATCACGGTGCATGTGTCATTCCGGTATGTCACGCTGCTGGTGATCATCTCCTGCACCCTCTTCTTTGCCTACCCTGGTCCCTGACCTTCCCTCTCCTCCATTGCCTTCATTAGCTCCATAGTCCTGAATTGTTAGAACAATTTCCCAAATAAAATAAAAATGCTTGTAGTTATCGATCCCAAATTCACCTCATACATGTATTATGTCATTGTCCAGATGGTGGGACTACGTTTTACCCCCTAATAATTACCACGTGGCCGCAAATTCGACATGAAGGTTTGCAAAGTTCGCCTCCCATTGAAGTCAATGGGGCCCGCGGCGAACGGTCGGTTTCGCGAACGTTTGGGTCCGTTCGCATTTCGCGTTCGCGAAACGTCCCGTCGGAAGTTCGTCCATCACTACGTGAGATATCAAGGGGGCCGTAATAAAAAAATAATCCAGTCGAGAGAACATCTTGTGAGGAGGGGAGTAAAATGAGTATTGCCTACCCAAGGGATGTTTCAGCCGCCAAGCGTCGAACAAGTGGTGTGTACGAATAAGTTTCCTAAAGGAGGTAGCCAGGGTGTGAGAAGCCGGGGGGGAGTGAGATTAAATAGAGATCGTCTGTCCCGGGCGGGAGAGAGCACAGCATTAAAGTCCCCCCCTAGAACTGTAAAGGGGGAAGAAAGCTTATGCAGACGCGCCAAGGCATCTGTGAGAAATTTCACCTGGCCTGAATTGGGGGCGTAGATGTTCATGATCGTCATAGGGTTAGATAGATAGGACCCCTGCAGTATAATATAACGACCATGAGGATCCACGTGAGATGACCTAACCTGGAGAGGACATGAGTTTTTTATTAAAATTGCTACTCCAGCTTTACCCGAGGGGTCCGATGCCACATAAGACACCGGATAATGTTTAGATACGAATCTAAAGGAGCCCCCGGCCCGGAAGTGCGTCTCCTGGACTAGTATCACATCCGCGCCGGAGGCCCTAAACTCCCTCAAGGCCAGCCATCTCTTCCTGATGGAGTTCAGGCCCCTTACGTTATAGGAGACCAGTTTCAAAGCCATGTCGCGTCGGGGCAGTCAGGCCAGTGAACACGCAGGTCAAAGGGCGGAGGCCCAGACACAACACGGCTCAATAAGGGGCCAGGGAGGGGCCCCAACCTGCCTATCAGCACATTATAATTAAAACAGATATTGCTAACAATAGAGGTGGTTGCAATATGGAAAGAAACACCTAAGGACATATGTAAACATAAAATGCACAAGACAGTTATCGGCAAATGCATTAGAGAAAAAACCCCAATAAAAGCAATAAAGTCAAAAATAAAAAAATAAAAATAAAAATAAAAAATAAAAAATAAAAAAATAAAAATGAAAAACCAAAACACCAAGAAGACATCATAACAATAGTATGAAAAAGATAGAACACATATCAGTCCCCAAAAAAGGGGGTACGCGTACAGGCCCAAAAAGGGGGCCACTGAAAATAGTGATGCAGAGCAACCATAAGGCCAGGACGGCCTAAAAAAAACAAAAAAGGTCAGCAAAGAAAAACCTGAGAGAGTCAAACCCCTCAGGGGTCCTTGGCCGCAGCCTAAGGACTTGGTGGGGAGCATGGCAGTTCCCAACATGGAAGGGGGTCCGTGACGACCCGCCCCGACGATCCAGAGAGGTCGATGGCGTTGTAGGGGCTTCCCATGTCCTCCGTAACAAAGTCAGTAGCCAAGGGAAGCAAACTTAAACTTAGGTATATAACAGAACCTTAGAAAAAAACAGCCCAACTGGGATCTCTGAACTAGCGGTGGGACCGCGCAAGGCCGAGAAACAACTGTAGAGGCACACCTCACTCCACGGGGGGGGAACCATCAAAAAAGGTCGCAACCCTCCGTGTGAGGCAACAAGAAAAAAAGAGAAGGGGGCAAATTCCGAGGGGACCCCGACAGGTCTTCAGGTGGGGGGTCTGGAGCGTTGAGAGCGTTGGGGTGTGGAGTAGGCCCTCGATCCTCTTCCCCTCACCGGGGTCCAGATCCTGGGAGGAAGAGAGTTGTGTCTTGGGGTAGTCGGAGGTGCTTGGTCAAACTCTGCAGGGAGCGGGGGAAGGCCCAGCTTCTTGAGGAAAGCCTCCCCTTCCTAGGGGTCCCGCAGGGTGTGCTGGCCCCCCTCCGTGGTGACACTCAAACGGAAGGGAAAGCCCCAATAATAAGGGACTTTGTGCTCCTGAAGGTGGGATGTGATGGGTCTCAGAGAGCGACGCTTGGCCAATGTGATGGGAGAAAGGTCACTAAACAGTTGAATTTTATCCCCCTTGTACTCAATGCTGGGCCTGTTGTGCGTAGCCTTGGTCAGGGCCTCCTTGCTTTCATAGAAGTGGAAACGCACCACTATATCCCGGGGCCTGGCCCCCGCAGGGGGTTTGGGAGCCAGGGATCTGTGGGCCCTGTCCAGGCGCCAGTCTATGTCCGCTATGTCCGGGGCCAGGGTGTTGAAGAGACCCAGAAGATATGGTCTGATGTTATTGTCAGCTATCTTCTCAGAGACACCACGAATCCTGAGGTTTTGGCGCCGTTCTCTGTTCTCGAGATCCTCCTGTTGGAGTTGTAGTTGGGAGACAGAGTTTTTAAGAGTAGCGTTTTCCTCTTCAAGGGCCTGCACGTAATGCAAAGTCTCGTCAAATTGTGTTTCCAGGGTCGCTGTGCGTTCCCCTAGGGCATCAATTTCCCCCCTAAGCTCTCTGGAGATCCTTCCCATCTCCTGGGCTATGTCCCTGGTAACTTGCTGCGCCAGGGCCTGGAGTTTGAGATCCATCAATTCTGGCGTGAGGGCCTGCGGAGGGGGGGAAGGCGGGGGCAGTCGGGGTGACCGCTGTGAGGAATCCTCCGCCATAAGCGCACTTACATAGTCCTTCGGATCCCCCTGTGTAGTCGGGGCCGGGGATGAGGGCCTAGTTAGAAAGCGATCCATATTGGAGGAGGGCTGCGGGGGACGATACGCCGATCGCTGATCCCCGATTTTTCCCATGTAGTGCCTTGGAGGGATGAGGAGAGTCGGAGGTTTGCCCCTGGATCAATCTGTGCTAGCGTTAGCGTTGCAGGGGCCGTGGATCGCGGGACGGGACCGGAACTCACGGATTAAACATCCGCCATCTTGGAGAGCCGCGCGTGCGACCTAGTAGAGATGTTCAAAGCATAACTCGGATTGGTAGAAGGGCGAATGAAGGCCTTTGGGTGCAGATGAAGGGTTTGGGTGGTCCAAGATGGCCGCCGGCTAGGCCAAGGCCTCAGTTTTGCAGTGTGGAGGTGACCGTGGGGAGCGTAGGAAACCTTCCTGGGGTGCCCAGTCCCCGCTGTGGCGGGATAATATGTCCTTTCCCCAGGGGGCAGTGGTATTGGCGCTGTAGGGGAGCCTGACAGGAGATCTTCGGCAGGCCCTGGGTGTAGCAAGATGGCCGCCGGAGCACACCGCACTAACCTGGCATCCGATGGGCTCCCCTGTGTCCTGTGTTCGGCTCCCTTCCTCCAGCGGGAGGGCCCCGGGGACCGAGCGGTGCTGTGTGGTGCCGAGATGGCCAAAGGGCGGCCCGGATTCCGCCGTCCGGCGGCGGTGGGGATAGAGTAGGCCGCAAGATGGCGGCGACCGGCCTGATGTATAGCTCGCGGCCGCGGGCCGGTTCACAGTGCCGAGGCCGGCCAAATACCGCCCCAGCCCGGAGCAGATGTGTCCCGCAAGACAGATGGAGGGTGCAGCGGGCTCCCAAAATGTGTCCTGAGAGTGGATGGACACGGATTACGAGAGGTGCCAGCGGAGCTCCTCTCTGACACGTCCCTCTCCTTCTGCCGCCGGCCACGCCCCCGTTTATTCGATTCTTCTTATAACAAAAAGTAAAAAATATATTTTTTTCTCAAAATTTTCGGTCTTTTTCCATTTATATCGCAAAAAATAAATATCGCTGAGGCAATCAAATACCATCAAAAGAAAGCTCTATTTGTGGGAAGAAAAGGACACAAATTTCGTTTGGGTACAACATTGCATGACCGCGCAATTACCAGTTAAAGCAGTGCAGTGTGAAATTGTAAAAGGACCTCTGGTCCTTAGGCTGAAAATTGGTCCGCGGCTGAAGTGGTTAAGGTTGTATAAAGACCCATAATATGAGCTAAATGCATCCGCTATTTGTTGAGGATGGTACGTCTTTTGTCTAGTCACAGGATGAACTATATAAGGGATTTTCGTCTTGTGTCTGTTGCCTCTTAAATTGTGCGCTAGGAGCTTACCAGCTCTGTTGCCATGCACATAGTAGTTAATTTTCATTCACTTGGATGATTTTTCAAATTCCTCTAGCAGCAGGAGCCTAAGATTATGTCTGAGTTGGGACAATTTTTCAGATAACGCCGGTTTGGTGCGAAGTTTGTTTTGTGTTTCTATGTCTGAAATTGCTTTAGTTAGATTGTTTAACAGCTTCAGCCTCTGCTTTTTTGCCCTCGCCCCCAACTGTACCATAATTCCCCGCATAAATGCCTTATGGGCATTCCGTAATACACAATTATCTCTAACTGAACCATCATTATGAGCAAAAAACTCCCGAAGGCGAGTTTGAATAGTGTCCTTTGATTCTTTTTGCTGGAGAAGATAAGAGTTAAGTTTCCATAGTGGACTCCTTTGAACCGCTGTTGGATCGGCAATGGACAACACCACTGAGGCATGGTCCACCCAAGATATTGTGCTAATGGAGACAGTCTTAGACATTAATAACACCCTCTGATCCACTAGAAAAAGGTCTATTCTCGTGTAGACCTGATGAGGCGAAGAGAAAAAAGTAAAATCCCTTTCAGTCGCATGGAAATAGCGCCATGCATCATATAAGTTATTGTCGTGAATGGATGGTAGCAGTTTAATAGTATTCCGTTTGGAGGTCGAGGTTGAGTCACATGTCGGGTCTGGAGTGGCGTTAAAGTCTCTGCATATTACCAACAAGCCTTTTTGGAACTTCCGGATCTTTCTCATAAATTTGTTAAAGTAGCGGACTTGGTGCACATTGGTGGAGTATACGGTAGCGATTGTGTAGGTGGAAGAGTTCACATCACAGACAAGAATTAGAAATCTACCTTTTGGATCTTTAACTTCCTGGTGTACCGTAAACGCCGCCGTATCCCTAATAGCAATGAGATCCCCTCTGGTCTTGGAATCAGCGTTGGCAGTAAAGACAAAGGGATAGCTTCTGTGTGAGCATTTAGGGGGAGCCAAGGAGCTAAAGTGCGTCTCCTGTGCACAAACAATGTCGCTGTTATGGAGTAAGGCTTCCCTCCACAGGGATTTCCACTTTGAGGGATGGTTAAGCCCTCTAGTGTTGATAGTGAGGATATTCAATGCCATATGTCTAAGGATCTACTTGCTAAGGTGAAGCGATGATAAAGACCTGAGGTGGTGTTGTGTTCAGCTGGAGGAAAGTGAGGGCGCACCAGTGACAAATGTCCCATGCCCGGTAACACTAAGGGTGTACTCACATTGCCAATCAGAGAAACGGAGGACACTCCTGAAGGAACGAAATGGGGGAGATGCCGGTAGTCCCGGGTCTTTGTCATTTTGGTCCCATGAAGGAGCCCGAAAATTCCTGCTTCCGGCGATGGTAGCCATCTCGTGGAAAGAAGACGGAACATATTAAGAAAAAAGAAGAAAAGCAAAAACAGCAAATGGAAAAAACAAAAAAAGGATAAAAATGAAAAAATAAAAATAAAAAAACATAAAAAACATAAAAAAACTCAAAGAAATACCAATGCAACCGAGCACCAAACAGGGTGCTCAACTTAGGTATAAGCAGGTTACCCGCGATCAGCAGGAAGCTGCTGCTATTTCTGGGGGTTTAGTCCAACCGTACAAGTCACGGTCCTACACTTCAGGGATTTGGAGTAACTCATGACCATCCGACATGTTCACACATGAGAGCGAGCGTTTCTTCCAGTGACTTCTTTCCATTCCCTGTCCACTTGTCTGGGTGTGCTGGTGGCTGGGGGAGTATCCGCATCTTCAGGGAGAATGTCCCACTCTCTCAGGAGAGCTATACCCTCTTCTAATGAAGAAATCACATACGTGCGATTGTCTCGTGTCACTGTGAGCTTCGTGGGGTACCCCCATTTATATGCTACTTTGTGGTTCCAGAGAACTTTGGTAACTATATTCAGGTTCCTCCTTTTCTGTAAGGTGTATTGGGACAAATCTGCAAAGAATTGCAAGTTCTGATATTGTGGGGGGATAGCATCCTGCTTTCTCATGTACATCATGAGGTTTTCTTTAACATGAAAGAAGTGTAGACGGAGGAGTACATCCCTTGGTATATGGTCAGACAGGTGGGATGGTTTGGGCAGCCGGTGGATTCTATCAATGGTAATGTCGAGATCAGTGAGCTCAGGAATGAGGGTTTTAAAGAGCGTTGTAGCATAGGAGCTCAGGTCAGATTGTTGCACTGATTCGGGAATACCTCTGATTTTCAGGTTGTTTCTCCTCGACCTGTCTTCCAAGTCAGCTAATGACCCATGCAGCATCACTGTCTTTCTCCTCATACACATCGACCAGATCGTTGATTGTATCAGCGTATTCACCCATTTTCACCTCTATGTGATCTACCCTGTCACCCAGCTCATGGATATCTCAATTAAATTTGTGCATGCAGGATGCCATATCCAATTGTATGGTACTCCTGAGAGACAGCAGCATGTCCTTTAGCACAGTGTCCATCACAGGCTGGTTCTGCGTAGGGAAAGATTTGATCGATTTTGGCATGTCTCTCGTGTCATCCCCGGATTCGGTGCCTGGGCTGTCCAACTTATGCAATCCATTGCCATCCAGCCTGGGCCTGGACTTAACTGGGCTTTGGGTTGCTGGGGATGGTGGAGAGGAGGGCCGGGAATCGGGTGAATATGTTATTTTAGGCAGATTCCCTTTCTTAGTGTTGTGTTTCGCCGCTGGGGCTGCAGAGATGGAGTAGGCCTCGGCGCCATCTTGCTTACCCTCCATGGCTTTCATGTGGAAGAAGTCCGTTAAACGTTGTGGGCGCCTTGGGTTCCGCCGTTTGCCAGGCATGTTCTCATCGGTTGCCCGAGCTGGATCGCCGGTTTTCGGAGCAGAATCGGTGTTCGGATGGTCCGCTAATAGCCACTTATTCCCTGAAGCGCCGGAGCTCTGGATCTATGCGACCATCCGGCTCCATTGCAGGCCACGCCCCCCGGGAAGTTTGGATTTAATGGAGCAATATATTCAGCCAAAATCAAGTGTATATTAAATCCTATACTGCAAAATGCATCAAATATAAATCCAAAAAATAAATACATTTCCGTGAAAGAAATAATAATGATGAATAAATGATAAAAAAAAAAAAAAATTATTGAATAACTTAAAATTTAACCCAGTGAATAAGTGATCATTTGCACCATACACTCAATCACTCATCAAGGAGTATTGCAAAGCATATACAGTGTTATACAATGTTGCAAAAGTCCATGAGTCTTCAAAAAATTCTTCACTTTAGCAGACGATATTGATCAGTGTTTTTTCAAAACGCCATTCCTTCACCATACTGCTGTGAAATGTGATTCCTCTCCCCCTTATGTGAATTAACTCACCGACTATATCAGCCTCACACTCAACGTGTTTGGCTAAAAGCAGTTTCTAAACCCTGTTTGCAGGGATGTAGATTACAGGCATACAATCCTTCACTTAAGCAGGAGAAGAGCTGGCCCCCTTGACAATTTCATAAAAGTGCTCTCATGAAATATAAAAAAGAAATACTCCCATAGCGTGATACCGGTAAAAAACTTTTAATCACACACAAAAAGATCCTCTCAAATTGCACTCACAATTAAAAACTTGTAACCACGCCAAATAAATCAAGTCACAGCACACTTTAACACAGCTGATTGCTGAAGCATTGGTGATCTCAGTGGACCCAGGGCATGCGGGACACACTCGTCAAATCTTTCACTGCTCCTTGGCCTCGCCAGCACCTTAGTGAAGATAGACGTGAGATATCTGATGTTTCCTCTCCTCGACTTGTTTATTAATAAAAATAAAAAAGTAAATAGAAAAAGGTTAGTCAAGCATAGCCAGAGTCCAGTAACCAGATGGGGTAGTCAGCCAGGCCAGAAGTCAGGGAACCAAGTAGAGCAACAGGAAGCAGGATAAGGAGCCAGAAGGGATGTCATCAAGCCAGGATTTAAACAAACCGCAGGAGATGGTTTCTAGTGATGTGACCAAGGCGAAGGCAGAGGTGAACTGAGCTGGAAGGCTTTAAAGAGGAAGTAAACTCTCCCACTCTGATGCTTCTTTTCATTTAGTCCATTATAATAAGTCATTATCAGACTATAGCCACTGTAATTCAGTCCAAATCGCATATTACTTACTGTTTAAAGAAACTTGTTTCCAGGGGTTAGGCAGCACCATCTTAAGTATTCTTTTCTGAGTCCACAGTGGAGTGTATTTCTGCCCTTACATTGAGCACTTCCTGTACTGTTAACCAAGCCTCCTTCTCAATCCAACGTTTCTATGGCAACCCTGTTTCCCTGTTCATAGCTTACTTGTTTATTTCATAGTATTTACTTGTGCCGATGTCTAATGTTTGCCTTTGTCAGACTTATCAGCTTCAGCAGTAATGGCCACGTTAAGACTGTATGTCATGTCACATGGTCACATGGTGTGTAGGAGGAAGCTCTGAGTGATTAGCAGAGTTCAGTGTTGTGCCGTAGGAAGTCCTGATAATAGATAAACTTAAAATTGGAAAAAAGGAAAAAACTGCGCTATGATAAAAAATATTATACTAATCGTCCACAATGAAACTTTGATCAGCTGCAGCTTGACTGTATTTCGTAATTACAGAAAAAAACACACGAAAAATTGAGTAAGCTGCGCTAAATCATAAAGCCACATAAAATTCAATGAAGTAAAAAACATTAGACAAAATTTCGATAATAATGTGCAAAAATAGGCCTATTACCCCCAGTCCTAAAGAAAAAGGGTTATAGGATAATTGATCACAGTGAACAACGAAAAAAGAAAAACAAAAAAATATAAAACAAAATAGTGAACACCCAATGTGTAATTATATAAACATTTAAATTCCAACAGAGTCCAATATAGATGAAATCATCAAATCTTCTACTGTGTAGCAAGTGCTTGATCCACCACCATACAGCCAAAATTACTCCTTACCAGAATTTCATGACCCCCCACTACAGAGGGTCACCAACAGCATGTAACAATAGATATCTCCCACTTCAGAAGGGTCTTTAGTTATCTCCCATATATTAGGTCATATGTGCCAATTCCATGCAAAAGAAATGAAGCTCCAATAGTGTAAACCTTTTAATATAATTCAAATATAAAAACAAAAATGCACTTACAAAGCACAAAGGAAAGATCAGCCTTAAGTCCAATGCGCTGGCCGGACGCAAACGGACAAACTCGTCGCTCCTGGGTACAATTCCTTCGTAAGGGGTGACATCAGCGCATCGCTCATCCCTACACGTTTCGCAAAAATTGTGTCATACAGGGGCACAAGCGGCACGCTGTGTCACCTCTATTTATATTGCCACATCCTCACTAAGCCTCGCTCTGGGCCCTCGGCATTTCCCTCTCAAACCAAGACTCATTTTCGATTGAGGCTTGGTTTGAGCGGGAAATGCCGAGGGCCCAGAGCGAGGCTTGGTGAGGATGTGGCCTATTGGCCTATAGGCCTATTTTTGCACATTATTATTGAAATTTTGTCTAATGTTTTTTACTTCATTGAATTTTATGTGGGTTTATGATTTAGCGCAGCTTATTCCATTTTTCATCTGATAATAGATAGATAAGACATAGAGAGTGTACCTTAAATCAGAGGAGATCTGGGCATGCTCAGTGACTTCATTCTACAGAACAACAAGGATTACAACAATACTAAGCAAATAAGGAGATATCTACAAGCAGTGTTCATTCGGGTTTTTTATGCTGATTTACATGGGACAAAGTTGTGGGGGAGGGTTTACAACCACTTTAAGTAGCCAGGTCAGACGAGCATCATCAGCTGGTAACTGTGGAGAGAGAAGAGAGCTGGCAATTAGCCAACAACCGAGCGGCCAGCCCAGAGAAGGAAGGGCTAAGCAAGCCCTAACAGCTTTGCATCAGGCAAGGAAAATTAAGTTAAGCATACAATTTTCCGTTTTTGTTTCTCCTTTTGTTTATCTCCTGTGTAATTCCCCCCCAGTGTTATCCTTACAGTGTAATCCCCCAATTTAATTCCCCTAGTGTACTCCCCCCAGTGTTATCCCTGCAGTGTAATCCTCATAGTGTAATCCCCCTATGTAATCCCCCTAGTGTACTCCCTGCAGTGTAACCCACTAGTGTAATATCCCCAGTGTAATCCCCTCAGTATACTCCCCACAGTGTAATCCTGCTAGTGTACCCCCCCCCCCCGAAATACCCCAATGTATTTCCCACAGTGTAATCCCCCAGTGTACTCCCTACAGTGTAGTCCCCCCAGTGTAATCCCCGCAGTGTAATCTCCCTAGTGTAATCCCCCGGTGTAATTCCCATAGTATAATCCTCTCAGTGTAATCCCCCTAGTGTACTCCCTGCAGTGTAGACCCCCTAGTGTAATCCACCCAATGAAAACCTCCCAGTGTAATCCCCTTAGTGTACTCCCCCCAGTATACTCCCTGCATTGTAATCCCCCCAGTGTACTCCCCCAGTGTAAATTCCCCAATGTGTGATCCTCCCAGTGTAATCTGCCCAGTGTACCCCTACAGTATACGCCTGTCAGGGCTGGCTTAGCCCTTCCTCCTCTGGGCTGGCCGCTCAGCTGTAGGCTAATTGCCAGCTCTCTTCTCTTTCCACAGTTACCAGCTGTTCCCGATGATGCTCGTCTGACCTGCCTATTTAAAGCCTTCCAGCTCACTCTTTCCTTTGCCTTCGCGTGGCCACGTCACAAGGAACCATCTCCTGCTTTTTCGAAGACTGGCTTGCTGACATCCTTCCTGGCTTCTTATCCTGCTTGCGGTTGCTCTCCTTGGATCCCTGACTTCTGGCCTGGCTGATTACCCGATCTGGTTAATGAACTTTGGACTGGCTGACTACATGATCTGGCTACTGGACTCTGGCTATGCTTGACTACGCTTTTTTCTATTTACCTTTTATTTTTATTAATAAACAAGTGTGATTTGATTGCACTTCTGTCTCAGTCTGTTCCATGGTTTATGACAGTATGCAAAGGCCATGAATTCAGAAGATACTGTCAATCCACTTGTTGGTAATATTTTTTCCAGATTGGATGAGCAAGATCGCCGCATGGATCAATTTGCCTTGGCGTTACAAATGCTCCTGAATCACATGGCTCACCTGGAATCCCCCACGGTGGCTGCTCCGGTACAATCTGAGTCGCAGGCCTTCCCTGCTGCTGTGCCAGTCTCTGTGCAGGCACCCGCCCTGAGTATTACCTCTATAAGCGGTATGTCTGGTTCTGCTCTGCTTCCCCAGTGATTTAGGGGCAATCCAGTTCAATGCAGAGGGTTTCTCAATCAGGTTGAGATATACCTCGAAATGCTGCCCCAGGCGTTTCCCACGGACAGAAGCAAAGTAGGTTTCGTGATTTCTTTGCTTTCTGAGAGAGCCTTGGCCTGGGCTAACCCTCTATGGGAGATGCAAAAACCTGTTGTCTTGAGTTACCCTCAGTTTGTGGCCTCCTTTAAAACATTTTTTGACGTTCCCGCACGCTCCACTTCTGCTGCCAAGTGCCTCATGTCCATCAAACAGAGTACGAGAACTGTTGCCGACCATTGAATTCCGTACTCTGGCAGCAGAGGTTGCTTGGAACAATGAGGCCCTCATGGCTGCTTTTTCTCATGGTCTCTCGGATTCCATCAAGGATGAGATAGCTGCCTAAGATATACCCACTGAGCTGGAGAGCTTGATCTCATTTGCCATCCTCATTGACTCCAGACTCAGAGAAAGACTTTACCTTAAGGAGCGCTTGCGGAAGCCTCCTGTACGTTTGCCTCCGAGCTTTGTAGTCCCACCATTGCCTCCCTCACCTCCCATGCCACCTGGTACCAAGTTGGTCAGTGAAGATGAACCCATGCACCTGGTCTTCACGCGTCTCTCTGCGGATGAGAGAGCCTTTAGGAGGGAGAGATTGTGCCTTTATTGTGGCCAGGCAGGTCACATTTGAAGTTTTGTCCTACCGTCCAGGGAATGCCTGAACCTTGAGGTCCTGTCATGGACAGACCTTAGGTGGCGTTGTTTCGTCCCCAGTTATCCAGAAGGATAAGCCCCTGGTTTTGGTCACCCTTTCTTGGACTGAGTCATCCATTGAGATACAGGCTCTAATCGACTCTGGGGCTGCAGACCTGTTCATTGATGCTGAATTTGTTTTGCAGCACTCGATTCCGCTGCAGCTGTGTGACACTCCACTTGCCATTGAGGCTCTTGACGGGAGACCTTTACAGCCTGCCCATGTGACTCATGAGACGGTTCCGTTGTCTATGGCCGTAGGGACTTTTCACCATGAGATATTCCAATTCCAAGTTATTTCCCTTACCCAGATTTCCTCTGGTTATGGTTATCCTTGGTTACATAGGCACAACCCCTCTTTTGATTGGCTCCCTGCTGAGGTTCTCTCCTGGTCACCACAATGCAGTGAGACATGTTTCCTGAAGGTATCCAAGGTCCTGTGCACCACTTCACTCCCCTCCCTGACGGAGAAGTACCGTGATTTTGGCGATGTCTTTGATAAAGGTCAAAGACATCGGTAGTTTGCCTCCACACCAGCCTTATGATTGCGCAATTGACTTCAACCTGGTGCCATACCTCCTCGTGGCCGGGTTTACTCTTTATCGTCTTGGAGGATAAGGCCATGGAGGAGTATGTTGCTGACGCACTTTTCATCCACAAGTCCTCGTCTCCTGCTGGTGCTGGTTTTTTCTTTGTGAAAAAGAAGAGCGGTGAACTGAGACCTTGTATAGATTATAGGGTCTCAATCGTGTCACGATTAAGAATGCCTACCCGATTCCATTGATTACAGAGTTATTTGACCGCCTCAAGGGAGCAACATTTTTCACAAAGCTTGACCTGAGAGGGGCATACAATCTTGTGCACATTAGGGAGGGTGACGAGTGGAAAACTGCGTTTAATACCAGAACAGGCCATTATGAATACCTGGTAATGCCTTTTGGCCTTTGTAACGCCCCAGCAGTTTTCCAGGAATTTATCAACGATGTCCTCCGAGATTTGTTGCAATTGTGTGTGGTGGTTTATCTCAATGATATCCTCATATTTTCCAAGTCCCTGGAGAGCCACCACACAGATGTCTGTCGTGTACTTCAAAAACTAAGAGAGAACAATCTCTATTGTAAACTGGAGAAGTGCGAGTTCCATAGTGAACAGGTTACATTCCTGGGCTATGTCATTTCCACTGCTGGTTTTTTGATGGACCCAGAGAAACTGTCGGCAGTCCTACAGTGGCCTCGACCAGTGGGTTTACATCCTCTGCAGCGTTTCCTGGGCTTTGCCAACTACTATTGGAAGTTTATTCGTAACTTCTCGTCTCTGGTCAAGCCTCTGACTGATATGACCAGAAAGGACGGTAACCCACAGAGTTGGTCTCTGGAGTCCATTAAGGCCTTTGAGACTCTCAAGGCTGCCTTTGTTTCTGCTCCTGTGTTGGCACATCCTGATCGTACGTTGCCTTTTATCCTAGAAGTTGATGCTTCTGAGACTGCAGTTGGCGCCCTTCTGTCTCAGCGTCCTAACTCTGAGAGCGCTATGCATCCGTGTGCTACTTTTCCAAGAAATTGTCACCTGCTGAGTGCAATTATGAGATTGGTGACAGAGAGCTGTTGGCGATCATTTTAGCCCTGAAAGAATGGAGACATCCCCTTGAAGGTACCACTGTGCCCGTTCTTATTCTTACTGACCATAAGAATCTTACATTCTTGTCTGAGGCTAAGCAACTCTCTCCCAGAAGGGCGCGATGAGCTTTAATTACATTGTCTCATTCTTACCCAGTACTAAGAATGTAAGGGCTGATGCCTTGTCATGAAAAATTTCCTCAACTTCCAAGTCGGAGTCGGTTCCGGTTCCTATGATTCCTCCTGATTGTATCTTGGCTACGGTTTGCACCAGTCTTACTTCTCCTTTGGGTGACAAAATTCTTGCTGCTCAGGTCTATGATAAACCTTGTGACCACTGCTTTGTCCCAGAGAGACTCCGTACTGCAGTGCTCCAGACTTACCATTCTCCCAAGGCAGCTGGCCTTCCTTGGAAGAATCAACTCATTTGGGCCATCTCCCAACAATTCTGGTGGCCTAGTCTACGGGCTTATGTTACTGCCTTCGTAGCTTCCTGTCCTGTGTGTGCTCAGAGTAAGACTCCACGACACCTTCCAGTGGGCCTCCTACAACCCATACCCAATGGAGAGAGGCCCTGGACTCACCTGTCTATGGATTTCATTGTGGAATTGCCCAACTCCCAAGGCAACACTGTTATCCTGATGGTGTGATGATGTGTCATTGTATTCCACTTAAGAATTTGCCCACCTCTAAGGAACTGGCTTCCATTTTTACTCGGGAGATCTTTCGCTTACATGGGCTACCCAAGGTGATTGTCTCTGATAGGGGCAGTCAGTTTGTCTCCCGGTTCTGGCAAGCCTTTTGTGCACAGTTGGGAATCCAGCTTGCGTTCTCTTCTGCGTATCACTCGCAGTCTAATGGGGTCGCAGAACGAACCAATCAGTCCTTGGAGCAATTGCTACGTTGCTATATTTCTGACCATCATAACAACTGGTCTGACCTATTACCTTGGGCAGAGTTTGCTCACAACAGTGCCTTGAATTCTGCCTCCCGATTGTCTCCATTTATGACGAATTATAGTTTCCAACCTTCCATGTTGCCTGACTCTTTTGTTCCGCAGAGTATTCCTGTATTAGAGGAGCATCTCCATGGTCTTCGTTCGACTTGGGTACAAGTCCAGGAGGCTTTGTATCATGCTAATGATAGGTACAGACTCCATGCTAACCGGAGACGCCTGCCTGTGCCTTCCTACCAGGTTGGGGACAGGGTCTGGCTGTCATCTCGCAACCTCCAGCTTCATGTTCCCTCACTGAAGTTTGCACCTTGGTTAATTGGGCCTTTCCGTATCCTTCACAGGATTAACAGTTTCTTACGCGTTGGACCTTCCTCCTAGTATATGCATCTCAAATGTGTTTCATGTCTCCTTATTGAAACCGTTGGTCTGTAACCGATTTACCACCTCGGTGCCATGTCCTCACCCTATTCAGGTTGAGAACCATGAGGAGTATGAGGTACAATCCATTGTTGACTCCCGTAGGTTCCGTGGGCGCATACAGTAGTGCATTGAAAGGGGTACGGTCTGGAGGAACACTCCTGGGTTTCATCCTCTGACGTACATGCCCCTGTCCTCCTCCGTGAGTTCCATAGATGGTTTCCCCTCAAGCCTGGTGACCCTCTAAAGGAAGATGGGTTATTGAGGGGGGTACTGTCAGGGCTGGCTTAGCCCTTCCTTCTCTGGGCTGGCCGCTCAGCTGTTGGCTAATTGCCAGCTCTCTTCTCTTTCCACAGTTACCAGCTGTTCCCGATGATGATTGTCTGACCTGCCTATTTAAAGCCTTCCAGCTTCCTTTGCCTTTGTGTGGTCACATCACAAGGAACCATCTCCTGCTGTTTCGAAGACTGGCTTGCTGACATCCCTCCTGGCTTCTTATCCTGCTTGCGGTTGCTCTCCTTGGATCCCTGACTTCTGGCCTGGCTGATTACCCGATCTGGTTAACCACTTCAGCCCCGGACCAATAAATACCTTAAGGACCAGAGGTCTTTTTCCAATTTCACACTGCGCTGCTTTAACTGGTAATTGCGCGGTCATGCAATATTGCACCCAAACGAAATTTGCGTCCTTTTCTTCCCACAAATAGAGCTTTCTTTTGATGGTATTTGATTGCCTCTGCGATTTTTATTTTTTGCGATATAAATGGAAAAAAAGCGAAAATTTTGAAAAAAAATGATATTTTCTTCTTTTTGTTATAAGAAAAATCGAATAAACTAAATTTTAGTCATACATTGAGGGCAAAATTTATTCAGCCACATGTCTTTAGTAAAAAAAAATGTCAATAAGCGTATATTTTTTGGTTTGCGCAAAAGTTATAGCGTCTACAAACTAGAGTACATTTTCTGGAATTTACACAGCTTTTAATTTATGACTGTAAAAAACAAAAGGAGTGAAACTTGCGCTTGGTAATTTATGACTGCCTATCTCATTTCTTGAGGTGCTAAAATTGCAGGGCAGTACAAACCCCCCCCAAATGACCCCATTTTGGAAAGTAGACACCCCAAGGAAACTGCTGATGGGTATGTTGAGCCCATTGAATATTTATTTTTTTTGTCCTAAGGGATTGAATAATGACAAAAAAAAAAAAAAAAAAGTACAAAAAGTTGTCACTAAATGATATATTGCTCACACATGCCATGGTTATATGTGGAATTGCACCCCAAAATATATTCCGCTACTTCTCCCGAGTACGGGGATACCACATGTGTGGGACTTTTTGGGAGTCTAGTCGCGCACGGCATCCCGAAAACCAATCACCACCTTCAGGATTTCTAAGGGTGCAAATTTTTGATTTCACCCCTCACTACCTATCACAGTTTCGAAGGCCATAAAAAGCCAAAATAGCACAAAACCCCCCAAAATGACCCCATTTTGGAAAGTAGACACCCCAAGCTATTTACTGAGAGGCATGTTGAGTCCATGGAATATTTTATATTTTGCCACAAGTTGCGGGAATATTACAAACTTTTTTTTTTTTGCACAAAGTTGTCACTAAATGATATATTGCTCACACATGCTATGGGCATATGTGAAATGACACCCCAAAATACATTCTGCTGCTTCTCCTGAGTACAGGGATACCACATGTGTGGGACTTTTTGGGAGCCTAGCCGCGTACGGGACCCCGAAATCCAAGCACCGCCTTCAGGATTTCTAAGGGCATAATTTTTTTATTTTACTCCTCACTACCTATCACTACCTATCACAGTTTTGACGGCCATAAAATGCCAAGATGGCACAAAACCCCCCCAAATGACCCCATTTTGGAAAGTAGACACCCCAAGGAAACTGCTGATGGGTATGTTGAGCCCATTGAATATTTATTTTTTTTGTCCTAAGGGATTGAATAATGACTAAAAAAAAAAAAAAAAAAAAATGTACAAAAAGTTGTCACTAAATGATATATTGCTCACACATGCCATGGTTATATGTGGAATTGCACCCCAAAATATATTCCGCTACTTCTCCCGAGTACGGGGATACCACATGTGTGGGACTTTTTGGGAGTCTAGTCGCGCACGGCATCCCGAAAACCAATCACCACCTTCAGGATTTCTAAGGGTGCAAATTTTTGATTTCACCCCTCACTACCTATCACAGTTTCGAAGGCCATAAAAAGCCAAAATAGCACAAAACCCCCCAAAATGACCCCATTTTGGAAAGTAGACACCCCAAGCTATTTACTGAGAGGCATGTTGAGTCCATGGAATATTTTATATTTTGCCACAAGTTGCGGGAATATTACAAACTTTTTTTTTTTTGCACAAAGTTGTCACTAAATGATATATTGCTCACACATGCTATGGGCATATGTGAAATGACACCCCAAAATACATTCTGCTGCTTCTCCTGAGTACAGGGATACCACATGTGTGGGACTTTTTGGGAGCCTAGCCGCGTACGGGACCCCGAAATCCAAGCACCGCCTTCAGGATTTCTAAGGGCATAATTTTTTTATTTTACTCCTCACTACCTATCACTACCTATCACAGTTTTGACGGCCATAAAATGCCAAGATGGCACAAAACCCCCCCAAATGACCCCATTTTGGAAAGTAGACACCCCAAGGAAACTGCTGATGGGTATGTTGAGCCCATTGAATATTTATTTTTTTTGTCCTAAGGGATTGAATAATGACTAAAAAAAAAAAAAAAATGTACAAAAAGTTGTCACTAAATGATATATTGCTCACACATGCCATGGTTATATGTGGAATTGCACCCCAAAATATATTCCGCTACTTCTCCCAAGTACGGGGATACCACATGTGTGGGACTTTTTGGGAGTATAGTCACGCACGGCATCCCGAAAACCAATCACCACCTTCAGGATTTCTAAGGGTGCAAATTTTTGATTTCACCCCTCACTACCTATCACAGTTTCGAAGGCCATAAAAAGCCAAAATAGCACAAAACCCCCCAAAATGACCCCATTTTGGAAAGTAGACACCCCAAGCTATTTACTGAGAGGCATGTTGAGTCCATGGAATATTTTATATTTTGCCACAAGTTGCGGGAATATTACAAACTTTTTTTTTTTTGCACAAAGTTGTCACTAAATGATATATTGCTCACACATGCTATGGGCATATGTGAAATGACACCCCAAAATACATTCTGCTGCTTCTCCTGAGTACAGGGATACCACATGTGTGGGACTTTTTGGGAGCCTAGCCGCGTACGGGACCCCGAAATCCAAGCACCGCCTTCAGGATTTCTAAGGGCATAATTTTTTTATTTTACTCCTCACTACCTATCACTACCTATCACAGTTTTGACGGCCATAAAATGCCAAGATGGCACAAAACCCCCCCAAATGACCCCATTTTGGAAAGTAGACACCCCAAGGAAACTGCTGATGGGTATGTTGAGCCCATTGAATATTTATTTTTTTTGTCCTAAGGGATTGAATAATGACTAAAAAAAAAAAAAAATGTACAAAAAGTTGTCACTAAATGATATATTGCTCACACATGCCATGGTTATATGTGGAATTGCACCCCAAAATATATTCAGCTACTTCTCCCGAGTATGGGGATACCACATGTGTGGGACTTTTTGGGAGTCTAGTCGCGTACGGCACCCCGAAAACCAATCACCACCTTCAGGATTTCTAAGGGTGCAAAGGCCATAAAATGCCAAAATAGCACAAAACCCCCCCAAATTACCCCATTTTGGAAAGTAGACACCCCAAGCTATTTACTGAGAGTCATGTTGTCTGAACGAAAAAAAAGAGATTGATCGGTGGGTATGCCCACCATTAGATACCTCCCTTCATCCACCCACTTCTAATGATGGACATACATGCACCATTTATATATGCCGAAGCATGGGGGCATCCTCCCGCAAAAAAGTTATGCCGCGTACATACGTTCAAACTTTTCCATGGGCAAGCCCCCTGTCGGAATTTTGACCGTATGTACGCGGCATTAGGAGCAAAATCACTCCTCCACCCCTTATGCCCCCATGCTTCGGCATATATGCTCTTTTTTAACTGTGGTGGTGAAATCACCGCCTACAGCACTGGAGTCACGGCTTTATGTATCTTGGGAGCAAACGCTGTTGCTGTCAAGATAAATAAATCCGCGCTGCAGCTGAATGGCGTACCTGCTAAGCAAATTATGGTTAACGTTAAAACAAAGTAACATCCCAGTAAAACCTTACCATACCATACCTGCAAAGCAATTGCCAAAAAAAAACTGTAAAAAATAAAACATTTTTTAACACAACCTGTGCCTAAAATATATATATGCCGAAGCATGGGGGCATCCTCCCGCAAAAAAGTTATGCTGCGTACATACGTTCAAACTTTTCCACGGGCAAGCCCTCCGTCGGAATTTTGACCGTATGTACGCGGCATTAGGAGCAAAATCACTCCTCCACCCCTTATGCCCCCATGCTTCGGCATATATGCTCTTTTTTAACTGTGGTGGTGAAATCACCGCCTACAGCACTGGAGTCACGGCTTTATGTATCGTGGGAGCAAACGCTGTTGCTGTCAAGATAAATAAATCCGCGCTGCAGCTGAATGGCGTACCTGCTAAGCAAATTATGGTTAACGTTAAAACAAAGTAACATCCCAGTAAAACCTTACCATACCATACCTGCAAAGCAATTGCCAAAAAAAAACTGTAAAAAATAAAACATTTTTTAACACAACCTGTGCCTAAAATATATATATGCCGAAGCATGGGGGCATCCTCCCGCAAAAAAGTTATGCTGCGTACATACGTTCAAACTTTTCCACGGGCAAGCCCTCCGTCGGAATTTTGACCGTATGTAAGCGGCATTAGGAGCAAAATCGCTCCTCCACCCCTTATGCCCCCATGCTTCGGCATATATGCTCTTTTTTAACTGTGGTGGTGAAATCACCTCCTACAGCACTGGAGTCGCAGCTTTATGTATCGTGGGAGCAAACGCTGTTGCTGTCAAGATAAATAAATCCACGCTGCAGCTGAATGGCGTACCTGAAAACATGAAAAATGGTTAACAATAACACAGTAAACAGTAAAGTATAAAAAATTTGAGAGAAGAGAGAGAGAGAGAGAGAGAGAGAGAGAGAGAGAGAACAATAAAACGACAACTATTTTTGGTTTTTATATTTTATATTTTTTTTGGTTTTTTTATTTTACTTTTTTTTTTTTTTTTTTTTTTTTTATATACACTTTTTTTTTGAACTGTAAACTGTAACTGTAACGGTTCGGGTCTCTCAAAATGCGATGGCATCTTGGGAGACCCTGTGTAAGTGTGCCTAGCCTGTGAAATGCTGTACCCTACGCTAATACTTCACTAGTGTGTGGTAGCGTTCAAAACACTCACCCTGACAAAGACCAGGATTGCCAGGACAGCGTGGACAATAAGAACGGGTGTCACGCCTATATCCGCGCTTGCTACAGACACGACATCTTTTTTGGGGGGCTCGTTGGGTAGGGGTACTCGGGAGGACATAAGAATAATGCCTCTCATGCAGCCGGCTTACTGCATTTGGTTGGGAATGGTGAGGTACAGAACCGTCTGGAAACAGAAGCTCTGTGACAACCTCTCTTTGGAAGAAAAGAAAGGTTAATGTTCCGCCTGAAGTTTTGTATAGCACAAAAGCATTCAGCAAAGCCAATTGAAATAAGTAAGCAGACACTTTTTTGTACCAGCGTCTGGTCTTACGGGAAGTTAGATACGGAGCCAACATCTGGTCATTGAGGTCCACCCCTCCCATATTTTTGTTATATTCGTGGACACAGAGGGGTTTCTCCACAATACCAGTCGCCGTAGAAATTTGGACCATCGTGTCTGCATGAAGGGAGGTAAGAACGAAAACATTCTTATTATCCCTCCACTTCATAGCGAGCAAATTATTACACCGATAGCAGGCTCTCTCCCCCAGCCTAAGACGGGAATCTACAAGCCGCTGGGGAAAGCCCCGGCGATTAGGTCGCACAGTGCCACATGCTCCAATCTGATTATCAAATAAATGACTAAACAGTGGCACGCTGGTGTAATAGTTGTCCACGTACAAGTGGTACCCCTTTCCGAATAAGGGTGACACCAATTTCCACACTATCTTGCCAGCGCTTCCTATGTAATCAGGGCAGTTCTCCGGCTCTACGTAACTATCTTTACCCTCATAAACCATAAAGCTCCATGCATAGCCTGTGGCCCTGTCACAGCACTTATAGAGCTTGACCCCGTATCTGATACGCTTGTTGGGAATGTACTGTTTGAATGACAAGCGACCAGTAAACTTAACCAGGGACTCATCAACGCAGACAACTTTTTGGGGAGTAAACAAGTCTGCAAAACGTTGGTTGAAGTGGTTTATGAGGGGCCGAATTTTGTAGAGCCGATCGTATTAAGGGTCTCCACGTGGACGACAAAGTTCATTGTCACTGAAGTGCAAGAACCGCAAGATCTGCTCGTATCGTTTCCTGGACATGGAGTTAGAGAACACGGGCATGTGGTCAGCCGGATGCGTGGACCAATAAGCCCGCATCCGCATAAATTTATGTGTGCCCATGTTGAGGGAAAGGCCCAAAAACGTCTTAAATTCGGAAACCGTAACTGGTTTCCAATCTCTGGCAAGAGACGGCAACTGGGGATTAGCGGCGATGCGTTGACCAGCATATAAATTGGTTTGGTCCACAATAGATCTATAGAGATCTTCCGTGAGATACAGAGAATAAAAATCGAGTGGCGTAAAATCATCTGTATCCACCTGAATACCGGGTTGGGCAGTGAATGGGGGAAGTACGGGTTCTGCAGAAGTGGTGGGCACCCAATCAGGATTGGCGAATTCTGCAGGAAGGGCACTATGGGTACGACAGGCCTGTCTTTGTCTTCTTCTTGGTGGCAGTGGGACACTACTTGTGCTTGCCACCTCGCCAGCTTGAACTGCACTTATGGGACTCGCCACGTCACCACGTGATACTGCAGTGCTGGATGTACATCCAGGGTGTACTAGGCCGCTGGTGCTTGCCAGTTCACCAAAAGTATGAGCGGCGCTAGTACTGGCTCTATACTCCATACGAGGGACTTGCGGTTCCTGCACCTCAACAACATCAGAAAATCGGGGTCGGGTACGCCTGACAATAGCAGGGACCTCTTCTTCGTCGTCAGAGCTATCTGACATGGAGGCGCTGTCCTCTACAGGTTCGTATTCTGAGCCTGAATCTGACAGATCAGTGTCTTCCTCTTCACTATCTGTCATGCTCAGAAACGTGTAGGCCTCTTCACTAGTGTACCTTCGCTTTGCCATTTTGGGCTCTAAATTTAGGGGTACAGTAGTGAGACTCACAGGTAAAAAAGCACCTAGCCTGTCAGCGACTGTATAAAACGCTACCAAAAAAAACTGTTAGCGATCGCAGGGATCAGGCCTGACTCTGCGAACGCTGCAGTTATGTGTGTTGTGTTTTGTAAGTGACAGTGATCGATCGATACTGCACTTGGGTGGGCTGGGCTGGGCTGGGCTGGGCAGAGGGGCAAAACGCAGGTGCTAGCAGGTATCTGGGCTGATCCCGCTAACAATGCGTTTTTTTAGAACCCTAAATTGCTGGGCACGCTAGTATAGATCTGATCAGATCAGATATTGATCTGTTCGGATACTATACCACTAAGGGAGGTGTATGCTTTGCGCGTGTGTGTTAGCGGTGCTGGCACTAACCTAGCACTGCCTGGGGCGACGCAGACCCTTTCTGACCCTAAAACCAAATTTATATCACCCGCCGGGTGATCAGGGGGTTAAACCTTTATTAGGTAATAAATGGCGGGTGCCCTGATGCTATAAAAAGCGAACTACCTAACCAGCGTCACCCGTAACACTTATACGGTGATCACTGGTGAAAGAGTTAACTAAGGGCAATCAGGGGTTAAAACCTTTATTGGGTATTTATATGGGGGTACCTGAAGCTTTATAAAAAGCTGACGGGGAACCTAAATAACTAAATAACTAACTGGCTAACCAGCGTCACCAGTGACACTTATGCAGCGATCGCTGGTGAAAGGGTTAACTCTAGGGGCAATCAAAGGGTTAAAACCTTTATTAGGTTATATATCGGGGTACCTAACGGTATAAAAACCTGGCGTTGAACCTAAAAAAAAAACTAGCTTCCTAGCGGGACCAGTGACACTATTGCAGCGATCAGAAAAACGATCGCTTAGTGACACTGGTAAAAGAGGGTGAAAGGGTTAACTGGGAGGGCAATCAAGGGGTTAAACCTTTATTAGGGGGGGGTAGGGGGCTACCCTGGACCTAAAGGGGCCTAACACTAGCTGCCCTGACACTTTTTACAGTCACAACTGACACTAAATGTAGTGATCAATAAATAAATGAACACTGCATTAGTGACACTGTGACTGGGGGGGGGGGCGGGGGGCCGATCGGGGGGGTGATCGGGGGGTGACTGGGGTGAAATGTGTGCCTGTGTGTACCTATGTGTCAGTGGACTGTTGGTGCACTTACTTGAATGTCTTCACTCCTCGCTGTCCGGTTCAAAAAGACCGCCACGAGGAGTGTGACATCACTTCCTCCTCCTGTGTTTACATTTTCACAGGGGAGGAAGTTCGTCACTGGCCAGGAGCGATCGAGAGGGGATGGGCGGAAACCAACGGCCATCCCCTCATTGCTGATCGCTCCGGCACCAAAAGGGACCGCCGTATCTAGCGGGAGGGGGTCCGATCGGACCCCCCACCCGCTAGAAGGCATTCACGTACATTTACGTGATTGTGCCTGCCTGTGCCATTGTGTTGACGTACATTGGCAATACGGCGGTCCTCAAGTGGTTAATGAACTTTGGACTTGCTTACTACACGATCTGGCTACTGGACTCTGGCTATGCTTGACTACGCTTTTTTCTATTTCTATTTTATTTTTATTAATAAACAAGTGTGATTTGATTGCACTTCTGTCTCAGTCTGTTTCATGGTTTCTGAAAATTCCCCACAGGTTAATTTCCCCAGTGGACTCCCTGCAGTGTAATCCCTCTAGCATAAATCATCCCCTTCCCCCAGTTTAAATCCCCCCAGTGTACTCCTTTTTTTTAAATTGTGCTTTTTATTGAAAAGAAATTTCCATACATGCAAAAACATGTTTGAAAACAGTCAAGTTTTGTATACAACATATATCATATCTGAATAAATTGTATCAAAACAGTCACAGTGCTACCAACATAAGGAAAATCTAGACTTTAGTTATATAGGTCAGGGAAGATAAGAGCTAATGAAGAGGACAAGATAAAAGAAAAGCAAAACAATAAAAATAGGGCAAAAGAACATCAGGAAAACAAATGGAAACCCAAAGAGTGGGCATTTCTAAACAATATAGTTTAAGTCATGGATAAGCAAAGTGTTACTCATTGGGTTAAATGTCAGTGTGAACCCCAGGGCACCCAACCAAAGAACAAAGTCACCCCATAAGGTCTCATCTAGTAGTAAAAAAAATCAAAAGGGGTGTTAGGGGGAGGAGGGAGGGAGAAAAAAGCAACATGGAATCATCAAGGTTATGAGCTAATAAACCATTGAAGAAAAACATTAGAAACCATGGTCAGGGAAGTGGCACGTCAGCGGAGGATAGGGAACTAATACCAGGGTTAAGTTCTGAATGATCCCATAAATCCCAGATTTTTTTAAAATGCGGGAGGGTATCATGCACTATTGCAGTGAGGCTTTCCATTCTACAGATCTGCTCCAACATTTGTAGGACCTGTGAGAGAGAAGGCTGGGAGGGGGAAAGCCACCACAAGGGTATAGCAGTTTTTCAGCAATCAGAATAAAGGTGGCAATTTTTGGGCATACTTGGAGAGGCCAGGGATTGGCACATCCAATAAAAAGCGGACAGGATCCAGTGGGAGGAAGACACAAAACAAGTCCTGTATAAAAGTCAGAAAGGACATCCAAAATGGGTGGATCAGGGGACAGTCCCAAAACATGTGGAAATGAGAGCCAATGTCTCCCCGGCATCTCCAACACACCAGAGGAGTCTTGGGATCGTATATATGCAAAATTTCAGGGGTTCTATACCAGAAAAATATTTTATAAGCCATCTCCTTTTGTTCCACACATTGTGATGATTTGGAAACAGCCTCCCAAATCTTCTACCATTGAGGGAGAGGGATGGGGCGATTCACTAACTGGGACCATTTTTGCATGTAAGAATGGGACGTGTCCATGATAGAGGTTGAGTTATGTAAAAACCTGTAGATATCAGTAATGAGATGAGTCTGGTATGGTCCTTGAGCACATAGGAGTCCAAACGGGGTAGGTTTATCTAGGACCGGAGTAGAGGATTTAGAGCAAAGTAGTGTTTAATTTGAAGGAAGGAGTAGAATAGTTGGGGATCTGATATTTCTATTGCAATTCATCAAAGGGGATGCGAGAGAGAACTGACAGGAACATTTCTTCCATAAGGAAAGGGAGAATAACATTGGGCTGATGCATATATTTCTAAGTTGGCTTATGGAGGAGCTTAGATCTGTCCAGATCATGGCACAGGGATGTACCGGTCTAGTGATGCTCATTTAAATCTCTGCCCATATACTGGGTGCCATGCTGGAGGACCAAGTGATAATTGTTTTAAGATGTGTGGCAAAATAATATTTAATAAGATCTGGGGCTCCTAACCCACTCTGTGACTTGGGGGCAAACATTACTGAGCTTGCAATCCTGTGTGCTTTATATATTGTATAGTGAAGTTAAGAAATGCTCTCTGCATGGCTTTAAGTTTTGACATGGGAATGAAAATTGGGAGGGTGTCAAATAGGTAAAGGAGTCTTGGCATTAAAGACATCTTCAGGACATTGATGCGGCCCAAGAGAGAAATGGGATAAACATCCCATTGTTGCAAGAGCCGACCCGAAAGAGCGGCGGGTAGTTAACATTTCAACCGAAATTTGAAAATATTTCTACTGGATTCGAAATTATTTCAACATGATTCGAAATTATTTCAACCGCATTCGAAATTATTTCAACATGATTCGAAATTATTTCAACCACATTCGAAAATATTTTGCAACCCGACTTTGGGGCCACGTATCTCGGGGTCACTTGTTGCTAGTGCTAGTTCTATTGTGTTTGCATACCAAATTTTGGATTTCTAGCTACAAGTGGCCCCGAGATATGTGGCCCCAAATTCGGGTCGCAAAATGTCATTCTCTGCTGCAGAAAAGTGGTTGACATTTTGTGACCCCAATTTGGGGCCACGTATCTCAGGGCAACTTGTAGCTAGAAACCCCAAATTTGGTATTCAAACACAGTACTACAACATCTCCAAATTTGGGGTTTCTAGAACCAAGTGACCCCGAGATATGGGGCCCCAAAGTCGGGTCGCAAAATGTAATTCTCTGCTGCAGAAAAGTACTTGACATATTGCCCATATCTCGGGTCACTTGGTGCTAGGAACCCCAGAACTTGTGGCAGGTGACGTGGCAAGTGGGCAATCCACAACTTGGTAACGTGGCACCCATGTCCGGTCACGTGACACTCATGACAGGTCAAATGGCACTCTTGACAGGTCACGTGGAACTCTTGACAGGTCACGTGGCACTCTTGACAGGTCTCGTGGCCGGTCACGTGGCACTTGTGGCAGGTGTCGTGGCAAGTGGACAATGACATACAGCATATGTACTTGCCTTGCGATCGACATCCGTGACTTCTTCAATCAGGCATGCTGACAACTTCATTGATGCTATAAATATAAATGAAATAAGATGTGTGTGTTTTTTTGCACTGGTACACTGCAAGTATGAGAAGTTGATGTGACAGGTGTATATAAGTAAGTAACTAACCATCTTCCAAAATTTCAAATTCAAATAGAAAAGATTAGAACAGAATAGAAAAAAAATAGAATTTAATAGAATAAAATAGAAAGAATATGCATCCATCTTCTGAAATTCGAATTTCGAATAGAATAAATTAGAATTTCGAATAATATGAATTCAAATTTTTTAATTGGATAGAAAAGATTATAAAAAAATTGAAAATAGACTAGAAAAACAATAGAACAGAATAGAATATATTATATTTTATTCTGTTCTATTGTTTTTCTAGTCTATTATTTTATACTCTATTAAAATATTTTCTATTAACCTCCTCCCACCCGCCCTATAGCCGAATGACGGCCTTAGAGCGGGCGGGTTCCTTCGCCTGGCCGTCCCTGGACGGCCTGGTGTTTACTTCCGCAATGCGCACCGCCGGGGGCGCGCATCGCGGAAGTATTGTATTCGCCGTGTCTCCCGGAGACAGGCAAATACAGATCGCCGTGAACGGCCAATCAAAGCGGCCGTTCACAGCGCGATCACAGCTGCCAATGGGCGATGATCTCATATGTAAACATATGAGATCATCTCCCATTGCAGTGTCTCTCCCTCCTCACACAGAGACAGCGTGTGAGGAGGGAGAGCGATCTGTGTGTCAGCCCCAGTGCCAGTGTCAGCCCCAGTGCCAGTGCCATCTGTCAGCCCAGTGCCATCTGTCAGCCCAGAGCCATCTGCCAGTAGTGCCAGTGCCGCCAGTGCCACCTGTCAGCGCCAGTGCCTGCCGTGAGCCCCAGTGCCTGCCGTCAGCCCCAGTGCCTGCCGTCAGCCCCAGTGCCGTCAGCCCCAGTGCCACCTGCCAGCGCCAGTGCCACCTGCCAGTGCCGCCCGTCAGCCCCAGTGCCGCCCGTCAGCCCCAGTGCCGCCCGTGCCGTCAGCCCCAGTGCCACCTGCCAGTGCCACCTGCCAGCACCAGTGCCACCTGCCAGCGCCAGTGCCATCCGTCAGCCCCAGTGCCGTCAGCCCCAGCGCCGCCAGTGCCACCTGCCAGTGCCACCTGCCAGCGCCAGTGCCACCTGCCAGCACCAGTGCCATCCGTCAGCCCCAGTGCCGATGCCGCCAGTGCCACCTGCCACTGCCAGTGCCAGTGCCGCCAGTGCCACTTGCTAGTGCTACCTGCCAGTGCCACCTGCCAGCGCCAGTGCCACCTGCCAGCGCCAGTGCCATCCGTCAGCCCCAGTGCCGCCAGCCCCAGTGCCACGTGCCAGTGCCACCTGCCAGTGCCATCTGCCAGTGCCACCTGCCAGTGCCACCTGCCAGCGCCAATGCCATCCGTCAGCCCTAGTGCCGTCAGCCCCAGTGCCACCAGTGCCACCTGCCAGCGCCACCTGCCAGCGCCAGTGCCATCTGCCAGCCCCATTTGCCAGAGCAATTAGCCAGAGCAAATAGCCAGCACCATCTGCCAGTGCCATCTGCCAGTGCCAGCCCCAGTGCCAGCCCCAGCCCCATCTGCCAGCCCCATCTGTCAGCCCCATCTGTCAGCCCCATCTGCCTCCAGTGCCATCTGTCAGTGCCACGTGTCGTCAGTGCCACGTGGGGTCACTTTGTGGGCATTTCCATTGTCCTGGTGCTCCAGGGCCTTCAAAACTGTAATAGGTGGTTGAGAAATAAGATGTGTAATTTATGCTCCTAGAACGCCTGATGGTGCTATTTCAATATTGGGCCTCTGTATGTGGCCAGGCTGTGTAAAAGTCTCACACATTTGGTATCGTTATACTCAGGAGGAGTAGTAGAACGTATTTTGGGGTGTCATTTTTGCTATGTACATGCTATGTGTTGGAAATATCTTATAAATGGACAACTTTGCGTAAAAAAATGCGTTTTCATTTTTTTTCCACATTTTCCCAAAACTTCTGGAAAAAAAATGAACCATTCAAACGACTCATTATGCCTCATAGATTATACGTTGGGGTGTTAGCTTTCCAAAATGGGGTCACTTTGTGGGCATTTCCATTGTTCTGGTGCTCCAGGGCCTTCAAAATTGTAATAGGTGGTTGAGAAATTAAATGTGTAATTTATGCTCCTAGAACGCCTGATGGTGCTATTTCAATATTGGGCCTCTGTATGTGGCCAGGCTGTGTAAAAGTCTCACACATTTGGTATCGTAATACTCAGAAGGAGTAGCAGAACGTATTTTGGGGTGTCATTTGTGGTATACACATGCCATGTGAGAGAAATAACCTATTACATTGAAAATTTTGTGAGAAAAAAAAAAAAAAAAAATCTTCATTTTGCAAAGAATTGTGGGAAAAAGATGACAACATCAAAAACCTCACCATGCAGCTTAGTAAATACCTTGGAATGTCTACTTTCAAAAAAGGGGTCATTTGTGGGGGTATTTGTACTTTCCTGACTTGTTCGGGTCGCAAGAAATGAGACAGGCCACCAGTACATCAGGTGTGATCAATTTTGTGCAATTCGCACCACAGCTTGTAGACTCTCTAACTTTCACAAAGACCAAATAATATCCACTAATTTGGGTTATTTTTACCAAAGATATGTAGCAGTATAAATTGTGGCCAAAATTTATGAAAAAAAAATTATAATTTGCAAAATTTTATCACAGAAACAAAGAAATATGCGTTTTTTTTCAAAATTTTCGGTCTTTTTTCATTTATAGCGCAAAAAATAAAAACCCCAGAGGTGATCAAATACCACCAAAAGAAAGCTCTATTTGTGGGAAAAAAAGGACACAAAATTCATTTGGGTACAGTGTTGCATGACTGAGTAATTGTCATTCAAAGTGTGAGAGCACCAAAAGCTGAAAATTGGTCTGGTCAGGAAGGGTGTTTAAGTGCCCAGTAAGCAAGTGGTTAAAATCGAAATCATTATATACTAAATTCTAATTTCAGAAGATGGTTATATATATATATATATATATATATATATACATACATACATACATACATACATACATACATACTTCTTTCCGACATTCAAATTTCGTATAGAATGAATTTGAATAGAAAAGATTAGACTGGAAATAGAGAATAGACTAGAAAATCAATAGAACAGAACAGAATATATTATATTATATTTTAATCTATTCTTTTTTTATTGTTTTTCTAGTCTATTTTTTTATATTCTATTAAAATCTTTCCTATTAAAATCGAAATCATGGACTTCCGGTTCCGGCGCCTGCATGGAGAGGAGGTAAGCAGAGAGCGCTCCCGCTGCACCCCTCTCAAATACACAACTTAAAGCCGTCACCCGATCGCAGGGGTTCCTCCTCCCTCGCCCGAGGACCGGCAGCAACACTGATGGATTGGTTTGTGGAAAGATCCCACAGCCGATCGGTCTCTGAAAGCACGCAACCCCCCACAGAACCAGCGGCGCCCATGGCAAACATAGCGCCCGCCCTCAGCCCCGGAATCACGCTGCCTCCAGGATCTGAGGCATCGCTGGGAGACTCTACATCCCCGACGGGAATAGCGCAAGTGGTGGTGGCTTTACTTACGCCTACCCTCTCGGCAATTATTGACGCAGCGGTCCATAGAGCCATTGAACTACTCCATAAGGAGATACAGGGCCAGGCACAATGCCTAACACAGGCGGAGGAGAGGATCTCCCTTCTTGAGGATGACGCCTCAGCTCAATCAGCGGCCATTGCACGTATCCATGTCACTAACACGGACATATGGGACAAACACCAAGATTTGGAGAATCGGACAAGGAGAAACAACCTAAGATTCATTGGACTGCCTGAGTCTGTCCCTGCCACCCAACTCATGGAAATATGTGGCAAACATATTCCTGGGCAACTGGGAATACCCACCCAGTGCACGGTGGAACGGGCACATAGGATGGGACAACAATTGGAGCACAGTGCGAAACCAAGGGCTGTTATAGTCAAATACCTAAACTGCGCAGATAAAAATGCTATCCTCCAGAAATTCTGCAGCCAAAGAACCCTATCCTATGAGGGAGCGGATCTGTTGCTGTTTGCTGATTATTCAATGGAGGTCATGAAGCAGCGCAAAGCATTCGCAACGGTGTGCTCAACTTTATTCAAAAACCAAGTTAAGTTCACCCTGGCATACCCAGCTACCCTCAATATCACATCTGCTTCAGGAGAATGGCTCTCATTTACATCTCCAGCAGAAGCTGAACAATACGTCAACAACCCATCGGAAATGGATACCACCCAGAATAGCCGGAGCGACTACTCTCCATCCAGGGGTGGCCAGTACCCCCTGAACGCTCGCCGCAACCAATCCACCCCAGAAAAGTCACCATACAAGCACAGCAGATCGCACAGACCACACAACCGCACTGGGATTCACTGAGTGATGGTAAAGAAATATCTGATATATTCCAGTATCTTAGTGTGGTAACATAAAACCGCTATTTGCGGATGTTAATAGGTTACCTATCTCCCAGCAGGGGTTAACCTGATGATTATCTTCTTTGATGTTTTTATAGTTTGTTTTCCCATATCTCTTTAGCAACGAGAGTTACTAGACCACCATCCTAATTTATTTGCTATGGTTCCGTTTGCAATTTAACTAGTAAACATTATAGAGGACATACACAGGTGAATTCTATTTACTTTGCATGGGAGCGGATATAGTTCATAGTCTGGCCGGTTCACTGTTCTCACCCCCTTCTCCTTCCCACTAATATTACCGGACATGTAGGGAGGTGACTTTGTGCCTACTACTTTTCACATTGGTACTCCTATCACTTCCTGTCATTTTCTTTCTCATCTATCACATCCATTTGTCCCCTCCCTGTTCCTTCCTCCCCCCTCATCCCCCCCCCCTTTTTTTTTCTCTCTCTCTTCCCACCCCCTCCCCCCCATTCATCCTTGTCAAACCCCTCGCCCCTTTTTTTGCTTCCCCCGCGGTTGCTGTGACCGCCATAATTAGAGGGCCTGGTGTCAAGCGGAAAAGCTATCTGGGAAAAGCTGACCATGCGGAAAAAAGTGAAGTCATTAAGGTTTTTCTTTCTGATCCCTTACCTATGTATAACCTTCCTAACCTTTATCTGTTTATTTGATTTATTCGATTTTTTAGGTTTGTTTGATTTTTTTAGGTTTGCTCGAACTAGTAATTTGGCTCATTCATGTAATATCAAAGGCGTCTCGACCTGTATACACTCCATATCGTATGCCCCCAATTCACCTGACAGTGCCTATTTCCAAGACCTGGTGTCATGGATCTCACAGGTGCCGGAATCGCTCCACTTATTTGGAGGGGATTTCAATACAGTTATGAACATACACGAAGACCGTACACCCGCAGACCAATCACGGACCCAACAACCTCCACCTTCAACTCAATCTGAGACACCACTCTCCCGAGCTATCTCAGCTATAAAGTTTACTTCCATTGGCGACTGACACACCCGACGGATCAAGAATTCACTTTTTTTTCACCCCCCCACAACTCTTTTTCGCGCATCGACAATTTTTCTGTATCCCAAACTCTAATGAGGTCAATCAGGGAATCTGTAATAAAGGAGATGGTCATCTGGGACCACAGCCCTATACTCATACAAATTGTTCATGACAAGCGCTCGATGGCCCCTCCCATATGGCGTTTCCCCTCGTACCTGGCCAAAAATGAGGATTTTAAACATATAATACAGCTCTCATGGGAAGAATACAAATCTGCGAATGAACAGCATCTCAATGACCCTAATCTGTTCTGGGAAGCGGGCAAGGCTTTTCTGAGGGGGAAAATCCTAGCATACTCATCTCAATTCAGAAAACACTCTAACCAAAAATATGCCCTAGCCAGTGAGCAATTACGCGTTGCACACTCTACATTGACACATAGCCGCACCCAGGATAATATTAAGGCTTGGCGACTCACCAAACAAAATTTAGATTTCTCAGCAGAACAACAAGAGCTTACCAAGTCCTCTTACTTTTCACTCCAATTGCACAAATATGGCAATAAGGCAGGTAAACTTATGTCTCGCTTAATTAGAGGTACTAGGACACCCACATATATTCCAACATTAAGACACAAGGACGGTCATTTAGCTTCCTCCCCTACCGAGATCGACAAAATTTTGACTGATTATTATACATCACTATATACTGAAGACACATCTAATCCTAGTCTCTCAGAATCCCTTCTGTCAAAAATAGGTTTACCTAAACTTGACGCGGCCCAATCAGATTTCCTGAATGCTCCTATAACGCTGGAGGATATCCAAGAGACGATCAAAAATCTACCAAGCACGAAATCCCCAGGTCCAGACGGTTACACGTCAGGATTTTATAAACTGACTAATGACTTCATCCCAAAACACACTCACTAGGGTGTTCACCACTATATGGGAAGGAGGCACATTCCTCCCAACGGGTTCACAAGCGTATATTAAATTGCTACCCAAAAAGGGGAAGGACCCGCTCCAGCCAGGTTCATATAGACCAATCTCGCTAATAAATGTGGATGTTAAAATCCTCTCCAAAATATTTGCAACGCGGTTAGCCACATTATTACTTTCATTACTCCATGAAGCCCAATCGGGATTTGTACCGGGGCGGTCTGATACACTCAATATTTGCAAAGTACTAGTAGCCTTGGAACATGCTAAAGCAAACCCTGATCAAGATATAGCCATTTTATCATTAGACGCCGAGAAGGCTTTTGACAACATAAGCTTTTCATGGTTGTTCAAGGTACTAGCTCACTTCGGGTTCACGGGTCCATTTACCACATTTTTAAGCCAAATGTATGAATCCCAAACTGCACGCTTGTCAATGCCAGATTTCATCTCTGCACCGATACCTTTACAGAAGGGAACTAGGCAGGGTTGTCCCCTATCGCCCCTATTATTTAACCTAGCGATTGAACCTCTATCTAGGATTCTTAACTCCCCGGGAGGAATTAGCAGTATCAAGATTAACAACCAAATACTACGATCAGCCCTATTCGCTGATGATATATTACTGTTCTCATCAAACCCCCCAACCGACCGGACTAATCTGCAGACTATCTTAGCGACCTTCCGACTCTGTTCAGGATTTAGAGTTAATTATGACAAGCGTGAGATCCTAGCTTTGACACCCCGCCTAGCCACTAAATGGAACACATCCACACAATTCGCACTCGCGACTCATTATATCACATACTTAGGAGTTCACATAGGTCGAGATCCCTCCCGTGTATACCTTGAATTTTCCACCAATAATCTCCAAAATTGTAAAGGAGTTGGAGGCGTGGGCAGCCCTACGCCTATCCCTCTTTGGGAGATGTCACTTATTTAAGATGGTGTCTTTTGCGAAACTGTTATATCCAATGCAGACTATACCACTCCCTTTGAAACATATTGACATAAAAAAATTACACGCTGCCCTGACCACCTTTCTGTGGTCAGGCAAAAAGAGACGAGTGGTTCTGCAGAAGCTTTGTTTACCAAAATTGGAGGGGGGGGAGGGGCCGGGCTGCCCAACATTCATTTTTATAATATATCGTGTTTACTTAGACAGGGATTAGACTGGTTATCTGGAAATTCTCGCTACTCTAACCGTAACTTAGAGGAAGCCTTAGTACACCCATACACCCTTTCAGCCATCTTACATGCCTCCATCAAGAGGCTTCCTATTCATCTCAAATACAATGTACTTATCAAAGACACACTAATTGCTTGGAGAGAAACAAGGAGACTATTGGGATTACCCTTGAGCATCTCAGGACATTTGACTATTCAAGGGAATCCCATGTTCATCCCCTCTACCACATACACAGCTTTTAAGACTTGGGAGTCACATGGACTTAAGGATATTGGCTCGTTGTATAGGAATAGCCAGGGCCAATTCAAATCCTTTTAGGAACTGGCACAGGAATTCTCCTTACCACTGGCTCACTCATTCCACCATCTAAAACTGCTAAGCTACCTACGATCCTGTTATGGTTCCAAAATGAACCCACTGCAAAGATCCTACCTGGATAGAGTTCTCGAAAACAACACTTACTCCATCTCTATGCTTTATTTACACCTGATAGACTATCAAGCAACCAAATATCATCTAGCACCCATTCGAAAGTGGTCATCCATATTCAATGATGAAGATCTCCCAGGAAAGATTGTACAAGGCTATAATCGCATCTTGGGCCTCATTACAACAGAAACGTGGAGAGAAAGTCACTTTAAAAGAATACACAGGGCATACTTTCCCTACTGTAGGAAATCATCTGACCAGACTCACTCACAATTAGGGATGGCCGAACGGTTCGCCCGGTGGTCGCTTCGCGGCGAATTTCGGCTGTTCGCGATTCACCCGATCGGACTATTGCCGCCCTTCGCCCGACGGACTTCCGTGTTTACTGTGTAAAAGAACTTTGACCTATGATGACACATCCATCATGGGGTACAGGACAGCCAATTGAGACATTACAGCACATGGACACTTGGACATTCCCCCTAACTTATAAATACACCCGATCCGGCGGCCATTTTACATTCTTTCTTCTGTCACTATAGGGAGAGGTTGCTGTGTGGAGCAGGGAGAGATTGCAGTGACCCAAATCGCTAGCTATTTGGTACACAAAAGTTCTTTTCAGGACTGGTATAGGTGTTAGGTGTAGTTCAGGATATAGGTTTGAGGCAGTGCTGTGCTAGTGATTGTTGCAGCAGCCTGAGTGTCTTTTGTCAGTTTAGAGAAAGGGACAGGATGGTGTGTGCTGCAGGGACAGTCAGTTTAATCATTAGATGTTACTATCAGGTCCACAAAAGTGCTATTCCAGTAACCAGTTATTGTTCCAGCAGCCTCTGTTTTGTCAGTTTATATAGGGACAGGCAGGAAGCTGTGTGTGAGGCAAAGAGGGTCAGTTTAATCAGTAGCTGTTACTATATTAGGTCCACAAAGGTTCTTTTCAGGACTGGTGTCAGTGGTATGGTAATAGGCTTGTACACGTATAATATTCTTTCTTCCAAATATAGAAAGAATATTATACTTGACTGCTGCCCTTCTGCTGCAGTCTGCTAATCAGTCACAACCTACTTGCTCCACAAAGGTCCTTATAAGGACTGGTAAGGTATAGGTTACTACAGTACATAGGGTTGAGTGAGGTACAGTCTGCTATTCTATAAGGACTGGTATAGGTCCACAATACATAGGGTTGAGGTGCACTACTGCTGACCGCTGCCCTATACTGCAGCAGTCCTTCATCAGTATAGGGACTGAGAGTTTTGTCACAGGGTCATTTAAAAAATGACAGGCAGAGGAAGAGGCGGGCCCTTCCGCATGGGTGGTAGGGGTAGGGCAGGAGCAACAGGCTTGAGCCAAAGTGGGAAGTTGCAGAAGGTGCGTTCAATTTCTTTAAAGGACGCACCAGACTTGGTTGAGTGGCTCACTCAGCATTACTCTTCTGCACCCTCTTCTTCACTCTCTGCTATGTGCACCCCCAAAGACACTACCACCAACAACACGACCACCACCACATACCTTCCGCTTGAGTCACAGGAATTATTTTCCGATCTATATCAAGACATTTCTAATGCGCAGCCACTCTTGGTATTGGATCAGGAAGAGGAGGAAGCAACAACCGCTACTTAGCAGTCTGACGACAGTACCCAGATCAGCCCAGGTAGGAGGTTGGTCCCCGGGGTTGCTGCCTACTCCGAGATCTAACTTATAGCGGTGGGGAAGGTGACATCGATGATGACGTGTCTAGTGATGTCACGTGGGTGCCCACAAGAGAGGAAGAGGAGGGGAGTTCAGAGGGAGATATGGACCAGCAGATAGGGAGGAGAAGCAGGAATAACTTACATTGCACAGGAGGGACAAAGTAGACTGCAAATGTATCAGGAGCGAGTCATCGACCATGTACGGTCACATCTGGCACTCCCAGGACACTGGCACATGGCTCCGCAGTGTGGGCTTTTTTTAACGTGTCCGCTGCTGACAATAGTGTTGCCATCTGCAATCTTTGCAGTCAACGCATTAGTCGCGGTAAGCCCAACACTCACCTAGGGACGACCGCCTTAAGAAGGCACATGAGCAGCCATCACCGAGCCCAGTGAGAGCAACGGAACACACAAAGCCACACTCCGGGCTCTCACCATCCAGCCTCGTCTTCTACTTCTCCTTCTCCTCTCTCCTCACAATTGTCCTCCACTCCACCTTCCATCACGCCAAGCTCACGTTTTTCTACAAAAAGGCAGGCTTCCGTGGGCCTAATGTTCGAGCGTAAAAAAATGATGATGCCGGATAACCCTCTTGCCCAACGGTTGACGGCTGGCTTGTCAGAACTCATAGCCCACCAACTACTGCCATATAAACTGGTGGACTCTGAGGCCTTTCGC
Organism: Lithobates pipiens; assembly: GCF_037356315.1. Classification (NCBI taxonomy): domain Eukaryota; kingdom Metazoa; phylum Chordata; class Amphibia; order Anura; family Ranidae; genus Lithobates; species Lithobates pipiens. The sequence continues at coordinate 521,154,725 of NW_027507718.1, forward strand.
AAATTTGTGGCCATTGGAACACCACAATGGAAGGTCCCAGGAAGGAAATATTTCTCACAGAAGGGCATCCCAGAGCTATATGGCCATGTTCAGCGGCAAGTGAATGTATCTCTGGCACACAGTGTCGGTGCCAAGATACATCTGACCACAGACACGTGGTCTAGCAAACACGGGCAGGGAAGGTATATCACTTTTACTGCCCACTGGGTGAACCTTCTGACGGCCGTCAAGCATGTAACCCGTGGCACCCGTGTAGATTTGGTTTTACCGCCACGGATTGCATACAGGCCTGGCTCTTCTTCTCCTCCTCCTCCTCCTTCTCCTACTCCATCCTCCTCCCTCTCCTCCTCGGCTGACTCCTCCTTTTCCGCTGCTAGCGTCTCTTCCGCTGCGCCGCCCAAGCTCCCCAGAACCTATTCGACATGCCAGGTGAGAGGTTGCCATGCCGTGCTGCATCTGTTGTGCCTGGAAGCCAAGAGCCACACTGGCCCGGCACTCCTTTCAGCTTTGCGTTCACAGGCAGATTAGTGGCTAACACCACTCAATTTGACAGCTGGTAAAGTGGTGTGTGACAACGGTGCCAATCTGCTTAGCGCATTGAAACAGGGCAAAATCACGCACGTGCCATGCATGGCACACATCTTAAACTTGGTCATGCAGCGATTCGTTGTCAAATACCCTGGTGTCCAGGACATCTTGCGGCAGGCAAGGAAAATCTCAGCCCATTTCAGAAGATCTTACACGGCCATGGCTCGCCTTGCTGACATTCAGCGGCGACACAATCTGCCGGTCAAACGTCTTATTTGCGATTGCCCGACGCGATGGAACTCAACCTTCTATATGCTTGATAGGCTGCTCCAGCAGAAACATGCAGTTAACGTCTACCTGTATGAACTCTGCGGCAGAACAGGTTCTGGGGAGCTGGGGTTTTTTTCACCGCGCCAGTGGCTGCTCATGCGCGATGCATGCAGACTTCTGCAGCCATTTGAGGAGATCACCAAACTGGTCAGTCACAGCCATGGCGCCATCAGTGACATGGTACCTTATGCCTTCTTTATGGAGCGTGCATTGCGGCGTGTCATTGATCAAGCTGTGGAGGAGCAGGAGCGGGAAGATGAGGAAGTCGCAATGCTGGATGAATTCCCAGGGGGGGCTACTCTATCTGAGACAAGTCAACAACAGGAGTCTGAAGAGGAGTGAGAGGAGGATGGTGCTAGGGCGGATGAGGAGGAGCAAGAAGAGCATGCTTTAAACCTTTCTGGGACCCCTGTTGTTGTGCGTGGATGGGGAGAGGAGAATGAAGAGGACGACATTATCCTGGATGATGAGCAGGAGCCAGGCCACCACACCGGTTCCAGTTTAGTGCAAATGGGGGCCTTCATGCTCCAGTGTTTTAATAGGGACCCCCGTATAAAAAGCATAAGGGTCAAGGACCATTACTGGGTGGCAATGTACTTAGACCCCCGGTACAAACACAAAATGGCGGAAATGCTACCGCCGTCACAGAGGGCTGTCAGAATGCAGCACTTCCAGGCCTTGCTTCGAGAAATGCTGCATTCTGCTTTTATGTGCGCTGGCAGAGGAGCAATTCCCACTCCCAGAGAAGGAGTTGCGGGTACCACTCCAACAGCGCCTGCAAGAAGAGGTCGGTTTGAAGATGTGTTGGTGACTTTGGATATGAGGTCATTCTTTCAGCCGACCCATCGACAGGTGTCATCCGGATCCAGCATCAGGGAACGCCTAGACCGTCAGGTGTCCGACTACATCGGGTTAACGGCCGATGTGGATGCTCTGAGGAGTGATGAACCCCTGGACTACTGGGTGGGCAGGCTTGACCTCTGGCCAGAGCTTGCCCAATTTGCAATCAAACTGTTGGCTTGCCCCTCGTCCAGTGTCCTGTCTGAAAGGGCGTTCAACGCAGCAGGGGGGATCGTGACCGATAAGCGTACTTGCCTAGCTCACGACAGTGTTAACTACCTCACATTTCTAAAAATGAATGAGGCATGGATCTCGGAGGAATTCAACACATGTGACCAGTAGACCATGTATATGTCTATAAACAATTTTTTAAATTAAGCACACAGACCTTCTTTGTTCATTTGGCTCACTTCCTTGTCCAAAAAAGCACACCGTACTATATGCCCGTACCCTCCTCTTTGAAGAGGTTGAGTGGTGTCATATTTCTACTGGGGCTGCTTATTATGAGGGGCTCCCACCATCCCTGTGCTATGCTTATTATGAGGGGCTCCCACCATCCCTGTGCTGTGCTGACATCCTCCTGGGGCTGCTTATTATGACGGGCTCCCACCATCCCTGTGCTGTGCTGACTTCCTCCTGGGGCTGTACCTCTGCTGTGCATATTATGAGGGGCTCCCACCATCCCTGTGCTATGCTTATTATGAGGGGCTCCCACCATCCCTGTGCTATTCTAACATCCTCCTGGGGCTGCTTATTATGACGGGCTCCCACCATCCCTGTGCTGTGTTGACTTCCTCCTGGGGCTGTACCTCTGCTGTGCATATTATGAGGGGCTCCCACCATCCCTGTGCTATGCTCATTATGGGGGGCTCCCACCATCCCTGTGCTATGCTCATTATGAGGGGCTCCCACCATCCCTGTGCTATGCTGACTTCCTCCTGGGGCTGCTTACGGTGCAGGTGTCAGTGCTGTATATCACGGTGCTGATGTCAGTACTCTCTATAACGGTGCTGCTGTTAGTGCTGTATATCACGGTTCTGGTGTTAGTGCTTTATGTCACGCTGCTGATGTCAGTGCTCTCTATCACGGTGCTGGTGTCAGATGACTCTATCACGGTGCAGGTGTCATTGCTGTATGTCACGCTGCTGATGTCAGTGCTCTCTATCACGGTGCTGTTGTCAGATCACTCTATCACGGTGCAGGTGTCATTGCTGTATGTCACGCTGCTGATGTCAGTGCTCTCTATCACGGTGCTGCTGTCAGTGCTGTATATCACGGTGCTGCTGTCAGTGCTGTATATCACGGTGCTGGTGTCAGTGCTGTATGTCACGCTGCTGATGTCAGTGCTCTCTATCACGGTGCTGGTGTCAGATCACTCTATGACGGTGCAGGTGTCAGATCACTCTATCACGGTGCAGGTGTCATTGCTGTATGTCACGCTGCTGGTGATCATCTCCTGCACCCTCTTCTTTGCCTACCCTGACCTTCCCTCTCCTCCATTGCCTTCATGCGCTCCACAGTCCTGAATTGTCACAACAATTTCCCATATAAAAAAAGAATGCTTGTAGTTGTCGATCCCAGATTCACCTCATACATGTGTTATGTCATTGGCCATGTGGTGGGACTATGTTTGCACAGCTATTAATTATTTTGTGGCTGCAAATTTGACCTGTAGGTTTGCAAAGTTCACCTCCCATTGAAGTCAATCGGGCCCGCCGCGAACGTTCCAGTTCGCGAACTATCGGCCGCGTTCGCAAAACGTCCCGTCGGAAGTTCGTGCATCACTACTCACAATACCCCTGGTGCTCTACTCCTTATTCCACACTACTGCACCGTCTTTGGGAGTGCCCTATGATATCCAACTTCTGGGACATAATACTTAATTACATTACCAAAGTTGAGAAACACATCAAGGTAATTAAAGATCAGCTTCTGTGTCTATTCGGTTGCACCCCACTGCCTGATGCAACACTACCACACAACACTGGGCATCTAACCCAATGGACTCACATATGTCTTCTGGCAGCCCGCAGGATGGTGATTTCCCACTGGATATCTAAGAATCCACCTTCTTTGCGCTCAGTGAAACAAACATTGCAATCGCTGTTTTTCACCGAAAGACTGGACACCATACTTTCAAACTTTCAATCTAATATATGCTTTTTTGCCAGGTGGAAAAAATACATCGAATACACCTTTGACACCAAGGAGCTAATATCTTTACTTCACCCATTTCGCTACACGAATTGGTATTTGAAACGTGAGGTCTCCAACTCTTTGGGAAAGCTCAAACTCCCGAAAAATAGTGACTCTCCAACATCATCAATAACGCAAGGAATTCTGCTACAGTGGCAACAGCAAACGTTTGATAACATCGACCAGGCATAACTCTTGAACTTAGGCTTGAAGCCATAGAGGGCTATCAGTGCATAATGTGCCAGACAGTAATAACAGTGTCTAAAGTAGATACTACATTGATGGTCAAGGTAAGCCTCCATCTCCATATAGAGTCAGTAAGTGATGTGTGATAGGCGGGAATCACCACAACCTCTTCCAATTTTTCCTTTCACTTTGATCATTTAATATGGCTATGTTTTTACTTGCCTGCCCTGTTAATACCTAATTGCTACAACAGGATATTGATACTACAGAAAATTGATCTAGCACTCTAGTTCGAGATTCCTTCCCCTTATCTTTTACCCCACCCCCTTTGTTTTTTTCTCTTTCTTTTTTCCCCCTCTTATCCACACCCACTTACTCATCTAGTTACATGGTTGATCTTTATGCTAAAGCGAGTATGTAATTAATCAGCTGGTAAATACTCCCCCATGACATGTCTTCCTTTTTTCTTATTCATGTTGACTGTCATTTATGTCATTTACTGTATCTGATATTATACTGTGTAATGCCATAAATTCCAATAAAAAAAAAATCTCTCTCTCTCTCTCTCTCTCTCTCTCTTTCTCTCTCTCGTTCTCTCTCTCTCGTTCTCTCTCTCGTTCTCTCTCTCTCGTTCTCTCTCGTTCTCTCTCTCTCTCTCTCTCTATATATATATATATATATATATAAATATATATATATATATATATATATATATATATCTATATCTCATTTTTTTTTCTGACATTTGAATTTCGTATAGAATGAATTTGAATAGAAAGATTAGTCTCCCACTAATAGCTAGTGATTTGTGTCACTACAGTCTGTCCCTGCTCCACACAGCAACTTCTCCGTACACTGACAAAATACAGAATGTGAAATGGCAGCCAGATCAGGTCTATTTATAAGGTAGGGGGTATGTCCATGTGCTGAAATGTCTCAATTGGTTGTCCTGTACCACATGATGGATGTGTCATGGGTCAAAGTTCTTCACTATGTAAAAGAATATGGCGGCCGCGAATAGCGCCATATGACTGCGGGGCGAACCGCAAGGCCATCTCTACTCATTGAGTCTCCAATGACAGGTTTTAGGGGAAGCAGAGGAAAGGTGAATGTCAAGATGGACGGAAGAATGATCTGACCATGTTATGGGGTTGATTTCAGAAGAAACCGCAGATGTCAGGAGAGGTGTCGAGATAAAAAAAAGATCCAGTCTAGAATAGAATTTGTGGGAGTGCGAATAAAACGTATATTTTTTGGGGGTGGGGTGTTTAATCCTCCAAATGTCCAAGAGATTTTTAGTTCTTACTAGTTTACGAAATGATTTAGAGAGGCGGTCAGTTTTGGAAGGTGAAGTCAATGGAAAGAATGTGTGTTAATCCTTGCCAGCGGACATAGTCACATTGAAATCCCCTCCGATCACCATAAAGGGTTGGGAGAATTTGTCTAGGGTATCAAACATAGAGGATAGAAAACTGATCTGACCAGAATTGGGAGCATAAACATTGACAATAGTGAGGGATTGGATGAGAAATGAGCATTCCAGGATAATACATCTGCCATGGGGGTCCAAGTGGGAAGATTTCACTCATAGAGGGCAAGATCGGTTAATCAAAATAGCTACACCCACCTTTCCGGACGGGTTGGAAGCCATAAAAGATGTCCGGTAGTGCTTACTAGTGAATTTGAGGGAACCCCCCAGGGCGGAAATTAGTCTACTGGACTAGTATTATGTCTGCTTTTGAAGTTTTAAACTCCTCCAAAGCCAGCCATTTTTTGAATAGAGTTTAAACCTTTAACATTATACGTCGGGAATTTCAGTGCCATAACAACTTAGTCAAAAGAAAAAGCATTAAATACATTATACAACATACAATGGGGGAAGGATTCCATGGTACACAGTAAATGAAATACATAGCAAGTATCATAAGAACATGTGAAACAATGGTAGCAAAGTAACTGGGTGGTAATAATTATATGATGATTAGCAGCTCCAGGTTAAAAAAAAGAGCCTGAGGAAAAAAAAACAAAATGAAGAAGAAAAAAATAAAGAAAAAAGGGTCAAAAAGAAAAAAAAAAAAAGGTCTCAACGTCATCCAAGTAGAAACCTGGGAGGCCGAATGCCATCAGGAAACCTAGGTCTGAGCCATGGGTCAGGAGGGGGAGCATGGGGACTCCCGAACATAGGGGTGGGGGGTCTCCCACCACTCTCTGGAGAAAAAATTGCCTGGAATCCAAAAACAAAAGATGTACAACTAACAAACCGTTAAACCAGGGTAGCTGCAGAATAACAAGCCACACACCCCCTGGGCCAGGGGCTGTGTGAACCCACTAAAGGGTTGTTGACTGCTCAAAAAACACTGTGGGTCAAGTAAAATGGTATACACAGCCTCAGCCAATGGAAAGGGCATTCAAGTTGTAAATGTTGAGGCATGGCACTTCTGGGGTGTGAAATTTGACTTGGATGATTTCTGTCTCACCGGGGTCCAAATGCTATTCGGTCGGTGGTTTAGGAGTTGCTGGAGGAGGTGGAGGATCCTCATCAGGGAGGGGTGGTATACCCAAGTTGCACAGAAAGATGTCACTCTCCTGCAGATCATGTAAGGAGTATTGTATGCCACCCGGGGATGCAGAAAGGCAAAAGGGGAAACCCCATTGATATATGACTTTGTGGGATTGGAGATGCAGGGTTAGAGGGTGAAGATTTTTCCTTCTAGCTAAAGTAATAGGTGAGAGGTCGCTAAAGATTTGGATCTTGGATCCCTTGAACTCAATTCTGGATTGGTTGCAGGTTGCTAAGGTCAGATATTTCTTACTAACATAGTAATGGAACCTGACAATCACATCCCTTGGGTTAGCGCTTGCTGGAGCTTTAGGGGCAAGTGATCTGTGAGCCCTGTCCAAACGTCAGTCTATGTCAGGGATATTGGGGGCAACCACATTGAATAGGCTTAAAAGGTAGCCAGAGCGGAGGTCTCTGTCTTCTACGGATTAAGGAATCTCAGGTTTTGCTTGTGTTCTCTGTTTTCCAGGTCTTCCTGATGGAGCTGGGTGACTGTGTTTTTTATGGCAGCATTGTCCTCCTCCAGCACATGTACATACTGCACCATCTCATCAAATTTATATTCTAGGGAGTCGGTGCGTTCTCCAAGCTGGCTGATTTCCCCTCTCAATCCTTTGGCTAGCTTTTCCACTTCTTGTGCGATGTTGTGGGTAATGGCCTGGAGCAAGGAGTGTAGTTTAGCATCTAAAACTTGAGCTGTCAGTGGAGGGGAAACTCCCGATGTCGGAGTGGGGAAATGTCAAAAAGAGTACTTGTGTTTAGTTCTGGCTGTTCCGATGTGGTCTAGGTGCCTTTGAGGGCACCCGAAGCCACGGATGGCGATCTATTCAGAAAGCGATCCAACGTGGAAGAAGCCTGAGGCTTAAGGGTTACAGAGTAATTGTGTCTTTGATCCCCAATTTTGGCCATGGGGTGTGCGGCCGTTGCGGGAGGCTGAGGAGGTGACTCCCATGTATATTGAAGCTATAGGTCAGTCAGCGGGAGTCTCAGAGAGGCGGCGGGAGACGGATCCCCAGTCTCGCATGTCCAGTATTTTGCTCTTTGAGAATTGGATTCTTTCAGTCTAATTTCAGAGGGGTAGTCCCTTTTTAAGAGCCTGTTGCAGGTACAGTAGAAAGTGTGTTGCAGGGCTGAGAAGTACCTGAGACTTTTGCAATAGCTGTGAGGGGTGAGTAGTAAGCCAGATGGTTCACCAAGCTTTGTGGGAAGGAGGCTGGCTGAACATCAGGAGAAGTGGAAAGGGATGAGCCTGGGTGTCCCTGGAGTAGCAAAATGGCCTCCGTCCTCCCAGAAGTAGGCCAAAGCCGCAGTCTCTCCTAAGAGATGGCCGCCGGGCGAGCGAGTTCTTCTCTGTTGAGGTAAAAAAAAACCGCCAAGGACAGGGATAAGATCCCAGATGAACAGACACCTCCGGGAGTATCAGCTGTGGGAGGGTACATATAGTTTGCTACTCACTGCTCCCCTGAGGAATGCCTGTAGCCAAGTCTGTAGGCCGCAATAGGACGTCAGGCCGCGGGATGCTGTAGCTCGTTGTCAGGGGATTTCCGGTGGTTCCCCCCAGCTGGAGATCTGCCCTGTGTCTTCTGGAGGTGGATCGGCAGATTGACGAGGATGGGGCGCTCGCTTTCTCCACAGATCGCAGCCGTAGAATGCAGGAAACGATGGATGATCCCTAGGCCCTAAGATATCAGAGGGCCTCAGCAGTGTGGAAACCGCCGCAATCCAGGAGCAGGCCCAGCCAACTAAAGTCCACAATAATCCGGGGCTGATGCATCAGGAGTCCAGGAACAAATATAGATGAAGAAAGGCAGCAGATGGCAATGGATTTGTGCTGGGTATGAGGAGCACAGCACCAGCATGTCTTCCTAGCTTCACATCCGGACATGCCCCTGCAGTGTACTCACCTTATGCACTCACCCCTGTGTAAATCTTCCAAAGTTCTCCCCATGGTTCAATCCCCCCAGTGTAAACCCCCAGTGTACTGCCTCCATTGTAAATGCTCCAGTGTATTCCCACTCCCACAATCTGCCCAATGTAAACCTACCATTACAGACCTCAGATCAGTGTGGCTCTTTCCAGACAGATGGTCCTCCATCTAGGCTCCTCCTCCTCTCCTGGATGTAACATCATAATGAAGGAGGAGCCTAGGCTCTCTCGACACACTGCAGTCCTTTCCGCCTGCCTGTCACAAGTCACTAAAGCAGGCAATTATGGTGTTTGGTCCACCGAGGAGATACGGGGAAGGTGCACAAAGTAGTGAGCCTCTGGGAGGTGAATAAGCAGAGTGGGATTTGTTCCAGCACTTGGCTCTAGGACTCAAGCTCCGTTCTGAGGATTTCCAGGAATGAGGCCCCCTACTGCCCCCGAACCCTCGGACAATGCCCCAGAGCCTGAACGGTCAGTCCGCCCCTGCACTTGATGGCAATTACCAGCTACCAAAATGACAGTGAGGAGTATCTGTGTAAATAAAAAAAAAAAGACACCGTTCAGGAGCAAGCATTTTACTTTTGTATCTTAGCACTGTATTTGAAAAAAAAGTGTAAAGTCTTTATGCGGATGACATACTTATTTATCTATCTCATCCCCACATTTCTGCCCCAATTCTTCTGCGAACATTGGTAAATTTTCACATATTTCCGGTCTCATTGTAAACCCCACCAAATCAAATGCATTGAATATTTCTATAAAACACTCTGACCCATTACAGGCTCAATCCTCTCTACCTTTCAGTTGGGTTGATCGCCAATTACCATATTTAGGTGTACACCTTACATCCTCACTTTCTGATCTTTTTGCAGCTAATTATTTACCCCTGCTGAAGCAAGTTACAGGCTTATTAAAGCAATGGTCCACACTACCACTATCATGGATGGGTCGGATTAACGCGATAAAAATATTAATACTGCCTAAGTTTTTATATTTATATAGGGTACTTCCCATTTCCATACCTTCATATTTTTTACGACTCACACAGCGTAGAATTATGTCTTTTATTTGGAAGAATATTAAACCCCGTATACCTAAATCCATTTTATATCTTAGTAAAACCAGTGGAGGCTTGGGGCTACCTAACTTCGCTTCTTACTTCTTTGCAGCTCAACTATTGATACTCCCTAAATATCATTCAACAGAAGACATACCTTTATGGGTATCTAATGAAGCCATTGATTGTGACCCCATATCAGTGGCCAATCTACTATGGATTCAGCCAAAGGACAGATCGCATCTGACTAATCCTATCACAAAACATTCATTGGTTATCTGGGATAGATTTGGTAGTTCATGTAAATTACAATCAGTACATAATCCACTTCTTTCCTTTCTAGGGAATCCAGCTTTTTATCCTGCATGGACATTTCCGAAATCTTTTTCAGCATGGTCTTCTACTAATCTGACTAGATTCTATAAGCTATTATCCTCAAATACCTTTCAAACATTCCCTATGCTATGTACGAACTACGGGCTCTCAAACAATGAGATATTTCGATATTTACAAATTAATAATTTCTATATGCCTCTTATTGGGTCAGGTTTAGCACTTAGTCAGATGTCTAAATTTGAACATATTTGTATAAGTGACCCACATGTTAAAGGTTTAATTTCATATGTGTACCAAACCCTTATTACTACCCCCAATGAGGTACTTCCATCATATTCTGTTAAATGGGAAAAGGATTTGGGTCAAATATTTAACAACAATGACTGGTCCAACATTTGGTTAGCTACTAAATCATCATCTCCAAACTGTTATGCTTTGGAAACTAACTTTAAAGTTCTGGCACGATGGTACCTAGTACCAGCAAGGATTGCAAAAATTTCTCCATCTTACCCTAATCATTGTTTTAGAGGTTGCTCCTCTCCTGGTACTCATTTTCATATATGGTGGGATTGTCCGGTGGCGCAAGAATTTTGGAATAACATATTTGCAATGGCCTCTAAAGCTTTAGATATCTATATTGCCCCAGACCCAGCTATTGCACTTTTAAATCTCAAACCAGATTCACTCACACGGACACAATTCAAACTACTTGTTTATATTAATACGGCAGCTAAACAAACCATAGCTAAGGCATGGAAAACCAAAAATGTATTTGTGGCGGAAGCCAAACATAGACTGAACAAAGCTCTTATTTTCGATAAAATGACAGCTATTGAAAACAATAATATTAGTAAATTTTGCATGATTTGGCAACCATGGGTTAAACATTTCTTTCCTTCTGATTTTGACCAGTCATTGCTGTTCCCACAATAAAATCCTTGTGTATCGCTGTTGTGCTATTGATTTATGTCATGTACAAGGTCACTACCTCGAGAGTTTTCATCTAATCCCTTTTCTTCTCTCTTTTCCTCCTTTTCTATCCCTCTTCTTCTTTTCAAAAGTTGGTTTATTTCTCATCAACATAGAGAATCAATCTCTCTTTTAGAGGGTCTATTCTTCAAAACTTTCTTTAAATACTGGTTGTGCTGAGCTAAAATTAACCAGGAAAAGAGTTTTACTTTTTAATTATATCTGCCCCCACCTGTTCACAGCTTGAACCCATTTGGGGTGGACAGGTGGTCTGGAGGCATATTTCATTAATTCTCTCATATAGTTCGTTACTAATTTAGTTCAGTACTTATAATATTATAGTATACAATCTCTATGTTACTTATATTTTCACTTATAACAAACCTAATCTATGTGATCAATACCTGATTATAACTATATTGTTAATTTATGATACTCATGATATGATGCTCGTTATGATCTGTAAACTTCCCTTTTTTTTCTCTTGAAATTCAATAAAAAGATTTAACAAGGAAAAAAAGTGTAAAATTAGAAAAAAAAAAGTGTTTATTTAATTTGGAAGTAAACCTCAATTTTTTTTATACCAGAATCATAGTTATATAGTAAAAATATAGACTTATAATGTAGACATTATTTCACAAAAGTGAGTACACCCCTCACATTTTTGTAAATATTTTATTATATCTTTTCATGTGACAACACTGAAGAAATTATCCTTTGCTACCATGTAAAGTAGTGAGTTTACAGCTTGTATAACAGTGTAAATTTGCTGTCCCCTCAAAATAACTCAACACACAGCCATTAATGTCTAAACCACTGGCAACGAAAGTGAGTACATCCCTAAGTGAAAATGCCCAAATTGGGCCCAATTAGCCATTTTCCCTCCCTGGTGTCATGTGACTCATTAGCGTTACAAGGTCTCAGATGTGAATGGGGAGCAAGTGTGTTAAATTTGGTGTTATCGCTCTCACTCTCTCATACTGGTCACTGGAAGTTAAACATGGCACCTCATGGCAAACAACTCTCTGAGGATGTGAAAAAAAGAATTGTTGCTCTACATAAAGATGGCCTAGGCTATAAGAAGATCGCCAATAAACTGAGCTTTAGCATGGTGGCCAAGACCATACAGCAGTTTAACAGGACAGGTCCCACTCAGAACAGACTTTGCCATGGTCAACCCAAAAAGTTGAGTACACGTACTCAGCGTCATATCCAGATATTGTCTTTGGGAAATAGACGTATGAGTGCTGCCAGTATTGCTGCAGAGGTTGAAGGGGTGGGAGGTCAGCCTGCCAGTGCTCAGATCATATGCCGCACACTGCATCAAATTGGTCTGCATGGCTGTTGTCCAAAAGGAAGCCTCTTCTAAAGATGATGCACAAGAAAGCTCATAAATAGTTTGCTGAAGACAAGAAGACTAAGGACATGGATTACCGGAACCATGTCCTGTGATCTGATGGACCAAGATGAACTTATTTGGTTTAGATGGTGTCAAGCCTGTGTGGTGGCAACCAGGTGAGGAGTACAAAGACAAGTGTGTCTTGCCTACAGGCAAGCATGGTGGTGAAAGTGTCATGTTCTGGGGCTGCACTGGGGAGCTCCAGTTCATTGAGGGAACCATGAATGCCAACATGTACTGTGACATACTGAAGCAGAGCATAATCCCTTCCCTTTGGAGACTGGGACGCAGGGCAGTATTCCAACATAATGACCCCAAATACACCTCCAAAAATACCACTGCCTTGCTAAAGAAGCTGAGGGTAAAGGTGATGGACTGGTCAAGCATGTCTCCAGAGCTAAACCCTATTGAGCATCTGTGGGGCATACGCAAACCGAAGGTGGAGGAGCACAAGGTCTCCTACATCCACCAGCTCCATGATGCTGTCATGGAGGAGTGGAAGGGGAATCCAGTGTGAAGCTCTGGTGAACTCCATGCTCAAGAAGTGTAAGACAGTGCTGAAAAATAATAGTGGCCACACAAAATATTGACACTTTGGGCCCGATATGGACATTTTCACTTAGGGTGTACTCACTTTTGTTGACAGCAGTTTAGATATTAATGGCTGTGTGTTGAGTTATTTTGAGGGGACAGCAAATTTACACTGTTATACAAGCTGTACACTCACTACTTTACATATATATATATATAATATTATATGGATAAATTAATTTTTTAACTTATCTTAAGACAAAGTATGATAAAGTTATTGCTGAACAAACAGCTGTAAGAACTGCTCGGGTCCATAGGGGGTGTAAAGATGTGAGAGCCAAAATTGTTAAGGATCATTGTGTGTTTATGCTAATAAATAATATTTTTTATATATATTTTCCGAAAAAAAAAAAATGAAATAAAATAAAGCAGATTTAAAATGATGCATTTATGGAAAGTTCAGCAAGCAAAACAGCTCAAAGTAGAAGGAGAGTAAAGAAACATATTCAGTACAATGAGAAATTGAAATACATAAAAAGAGAGAGGAGAGAAGAGATGATTACATTGTCACTAACTTACTGTGGGAATGTCACTAATCAATGTTCAGCATCAGGTCACAGAATTATGTACACAGTCTGTGATATTCCGAATTGCAGAGATTGTTTTATTTTATATATATATGAAGATGAAAACCTTATCTTCCTCTAATCCCTATAAAAGCCGACTCTTCTGGATTGTTCTGAGGATGACATTTTTTATATACAAGACTCAGAGCTCAGAACCGATCTTTAAGGTCCAGTTTGGATTGAGACAATTTGAGATGGATTTCTATCAGGAGGGAGATCTTATCATTGGAGGAGTGTTCACAATAGCCACAGCTACTATACATGAAACAGGTATAGAAAACAATACCAGGACACTTTTCTGTCAAATGTAAGTTGCATTTTACAGTATAGTTTATATTTTTCTTGTCCTTCGTTTTTTTTTCTTGTTTTGTTTGAATGTAATTGATGACATTCTCATTTTCTAATCCATTGATTAGAAATTAAAGGGATTCTGTGAAAATATAAAGATATAAAGATAGGAGTTGCCTTTAATGACGTGTTTAGAAACCTGTATTGTGAAAGTATTGGACTGTCATCGGTGACCTCTCCTTCCACAAATATTAGTTTCCTGGCCTAAATGCTGACCCTCCATTTTCAGTTATTCTTTGATCACAAACCTGGGACAATATGAGGCTCAAGAATTTTGACTTTCCTAATTTGAAGGCTTGTCTCTGTCTCCTTCCACAGAAAGGTTTTACCAGTTCAGCACCACAGACATTTGTTTACTTTTTTTGCACACATGTAAAAAGCTTCATTTTGGCAATAAAATCACTTAAAGTGATTGTAAAGTCTTGTTTTTTTCTGGTTAAAAATAACAAACATGTTATACTTACCTTCCCTGTACAGTGGTTTTGCACAGAGAAGCCAAGTCCTCCTCTTTTGGGGTCCCTCTTAGGTGCACCTGGTCCCTCCCTCTGTTGGGTGTCCCCACAGCAAGCACTTTGCTTTTGGAGCACCCACGCTGAATCACAGCTTCGTGTGTCCATTCAGACACGGAGCCACGGCCCGGCCCCATCCCTTTCTCTTCTCACTGGCTGAATTTGATTGACAACAGTGGTAGCCAATGGCGCTGCACTGCTGTCTCAGCCAATGAGGAGGGGTGTCCTGGGTAGCTGAGGCACTGCTGCAACATCACTGGATAGAGATGGGGCTCAGGTAAGTATTAGAGGGGCTGAGGGGGGCTGCTGCAAACAGAATGCTTTTTATCTTAAGGCATAGAATGCCCTAAGATAAAAAAAAAAACTTCCGCCTTCACAAAAACGCTCAACCCCCAGAACATTATATATTTTCTGAAATCAGAGGCAATGTAAAATAAAAATATGATAGTTGCAAATTTTTAAGGAACACATGTAATAAAACAAATTGTATTGCAAAAACACAATATAATACCCATTTTTTGTAAAATAGAAAAGATGAGGTTGCGTTGCATAAATAGATACCAAACATGCCACATCTTAAAATTGCGTGTGCCTGTGATATTGCAAAAAACGATGGTACCCAAAAATGGTCATAGATCAGTGATGGCGAACCTTGGCTCCCCAGATGTTTTGGAACTACATTTCCCATGATGCTCATGTACTCTGCAGTATAGTTGAGCATCATGGGAAATGTAGTTCCAAAACATCTGGGGAGCCAAGGTTCGCCATCACTGTCAGATGATGCTTTAAAAGCCTTTACAGCTCATCAGTTTAGAATTAACTAGAAGCTCTTGTGCTAGAATTATTGTGCTCCCTCTGATGTTCACAGTGACACCTCACTCATGTGGTGCAAACGTGGTTTATATACACCCTGGGTGTGCGTTTGTGCATTGTATGCAGGCAACAGATGTTACAGCAATTTTATTTTATTTTTTTAACACATTTTATTCTATTTTTTAAAAACTTTTTTCTTTTAATTTGTTTTATTTATTTATTTATGGTTGTATTTTTCCTTGATTGCCATAACAAAGGGTTATTAATCCCCCATGTGATAGCATTGGGCAGGTGACAGGTACTCTTTATGGAGACATTAGGGGTTTAATATCTCCCCTGTGCTTCACACCAGCAGAACAGCTTGGTTAGATCACTAAGAAACTCACAAAAATAACTTAGTTTTAATATATTGTAAATCAGTATTAAATATATCATATGTAATGGCTATAACCTTTAAAGTAAAACAAAAAGAGCCTTGGATGTATCAATCATCTTTGACTCTGCCTACACCATATTAATGCACAAAAAACACACATTTGATGTTCAATAAAGATGTATTTGGAGCTGCAAAAGATTTTTTTAGGATATTTATGATTTAGAAATATACTTTGGTATTTTGGCATAGTATACCGGGCTATGGCAGCGGATAGATGTCATAATCCTGCCATATTCTTAAATGGCAGACGGTCCTCTTTCTGATAAAAGTTGTCTCCGTGGCGGATTCACCGCAAGATCACTTTTATTGGGGGCGGGAGAGGGCCCGAGAGACGGCCCCCTCCCACTGCGCTCAGGTAGTCTCTGGAGCCATCGGTAGAGGCGGAACCTATCGGGTCCTCTGAGACATGGACCCGAGTGAGGGAAAGATGGTCCCCATAACATTGGATGACACAAGCAACGTCAAACGTCACTTCCGCCCAATGGTCTTAAAGGGGATTTTTTTTTTTTTTTAAATACTTTTTTAATGCATTTACATGTAAACATGAGATCTGAGATCTTTTTGACCACAGATCTCACATTTAAGAGGCCCTGTCATGCTGTTTTTTCTATTACAAGGGATGTTTACATTCCTTGTAATAGGAATAAAAGTCACCAATTTTTTTTTTTTAAAAGGACAGTGTAAAAATAAAAAACTATTTTTTTTTAATGCGCCCCGTCCCACCGAGCTCGTGCGCAGAAGCGAGCGCATACGAAAGTCACTCCAGCATATGAAAACGGTGTTCAAACCACACATGTGAGGTATCGACGCAATCGTTAGAGTGAGAACAATAATTTTATCACTAGTCCTCCTCTGTATCTCAAAACTGGTAACCTGTAGAAATTTTTAGGCATCGCCTATGGAGATTTTTAAGGGTATAAGTTTGTCGCCATTCCACCAGCGGGTGCAATTTTGAATCATGACATGTTGGGTATCAATTTACTCGGCGTAACATTATCTCACACAATATTATTTTTTAATTAAAAATGTGACATAAAGTATTTCAATGGCTACCATTTTATTCTCTAGGGTGTCTGAAAATATATAATGTTTGGGGGTTCTAAGTAATTTTCTAGCAAAAAAAAATATTTTAATATTTTAACACCAAGTTTTAAAAAAGACTTTTTTTTCTAGTCACGTGACTGGCACAACACCAATCAGGGCTGCTCAGACACAGACTGTGGAGAACATACATCAGCAGAGTAATAGAAGCCTCTCCCAAGGATCTTTCCCTGCAGATGCCAAAGAACAAAAAAAGATAATGTGACCATCACAAACAAACAAGGGCAATGCACAACACAAACAAACATGTTTTTGTTTGTTTGTGAAGTGTTGCCCTTCCATGTGCACCTTACTGCAAATTCTAGGGATTGGAGTGATTGCCATTTGTCATGTGACCACATAACAGTGCTGCAGGAATAAGGTACTTCAAGGATAAAAAAAAATAAAAATTGAGTGGCATGATAGATGATTTATGTAAATTCATTATTGCAATAAGCACTTCTCTGACTTTAAGTGTAGGTATTGACATTGTGAAGTTGTTCCTTGATTCAATAGCTAGACACTCCCTGACCTGGAACATTGATAAAGGATGGCAGACTTTCCAAACTTCATTGGCTGCTTGCCTGTTCCAGGTCAGGAACACAGAGGGGGTCATTTACTATAGCGTTGCTGTGCTAATTAGCACTAAGTGTCACAAATTAGTGCTAATTAGCACTAATTAGCGCTAAAATGGTATTCACTATAGCACTGGTGAGAAAATACTCCCAAAATCGAATTTTCCTATAGCTCCCTGAAACCAAATAGCACCCAAACCCTTACTCTGCTAAAACCTGGAGAATTGCACATGGAAATATTGTTTAGAGGAAGATAAAATTGCCTAAAAAGTACTGAAAAATGCAGTATGTTATTTAAAAATACTCTGCTTTTAAACTGTGTGAAAAAGTGATTTCAGCATAATTTGAGCCCAAAAAATGTGATATGTGTACCAACATCAGAAATCAAAATGTAATTCCCAAAAATTTGAGGGTAATTTCACTATTCTACACTGACCCACAAAGAACCACCAAATATCACAGAATAAATCAAGAAGAATAACTCTTGAGTAATGTAAGTCCATCACCTGTATGTCCAAATAAATTCAGTATTTATGTGCAGGAGGTTTTCACATGTGGCAGCTCCATGGCTTAGGGGTGAAAACTTCCGCTTAGCATCCTTGATCTCATCTCCCAGGTCCTAAAACTATGTCTAAATGTAGTATTTATGAGTAGGAGGGTTCCACCACCATTGTAAATCTTGCCAGATACACTATCTAGTCAAAAGTATGGGGACACCTGCCTTTACACACACATGACCTTTAATGGCAGCCCAGTCTTAGTCTGTAGGGTTAAAATTTGATTTGGCCCACCCTTTGCAGCTAGAATAGCTTCTGGGAAGGCTAGGAAGGCTGTCCGTAAGGTTTAGTGTGTCTATGGGAATGTTTAACCATTCTTTCAAGTGCATTTGCCTGGCTTGCAGTCTGCTTTAATTCAGCCAAAAGGTGTTCTATAGGGTTCAGGTCATGACATGTGCAGCCAGTCAAGTTCCTCCACCCCAAACTCACTCATCCATGTCTCTATGGAACTTGACTGGCCTGGACAGAGTCCTGACCTCAACACAACAGAACACCTTGTGGATGAATTAGAGCAGAGACTGTAAGCCAGGCCTTATCATCCAATATCAGTGCCTTTACCGCACAAATGCACTTGAAATAATGGTCAAACATCCCCATAGACACACTCCTAAACCTTGTGGATAGCCTTTCCAGAAGAGTTTAAGCTGTTATAGCTGCAAAGTTTGGGCCAAATGAATTTTGAACCCTACCAACTAAGCCCTTGTACACACGGTCGCATATTCCGATGGACAATGTCCGATAGGACCGTGTTGTCGGATAATCTGACCGTGTGAGGGCTCCATCGGACTGTTTCCATCGGAGTATCCGACGGACCAAGTTTTCCAGCTAGGCTATAAAATTTTCCGACAACATGATCCAATCGGACTTCGTCCGATTGTGTGTAGAGAATTCCAATCGGACAAAGTGCCACGCATGCTCAGATCAAATTCCTAGACCAAAGCTATTGGCTACTAGCCTGAACGTAGTCCCATCGTAACGAAATTACGTCATCACGTTCTGAACGATCGGATTTTCCGACAACTTTGTCCGACCGTGTGTACGCAACAGTTTCGGACAAAATCCAACGGATTTGGTTGTCAGAATGTCTGACCGTGTGTACAAGGGCTTAGACTGGGATGCCATTACCGTTCATGTGCATTTAAAGGCAAGTGTCCCAATACTTAGGCCGATATATTGTATATTGCTTGTGACACTGAGCATGGCTATGGACTTAGGGCTGATTCACATCACAGAGATGCAGAGAACATGTGTGAGGCTGGCTATGTGGGTTGCAATTCTGTGTAGCAGTGCTGGGGTTGCTGGTTTAATTCCCCAACATGCTAATACTTGTCTTGAAGTTTACTGTATATGTTCTCCCTGTGTGGGTTTCTGACTACAATCCAAACACATGTTGGCATCTTATTTGTCTCCTGTCAAAATAGTCTCTAATGTAAGCTAGTTTTGGACTTTAGATTGGAAGCTCATTGCAGCCAGGGAATGAAGATAATGTTTGTTAGCACTAATCATACCCAGGAACTTGGACATTTAAAATTGTAGGGTTTACACTGCACAGGAGCATATGCATAGAAAACTGTTTGCTGAAATTCTTGTGCATTTTTTTCAATCAAAAGTGCTATTATGTGGCCATGCTGTCAATGTTGTGTGTGTATTGTTCCTGTCTGACCATGCAAACATGGTTTGGGAGCATGTGCTGACCTTCTACTCGCTTCTTGATCTCATTGCTTAATCATGTACACAGAAATGCAGCTTCCAGCAGAACATGGTCACCATTGTATGCATGTGTGTGGATTTGTGGGGTGGTGGCAGGCGTTATATTTTGAACATGTGGCTTTTTTAATATTCAGTTGGAATGCTTTGTAAGAATAATGACTGTTAAGTATGTTTATATAATCTTGCAGATAAAAAAGCTGTGTCCACTCTAACGTTTAGACTAATTTTAGATTGTAAGATCCTATGAGCAGAGCCCTTAAAATCCAATTGTCAACTGTTTTGCTAAATGTAGCACCATATATCCTATAGCCGCCAAAAGTTTGTGAACAGCAAAGTTTGCGGTGGACCCCATTCACTTTAATGGCAGGCGAACCTTAAAAACCTCCAGGTCATATTTTCAGCCACAAAATACTTACTAGCTGTGCACACACAGTCCCACAAAATGGACACTGACATATCAAAAGTATTAAGTGAACACCACACCAGCACCGAGATAGAGAGAGAGCACTGAGACCAGCACCGAGATAGAGAGAGAGCACTGACACCAGCACAGTGATGGAGAGCACTGACACCAGCACTGAGATAGAGAGCACTGACACCACACCAGCACCGTGATAGAGAGCAGTGACATCAGCACCATGATAGAGAACACTGAGACCACACCAGCACTGAGATAGAGAGCACTGACACCACATCAGCACCCAGATAGCGAGAGAGCACTGACACCAGCACAGAGATAGAGAGAGAGCACTGACACCAGCACCGTGATAGAGAGCACTGACACCAGCACCGAGATAGAGAGCACTGACACCACACCAGCACCATAATAGAGAGCACTGACACCAGCACTGTGATAGAGAGCACTGACACCAGCACTGAGATAGAAAGAGAGCACTGACACCAGCACCATGATAGAGAGCACTGACACCAGCACCATGATAGAGAGCACTGACACCAGCACCGTGATAGAGAGCACTGACACCAGCACCGTGATAGAGAGCACTGAGACCACACCAGCACCGAGATAGAGAGCACTGACACCCCACCAGCACCAAGATAGAGAGAGAGCACTGACAACAGCAACGTGATAGACAGAGTACACTGACACCAGCACCGAGATAGAGAGCACTGACAGCAGCACTGATACCAGCAACTAGCAGCGGGACCCAAAAATATGACACCGCTCAACCTCTTCAAAACAGGAGTATATGGGCATATAGTACGGTGTGCTTTATTTGTACAAGGAAGTGAGCCAAAGGTAAAAAAAAGGTCTGTGTGCTTGATCAAATACATTGTTTATAGAGTTATGCATATACATGGTCTACTGGTCACATGTGTTGAACTCCACCAAGATCCATGCCTCATTCATTTTTATAAATGTGAGGTAGTCAACACTGTTATGAGCTAGGTGAGTGTGCTTATCGGTCACGATCCCCCCTGCTGCGCTGAACATCCTTTCGGACAGGACACTGGACGAGGGGCAAGCCAACAGTTCCATTGCAAATTGGGCAAGCTCTGGCCAGAGGTCAAGCCTGCCCACCCAGTAGTCCAGGGGTTCATCACTCCTCAGAGCGTCCACATCGGCCGTTAACCCAATGTAGTCGTACACCTGTCTGTCTAGGCGTTCCCTGATGCTGGATCCGGATGAGACCTGCCGATGGGTCGGCTGAAAGAATGACCTCATGTCATAAGTCACCAACACATCTTCAAACCGCCCTCTTCTTGCAGGCGCTGTTGGATTGGTACCCGAAACTCTTTCTCTGGGAGTGGGAATTCCTCCTCTGCCAGCGCACGCAAAAGCAGAATGCAGCATTTCTCGAAGCAAGGCCTGGAAGTGCTCCATTCTAAAAGCCCTCTATGACGGTGGTAACATTTCCACCATTTTGTGTTTGTACAGGGGGTCTAAGTACGTTGCCACCCAGTACCGGTCCTTGACCTTTATGCTTTTTATACGGGGGTCCCTGTTAAAACACTGGAGCATGAAGGTCCCTATTTGTACTAAGCTGGAAGCGGTGTGGTGGCCTGGCTCCTGCTCATCATCCAGGATAATGTTGTCCTCCTTGTTCTCCTCTCCCCATCCACGCACAACAACAGGGATCCCGGAAAGGTTTAAAGCATGTTCTTCTTGCTCCTCCTCATCCACCCCGGCACCATCCTCCTCTGACTCCTCTTCAGACTCCTGTTGTTGACTTGTCTCAGATAGAGTACCCCCCCCCTGGGAATTCATCCAGCATTGCAACTTCCTCATCTCCCTGCTCCTCCTTGGCTTGATCAATGACACAACGCAATGCACGCTCCATAAAGAAGGCATAAGGTACCATGTCACTGATGGCGCCATGGCTGTGACTGACCAGTTTGGTGATCTCATCAAATGGCCGCAGAAGTCTGCATGCGTCGCGCATGAGCAGCCACTGGCATGGTGAAAAAACCAAGCTCCCCAGAACCTGTTCTGCCGCAGAGTTCATACAGGTAGTCGTTAACTGCACGTTTCTGCTGGAGCAGCCTATCAAGCATATAGAAGGGTGGAGTTCCATCGAGTCGGGCAATCTCAAAAAAGACGTGTGACCAGCAGATTGTGTCGCCACTGAATGTCAGCAAGGCGAGCCATGGCCGTGTAAGATCTTCTGAAATGGGCAGAGATTTTCCTTGCCTGTCGCAAGATGTCCTAGACCCCAGGGTATATGACAACGAATCGCTGCACGACCAAGTTTAAGCCCTTGTACACACGGTCGGACATTCTGCCAACCAAATCCGTTGGATTTTGTCCGAAGGATTTTGTCAGACGGATTGTGTCCGACGCTGTTGCATACACACGGTCGGACCAAGCTGTCGGAAAATCCGATCGTTATTTTGTTACGACGGGACTACGTTCACGCTAGTAGCCAATAGCTTTGGTGTAGGAATTTGATCTGAGCATGCGTGGCACTTGTCCGATCAAAATTCTCTACACATGATCGGAGTATGTCCGATCGGACCAGTTTGTCGGAAAATATTTCCAACAAGTTGGAAAATTGGGTCCGACGGATATTCTGACGGAAACAGTCCGATGCATACCACACACTGTCGGATTATCCAACAAAACGGTCTGATAGGACACATTCCGTCTGAATCTCAGACCGTGTGTACAAGGGCTTAGACGTGTGCCATGCATGGCACGTGTGTAATTTTGTCCTGTTTCAATGCACTAAGCAGATTGGCAACGTTGTCACACACCATTTACCAACTGTCAAATTGAGTGGTGTTAGCCACTGATCTGCCTGTGAACGCAAAGCTGAAATTAGTGCAAGGCCAGTGTGGCTTTTGGCTTCCAGGCACAACAGACGCAGCACAGCATGGCAATGTCTCACCTGGCATGTCGAATAGGTTCTGGGGAGCTTAGGCGGCGCAGTGGAAGAGACGCTAGCAATGGAAAATGAGGAGTCAGCCGAGGAGGAGAGGGAGGAGGATGGAGTAGGAGGAGGAGAAGAAGAGGCAGGCCTGCATGCAATCCATGGCGGTAAAACCAAATCTACACGGGTGCCACGGGTTACATGCTTGACGGCCGTCAGAAGGTTCACCCAGTGGGCAGTAAAAGTTATATACCTTCCCTGCCCGTGTTTGCTAAACCACGTGTCTGTGGTCAGATATATCTTGGCACCGACACTGTGTGCCAGAGATACATTCACTTGCCGCTGAACATGGCCATATAGCTCTGGGATGCCCTTCTGTGAGAAATAATTCCTTCTTGGGACCTTCCATTGTGGTGTTCCAATGGCCACAAATTTTCGAAAGGCTTCAGAGTCCACCAGTTTATATGGCAGTAGTTGGCGGGCTATCAGTTCTAACAAGCCAGCCGTCAACCGTTGGGCAAGAGGGTTATCCGGTGTCATAGTTTTTTTACGCTCAAACATTTGGCCCACAGAAGCCTGCCTTTTTCCAGAAAAACTTGAGGATGGCATGAGGGAAGGTGGAGTGGAGGATAAGGAGAGAGGAGAAGGAGAAGGAGAAGTAGAAGACGAGGCTAGACAGTGAGTGCCTGGAGTGTGGCTTTGTGGGTTCCGTTGCTCCCACTGGGCTTGGTGATGGCAACTCATGTGCCTTCTTAAGGTGGTCGTCCCTAGGTGAGTGTTGGGCTTACCGTGTTGTATGCGTTGACTGCAAAGGCTGCAGATGGCAACACTATTGTCAGCAGCGGACAAGTTAAAAAAAGCCCACACTGCGGAGCCATGTGCCGGCGTCCTGGGAGTGCCAGATGTGACCGTACATGGTTGATGCCTCGCTCCTGATACATTAGCAGTCTGCTTTGTCCCTCCTGTGCAATCTAAGTTCCGCCTGCTTCTCCTCCCTATCTGCTGGTCCATATCTCCTTCTGAACTCCCCTCCTCTTCCTCTCTTGTGGGCACCCACGTGACATCACTAGACACGTCATCATCAATGTCACCTTCCCCACCCCTATAATTAGAGATCTCAGAGTAGGCAGCAACACCGGGGACCAACCTCCTCCTTGGGCTGATCTGGGTACTGTCGTCAGACTGCTGAGTGGCGGTTGTTGCTACCTCCTCTTCCTGATCCAATGCCAAGAGTGGCTGCGCATCGGCAATGTTTTGTTATGGATCGGAAAATAATTCCTGTAACTCAAGCAGAGGGTATATGGTGGTGGCGGTGGTGTTGGTGGTAGTGTCTTTGGGGGTGCACACAGCAGAGAGTGAAGAAGAGGGTGCAGATCAAGAGGATAAGGAGGGTGCAGAAGAGTAAGGCTGAGTGGGCCACTCAACCAAGTCTGGTGCATCCTTTGACGTAATCGCACGCACCTTCTGCAATTTGCCACTTTGGCTGAAGTCTGTTGCTCCTGCCCTACCCTTACCATGGCCGCGGAAGGGCCTGCCTCTTCCTCTGGCTGTCATTTTTTAAATCACTCTGTGACAAAAGTCTCCAGAGAATTGCAGTATGTATGTGGAAGAAGGTATATAACACCCCGCTTCAATCTGTAATTTTGGGGGCCACTGGTCTATCACACCAGTTATAATACTTTTTTTAATTGCGTTTGTCACTCTTTGTAGTATCGCTGCAGAACCGCTCAGCAGTCACAATGCTGCACAGTGGAAATGCACTATACTATGCTTTCTATATTTTATACGTGTATTACACCCCTATATACTGCACACCAAATAGTACACCTATACCAGTCTTTAAAAGGACCTTTGTGGATCTAATAGTAGCTAGCTAGTAGCTAGTGAATTGCAGACTGTCCCTGCTCCAAAAACCAAACTGTCCCACCCTACACTGAGAAACAACAGCTGCAGAATCAGTCAGCAGCACTGCATGCAGTGCACTATAATATGCTTTCTATATTTGAAAGAAAGTATATTATACATGCACAACCCTATATACTGTACACCTACAAAAGGACCTTTGTGGACCCAGAATAGGGCAGCAACCAGCCCAGCAGCACAGCAGTCAAGTATAATATGCTTTCTATATTTGAAAGAAAGTATATTATACAACCCTATATACTGTATACCTATACCAGTCCTTAAAAGGACCTTTGTGGACCTAGTAGCTAATGATTTTCAGACTGTCCCTCAGTCCCTAAACTGATAAAAGACAGCTGCAGAATTGGTCAGCAAGCACTCAGCAGCACAGCAGTCAGCAGTGCACCATAATATACTTGAAAGAAAGTATATTCTCAGTGTATTACAACCCTATATACTGTACACCTATACCAGTCCTTAAAAGGACCTTTGTGGACCTAATAGTAATAGCTAGTGATTAAACTGACTGTCCCTGCTCCACAGAGCGTCCTGTCCCTACACCGACAAAAGACAGAATGCAAAATGGCCGCCAGATCAGGTCTATTTATAAGGCAGGGGGTATGTCCAATTGTCCAAGTGCTGAAATGTCTCAGTTGGCTGTCCTGTACCCCATGATGGGTGTGTCATGGGTCAAAGTTCTTCACAATGTAAACAAATATGGCCGCCGCGAACAGCGCCAGAAGTCCGCCGGTTTGGCGAATCGCGAATGAGCAAAATTTGCCGTGAACCTACTGCCGGGCGAACCGTAAGGCCATTTCTACTGTTGACATTTTTTTGAAGCTATGAATGTACAGAATTTTGTTTCTGCTAGCAAAATAAAAAGTACATTATCGAGATTGTTGTGTCTTTTTTTCTACTTTTTAATTCGTTTTGTGGGTGGTGGTTTTGGGAAAGTGTATGATCTTTTATATCTTAGGCTGCTTTCACAGTGGAGGTGCTTTACAGGAGCTATAGTGCTAAAAATAACACGTGCATAGTGCCTGTAAAAAGCCTCTCCTCTCATTCCGGTATGAACTGGCCTTGATCCTAGGATTACACCTATGTATTTTTTGTGTGTGTTTTGCAGTTTTCAGAAACACTCTACAGTCCATTTAACATAGTACTAGTTCACATCTATGCGTATTGCGGCCAGTGCATTTTTGGAAATGGTCGGGGACTTCTTTCACGCAATTTTCAGGTAATAGATTTAAATGGAAATGCTTTATATAACTGGTTGCTAACCGGGGACCCAGGATGCCAGCTGCCGCATCCTTAACAACCAATGAATCTTGAGCTCTCAGTGGCTTCCCCACTGAAATTAAAAAAAAAAGCCAGACAAAAAAATTGGAAAAAAACGGCATGGGGTACACCCCAGGTCTATGCCAGGTCCTTTGGGTCTAGTATGGATTCGGAGAGGGACCCCCATGCCAAAATGTAACACAAATGGTGTAGGGTTCCTTCCCCAGTCCATTACCTTCAGGTCTGGTATGGATTTAACAGGAACCACGCATCAAAATAAAAAAAATGGCATGGGGTCCCCTTCAAAATCCATACCATACCTTTATCTGAGCATGCAACCTGGCAGGCTGCAAGAAAAGAGGTGGGATGAGAGTGTGCCGCCATCCTCCTTAACCATACCAGATCACATGCCCTCAACATAGGGAGGGTGCTTTGGGGTCTTCCCAAAACACCTTGTTCACATGTTTATGGGGACAAGGGCCTCATCCCCACAACCCTTGCCTGGTGGTTGTGGGGGTCTGTGGGCAGGGGGGCTTATTGGATTCTGGAAGCCCCCTTTAATGAGGGGGCACCCAGATTCCACCCCCATGTGAATGGGTATCGGGTACATTGTACCCCTACCCATTCACCAAAAAAAACAGTTTCACTTTAATTGTTTCACTTTAAGCATTATTAAAAATCACTGCTCCTACAAAAACTGCATTATTAAGAAAAAAAAATTATTAAAAACTGCCGTTTAAAAAAAAATGTATATTGATACGTGTCCCCTGGGGCAGGACTCCGGTCCTCATGCACTTTATGGCAATAACTTGCATATAAGCATTTAAAATGAGCACTGTTCGTTTTTCATGTCCCATAGACCTTAATGATGTTCGCACAAATTTTTGGCCTCTTCGCAAGTTCTGGTGCTGGGGGGCATTCGGCTCATCCCTACTCAATAGCACATGAATTTGGTTGGTACCATAACATTAATGTTTCAAATGCAAAACATTATTGTATACAATGAAAAGAATAAAACATTAGTAATAGTATTTTTTTATGAATGATTGTGCTCAGCATCATAGTGTAGTGTTATGCCCTGCTACCTTCAAAGGTTCAAGCCATGGGTTTGAATCCCACCAATGGTATCACCTCCTGAAAATGTACATTGTACATATGAAGTGGAATAAAAAAAATCAGATATTCAAAAATCAAGGAAAAAAAATGCATATTGTCCCCCCATCCAGTGCATACCAGGCCCTTCGGATCTGGTATAGACTTTAAGGGAAATTACATGCTAAAATGTGAAAAAAAAATGGTTTAGTGGTTCCCCCAAGGTCCATACCAGATCCTTCAGGTCTGTTATGGATATTAAGGGAACCCTGCACCAAAATATGAAAAAAATTTGATGGTACCCCCAAAATCCATACCAGACCCTTATCTGAACACGCAATCTGGCAGTCCACAGGAAGAGGGGGAGACAAGAGCGCGGCCCTCCCCCTCCATAACCATACCAGGCCACATGCCCTCAACATGGGGAGGGTGCTTTGGAGTAGCCCCCCACAGCACCTTGTCCCCATGTTGATGGGGACAAAGGCCTCATCCCCACAACCCTTGCCTGGTGGTTGTGGGGGTCTGCAAGTGGGGGGCTTATTGGAATCTGGAAGCCCTCTTTAACAAGAGGGCCCCCATATTCCGGCCCCCATATCCCGGTCCCCATGTGAGTACTCCTACTCATTCACCAAAAAATGCAGTGAAATGTGACAAAAGAAAATTCCTTTATTTAAAATGTCTTCTTCTTTCTCCGCTCCTTCCTGCAGCTTCTTCTTTCCCCCACTCTTCCTTCGGTTTTCTCCTTCTTCCTCCAGCTTCTTCTTCCCCTGCTTCGTCCTCCATTTTTCTCTGCTTCTTTCTCCAGTCTTCTCCATATTCCTCCGTCTCCGGTCTTTCTCCTCTGCCACTCCCGCCATGACCTGCTATGAAAACAAATCTCCTCTGACGCTGTGGCCAGCCAATCTGTCCATTTTCACAGTGCACATTTCATATATAACTATGGAGCGTGGCTGCCGGATGACGTCATCAGGAGACCCCGCCCCCTTGTGACATCATTGACACATCCTTCGGTAAAGTCACAGGCATCGGAGGAGGTTCCTTTTTTGAATGTTCAGCGGGAGCAGCATAGGAGAAAGACCAGATGACGGACCGGGGGGAAGAAGAAGCTGGAGGAAGAAGTGGAGGGAAGAGGAAGTGGGAGAAAGATGGAGAAGACCGGAGGAAGAAGCGGGGGAAAGAATAAGAAATTTTTAATAAAGGAATTGTCAAAAAATGGCTATTGTTTTTTGTCACATTTTACTGCTTTTTTTGGTGAATGGGTAGGGGTACAATGTACCCAATTCCTATTCAAATGGAAGGGGCTCTGGGGGCCCCCTTATTAAAGGGGCTTTCCAGTTTCCGATAAGCCCTCTGCCCACATACCCCTACAACAACTGGGCAAGGGTTGTGGGGATGAGGCCCTTGTCCCCATCAACATGAGGACAAGGTGTTTTGGGGGGACCCCAAAGCACCCTCCCCATGTTGAGGGCATGTGGCCTGGTATGGTTCAGGAGGGTGGCCCTCTCTCGTTCCCCCCCTCGTTTCCTGCTGCCTGCCAGGTTGCGTGCTGGAATATATTGGTCTGGTATGGATTTTGGGGGGACCCCCACGCCATTCTTATTTAAATTTTGGTGCAGGGTTCCCCTTAATATTAATACCAGACATGAAGTGTCTGGTATGGATTTGGGGGGGGGGGCCCTGTGCCATTTTTTTTATTTGGTGTGGGGTTCCCCTTAGTATCCATTTCACACTCAAAGGGCCTGGTATGGACTGGTGGGGGAAACCTACACAGTATTTTTCTTTGATTTTAACTCTATATTGCCAGGAACTGGCTATTCATTACAGCCGCAAGCAATTCTGGATGAGGATGACAATAGCAAGTCGTAACATTATTTTTTTTTCTTTCTTTCTTCCTTTGATTAAACATTTTTTCCCACAAGAAAAACATGAAACCAGTTAGCTATTATATATAAAATATGACCAGTGTCTTGGCATTCAACATTAAAAGGTAAAATTAAAACAAGCGTGAGTGCAAATATTCTGAATATTTTCAAACACAGGGCAGCTTCTAATGCAGAATAACCAACTGATTCTCAGCTCCTGTACATTGCTGACTAATAGCCTTATGCATGGAACAAATAGAAAAAAATTAAATTTCAGCATTTTCAATGTCCCCTCCAACAGGAGCACCAAGGATTGATTTATAAAACAGTTTCCCAATTATTGCTTCATTTGAAAGATTAAACTTGATTAGCTGTTACTGAATTCCAAAGTTTGTCTCCCATTGATTTCAATGGGATTCAGATTCCAAATATGAAATTCAATAATATTCATGGCACCAAGTCCAGGTATATTCCGTTCATCACTAACCTCTACCTGTCTGCAGAAAATTTGTCCTAATATTTCCATTTATTATCGTTCTGATGCTAGCCAATTTTACACTGCTTTATCTTCTGTGATCTCCTAAACCTTTTAGTAAAACCCCCAGCTCTGCTCCTTATCTGTAGTAAATTTGGACTTAAAAATAATATTTGAAATTGATCTGCTGCTGGCCAATCTTATACTGCTGTTTTGTCTGCAATCTCTTAATAATTTAGGTAAAATCTAGTATGTGCTCTGTTGCGAGTAGTAAAATTAGGCCTAAATCTGCTTTTTAATCACTTGCCTACTGGGCACTTAAACCCCCCTCCTGCCCAGAACAATTTTCAGCTTCTGGTGCTCTCACACTTTGAATGACAATTACTCAGTCAGGCAACAGTTTACCCAAATACATTTTTTCCTTTTTTTCCCACAAATAAAGCTTTCTTTTGGTGGTATTTGATCACCTCTGAATTTTTTTTTTTTGCACTATAAATGAAAAAAGACCGTCAATTTTGAAAAAAATGCATTTTTCTTTGTTTCTGTGATAACATTTTGCAAATTATTAATTTTTCTTCATAAATTTTGGGCAAAATTTATACTTCTACATATCTTTGGTAAAAATAACCCAAATTAGTGGATGTTATTTGGTATTTGTGAAAGTTAGAGAGTCTACAAGCTGTGGTGCAAATTACACAAAATTGATCACATCTGATGTACTGGTGGCCTATCTCACTTCTTGTGACCCGAACAAGCCAGGAAAGTACAAATACCCCCCAAATGACCCCTTTTTTGAAAGTAGACATTCCAAGGTATTTAGTAAGAGGCATGGTGAGCTTTTTGATGTTGTAATTTTTTCCCACAATTCTTTGCAAAATGAAGATTTTTATTTTATTTTATTTTTTTCCACAAAATTGTCATTGTAATAGGTTATTTCTTTCACCTGGCATGTGTATACCACAAATAATGCCCCAAAAATAAATTCTGCTACTCCTCCTGAGTATTACGATACCGCATATGTGGAACTTTTCCACAACCTGGCCACATAGAGAGGCCCAACATGCAGGGAGCACCGTCACGTGTTCTAGGAGCATACATTACACATCTAACTTGTTGACTACCTATTACACATTTGAAGGCCCTGGAGCACCAGGACAATGACACGTGACACCGACGTGGCACTGATGACAGATGGCACGGATACGTGGCACTGATGACAGATGCCACTAATACGTGGCACTGGTGACACTGACAGATGGTACTAATATGTAGCACTGATGACAGATGACACTTGTACGTGGCACTGATGACACATGGCACTAATACGTGGCACTGATGACACGTGACACTGATGACAGATTGCACTGATACCTGGCATTGATGACACGTGACACTGATAACAGATGGCACGTGACACTGACAGGTGGCACTGATGACAGATGGTACTGATCCGTGGCACTGATGATAGATGGCACTAATATGTGGCACTGATCACACGTGACACTGATATGGCACTGATGACACGTGGCACTGATGTGGCACTGATGACAGATGGCACTATGTGGCACTGATGACACATGGCACTGATGTGGCACTGATGACAGGTGGCGCTGATGACAGATGGAACTTATACGTGGCACTGGGGACAGATGGCACTGGGGACAGATGGCACTGATGACAGATGGCACTGATGACAGATGGCACTGATGACAGGTGGCAGTGGGGGCAGATGGCACTGACAGGTGGCAGTGGGGGCAGATGGCAGTGGAGGCAGGTGGCAGTGGGGACAGGTGGCAGTGGGGACAGATGGGCACTTTATTTTTGTTCTTTTACACTAACCGCTGCATCTCTGCAGCGGTTCACCTCTCCCTCCTCACACCCTGTCTGTGTGAGGAGGGAGAGCCGGCAATGAGAGATGATCTGATATGTTTACATATCAGATCATCTCTCATTGGGCACACCGATCGCGCTGTAAACGGCTGATGTGATTGGCTGTTTACAGTGATCTGTGACTGGCTGTGTCCGGGGGACACACGGTCAGCACAGAACTTCCCTGATGCATGCCCGTGGCGGCGCGCAGAGGGGAAGTTAAAGGGAGGACATCCAGGGACGCCCTCCCAGCAGATAGCGTCCACGCTGCAGCCGTCTTTTGGCTATAGCGTGGGCACGAAGTGGTTAAAATCATTCTGCGGGGGTGTGGCTTAGGGCTTATCAGCTATCACTCAAGAACCTATTTTCTGCATGATGGGGAAAAACAGAAGGTGTGCGTCTGCCACTCCATCTTTACAGGACTTGGGCACACAGCTGAGCCGCAATATACCAGAGATATTCTAGTGTCACTATACTGACTCACAGGCCTCTTCACAGCCACCAGACTGAGGCCTGGTCAGCAGCCCTCCCACCTTCTGAATCTCTGGAATACACAGGGAAAGGGTCATCTGGCCCTAATGCTGGACAGTTCCCCAGCCTATTCAATCTCCAAACACTGGCTCTCGATATCAAAACCATCCTGTCAGCAGCAATCTCTGACTTTAACACTGACATCAAGGCTATTTTGTCATGCCTGGAAGCAGTGGAGGTTACTTCAGAGGTGCCTGAGATGGCCATCACGCAAGTGTAGCAGGTCTCAAGCTCCCACACCCAGCATCTCATTGATCTGCACTGCCATATTGAGAACCCGAACAACAGGGGATGGAGGCAAAATCTGCGAATCCCAGGGATCCCTAAGACAGTGGAAGGACTCCACCATCAGCCTGAAGTCTGGACGATTTTCAACTCCCTACTTGGCAGACCACCAAACTCGCCTTTTGATATGGAGTGCTGCCACAGAATGCATAGATCCAGAACGCAGGACACTGACCCTCCCCGGGATATAGTCTGTTGCCTGGTCACCTTCCAGCTGAAAGAAGATATTGCCAGGTAATTGTTCAGGGGGGTAATTGTGCAGACGGGGATGGTAATTCTGCAGACTGGGGTAATTGTGCAGATGGGATTGGTAATTGTGCAGACGGGGGGTGGTAATTGCGCAGACGGGGGGTGGTAATTGTGCAGACTGGAGGGATGGTAATTGTGCAGATGGCTATCGGGACTGGCTATCCGGACTCCCGGGAGTTTCCCGGTGGGCCGATGGCTCAGTGTGCGCCAGTTTCAGCCACATCTGTGGTGCGTGGTAATCTACCCGTCAACCGCCGACAGCTGGCGCCTAACGGGTAGATCGAGATTTAGCCAGCATGCAGAGTAGCGCAGGAAGCATCTGTACTAGTAAGATCTCTCTGTCATGTCATCACGCTGCTCCCCGGGGGCCCCTCCTCTCTTCTCGTCTTCGAGTGGCGCGTCACGGCCCATAATTCACTGCGGCATCGCAGTGCATTTCTGGCTGACGATTGGCCAAGCATGCACTATGACCCGCATGCTTTGGCCAATCACAGCTCAGAGAAAACGGAGAGCCATGATTGGCCAAAGCCATGGTGGCTTTGGCCAATTATGGCTCAGGGGGTTTAGTACAAGACCCACACTATATAAGGCCGCCTGCGCAGCGGCCTTGAGTAGTGTGTTGCATCACAGAGAGAAAGATAGACGGAGAGACAGTGTCTTTGAATTTCCTATGAAGCTGTTGAAATTACAGTTTGGTGTATTGTGCCACCTGCACAGTGTACACCTAAAGCTACCCCAATTGCTGGTGTTCTTCTGATCCTATACCACAGGCAGCTGTAGCAATTACAGTCGGTGTATTGTGGCACCTGCACCCCAATTGCTGGTGTTCTGCTGGTCCTATACCTTAGGCACCCGTAGCAATTACAGTGAGTGTATTGTGTCATCTGCACAGTTTGCACCTAAAGCTACCCCAATTGCTGGTGTTTTGCTGATCCTATACCACAGGCAGGCAGCTGCATTAATTACAGTCAGTGTACTGTGTCATCTGCACAGTGTGCACTTAAAGCTACCACTATTGCTGATGTTCTGCTGATCCTATACCGCGGGCAGCTGCAGAAATTACAGTCGGTGTACTGTGTTATCTGCACAGTGTGCACTTAAAGCTGCCCCAATTGCTTGTGTTCTCATAGTATTAATACTATAGGCAGGCAGTTGATTCTGCTAGCTGCAGTATAATCAGTATATACGTCCAAGCTTTGTGCAGCTACATCTCCCTGAAGGCCATTAGTATGTCTGGAAGGCCAACAAAGAGTGGCAGACAGTCACAAGCCAATAAAAGAGGCTCTGTGTCTAGAGGCAACAGCGCTGGTCATGGACACGGTGCATCCTCATCAGCACGTGGCCAATGGACATGCTTGTCTCCTTATTTTCGGCAGCTGGACGTGTTAAGCCACAACATGCCGAAGACTTGGTAGAGTGGATGACCAAACCGTCCTCATTTGGGGCTTCACCAGCCCTTTACCCACAATGTACCCTAGGTACTTGGCTTCCTCCACCCCAATTGCACATTTCTCCGGAGAATCCTTCTCTTCTCAAGGAGTCTACGACTGCCTGAACTCGGGGAAGATGGGACTCCCAATCAGTGCTGAAAATGACGATGTCATCTAGATAAACAGATGCATACCATTGATGTGGATGCAAAGTTTTGTCCTTTGGAATGTAGCGGGGGCAGAGTGTAGACCAAATGGCATTCTTTTGTATTGGAAGTGGCCTTTCAAGGTAGGGAAGGCTGTTTTTTCCCTGGCTTCCTTGGTCAGGATAATCTGCCAGTATAAGCATCAAACTAGGAGATTTCATTAAGTTTTCTAAAGTCGTTGCAGAAGCAGAGAGTGCCATTGGGTTTAGGTACCAACATGATTGGACTCGACCACTCTGCCACTCTTCAATGACATCAAGCTTGTGCATTTTTTTTTTACCTCTTCAGACGCTGCCATTCTATGAGCTTCTGGGATACGGTAAGGCTTTAATCAAATTTTTACATTGGGCTCGGTTACAATGTCAACAATGCACAACAATAGCTGGGTAAGGCCGGTATACATGTCTATTCTACACAAGGTATGGACAAATCCTGTGGGATCCATGCCTGGTTCATTTTAATGAACGTGAGCTTGTCCATATTGGCTCTGGACAGCCGGCTGTGCTTGTCTGTGATGCCTAGTCCGGCGGACAATTTTGAGTCAAAACTTCTTTCTAAGTCCATCGGACTTTTGGGGGAAAAAAAGTCCGGCGGAGCCCACACATTGGCGGATTGTCCAGCGGACTCTGGTCCACCGGACCAAGTCCGCCGGATAGTCTGATCGTGTGTACGCGGCATATCTCTTTGTGGAATCCAGTTTGTGAAAACATTTGAAATAATTCCTGGCCAATGGCTATAGAGGAAGTTTTCCTCAAAGGAACTGCTTCTGGATACCTGGTTGTGTAGTCTAAGATGACTAATATATATTGGTGCCTCTTTGCCGACTTTACCAGGGGTCCTACAAGATCCATAGCAATCCGCTCCAATGGAACCTCAATAATTGGCAAGGGTACCAGAGGGCTTCTATAGTGGGGCACTGACACAGTTAACTGGCAAATGGGACAGGATGCACAATATCTTTTAACCTCTGCCTTTGTCCCTGGCCAGTAAACCAATCGGTTATCCTGGCCTCTGTTTTCTCTGCCCCCAAGTGTCCTCCCAGTGTTTAGTTGTAGGCTAGATCAAGTAGCATCCATCTATATGGTTGGGGAACCAGGAACTGCTCTACAGTTTCCCCCCCGGCTTTCAGCCACTCGATAAACCAAGTCCCCCTTCAAGGCAAAATTAGGAAACCTCTGATCGGCTCCTGGCATTTGTGAGACCCCATCAACATCAGAAACCTGCTCTCCAGCATTGACCAAGGTAGGATCCTGCAACTGGGCGGTGCCAAACGCACCCCTGGGTACATCCAGGTCTGGGTGCACTGGCCTTGAGGATGTTTCCCATTCACCCTCCTCAACCAGGAACTGCAATGAGGAGAGCTCTTCATCATCCTTCCCCAGCATAACTTGTAATGGGAAGACTCCCCCCCCCCAGAGGTCAACTAGGTTTTGAAACCTGAAACAGAAACATTATCATTCAAATTAACATTCTCTGCAATATAATTATCAGTGACAGGTATCTCCATATCAGAGGTGTGTGCTGTGGGGGTCTCAGGCCCAGACCCCTCGGACTCTGTCTCTTCCAGGCCAAGTGTCTCTAGTTCTCCTGGCTGTCCTAGCAGCCCCATCTGTACCTGGTTTCACAGTTTGAGAAATAGTGGACAGTCCCACCTCACTATAATATCATGTATTAAACTGCTTACTACCCCAACCTCTTGTGTTACTGAGGTACGGCCATAGGAAACAGTCACCGGAACCAGGGGGTACTCCCTGGTGTCCCCATGGATACACACTATGCGTAGAGTTTTTTACTTATGGGGCCAAGTCTCCCAATGCCCTGGCATGTACAAGTGTTGCCATGCTACCGGAGTCCAGTAGGGCCTTGGCAGGAAGGTGGTTCATCCACACTTCACACTCGAACCGTCCTGCAACCAGATCAAGATGAATGGTACACACTCTTTGCACATAGAGGGAGCTTCTCCGACCAGTTCCGCAATCCATAGGCTCCTCCTGAAGTGGGCAATGTGCCCAGGTACGCCCCCAGAACTGACATCGCTAACACTGTAGGCCTCCCATCCTTGGGACAGGAACCAGCCTTCGAGGTTCTGCAGAAGATGGTGCAGGGTTGCGGGTTCCAACATCTGGCAGGGCTTCTCTCCTAGGTGCTGTGGCCGGTCTGGTTGCCCTTGGTGTGAGTTCCCGACGCTTGGCACGCCAAAGTAGGTCCTCCACCATGGTGTATCTTTCAACCAACTCAACCAGCTGGTCAGCGGTTGCAGGGTCTCCATGGCTTACCCAGCGCTGCATCTGGCAGGGACCACAGCCATTTTTTAACCAGCTGTATCAGTTTATGCATTTGGGACCTGGGTGGTAGGTCAGGTTTGTACCAGTGATGCACTCTCTGAGCCCGGATGGCTGTGGTCACTCCTAGACGGGCCAGGAACTCTGCCTTCAGGCGCTCATAGTCGCTGATGTGTTCAGTTGGGAGGTAAAAATAGGCCTTTTACGGATCACCGGTGATAAAGGGGGAGATAAGGGGCGTGGCTTGCCTTGAAGAGAGATGGCCGCTTAACTCACCACCTCCGTCAGACTGTAGCCTTCTTTCAGCTTTCACGGGACACTCACCCTCTCTTCTGAGCTTCCGAGTATGGGGACGGCATCCCGCAATAACTCTGCCTCACGATCAAGATCCCCGAGAGGCAATAGGAACCACAACGGCCCTAACATCCCGGAGCTATTCCGGACACAGAGAGCTAATATGGCGACCGTCTCCTCAACCGCCTCACAAGCACGAGACGAGATCATTCTAGCGCCGGCTACCGCACATTCGACCGACACCGCAGCGGGTCCCCCTACCCCACAACAGCCCACTCTGCAAGACCTCCGAGCGGTGGCATCCGACATAAAAGACACCTTTACCGCCGCGATCACGGACCTCCGCTATGAACTGCAGGCAATGGCGGGAAGAGTGCAGGAGGTAGAGAAGAAAACAGCCATACAACAGTTTGTGCTGCGGAAGGTCATCACTGTAGTAGATTCTCACACAGCCCACTTGAGAGATATGCAAAGGCATATCGAAGATCTTGATAACGGGGAGAAGGCACAACGTGAGAGCGAGAGGTCTGCCTGAGAGTGTGGATAACTCTCAACTAATCCCCACAGTATCAACTCTATTCAATGCCTTATTAGAGAAACCTGCCACAGACATCATTGAAATGGAGCGTATCCATAGAGCCCTCAGACCACGTGGTAGGGAAACCGATCCCCCTAGGGATATAATTTGTTATATCAATGACTATAAATTAAAAGAAGACATTTTAAAACAGGCAAGAATCAAAGGATCACTGGAATATGATGGATGCAAGATTACCATTTACCAAGATCTATCGGCCATAACTTTGCGGCATAGAAGGATTTGCGTCCTCTACTGGAAGTGCTACAAGCTAAAGGCATACCGTACCGATGGAAATTTCCCTTCGCGTTATCTGCAACATACCGCGGCCATACATCAGTGCTTAGGAACCCTGATGAATTAGATTCCTTCTGCCAAGCCCTGGATTAGGGATGAGCCGAACACCCCCCGGTTCGGTTCGCACCAGAACTTGCGAACGACCCCCACGTTCGGTACGAACGTTAGAACCCCATTGAAGTCTATGGGACTCGAACGTTCGAATTGGAAAGTGCTCATTTTAATGGCTAATATGCAAGATAGTGTCCTAAAAAGGGTTTGGCGACCTGCCTCCTGCCTCAGGGGACATGGGTCACTGCAAAAAAAAGTTTTAAAAACTACCGTTTTGGCAGGAGCACTGATTTTAATGACGATTAAAGTGAAAAAAAAAGTGAAATATTCCTTTAAATATGGTGCCTGGGGGGTGTCTGTAGTATGCCTGTGAAGTGCCACGTGTTTCCCGTGTTTAGAACAGTCCCTGCACAAAATGACATTAAACGGAAATAACACCATTTAAAACTGCTTGCGGTTTTAATGTTATATCTGGTTCCTGCAATATGGTTGAAAATCATTGAGAAACATGGCATGGGTAGCCCTCCCTGCCCATTACCAGCCTATTTGGGTCTTGTACGCATATTAAGGGGAACCCCGTACCCATATTAAAAAAGGAAATGCGTGTGGCCCCCAGGCCCTATATACTCAGAACAGCAGTATACAGGCGGTGCAAACAAGACAGGGACTGTGTAGGTTTGTTGTGTTAAGTTGAATCTGTTTGTCATTTTCAACCGGTACATTTTTAAAGTGTAGCTCCAGTCAAAAAAACTATCTTTAAGCTTTTTGGAAAACATAGGGAAGGGTTATCACCCCTGTATAATTTGTTTTGTCGTCCATCTTTTTTCATCTCACTTGCTGCTGTCTCCTTGCGTTTGCAAGTAGGAGATGTTTGTAAGTTGGATGTTTGAAAGTAGGGGCCTGCCCTATATTATAGCGGTATGTACTGGGTACAGAGCACGCAGACAGCACGCACTATCTCCTAACACTACTGACTGCAAGCTCTATTATTAACCACTTGTTAGCCCAATGTTTGCATAAAGTGAAAGATGAAGTTATGCTGAGTAAATAGATATCAAACATGTCACTCTTCAAAATTGCACATGCCCGTGGAATGGCGCCAAACGTCGCTACTTAAAAAATCCCCATAGGCGACGCTTTAAATATTTTTTTACTGGTTACATGTTTTGAGTTGCAGAGGAGGTCTAGGACTAGAATTATTGCTCTCGCTCTAACATTCTCGGCGATACCTCACATGTGTGGCACATGCGAGCACATGGGGACATGGGCGCTTTAATTTTTATTTTATTTTTTTATTGTTCATTTTACTTTATTTATTTTAGTTTGACATTTTTTTCCCCAAAAATATATTTTTGATCACTTTTATTCCTATTACAAGAAATGTAAACATCCCTTGTAATAGGAATATGGGGTGACAGGTCCTCTTTACAGTGAAATCTGGGGGGTCAATATGACCCCACATCTCACCTCTAGGCTGGGAAGCCTGAAATAAAAAATAAAAAAAAGATTCTGGCTTTGATCGTACTGGCGAGTTGGTAGAAGCACCGGAGGGCGGTGAGGGGTGGGGGGCGTCTATGGCTGGGTATTTTAGGGTATCACCGAGTATGGCTGGGTATCTCTGAGTATGGCTGGGTATGGCAATTTATGGCAGGGTATTACAGAGTATTGGCGGGGTATTGGCGGGGTACTACAGAGTAATAGCAGGGTACTGCAGAGTATTGGGGGTACTGCAGAGTAATGGCGGGTACTGCAGAGTATTGGGGGGTACTGCAGAGTAATGGGGGTTACTGCAGAGTAATGGGGGGTACTGCAGAGTAATGGCAGGGTACTGCACTGCAGAGTAATGGCGGGGTACTGCACTGCAGAGTAATGGCGGGGTACTGCAGAGTAATGGCGGGGTACTGCAGAGTAATGGCAGGGTACTGCACTGCAGAGTAATGGCGGGGTACTGCACTGCAGAGTAATGGCGGGGTACTGCAGAGTAATGGCGGGGTACTGCAGAGTAATGGCAGGGTACTGCACTGCAGAGTAATGGCAGGGTACTGCACTGCAGAGTAATGGCGGGGTACTGCACTGCAGAGTAATGGCGGGGTACTGCAGAGTAATGGCGGGGTACTGCAGAGTAATGGCAGGGTACTGCACTGCAGAGTAATGGCAGGGTACTGCACTGCAGAGTAATGGCGGGGTACTGCACTGCAGAGTAATGGCGGGGTACTGCAGAGTAATGGCGGGGTACTGCAGAGTAATGGCAGGGTACTGCAGAGTATGCACTGGTATTGCAGAGTATTGGCAGGGAATTGGGGGGTTAAATTGGGTGAGCAGCGATGTGGGCACTGCAGATGCAGCCCACATCGCTGCTGACACCGATCTCTTTCCCCTCCGCTGTACCGATCGGTACAGAAAGGGGAGGGAGGAACAGGCGTCATAACATGACGCCGGTTTGTTTCCAAGTGATCACTCCGTCATTTGACGGAGCAATCACGTGGTAAACGGCCGCTATGAGCGGCCGTTTACCGTGATGCGCCGGGTCCTATGGACCCGGCGGTCACGGATGCTCTCGAGTGCGCACACCTCGGGGCACACGAGAGCAGAATTCTGGGAGGCCGTTAATTAACGGCCTCTCTGAGTTAAACAACCGCCCTGAAGCCGTTAATCGGCAATGGGCAGTTGTTAAGTGGTTAAAGCTAGATCACTAGCTATATAGGTGAGGTGAATATAGTGGTGTATACTGCAGTCAGGGCACAGACAACAACCACTACACAGCAGCAAGATAGGAAATCAGCCAAAAACGATTGGTGTGTACTGTGTTGAAGGTACACAGAACACCCACTGCTTCAGATGCAAAGTAACACACCACAGGAGGCCGCCTTAAAGGCGGCCTTATATAGTGTGGGGCGTGCACTACACAGCCTGAGCTATGATTGGCCACAGGCAGGATGCCTGTGGCCAATCATGGCTCTCCTCGCTGCCGGCGCTGCGATTGGCCAAGCATGCGGGGTCACAGTGCATGCTTGGCCAATCATCGGGCAGCAATGCACTGCGCCAACGCAGTGCATTGTGGTCCGCGCGCACGTCACTCGAATTTTGACGCGAACGGCCAAAACGTTCGGAATTCGCCGAACGCACGAACAGCCAATGTTCGAGTCGAACGTACGTTCGACTCGAACACGAAGCTCATCCCTACCCTGGATATTCCATTCACAGCGGTACCGAATTGGTATGCGGAATTCTACACCTCCAACCCGACTTCCAAGGCACTGAATGAAGATTGCATGGAAACCCAGACCTCTCACTTTAGGAGATGCCGCTCTCCATCCATTGCGAGATTGAGTCCTCATGCGACCTCACATCCACCACAACACAGCCCTATGGCTGCCCCACTACCAGGAAGAGCTCGTAGAGATCGTTAGATCCCTTTCAAGCTGTTTCTCTCCTACCACCCAACTGATGCGGGCAAAAGAATTTCCTTTTTTTTTTTCTTCATCATACTTTGGTGTCTCCTGCTTACTCCGGATCCACACGGCATTGTTTACCGTCAACAGGGCTTCAGTAGGTACCACAAACCTATGTGCTATACCCAGATCACCTCGAGTGCTATCTGGTCTTTACACTCAGCCACATATTTGCTTATAACCCTCGAACCTGGTTCCATCTACACGGTCGCTAACACCAGTGCCCGGTTTCTTGATCTCCTTGGCATCTTTCTGATGAGTCCGGCATTAAAAATAGACTTGATTCATGTCCACCGCGAATTGCCTCCTAGACATTCAGAGATGGGTCTTCTACTCCTCTGATCCACCCTCTGGCTCACCACTTGAGCTTTTGCAAAGAAGGATACTTCCCTGCTATCCATTGCTTGCAGGATCCGATTGGGACTAATAAAGATCATGCAGACAAAGCAGTAGCCAGCGACTGACCTACTTTACCATACACAGCCCCTTCCAACAAACAGCAGCTGATACCTGTCTCGCCTGGACTTGCTCAACAAGATCTCTGGACTCTCACGATCTTTGCAGTGACTGTTCCAAATGGGCTTGCCCTCATACGGATGACAAACGAACTTCCTCTTACAAGGGCCCCTGTAGGTATACAGAATATACCAGGTTATCTGC
The DNA here is from genome assembly GCF_037356315.1 of Lithobates pipiens. NCBI lineage: Eukaryota > Metazoa > Chordata > Amphibia > Anura > Ranidae > Lithobates > Lithobates pipiens. Next base: position 521,196,358 of record NW_027507718.1, read on the forward strand.
TCTTAGGAAACGACCCCATCCTCTCCTCTCTACCCTCTTCCCCTGTGTGTTTTTTTTTTCTTTTCTTTTTCCCGCATCCCGACTATATTAGAGGAAGAACTATTTGTTTTGTTATATTTTACACTAAAAATGGTACAGAGCTTCCAGTAGACTTGCAGTACCCAATTTTTTGCTGTTATACTCGTTCTATGGTTATCTTGCAGTTTGAAAATCATATATTTATGTTTAAGAATGAACTGCCCCTGCAGCGGTTCCTCTATGTTACACTGTTAAATATATGCTGGCTGATAAGTTACCTACCCACGGTTTTACATTATTGTCCTAATATTAGACAACTGAATGTACATGCTGCACTGCCACAACCCAAGATATGCAATTCACCCAGTGCCCTCACATATAGCCGCATGGGTAAAGCGACCCCTGAATCCCCTTCTCTCTCCTCCTCACATGCCAAATTACACCAGACTGTTATTCCCCCTATACTCTAAAAACCGCAATTCTCCCCAAATTGCACTGAATCTCATAGCTCTTAGGCTCACAGTCTGACGACTACTCTAAGAACACACCTCTTTTCAACCGAATCACCTCCCACGAAGTGGTACACTGTCCTGCTACTTCTTATCTCACCACATATATTCTCGTCACCACTGATCTATTCCGGCTCTCACCCTTTTCCATTTATATAGGTGAGCTGGTTCTCACCTATAGCCGGTCTCCCTATTACCCACCACACCACCCCTATCCATTCTTCACTCCACTGCCCCACATACCCTTTCTCAACCACATATTTAGGAGTGTTCTGGATTCCTATTAATTGGCTATCCATCTTACCCCAAGTTAAGCCTCGACAATCAAAGTCCCGGACTGCCTCTACCCAATTGACCTCTCCAAATAATTTTCTTAGGGGTACTCTCCACCTTAACTCATAATGGCTACCAAATCGATGTAACCACCTGTACCACGACTAAAGATTATCTCCCTGAATGTTAAGGGTTTAAACATACCCGAAAAAAGATCGCAACTCCTTCTCAATATGAAACGCAACCATGCGGATATAATATTTATACAGGAAACCCACTTCCGCACAAACTCTATTCCAAAACTCCACAACTTTAATTACCCCACAGTCTTCCACTCAACGAGTACAGAATCAAAAACTAAAGGATTCTCTATACTCTTGGCCCGACATACCCCCTTCCAAATTATGGATTCATGTACCTATCACGATCGGAAACCCTGGTAAATTTATACACCCGGAATAGTGGACAAGTGCCCTTCTTTCACGACTTAACATGGCGCCTGATAGAATTCCAAGAAGTTACACTAATACTAGGTGGTGATTTCAACACCCCACTGAACCCCCTAGTCGACACATTGAATGGTAACTCTTCTCTACCATATACCGCCCTGAAGGCAATTAAATCTGAACTACAATCACTCCTACTCCACGATATGTGGCGCACACTTTACCCAGATGGCAAAGATTACACCTTCTTCTCCACCACATGCCAAATATTCTAGAATTGATTACCTCTTTGTGTCCCAATAAGCCCTCCCTTATCTTCAGAAAGCTTCTATAGATCCTATGTACTTATCTGACCATCACCCAATCTCAATAAGCCTAACATTTCCTGAATCACATCCCCGTCCCCAATCATGGAAACTAGATCCTTCCCTACTTACTGACATGACTATTGTCTCAGACATCACAACAGGATTACAACAATTCTTTGCGGAAAATAACACCTCTGACACCTCTCCACAAATTACGTGGGAAGCACAAAAAATGTGTGATTAGGGGCATACTCATTGCTGTGGCCTCCAAAAGAAGGAAACTCAGGGAGCTACATCAAACAACTTTACTCCAAAAAATTTGGTCCTTAGAAAACCTCCATAAAAAAGACTCTAGCCCTAGATGCCCTTGACTCATTAATAGCTGCCAGGAAGGAATTGTCACAATTATTAGGGAAACAAATTAGACGCAAATATCTTTTGTCCCAAAAAAAATCTACGAATATGGCAATAAAGCTAGCAGACTCCTAGCTAGAGCCCTACATTCCAAAAAAGCCACCACAACCATACACTCCATCACAGACTCACAGGGACGTAAAGTTACTTCCAGCCCGGATATAGCTCAACAATTTCTGATATACTACTCTAAATTATAAAATCTACACTCCCCAGAAACTCTCCAAACATCCACCAACCGAAAATCCATGATAAAAGACTTTCTCGCACAATACAGCCCCACCCCGATCTCAGAAACCCTTTCCCAAAATCTCAACAAACCTATAACTGTAGAAGAGGCGGATATAGCTCTAAACATGTTGAAAGCTGGTAAAAGTCCGGGGCCCGATGGCCTGACTGTTGGTTACTATAAATCATTTAAACAATTATTGACACCCTTTTTTGCCACCACGTTTGACGCATATGCAACACCTACTTCGCCCCCTAGAGATTTATTAACAGCACACATTACAGTAATCCCCAAACCCGACAAAGACCCTCTGTTAGTTCCCAACTATAGACCGATCTCCCTACTGAACGTAGACCTAAAATGGTATGCTAAAATCCTGGCCAACAGATTGCTTCCCCTACTCCCTGACCTTATACACCTCGACCAAGTAGGTTTTATCCCGGGCAGGGAAGCGAGGGATAATACCCTCAAAGCCCTTAACATCCTCCTTGGCTTAACAAAGCTGACCAAAAAGGTTTTTTTTTGTCATTGGATGCGGAAAAGGCGCTCGATAGAGTGGCCTGGGATTACATGTCAGAGACCTTGAAATCCATTTGCATTCCTGACCGCATGCTCCAATACATTCTCATGCTTTGCTCCAAGCCCACTGCAAGAGTCCGCATTAATGGCCACCTGTCGGACGCCTTTCCCATATCCAACGGCACGCGACAAGGCTGCCCTCTATCCCCACTTATATTCGTGCTCACCTTAGAACCCCTCCTTCAATGTCTTAGAGCGAATCCAGATATCAAAGGAATCACTATACAAAATCGCATTTACAAATTAGCTGCTTTTGTGGATGATATTCTCCTATTCTTTACAGAGCCCTTGACAATACTTCCAAATCTTTTGAAAACACTGGACCTATTCAATCAAATTTCCCATCTCAAAATCAATTTCACAAAATCTCATGCATTAACCACTTGGTTCCCACACTACATCTATTGACGTCACGGGGTTTCGGTGGTTATATCTAAATGATGCCTGAGGCCACAGACATCATTCAGATATTTCCGTTTTCAGCTGGCGATTCCCTACACCATAAGAATGATCATAGTGGCTGTTCCGCCGCTTGATCGTTCTTACGGGCGGCGGGAGGGGACCCCCCCTCCCACCACCCTCCGGTGCTTCTACCGACTCACTGTTTCCATCGGTGAGTCGGTCACAGGATCCGCCGGCCCCAGCAAGTAATCATAGAGATTTCCGGCAGACTAGATCGTCCCCGGAGTCTCTATGATCGTTCGGAGGCCGGGCGCGATGTTATGACGTCACGCCCGGCCTCGGTATTCAAATTAATGGCACCGATCTGGCTAGGAAGCCAGGATCGTTTTTTTTTTTTTATTATTATTCTCAGCCTAGAGGTGAGATATGGGGTCTTATTGACCCCATATTTCACTGTAAATAGGTCCGATCGTGCCATATTCCCATTAGAAGGGATGTTTACATTCCTTGTAATAGAAATAAAAAAAAAAATACAAAACATTGATGACTTTTAAATGTAAAACTAAAAAAATAAAAATAAAATTAACAATAAAAAAAAAAAAAAAAAAAATTTTTAAAGCGCCCCTGTCCCCGTGAGCTTGCACACAGAAGCGAACGCATATGTAAGTCCCGCCCACATATAAAAACGGTGTTCAAACCACGCATGTGAGGTATCGCCGCGAACGTTAGAGTGAGAGCAATAATTCTAGCCCTAGACCTCCTCTGTATCAAAAATATGTAACCAGTAAAAAAATTTAAAGCGTCGCCTATGGGGATTTTTAAATACCAAAGTTTGGCGCCATTCCACGAGCGCGTGCAATTTTGAAGCGTGACATGTTGGGTATCTATTTACTCGGCGTATCCTCCTCTTTCATATTATGCAATAAAATTGGGCTAACTTTACTGTTTTTTTTTTTTTTTTTTAAGCATGAAACAGTTTTCTTTCTGAAAAAAACGCGTTCGAAAAATTGCTGCGCAAATACCGTGCGAGCACCATTGTATTCTCTAGGGTCTTTGCTAAAAAAACATATATAATGTTTGGGGGTTCTATGTAATTTTCTAGCAAAAAAAATTAGGAATTTTACATGTAGGAGAGTAATGTCAGAATTGGCCTGGGTGCGAAGTGGTTAAATATTACTTTAACCCCAAAACAATGCTCCCAATGCCAGCTCAACTTCCCGTTTAAGTGGAACACCCATTCCATCACCTATTTAGGCATTCAACTACCAGCGTCTCTAACCGACCTATATGATAAAAATTATCTACCCCTGCTACGCAACATCCAAAATGACCTAAAGAAATGGTCGCCTGGACTTTTATCATGGTTTGGTAGGACGGCCATATTTAAAGCGGGAGTCCACCGGGACTCCGCGTTTTTTTATTTTTTTAAAAGCCAGCAGCTACAAATACTGCAGCTGCTGACTTTTAAAATAGTGACACTTACCTGTCCAGCGTGCCCGCGATGTCGGCACCCGAAGCCGATCTCTAGGTCGCCTGTCGGGTCCTGCCGCCGCCATCTTGGGTATGGGAATCAGGAAATGAAGCCTTTCGGCTTCATTTGCCGGTTCCCTACTGCGCATGCGCGAATCGCGCTGCACAATAAGGACGCTCCCCGCTGCCTCTGGGATCTGTGTGTTTCCCAGCAGGCAGCGGGGCACTTGCGGGAAGGGGCGGGCACTTGCGGAAAGGGGCGTACGTTACGCCCCTTTCCGCAGAGAGCTATCCCGGAAGTGGGTGCAGTTACCTGGATTATCCAGGTAACTGCACCCCCCTCCCCCCTGAAAGGTGCCGATTGTGGCAACGGAGGGGGGGAGGGTTCCGATGAGCGGAAGGTCCACTTTAGGGTGGACCTCCGCTTTAAGATGAACGTCCTCCCGAGGATTTTATACCTTCTCCAGAAGATCCCTATCAAACTACTGCCCACATTTTTCTCAACCTATCGTACATTATGCACTAGATTCATATGGGGGCCGATCCGCCCTAGACTAAACTATATCAAGCTCACATTTCCTAAACTCTGTGGTGGTCTCGGCCTCCCAGATATCGAAAAATATCATCAGGCAGCACATTTGACAAGATTTCTGGACTGGAACCTACACGCTTCCACTAAGGACTGGGTCCAATTAGAAAATTCACTATCTCACATCCCCCTAGCTCAGACACCATGGATACCGAACAAACATAATCCAGCTATCTATAAAACACACCCATTGATCTAACCTACACTCTCCGTTTTTTAAAAGGCATGCTCAAAATACAAGATATTGTCGATAAACGGACCAATGACTCCCCTCACAATGAACCCGGCTTTTACACCAGGAATGCATGCTCCCTTTTTGAAGATTGCATGGCCGCACACACCTGTCCGGGCTATCCACTTCTTCACAGACGACAAACTGCTCTCATACTCTACTCTCTCAAACCATCTTAGACCAAACACATTTCCGTACTGGACCTATATCCAAATTAAACATTTCCTCGACACACAAGCTCCAAAATCGGAGTGGTCCCGACCTCTTACCCCATTTGAGGACATGTGCCAACACTCAGAACCCCACTCCTTTACCTACAGATTACTGTTCCCGAACCAACAACAACGGAACAACGAAATGGTCCACTGATTTATCTATCAACCTCACAGATAAGGACTGGGAAACAATATTTACCATCGCACACAAAGGGTCCCTGAACGTTTATGCGCAAGAAAATGCCTATAAACTCATATCACGCTGGTACCGCACACCTCTTAAACTCCACCACATTTACCCCTCCCTCTCACCGCAATGCTGGCGATGTGGAACTGAACCCGGCTCATTATTACATATATGGTGGACCTGCCATAAGATCCAACCGTTTTGGAAGAAAGTCCACCATTTGATACAAAAAATCACTACCCTGCAAAACCAAACCGTACCTACCTACGATCCCTCACTATGCACATGATCGCCGCTGCAAACATGTGCATCCCCAGGAAATGGCGATTATCTACCCCCCAACCATACGTGATTGGTTCGACAGAATCCACAAAACAGCCGAAATGGAAGACCTGATCCATCAAGCCAAAGACACACCTTCCAAATTCATACAGACGTGGTCCTGTTGCCAATATTTCACCACCACACAGGAATATCGAGAGCTGCTTACATGATATGAACACTCATCATAATATTAATAACATCAATCACAAATAAATCTTGAACCACCGCATTTCCTTACCCCCTCTCCTTACTCACATAGACCCCTTTTTAGATTCTCTTTATCTTTTACAACCGTTTACATAGAGGTGTTGTTCACATTCTCAGGAACCACATGAATTAACAAACCACAATTGCCAGTGGGAGCAATTTACCCATTCTCCAATATCGGAACAGGCTGTATATAGAACACTCCTAACCCATTTGATGTTTTTACATTACCCTCTTTCCACCTCCCCTACCTTGCCCCATTATAGATTTGCTACTCAGATACCACTTTGGTGTCGGATATTCAGTCGGAAGGCAGCTTCGACTGCATTTATTTCACCCAATGTTATGGAATATGCTTTTAGTTATTTTCAATTTGTATTTCTTTGAAGTAACATTACCTCAACATACTGTTCTATTCCATAAGTATTCATGAAATTTGAAACTAAACCCTTACCAATTCTCCAGTCACAGTCGGATCCCTATTGGGGTGACTGGATGACAAAGCTTCTCAAACTGAACATTTGCTTCTCCCCACTATGAAATCAAACTTATCTGAAGTGACACTAAATCCCTCCAATGGGATCTCGAGACTTGATACACTTTCTCTGTTTATTAGACCACTTAGTTAAGTAGACCAAGCCTATAGATTTTTGCCTTAAAGCATGACCTCATAGTCTTGGTTAGAATTACTTGCGGCATGCCATACGCGATTGTCGACTGTTGTATGTAACGAACAATATTGTCATTTTCTTCATTCATACACATCTGTTATTGTTATTGTTTATGATACTGTACGCTTACAAAATCTTAATAAAAACTTCTTTAAAATAAAAGGGGAGAAAATGACGACCCATTGGTCACGGGGCCACCCCTCTCTCCCACTATCCTCTCAAAGGTTTTGAGAAAGGCCTCTACATCATTGCTGGGTGTCAGTTTTTGTAAGAAATGGGGGGGGGGCGTGGTCTGGACGCTGAGGAGAATGGCAGCTTAACTTGTGAGATCCTGCTGAAACGGAGGGAAATCAATCAACACCGGAGGTAAATTCGACCCCACAGTCTACCGACTGACATGGGAACGTCCTCCCGTGGGTCCTCCACATCCCGATCTAGGTCTCCTCGAGATCTGTCTCACAGAGCGAGCCAAAACATCCCCGAGATGTTCCGCTCTCAGGCCGGCAATATGGCATCCTTACGAGGCTCGCCACCACCTCACAACAATACACTATCTATGCGGCCCTCCTCTGCCAACGGCGAGATAGTTCTCGCGCCGCAACAACATCCCAGCCTCACCAACCTTAGATCTGTGGCGGACGACATAAAGAATACACTGACAGCAGCGATTTCAGAGCTCCGCATTGACATACAAGCAATTGTGGGCAGAGTTCAGGAGGTTGAACACAGAACGGCGCAACACTCTACGGTGACCTGCCGGTCCTGCCAGGTCATAGACGCTCATACCCTGCAACTCAGAGACCTGAACCGCCATATGGAAGATCTTGACAATCGCGGCAGACACCACAACCTGAGCCCCTGCGGACTCCCTGAATCGATCGAGGCTGATCATTTACAATCTGAAGTAATGGGCCTATTCAACTCTATCCTGGATCGGGACCCCTTGACCCCTATAGGAATGGAGCACATCCACCGCGCCCTACACCAGCGGGGCAAAGATACTGACTCCCCCAGGGATGTGGTCTGTTGTGTGATCAACTACCAGCTTAAGGAGGACATTCTCAGACAAGCGCGAGTCAAGAATCTGCTGCTATACAAAGATGCGAAGATTCGCTTGTTCCAAGACCTATCCTCCATTACACTACAGTGCCGCAAAGAACTCCGCCCACTTCTGGAGGTTCTCTGTGCCAAGGGCATCCAGTATAGATGGAAGTACCCATTTGCGCTATCAGCTTCCTCGCAAGGCCGTTCTGCTCTGCTTCGGGTCCCGGAGGACCTACGCTGCTTCTGTACCACACTGGAGATCCCCTACACTGAAGTACCTGACTGGTATGCGGAATTCCGCCCGCAAACCGCGAGACGCCCTCAGCAAGAGCACGAACCAATGGAGACTCAGGAGCATCGCAACCGCAGACAACGCTCGCCATCCGAAGATCGACTTCACGGCTCACTGACCGGCTCTACTCACAGCACCAGCCCGCTGAAGGCTCCGCACACGAGAAGAGCTCGCAGTGATCGTTAATCAGCGACACAGAATCTCCATGCTTTCAACTGAACTGCTAAACGGGCATCTCCAGTTTTTTTGTTGTTTCTCTTCCATCTTCCTGTTGGTCGAGTTTTTATGGCCGCAATGTTCCTCAGGGGATTCTAACTGATTTTTGAACCTTCCAAATATGGTTGCATGTCTGAGGAACTCTCACTTAACTGTCGCTAGGCATCTTGACCCCCCCCCTTTTTTTTCTATTTTTCGTCCCGTACACACAGGGACTGACACCTATAACTTTGATCTGGACCCAGGTTTTCCTCCCTAAACTGCTCCTACTCGTAAGGGAGAATATTTTTTTTTTTTTTGCTTTTTTCTCCTTTTTTTTTTGCTTTTAAATGTTATTCCTTCAGCAGGTACGATCTACACAGACCCAATGCAATGATCCTCATGTGACTCCCTCATTTGGAGACCGCACACAGGCCATCCTTCAGGTACTGTACGGTACCATAGTTATGATTCCAGTATCCACAGGTTGTTTACTCAGATGGGCGATCCCCTGCCTTCACCCCTTTCCTCTCATGACTATGCGCTGTGGTCCCTGTGGATCGTCCCCTCATCTTTCTATGATATCAATATTTCAGAATGTATTAGGACTTGTATTTTTGTATTGTGTTGTCATGATATACACACAGGTCCCATTCTCTAATCGGTTTCCAACCGTTCACTAGAACTCGGGGTTGCCCCCCTCCTGCTAACCAACCCGGTGCCTAGTGCGCCAATGGGCATTGGAGGGACATAACAAACACAGCCTGACCCACTTGGGCACTATCCTTGTTTACCAACCTCCCTGCTAGCACTCACTATTAAAAGCAGCCTGTGTTATATCACGATGTTTATCCTACCTTGGGAAGGGGTCAATTTTATGCATACCCTTCCCCTTCCCAGTGGGGTCACAACCTTGAAAAACATGCGGTTTATTGTAACTGTGTGAAGCGATCTCCTCTCCCAACAAAATATAGCACCATCCCATGTAAGCTACACATATATGCCCTCTCTGGCACATTCTGAGCAGTCCACCTAATTCAGCGGTCAGAGACATGCTCCCTGTGGAATACTTTCGCTTAGTCCCAGAGGTTATTCTAGTTCAATTCTGGGAAGAGTTAGCTCTGCATTTATGTTATAGGATGCCAGCTTAGACTGATACACTTGCTTCAGATTTAACTGATGTATGTCTTCTGTTTAGCTCTAATACAGTTTACCTTATGTTCCGTGGCTTGCCGTTTATCACTCTTTTTTGACTGACCATTGTCTGTACGTCTATGATAGGTACCTCTGATCCATACCATGTACCAGCGAGAATGCACCCATCATCCCTTATCCTATTATGTCTCCCATGATTGCACTTTTAGATAAATGACTTCTCATAGTGAAAAGACATAAGTAACACACATTACCCTCTTTCTCATAGTCAACGGTTCAGACTGTCCCTTGTCAGATTGTGTTTTTTCCTCCTACTTCAGCATTCATTTCCTTCCCTCCGTTCAGCTGTTAGCATCTCTCTATTTTCTAGTTCCAATTCTCACAGCCCCGGATTACGTCTCACGCAGTGATATTCCGATTTACTCTATTGCTTTAGCTAACTTACATTATTGGAATATCTCTGAACTGTCCTCGTTTAACCCTGTGCACAGCTTTTATTGCACAGGGTACAGCAAGCAGGTTCTCGCTATAAACCAACTACGAGTCAACTCCTGTACTAATCTCAACCGCACCTTTTTTCAAACCACGATTGTTAGGTCCTTCGAGACTTCGTCCTCCCCCCCTCACCCATCCTTTACCATCCCTGATCTCTCCACCTACTCTCTCTTATATCACTAGTTCTGCACAAATCATTACATACGCCAGTCTCAAGTCTTCTTACTAACCTCAGCCGCCTAGTGCCTAGTGCGTCGCACCGCGTCACACACACATAAACGCCCCAAACACCTCCCACATTCACAAAGCTAGGATGGCCTCCTCTTTCTCCAAGTCACGCTCCATGGCCCTCTCATTGAAGTTGGCCTTTATCAATGCTAAAGGTCTCAATTTACCGGAAAAAGAGATCCCAACTTCTACGGGAATGCCATAAACTTAAAGTGAATATAATATTTATACAGGAAACGCATTTCATGACAGACAAAACTCCTAAACTATCAGATAAAGACTTCCCTCGGTTTTCCACTCGACCAATAACCAATCCAAAACAAAAGGAGTGTCGATCCTTATCTCTAAAAATACTCCTTTTCAACTAACGGACTCGCTATGCGATTCGGAAGGGAGATACTTATTCCTTAAAGGGACCATCTATTCCAAACCAATCACCATTGCAAACATATATTCTCCCAACAGCAAACAAGTCACATTTTTTCGTTCCGTCTGTGACTTCTTATCATCCTTCTCAACAGGCATTCTCATTCTCGGAGGGGATTTTAATATTCCCCTGAATCCTATCTTAGATTCATCCTCTGGTTCCTCAGCCATGCCATACAAAGCCTTGAAGCAAATCAAACTCCAACTTCAAAATCTCTTGCTACATGATACCTGGAGAACGCTGAACCCACAAGGGAAAGACTACACATACTTCTCACCACTCCATCAAAAATACTCCCGAATTGACTATTTCTTTATTTCCCAACCTGACATCCCTCTTTTAACAAACGCCACGATAGAACCTATGACCTTCTCCGACCATCACCCGATTACCATCCTTCTAGAATTTCCCAAGACGGTTACCAAGTCTAAGACATGGAGACTTAATCCCTCTTTACTGAAAGATCCAAATAATGTAGCCAGACTCTGCACTTGTCTTACAGATTATTTCAAATTCAATGACATTCCTGAAACCCCCACCTTAATACAATGGGAAGCTCACAAACCCGTCATCCGAGGAGAATTTATCAAATTGTCCTCTATCTTTAAAAGGGAACACCAGGCCAAAATCGCACAACTTATGTCCCAAATACGCTCGCTGGAGGCCACGCACAAACAGACTCTTGCAATACGGACTTACCAAGCTTTGACCCAAGCCAGGAAAAGGTTACTGGAAGAACTTAACTTGAAAACTAAGAGGCAATATGTCTTAAGACATAAACTCTTCTATGAAAAGGGTAACAAAGTCGGTACTCTCCTTGCCAGAGCAGTCCAAAACAAAAAACATCGCACAACTGTGCATCATATCACTGATAAACACGGTAAGGTTCATACCTCAAACGAAGCTATAGCCCAAAGGTTTCGAAGAGTATTATCAAATGTTGTACAACATTCCATCTGAATCCACCAAGCCTCGTAGCCTAGACACGAGACAGCTTTTAATTAGAGATTTCCTTTCCAAATTTGTCCCAACCCCAATTTCCCAGGAAGTTGCCCAAAAGTTAAATACTCCCTTATCTGCAGAAGAATTTGACGAGGCGATAAAGGATATGAAATTCGGTAAGGCGCCGGGCCCAGACGGCCTCTCTTTGCTGTATTACAAAACATTTTCGGACTTACTTAAACCCCGCTCAGCTTTTAGATCCTTTGCCTCTACCTCGCAAGCCCCCCCTCAAATGCTTGAAGCTCACATCACGGTTATACCGAAGGAGGACAAAGACCCCTCCCTGGAAACAAATTATCGCCCCATATCGCTCATCAATGTGGACGTCAAAATTTATGCCAAAATCCTAGCGAACCGTTTATTGCCCCTTCTCCCGTCCTTGATCTCCTTAGATCAGGTGGGATTTATTCCGGGAAGGGAAGGTAGAGACAACACCATTAAAGTACTGAACATTCACCATTGGTTAACCTCCACCGGAAAACAAGGGTTCTTCCTGTCTCTGGATGCCGAGAAGGCATTTGACAGAGTGGCCTGGGACTATATTGACTCAGTCCTCACAGCTATAGGTTTGCCGGATCTGTTTTTATCATACATTCGGGCACTGTACTCTCTGCCGACCACTAGGGTCCAGGTCAATGGCCACCTGTCAAACGCCTTCCTACTCCGTAATGGTACCAGTCAGGGCTGCCCCCTCTCACCCCTACTATTTGTCCTCACTCTCGAACCCCTTCTCAATAAATTAAGACTTAATCCGGACATCAATGGCATAACCATTAAAAGCCGCACCTATAAAATAGCCGCTTTTGCAGATGACCTTCTCCTCTTCTTAACCAACCCACATATCTCTATCCCCAATTTTCTTCACGACTTAGAGCTGTTTCAGACCATCTCAAATCTTAAAATAAATTATTCTAAATCTAATGCTTTGAACGTAACCCTTCCCGCAGCGACTGCATCGCAATGTCAAATCAATTTCCCCTTCAATTGGGCCAAACATTCAATCACTTATTTAGGAATTAAAATACCAACGTCCCTCTCAAATCTTTTTAAAGAAAAGTTTACCCCGGCGTTGCAAGAGGCCAAAACAGATCTTAAAAATTCCTTTTTCAAATCCTTTCGACAAGCCTGTTCCTCCTTCATCTGGCAAAATAAAAAGCCAAGAATTCAATACACTCGTCTCATCCTTCCGAAAACCAAAGGTGGAATAGCTCTTCCTGATCTACGTCGTTATTACTGGGCTACACACTTAGCTAGAATTGTAGACTGGAATGTGCACCAGGAAGTTAAGGATTGGGTACTACTAGAGCACTCAATCACTACACAATCTCTAAGGTTTTTACCCTGGATACATCCACGTCATATACAAATACACAACAAGCAACACCCTTTAATTGGACCCACACTACATGTTCTCCATAATGCATTAAAGACATTCTATCCGCACCCGTGGTTGAGTCCACTCACACCACTGAGGGGAAACCCCGAATTCCCTCCTGGCTTGAGCGTCAACTTTCTTGCCAACATCTGGCCCCACAAGGAACTCATTGTGAGACAATTTTTCCCCAGAAGAGGGGGTTTCAGAGCTCTTGTTGACCTGAACACCACGACTTCCCCTACCCACATCTCTGACTGGACATATAGACAACTTCACCATTTCCTGGTAAGACGAAATACTACCGATCATTGGACGAGAGACTTAAATACGCTAGAGGAACTATGTACACAACACACACCTCAACGACACCTCATTTCTATCCTTTATTTATTTCTCTTCAGGGACAAATCAGCGTTCTCCAGCAAGCCTTATTCTTCATGGGAGCAAGATCTAGCTATCAAACTTTCTGACTCGGAATGGGAAACTATATGTACATATATACACAAAGGCTCCCTTAATGTGGCTATTCAGGAATGCGGATAAAAAATTCTCTCCAAATGGTACAGAACCCCTTCATTGCTTCACAAATTCTCGGATGCCACCTCAAACAAATGCTAGCGATGTGGCATGGCTGAGGGCACCATGCTCCACATTTGGTGGTCGTGCCCTTCCATCCAAACTTTCTGGGGGTCGGTCCACGATATCATATTTTCAGTTACATCCCAACACAATGATTTCTCCCCAGCCTCCTATCTACTTCACTACACCACAATCCCCAAAAGACGCTACCTTAAATCCCTCAATAGGATCATGATCAATGCAGCGCAACAATGAGTCCCATGTCACTGGCGCTCCTCTTCAGTACCAACATTGGCTGAGTGGTTCCGCAGATTGAACAACACTGAGACCTTTGAAGAATTAATTAGCATCTCCAATGACACAGTTTCCAAATTTTCAGCAACTTGGCATGATTGGCGACGTTTCAAACTTACAGACGCGTATTCTTCACAAACTGGCTAAATGTCTCCCATAAACGAGACTATATTTCTTTCAATTTACTCCTTCTTCCCCAGTCTTGCCATCCCCCCTTCCTACCCACCACAATGGATATCCATGTGCTAATTTATCGTCCACAGTAGGTTTCAGATGCTTTAGTATACTCTTTTACCTAGACGAGTCACTACTTCTGCTGCTCCTGAGCCAACTCTAAAGCTGTTCATGATTCTCTTTATTGTATTTTACATAATTGGAAATATGTTAGGTACTTTCACCTACTTCAATGTTTTTCTCTATATACCTCTTTGTATCTACTTACAATGCCATGACAATATTGACATGTTACCTTATTGGTCGCCTGTTCTCTGTATGTTTATATTATCTCAATAAAATTTTGTGAAAAAAAAAAAAAAAAGAAATGGCTGGCCCTCACAGACACTTGGTTGCCAGCAGTGACGACCACTTGTTCTCGTCCCTGAGCCAGCCCCTACACTGCCTCCTGTATGGCAGCCACCTGTGCTTGAGTTGACTCCTGCTGAGCAGTAAACTGGGTGGCTAGCAACTGTGTACTTTCTTGCTGCGCAGCTATAGCCTGTACCAGGGCCTTCTGCTGCTGAGCCATCACTTCCTCATGGCAGCAGTTTGCATCTGCTGAAGCTTGCTGCTGGGTCACAGTGGCTTGTGCCAAAGCCCTGATGACCTCCTCCATGTCTTTACCTGCTGCTTTCAGCATCTGAGCTGACTTCACCCATGACATGCCATTTGTACACTGTCTCTTTAAATGTCAGTATTTTGCATTTTAAAAGTTTTTTGTAGCTGCAAATGTACTTTTGCCTGCATTCTCCACCAGTTATAAACTGTGGGGATAATAGCTCTGCGGGATTAAGTGCATAAACCGTTTAAACTTGAAACAAAAGGCTTTTATTTATAAGGAAATAAAAAAATAAGGCTTCCTTCAGCACACAAGTCAAAAATATAAAACAAAGTCTGCTTATCTTCAGCACAAAGCAAAATTTTCCCCAGAGTTTAAAGTCCTTGCTGAATCTTTATCAGCTCCCAAACAGATATACAGCTCATCACGACAGGTGTAAGCACCTACTCCTCCTCACCTCCACCTCTTCACTACTTCCTCTTTTATATGCTGTTTCCTGGAGGCCTTTAACCCCCTGTGTGCTGAATCCCTGTGGTCAGAGAGGGAGGCTCTTTCCCACCCGAATATCACTTGAGAGCCTCCCAAATTCTGGGTCCCAACTAACTCTATTAAAATAGAGAGCACTGCGAGTCAGTCCTCTCCTGATAGACTACTCCCGGAATTCCTCACACATTCTGGGTGATCCCCTGAAGTCTACTGTGACTCCGTTAAAGGGACCACAACCCAAATACTGTTTTTTTTTTTTTTATTGTACAACTTTTTACTTTTTTTTACAACTCTGGAGAGGTGATCAGGATTTTTTAACACAATAATTGCTTTTAATAGTGAACATCATTGTTATAAGCAATCTTTTTTTTTAAATGGCATCCATGCATTGCCATTGTGTACTACTGCGATAGCTGTGATTTGCCACAGCTAGCACATGGTACTGATGCACTGTGATTGGTCTTGTCTGTACCATATGACCAATAAGATCACTCACAGAGATCATCACAGTAGTACACAATTAATGGCTATAAATGAAAGCCAATCACTGTGGGCAACTTACATCTGATCTATGTGATTGGTCACAGCAACCACATGGTAGTGCGGCTGCTAGAGCACACTGGAGACGCGCGCTTGGAAGACATTCTATGATATCCACCCAGAATAGCAGTGCTCTTGCTTGGCTATTTATTTTATTTTTTTTAACAATAGGTTGGGTGGGAGGTAAGTAATGTTTAGGATTCGTCTGAGTGTTCAGACACCACATGTTCGATCTGAACTTAGGTTCTCAATTCATCCCTAGTGGAGGAAAAAGTTTATATTTGAGGCTGGTGGACTTTAATGGTACCGTAACAATTAGTGAACAAGGCAGTTGCAATTCAACTGCTCAAATTCCAAGCCATGTGAATAAAAACAAATAAGAAATATACACAAAGAGCAGCTCCCTAGAAAAGTGAAAACAAACACCTGTAGAGTGATAACGATGATTAAGGGCGCTCTGCAAAAAATATTAATCTAAACCACTAATTTGCAAAAACATTTCTGAACCACTAAATTAAAATGGCTGAAAAAAACTTAAACCAATGTGATCATCACCAAAATGAAAAATATGCACATATATAATAACAATGATTATACTGGAAAAATAGTGGACATCAGTGAACCACCATACATAATAATATTAATTAACAGTGTAAAGTCCCAATAAAGTGTCTCTACAAAGAATGAATTCTGTCTAATTCTGCCGATCCGGAAAGTGGAAAGCAAATAATATTGGTGATATAGCAACGATTAGCAACAAATCAAAAAAAAAGGCTTGCGACTCCCTCCACCATGCACGTGAAACTACACCAGTAGTGAAGATACAAGTCCAAACTGCTTACCAGATCCGTTTCACCACTTTAATTAAAAATTAAGTCAAACAACGCTTGTACAGGATAATGCCTGCTCATATGGATACCAATGCAGATGGTGGTAGATGGTGTGTCTCTCTTCACAGACTCAAGCGGCAAATGTGAAAAAATACAAAAAAATACATAGCATAATACTGACTTTATTAAAAAATAAGTAAAAGGGGGCGCATGCGCGAGGTCTAGCATGGCGGACGCATCCTGCTAAGGCTCCGCACTCTCCGCCGTCGTTTCGGGACTTAACTGCAGAACCAGACCCGACACATTCCCCGTATTGGACTGTGCCTCCACCTCGCAAGCCCTGGCATCTAACGGTATGGTGCTCACGGGTCACAGAGGTAAGAACAAGCCTAAACCCATCAAGGAGGCCCTCGCCCGCGCCTCGTCCAAAATGGCGGCTAAAGCCCTTGCTATCCAGCGAGCGTCCTCTGCCCCCAGCCGAGAAACCTCGGACAGTGATGATGACCGTGAGGACAGCATACACGACCCCACAGATACATCCTCATTACCATCGGGTATGATCCCCAGTGACTTCCTTAAACACATGGAAACCATGTTACAGAAAGCCCTGAAAGTCACTTCGGAGCAGATCACTGACAGACTCTCGAGAGAGATACGTGACATTGGCCAGCGCACTGCTGCCTTGGAGTTCAGAATGGACGACATCGAAATCACCTTACAGGAGCAAGCCCAGGAACAAATTGCCCTCCGAGAGGAGAATGTTACCCTTCTCTCACGATGGGAAGATGCTGAGAATCGCTCCCGTAGAGCCAACTTAAGAATAAGAGGCATTCCTGAGTCGGTTGACGATGTTCAGTCTTTTGTAACTTGGCCCCGGGCATACTTATCGAACGCCTAGAATTTGATAGAGTCCCCAGGGCGCTGACTCGCAGACAAGCGGACGGTCCTCCCAGGGACATCATCGTTAGGCTACACTTTTTTCGTACGAAAGAACAGCTTCTCAGTGCAGCCTGCAAAAAGGAATCTCTGCAGTTCCAAGGCCACGTTTATCAGCTTTTTTCGGATTTGGCTCCCCTTACCATCACCAAGCGCCGGGCCATGAAACCACAGCTACAGATCTTACTTCATCATCAATTGAAGTACACCTGGAGGCTCCCGTTTGCCATACAGTTTTCCTATCAAGGACAGCAACACACCTGTTCGTCTCCCGAATCATTGCAGCGCCTGCTGGAAAGCCTCCATCTTGCTCACCCTGATTCACACTCAGAGACCAGCTTACCCCGCACTCCAGCTCGTTCGGCGGCGCATCCTTACTCGACTACACCGCATCGTAACCAGCCTGGCCCGATGTCTGTCCGCAAGGGAACCCCCGCCAGACTGTCAGATGGTATCGTTTCTACTCCCAAGTCTCGCCCGCCGCGCTGAACTGACTGCTCAGAGGTTTTCACCCTTTCTTTGTTTTTCTCTCTAAACGTTTATATTTCCTTGTGAGATTTCTAGGATTCGGACATCCGAGCGGTAGACGAATGGTGTCCTCTATCCCGGAGGACATCTTCCACCGAATCCTTTCGACCTGCTGATCCGTATGTACTTGATCCTGTATTTTCCTCTTTTTATTTTTATTTTTCCAGGTTTTTTAGCACTGACGGCTCTTAATTTGAAACCTTTTGTTTTGTTTTTTGACCTTGGGCTCTGAGCCTTCATGGAGCCTGACTTCCATACCTGACCTCCATACTGTGATTTACTTTTTTGTGATGTGCCATTGGCACTACATATGTTCAGTGATGTAAGGTTATACCTATAATTATCGTGTCTACACGATTTCACCATAGCGATTACAGATGGTAATAGTTCCTTTTTAATGGCCTAATATACACCATTCCTGATACCCCCCCTCCTACTCTTTTCCCTCTCTCCCCCTCCCCATCCTATCCTTCCCTACCCTGACATGCCCCCCCCCCCTCTCCCCCATCCCCGTACTCCTGCACCTTCAAAGGCCCCTGTACTACTGTTATAGTGGGGTATTATATATCAATCTAATTGTATGTCCAATACCTCTGGTGGTCCTGTCCATTGGACCAGGTCCTAATGTTCACTTTCTATTTTCTTTCCTTTTGTGTTTTGGTTTCTTACTGGTTTTGCAAAATGCATTGTTTATGTACAATTGTTGTCCCGACGGCGGTGGAGAGCAGCCACTGCTCCCCTCCCTCTTAATGCACTCTCTCCTGGGCCGCCTGTGTTGGGCCCCGGGGACTGAGCATTGCTTGGCCGAGCAACTCATCCCGGTGTCAGACTGTTTCTGCCATCTCATGGTTTGCCCTGCAGACGAACTTCCTCTCTTCTTCTTTTTCTTCTCTCTCTGTCCCTTCTTTGCTCCCTCCCTTTCATTTCCCTTGTCTTTTTTCGGTCGGTCGGTTCCTACTCCTTATGCATTACTTTATAGTATCTCTCCCCCTGTCTTTAGATGGCCCCTCTGAATATATTATCTCTTAACGTTAAGGGCCTCAACTCCCCCAGTAAGAGGGTTAAGGCCTTCCGAAATTTCCACTCTCTGAAAGCTGGGATAGTGGCCTTGCAGGAAACGCATTTTGCGGTATCCCAAACCCCCAAGTTTTTTAGTTCCCGCTACCCTCAGGTCTTTACGGCTTCTGCAGAAACTAAGCATAGGGGTGTATTGATAGCATTCCACCATTCCCTACCTTTTTACGCCCACAACAGAAATCAAAGACCCGGCGGGTCGCTATATCGTACTGGTAGGCCTACTCCAGGATACTGAAACCACCCTGGTTTCTTACTATGCCCCGAACGGTAACCCTAACCCTTTTTTTTCACACCTCCTGCAGGTTATCAAGACTCACTGCAGGGGTACACTTTTCGTTTGTGGGGACTCCAATCTAACTTTGCAGCCTCACATAGATAAATCACCATACACACCTGAAAGTCATTCCCTTTCGGCACAGCTTCTGAAACAGTTCCACTCGGCATCCCTCCTAGACACCTGGAGGGAATGTAATCCCTTGAAAAAAAACTATACGTTTTATTCATATCCTCACAAATCGTTTTATAGGATTGATCATATTCTGACACCAGTGGCCTCCTTCCCAGTCGTACTCCAGTCCAACATATGTCCGGTTCCCTGGTCTGACCACTGCGCTGTAGTCACCACTATTACCTCATTGATCCCTAGAGCTAAAGAAAGGTCTTGGTGCATGAACGAAGCACATCTTACTGATCAAACCTACTGCTTCGACATTCGTTTTGCTCTTACAGACTACTTGCACCATAATTCCAATGCAGACATCTCCCTGGTTCTTCTCTGGGAAGCTCATAAGCCGGTAATTCGGGGCAGCTGCATCTCCCTAGCCACACATATTAAGAAAGACCGACAGGCCAGACAGCAAAAGCTAGAAGAAGATTACCACTCACATTTTCTCCAGTTCCAAAACTCACCGACGGAGCCCCATAAGCTTATCTTTGAAAAAAACAAACTGGAGCTGGATCTTTTATTAGCTGAGTCAGCAGATAAGGTTCTTCGTAAATCTAGTCACACGATATACACCAAAGCTAACAAACCCGATACCTTTATGGCCCTACGTCTCCAGCAACCTGATAAGACCCGTAAGCCAATTAGACTTAAAATCGCTAAGAATTCCCACACTAGCAACCCCATCAAAGTTCTAGCTGAATTCCGTGAGAAGTTGGCTGACCTTTACTCAGACAAAGCCCAGTTCTCTCATCAGCATGCTGAATCCCTATTTCAGAATCTGTCTATACCTGAACTTTCCCACACAGCCAGAGATTCCATTGATGCCTTAATCACTGCAGAGGAAGTACTTGTAGCTATAAAATCACTTAAACCACAGAAAACGCCCTGGTCCGGACGGTTTACCCAGTAACTATTATAAGAAATTCTCTGATATACTAGCTCCCTAATTAGCGAATTCGTTTAACACCCTATTGAGACAGCAAGCCCTTGGTAGAGATTCTCTAATGGCCACGATAGCTATGATTCCCAAACCCAATTCTGATAACACCCTGTGGTCTAATTATCGCCCCATTTCCCTACTAAATGTAGATATAAAAATTTTATCCAAAATCCTTGCACTACGTCTCAATCTGATTATAGGAAATCTGATCCACAAAGACCAGGTAGGATTTATTCCCCGTAGGCAAGCTAGCGACAACATTCGCCGAGTCGTCCTGTTACAACACCTTGCGAAAACGCGCTCTATCCCTATGCACCTCCTATCCTTAGACATCAGAAAAGCGTTTGATACGGTCTCGTGGTCTTATCTCCATTTCATCTTGAAACGTTGGGGTTTCGGCCCCCACTTCCTTCAGTGGATTATGTCTTTGTATGCCGACCCACGAGCATCAGTGACATACTCTGGGTTCAGTTCTCAAAGTTTTCCAATACGAAGAGGGACGCGGCAGGGGTGCCCCCTGTCGCCACAACTCTTCGCTTTAGCAATAGAACCCCTAGTCGCGCTGATTAGAGCACACCCGGACATTCGGGGACTGGAGGTTGCCTCTACTACTCATAAACTATGCCTATTTGCCGACGACGCTCTACTGTTCATTACCTCCCCACACATTACCATCCCTAATCTAATAAATCTCCTTGATAAATTCTCTAAAATTTCTGGCCTAGAAGTTAATCAGACAAAATCCAAAGCCCTTAATGTATCACTGCCAGATGACACCTTAGCGCTTCTTAGGACTAATTTCCCCATTCCAATGGTCTGGTTCTTCTATCCCGTATTTAGGCATAAAACTTTCCAGTGATCCTGCAGACCTGTTCCGAGCGAATTATCTCCCTATGCTGAAGCATCTCTCATCCTTACTCCAAGATTGGCGCCCCCTCTGCATCTCTTGGATGGGACGCATCGCCGCCGTCAAGATGTCCTTACTCCCTAAGCTTCTTTACTTATACAGAGTCCTTCCCATCCCAGTGCCCCCTTATTTGCACCGCATAATACAAGGCCGGGTCTTTAATTATATATGGGGCCTCGTGAAACCCAGAATCTCTAGATCCACCTTACTTCATCACCACAGGGCCGGTGGTCTTGGTATACCCAATTTCCAACATTACTACCACGCGGCCCAGCTTGCCCAAGTAAACGCTTTATCATGCTAAAGTGGAAATCCCCATTTGGGTGAGTCTGGAAGCGGTGGATCTCCACCCTACACCCCTAACTAATCTTCTCTGGCTCCCCCCTGCAGCCCGAGGCCATATTTCCAACCCCTTGACCTCTAACTCTGTCAAACTCTGGGATAAGCTTTGTAAGTCATTTCATTTGATCTCCCCACACTCCCCTTTGCTGTCCTATATCGGTCACCCTAAGTTCTATCCTGCCTACGCTTCCCCTTCTTCATTCCGAGCATGGGAACATGCAAACTTAACCCGCATATGTGACCTGGTAGCTGGTGGTACAGTCAAACCGTTCTCTTCCCTGCAAGCCCAATCACAATTACCAAATAATGAATACTTCCGCTATCTCCAAATATCACACTTTGTGCAGCAGACTGTAGGCTTGACCAGGGGAACGAACTCATACACAGTATTTGAAAAAATATGCAACACTGATCCACATGCCCCGGGACAGATATCACAGCTGTATACACACTTCACCTCCCAGCCGTCGACACTCCCGACATATGCGCAGTGTTGGTCCAGGGACCTGAATTTAAATTTGGATGTACACGACTGGTCCGATGTTTGGCTACATACTAAACTCTCCTCACAAAATATTGTGGCCCTGGAGGCGAGCTACAAAGTTCTCATGCGTTGGTACTTAGTGCCAGATAGAATTGCAAAATTTTTACCCTCTTACTCTCCAAACTGTTTCCGTGGCTGTGACGAGAGGGGCACACACCTGCATATTTGGTGGACCTGTCCGGTGGCCCAACACTTCTGGACTGAAATATTTCTGGTTTTATCCACTCTGGTCACCAGGTCATTAGACCCTGACCCAGCACTGGCCCTCCTCAATTTTTGTCCTAATTTTTACAACAGGGCCCAGATGCGTCTTGCTCTGCAGGTCACCACTGCAGCTAAACAAACAATAGCTAAAGCATGGAAGACCTCCACCCTGCGTCTGACTGAAGTTAAGAATAGGGTTACGCAGGCAATGATACATAGTAAAATCTAAGCAACTGTTCAGGATGCTATCCCCAGGCATTCTAAAATCTGGCAACCGTGGGTTGACCATTATTTACCCCCACACTTTGATCACCATCTACTAGATCCATAAGACCCAACACCCACCGGTCAGTGGCTTACTGCTGGCCTTCGACTGTTTTATGGGAACCGGCCGACCAACGCCCCTACCTCTCTGACCTCTCCCCCCTTTATTTCCTCTCTAATCCCATCCCTCTCTCTTTCTTCCCCTCTTTTACTTTTCTCTTCTCTTTCCCCCCCTTTCTTTTTTCCTTTTTTTCTTTTCTCTTCCTCCTACTCTTTTTGCCTTGTACTTTAATTTCCGCCCTCTTGATGTACCCAACTGCGATAGACGCTCACCCTAGTGGTGACCTTGGGCGTAACTAGTTATGGTTTGAATGTTCTGTAACTCCTCGTATGCACAGAACTAGATGTTATGCACCCTTCTATATGTTAGTGTCCTGGCCTGTGCGTAAGCTGCACGCATCTGCTATATGTTCTAATGGCTAGGCCGTGTATAAGTTAGATTTCAGGATTATCTAAATTACGTTACTTTTGTGTCAATCTTATTGCAATTTGATGTGGTCTTAGGTACATTTTGTTATTATTTCTTTCATTATGTACAAGACGAAATGTAGATCTCTATGCATTGTACATTTCTTGTGTCAATAAAAAATGTTTGAAAGTAAAAAATAAGTAAAAAACAGACAGCCAAAAGGGTCCTTACATGGTTAGGTGCCTGACCTGGCACTGGGACTGCTCGCTCTGACCAAAAAGAATCACTCTCCAACTCAAGGAAAAATTCTTCCGCTTTCTATATTGGCGTGCGTTCCAGGCTGCAGACCAATGAACCAGAGGGCCGGAAATGGCGTAGATTAGCGTGACGAAGTACCGCTCCGACATACGTTTCGTTGTTAACGTCTTCAGGAAGCGCCTTTTGACTTACTTTTTAATTAAAGTGGTCAAACGGATCTGGTAAGCAGTTTGGTCTATCTTCACTACTGGTGTAGTTTCACGTGCATGGTGGAGGGAGTCGCAAGCCTTTTTTCCGATTTGTTGCTAATCGTTGCTATATCACCAATATTATTTGCTTTCCACTTTCTGGATTGGCAGAATTCGACAGAATTCATTCTTTGTAG
The DNA here is from genome assembly GCF_037356315.1 of Lithobates pipiens. NCBI lineage: Eukaryota > Metazoa > Chordata > Amphibia > Anura > Ranidae > Lithobates > Lithobates pipiens. The sequence continues at coordinate 521,220,447 of NW_027507718.1, forward strand.
AGACACTTTATTGGGACTTTACACTGTTAATTAATATTATTATGTATGGTGGTTCACTGAGGTCCACTATTTTTCCAGTATAATCATTGTTATTATATATGTGCATATTTTTCATTTTGGTGATGATCACATTGGTTTAAGTTTTTTTTCAGCCATTTTAATTTAGTGGTTCAGAATTTTTTTTGCAAATTAGTGGTTTCGATTAATATTTTTTGCAGAGCGCCCTTAATCATCGTTATCACCGTAACAATTAAGATACACGTATATAAAAATAGTTTTATTGAACTGACATCAACAAATGTAAAACTTACAAATTTAAGAGAGCAACTCTGTCTATCTAAACATAAGAGGTGCAACTGAAATACATGGTAATACAAGTTCACTAAATCTTAATTATGCTGACATGCTCGGCCTGTTTCACAGAAATACACTGCTTCTTCAGGAGATTTTGTTTACATAATAATGTATTAAAGGAACAGAGATAGTGTATAGTACTATAGCAGGGATGTTCAAACTTTTTTCAAAGAGGGCCAGATTTGATGAAGTGAACATGCGCGAGGGCCGACCATTTTGCCTGACATTCTTTGAACCATTAAAATTCGGTCTAAGTGTGTTCGTCCGAGCACTAATACACTCCCCCACAAGAATTATCTTGCCTTTGTGGCTGTGTGTGGTGAATATTTGCACTCAAGTGTATTATTTGGATACACCGTATTTATTGATGTATAAACACGCACCTTCACTTTAAGAGGGAAGCTTCAGGAAAAAAAAAACGTAAAATTTTAAATAAAGAACTGTGAAGCAAAATAAGGATCAGTGTCCATCTGCAGACGCACCATTGCTAGGAATGCAGCGCCCACCCTTGCCGGGAATGTTGCCACCCACCATTGTCGGGAATTTCACCCCCCATTGCCAGGAATGTAGCCACCATTGCCAGGAATGCAGCCACCATTGCCAGGAATGCAGCTCCACAATTGCAATTGCCAGGAATGAAGCCACCATTACCATCAGTGCAGCCATGAAGGGGGCAGGATGAGCACCAAAGACATCTTACAGGAGAATCTCCTGTTTACACAACGGCCTCTTTAAGAGAAAGTCCCGCCTCCTTTGATGGACAGCACAGTCGTCTAATGGCAGAGATGGGACTTCCTATTACAGCTGCCGTGTAAACAGGAAATTCTCCTCCTGTGTGCACGGCACTCGTCCCGCCTCCTCCCTCAGATGCAGCCGGACTAGATATCTTTTGTGGCCCCGGTGCTGGGAGATCGCCGGGGGCCACAAAAGATATATATGTTTAAATAACCAGGCGGGTTATTGGCCGCGATTGGCCCACGGGCCGGACTTTGGACATGCCTGTACAATAGAATAGAAAAAGAAAAATGAATTAATCATAATAAACAGGATATAAGATCACAAAAAATAACAACATAATCACAAAGTAATGTTGAGCACAGTATCCCTCCCCAAAGGTGATCATGGCCCTTACCCGGAGCAGCAACGTGAGTCCCAGTCCAAAAGAGTAGCCCCCCCCCCAGAGGGTGCGGAAGCCCCTGCAGACAAAAGAGGGATGCAGCAAAGAAATCTGCCCAAACAATATAGTAAAAATTATTTTGGATGATTTTAGTACTTTCTAAGTGTATTTCCTATTGCTATCTCAATGTACATTATAAAGAGTAAACATACCAGAATATATAGCTTGGATTGACATACGAAGATCATTTGAGCCCCATGGTCCTCACAGATCATGTATCATAACGAGTAGGTATACTGAGATATATAGCTAACATAGGTATATGGAGATCACTTCAGACTCACAGCTATTGTCAGCTATAAGGAAAAAAAGGGGGCTAAATGTACCCCAATCTATACAGCATACATAGAGTAATAATACTCCTTTATAAAAAAAGGAGTATATAGAGCAGCTTTGGGCCTACTCTTTTGGACCACGACTCACGTTGCTGCTCTGGGTAAGGGCCATGTTCACCTTTGGGGAGGGATACTGTGCTCACCATTACTTTGTGAATATGATGTAATCATTTTCTGATGTTATATCCTGTTTATTATGATTAATGTATTGTTCTTTTTCTATTCTATAGTACTATACACTATCTCTGTTCCTTTAATACATTATTATGCAAACAAATGCTCCTGAAGAAGCGGTGAATTTCTGCGAAACAAGTCAGCATAATTAACCACTTCACGCCCAGTCCAATTCTGACATTTCTCTCCAAATTATTTTGATAGAAAATTACATAAAACCCCCAAACATTATATATGTTTTTTTAGCAAAGACCCTAAAGAATACAATGGCGGTTGTTGCAACTTTTTATCTCGCACGGTATTTGCGCAGCAATTTTTCGAACACGTTTTTTTCAGAAAAAGAACAGTTTCATGCTTAAAAAAAAAAAAAAACTGTAAAATTAGCCCAATTTTTTTGCATAATGTGAAAGAGGAGGATACGCCAAGTAAATATATACCCAACATGTCACGCTTCAAAATTGCACGCGCTCGTGGAATGGCGGCAAACTTTGGTATTTAAAAAAAAAATCCCCATAGGCGACACTTTAAATTTTTTTACTGGTTATATGTTTTGGGTTACAGAGGAGGTCTAGAGCTAGAATTATTGCTCTCGCTCTAACGTTTGCGGCGGAACCTCACATGTGTGGTTTGAACACTGTTTTCATATGTGGCGGCGACTTACGTTTGCGTTCGCTTCTGTGTGCGAGCTCACGGGGACAGGGGCGCTTTACATTTTTTCTTTTTATTATTGTTAATTTTATTTTTATTTTTTTAGTTTGACACTTAAAAAAAATAAAATAAAATTGATGACTTTTATTCCTATTACAAGGAATGTAAACATCCCTTGTAATAGGAATATGGCACAATCGGACATATTTACAGTGAGATATGGGGTCAAAAAGACCCCATATCTCACCTCTAGGCTGGGAAGAATAAAATCAATAAAAAAAAAAAAAAAACGATTCTGGCTTCCCTGCCAAATCAGCGCCGTTAATTTGAATATAAAGGCCGGGCGTGATGTCATAACATCGCGATCGGCCTCCAAACGATCATAGAGACTCCGGGGACGATCTGGTCCGCCGGAAATCTCTATGGTAACTGGCGGGGGCCGGCGGATCCTGTCACCGACTCACCGATGGAAGTGGTGATTCGGTACAAGCACCGGAGGGCGGCGGGAGGGGGGGGTCCCCTCCCGCCACCCGTAAGAGCGATCAAGCGGCGGAACAGCTGATCGTTCTTATGGTGCAGGGAATCGCCGGCTGAAAACGTCGATATCTGAATGATGTCTGTGGCCTCAGGCATCATTCAGATATAACCACCGAAAGCCCATGACGTCAATAGACGTAGTATGGGTGCCAAGTGGTTAAGATTTGGTGACCTGGTATTACCATCTATTTCAGTTGCACCTCTTATGTTTAGATAGACAGAGTAATGCCCCGTACACACGAGAGGACTTATGTCCGACAGACTTCCAAAGGAGTTCCGCCGGAGTTCCGCCGGAGTTCCGACGGAGTTCTGACAGACTTTTCGGCCGAACGGACTTGGCCACACACGATCACACTAAACTCCGACGGATTCGTACGTGATGACGTACGACCCGACTCGAATAAGGAAGTTCATAGCTAGTAGCCAATAGCTGCCCTAGCGTCGGTTTTAGTCCGTCGGAGTAGCATACACACGAGCGGAGTTTTCGAAGGGGACCGGGTCCGGCGGAGTTCCTTCGGGAAAATTTGAAGCATTCTTCATTTCTAAAGTCCGTCAGACTTTGGCGAATCAAAAGTCCGTTGCAGCCCACACACGATCGGATAGTCTGACGGACTCGGTCCTTCGGACTTTGGATGTTGAAAAGTCCGCTCGTGTGTACGGGGCATTACTCTCTTAAAATTTGTATGTTTTAAGTTTGTTGATCTCAATTCAATAAAACTCTATTTGTTTTATATACGTTTTATATAAGTGTATCTTAATTGTTACAGTACCATTAACCACTTGCTTACTGGGCACTTAAACACCCTTCCTGACCAGACCAATTTTCAGCTTTTGGTGCTCTCACACTTTGAATGACAATTACTCAGTCATGCTACACTGTACCCAAATGAATTTTGTGTCCTTTTTTTCCCACAAATAGAGCTTTCTTTTGGTAGTATTTGATCACCTCTGGGGTTTTTATTTTTTGCGCTATAAATGAAAAAAGACCGAAAATTTTGAAAAAAAAACGCATATTTCTTTGTTTCTGTGATACAATTTTGCAAATTATAATTTTTTTTCATAAATTTTGGCCACAATTTATACTGCCACATATCTTTGGTAAAAATAACCCAAATTAGTGGATATTATTTGGTCTTTGTGAAAGTTGGAGAGTCTACAAGCTGTGGTGCGAATCGCACAAAATTGATCACACCTGATGTACTGGTGGCCTATCTCATTTCTTGCGACCCGAACAAGTCAGGAAAGTACAAATACCCCCCAAATGACCCCTTTTTTGAAAGTAGACATTCCAAGGTATTTACTAAGATGCATGGTGAGGTTTTTGATGTTGTCATCTTTTTCCCACAATTCTTTGCAAAATGAATATATTTTTTTTTTTTCTCACAAAATTTTCTATGTAATAGGTTATTTCTCTCACATAGCATGTGTATACCACAAATGACACCCCAAAAATACGTTCTGCTACTCCTTCTGAGTATTACGATACCAAATGTGTGAGACTTTTATACAGCCTGGCCACATACAGAGGCCCAATATTGAAATAGCACCATCAGGCGTTCTAGGAGCATAAATGACACATTTCATTTCTCAACCACCTATTACATTTTTGAAGGCCCTGGAGCACCAGAACAATGGAAATGCCTACAAAGTGACCCCATTTTGGAAAGCTAACACCCCAACGTATAATCTATGAGGCATAATGAGTCGTTTGAATGGTTCATTTTTTTTCCAGAAGTTTTGGGAAAATGTGGAAAAAAAATGAAAACACATTTTTTTTACGCAAAGTTGTCCATTTATAAGATTTTTCCAACACATAGCATGTACATAGCAAAAATGACACCCCAAAATACGTTCTACTACTCCTCCTGAGTATAACGATACCAAATGTGTGAGACTTTTACACAGCCTGACCACATACAGAGGCCCAATATTGAAATAGCACCATCAGGCGTTCTAGGAGCATAAATTACACATCTTATTTCTCAACCACCTATTACAGTTTTGAAGGCCCTGGAGCACCAGGACAATGGAAATGCCCACAAAGTGACCCCACGTGGCACTGACAACACGTGGCACTGACGACACATGGCACTGACAGATGGCACTGGAGGCAGATGGCACTGGAGGCAGATGGGGCTGACAGATGGGGCTGACAGATGGGGCTGACGGATGGGGCTGGCAGATGGGGCTGGCAGATGGGGCTGGCAGATGTCGCTGACAGATGGCACTGGGGCTGGCACTGGCAGATGGTGCTGGCTATTTGCTCTGGCTAATTGCTCTGGCAAATGGGGCTGGCAGATGGCACTGCGGCTGGCAGATGGCACTGGCGCTGGCAGGTGGTGCTGGCAGGTGGCGCTGGCAGGTGGTGCTGGCAGGTGGCACTGGCAGGTGGCACTGGCACTGGTGGCACTGGGGCTGACGGCACTGGGGCTGACGGATGCACTGGCGCTTGCAGGTGGCACTGGCGCTGGCAGGTGGCACTGGCAGGTGGCACTGGCGCTGGCAGGTGGCACTGGCAGGTGGCACTGGCAGGTGGCACTGGCATGTGGCACTGGCATGTGGCACTGGCGGCACTGGGGCTGACGGCACTGGGGCTGACGGATGGCACTGGTGCTGGCAGGTGGCACTGGCGCTGGCAGGTGGCACTGGCAGGTGGCACTGGCGGCACTGGCACTGGCGGCACTGGTGGTGGCAGGTGGCACTGGCAGGTGGCACTGGCGGCACTGGCACTGGGGCTGACGGATGGCACTGGCGCTGGCAGGTGGCACTGGCGCTGGCAGGTGGCACTGGCACTGGCGGCACTGACGGCACTGGGGCTGACGGCACTGGGGCTGACGGCACTGGGGCTGACGGATGGCACTGGCACTGGCAGGTGGCACTGGTGCTGGCAGGTGGCACTGGTGCTGGCAGGTGGCACTGGCACTGGCAGGTGGCACTGGGGCTGATGACACTGGTGGCACTGGGGCTGACGGCACTGACGGCACTGGGGCTGACGGATGGCACTGGGGCTGACGGATGGCACTGGCGCTGGCAGGCGGCACTGGCGCTGGCAGGCGGCACTGGCAGGTGGCACTGGCGCTGGCGGCACTGGGGCTGACGGCACTGGGGCTGACGGCAGGCACTGGCGCTGGCGCTGGCAGGTGGCACTGGCAGCACTGGCACTACTGGCAGATGGCACTGGGCTGACAGATGGCACTGGGCTGACAGATGGCACTGTCACTGGGGCTGACAGATGGCACTGGGGCTGACAGATGGCACTGGGCTGACAGATGGCACTGGCACTGGGGCTGACACATGGCACTGGGGCTGACACACAGATCGCTCTCCCTCCTCACACGCTGTCTCTGTGTGAGGAGGGAGAGACACGGCAATGGGAGATGATCTCATATGTTTACATATGAGATCATCTCCCATTGGCAGCTGCGATCGCGCTGTGAACGACCGCTTTGATTGGCCGTTCACGGTGATCTGTATTTGCCTGTCTCCGGGAGACATGGCGAATACAATACTTCCGCGATGCGCGCCCCCGGCGGCGCGCATTGCGGAAGTAATCACAAGGCTGTCCAGGGACGGCCAGGCGAAGGAACCCGCCTGCTCTAAGGCCGTCATTCGGCTATAGGGCGGGCGGGAGGTGGTTAAAGTACACCAGGCTCAAGCTTTTCCATTAGGGCATATCCCCCAGAGGAAGACTTGTCATATCGCTGTGTTGCTACGTGTGGGGAAGGGGACAAGGTGGTGTAGGAGTCAGCAGCTGGTCTGTTTGGAGTGAGGGGACACACAATCTCAACATTTTTATGCTTGTCACAGAGTGGTGCACTGGATAACCACTACCATGAGATTACCCTGCATAGGAGCTTTGGTTTGAATAAATATATATATTTTTATAAACGGTATCACATTATCCAGTCCTCATTTCTCATCTACATGTGGAGACTACACCATTGGACAGCATAGGATATCGCAGATCCATCTACACAGAACCAAGAGTTGGTTCACTGCCATGTTTAGACCCAGCTTAATTGCGAGGTCACACGCCCGAGGTGAGCATACTCACACAGGGGAGGAAAGCAAGAGTGGTGTCACTTGAACACGTGTAGATTATCACTAGAGACGTGGAGGAATTGTGGATGAAAATTGGTTATTGATTTTCACAAGCACTACAGCACTTTAGCATCACATAAAGATTTAAAGCATGTGATTAGGGATGAGCCGAACACCCCGCGGTTCGGTTCGCACCAGAACTTCGAACGGACCGAAAATTTGTGTGAACTTTAGAACCCCATTGAAGTCTATGGGACTCGAACGTTCAATATAAAAAATGCTAATTTTAATGGCTAATATGCAAGATATTGTCCTAAAAAGGGTTTGGGGACCTGGCTCCTGCCCCAAGGGACATGGGTCAATGCCAAAATTGTTTTTAAAAAACGGCCGTTTTTTCGGGAACACTGATTTTAATGATGATTAAAGTGAATAAAAAGTTAAATATTACTTTAAATATCGTGCCTGGGGGGTGTCTATAGTATGCCTGTGAAGTGCCATGTGTTTCCCGTGTTTAGAACAGTCCCTACACAAAATGACATTTAACAGAAAAAAAGTCATTTAAAACTGCTTGCAGTTTTAATGTAATATCTGGTTCTGGCAATATGGATGAAAATCATTGAGAAAAATGGCATGGGTAGCCCCCCCGCCCATTACCAGCCCCTTTGGATCTTGTACGGATATTAAGGGGAACCCTGTACCCAAATAAAAAAAAAGGAAAGGTGTGGGGCCTCCAGACCATATATACTCAGAACAGCAGTATAAAGGCAGTGCAAACAAGACAGGGACTGTGTAGGTTTGTTATGTTAAGTAGAATCTGTTTGTAATTTTGAACTGGTACATTTTGAAAGTGTAGCTCCAGTCAAAAAATATATTTTTAAGCTTTTTGGAAAACATGGAAAGGGTTATCACCCCTGTATAATTTTTTTGGCCGTCCGTCTTTTTTCATCTCACTTCCTGTTGTCTCCTTCCGTTTGCAAGTAGGAGGCGTTTGTAAGTAGGATGTTTGAAAGTAGGGACCTGCCCTATATGCTCTGCAGAAATGGCGGAACAAGGTGTTGGTGTTGCCACAACACTGTAAGCTCTCAAAGTGACTCTTGATGGGCGCTGGAGCGCCCTGCTGTGAACAATTATATCAAGAATTGTAATTACATGCCATTGTTGAACAGTGGTAGAAAAATTGGGCCTTTGGTGGTTGTGGTGGTGGTGCTGGTTCCACAACGCTATAAGTCCTCAGTTACTCTTGGTGGGCACAGGAACGGGCCCTGCTGTGAAATATTATATCATGAATTGTAATTACATGCCCCTGTTAAACAGGGGCTGAAAAAAATGGGCCTGCTTGCTGGTGCCACAACACTGCAGCCTCATCCAGATACTCTAGTTGGAGTGCAGGAATGAGCCCTGCTGCAAAGCATTGCATCAAAAATTGTATTACATACCCCTGTTAAACAGGGGCTGAAAAATTGGACCTATACACTGCAACCTCTAACATATACTCTAGTTGGAGTGCAGGAATGAGCCCTGCTGCAAAGCATTGCATCAAAAATTGTAATTGCACGCCCCTGTTAAACAGGGGCTGAAAAATTGGGCTTAGGCACTGGTGCTGGTGCAACGACACTGCAACCTCTCCCATATACTCTATTTGGAGTGCAGGAATGAGCCCTGCTGCAAACCATTGCATCAGAAATTGTAATTACACACCCCTGTTAAACAGGGGCTGAAAAAATTGGCTGGTGGCATCACCCAGAACCAAAAATGTTCTTCCAAGATATCAGCGGGATTATTGAGGAGGAACAGGATAGTCAGTCAACATCAGCATAGGCAGTCTTGAAGGGATGTGTCATTTAAAAAAAAAAATATTAGGTTACATCAGCTTCAGGTGCTTGGTAGCTGGTGTTGATCCAAGACTGATTCATCTTTATGAAGGTCAGTCGATCAACCAAGTCGGTGGACAGGCGCAACCCTGTGATCAGTTACAAAGCCACCAGCAGCACTAAAGGTGCGTTCCAAAAGAATGCTTGATGCAGGATGGGCCAGTAGCTCAATTGCATACTGTGCAAGCTCTGCCCAGTGATCCATCCTCAAGACCCAGTAAGCCAGAGGATTTTCGGTGGGAAAGGTGTCCAAGTCTGACCTTGCCCCTAGGCAACCTTACCGTTGTACCGTGGATCAAGGAGAGTGGCCAGCCAGTAATGGTCCCTCTCCTTGATCTGAAGAATACGAGGATCCTTCCGCAGGCTTTGCAGGATCAGGGAGGCCATGCAGCGTAGGTTAGCTGAGGCATTCGGTCCAGAGTCCTCTGGGTCAGTAAGGACAACATGATCCGCAGCCACCTCCTTCCAGCCATGTACAAGTCCACAGGTTTCTTGGGACTGTAAATCATCCCTACAAGACTGCTGCTGATGCTTAGTGCCAGGCTCCACCTCCATGCAGACACAATCCTCCTCCTCCTCCTCCTCCTCCTCTTCCTGTGTGATGGGTGGGAAAGCAGGAACACTGTCTGGATAAAGGGGGCCTTGAGAGGCAAGGAAATCCTCCTCTTCCTGTACTCTGTTCTGCCTCAAGTGCCCTGTCCATTATTCCATGCAGCATATGCTCGAACAGGTGGACAAGAGGTACAGTGTTACTGATGCATGTACTGTCACTGCTCTCCATCCTTGCGGCCTCCTTAAACGGTGAAATGACAGTGCATGCATCCCTAATCATGCCCCACTGGCCTGGTGAGAAAAAACAAGCTCTCCTGACCCTGTCCTGGTGCCATAGTCGCACAGGTACTCCTTGATGGCCCTCTGCTGCGTGTGCAGCTGCTGCAGCATGGCCAATGTTGAGTTCCACCTGGTGGGCATGTCACATATAAGGCGGTTCTTGGACAGTTTCAACTCCTTTTGGAGCTCAGCCAGCCGAGCACTGGAATTAAATTATCAGCAGAAATGCACACAGAATTTCCTGGCCTGCTTCAGGACATCCTGTAAGCCCGGGTACCTGCCCAAGAACCGCTGTACCACCAGATTAAGGACGTGAGCCACACAGGGCACATGGATCAGTTGTCTGACAGATGTCTTTATCCTCATGTTTTCCAAACAGTTCAGAATGATCATGCCCACTATTTGGCTGTAATTGAGCTGTTGAAATACTTTGGCTGGACTTGGGTTGGAATATTCACAACAGATGATGATTCTGGAGATAAAGAAAAATACATTTTAACAAAGTATATGATCAGTCATGGGATTTGTGTTGAGTTTACATATAAACTTGGAATAGAAACATTAACTGATGATATGTCATTCAAAGCGCTTGAAGCCTCTGCCGCTATTTTTAAAAACTCCATTTCTAAAGTCATCGTAGTCTGTGGATCTTATGTCTACATCAATGCAGTTTTCTCTATCTATGATAGTTTTGCCGATGATGAAACATTTATTTTTCCTCCTATTTGGGTTTGCAGATCTTCAGTACATCTATTACCAATCCCTGCAATTAACGGAAGTTTAGCGGTGGAACTCTACCCCTTAACCCTGCTGTTCTTTGGTGTGGGTCTTTGAGGTACGCTTGCCAACGAACTGCATGGCAGGTCAACATATGTCTGGTCAAGCATGTGGTGCCCAAGTGGCTGATGTTGTGGCCACGCGAGATATGCTTGAGACACATGTTGCAAATAGCAGCGGTGCGATCTGATGCACTCGTCTCAAAAAAGGCCCACACCAAAGAACTTATTCAGTCAGTGTGCTGCCCCTAATCTGGCCCTCGGAGGGCATCCTGCCTCGTTGGAGATGTGCCTCCTCCTCCTCCTCATACCAGGCACCCACGTGGAGTCAGTGACCTCATCATCCCCTCCCTCTTCATCACTGGAGCAAACCTGGCAGTATGCTGCAGCTTGTGGAACATGACTGCCAGATTGCTGTCCTTCTTGAGCATCTCCTCTCTCTGCGCTCACGCTACTGCCTTCCTCTAGCTGAGTATCATCATCAGAGCCTTCAAAACACTGGGCATCCTCCTGGAGCATGTACCCAACACTGTGCTCAAACAGTTCGGGGGACTCCTTAGGAGGACATGGCGGGTCTAGGGAAGGAGTGACTGATGATGACATTGAGACGAGAGAAGAGGATGCGCTGGCAGCTGTTTTGCTAGTACCCTGAGCCTGGGTAAGAGAGGATGAGGAGGATGAAGAGGGCTTGGTTATCCACTCTACCAAGTCTTTGGCATGATATGGCTCAACATGTCCAGCTGCCGAAAATAAGGACAATCGTGTCCCATGGCCACGTGCTGATGACGATGCACCGCGTCCACGACCAGCACTGTTATCTCTAGACACAGAGCCTGCTTGCCCTCTTTTATTGGCTCGTGCCTGTCTGCCTCCTCTTGTTGACCTTCCAGACGTGGTAATGGCCTGCAGGGAGATGGGAAAGCCAGCAATTGGGTAGTGTATATTGTGCTGGAGGCACACAACACCCACTGACTCCTGCAGATGACTGTATGATAGAACACCAGCAATAAAGGGTAGATACAGGTGTATACTGTGCTGGAGGCACACAACACCCACTAATAGGGATGAGCTTCGTGCATGCGGGGTCACAGTGCATGCTTGGCCAATCATGAGCCAGCAATGCACTGCGCCATCGCAGTGCATTGTGGGCCGTGAGCGCCACACGAATTTGGCGCGAACGGACTAAAATGTTCGGACTTCGCCGAACGGACGAACAGCCGATGTTCGAGTCGAACGTATGCTCGACTCGAACATCGGCTCGAACATTTTAGTCCGTTCGCGCCAAATTCGTGTGGCGCTCACGGCCCACAATGCACTGCGATGGCGCAGTGCATTGCTGGCTCATGATTGGCCAAGCATGCACTGTGACCCCGCATGCTTGGCCAATCACAGCGCCAGCAGCGAGGAGAGCCATGATTGGCCACAGGCAGGATGCCTGTGGCCAATCATAGCTCAGGCTGTGTAGTGCACGCCCCACACTATATAAGGCCGCCAGCGCGGCGGCCTTGTGTAGTGTGTTGGCGTCTGAAGCAGTGGGTGTTCTGTGTACCTTCAACACAGTACACACCGATCGTTTTCGGACGATTTTTGATCTTGCTGTTGTGTAGTGGTTGTTGCCTGCGTGCCCTGACCGCAGTATACACCGCTATATTCACCTCACCTATATAGCTAGTGATCTATCTTTTATAATAGAGCTTGCAGTCAGTAGTGTTAGGAGCTAGTGCGTGCTGTCTGCGTGCTCTGTACCCAGTACATACCGCTATATCCACCTACATAGCTCTTCTCTATTTGAGACCACTTGCCATCTGCAGGAGTTATTGGAAGTTGTGTGTGCCTCCAGCACAGCACAGTATACATCTGTATATACCCCTTTATCTCTGGTGTTCTATAATAAAGGCATCTGCAGGAGTTAGTGGGTGTTGTGTGCCTCTAGCACAATATACACTACCCAACTGCTTTTTTACCCAACTCCCTTCAGGCCATTGCCATGTCTGGAAGGCCAGCAAGGAGAGGCAGACAGGCGCGAGCCGATAAAAGAGGGCAAGCAGGCTCTGTGTCTAGAGACAACAGTGCTGGTCGTGGACGCGGTGCATTGTCATCAACACATGGCCATGGGACACGCTTGTCCTTCTTTTCAGGAGCTGGACATGTTGAGCCGCAAAATGCCAATGACTTGGTAGAGTGGATGACCAAGCCCTCTTCATCCTCCTCATCCTCTCTCACCCAATCTCAGGGTACTAGCAAAGCAGCTGCCAACGCATCGCCTTCACTCCTCTCAATGTCATCATCAGTGACTCCTTCCCTAGACCCACCACGTCCTCCTGAGGAGTCTCCTGAACTCTTTGAGCACAGTGTTGGGTACATGCTCCAGGAGGATGCCAAATGTTTTGTGGGCTCTGATGATGACACTCAGCTAGAGGAGCTCAAGAAGGACAGCAATCTGGCAGTCATGTTCCACAAGCTGCAGCATACTGCCAGGTTTGCTACAGCGATGAAGAGGGAGGGGATGATGAGTGCACTGACTCCATGTGGGTGCCTGGAAGGTGAGAGGAGGAGGAGGAGGAGGAGGAAGAGGAGGCACATGTCCAACGAGGTAGGATGCCCTCCGGGGGCCAGCTTAGGGGCAGCACACCGACTGAATCACACCGCAGAGCTCCGCCTGTGCAGGGCGCTGCCTCTGCGCGTTATTCTAAAAGTTCTTTGGTGTGGGCCTTTTTTGAGATGAGTGCATCAGATCGCACCGCTGCTATTTGCAACATATGTCTCAAGCGTATCTCGCGTGGCCAAAACATCAGCCGCTTGGGCACCACATGCTTGACCAGACATATGTTGACCTGCCATGCAGCTCATTGGCAAGCGTACCTCAAAGACCCACACCAAAGAACAAAGCGGACCTCTCCTTGCTCCTCATCAGCTGGCATCTCCAACCCCACTAGACCTTCAGTCCTCTCTGAAACCTGCTCTGAGAGGAATGAAGGTGTAGAATTAGGTGTGTCACAGCCAAGTGCTTCCGGGCACTCTGCTAGCAGTACACCCACGTCCGATTATAGCAGGCAAATGTCCCTGCCCCAGCTGCTGGACCGGCGAAAGAAGTTCACTCCCAGCCATCCACATGCCCAGCGGTTGAATGCTAGCATGGCTAAATTGCTAGCACTTCAACTGCTGCCTTTTCAGTTGGTAGACTCGGCCCCCTTCCGTGAGTTTGTACAATGTGCGGTTCCTCAGTGGCAGGTCCCCAAATGCCACTTTTTCTCACAGAAGGCGATTCCGGCTCTCTACTGGCATGTGGAAGGCAATGTCCTTGCCTCGCTGGACAGGGCGGTCAGTGGTAAGGTGCATATTACCGCTGACTCATGGTCCAGCAGGCATGGACAGGGACGTTACCTGTCTTTCACGGCCCATTGGGTCACTCTTCTGGAAGCTGGGAAGGATGCAGGACAAGGTGCAGTAGTGTTGGAGGTTGTTCCGCCACCACGCCTCCAAAATGCTACTATTGGTTGTGACACACCTCTCTCCTCCACCCCCTCCTCTTCTTCTTCCTCCATGGCCTCTTCCAGTGCTCTGTCCTCAGAACCAGCGGTGCTTCATAGGCGTTCCAGAGGCTATGCAAGTACGCAGGCAAAACAATGCCATGCCGTGCTTGCGCTGGTTTGTTTGGGGGACAGGAGCCACACTGGGGCGGATGTTTTGTCAGCTCTGCAGGGGCAGGCTGAGAGGTGGTTGACGCCACGCCAGCTTAAGCCAGGAATGGTGGTTTGTGACAATGGCACCAACCTCCTCTCCGCCCTCCGACAGGGATAACTGACCCATGTGCCCTGTGTATCTCACGTCCTTAACCTAGTGGTGCAGCGGTTCTTGGGCAGGTACCCCGGCTTACAGGATGTCCTGAAGCAGGCCAGGAAAGTCTGTGTGCATTTCCGCCGATCATTTAATGCCTGTGCTCGGCTGGCTGAGCTCCAAAAGGAGTTGAACCTGCCCATGAACCGCCTTATATGTGACATGCCCACCAGATGGAACTCAACGTTGGCCATGCTGCAGCGGCTGCACACGCAGCAGAGGGCCATCAATGAGTACCTGTGCGACTACGGCACCAGGACAGGGTCAGGGGAGCTCGGTTTTTTCTCACCACGCCAGTGGGGCATGATCAGGGATGCATGCACTGTCCTGTCACCGTTTGAGGAGGCCACAAGGATGGTGAGCAGTGACAGTGCATGCATCAGTGACACTGTACCTCTTGTCCACCTCTTGGAGCATACGCTGCGTGGAATAATGGACAGGGCACTTGAGACAGAACAGAGGCAGGAAGAGGAGGGCTTCCTTGCCTCTCAAGGCCCCTTTTATCCAGAAAGTGTTCCTGTTGTACCATCCATCACACAGGAAGAGGATGAGGAGGAGGAAGAGGAGGAGGAGGATGATTGTGTCAGCATGGAGGTGGAGGCTGGCACTCAGCAGCAGCAGCAGCAGTCTTGTAGGGATGATTTACAGTCCCAAGAAACACGTGGACTTGTACGTGGCTGGGAGGAGGTAGCTGCGGATCATGTTGTCCTTACTGACCCAGAGGACTCCGGACCGAATGCCTCAGCTAACCTACGCTGCATGGCCTCCCTGATCCTGCAAAGCCTGCGGAAGGACCCTCGTATTCTTCGGATCAAGGAGAGGGACCATTACTGGCTGGCCACTCTCCTTGATCCACGGTACAAGGGTAAGGTTGCCGACCTTATCTTGCCATCGCAGAGGGAGCAGAGGATGAGACATCTCCGGGAGGCCTTGCAGAAAGGTCTGTGCAACGCGTTCCCAGAGACTGGGAGGTTACAAACTCCTGGTCCTGGACAACGTGTTGCTGAGGCATCGGTCAGAAGGAGCGGTGGAGAAGGTGGCCGCCTGACTGATGCTTTCAGACAATTTTTTAGTCCGCAGCCCCAAGGTATGATCGGTTCCAGCACCCATCGCCAGCGTCTGATTTACATGGTGCAGAAATACCTAGGGGCAAGGTCAGACTTGGACACCTTTCCCACCGAAAATCCTCTGGCTTACTGGGTCTTGAGGATGGATCACTGGCCAGAGCTTGCACAGTATGCAATTGAGCTACTGGCCTGTCCTGCATCCAGCGTTCTTTCGGAACGCATCTTCAGTGCTGCTGGTGGCTTTGTTACCGATCACAGGGTGCGCCTGTCCACCGAATCAGTTGATCGACTGACCTTCATCAAGATGAATCAGTCTTGGATCACCCACAGCTACCAAGCACCTGAAGCTGATGTAACCGAATAATTTTTTTTTCAAATACCACATCCCTTCAAGACTGCCTATGCTGATGCTGAGTGACTGTCCTGTTATGTTGATTGTCTATCCTCTTCCTCCTCCGCTGATATGTTGGAAGAACATTTCTGGTTTTGGTTGATGCCATCAGCCCAATTTTTCTGCCCCTGTTTAACAGGGGCGTTTAAGTACAATTTTTGATGCAATGCTTTGCAGCAGGGCTAATTCCTGCAATAAAACTAGAGTATATGGGAGAGGTTGCAGTGTGGTGGCACCAGCACCAGTGCCTAAGGCCCAATTTTTCTGCCCCTGTTTAACGGGGGCGTTTAAGTACAATTTTTGATGCAATGCTTTGCAGCAGGGCTAATTCCAGCAAAAAAACTAGAGTATATGGAAGAGGTTGCAGTGTGGTGGCACCAGCAGCAGTGCCTAAGGTCAAATTTTTCCGCCCCTGTTTAACAGGGACATGTAATTACAATTCTTGATATAATATTTCACAGGAGGGCCCCTTCCTGTGCCCACCCAGAGTAACGGTGAGGACTTATAGTGTTGTGGCACCAGCACCACAACCACCAAAGGTCAATTTTTCTACCACTGTTCAACAATGGCATGTAATTACAATTCTTGATATAATCGTTCACAGCAGGGCGCTCCAGCGCCCATCAAGAGTCACTTTGAGGGCTTACAATGTTGTGGCAAAACCAACACCTTGTTCCGCCATTTCTGCAGAGCATATAGGGCAGGCCCCTACTTTCAAACATCCAACTTACAAACATCTCCTACTTGCAAAGGCAAGGAGACAACAGCAAGTGAGATGAAAAAAGATGGACGACAAAACAAATTATACAGGGGTGATAACCCTTCCCTATGTTTTCCAAAAAGCTTAAAAATAGTTTTTTTGACTGGAGCTACACTTTAAAAATGTACCAGTTGAAAATTACAAACAGATTCAACTTAACACAACAAACCTACACAGTCCCTGCACCGCCTGTATATTGCTGTTCTGAGTATATAGGGCCTGGGGGCCACACGCATTTCCTTTTTTTAATATGGGTACAGGGTTCCCCTTAATATGCGTACAAGACCCAAATAGGCTGGAAATGGGCAGGGAGGGCTACCCATGCCATTTTTCTGAATGATTTTCAACCATATTGCAGGAACCAGATATAACATTAAAACCGCAAGCAGTTTTAAATGGTGTTATTTCCGTTTAATGTCATTTTGTGCAGGGACTGTTCTAAACACGGGAAACATGTGGCACTTCACAGGCATACTACAGACACCCCCCAGGCACCATATTTAAAGGAATATTTAACTTTTTTTTTTCACTTTAATCGTCAGTAAAATCAGTGCTCCCGCCAAAACGGCCATTTTTAAAAACATTTTAGGCATTGACCCATGTCCCCTGGGGCAGGAGCCAGGTCCCCAAACCCTTTTTGGGACAGTATCTTGCATATTAGCCGTTAAAATTAGCACTTTTAATTTCGAACGTTCGAGTCCCATAGACTTCAATGGGGTTCTAACGTTCGTAACAAGCGTGGGGTCCGTTCGAAAGTTCTGGTGCGAACCGAACCGGGGGGTGTTCGGCTCATCCCTACTCCTGAAGATGGTTCTATTAGAGAACAGCTATAAAGGGTAGATACAGGTGTATATTGTGCTGTGCTGGAGGCACACAACACCCAATAACTCCTGCCGATGGCTGTATTAGAGAACAGCAATAAAGGGTAGACACAGGTGCATACTGCGCTGGAGGCACACAACACCCACTAACTACTGCAGGCGGCTTCTATTAGAGAACAGCAATAAAGGATAGATACAGGTGTATACTGTGCTGGAGGCACACAACACCCACTAACTCCTGCAGATGGCTAGAGAACAGCAACAAAGGGTTGATACAGGTGTATACTGCATTAAAGGCACACAACACCCACTAACTCCTGCAGATGGCTCTATTAGAGAACAGCAATACAGGGTAGATACAGGTGTATATTGTGCTGTGCTGGGGGCACACAACACCCACTAACTACTGCAGATGGCTCTATTAGAGAACAGCAATAAAGGGTAGACACAGGTTTATACTGCACTGGAGGCACACAACACCCACTAACTACTGCAGATAGCTGTATTAGACAACACCAGCAATAAAGGGTAGGTACAGGTGTATATTGTGCTGTGCTGGAGGCACACAACACCCACTAACTCCTGCAGATGGATGTATTAGAGAACATAAAGTGAGCCCAGATCCATAGGACAACTCCTAAAGGGACTATACTCACCAAAGACCTATACCTTGATTGGCAACCACACATAGTCTCAATGTTGAAAGCTCTGACGGACAGGTGAACTACAGAGAGTCTTAACTGAATCTGCCTATATGGCCCAAACTCCACTGGCTAAGGATCTACAAAAATGTATAAGTAGGGATAATAAGACAGAGATCAAATACACTAAAGCCCCATACACACTATCAGATTTTCTGCTGATTTTTGTCTTCAGATTTATCAAAACCATGCAGTAGATGGGCCTGCCTGATTGCATACACATTGAAACTCCTAAGGCTTGATCTCATATTATATGGTTTTGGTAAATCTGAAGGAAAAAATCAGCAGAAAATCTGATAGTGTGTATGGGGCTTAACATAGGGTATGAATATACTAGAAATATCTCACATTTGTTATATATGCTTCTCACCTCTATATATCCTATTATAGTGTGGCTCCAACCTCACAAAGAATCTCTATACTGAGGGAGCGCACCAGAAAAAAGAGAAGATCAAAAAGTCCCAATGCAGGGTAAAAAAAAATCTAAGAAAAATCTAGGCAGTGAGAGAGGGAAAGGGAGTCCACCTAAATGAAAAAACAGCAAACAACCATAGATCAATCAAAGTCCCAATGATTTCTCCTCCCAATTCACCGCAATAAAATAATCAAAAAGTACCTTTCACCAAGTCCGTTTGTCTCAAGAGCTCCCAAACCACCTAAACCAGCTTGCGACATGTGGGCCCTTTATATATCCCTCCCCATGGTGCCAGAACACCACCATGCTAACACCGAAGGGGGGGTCCCCACAGGACGGACTAACACCCACAACCGGAAGTTTTACAGTGTTGTCTGTTTGTGTATATCGTGTACCTTTAAAATCACAGTTCCTCAACTCTTTGTGCCTTGCTAATTTAAATGGCACAAGGACAGGTAAGTACCTGTCTTGTCAGGGGTGCAGAAGAGGCCTATTGAAGGTTGCTAAATATAAGATCAAAATAATTGTAATGGTAATTTCTAAATGTACCCTCCTCTGCCATAAACATTTTTGCCTTTACAGTCCAGAACAAACACCTATAAATGTTTTGGCTTTTATTTCTGCTATCCACAAAGTTAACCAGAATCCAGAAATTTTGCCCAATATTACACTGGGATTTCATGTGATAGATTCATGTTTACATCCATGTTTGGCTGTAAAGGATGTTTTAAGCATTTTATCAGGGCTACAGAAGACAGTCCCTAATTACTCATGTTCTGGAGAAGCTGAACTGATGGGATTTATTGGAGATCATTACTCAGTGACAACAATTCCAATGGCACAAATATTGGGAATTTATGGATATTCACAGGTAGGTCTTTCATCTTTGCCCTCAAGACCATCAAGTGCAAAATTTCAATAAAATGTAGCTACAATGAAACAAAAAAATAGTTTTCAAATTCAACTGAAATTATTGTGAAGAATAATTGTTTTGTGCATGGAACTCCTCCCTGCTCCAAATATACGTTTATCTTTTATCACACCAAACCTCCACAGGCACTCCAGAGTCAGAGAACAGTCCCTGATCCTGTTTTTGTTATTTTTTGAGTGTTAACAAGTTGGATAGGGATGGGAGGTCATGGGATGTCCACTTGAATTCAGCAACAAAATTTAGGCAGCAGTTTCAGGGACATCTTCTTATACACAATCTATATACAGTCTCCTTGACTCTCCTCCTACACACACTTCATTGCTGGTTCCAGCTGGATCACTGTTGCAAGATATGACAAGGTCAGTTTTTTAGCAATGGCCCACAGGGGTGGAATGACAACTTATAGGGCCCCCGGTCAATAAGAGATCATGGGGCCCATGTATCCATGCTTTTATGTATTACTGTGTTATTATATAGGGGGAACCATTGTAATTATATTATTTTTATTGTTCTGGTAAGAGCTATGTATTTTTTGAGCAGTGGTCATCAACCCTGTTATCTTGCAAACCTGGCCTGTTAGTGTGCCCTGAGGACAGAGTTAAAGTGGTTGTAAACCCTTACAACATACCTTGACCTACAGGTAAGCCTAGATTAAGGCTTACCTGTAGGTCCAAGAAATATCTCCTAAACCTACACGGTTTAGGAGATATTTACCGAAAGACAGGCACCACTGTCTATGGCGCAGCAGCGAAGACCCACCGAGAAGATGGATGCGCCGGACTACAGGGGACAGCGGTGACTTCGCTGGCTCCTGTGTCAGGTAAGTGACACATAATGGACTACTATGCGATGCATAGTAGTCGATTATGCTTTACCTTTGCAGGGAATGAAAGAGGAGGTAAACTCATCAGGGTTTACTTCCTCTTTAATGACCACTGTTTTAGAGCATCTTTGGTTTCTGTATGTCTGTGTTGGATTAAGTAAAAGAGACCTGTGAATGCCTGTCCCTGTCGATGGTTCAAATACATTTACATTAATTTATACTATAAGTTAAATAATAATTGAAATTTGCCATTGATTAGGTGAGAGCCTATGGAATGTGAGAGAGAACATAAAAGAAAAGATAGAAAGGAGAGAAGGGATAAAGAGAGTTAGAAAATAAGATAAAAACGAAGAGATGGGAAAGTAAGGTAGTATCTCAACAATTGGCTCATGGCGCATCCTCTCAGCGATGCCACTCCTCCCAGACCTTATCGTGCATTTCCAACCTATCCTAATCTAGCTGTCATTTTTTTCATTAGCTCCATATCTTTTATTCTGGCGTACCAAGCTTCTTGGGAGGGTGGGGAGCGTGGTTTCCAGTTGAGGGCAACCAGACATCGTGCAGCTGTCAGGACATGTCTAAGTAGCTTCTTGGATGGTTTGGCAATTTGTAATGGTGACACACGAAGTAGGAAAATTTTTAGCGTCATGGGGACCTGTACCCCAAAGAGGCTGAACAACAAGCGCTGTGTCTCCGTCCAGAAGGTCACTATCATGGGGCAACTCCAGTAAATATTGTAGAGGGTAGCTTTGTCCCCCTGATAGCACCAACACCGATGATCAGAGCTAGAGGGGTAGATAACATGGAGTACGTCTGATGTCAGGTACCAAAAGTAAAGACTTTTATAAGTGTTCTCTTTGTAGAGCGTACAGAAGAAGCTTTTAGCCGCCTGGGACCAGATCATCTGCCATGTAATCTCAGGGATTTCTTCTCCCAATAACTTTTCCCAGCGGAGCATGTAGGTATGTTTACCCTGATTCAGTATAGAGTAGGGATTAAGTAGCCGGTATATGTCGGAGATCAGACCCCGGCATGTAGATCCCTCTAATATTAGTGGCATATTTGCAGATATCCATAACACACCTGGCAAGGCACGTGAACATTAGTGTCAGGGCTGGGCTCAGCTCTTCCTTCTAAAAGCTGGCCGCCCAGCTGTCTGCTAATTGCAAGATTCCATCTCTCCACAGTGACTCACCTGTTGATGATATCCTGCTCGTCAGTCATGCCTACTTAAGCCGTTCAGCCCAGATGATCTCTGCCTTCGCCTTGGTCACATCTTTAGAGGTGCTCCCTTGTGTTCCTGTTAAAGACTTGCTTGGCTGACATTCCTTCTGGCACCAAATCCTGCTTGCTGTTCTACTACGCTCATCTCTGGCTCTCTGACATTTTGGCTTGTCTGACTATCAGTTCCGGTTCCTGAGTTCTGGCTATGTTTTGACTAAGTTTACTCTACACAGGTTTACGTTACATCAGAGGTGTGCGGGGTCACCCATACATCACTGGGGAAGCCTGGGTTTCCCCTTGCGTCAGAGGGGGCGGGGTCAGGTGACGGGTGGCCCTGTCCTCCTCAGCTAAGACCTGTCAGGCTGCTAGGATTCCCGCGGCGTCTCCGGTGGAGACAGGATGCGCTGCGCTGGACCCTCGGGAGAGATCACCCATCGCTGGACCCCGGAGAAGAGATCACCCATCGCAGGATCAGTGACCCCAAGAGGTATTGATACTGACAAAATGGAACCTATTTTTTTTCTCCGCTTTATTAACACAGCTATCAACAGTGGAACTTTTTTTTGTGGGGACAGTGTGTGATAACAGCGAGCCCTCAGCACTCATCAGTCACTGGGTTGTCACTGAGAGACACACAGGGGAGAAGAGAGGACACACTGAGGAAGACGCTCCTTCAGCCAATCAGCGCTCAGCTTACATGACACTGCAAAGCTGGAAGTAAGCAATGTGTGTGTGGTGCGCTAGTGTTAGCTGATCACCTCCATCCCTCCCACGATCACACCTGGTGATGGTGCTGTGCCCAGAGACTAGCCGGGCAAAACACACACCCGACACCCCTGCACCGTCATCTGGCCTCCAATCCCTGCTGACAAGGGTGAGCTAATGTTGCGACATGCGACACCCCCATCCGCTGCCTTTTCAGCATGAGGGTGAGCAATTGAGGAGGTAAAAAATGCACAAAGCAACATCTAGAACACCCCCCCCCCCCCCTGGAGCTGACATACCCCTGTGATCGGGCCCCCCCACCCCACTGAGCTCAGGCTGACATCTGAGCGGGCACCTGAGTGGTATGGGCGGCATGCCACCCGCCTGCATCTACCAGAACCGCGACCACCGGGAGTGGGAACTGGCGATTCCTGCAGCCGACCGTGCTGTTGCTCTCCTAGCCAAAACCAGAAGTGATGCAAACTGCCCTAAACCTGGAAATGACGTGTCGGCTGACCCAGAAATGAGCAGCCAAGGATCTGAAAGAGGAGGAGGAGGAATATTTAGCCCTCAGACTCCTCCTACAAATCCAGGCTGCGGCCAGCCTTCTAACATTATGAATTTGCCCAAAATTATGAAAATTCATAGAAGATTTATCAACAGGCAAATTCCACTGACGTCATCACGCTGATAGGAGATTGATGGGCGGCAGGACAACAGTGGGAAGCCTGTGTGGAGATGCAGCGATTTCTGTGTTTGATTTTATGCGCTAATTTGATGTCTCTTTGTAAGTGCATTTTTTTATTATTCATTAAATAAGTATTTAAACGATTATACTATGGAGGCATTTGTTGTTTTTACTTTTTAAACGGCAGGATTGCCATATCCATTTTGTGAGCTGCCTGAGAAGCCGGTATAGGTATTGGGGATACCTGAGAATTTTCTCTTGGAAATTTTGCTTGGAGTGACATTGCAGTGTGGTCATTTGGAGTCGGTAAAAGTTATTATTACTCACTTATGGTGTGCCACCTGTTTGGATATAGTCACCGATTGGGATAAAGGAATCTGTCTTCACCACCTGAGATTGGATTGTGTTTTTCAGAACCTTACGTGGACTATTTCCTTTCTTTGTGCACTAATATGTTATCTCACGTCATATTGGACGCTCTTATTTATTTGTACATGTTATTTGTATAGGTTATGTAGTATTGTTTGACACTACAGGTTTATTTTTTAAAAACAAGTTAGGATAGTTATGAATTTTGGATGTTGTCTGCTTTAGCTTTTGTTTAGCCCTTGTACACACGGTCGGAGATTCTGTCGGAATGTGTCCTATCGGACCGTTTTGTCGGATAATCCGACTGTGTGTGGTATGCATCGGACTGTTTCCGTCTTAATATCCGTCGGACCCAATTTTCCAACTTGTTGGAAATATTTTCCGACAAACTGGTCCGATCGGACATACTCCGATCATGTGTAGAGAATTTTGATCGGACAAAGTGCCATGCATGCTCAGATCAAATTCCTACACCAAAGCTATTGGCTACTAGCGTGAACATAGTCCCGTCGGAACGAAATAACGTCATCACGTTCTGAACGATCGGATTTTCCGACAACTTGGTCCGACCGTGTGTATGCAACAGTTTCGGACACAATGCGTCGGACAAAATCCGTCGGACAAAATCCAACGGATTTGGTTGGCAGAATGTCCGACCGTGTGTACAAGGGCTTAGAAGTGATTTTTTACCATTACCTTGGTATTGATTTCAATTCATTTATTTTTTTTCAATATATTTATTATTGTTATTTATTTCACATCACTTTGGTGGAATAATTATTTAAATAAGTATATTCATTTTTTGATATTTTTATAAGTTTTTATATATTTAATTTATTTATTTGATATCACTATTATTTATTTATTCTACGTCATTTTGGTGGTACAATTAATTTAATTTTGTTTGGTATTCTTATTATCAGCACTGCACTTTTTTGCACTTTACTGATTTGAGTTTTTTTATCCAGACTCCAGTGCTAGCTGCTTTTTATCTTCATATCATATTCATCATATATAATTAATTAACATCATTTTTAGCACAGCATTAATCCTATTTTATTTTTTATTTTTTACCAAATATACTTTTTAACCAGTTCACTGCCGCCCTATAGCAGATTTTCAGAAACACATACAATATCTCACAAAAGTGAGTACACCCCTCATATTTTTGTAAATATTTTATTATATCTTATCTATTTGTGGGGAAAAAAAATTACATACATTTCATTTATGGACAGCATTGTATGACGACGCAGTTAAAGTAAAACAATGCTGTATAGCAAAAAATGGTCTGGTCATGAACGGGGGTAAATCTTCAGGAGGTCAAAACATTGAAAATAATGACTGTTTTTCTGTTTTGAAGATCAGTTATGGAGCTACGGACTATTCTCTAACAAATAGGCTTCTCTATCCTCATGTATTCCGGACAGTTCAGAATGACCTTGTTCATTATATGGCTGTTATTAAGTTGTTGAAACATTTTAGCTGGACGTGGGTTGGAATATTTGCATCAAAAGATGATGCCGGAGACAAAGATAAGGAGATATTAATAAAGTACATGAAAAGTAATGGTATTTGTGTTGATTATTCAGTTTCATTTTGGTCTAGTTCGTATGATAACAATAATGTAGAACAAATTACAAATAATGTAATTTCTGTTATTAAAAACTCCAGTGCTAAAGTAATTGTATTATGTGGATCTCTTATCAGTAACTTTTTATTATATAATTATTTCTTTTATAGTAATGCCATTTATGATAAAACATTTATTGTTCCTCCTCTGAGATCTCTCAGCTCTGCAGGATATAAACCATACAACTTATTTAATGGTAGCTTGTCTCTGGATTTACACCCTTTATTCATTCCAAATAAAGAAATTTTTTTTGATAGAATTGACAAGACTTATACCTTAAATAATTCATCAGATTCCATCTTTTTTTTATCTATTGCAAAGTGTATGTCTGAAAACAAAGAAAATAGAAACAATACTATATTATGTCCACTTACCTATTATGGGTCTCTGCGAGAAAAAATGTATCCAAATTTATTTAATATTGTGCATCAAGGACTCTCTCCACGAATTTATTATGCGGTAGAAGTTATGGCCAAAGCACTGCATGATATCAATCTGTTCTATAAAGGAAAATTGTATAATAAGCATCCTCATTATTACAGACATAAGGTACAGTATACAGACTTTTCAAGGACTTTCATAAAATTAAAAAAATATATACTTTTCTGGTATTAGTGATCATTTTAAATGTAGCCTAAAAATTTATTCAGTAAAATACTAAATATCCAAACACCCCACCCTTCTCTAAAAAAATATAGTTTGGCCTGATGGACGAACACAACCAATTGACACTTTAATCAGGGGTGGTGTCAGGTTGGTGCACCCCCAAAATTTCCCCTATCACTCCCATAGCACTCCATTGGCAGCCATCTTGGATGCCTTGGGAAGAGATTCACAGTTTAGAGTCCGGGTCTCCTGCTTGTCATGATGACTGCAGGGAGACCCGGCTGCTGATAATATCAGCACTGTCAGCCCCCCTATGTACACACAGCAGAGTTCCTCCTATCTTTCAGAACATTCGTCAGATGCAAGACGATGTAATTCTAGTGCATCGGCCAGCATAGGGAGGAATCCATGGAATCATTTACTAAGTCATAGCCAATCATCATCCGTCCATGCTGCAACCTCTCATTCTTCCCCTGCCACCAGATTTTGACTTCAGGCAGTTCCAGAGCGAGAGGAAGAAGCTACAGAGCAGCTACAGAGTCACACCTATTTACTTGACTGGGTTGTGTTTGGTAGGCGCTAGCACCTGGCAAAAGCAATGGGACCACAGCCACCCCCCAGCCACTGCCTATACAAAGGGGTAGCAGGTGGGGCGGTAAAACAGTGCTTAACTGCATGGTTTTAGCACCCTCTAACCAGTAGTCTGAATGAGCCCTAACATTGTGGGTGTTTCACAATAAATCTCACTAAAGAAAAAAGTGAGCTTTCCTTCTAACCATGCCCTCCCTCATGTTACTATAAAGTTTATTTTTCTAACCTGAGAAAAATACATGCCACCAATTAGGGATGAGCTTCGTGTTCGAGTCGAACATACGTTCAACTCGAACATCGGCTGTTCGCCCGTTCGGCGAATTCCGAACATTATGGGCCGTTCGCGCCAAATTCGTGTGGCGCTCACGGCCCACAATGCACTGCGTCATCGCAGTGCATTGCTGGCTCATGATTGGCCAAGCATGCACTGTGACCCTGCATGCTTGGCCAATCACAGCGCCAGCAGCGAGGAGAGCCATGATTGGCCACAGGCAGGATGCCTGTGGCCAATCATAGCTCAGGCTGTGTAGTACACGCCCCACACTATATAAGGCCACCAGCGCGGTGGCCTTGTGTAGTGTGTTGGCGTCTGAAGCAGTTAGTGGGTGTTCTGTGTACCTTCAACACAGTATACACCGATCGTTATCGGCCGATTTTCGATCTTGCTCTTCTGTAGTGGTTGTTGTCTGCGTGCCCTGACCGCAGTATACACCGCTATATTCTATTTATAATAGAGCTTGCAGTCAGTAGTGTTAGGAGCTTGTGCGTGCTGTCTGCGTGCTCTGTACCCAGTACACACCACTATATCCACCTACATAGCTCTTCTCTATTTGAGCCATCTGCCATCTGCAGGAGTTATTGGAAGTTGTGTGTGCCTCCAGCACAGCACAGTATACATCTGTATATACCCCTTTATCTCTGGTGTTCTATAATAAAGGCATCTGCAGGAGTTAGTGGGTGTTGTGTGCCTCCAGCACAATATACACCTGTATCTACCCTTTATTGCTGTTCTCTAATAGAGCCATCTGCAGGGCTTAGTGGGTGTTGTGTGCCTCCAGTACAGTATACCCCTTTATCTCTGGTGTTCTATAATAAAGGCATCTGCAGGAGTTAGTGGGTGTTGTGTGCCTCCAGCACAATATACACTACCCAACTGCTGTTTTACCCAACTCCCTTCAGGCCATTACCATGTCTGGAAGGCCAGCAAGGAGAGGCAGACAGGCGCGAGCCGATAAAAGAGGGCAAGCAGGCTCTGTGTCTAGAGACAACAGTGCTGGTCGTGGACGCGGTGCATTGTCATCAGCACGTGGCCATGGGACACGCTTGTCCTTCTTTTCGGCAGCTGGACATGTTGAACCGCAACATGCCAACGACTTGGTAGAGTGGATGACCAAGCCCTCTTCATCCTCCTCATCCTCTCTCACCCAGTCTCAGGGTACTAGCAAAGCAGCTGCCAACGCATCGTCTTCCCTCGTCTCAATGTCATCATCAGTGACTCCTTCCCTAGATCCACCACGTCCTCCTGAGGAGTCTCCTGAACTCTTTGAGCACAGTGTTGGGTACATGCTCCAGGAGGATGCCCAGTGTTTTGTAGGCTCTGATGATGACACTCAGCTAGAGGAAGGCAGTAGCGTGAATGCAGAGAGAGGGGATGCTCAAGAAGGACAGCAATCTGGCAGTCATGTTCCACAAGCTGCAGCATATTGCCAGGTTTGCTACAGCAATGAAGAGGGAGGGGATGATGAGGGCACTGACTCCACGTGGGTGCCTGGTAGGAGAGAGGAGGAGGAGGAGGATGAGGAGGAGGCACATGTCCAACGAGGCAGGATGCCCTCCGGGGGCCAGCTTAGGGGCAGCACACCGACTGAATCACACCGCAGAGCTCCGCCTGTGCAGGGCGCTGCCTCTGCACGTTATTCTAAAAGTTCTTTGGTGTGGGCCTTTTTTGAGACGAGTGCATCCGATCGCACCGCTGCTATTTGCAACATATGTCTCAAGCGTATCTCGCGTGGCCAAAACATCAGCCGCTTGGGCACCACATGCTTGACCAGACATATGTTGACCTGCCATGCAGCTCGTTGGCAAGCGTACCTCAAAGACCCACACCAAAGAACAAAGCGGACCTCTCCTTGCTCCTCATCAGCTGGCATCTCCAACCCCACTAGACCTTCAGTCCTCTCTGAAACCTGCTCTGAGAGGAATGAAGGTGTAGAATTAGGTGTGTCACAGCCAAGTGCTTCCGGGCACTCTGCTAGCAGTACACCCACGTCCGATTATAGCAGGCAAATGTCCCTGCCCCAGCTGCTGGAGTGGCAAAAGAAGTTCACTCCCAGCCATCCACATGCCCAGCGGTTGAATTCTAGCTTGGCTAAATTGCTAGCACTTCAACTGCTGCCTTTTCAGTTGGTAGACTCGGCCCCCTTCCGTGAGTTTGTACAATGTGCGGTTCCTCAGTGGCAGGTCCCCAAACGCCACTTTTTCTCATGGAAGGCGATTCCGGCTCTCTACCGGCATGTGGAAGGCAATGTCCTTGCCTCGCTGGACAGGGCGGTCAGCGGTAAGGTGCATATTACCGCTGACTCATGGTCCAGCAGGCATGGACAGGGACGTTACCTGTCTTTCACGGCCCATTGGGTCACTCTTCTGGCAGCTGGGAAGGATGCAGGACAAGGTGCAGTAGTGTTGGAGGTTGTTCCACCACCACGCCTCCAAAATGCTACTATTGGTTGTGACACACCTCTCTCCTCCACCCCCTCCTCTTCTTCTTCCTCCATGGCCTCTTCCAGTGCTCTGTCCTCAGAACCAGCGGTGCTCTGTAGGCGTTCCAGGGGCTAAGCAAGTACGCAGGCAAAACGATGCCATGCCGTGCTTGTGCTGGTTTGTTTGGGAGACAGGAGCCACACTGGGGCGGATGTTTTGTCAGCTCTGCAGGGGCAGGCCGAGAGGTGGTTGACGCCACGCCAGCTTAAGCCAGGAATGGTGGTTTGCGACAATGGCACCAACCTCCTCTCCGCCCTCCGACAGGGACAACTGACCCATGTGCCCTGTGAAGCTCACATCCTTAACCTGGTGGTGCAGCGGTTCTTGGGCAGGTACCCCGGCTTACAGGATGTCCTGAAGCAGGCCAGGAAAGTCTGTGTGCATTTCTGCCGATCATTTAATGCCTGTGCTCGGCTGGCTGAGCTCCAAAAGGAGTTGAACCTGCCCAAGAACCGCCTTATATGTGACATGCCCACCAGGTGGAACTCAACGTTGGCCATGCTGCAGCGGCTGCACACGCAGCAGAGGGCCATCAATGAGTACCTGTGCGACTACGGCACCAGGACAGGGTCAGGGGAGCTCGTTTTTTTCTCACCACGCCAGTGGGGCATGATCAGGGATGCATGCACTGTCCTGTCACGGTTTGAGGAGGCCACAATGATGGTGAGCAGTGACAGTGCATGCATCAGTGACACTGTACCTCTTGTCCACCTCTTGGAGCATACGCTGCGTGGAATAATGGACAGGGCACTTGAGGCAGAACAGAGGCAGGAAGAGGAGGACTTCCTTGCCTCTCAAGGCCCCCTTTATCCAGACAGTGTTCCTGCTGTGCCACCCATCACACAGGACGAGGATGAGGAGGAAGAGGAGGAGGAGGATGATTGTGTCAGCATGGAGGTGGAGGCTGGTACTCAGCAGCAGCAGTCTTGTAGGGATGATTTACAGTCCCAAGAAACACGTGGACTTGTACGTGGCTGGGAGGAGGTAGCTGCGGATCATGTTGTCCTTAGTGACCCAGAGGACTCCGGACCGAATGCCTCAGCTAACCTACGCTGCATGGCCTCCCTAATCCTGCAAAGCCTGCGGAAGGATCCTCGTATTCTTCGGATCAAGGAGAGGGACCATTACTGGCTGGCCACTCTCCTTGATCCACGGTACAAGGGTAAGGTCGCCGACCTTATCTTGCCATCGCAGAGGGAGCAGAGGATGAGACATCTCCGGGAGGCCTTGCAGAAAGGTCTGTGCAATGCATTCCCAGAGACTGGGAGGTTACAAACTCCTGGTCCCGGACAACGTGTTGCTGAGGCATCGGTCAGAAGGAGCAGTGGAGAAGGTGGCCGTCTGACTGAAGCTTTCAGACAATTTTTTAGTCCGCAGCCCCAAGGTATGATCGGTTCCAGCAACCATCGCCAGCGTCTGATTTACATGGTGCAGGAATACCTAGGGGCAAGGTCAGACTTGGACACCTTTACCACCGAAAATCCTCTGGCTTACTGGGTCTTGAGGATGGATCACTGGCCAGAGTTTGCACAGTATGCAATTGAGCTACTGGCCTGTCCTGCATCCAGCGTTCTTTCGGAACGCACCTTCAGTGCTGCTGGTGGCTTTGTTACCGATCACAGGGTGTGCCTGTCCACCGAATCAGTTGATCGACTGACCTTCATCAAGATGAATCAGTCTTGGCTCACCACCAGCTACCAAGCACCTGAAGCTGATGTAACCGAATAATTTTTTTTTTAAAATATCACATCCCTTCAAGACTGCCTATGCTGATGCTGAGTGACTGTCCTGTTATGTTGATTGTCTATCCTCTTCCTCCTCCGCTGATATGTTGGAAGAACATTTCTGGTTCTGGGTGATGCCATCAGCCCAATTTTTCTGCCCCTGTTTAACAGGGGCGTTTAATTACAATTTTTGATGCAATGCTTTACAGCAGGGCTAATTCCTGCAATAAAAATAGAGTATATGGGAGAGGTTGCAGTGTGGTGGCACCAGCACCAGTGCCTAAGGCCCAATTTTTCTGCCCCTGTTTAACAGGGGTGTTTGATTACAATTTTTGATGCAATGCTTTGCAGCAGGGCTAATTCCTGCAATAAAACAAGAGTATATGGGAGAGGTTGCAGTGTCGTGGCACCAGCACCAGTGCCTAAGGCCTAATTTTTCTGCCCCTTTTTAACAGGGGCGTTTAAGTACATTTTTTGATGCAATGCTTTGCAGCAGGGCTAATTCCTGCAATAAAACAAGAGTATATGGGAGAGGTTGCAGTGTAGTGGCACCAGCACCAGTGCCTAAGGCCCAATTTTTCTGCCCCTGTTTAACAGGGGCGTTTAAGTACAATTTTTGATGCAATGCTTTGCAGCAGGGCTAATTCCTGCAATAAAACTAGAGTATATGGGAGAGGTTGCAGTGTGGTGGCACCAGCACCAGTGCCTAAGGCCCAATTTTTCTGCCCCTGTTTAACAGGGGCGTTTAATTACAATTTTTGATGCAATGCTTTGCAGCAGGGCTAATTCCTGCAATAAAACTAGAGTATATGGGAGAGGTTGCACTGTCGTGGCACCAGCACCAGTGCCTAAGGCCCAATTTTTCTGCCCCTGTTTAACAGGGACATGTAATTACAATTCTTGATATAATATTTCACAGGAGGGCCCCTTCCTGTGCCCACCCAGAGTAACTGTGAGGACTTATAGTGTTGTGGCACCAGCACCACAACCACCAAAGGTCAATTTTTCTACCACTGTTCAACAATGGCATGTAATTACAATTCTTGATATAATCGTTCACAGCAGGGCGCTCCAGCGCCCACCAAGAGTCACTTTGAGGGCTTACAATGTTGTGGCAAAATCAACACCTTGTTCCGCCATTTCTGCAGAGCATATAGGGCAGGCCCCTACTTTCAAACATCCAACTTACAAACATCTCCTACTTGCAAATGGAAGGAGACAGCAGCAAGTGAGATGAAAAAAGATGGACGACAAAACAAATTATACAGGGGTGATAACCCTTCTCTATGTTTTCCAAAAAGCTTAAAAATAGTTTTTTTGACTGGAGCTACACTTTAAAAATGTACCAGTTGAAAATTACAAACAGATTCAAATTAACACAACAAACCTACACAGTCCCTGTCTTGTTTGCACCGCCTGTATACTGCTGTTCTGAGTATATAGGGCCTGGGGGCCACACGCATTTCCTTCTTTTAATATGGGTACTGGGTTCCCCTTAATATGCGTACAAGACCCAAAGGGGCTGGTAATGGGCAGGGAGGGCTACCCATGCCATTTTTCTGAATGATTTTCAACCATATTGCAGGAACCAGATATAACATTAAAACCGCAAGCAGTTTTAAATGATGTTATTTCCGTTTAATGTCATTTTGTGCAGGGACTGTTCTAAACACGGGAAACACGTGGCACTTCACAGGCATACTACAGACACCCCCCAGGCACCATATTTAAAGGAATATTTCACTTTTTTTTCACTTTAATCGTCATTAAAATCAGTGCTCCCGCCAAAACGGCCATTTTTAAAAACATTTTAGGCATTGACCCATGTCCCCTGGGGCAGGAGCCAGGTGCCCAAACCCTTTTTAGGACAGTATCTTGCATATTAGCCGTTAAAATTAGCACTTTTAATTTCGGACGTTCGAGTCCCATAGACTTCAATAGGGTTCTAAAGTTCGTACGAATTTGGGGTCCGTTCGAAAGTTCTGGTGCGAACCAAACCGGGGGGTGTTCGGCTCATCCCTACCACCAATCAATGTGAGGGCTCATTTACATTTGTAATAAGGGAGCTACACAAACAGGGATTTTACTGCCACCCTCTGACCAACACCACCCTGCAACCATGTGTAATGCAAAAGTGCAGTGCTGAAGGCTTTTAAGGGTTAAAAGAGAATTGTGGTTTAAAAAAAAAACATTTATATTTACCTATGTGGTGATGTGGTGGTCCGATCTGCAGCTGTCCTCCACCACCTCTCACATGACTGCTGATTGTTCAGTTCTCGGTCTTCAGTGAGAAGAGTGATGACCGTCAGTCACCGGTTCTCTGCTATTCCCTCCAGTACTCACTGGAGTGTCGGGCTGTGGAAGGGGTGGGAGTGGCTGGCTCAGTCTGTCAGTGGCACAATGAAAGTCTGAATCAGCTGCTGATTAGGCATCTAGGCAGATCCTAACCATATTGTTGGGATCTGCCCAGAGCCTCGATGGGCTCTGTGGTGTCAGCTGACATGAGCCTTTAGCCCGCTGTCTGCTGAATCTGAGTCACAAGAGTGCAGAACAAAGTGCAGTCCTGTGACCCACATGAGAAATATGGCCAAAATAACTTTGGCCATGCTTCTCCTTTAACCTCCCTAGCAGTAATCCCGAGTGGGGCTCAGGGTGAATTTTCATTACTAAAAGAGGTAACCCTGAGCCAAAGTTACTTACCTTGTCCCCAGGATCCTGCAATGTCCCCCCCGCTGTGTGTGCGGGCTGTGTCCTCCGCTCAATCTATCACTGTGCTGGGATCCGTTCCCTGCGAGTGTCACAATGCATGGGGCGGAGCCTGGTGCCAATTCCAAAAAAGTGAAAAAGAGCATAATACATACAGTACACTTTAATCTTACAGATTACATTACTGGATCAAATCATTTCACATCCCTTTTGTCATTAATGCTTTGTCTAGTGCCCTGCATGCAGTTTTATATTTTATATATATATATATATATATATATATATATATATATATATATACTCCATGGCATCCAAAAAGTGTCCCTTTACATCAGAAGCGGTTTTAGACCAGCTAGAAAACAGAGCTAGTAAATTAGAATCACTTGCAGAATTGAACGACAGTGATTTGTGGGGAAACTCGTCACCAGTCACTGAAAGTAACAACAGCGACAATTCTGCAACTGAGCAAATTTCTCTGTTTTTGATTTGATTACATTATTGAATAATTTTATTATGATTATATTATTATTTGTTATAATTATTTATATTTATTTATTATAATATAATTTATGATTTTGTGTTTCAAACGTTATCATACCCGGGATGTCTACTAGACTCTTGTTTGGACAGATTTAAGTGAGTTATTCCTAAGAATTACAGGCCCACAATATAAAACGCCAAATTTCAATGCAAAACAATGTACTGCTTTGAGACGCAAAAATCTGACATAATCATACCACCAGGGAGGTTAAAACAGGCAGTGAGGAGGCAGCACATCACCTCTCCGTCACATGTAAAGTGTCTATGAAAAGCAATCCTCTGAGAATAGTTTTTCCCAGGAATGACATTGGCAGCTAAAAATGTAAACGAGGCCCACCAGAGCAATTTTCACTGACCGCCAATATAACTAGGGCATTACACTAGCCAAAATGTTACTTGTTGCTCAATGATATTACCTAGATCAGTGTTTCTCAACACCAGTCCCCAAGGAGCCCCAACAGGTCATGTTTCCAGGCTTTCCATTATTTTGCACAGGTGATTTTATTAGTTTCACTGCCTTAGAAATTACCACAGCCGTTTCATCTGATAAAAATCCTGAAAAAATGACCTGTTGGTGCGCCTTGAGGACTGGAGTTGAGTAATGCCGCGTACACACGATCAAACAATCCGGTGGAAAAGTCCGGCAAACTCAAGTCCGCCGGACAATCCGCCCTTGTGTAGCCTCCGGCGGACTTTTTTTTACCCAAAAGTACGGCGGACTTAGAAAGTAGTTTTGCACTCCAATCTTACCGCAGGACTCGCATTTCGGTGGACAATCCAGTCGTGTGTACGCGTCAGTCTGCCGTACTTTTGAAATGAACAGACTTTTCCCGCCCGGAGAAAAGTCTGCTCATTTTGAGCGCGTCTCCAGGTAGATGGTCTCCATACCAGGTGACGGGGTCAGCGACGCCTCCTTCGCTGGCCCCGTCTACCTGGAGACGCGCTCAAAATGAGCGGACTTTCCTCCGCGTGTGTGGGCGAGTCCGTTCATTTCAAAAGTACGGCGGATAGTCCGGCGGACTTAGTACGCCGTATTAGTCCGCTGAAAAAGTTCCGTGTGTGGGCAAGTAGCCCGTTCGGAAAGTCCGGTGGACAGTCCGGCGGGAAGTCCGCCGGACTAAGTCCGCCGGATAGTCGGCTACGTGTGTACACGGCATAACACTGACCTAGATGATCAGTGGAAATTAGACACGTGATTCGTTTCGGTCCGAAGACAAATTTGGGGTTATTCAGAGATTGGGATGTATCTCAGTCTCCAAATTAAATAGTAACAAATAGTAACGAATTTAATTGAAATAAGTTAAAATTTGTTCTATTTAATATTTTTTTAATGAATTGCACATTTTTAGTATGATTAGAATTCGGATTGGTCGAAAAAATGATCGACCAAGTACAATTCTGTGTGAAGAATAGCTGGTTATTAACCGGTTCCTGACCGGCACACGCCAATGTACATCTGCAGAATGGCACGGGCAGGCATATTGGCGTACAGGTACTTCCAATCTGTAATGCCGCCCTGCCATCGCGAGCGAGCCGCTTGCATGCCGGTTGGACCCCCGTGAGTCCGGTCGCGGGTCCCCGTGGACTCGATTGCCGCGGGCATACCCGCGATCATCTCACGTGGCAGCTGAACGGAGAAATGCTGTTGTAAACAGCATTTCCCCGTTCTGCCTAGCAACTACTGACGCTGATCTCTGCTCCATGTGATTGGAGCAGAGATCAGTGTTCACTAAATGAAAGCCCAGCCCCCCACAGTTAGTAACACACCCATAGGAACACTTAACCTTTACACTGCCACCCACTGGTTAACCCCTTCACTGCCAGTGTCATTTACACAGGAATCACTGCATTTATATACCGTATTTATCGGCGTATATCACGCACCTTTTTCCCCTTAACCTTTACACTGCCATCCACTGGTTAACCCCTTCACTGCCAGTGTCATTTACACAGGAATGACTGCATTTATATACCGTATTTATCGGCGTATAACACGCACTTTTTTTCCCTTAAAAGCAGGGGAAAATCGTGGGTGCATGTTATACGCCGATCCCCCGAAATTCCGAGCCTCTGGGCGGCTTTCAGCCGCCTTCGGCTCTTCAAGGCGACTTTCGGCCGCCTTCAGCTCTTCAAGGCGACTTTCGGCCGCCTTCGGCTCTTCTTGGCAGCTTTCGGCCGTTCTTGGAAGCTTTCGGCCGCCTTCAGCTCTTCTCGGCGGCCGAAAGCTTCCGAGAACGGCCGAAGGCGGCCGAAAGCTGCCCAAGAAGAGCCGAAGGTGGCCGGAGGCCCGCCGAGAACTACCGCACGCCGCCGAGATACACATCCGGCTCTGTATCTCGGCGGCGGCATTTTTAAAAAATAAAATAGACACGGCTGCAATGCGGGACAAGACTGCAATGGGGGACAAGACTGCATAAGGCTGCAATGGTGGACAAGGCTGCATAAGGCTGCAATGGTGGACAAGGCTGCATAAGGCTGCAATGGTGGACAAGGCTGCATAAGGCTGCAATGGTGGACAAGGCTGCATAAGGCTGCAATGGTGGACAAGGCTGCATAAGACTGCAATGGTGGACAAGGCTGCAGATGACACTGATGGGCATATAAATGTAAGTTTTTTTTTTTCCCCTTAAACTTCCCTCCTAAAAGTTTTTTTCCTTAAAATTCCCTCCTAAACTTGGGGTGCGTGTTATACGCCGGAGCGTGTTATACGCCGATAAATACGGTAGCAGTGATTGCTGTATAAATGACAATGGTCCCAAAAATGTGTCAAAAATGTCCGATGTGTCCGCGATAATGTTGCAGTCACAATAAAAATCGCT
This sequence comes from Lithobates pipiens, assembly GCF_037356315.1. Lineage (NCBI taxonomy): Eukaryota > Metazoa > Chordata > Amphibia > Anura > Ranidae > Lithobates > Lithobates pipiens. The sequence goes on from NW_027507718.1 coordinate 521,257,302, forward strand.
GATCACTGCCATTACTAGTAAAAAAATATATATTAATAAAAATGCCATAAAACTATCCCCTATTTTGTAAATGCTATAACTTTTGCGCAAACCAATCAATAATCGCTTATTGCGATTTTTTTTACAAAAAATATGTAAAAGAATACGTATTGGCCTAAACTAAAGGGAAATTTTTTTTTTTATATATATTTTTGGGTGATCTTTATTAACAAAAAGTAAAAATGAATGCGTTTTTTTCAAAATTGTCGCTCTATTTTTGTTCATAGCGCAAAAAATAAAAACTGCAGTGGTGATCAAATACCACCAAAAGAAAGCTCTATTTGTGGTAAAAAAAAGACGACAATTTTGTTTGGGAGCCACGTCGCATGACCGCGCAATTGTCAGTTAAAACGACGCAGTGCCGAATCGCAAAAAGTGGTCTAGTCTTTGACCAGTAAAATAGTCCGGGGCTGAAGTGGTTAAGCAGCGGGCCGGGAAGCCGGCCGTCTCGTCCTTAACAACCAATGACTCATCAGATGCATAGATGTGAACCTAGGGTAAAGGTTAGATTCACTGGTCAGGAAAGTGCATCTTGCAAGATGAGCAATTAATGACTGGATCCTCTGACCTAAAGGCCGTTATCAGATTGGACGCAAACCACAAATTTCCATCCCTCAAAAAAAGAAGCTCCAGATGATATCCTTCCTGTCGTGCAAAGACTGACCTGGTCACTGGAAATTATATTTTTCTTCTGGCTTTAATGACTGAAAGCATCATTTAGCTCATTTACAGTGATCCCAGCGTGGCAAGGCATCCCTGCCCTTGACTGTAAGGAGAATGCAGATAAGTTCAGCACCAAGTCTTTACATGACACTCCTCTCTGCGGAATTAAGGTTCAACCCAAGTGGAGGGTGTGACCAGAGGGGGTATATCAGGAGTGAGTTGTACTTTAAATGTACATTTGTATTTGACAAATTTCTATTTCTTAGTTAACACACTTTTCTCCTACTATTTTCATGTTGAAGTTGTATCACTATTTAAAAGAAATTAAATATGCATTTGGTTTAAATAAGCCAACACCTTTTTTTAATGAATACGGAGAATTTGTTAATCACTACAAAATAACAAATTTGATATATCAGGATAATACCACTGTGATTTATAATGATGTGGGAAATTTTACACCCTGGACTCCAGAAGATGAGCAATTTCAAATTAATACTGAAGCCATAAAATGGAATCTTGTCAGTGAGGTAGGCTGTATTTGGTCAATGATGTCACCATTATCGCTGCCTATTCCCTTATATAGCTGATGGCAGCTCAGCCAGGTCATCACATATCATTTGGTGGTGGGCATTGTGACTGATTTACAACAAGGGACATTTCCGAGGGGTTTTTTATTTCATTTCTATTAAGAACTTGTCAAATGTCTGGGTGTCTATTTCTAGGTTACATTTTTTTTGTAAATGAGTAGGGGTACTATGTACCCCATGCTCATTCACATGGGGGGGCAGTATCTGGAGGCCCCCTAAATTTTAAATGGGGCTTCCAGATTCTGATAAACCTCCTACCTGCAGACTCCCACAACCACTAGGCAAGGGTTGAAGTGAAGAGGCCTTTGTCTTTATCAACATGGAGACAAGGTGCTTTGTCTTAGGGGTTTCCCACTAGAAAGACACTTTCCTCATGCCCCCCCACCTTTTTACTAGCCAGCCAAGCTAAATGCTCAGATTAAGGGTGTGGGATGAATTTTTTTGTGGGACCTCTCATGATATTTTAAAACCAGTACCAGACCAGAACCAGGGTTTGATATGTATAGGTGGAGGGTGGGGTACTACACTTTTTTCATTTTGAAATTGGTGGGCACAGTGAGGCTGAAATTGGTAGGTACAGTGAGTATTTATTCATGGGCACAGAGAAACGACATTGGTGGGCACAGTGAAGCTGCATTGGTGGGCACAGTGATGCTGCATTGATGGGCACAGAGAGGCTGCAATGATGGGCACAGAGAGTCTGGATTGATGGGCACCATGAAGCTACAATTGGCACAGGGAGGCTGCATTGATGAACACAGGGAGGCTGCATTGATGGACACAGGGAGGCTGCATTGGTGGGTAAAGGGAGGCTGCATTGTTGGGCACAGTGAGGCGGCATTAATGGGCACAGTGAGGCTGCAATGAAGGGCACGGTGAGACTGCATTGATGGGCACACAGGGGCTGCATTTATGGGCACACAGAGCCTGCAGTGGTGGGCAAACTTGGGCTGCAATTGGTGGGCACAGAGAGGCTGCAATGATGGGCACAGAGTGGTTGCATTGGCAGGCACAGTGAGGCTGGATTGATGGGCACCATGAAGCTACAATGATGGGCACAGTGAGGCTGCAATGATTGGTACAGGAAGGCTGCATTGGTGGGCACAGTGAGACTGCATTGGTGGGTACAGGGAGGCTGCATTGGTGGTCAATGTGAGACTGCATTGATGGGCACAGTGAGACTGCAATGATGGGCACAGTGAGGCTGCATTGATAGGCACAGTGAGGCTGCAGTTGTGGGCATGGTGAGGCTGCAGTGGTGGGCACACAGGCTGCAAAAGGTGGGCAAACATAGGCTGCAGTGGTTGGCATATTTAGGCTGCAATTGGTGGGCACAGAGAGGCTGCATTGGTGGGCACAGTGAGCCTGCATTGATGAGCATGGTGAGGCTGCATTGATGGGCACAGTGAGGCTGCAGTTGTGGGCACACAGGCTGCAATTGATTGTCACAGATATTCTTAAATTGGTGGGCACAAAGAGGCTGCGGTGGTGGGTAAACATAGGCTGCAATTGGTGGGCACAGAGAGGCTGAAATTGGTTGGCACAGAGGCTGAAATTGGTAGGCGCAGTGAGTATGTATTCATGGACACAGAGAAACTACATTGGTGGGCACAGTGATGCTGCATTGGTGGGCACAGTGATGCTACATTGGTGGGCACAGTGAGGCTGCAGTGATGAGCACACAGAGGCTGCATTGGTGGGCATGGTGAGGCTGCATTGATGGGCACAGAGAGGCTGGATTGATGGGCACCATGAAGCTACAATGATTGGCACAGGGAAGCTGCATTGATGGGCACAGGGAGGCTGTATTGATGGACACAGGGAGGCTGCATTGATGGACACAGGGAGATTGCATTGGTGGGTACAGGGAGGCTGCATTAGTGCACACAGTGAGGCTGCATTAATGGGCACGGTGAGGTTGCAATGAAGGGCACGGTGAGGCTGCATTGATGGGCACACAGAGGCTGCATTGTTGGGCACACTGAGGCTGCAGTGGTGGGCACAGAGAGGCTGCAATGATGGGCACAGAGTGGTTGCATTGGTAGGCACAGTGAGGCTGGATTGATGGGCACCATGAAGCTACAATTATGGGCACAGTGAGGCTGCAATGAATGGTACAGGGAGGCTGCATTGGTGGGCACAGGGAGACTGAATTTGTGGGCACAGGGAGGCAGCATTGGTGGGCAATGTGAGACTGTATCCATGGGCACAGTGAGACTGCAATGATGGGCACAGTGAGGCTGCATTGATGGGCACAGGGTGGCTGCATTGATGGACACATGGATGCTACATTGATGGACACAGGGAGGCTGCATTAGTGGGTATAGGGAGGTTGCATTGGTGGGCACAGTGAGGCTGCATTAATGGGCACTGTGAAGCTGCAATGAAGGGCAAGGTGAGGCTGCATTGATGGGCACACATAGGCTGCATTGATGGGCACACAGAGGCTGCAGTAGTGGGCATGCATAGACTGCAATTGGTGGGCACAGAGAGGCTGCAATTGGCAGGCACATAGGCTTCAATTGGTAGGCACAGTAAGGCTGCATTCATGGGCACAGAGAAACTACATTGGTGGGCACAGCAAAGCTGCATTGATGGGCACAGTGATGCTGCATTGGTGGGCACAGTGAGGCTGCATTGATGGGCACAGTGAGGCTGCATTGGTGGGCACAGTGAGGCTGCAATGATGGGCACAGAGAGGCTGGATTGATGAGCACTATGAAGTTACAATGATTGGCAGTGAGGCTGCAATGATTGGCACAGTAAAGCTGCATTTATGGGCACAGGGAGGCTGCATTGGTGGGCACAGTGAGACTGAAATCATGGGCATAGTGAGGTGAGGCTTCAATGATGGCAACAGTTCAGCTGCATTGGTGGGCACGGTGAGGCTGCGTTTTTCTGGGCACGGTGAGGCTAAAGTCATGGGCACACATAGGTTGCAATTGGTGGGCACAGTGGGGCTTCATTTGTGGGCACACTGAGGTGGCATTGATGGGCAGTGCACAGAGAGGCTCCATTGGTGGGCACAGTGAGGCTGCAGTGGTGGGCACACAGGTTGCAATTGGTGGGTACACATAGGCTGCAGTTGGTGGGCACACAGATGCTGCAGTGGTGGGCACACTTAGGCTGCAATTGATGGGCACACGGAGGCTGCATTGAAGGGCACAGTGAGCCTTCATTGATAAGCATGGCGAGGCTGCACTGATGGGCATGGTGAGGCTGCAGTTGTGGGCACACAGGCTCCAATTGATAGGCACACAGATGCTTCAATTGGTGGGCACCCAGAAGCTGCAGTGGTGAGTAAAAATAGGCTGCAAATGGTGGGCACAGAGAGGCTGCAATTGGTGGACACAGTGAGGCTGCAATCATGGGCAAAGAGAAACTACATTGGTGGGCACAGTGAAGCTGCATAGGTGGGCACAGCGAGGCTGCAATGATGGGCACAGTGAGGCTGCATTGGTGGACACAGTGAGGCTGCATTGGTGGGCACAGTGAGGCTGAAATGATGAGCATAGAGAGGCTGCAATGATGGGCATAGTGAGGCTGCATTGGTGGAAAGAGTGAGGCTGGATTGATGGGCACCATTAAGCTACAATGATTGGCACAGTGAGGCTGCATTGATGGGTACAGGGAGGCTGCATTGATGGGCACAGGGAGGCTGCATTGATGGATACAGGGAGGCTGCATTGGTGGGCACAAGGAGGCTAAATTGGTGGGCACAGGGAGGCTGCATTCATAAGTATGGTGTGGCTGCAATGATGGGCATGGTGAGGCTGCATTGATGGGCACACAGAGACTGCATTGATGGGCACGCAGATGCTGCAGTGGTGGACACGCATAGGCTGCAATTGGTGGGCACAGAGAGGCTGAAATTGGCAGGCACATAGGCAGCAATTGGTAGGCAGAGTAAGGCTGCATTCATGGTCACAGAGAAATTACATTGGTGGGCACAGCAATGCTGCATTTGTGGGCACAGTGATGCTGTATTGGTGGGCACAGTGAATCTGCATCGGTGGGCACAGTTAGTCTGCATTGATGGGCACAGTTAGGCCACAATGGTGGACACTGTGAGGATGCAATGATGGGCACAGATAGGCGGCAGTAAAACTGGATTTATGAGCACTATGAAGCTACATTTAGTGGCACAGTGAGGCTGCACTGATGGGCACATGGAGGCTGCATTGGTGGGAACAAGGGGGCTCCATTGGTGGGCACAGTGAGACTGCATTCATGGGCACAGTGAGGTGAGGCTGAAATGATGGCAAAAGTTCAGCTGCATTGGTGGGCAGGGTGAGGCTGCATTGGTGGGCACAGTGAGGCTGCAGTGTTGAGCACAGAGAGGCTGCATTGCTGGGCATAGTGAGGCTGCAATGGTGGGCACACAGAGGCTGCAGTGGTAGACGCATAGATGCTGCAATTTGTGGGCACAGAGAGGCTGAAATGGGTGGGCACAGAGGCTGCAATTGGTAGGCAAAGTGAGGCTGCATTCATGGGCATAGCGAAACTACATTAGTGGGCACAGTGAGGATGCATTGGTTTGACACAGCAAGGCTCCATTGGTGGGCACAGTGAGGCTGTATTCATGGGCACAAAGAGGATGCATTAGTGGGCACAGTGAGGCTGCATTGGTGGTCACAGAGAGGCTGCTATTATAGGCACAGAGAGGCTGCATTGGTGGGCATGGTGAGGCTGCATTGATGGGCATGGTGAGGCTGCAGTGGTGGGCACACAGAGGCTGCCATTGGTTTGGCACAATGAAGCCGCATTGGCTTGGCACAGTGAGGCTGCATTGGTTTGACACAGCATTGCTCCATTAGTGGGCACAGTGAGGCTGCATTGGTGGTCACAGAGAGGATGCAATTATAGGCACAGAGAGGCTGCATTGGTGGGCACAGTGAGGCTGGATTAATGGGCACCATGAAGCTACAATGATGGGCGCACTTAGGCTGCAATCATTAGCACAGGGAGACTGCATTGGTGGGCACGGGGGGAGTCATTGGTGACACAGGGAGGCTACATTGGTGGGCACAGTTAGACTGCATTCATGGGCATAGTGAGGTTGCGATGATTGGCACAGTGAGGCTGCATTGATGGGCACAGTGAGGCTGCATTGCTGGACACAGTGAGGCTGCAATGATGGGCACAGAGAGGCTGCTTTGTTGGCACAGTGAGGCTGCATTGATGGGCACAGGGGGGCTGCATTGGTGGGAACAGGGAGGCTGCATTGGTGGTCACAGTGAGACTGAATTCATGGGCACAGTGAGGTGAGGCTGCAATGATGGGAACAGTTCAGCTGAATTGGTAGGCACGGTAAGGCTGTATTGATGGGCACAGTGAGGCTGCATTGGTGGGCACAGTGATGCTGCAACAATGAGCACAGAGAGGCTGCATTGGTGGGCATGGTGAGGCTGCATTGATGGGCATGGTGAGGCTGCAGTGGTGGGCACACAGAGGCTGCAGTGGTGGGCACACATAGGCTGCAATTGGGCACATAGAGGCTGAAATGGGTGGGCACAGAGGCTGCAATTGGTAGGCAAATTGATGCTGCATTCATGGGCATAGAGAAACTACATTGGTGGGCACAAGGAGGCTGCATTGGTTTGGCACAGTGAGGCTGCATTGGTTTGACACAGCAAGGCTCCATTGGTGGGCACAGTGAGGCTGTATTCATGGGCACAAAGAGTCTGCATTAGTAGGCACAGTGAGGCTGCATTGGTGGTCACAGAGAGGATGCAATTATAGTCACAGAGAGGCTGCATTGGTGGCCACAGTGAGGCTGGATTAATGGGCACCATGAAGCTACAATGATGGGCGCACTGAGGCTGCAATGATTGGCATAGGGAGACTGCATTGGTGGGCACAGGGGGATTCATTGTTGACACAGGGAGGCTACATTGGTGGGCACAGTTAGACTGCATTCATGGGCATAGTGAAGCTGCATTGTTGGGCACAGTGAGGCTGCAATGGTGGGCACAGAGATGCTGCATTGGTGGGCACTGTGAGGCTGGATTGATGAGCACTATGAAGCTACGATTATTGACACAGTGAGGCTGCATTGATGGGCACAGGGAGTTTGCATTGCTGGGAACAGGGAGGCTGCATTCATGGGCACAGTGAGGTGAGGCTGCAATGATGGGAACAGTTCAGCTGCATTGGTGGGCACGGTGAGGCTGCATTGATGGGCATAGTGAGGCTGCAGTGGTGGGCACACAGAGGCTGCAGTGGGGGGCACACAGAGGCTGCAATTGGTGGGCACAGAGAGGCTGGAATGGGTGGGCACAGAGGCTGCAATTGGTAGGCAAAGTGGGGCTGCATTCATGGACACAGAGAAACTACATTGGTGGGCACAGCAAGGCTGCATTGGTGGGCACAGTGAGGCTGAATTGGTTTGACACACCAAGGCTCCATTGGTGGACACAGTGAGGCTGTATCCATGGGCACAGAGAGGCTGCATTAGTGGGCACAGTGAGGCTAAATTGGTGGTCACAGAGAGGATGAAATTTTAGGCACAGTGAGGCTGTATTGGTGGGCACAGTGAGGCTGCATTAATGGGCACCATGAAGTTACAATGATGGGTGCAGTGAGGCTGCAATGATTGGCAAAAGGAGGCTGCATTGGTGGGCACATAGGAGATTCATTGGTGGGCACAGTTAGATTTCATTCATGGGAATAGTGAGGCTGCAATGATGGGCACAGTGAGGCTGCATTGATGGGCACATTGATGAGCACTATGAAGCTAGAATTATTGGCACAGTGAGGCTGCATTGATGGGCGCAGGGAGGCTGCATTGGTGGGAACAGGGAGGCTGCATTGGTGGTCAAAGTGAGACTGCATTCATGGGCACAGTGAGGTGAGGCTGCAATGATGGGAACAGTTCAACTGAATTGGGCAAGGAAGGGCTGCATTGATGGGCACAGTGAGGCTGCAGTCATGGGCACACATAGGCTGCAAATGGTGGGCACAGTGAGGCTGCAATGGTGGGCACGGTGAGGCTGTATTGATGGGCATAGTGAGGCTTCATTGGTGGACACACTGAGGCTGCAACGATGAGCACAGAGAGGCTGCATTAGTGGGCATGGTGAGGCTGCATTGATGGGCATGGTGAGGCTGCAGTGGTGGGCACACAGAGGCTGCAGTGGTGGGCACACAGAGGCTGCAATTGGGCACAGAGAGGCTGAAATGGGTGGGCACCGAGGCTGCAATTGGTAGGCAAAGTGAGTCTGCATTCATGAGCACAGAGAAACTACATTGGTGGGCGTTTTTCATAGTGAGGCTGCATTGGTTTGACACAGCAAGGCTCCATTGGTGGGCACAGTGAGGCTGCATTGGTGGTCACATAGAGGCTGCAATTATAGACACAGTGAGGCTGCATTGGTGGGCACAGGGGGGATTCATTGGTGGGCACAGGGATGCTACATTGGTGGGCACTGTTAGATTGCATTCATGGGAATAGTGAGGCTGCAATGATGGGCACAGTGAGGCTGCATTGATGGGAACAGTGAGGCTGCATTGGTGGGCACAGTGAGGCTGCAATGGTGGGCACAGAGAGGCTGCATTGGTGGGCACAGTGAGGCTGGATTGATGAGCACTGTTAGATTGCATTCATGGGAATAGTGAAGCTACAATTATTGGCACAGTGAGGCTGCATTGGTGGGCACAGGGAGGTTGCATTGGTGGGAACAGGGAGGCTGCATTGGTGGTCACAGTGAGACTGCATTCATGGGCACAGTGAGGTGAGGCTGCAATGATGGGAACAGTTCAGCTGCAGTGGTGGGCACACAGAGGCTGCAGTGGTGGGCACACAGAGGCTGCAATTGGTGGACACAGATAGGCTGAAATGGGTGGGCACAGAGGCTGCAATTGGTAGGCAAAGTGAGGCTGCATTCATGGGCACAGAGAAACTACGTTAGTGGGCACAGCGAAGCTGCATTGGTTTGGCACAGTGTGGCTACATTGGTTTGACACAGCAAGGCTGCATTGGTGGGCACAGTGAGGCTGCATTGGTTTGGCACAGTGAGGCTGCATTGGTTTGATACAGCAAGGGTCCATTGGTGGGCACAGTGAGGCTGTATTCATGTGCACCGAGAGGCTGCATTAGTGGGCACAGTGAGGCTGAATTGGTGGTCACAGAGAGGCTGCAGTTATAGGCACAGTGAGGCTGTATTGGTGGGCACAGTGAGGCTGGATTAATGGGCACCATGAAGTTACAATGATGGGCGCAATGAGGCTGCAATTATTGGCACAGGGAGGCTGCATTGGTTGGCACAGGGGGGATTCATTGGTGGGCACAGGGATGCTACATTGGTGGGCACTGTTAGATTGCATTCATGGGCATAGTGAGGCTGCAATGATGGGCACAGTGAGGCTGCATTGATTGGCACAGCAAGGCTGCGTTGGTGGGCACAGTGAGGCTGCAATGGTGGGCACAGAGAAGCTGCATTGGTGGGCACAGTGAGGCTGGATTGATGATCACTATGAAGCTACAATTATGGGCACAGGGAGGTTGCATTGGTGGGAACAGGGAGGCTGCATTGGTGGTCACAGTGAGACTGCATTCATGGGCACAGTGAGGTGAGGCTGCAATGATTGGAACAGTTCACCTGCATTGGTGGGCATGATGAGGCTACATTGATGGGCACGGTGAGGCTGCAGTCATGGGCACACATAGGCTTCAAATGGTGGGCAGAGTGAGGCTGCATTGGTGGGCAGAGTGAGGCTGCATTGGTGGGCACAGTGAGGCTGCAATGATGAGCACAGAGAGGCTGCATTGGTGGGCACGGTGAGGCTGCATTGATGGGCATGGTGAGGCTGCAGTGGTGGGCACACAGAGGCTGCAGTGGTGGGCACACAGATGCTGCAATTGGTGGGCACAGAGAGTCTGAAATGGGGGGCACAGGGAGGCTGAATTGATGGACACAGGGAGGCTGCATTGGTGGGCACAGTGAGGCTGAATTCATGGGCATGGTGAGGCTGCAATGATGGGCATGGTGAGGCTGCATTGATGGGCACAGTGAGGCTGCATTGATGGGCATGGTGTGGCTGCAATGATGGGCATGGTGAGGCTGCATTGATGGGCACACAGAGGCTGCATTCATGGGCTCAGAGATGCTGCATTGATGGGCACCATTAAGCTACAATTATCGGCACAGTGAGGCTGCAATGATGAGTACAGGGAGGCTGCATTGATGGGTACAGTGAGGCTGCATTGGTGGGCACAGTGAGGCTGCATTGGTGGGCACAGGGAGGCTGCATTGGTTGGCACAGCGAGACTGCATTCATGGACATGGTAAAGCTGCATTTGATTTGCACCGTGAGTTAGCAATGATGGGCACCGTGAGGCTGTAATAATGGGCACAGTAAGGCTGCATTGGTGGGCATGGCGAGGCTGCGTTGATGGGTACATGGAGGCTGCATTGGTGGGCACAGGGAGACTGCATTGGTGGGCACAGGGAGGCTGCATTGGTCAGCACAATGAGACTGCATTCATGGGCATGGTATAGCTGCATTTGATGGGTACCATGAGGCTGAAAAAATAGGCACCGTGAGGCTGCAATGATGGGCACAGTGAGGCTCCATTGGTGGGCCTCAGTCCTCGGTCTCTAACTATCTCCTGTACCATACCTGCAGTCTCTGACCATCTCTTGTATAATGTCCACAGCTTCTGAGCATCTCTTGTATCATGTTCTCAGTCTCTACCCATCTCTAGCATCCTGTCTTCAGTCTCTAGCCATCTCTTGTATCGTGTCCTCAGTCTCTAGTCATCTCTTGTATCCTGTCCTCAATCTCTACCCATCTCTTGTATCCTGTCCTCAGTCTCTATCCATCTCTTGTATCATAGCCTCAGTCTCTCGCCATCTTTTGTATTCTGTCCTCAGTCTCTAAACATCACTTGTATCATATCCGCAACCTCTGACCATCTCTTGTCTTATATCATGTCTGCAGTCTCTGAGGGTGAGTCTGGAGAGAAGTTAAGAGTGTGGAGTGCCGCCAGGGTGGGGGTCATGGGAGAAGTCAGATGTGTGTGGACTGTGGAGAGGAGACTATAGGATAAAACCAGAGCCACCAACCTGGAGCCGTCTAACTGAGACTTGCACAGTGCACCTGATAGGAGGTCAGGGAGAGTGCCACCAGGCAAGTCTGAGGGAGTCACTGATGTAAGGGGGGAGTGAATACAATAATATAAGGGGGCACTGATATAAAGGTTTCCCCTTATATCAATAACCCCCCATTCTTTCTTTGGAAGGTGGTCTCTGGAAACCAGAGTCCCCCCACATTCCTGGGATGCCCCTTGATGGTGGACTAATTTTACCACTGTTAACTGGAATTTTCCTCTTTCTTCTATATATAGATATACAGCCCTCAAATTTTCCACTCTCCTACTGGGCAAACAACGCCGGCGGAAGAGGTTGACTGGGAGCCATTCTCCTGGTGGAAGAGTGCATGGAGTTAGAGGAGAGCCGCGGGATCACCGAGCAGTAAAACACGCTGTAACAGCTTACATTGAAACTGTCTCCGCTCTGCTCACTCTCACATAGCCCCACCTCCTCCTAACGCCGCGGCTGTAAAAGACAGAATGCATTCCAGCATTAGACCGATGTTCTGTCTAGTAAAGGTGCGGGGTTAGGAGGAGGTGGGGCTGTATGAGAGTGAGCAGAATGGAGACAGTCTCAATGTAAGCTGTTACAGTTTGTTTTACCGTTCGGTGATCCCGCGGATCTCCTCTAACTCCAGTCACGATCTGACCACCCCTCTCAGTTCCTTCGCCCTGGGAAGGCTGCAATGGGGGTAATGTAAGGCTGCAATGGGGGAAATGTAAAGCTGCAATGGGGGCACTGTAAAGCTGCAATGGGGGCACTGTAAGGCTGATATTGGGGTACTGTAAGGTTACACTGGGGGCACTGTAAGGCTGCAATGTGGGGCACTGTAAGGCTGTAATAGCGGCACAGTGAGGCTACAATGTGTGTTCCGTCTGTGGTGCCGATGGTAGTTCCGCCTGTCCTGCAGGGGGTCAGGATCTGCCGCTTCTCCATTGACTGGAAGAAGACTCCATTTCTTGAGTAGTTCCATACCTTTTTCTACAGAAGCAATCACATGCGATACATTATTCATTTCCAGGAGGAGCTTAGCTGGGAAGCCCCACTTATACAAAATCTTATGGTTACGCAGCATCTTGGTGATGGGGACTAGGTTATGTCTAGCCGTGAGCGTAGCTTGTGACAGGTCAGCATATAGTGCAATCCCTGTGAAGGGATCCGGGGGGACGGGTGTTGTCTGGCATATCGCATTAGCTGATCCTTCACGTGGAAGAAGTGGATTCTTGCTATAACATCCCTGGGGACCTGCTCAGATAAGAATGAGGGGTTGGGCAGTCTGTGCGCTCTGTCAATGATAACATCTGCAGGTCCCAGCGCTGGGAGAGCAGTAGTCATAAGCTTTTGTAGATAGGCAGTAAGTTCAGCTGGTTTAACAGTTTCCGGGACTGCTCTAAACTTCACATTGTTTCTGCGTGCCCTGTCTTCAATATCCGCCATTTTAAGGCGCATAGCTTTTATTTAAACTTCAACCTCAAAATGAGCATTAACGAATTCATTATGTGCAAAAGTGAATTCCTCCATTTTGCGTTCCACATATGTCACTCTAGCTTTAACTGCAGACAGCTCTGCCTTAGTAGAGTGTACAAATGAAGCCATGTCTTGCTGCAGGGCCCCTCTTAGCGTTTGTAGCATCTCCTTCATAATGGTGTCTAATATGGGTTGCCCTGATGTGGGGGAAAGTATCCAGCTGCTGTGCAGATATGGAGGATTCATCCATGCCATCCCCCTCTGCCGCTGTATCTGCCTGGGTGTCCTCGCCCTCCCCTATCCTTCTTTTCTGTTTGACTGGGCTCACAGATGGGGAGGGGGGCATTGGGGAAAGCGATGAACATGACTCACCCAGGTCCGTCTGAGCTGCATGGGCTTCGTGTCCAGGGGAGGCCGCCGCACTGTGTACATCGCAGGCGCCATCTTGGATCTCTCTGCCTGTTGCTGGAGGAAAGAAATCGGCCAATTTTTGTGGCCCCTCTCGTTCTTTCCGCTTGCTCGTGGTGATCGGCGTGTGCCTGGCAGTTTCCCCTTTCAGAGGATGCTAGTTTGAGGCTTGTAGGTTTGCTGTGTGCCGCGTTAGAATCCCCGCTGTGTCGCAGCTCTCCTCTCACACCACCATGCGCTCCGGCTGCCGGCTCCGCCCCCCTTAAAAGAGTATTTGACGTTCCCGCATGCTTGGTTTCTGCTGCCAATTGCCTCATCCATGTCCATCAAACAAAGTATGAGAACTGTTGCCGACTACGCCATTGAATTACGTACTCTGGCAGCAGAGGTTGCTTGGAAAAATGAGGCCCTCGTGGCTGCTTTTTTTTATAGTCTCTCGGATACCATCAAGGATGAGATAGCAGCCTGAGATATACCCACTGAGCTGGAGAAGTTGATCACGTTTGCCATCCTCTTTGACTCCAGACTCAGAGAAGGACTTCCTTTTAAGGAGCGCTTGTGGAAGCCTCCTGTACATTTGTCTCCGTACTTTGCAGTCCCACCCTTGCCTTCCTTACCTCGCATGCCTCCTGGTACCGACTTGGGCTTCATGAATCTCTCTGTGGATGAGAGTAACCTTAGGAGGAGGGAGAGATTGTGCCTTTATTGTGGCCAGACAGGTCACTTTTTGAAGTCTTGTCCTACCGGTCCAAGGAATGCCTGAACCTTGAGGTCCTGTCCTTAGGTGGCATTGTTTCGTCCCCAGTTATCCAGAAGGATGAGCTCCTGGTTTTGCTTACCCTTTCTTGGGCTGAGCTGTCCATTGAGATACAGGCTCTAATCCACTCTGAGGCTGCAGGCCTGGTCATTGATGCTGCCTTTGTATCAAAGCACTCGATTCCTCTGCAGCTTCATGACACCCCACTTGCCATTGAGTGACTCATGAGACTGTTCCATTGTCCATGGCCATAGGGGCTCTTCACCATGAGATAATCCAATTCCAAGTTATTTCCTCACCTAAGTTTCCGCTGGTTATTGGTTGTCCTTGGTTACAGAGGCACAACCCCTCTTTTGATTGGCTCCATGCTGAGGTTGTCTCCTGGTCGCCACAATACAGTAAGACATGCTTCCAGAAGGTTGCCAAGGTCATGCGCACCTCTTCACTCTCCTCCCTGCCGGAGGTGTACCGCGATTTTAGCGATGTCTTTGACAAAGGTCAAGCCAGTAGTTTGCCTCCACACCGGTCATATGATTGCCCAATTGACCTTCAACCTGGTGCCATATCCCTTCATGGCTGGGTTTACCCTTTGTCAGTCTTGGAGGATAAGGCCATGGAGAAGTATGTTGCAGACGCACTTTCTTGAGGTTTCATGCACAAATCCTCATCTCCTGCTGGTGCTGGTTTCTTCTTTGTGAAGAAGAAGAGTGGTGATCTGAGACCATGTATTGATTATAGGGGGTCTCAATCGTAATCTCTATTGTAAATTGGAGAAGTGCGAATTCCATCATGAACAGGTTAAATTCCTGGGTTATGTCATTTCCACTGCTGTTTTTTTTATGGACCCAGAGAAACTTTCATCAGTCCTACAATGGCCCCCGACCTGTGGGTTTACGTCCACTGCAGCATTTTCTTGGCTTTGGCAATTATTATCGGAAGTTTATTTGTAACTTCTCATCTCTGGTCAAGCCCCTGACTGATATGACCAGAAAGGACGGTAGCCCATAGAGGTGGTCTCCGGAGTCCATTAAGGTCTTTGAGAGTCTCAAGGCTGCCTTTGTTTCTGCTCTTGTGTTGGCACATCCTGATCCTACATTACCTTTTATCCTTTAGGTTGATGCTTCTGAGACTGGAGTTGGTACCCTTCTGTCTCAACGTCCTACCTCTGAGAGCTCTATGCATCCTTGTGGCTACTTTTCCAAGAAATTGTCACCTGCGGAATGCAATTATTAGATTGGTGACAGAGAGATGTTAGCGATCATTTTAGCCCTGAAACCACTGTTCCGGTTCTCATTCTTACTAACCATAAGAATCTCACATCTTGTCTGAGGCTAAATGCCTCTCTCACATAAGGGCACAATGGGCTCTATTCTTGTCTAGTTTCAACTACATTGTCTCATTCTAACCTGGTACTAAAAATGTAAGGGCTGATGCTTTGTCACAACAATTTTTCTCCACTTCCAAGATGGAGTCGGTTCCGGTTCCTGTGATTCCTGCTGACCGTATTCTGGCTACAGTTTTCACCAGTCTCACTTCTCCTTTGGGTGACAAAATTTTGCTGCTTAGGTCCATGCTCCTTCTGAGAAACCCTGTGACTGCTGCTTTGTCTCAGAGAGTCTCCGTACTGCCGTGTTCCAGACTTATCATTCTTCCAACGCTGCTGGCCACCCTGGGAAGAAACAACTCTTTTGGGCCATTTCCCAACAATTCTCGTGGCCTAGTCTACGTGTTGATGTAACCGCCTTTATAGCTGCCTATTTCGTGTGTGTCCTCCAGTGGGACTCCTACAACCCATACCCAATGGAGAAAGGCCCTGGACCCACCTGTCTATGGATTTCATTGTGGAGTTACCCAACTCCCAGGGCAACACAGTTATGCTTATGGTGGTTGACCGCATCTCGAAAATGTCCCATTGTATTCCACTTAAGAAGTTACCCACTTCTAAGGAACTGGCTTCCATTTTTGCTCGGGAGATCCTTCACTTCCATGGGCTACCCAAGGTGATTGTCTCGGACAGGGGTAGTCAGTTTTTGTTTCGGTACTGGGGAGCCTTTTGTGCACAGTTGGGAATCCAGCTTGCTTTCTCCTCTGCATATCATCTGCAGTCTAATGGAGCAACAGAACTAGCCAATCAGTCCTTGGAGCAATTCCTACATTGCTATTTTTCTCACCGTCATAACAATTGGTCAGATCTCTTACCATGGGTGGAGTTTTCTCACAATAGTGTCTTGAATTCTGCTTTCCGATTGTCCCCATTTATGGCAAATTATGGTTTCCAACCTTCCATGTTGCCTGACTCATTTGTTCTGCAGAGTATTCCTGTGTTAGAGGAGCATCTCCGTGGTCTTCGTTCCACTTGGGCACAAGCCCAGGAGGCTTTGTGACATGCTAATTATAGGTACGGACTCCATGCTGACAGCAGCCGCCTGCTTGCACCTTCATACCAGGTTGGGGACAGGGTCTGGCTGTCATCTCGCAACCTCCGACTTTGTGTTCCCTGTCTGAAGTTGGCACCCTGGTTTATTGGGCCTTTCCGTATTCTTTGCAGGAGTAACAAAGTGGCTTACACATTAGACCTTCCTTCTAATATGCATATCTTGAATGTATTTCATGTCTCCTTATTAAAACCTTTGGTCTGCAACTGCTTTACCACCTTGGTGCCTTGTCCTTATCCTGTACAGGTGGAGAACCATGAGGGGTATGAATTACAGTCCATTGTTGACTCCCGTAGGTTCAGTAGGCACATACAGTACCTGGTGCACTGGAAAGGGTACGGGCCGGGGTCTCATCCTCGAACGTACATGCCCCTGTCCTCCTCTGTGATTTCCATAGATGTTTTCCCCTCAAGCCTGGTGGTCCTCTGAGGCTGAAGGGTTATTGAGGAGGGGGTACTGTCAGGGCTGGGCTCAGCCCTTCCTTCTATAAGTTGGCCACTCAGCTGTCAGCTAATTGCCAGCTGCTGTCTCTCCACAGTGACTAACCTGTTGATGATATCCTGCTCGTCAGTCCTGCATACTTAAGCCATCCAGCCCAGAAGATCTCTGCCTTCACCTTGGTCACATCTCTAGAGATGCTCTCCTGTGTTCCTGTTAAAGACTTGCTTAGTTGACATTCCTTCTGGCTCCAGATCCTGTTGCTGTTCTACTACGCTCATCTCTGGCTCCCTAACAATTTGGCTTGCCTGACTATCCATTTCCAGTTCCTGAACTCTGGCTATGATTTGACAACATTTACTCCTTTTTTTTTATTATTATTGAACAAGTGTGATTTAACTGTACTTACATTGGTGATGGACTGAAGGGGGATAGCCTATGTAAAGGTAAGATACTACAAGAATTAAGAGACAGCAGATGCCACAACAGTGTAAAATTGGCCAACAACCGGAAATTTTTAAGTAGCATGGTCAGGCCTAAAATTACCAGAGACAAAGACCACAGCCTGGAACTTTACAACAACAATAAAGATTCTACAGGAGATACAGTAGTTAAAGAGTTAAAGTGACCACCAGTCATATAGTTTTATTCAGGAATAAGGCCTAACTGGCATATGCCTAACCTTTTTTAATCTATGGAAATAAGAGAGATGGCCCTGTGAATTTGAGTGATATAACACAAGGTGGATTAGGTGTACATTGTTCTTACACTTTTTTTCTTTCAAAAGGTAGATCCAAGAACAGATGGTCTGTAAGCAGGGAATGCTGCACTTAAAGAACCCCAGACTTCAAAAAAGCTCTATTAACACAAAATAAAAGATAAAAAAAGCCCTTAGCCCTCTTTTTTGCCCCGCTAATAGCATGTAACCTCTGTGGACCCTCCGTAACTTGCCCTTCCCCTCCAATTTCTTCTCTATGCTTCGCCTGTTAAAACGATTGTAAACATTTGATTTTTTTTTCAATAAAATATGTTATACTTACTTGCTCTGTGCAATGGGTTTGCATAGAGCAGCCCCAATCCTCATCTTGTCAGGGCCTCTGCCAGAGATGCTGGTTCCTCTTCCTGAGTGTCACTCATGTGGATTCACTCCTCATCCAGGCTGAATGCATCTATTCAGACACACAACCTAGCTTGGCCCCACCCCGTGCTCTCTGCTTACAGGTTTAGATGGACAGCAGCAGGAGCCAATGGTTCCTGCAGACAGTGCTGGACCAAGATCGGGCTCAGGTGAGTATTTAAAGGAGGTTGTGGGGTGAGCTGCATGTAAAAGGTTTTTTACCTTAAAGCAGAGAATGTATTAAGGTTAAAGAACTTTTAACTGTACAACTTTCTGTGGTTCCTTAGGCATCCTGTGAGTGCAGACTCTCAATGCCTAGCAGGCATTATTATTTAATGTATACCATCAGTCATTAACCCCGCACTACTGTCTTCATTTTGGCTCACAATTTAGTATACCAGCTAGCATGCCTTACCATGCCATCTGACTATTGTATTTGACAATGTCTTGATATGTGATTGTCCTGTACTCTAATGCCGCGTACACACGATCGGAATTTCGGCCCGCAAAAGACCGATGAGAGTTTTACGTTGGAAAATGTGACCGTGTGTATGCTCCACCAGTCTTTTGCTGGCGGAATTCCAGCCAGCAAAAGATTGAGAGCATGCTCTCAATTTTTCGGTTAGGAAAAGTTCGTATCAGAAAATGCGATCGTCTGGCAATTCCGACGTGCAAAATTCTTACGCATGCTCGGAAACAATTCAAGGCATGCTCCGAAGCATTGAATTTTATTTTCTCGGCTTGTCATAGTGTTGTACGTCACCGCATTCTTGAGAGTCGTAAATTCACTTTAACTTTTGCCTGACCGTGTGTATGCAAAGCAAACTTGAGTGGAATCCCATCAGAAAAGCCGTCATATCTTTTTCCGACAAGAAATCTGATCGTGTGTATGCGGCATAAGACATTATGGTGTACTTCTTGCACTCTGAGAAGAGCGTTTTACTTTGAATTAATAAAAATATTGAAAAAGGCCCTAACAAAGAACAAAATAAACCAATATACCCCACATTTAAAGAAAACCCCATAGTAGTATCCCTTTAAACAACAGTTCAAATATACCCCCAAAATGATCCCCAAAATTTCAACTTCATGAAACAATCGCCCATTTATTTTTAGGGAAGCTTTTCACCAAAACATGAAAAAGAAGTTTCACTATAGATAGCACAGCAGCTAAAAGTGACTTTGAAGCACCCACAAAATATAATTAAGAACAAAAAAAAACCCCTATCATAAGGAAAACAAAACAAAAAGGAGTTGATGGCCCAAGAGCTAGCAAAAAGAATTAAAGTACTATTTCCTAACTGACTCTAATCTCTCCCTTTGTTTTTTTTTTTGTTTTTTGTTTTCTTAACCACTTGCCTACTGGGCACTTAAACACCCTTCCTGCCCAGACCAATTTTCAGCTTTCGGTGCTCTCACACTTTGAATGACAATTACTCAGTCATGCAACACTTTACCCAAATAAATTTTTTGTCCTTTTTTCCCCTCAAATAGAGCTTTCCTTTGGTGGTATTTGATCACCTCTGGGGTTTTTATTTTTTGCGCTATAAATGAAAAAAGACCGAAAATTTTGAAAAAAAACGCATATTTCTTTGTTTCTGTGACAAAATTATGCAAATTATACATTTTTCGTCACAAATTTTGGCCACTATTTATACTGCTACATATCTTTTGTAAAAATAACCCAAATTAGTGGATATTATTTGGTCTTTGAGAAAGTTAGAGAGTCCACAAGCTGTGGTGCGAATCATACAAAATTGATCACATTTGATGTACTGGTGGACTATCTCACTTCTTGCGACCCGAACAAGCCAGGAAAGTAAAAATACCCCCCAAATGACCCCTTTTTAGAAAGTAGACATTCCAAGGTATTTAGTAAGAGGCATGGTGAGCTTTTTGATATTGTCGTTTTTTCCCACAATTCTTTGCAAAATTAAGATTTTTTTTCCCACAAAATTGTCATTGTAATTATTGTCATTGTGGTTATTTCTCTCACGTGGCATGTGTATACCACAAATGACACCCCCAAAAAATTCTTCTACTCCTCCTGAGTATTACAATACCACATGTGTGGGACTTTTTCACAGCCTGGCCACATAGAGAGGCCCAACATGCAGGGAGCACCGTCCCATGTTCTAGGAGCATAAATTACACATCTAACTTGTTGACTACATATTACACTTTTGAAGGCCCTGGAGCACCAGGACAATGACACGTGGCACTGATGACAGATGGCACTGATACGCGGCACTGATGACACTTATACATGGCACTGATGACACGTGGCACTGATGACAGATGGCACTAATATGTGGCACTGATGACAGATGGCACTTATATGTGGCACTGATGACAGATGGCACTAATATGTGGCACTGATGACAGATGGCACTAATATGTGGCACTAATACATGGCACCAACGACAGATGGCACTAATACGTGGCAACGATGACACGTGACACTGATGACAGATGTCACTGATAAGTGGCATTGATGACACGGGACACTGACAACAGATGACACGTGACACTGACAGGTGGCACTGATGACAAATGGCACTGATACGTGGCACTGATGACAGATGGCACTGGGGACAAATGGCACTGACAACAGGTGGCACTGGGGATAGATAGCACTAACAGGTGGCACTGGGGGCAGGTGGCTCTGGGGAGGATGGCACTGGGGAGGATGGCACTGGGCGAGGATGGCACTGGGCGAGGATGGCACTGGGGTAGATGGCAATGGAGGAGGATGACACTGGGGCGGATGGCACTTTTTTTTTTAAATTACGGCCGCTGCAGCCGTTGATCTCTCCCTTCTCACACGCTGTCTGTGTGAGGAGGGATAGCGGCGCTGAGAGATGATCTCATATGTTTACATATATGATCATATCACATTGGACACGCCGATCGTGCTGTAAACGGCCACTGTGATTGGCCGTTTACAGCGATCTGTGACTGGCTCTGTCCGAGGGACACGGCCAGCACAGAACTTCCCCGATGCATGCTCGTGGGAGTGTGCATTGCGGAAGTAAACAGGAGGCCGCTCAGGAACGGCCTCCCGGCAGTTAGCGTCCGCTCTGTAGCCGTATTTTGGATATAGGGCGGGCGCGAAGTGGTTAAAGAAGTTTTTATTGTGCTTGTATATAAAGAGTATACCGAGTCACAAACAGGCACCCGCAATCTTTATTGAAAAATAAACGTATCAATTTAAAATATTTAAAAGATCATTTAAAATATCATTTTCCAAACCTTCCTTAACATGAGGCTAATGTTTATATAGTAGATATCGTACATCGTTATTTTTTTTATCGAGTGTATTATACTCTGAAAAAAATGTTCAAGCTGGGATGGCAAGACAATGACCAGTGCCCAAGATGTAGGTCTACTGGGGATTTTATCCACATGCTTTGGAAGTGTCCGAAGCTATTTAGATATTGGATAAATGTAATAGATGAGATTAACAAAACTTTTAGGATAGCATTAGGTGCAACGGTTAAAGTCTGCTTCTTGGGTTTGATGGAAGGGGGCAATGTCCCTAAAAACATTGTCGAACCAGTCTTGAGATGTTTATTCCAGGCAAGGAAGCTGATTGCTCAACACTGGCAAGCACATCTACCCCCGACAGTTGAGCCCTGGGTAGCAGGGGTAAAATCAACAATAGGAAACGAGAGAGTGTTTTTTATAAAAGAGGGTAATCATAGTAAAGTTTATAAGATTGTGGGGAACTTGGCTGGATAGTTTGGGGTTCCCCCATAGGTGGAATAATGTTTCCAAATCTTGTCACGACCTCCCTGTCTGGGCTGTTTCACTTGATATCTCCGCTCCCACTCCCCCGGAACCCGTGGATGACATTAGAGTTGGTTCATTGGGATGGGGGGGGGGGGGGGGGTAGGTAAAGTAAGCTGAAAAACGGGTGTACAATAACCACTAGGAGAGGATAGATGGGGGGATGGGAGGTAAAGGGAACAGGGAGAGTGCTAATATATCTAATGTACCCATTTAAAAAAGAGATTATTTTAGATGTTCAGTTGAATATGTTAAAAAGATGTTTCTCTTGAATTTTCTTTATGCAAAATGTTGGACGATCTGTTTGTAATGTAAAATTAAATAAAAAGAATAATAAAAAAAAAGATATCGTACATGCAGTTGCTTGTCTTGAGCCATGTTCTTTCTGTCATTTGAGAAGAGCATGGTAACTATAACATGTCTCGTTTTAGATTCATGAGCTGTGTGGTTAGTTTGCTCAAGATCATCGACTTCAGGTATGAGCATTTGGCGATAAGCCTAGAATGGGTGTCAAGGGGAGAATATGTGTATATATTTGTAAGGGGTGGTGAGTGAGTGTATGAAGGGGAACGTTCTGGTCCTCGTTTCTGTAAGTGGAGGTAGTCAAGTAATCCAGTGTCATTGTTTGTGGGGGTTGTGAAGGAATTATTTAGGTGGGGGGGAATAGGTTGGGGGATCAGACCCTAGTTGTCATTTTAATCTTGCGGCATCTTCTGTCAGCTTAATCATTCATGTATTGTTTGAACTTATCGGTGGTCATGAGTTGTATCCAGCATGACCAGGTGGTGATGAACTTGGCGGGAGTATCCTTTGCTTGGTGTATTAGTTCTTCCATAGTCATAGTATTAGTTATGCAAGTAAACCATTCCTTTATGTTTGGTGGATTAGGGGATTGCCATTTAGGCGGGATGCACATTTTGGCTCCGTTGACCATGTAGATTTGCAGAGATTGGTAATAGGAACAGCTGGGGTTGGTAGAGTGATGGAGTAAAAACTGAGCTGGTGAAAGTTCTAGGGGGTAGGTGGTTACTTCAGTGATTATTTTGTGAATTTCAGTCCAGAAAGGTTGGATCTTTGGGCACTTCCACCAGATATGGAGTAACAATCCAATATCTCTATTGCATCTCCAACAGGTCGGGGGGAGTGACGGGTTAATTTGGTGTAGATTTAGGGGTGTTCTGTACCATCTAGATGTTACTTTGAAGGTGTTTTCCTGAAATTGTACATTTACCGTTCCCTTGTGGACGTAACTGTATATGTTTTCCCATGCAGCATCCGTGAGCTCAATTTGTAAATCTCGTTCCCATTTTTGATTCATCTGATGTCTTAATGGTGTAAGATCTGAGAATAATAATGAATATGTGGATGATATCAGATGACGCTGGGGTTCCTCACTTGTGCATAGAGCTTCAAATGTTGTTAGATTTCTAAACCACTGTGGTTTAGGTCTTGGTTTGTCGAAAAAATGTCGAATTTGGAGATATACGTCCAGAAAGGAAATTAGTCTTTTGCCATTTTTGCTGCTAGTTCGGCTTGGGAAAGGAAGCGGTTGTTTACAAAGAAATGTTCTGCTTTAACTGTCGGGTGTGGCCACCCCTCTGACAGGAAGGAGGGGTGTGCTCCAGGTGCAAATTCTGGATTCAATCTGAGTGGAGTCATTGGACTGTTAGTGGATGAGATTTTATGTTTGTCGCAGGCGTTTCGGAAGGAGTGTAGTGTCGGATTGATAAGGGGGTGGAGAAGGCATTCACGGGGAGTGTTTCGGTAGTTTATCCACGCAAGGGCTAATGGAGATAGGGAGTGTTCTAAGTGGACCCAGTCTTTGTGTTTGAATGTACATTCCAATCAATAATCCTGGTCACTGACAATGCCCCCCTTGGGTTTGGGGGCAGTTAGTCACTGAAATCCTAGCCATGGACGTAGCTTATTCCAAATGAACTCAGTGCAGGCTTTCAGATAAGCTGAGAGGAAGGTAGGAAGATCTCTCCCTTTGTAGTTTCAATAGAAATGAATGGTAAAACATGTGTGTATAGAAATAAAAATCATTATAAATACCCCCCCTCCCCTTTTTGAATAATAATCACATACAGTGCCCTCTGTTTCCAGCTGCAAATTGAGGTGAGGGTGGGGACTGAGGTGATCAGTGCACTGGTCTTCCCAGTGAGTGGCTGTGCAAGGGGAGGCATGTGAGGACAAGTCTGGTCATTGGAGGAGCTCCCAGAACAGCTAGAGAACTGAGCACTGTGTGTTCTCCTCCTTACTGTGTTTGATTTTTAATAGGAAAGCAGAGGGACTAGCAAGAACACCAGGGATTTCACATAGGAAGCAATACAAAGACAAAGAGAACCAGGCATTTTCTCATACAAGTACATGGTACAGCAGGCACATATCAGATATATGAAGTGTTGGATTTATATATGCTGTTGTTTTTAGTTTGTATAATGTAGCTTCATTGTACCTGATGGACCTCTACAAAATAATAATAATATCTGACTTTTAGGTTCCGGTATCTCGATGCTCAGATCCCTGTTTACCTGGCAGCAGAAAAATGTTTGGATCTTCAATTTATGAATGTTGCTATGAGTGTGTCCCATGTCCAGAAGGAGAGATCTCCAACATTTCTGGTAAAATGTGTACTTGTTAGTAAGCTGCTTTTGGACAATGTAGAAGTTGCCATTATAGTTAAAGTGTACAGTGCCTTGTAAAAGTATTCATACCCCTTGACATTTTCCACATTTTGTCATGTTACAACCGAAAACATAAATTTATTTTATTGGGATTTTATGTGACAGACCAACACAAAGTGGCACCCAATTGTGAAGTGGAAGGAAAATGATAAATAGTTTTCATTTTTTTTTACAAATAAATATGTGATAAGTGTGGGGTACATTTGTGTAGCGCCCCCTGAGTCAATATTTTGTAGAACCACCTTTCACTGCAATTACAGCTACAAGTCTTTTTGGGGATGTCTTTACCAGCTTTGCACATCTAGAGAGTGGGATTTTTGCCCATTCTTCTTTGCAAAATAGCTCAAGCTCTGTCGGATTGGCTGGAGAGCATCTGTGAACAGCAATTTTCAAGTCTTAATTCAAAAATAAAGTGTAGCGCTAAAAAAAGGTGAATGAAGATACAAAAGGTGACAAGTCCTTAATCATATAAAAAAAGTAGAAAAGGTAACAACAGTGACTATAGATCCAAAATAAATGTCCACTGGTATCTGTCCACTTTAGAGGGCTTTATCCTCTAGCACCAGTTTGCAATCACAGTGGCTCCTGCATCAAACTGCTACGACATACAGACAAGAGGTTGGGTACTCTTACCATGAGTGGTGGACATATACAATACGGCAATGCATCGTGTGAGCTTGCTGGTATCCCCCAAGGTATGGATTGGATGCATGTCCACTTCGGTCTGAATCCACGATTACAGGCTGGCGGCTCCAAGGTGGATGGACAACCAAAATTGATCTCTCAAAGGTTAATCCGAGGAAGTTTGTCAGATGCCAAACACGAGAGAGAAAAATATATGGAGGCGCTCCACAAAGTATAGATCAACCAATGAAGGTTTATTGAAATTTTAAAAACACCATAAAAATAATGGTAAAACATAGAAAAATCATGTGATAAATAAAAAGCAACATGAGAAGCAGAAAATGCTGTCCCTACGCGTTTTGACTGCAAAGTCTTCTACTGGAGCATAGCCTGACCACCCCATATTGCCACTATATATAGACTACACAATAATGCAATATTGAACAGGACCGCCCCCATCATGGCTGACCCGGAAATGACCCAATTCCACCCATCAAAAATGTGTATAATATTATTTTACTAAATACATCCGCATAAACATAATAATAATAGACATATTAAAATAATTCACCTTAATAGAAACCCAGGAAATGTAAATACTAATACCACCACAAGTAGAACTCATTTATAGCGGCTGGAGCGCAAGTGCCAGCAACATGTCCACTCCGCTTGCGTTCCACGCCTCAAAGAGGAAACCAGAAGTGATAAAAAGGTCACTTCAGCTCAAACTAACTGTTGGGCCAATATATATAAAAAAACGTGCACACAACAGTAAAAGGATTAAATAATAGAAGGCACCTCCTCCCCCTAAAGCAAAAGCGGGTGAGAAAAAGGCACTATATAGTAACTGAAGCACAAACGCACGGTGTCTAGACCGTCACAGCCTCGTGGTGGACACCGGAAGCGACAATATGCGTCACTTCCACCCAAACCACAATGCCGCCGGTGCAAGCCTCGTTCTAGGTGTTGGGAAGGCTGCGAGTGACGTCACTCACTCCTTCCGTTCACACAACAAACAAAGGCAGTGTCTCCACCCAATTACATGGAAGATAAAGCCCTCTAAAGTGGACAGATACCAATGGACATTTATTTTTGATCTATAGTCACTGTTGTTACCTTTTCTTCTTTTTTTTTATAAGATTAAGGACTTGTCACCTTTTGTATCTTCATTCATTTGTGCTTGGACTTTGTGTGTTAGCAGCTTTATTGTGTGTATTTACACAGTGGGAGTACATACTTCACATATGTTTGGTATTATATGTTTATGGTTTAGCGCAGCGTTTTCCCCCTTATCTACACAATTTTCTATTCTTGCCAAAGGTTCTCAATTGGATTTAGGTCTGTACTTTGACTGGGTCATTCTAACACATGAATATGCTTTGATCTTATTTCATTTCAATGGACAGGGGCACTGTAGGAGTTGTGTATACACCGCTCCTACAGCGCCTCAAAGATGCGGTTTGCAGGATTTTTTTTGGTGTGCTGCCAGTGCACTGCTCCAGTGTGAAAGCACTCGGGCTTTCACACAGGAGTGAGAGGAGAGGCTCTGTACAGGTGTTATGCAGGCGCTATTTTTAGCGCTATAGCGCCTGTAAAGCGCCTCAGTGTGACAGCAGCCTAACAGGTTTTCTTCTAAGATTGCCCTGTATTTGACTCCATCCATCTTCCCATCAACTCTGACCAGCTTCCCTGTCCCTGCTGTAGAAAAGATTTCCCACAACATGATTCTGCCACCACCATGTTTCACAGTGGGGATGGTGTGTTCAGGGTGATGTGGGTGTTAATTTTCCGCCACACATAGCGTTTTGCTTTTAGGCCAAAAAGTTCAATTTTGGTGTCATCTGACCAGATCATCTTCTTCCACGTTTCCTGTGTCCCCCACATGGCTTCTCACAAACTGCAAACCGGACTTCTTATGGCTTTCTTTCATTAATGGCTTTCTTCTTGCCACTCTTCCATAAAGGCCAGATTTGTGGAGTGCACGACTAATAGTTGTCCTGTGGACAGATTCTCCCACCTGAGCTGTGGATCTCTGCAGCTCCTCCAGAGTTACCATGGGCCTCTTTGCTGCTTCTCTGGTGAATGCTCTTCCTGCACAGGCTGTCAGTTTTAGGTGGATGGAGATGTCTTGGTAGGTTTGCAGTTGTTCAAAGCTTGGGATATTTTTTATAACCTAACTCTGCTCTAAACTTCATCCACAACTTTATCCCTGACCTGTCTGGTGTGTTCCTTGGCCTTCTTGATGCTGTTTGTTCACTAAGGTTCTCTAACAAACCTCTGAGGGCTTACCAGAACAGCTGTATTCATACTGAGATTAAATTACACACAGGTGGACTCTATTTACAAATCAGGTGACTTCTGAAAGCAATTGGTTCCACTAGATCTTAGTTAGGGGTATCAGAGTAAAGGGGGCTGAATACAAATGTACGCCACGCTTTTCACATATTTATTTGTAAAAAAAACAATTGAAAACCATTGATCATTTTCCTTCCACTTCACAATTATGTGCCGCTTTGTGTTGGTCTATCACATAAAATCCCAATAATATACATTTACCTTTTTGGTTGTAACAAAAAAATGATCGCCTAGCACAGAGGCAGAACGGGGATCTATCAATGTAAACAAGCGGATCCCCATTCTGACAGGGTACATGTCAGAGATCTACTGATCCAGTGATCGGGAGCAGTGATCTCTGTCATGTCCCTGCCAGCCCATCCCCCCTACAGTTAGAACATACCCGGGGAACACACGTAACCCCTTGATTGCCCCCCTACTGTTAACTCCTTCCCTGCCAGTGTCATTTTTACATTGATCCGTGCATTTTTATAGCACTGAGCAATGTAATAATGTCACTGGTCCCCAAAAAGTGTCATTTGGGGTCAGATTTGTCAGTCACAATGTCGCAGTCCTGCTAAAAATGGCAGATTGCCGCTATTACCAGTAAAAACAATAAAAAAAAATAAAAGTCCCTAAATCTATCCCAAGTTTTGTGCAAACCAATCAATACACTCCTATCGCAATTTTTTTTTTTTTTTTACCAAAAATACGTAGAACAATATATATCAGCCTAAACTGATGAATACAGTAAATGTGTTTTTTTTATATATTTTTTTGGGGATATGTATTATAACAAAAAGAAAAAAATGTCACTCTTTGTTTATAGCGCAAAAGAAAAACGGCAGAGGTGATCAAATACCACCAAAAGAAAGCTCTAATTGTGGGAAAAAAGGACATCAATTGTGTTTGGGTACAGCGTAGCACAACTGCGCAATTGTCAGTTAAATTGACGCAGTGCCATATCACATGGATAAGACAGAGATTGTGATGTCGCTGCCCCAGCTCTGAACCTCACTCAGTCAGAGAACACATTGCATTCATTGAGGAAATGCAAAGCTATCTTTGAATAGTGCCTGTGCTGAGTGGGAGACCTCCTGCACAGGGCCATCTTTAACCACTTGACCACTGGGCACTTAAACACCCTTAATAACCAGACCAATTTTCAGCTTTTGGTGCTCTCACATTTTGAATGACAATTACTCAGTCATGCAACACTGTACCCATATGAAATTTTTGTCTTTTTTTGCCTTTTTTTATCTTATTTTTTGTGCTATAAAAGAAAAAAAGACCAAAAATTCTGTAAAAAAATGAATTTTTCTTCGTTTCGGTTAAAAAATTTAGCAGATTAGTAATTTTTCTTCATAAATTTTGGCCAAAATTTATACTACTACATATCTTTGGTAAAAATAAGTACAAATTGGTGGATATTATTTGGTCTTTGTGAAAGTTATAGAGTCCACAAGCTATGGTGCCAATATCTGAAAATTGATCACACCTGAAGTACTGACGGCCTATTTCAATTCTTGAGACCCTAACATGCCAGAAAAGTACAAATACCCCCCAAATTACCCCTTTTTTGGAAAGAAGACATTCCAAGGTATTTAGTAAGAGGCATGATGAGTTTTTTGAAGTTGTCATTTTTCCCACAATTCTTTGCAAAATCAAGATTTTTTTTCCTTTTTTTTTCCACAAAATTGTCATATTATCAGGTTATTTCTCACACACAGCATATGCATACCACAAATTACACCCCAAAACACATTCTGCTATTACTCCCGAGTATGGCGATACCACGTGTGAGATTTTTACACAGCGTGGCCACATACAGAGGCCCAACATGTACGGAGTGCCATCAGGCGTTCTGGAGCGCCCAGGCCAATTCTGACATTTCTCTCCTACATGTAAAAATCATAATTTATTTGCTATAAAATTACATAGAACCCCAAAACATTATATATTTTTTTTTTAGCAAAGACACTAGAGAATACAATAGTGGTCGTTGCAAATTTTTATCTCGCACGGTATTTGCGCAGCAATTTTTCGAACGCGTTTTTTTTGGGAAAAAAACAGTTTTGTGCTTAAAAAAAACAAAACAGTAAAGTTAGCCCAATTTTTGCATAATGTGAAAGATGAAGTTATGCTGAGTAAATAGATAGCTAACATGTCACTGTTCAAAATTGCACATGCCCGTGGAATGGCGCCAAACGTCGCTACTTAAAAATCCCCATAGGCGACGCTTTAAATTTTTTTACTGGTTACATGTTTTGAGTTACAGAGAAGGTCTAGGGCTAGAATTATTGCTCTCGCTCTAACGTTCACGGCGATACCTCACATGTGTGGTTTGAACACCGTTTTCATATGTGGGCGGGACTTACGTATGCGTTCGCTTCTGCATGCGAGCACATGGGGACAGGGGCGCTTTAAATGTTATTTTATTTAATATTGTTCATTTTACTTTATTTCATTTATTTTAGTTTGACTTTTTTTCCCCAAAAATAAATTTTTGATCACTTTTATTCCTATTACAAGGAATGTAAACATCCCTTGTAATAGGAATATGGGATGACAGGTCCTCTTTACATTGAGATATGGGGTCAATAAGACCCGGCATCTCACCTCTAGGCTGGGAAGCCTGAAATAAAAATTTCAATATTTTTTTTTTTAAATAAAAAGATTCTGGCTTTGATCGTATTGGCAAGTTGGTAGAATGAATGAATGAATGAATGAAATACTTGTATAGCACACAATGCGAACTGAATCGCCGGAGGGCAGCGAGGGGCGTCTATGGCTGGGTATTGCAGGGTATCACCGAGTATGGCTGGGTATCTCCGAGTATGGCTGGGTATGGCAATTTATGGCAGGGTATTGCAGGTAGTGATGGCTGAACGGTTCGCCCGGCGGTCGTTTCGCGGCAAATTTAGGCTGTTCGCGATTCGCCCGATCGGCGGACTATTGCCGCCGTTCGCCCGGCGGACTTCCGTGTTTACTGTGTAAAAGAACTTTGACCTATGATGACACATCCATCATGGGGTACAGGACAGCCAATTGAGACATTACAGCACATGGACACTTGGACATTCCCCCTAACTTATAAATACACCCGATCCAGCGGCCATTTTACATTCTTTCTTCTGTCACTATAGGGAGAGGTTGCTGTGTGGAGCAGGGAGAGATTGCAGTGACCCAAATCGCTAGCTATTTGGTACACAAAAGTTCTTTTCAGGACTGGTATAGGTGTTAGGTGTATATAGGTTTGCTGTGCTACTGATTGTTGCAGCAGCCTGAGCGTCATTTGTCAGTTTAGAGAAAGGGACAGGACGGTGTGTGCTGCTGTAGGGACAGTCAGTTTAGTCATTAGCTGTTACTATCAGGTCCACAAAAGTGCTATTCCGGGGGGCGCATGCGCGGAAGCGTCCAAGATGGCCGCATAGACCGGGAGCTCCGCGCCACCCTGGACTAACGCTCGCCGCCACGACGTTCTGAGCCCTCGTTTCTACCGGCAAACAGTCACTTCGGATTGGGGAAAACGCAGGCTTCACACGAATGCCCGGTTCTAAGTCCCGACGGAACCCCAAACCCGCGCTTTCCACAGCGTTAGAGAGGTCAGGCCGATCCAAGATGGCCGCCGTTACCTCACAAAATACAGCCTGCAATGAGGAATCCATAGCGTACCAAGACTACACAGTTAAGCACCTCTCTTCAACCTCAACTTCAACTTCAAACGGCACAGTGAGTGAAATTCAACTCGGGACCCTATCCCCAGCATCCACAGACCCTCTTCTGAGTCATATTAGGGGGGAAAGTAACTCATCCATACAGCATATTTTACCTATAAGCTTTACCCCATGGGACATAGTTCCTAAAGATGCGCCCTCACCTCCCACAGACTTTGCCTCTATGATGAACGCATTTTCTCAAATGTTGTCCAGAGGTTTATCTCAGACTGCCACACAGATCACAGCTTCCATCCATGCTGATTTGCAACAATTAGGAACCAGGATTGATGTAATAGAGCAAAAATCAGATCAGTCATGCCTACGCATTAACCAAAACACAGCCAGGATTCAAGAACTCCAGGATCATTTAGAAACAGCCACAGCCAAAATTGACGACCTCGAAAATAGGTCGAGGAGATATAATTTCCGTGTTAGAGGCATTCCTGAATCTATCAAGGACATTCATCTCGCTATCCAAGACCTCATCAAAAGCTTAATTCCCACTATTTCACAAGATCGTCTAGAATTAGACAGGGCTCACAGGGCTCTGCAACCCCTTCGCACAGATGGTCTTCCTAGAGACATTATAGTGAAACCTCACTACTATTCAGTGAAAGAAGAGATAATGAGAGTTTCCAGAACCTCAGATTCTCTGACATTTCAGGATCATTCCATACAAATTTTTACCGATCTATCACCATACACAGTCCAAAAACGACGAGCTCTTAAACCTCTACTTCAAGTTCTGACGAGCAATGAAATCCCTTACAGATGGGCCTTTCCTCTCCGCCTGAATTTCTCTTATAATAATAAACCATACCACTTCTCGACGTTCCAAGATGGTGAACGGCTTCTGCTTCAATTGGGAATGATCTCCCAGGAACTTCCACAGACTTCTACACCGAAAGGATCCTCGTCATCCAAACGCCCCTCACCAACAAGCCCCTTGACGCAAATATGGCAGAAACAGATGCCCAAGAGATCGAGGGAATCTCCACCAACCTGAAGATACACCTGAACTGTCCAATTTTTGTGAAAAGAAGGAATAAAAAAAGGACAGAAAAAAGGAAGAAAATTTTTTTGTCTTCCTTACGGTTTGTCCTTAGGGCCGAACCTTTACCAGGACCGGGTTGACATTTGGTCCTGTTTTTCCTGGAAACTTCTCCAGGCTTTTTCCCACAGAAGACATTAAAAAGGATATTTTTTTTTTTTTTTTTTTTCTCTCTTTTCTAAAGTGGAAAATTTCAAAATATTTCTCCTTTTTGACATATAAATTTACTGTAATGCCTGTATTAGACCCCTCTTCCTCTATAATTTTATTTTTCTCTCCAACTGACCTTTTGGCTTTTTATTTGATGTTTTTTTTTTCTTTATTTTTATTCTTATAATGGCTCTTTTTGACATTTAGTCACGGTCACTCATATTGTAGAGGAAGAGGGGGGCAGTTGCACATTATTTATATTTCCCCTATGTTTATTATAGTCTGGGCTCAGATTTTTTGTTTTAGTGCCTTTGAGATAACCAACCTATGTGGCGAGGTTGTCCAGGGTGGGTACAATGCACCCCCCTGTTTACTTCGATAGGAGAACTATTTCTCCTACCGGGGTTTGTTTACAGCGACCCTTTTGGGCCGCTTTGGGATTTTTTTTCCCTTCCTATTTTATTTATTGTATACATTACTAATTTTTTTTGGCTTGAATTGTTATTTTATATAATGCATATTCTGATGTACTTTTATTTTATTTCTATCTCCCTACTTTCTTATTCCCCCTTTCCACTCTCCCTTTCTTACCCTTCCCAGTCTAATCACATCTTCCTTCCCATCTCCCTTGTACAGGATCAGGGCCTGGTTGGATTCTCCTCGTTTTTTTCTCACAAGCATTTCCTCAAAAGAACAGGTGTCATCTCCTATCTGCCAGGGATCACCACAAAGACAGGTATTCCTTTTGCTCATAGTATTAACTCCTACATGCTCTTCCCATGAACTCTACCTCACCGGTACAATCTGATCTATGTATAATGTCCAATAATGTTCAAGGCCTTAATTCCCCAGTGAAAAGGCGTAAAATCATGCAACAATTTCATGCCCTCAAAGCTGATGTTATCTTGATGCAGGAGACACACTTTCCCATTTCTTATAACCCCATTTTCCTTCACAAAAACTTTTCTCAATTTTATCTAGCTAATGCTTCCAATAAAACAAAAGGGGTTGCGATATGCTTTGCCAACAAAGTTCATTTTCATCATTCTAAAACAATTAGAGACCCAGAAGGCCGATACATCCTGGTCTCTGGATCAATTAATACAGTAACATACACATTTGTTTCCTACTATGCTCCAAACTCCCGCCAGGACAATTTTTTTGAAAAGACTCTCTTGACGTTGAAATCCCATCTGAAGGGAATTGTTGTTCTGGCGGGAGATTCGAACATCCCATTTGACCTTTCCTCAGACAGATCCAATCCTACTAAGCCAATGCCCAAAAGACCTCCTAAATGCAGTCTTAGGGTTGCACATTCCATCCAATCAGCAGGCCTAATAGACATATGGAGAGAAATGAATCCCCGATCCAAAGACTATACTCACTTTTCTATCCCTCATAATACATTAACCAGAATAGACCATATCTTTATTCCTCCACATTTCATCTCTTTGGTTGAATCCTCCAAAATTTATGATTCCTCTCTCTCTGACCATTCCATCGTTTCATTAATTATTAGAGGGGGAGGAGGAGATAAACGACCGTTCCAATGGAGGCTTAATGAGTCTCTTCTAAACAATCCAGCTCACTGTGCGGTATTAAACTCAGCCCTTTCGGACTACTTTACAGATAATAATACAGACTCAATTTCGCCAGGCTCCCTGTGGGCGGCACACAAGGCGGTCATGAGGGGTAAAATAATTCAACTCTCAGCCCGACTCAAAAAGGAATACTCCGCAGAGCTTATACGACTCAAAGAGGAATTCCAAACACTTAGCAAAAGTCATAAAAAACATCCTACCCCAGAGAGCCTGGCTGAACTTGATAGAGCACGCATTGCACTTAATCTCTCACTCACTACCTCAGCAGAAAAACATCTGCGATGGACAGGTGCTCGCTTCTATTATCAAAAAGATAAAATAGGTGCCAAACTCGCGAGTAAATTGTGTCCTCGAACTCGTACCTTGGTCTTCCCTAAAATCAGACAATCGTTGGGTACCCTTACACAAAATCCGGTAGAAATTTTGAAATCATTTCATGATTTTTATGAAAACCTCTACTCTAAGACAACTCATACACATTCCAAAGCTAGAAATCAGTTCCTCGATCACCTCGATCTACCTTACATACATCAAACTCATAAAGAACTAATGGATGATTCCTTCTCCCCTGCCGAAATACTTGACGTCATAAAAACCCTTAAATCAGAATCAGCACCGGGCCCCGACGGTTTCTCAGTCAGATATTATAAGACTTTTGGACCAAAATTAGCTCCCTACATGGCTCGTTTCTTTAATTCTCTCCGGGATGGAGCCCCCCTCCCGAATGATTCTAATACTGCATTTATCTCTGTTATTCCGAAACCTGGTAAAGATACTAGTGAAGTGGGAAATTACAGACCCATTTCGCTGATCAATAATGACCTTAAAATTATGACTAAAATATTAGCCAACAGAATGTCCAGTTTTATATCTAACTATATTCATAAGGATCAGGTGGGCTTCATCCCGGGGAGACAGGGAACGGATCAGGTGAGAAGGGCAATTGACTTAATATCATTATTGAATTCGCACTGGGACGGGGGCCCGGCACAAGAAGGCCTTCTGCTGTCTTTGGACTTGCAGAAGGCATTTGATTCTGTTTCATGGCCATATCTTTTTGAAATTCTCACCAAATGGGGTTTCGGAGCAAATTTTATGAACATTCTAAAATCCCTATATTCAACCCCCTCTGCTCAAGTACGTCTATTAGGCCACCTCTCTCAACCATTAGATATCCATAGAGGTACTAGACAGGGTTGTCCCTTGTCACCATTAATCTTTATTATAGCTATAGAAACTCTAGCCATCGCCATTAGAGCAGATATAAATATTAAAGGTGTTCGTTGTGGTTTAGAAGAGCATAAATGTGCTCTCTTTGCTGATGATATGCTTATATTTCTGACCTCACCCTTAATTTCCACCCCTAACTTACTTCATCTCCTTCGGGATTTCGGAACTATTTCAGGTCTCCAAGTTAACATTTCCAAGTCAGTTGCTCTCAATATTTCGGTTCCCTCATTAACCATCTCCCGACTTGCGCCCTTCTTTCCCTTTTCCTGGGCTACAGATAGGATTCCCTATTTGGGTATTTCTCTCACCAAATGTGTCAGTAATTTATACAATGCTAATTACCCACCCGCCTTCAAATCTTTAGAAGCAGATTTAACTAAATGGTCTAAAGAAGGATTGTCTTGGCTGGGCAGGCTCAATGCAGTCAAGATGAACTTATTTCCTAGAATTTTGTACTTATTCAGAGCCCTTCCCATACCTATTAAAAAGTCGAATCTCAACAAATTCCAATCAAAAGTGATTGGATTTGTCTGGGGAAAACAGGGACATAGACTGGCGCGTGACATCCTGTTCCGCCGGACAACCCAAGGTGGTTTAGGACTTCCTAACCTCTTTTTATATTATCAAGCAGCATAACTAGCACAATTTTCAGCAATATATACTAAAACCAATTGTCCAGACTGGGTTTCTATTGAGAACCAGGCAGTACCTGACTACACATTAGATCATCTAATATGGAGACCAACAAAGCAAAGACCTGCCATATTGTCCCCAACGCTTTCTCAATCCCTAGCACTTTGTGACAGACTATACAAAAACGAACACCTGATTTCCCCACTGAGACTTCTCGTACATTTATTCCATAATCCTGATTTCCCTCCTGGCCTGAACATCCAAGATTTTCATTGGTGGTTGAACAAGGGCCTTTTCAGAATTGGACATTTCATTACACCAAATGGACCCATCTCAATGGGACACTGCTACTCCAAACTAGAGATGCCCGATTCAGAACAATTGAGACTTTCACAGATTAAACGTTTTATACATTCTCTTGAACTTGACAAACCAAATAGTTACAATGTTACGATTTACGAGCAATGGTGCTTAAAACATGGTCATCGCAAAGGAGGTATTTCCCTTATCTACTCGTCCCTGGCAGATAGGAGTGACAAACCGACATATGCTCGTTCTTGGGAAGAAGACTTGGACATCCAACTAGATACGGAATTGTGGTTTCAAGTTTTTAGACGTTCTTCCAAAGGTATTTTAAATATTTCCTTAATCGAAGCTAATGTCAAAATTCTAACGAAATGGTATTATGTTCCTGTGAGACTTTCAAAGATGTACTCAGAGATTTCACCGCTCTGTTTCAGAGGATGTGGTCTTTTAGGTACAATGTTACATATATGGTGGTCTTGTCCTCGCATACGAAACTTTTGGAATAACTTTATACATCTAGTGAGGAAGGTCACCAAAGCCCCAATCCCACAAGATCCTTCATATATCCTTCTGAACCGCAGGCTACACAATACCCCTAAACATACTCAACAACTAATCTTTTTTATGTGCTTGGGAGCCAAGATCACTTTAGCAAAAGCTTGGAAAACTTCTAGGGTTTCTCTTGTGGCTACCAGGCAAAAAATTTCATGGATTATGATTCAGGAACAAATAGTAGCTAAATTACGGAATACCACTCAACAATTTGAAATGACATGGGATCCATGGGCCCAACACATCAAAGTACAATTGTTTCCAGGACACCTTCTGTCTTAAATTCTACATGGATGGAGCCAGGACCCTGAATCCTGTACATCTCTCCCTTCCTTACCCTCCCTCTTCTCTCCTGACTACACTTTCTACTTTTCCTTTTTTTTTTTGTTGTTTTTCTTTAAGCAGGATTTCTCATATTTAGTAATTGATCAGATGTTACCTTATTCTACTACATTTTTCCTTAGTTAACCTTTGTGGTTCGGACTGGAGTTTACTAGTTCTAAAGAGTTCATTTGGAATTTAATTGGGAATTTTGAAGTCCAGCTGTTCACTTCCCTCCGGGGAGCACAATTTCTGGGTGCTGTCCGGGGGTTTAGAGGGACGTAGATGGGGAGTTCTTCGGCGGGAGTCCCCCGAGCTATCCCACTCCACAGTGTGAGCCCATTGGGGTGGAGTGGTGACCTTGGGGGTCTCCTTAGAAGTTGCCGATATGTTTATATCTTAATTCTTCTACACCTCACATTTAAATCTAATCAAATTCCTTCCTTTTTTTTCTCTATGTTTCTGTATGTATATTTATATATATATATATATTTATATATATATATATTTTTTTTTTTTTTTTAATTTTTGTGTTCTTTTTTTCTTATATACATCTTTATTACAAATTTTCAATGAAGTGGATCTTTACACTCCAAGCCCTTCTTGACATATAATAGCCCCAATTATATCTGTATAAGATACCTTGTATATCTTGACTTTTTTTCTGATTGATGCATCCTGCTTTATTTGAATTCTCTGTTTTTTTTTTATGTTATGTTTTTGCTTTATTTCTATTTTCTGTCTATACATGATGTATTTACCAAAGAATGAAATTCAATAAAAATTATTGAAAGAGAAAAGTGCTATTCCAGTTATTGTTCCAGTAGCCTCTGTTTTGTCAGTTTATATAGGGACAGGCAGAAAGCAGTGTGTGAGGCAGTGAGGGTCAGTTTAATCAGTAGCTGTTACTATTAGGTCCACAAAGGTTCTTTTCAGGACTGGTATGGTAATAGGCTTGTACACGTATAATATTCTTTCTTCCAAAAATAGAAAGAATATTATACTTGACTGCTGCCCTTCTGCTGCAGTCTGCTAATCATTCACAACCTACTCGTTCCACAAAGGTCCTTTATAAGGACTGGTAATAACCTGGTGTAGGGTGCTATAGTACATAGGGTTGAGTGAGGTACAGTCTGCTATTCTATAAGGACTGGTATAGGTCCACAATACATAGGGTTGAGGTGCACTACTGCTGACCGCTGCCCTGTACTGCAGCAGTCCTTCATCGGTATAGGGACTGACGTACAGTCTGCTAATCACTCACAACCTACTTGTTCCACAAAGGTCCTTATAAGGACTGGTAAGGTATAGGGTACTACAGTACATAGGGTTGAGTGAAGTACAGTCTGCCATTCTATAAGGACTGGTATAGGTCCACAATACATAGGGTTGAGGTGCACTACTGCTGACCGCTGCCCTATACTGCAGCAGTCCTTCATCGGTATAGGGACTGACGTACAGTCTGCTAATCAGTCACAACCTACTTGTTCCACAAAGGTCCTTATAAGGACTGGTAAGGTATAGGGTACTACAGTACATAGGGTTGAGTGAAGTACAGTCTGCCATTCTATAAGGACTGGTATAGGTCCACAATACATAGGGTTGAGGTGCACTACTGCTGACCGCTGCCCTATACTGCAGCAGTCCTTCATCGGTATAGGGACTGACGTACAGTCTGCTAATCAGTCACAACCTACTTGTTCCACAAAGGTCCTTATAAGGACTGGTAAGGTATAGGGTACTACAGTACATAGGGTTGAGTGAAGTACAGTCTGCCATTCTATAAGGACTGGTATAGGTCCACAATACATAGGGTTGAGGTGCACTACTGCTGACCGCTGCCCTATACTGCAGCAGTCCTTCATCGGTATAGGGACTGACGTACAGTCTGCTAATCAGTCACAACCTACTTGTTCCACAAAGGTCCTTATAAGGACTGGTAACTTGGTCTGTCTAGGGTTCTACAGTACATAGGGTTGAGTGAGGTACAGTCTGCCATTCTATAAGGACTGGTATAGGTCCACAATACATAGGGTTGAGGTGCACTACTGCTGACCGCTGCCCTATACTGCAGCAGTCCTTCATCTGTATAGGGACTGACGTACAGTCTGCTAATCAGTCACAACCTACTTGTTCCACAAAGGTCCTTATAAGGACTGGTAACTTGGTTTGTCTAGGGTTCTACAGTACATAGGGTTGAGTGAGGTACAGTCTGCCATTCTATAAGGACTGGTATAGGTCCACAATACATAGGGTTGAGGTGCACTACTGCTGATCGCTGCCCTATACTGCAGCAGTCCTTCATCGGTATAGGGACTGACGTACAGTCTGCTAATCAGTCACAACCTACTTGTTCCACAAAGGTCCTTATAAGGACTGGTAAGGTATAGGGTACTACAGTACATAGGGTTGAGTGAAGTACAGTCTGCCATTCTATAAGGACTGGTATAGGTCCACAATACATAGGGTTAAGGTGCACTACTGCTGACCGCTGCCCTATACTGCAGCAGTCCTTCATCGGTATAGGGACTGACGTACAGTCTGCTAATCAGTCACAACCTACTTGTTCCACAAAGGTCCTTATAAGGACTGGTAACTTGGTCTGTCTAGGGTTCTACAGTACGTAGGGTTGAGTGAGGTACAGTCTGCCATTCTATAAGGACTGGTATAGGTCCACAATACATAGGGTTGAGGTGCACTACTGCTGACCGCTGCCCTATACTGCAGCAGTCCTTCATTGGTATAGGGACTGACGTACAGTCTGCTAATCAGTCACAACCTACTTGTTCTACAAAGGTCCTTATAAGGACTGGTAACTTGGTTTGTCTAGGGTTCTACAGTAAATAGGGTTGAGTGAGGTACAGTCTGCCATTCTATAAGGACTGGTATAGGTCCACAATACATAGGGTTGAGGTGCACTACTGCTGACCGCTGCCCTATACTGCAGCAGTCCTTCATCGGTATAGGGACTGACGTACAGTCTGCTAATCAGTCACAACCTACTTGTTCCACAAAGGTCCTTACAAGGACTGGTAAGGTATAGGGTACTACAGTACATAGGGTTGAGTGAGGTACAGTCTGCTATTCTATAAGGACTGGTATAGGTCCACAATACATAGGGTTGAGGTGCACTACTGCTGACCACTGCCCTATACTGCAGCAGTCAATCGGTATAGGAACTGACGTACAGTCTGCTAATCAGTCACAACTAGGGATGAGCCGAACACCCCCCGATTCGGTTCGCACCAGAACTTTCGAACGGACCCCAAATTCGAACGAACGTTAGAACCCCATTGAAGTCTATGGGACTCGAACGTTCGAAATGAAAAGTGCTAATTTTAACGACTAATATGCAAGATACTGTCCTAAAAAGGATTTGGGGACCAGGCTCCTGCCCCAGGGGACATGGGTCAATGCTTAAAATGTTTTTAAAAATGGCCGTTTTGGCGGGAGCACTGATTTTAATGACGATTAAAGTGAAAAAAAAAAGTGAAATATTCCTTTAAATATGGTGCCTGGGGGGTGTCTGTAGTATGCCTGTGAAGTGCCACGTGTTTCCCGTGTTTAGAACAGTCCCTGCACAAAATGACATTAAACGGAAATAACACCATTTAAAACTGCTTGCGGTTTTAATGTTATATCTGGTTCCTGCAATATGGTTGAAAATCATTGAGAAAAATGGCATGGGTAGCCCTCCCTGCCCATTACCAGCCTATTTGGGTCTTGTACGCATATTAAGGGGAACCCTGTACCCATATTAAAAAAAGGAAATGCGTGTGGCCCCCAGGCCCTATATACTCAGAACAGCAGTATACAGGCGGTGCAAACAAGACAGGGACTGTGTAGATTTGTTGTGTTAAGTTGAATCTGTTTGTAATTTTCAACTGGTACATTTTTAAAGTGTAGCTCCAGTCAAAAAAACTATTTTTAAGCTTTTTGGAAAACATAGAGAAGGGTTATCACCCCTGTATAATTTGTTTTGTCGTCCATCTT
Source organism: Lithobates pipiens (assembly GCF_037356315.1). NCBI lineage: Eukaryota > Metazoa > Chordata > Amphibia > Anura > Ranidae > Lithobates > Lithobates pipiens. The sequence continues at coordinate 521,298,300 of NW_027507718.1, forward strand.
TTTTCATCTCACTTGCTGTTGTCTCCTTCCGTTTGCAAGTAGGAGATGTTTGTAAGTTGGATGTTTGAAAGTAGGGGCCTGCCCTATATGCTCTGCAGAAATGGCGGAACAAGGTGTTGGTTTTGCCACAACATTGTAAGCCCTCAAAGTGACTCTTGGTGGGCGCTGGAGCGCCCTGCTGTGAACGATTATATCAAGAATTGTAATTACATGCCATTGTTGAACAGTGGTAGAAAAATTGACCTTTGGTGGTTGTGGTGCTGGTGCCACAACACTATAAGTCCTCACCGTTACTCTGGGTGGGCACAGGAAGGGGCCCTCCTGTGAAATATTATATCAAGAATTGTAATTACATGTCCCTGTTAAACAGGGGCAGAAAAATTTGGCCTTAGGCACTGCTGCTGGTGCCACCACACTGCAACCTCTTCCATATACTCTAGTTTTATTGCAGGAATTAGCTCTGCTGCAAAGCATTGCATCAAAAATTGTACTTAAACGCCCCTGTTAAACAGGGGCAGAAAAATTGGGCCTTAGGCACTGGTGCCACCACACTGCAACCTCTGCCATATACTTTAGTTTTATTGCAGGAATTAGCCCTGCTGCAAAGCATTGCATCAAAAATTGTCCTTAAACTCCCCTGTTAAACAGGGGCAGAAAAATTGGGCCTTAGGCACTGGTGCTGGTGCCACCACACTGCAACCTCTTCCATATACTCTAGTTTTATTGCAGGAATTAGCCCTGCTGCAAAGCATTGCATCAAAAATTGTACTTAAACGCCCCTGTTAAACAGGGGCAGAAAAATTGGGCCTTAGGCACTGGTGCTGGTGCCACCACACTGCAACCTCTGCCATATAATCTAGTTTTAATACAGGAATTAGCCCTGCTGCAAAGCATTGCATCAAAAATTGTACTTAAACGCCCCTGTTAAACAGGGGCAGAAAAATTGGGCCTTAGGCACTGGTGCTGGTTCCACGACACTGCAACCTCTCCCATATACTCTAGTTTTATTGCAGGAATTAGCCCTGCTGCAAAGCATTGCATCAAAAATTGTAATTAAACGCCCCTGTTAAACAGGGGCAGAAAAATTGGGCCTTAGGCATTGGTGCTGGTGGCACCACACTGCAACCTCTGCCATATACTCTAGTTTTATTGCAGGAATTAGCCCTGCTGCAAAGCATTGCATCAAAAATTGTACTTAAACTCCCCTGTTAAACAGGGGCAGAAAAATTGGGCCTTAGGCACTGCTGCTGGTGCCACCACACTGCAACCTCTTCCATATACTCTAGTTTTATTGCAGGAATTAGCCCTGCTGCAAAGCATTGCATCAAAAATTGTACTTAAACGCCCCTGTTAAACAGGGGCAGAAAAATTGGGCCTTAGGCACTGGTGCTGGTGCCACCACACTGCAATCTCTGCCATATAATCTAGTTTTAATGCAGGAATTAGCCCTGCTGCAAAGCATTGCATCAAAAATTGTACTTAAACGCCCCTGTTAAACAGGGGCAGAAAAATTGGGCCTTAGGCACTGGTGCTGGTGCCACCACACTGCAACCTCTCCCATATACTCTAGTTTTATTGCAGGAATTAGCCCTGCTGCAAAGCATTGCATCAAAAATTGTAATTAAACGCCCCTGTTAAACAGGGGCAGAAAAATTGGGCCTTAGGCACTGGTGCTGGTGGCACCACACTGCAACCTCTGCCATATACTCTAGTTTTATTGCAGGAATTAGCCCTGCTGCAAAGCATTGCATCAAAAATTGTACTTAAACGCCCTTGTTAAACAGGGGCAGAAAAATTGGGCCTTAGGCACTGGTGCTGGTGCCACCACACTGCAACCTCTGCCATATACTCTAGTTTTAATGCAGGAATTAGCCCTGCTGCAAAGCATTGCATCAAAAATTGTAATTAAACGCCCCTGTTAAACAGGGGCAGAAAAATTGGGCCTTAGGCACTGGTGCTGGTGCCACGACACTGCAACCTCTCCCATATACTCTAGTTTTATTTCAGGAATTAGCCCTGCTGCAAAGCATTGCATCAAAAATTGTACTTAAACGCCCCTGTTAAACAGGGGCAGAAAAATTGGGCTGATGGCATCAACCAGAACCAGAAATGTTCTTCCAACATATCAGTGGAGGAGGAAGAGGATAGACAATCAACATAACAGGACAGTCACTCAGCATCAGCATAGGCAGTCTTGAAGGGATGTGGTATTTCAAAAGAAATTATTCGGTTACATCAGCTTCAGGTGCTTGGTAGCTGTGGGTGATCCAAGACTGATTCATCTTGATGAAGGTCAGTCGATCAACTGATTCGGTGGACAGGCGCACCCTGTGATCGGTAACAAAGCCACCAGCAGCACTGAAGGTGCGTTCCGAAAGAACGCTGGATGCAGGACAGGCCAGTAGCTCAATTGCATACTGTGCAAGCTCTGACCAGTGATCCATCCTCAAGACCCAGTAAGCCAGAGGATTTACGGTGGGAAAGGTGTCCAAGTCTGACCTTGCCCCTAGGTATTCCTGCACCATGTAAATCAGACGCTGGCGATGGGTGCTGGAACCGATCATACCTTGGGGCTGCGGACTAAAAAATTGTCTGAAAGCATCAGTCAGACGGCCACCTTCTCCACCGCTCCTTCTGACCGATGCCTCAGCAACACGTTGTCCAGGACCAGGAGTTTGTAACCTCCCAGTCTCTGGGAACGCGTTGCACAGACCTTTCTGCAAGGCCTCCCGGAGATGTCTCATCCTCTGCTCCCTCTGCGATGGCAAGATAAGGTCGGCAACCTTACCCTTGTACCGTGGCTCAAGGAGAGTGGCCAGCCAGTAATGGTCCCTCTCCTTGATCCGAAGAATACGAGGATCCTTCCGCAGGCTTTGCAGGATCAGGGAGGCCATGCAGCGTAGGTTAGCTGAGGCATTCGGTCCGGAGTCCTCTGGGTCACTAAGGACAACATGATCCGCAGCTACCTCCTCCCAGCCACGTACAAGTCCACGTGTTTCTTGGGACTGTAAATCATCCCTACAAGACTGCTGCTGCTGCTGCTGCTGCTGATGCTGAGTGCCAGCCTCCACCTCCATGCTGACACAATCATCCTCCTCCTCCTCTTCCTCCTCCTCATCCTCTTCCTGTGTGATGGGTGGCACAGCAGGAACACTGTCTGGATAAAGGGGGCAGTCCTCCTCTTCCTGCCTCTGTTCTGCCTCAAGTGCCCTGTCCATTATTCCACGCAGTGTATGCTCCAAGAGGTGGACAAGAGGTACAGTATCACTGATGCATGCACTGTCACTGCTCACCATCCTTGTGGCCTCCTCAAACGGTGACAGGACAGTGCATGCATCCCTGATCATGCCCCACTGGCGTGGTGAGAAAATACCGAGCTCCCCTGACCCTGTCCTGGTGCCGTAGTCGCACAGGTACTCATTGATGGCCCTCTGCTGCGTGTGCAGCCGCTGCAGCATGGCCAATGTTGAGTTCCATCTGGTGGGCATGTCACATATAAGGCGGTTCTTGGGCAGGTTCAACTCCTTTTGGAGCTCAGCCAGCCGAGCACAGGCATTAAATGATCGGCGGAAATGCGCACAGACTTTCCTGGCCTGCTTCAGGACATCCTGTAAGCCGGGGTACCTGCCCAAGAACCGCTGCACCACCAGGTTAAGGACGTGAGCTACACAGGGCACATGGGTCAGTTGTCCCTGTCGGAGGGCGGAGAGGAGGTTGGTGCCATTGTCGCAAACCACCATTCCTGGCTTAAGCTGGCGTGGCGTCAACCACCTCTCGGCCTGCCCCTGCAGAGCTGAAAAAAAAAAGCCCCAGTGTGGCTCCTGTCCCCCAAACAAACCAGCGCAAGCACAGCATGGCATCGTTTTGCCTGCGTACTTGCGTAGCCCCTGGAACGCCTACGGAGCACCGCTGGTTCTGAGGACAGAGCACTGGAAGAGGCCATGGAGGAAGAAGAAGAGGAGGGGTGGAGGAGAGAGGTGTGTCACAACCAATAGTAGCATTTTGGAGGCGTGTTGGCGTAACAACCTCCAACACTACTGCACCTTGTCCTGCATCCTTCCCAGCTGCCAGAAGAGTGACCCAATGGGCCGTGAAAGACAGGTAACGTCCCTGTCCATGCCTGCTGGACCATGAGTCAGCGGTAATATGCACCTTACCGCTGACCGCCCTGTCCAGCGAGGCAAGGACATTGCCTTCCACATGCCGGTAGAGAGCCGGAATCGCCTTCCATGAGAAAAAGTGGCGTTTGGGGACCTGCCACTGAGGAACCGCACATTGTACAAACTCACGGAAGGGGGCCGAGTCTACCAACTGAAAAGGCAGCAGTTGAAGTGCTAGCAATTTAGCCAAGCTAGCATTCAACCGCTGGGCATGTGGATGGCTGGGAGTGAACTTCTTCCGCCGGTCCAGCAGCTGGGGCAGGGACATTTGCCTGCTATAATCGGACGTGGGTGTACCGCTAGCAGAGTTCCCGGAAGCACTTGGCTGTGACACACCTAATTCTACACCTTCATTCCTCTCAGAGCAGGTTTCAGAGAGGACTGAAGGTCTAGTGGGGTTGGAGATGCCAGCTGATGAGGAGGAAGGAGAGGTCCGCTTTGTTCTTTGGTGTGCGTCTTTGAGGTACGCTTGCCAACGAGCTGCATGGCAGGTCAACATATGTCTGGTCAAGCATGTGGTGCCCAAGCGGCTGATGTTTTGGCCACGTGAGATACGCTTGAGACATATGTTGCAAATAGCAGCGGTGCGATCTGATGCACTTGTCTCAAAAAAGGCCCACACCAAAGAACTTTTAGAATAACGCGCAGAGGCAGCGCTCTGCACAGGCGGAGCTCTGCGGTGTGATTCAGTCGGTGTGCTGCCCCTAAGCTGGCCCCCGGAGGGCATCCTGCCTCGTTGGACATATGCCTCCTCCTCCTCCTCCTCCTCCCTCCTTCCAGGCACCCACGTGGAGTCAGTGCCCTCATCATCCCCTCCCTCTTCATTGCTGTAGCAAACCTGGCAGTATGCTGCAGCTTGTGGAACATGACTGCCAGATTGCTGTCCTTCTTGAGCATCCCCTCTCTCTGCGCTCACGCTACTGCCTTCCTCTAGCTGAGTGTCATCATCAGAGCCCACAAAACACTGGGCATCCTCCTGGAGCATGTACCCAACACTGTGCTCAAAGAGTTCAGGAGACTCCTCAGGAGGACGTGGTGGGTCTAGGGAAGGAGTCACTGATGATGACATTGAGAGGAGGGAAGACGATGCGTTGGCAGCTGCTTTGCTACTACCCTGAGACTGGGTGAGAGAGGATGAGGAGGATGAAGAGGGCTTGGTCATCCACTCTACCAAGTGGTTGGCATGTTGCGGTTCAACATGTCCAGCTGCCGAAAAGAAGGACAAGCATGTCCCATGGCCGCGTGCTGATGACAATGCACCGCGTCCACGACCAGCACTGTTGTCTCTAGACACAGAGCCTGCTTGCCCTCTTTTATCGGCTCGCGCCTGTCTGTCTCTCCTTGATGGCCTTCCAGACATGGTAATGACCTGAAGGGAGTTGGGTAAAACAGCAGTTGGGTAGTGTATATTGTGCTGGAGGCACACAACACCCGCTAACTCCTGCAGATGCCTTTATTATAGAACACCAGAGATAAAGGGGTATATACAGATGTATACTGTGCTGTGCTGGAGGCACACACAACTTCCAATAACTCCTGCAGATGGCAAGTGGGCTCAAATAGAGAACAGCTATGTAGGTGGATATAGCGGTATGTACTGGGTACAGAGCACGCAGACAGCACGCACTATCTCCTAACACTACTGGGTACAGAGCACGCATACAGCACGCACTATCTCCTAACACTACTGACTGCAAGCTCTATTATAAAAGCTAGATCACTACTACTAGCTATATAGGTGAGGTGAATATAGCGGTGTATACTGTGGTCAGGGCACACAGACAATAACCAGAGAACACCAGAGATAAAGGGGTATATACAGATAGTGATGGACGAACTTCCGACGGGACGTTTCGCGAACGCGAAATGCGAACGGACCCAAACGTTCGCGAAACCGAACGTTCGCCGCGGGCCCCATTGACTTCAATGGGAGGCGAACTTTGCAAACCTTCATGTCGAATTTGCGGCCACGTGGTAATTATTAGGGGGTAAAACGTAGTCCCACCATCTGGACAATGACATAATACATGTATGAGGTGAATTTGGGATCGATAACTACAAGCATTTTTATTTTATTTGGGAAATTGTTCTAACAATTCAGGACTATGGAGCTAATGAAGGCAATGGAGGAGAGGGAAGGTCAGGGACCAGGGTAGGCAAAGAAGAGGGTGCAGGAGATGATCACCAGCAGCGTGACATACCGGAATGACACATGCACCGTGATAGAGGCATCTGACAGCAGCACCGTAATACAGAGCACTGACAGCAGCACCGTGACATACAGCGCTGACAGCAGCACCGTGACATACAGCGCTGACAGCAGCACCGTGACATACAGCGCTGACAGCAGCACCGTGACATACAGCGCTGACAGCAGCACCGTGACATACAGCGCTGACAGCAGCACCGTGACATACAGCGCTGACAGCAGCACCGTGACATACAGCGCTGACAGCAGCACCGTGACATACAGCGCTGACAGCAGCACCGTGACATACAGCGCTGACAGCAGCACCGTGACATACAGCGCTGACAGCAGCACCGTGACATACAGCACTGACAGCAGCACCGTAAGCAGCCCCAGGAGGAAGTCAGCACAGCACAGGGATGGTGTGATCCCCTCATAATAAGAACCCCCAGGAGGAAGTCAGCACAGCACAGGGATAGTGTGATCCCTTCATAATAAGAACCCCCAGGAGGAAGTCAGCACAGCACAGGGATATCATAAGCAGCCCCAGTAGAAATATGACACCGCTCAACCTCTTCAAAGAGGAGGGTAGGGGCATATAGTACGGTGTGCTTTTTTGGGTCAAGGAAGTGAGCCAAATGAATTAAGAAGGTCTGTGTGCTTGATTAAAAAAATAGTTTATAGACATATACATGGTCTACTGGTCACATGTGTTGAATTCCTCCGAGATCCATGCCTCATTCATTTTTAGAAATGTGAGGTAGTTAACACTGTGGTGAGCTAGGCGAGTACGCTTATCGGTCACAATCCCCCCTGCTGCGCTGAACGTCCTTTCGGACAGGACACTGGATGAGGGGCAAGCCAACAGTTCGATTGCAAATTGGGCAAGCTCTGGCCAGAGGTCAAGCCTGCCCACCCAGTAGTCTAGGGGTTCATCACTCCTCAGAGCGTCCACATCGGCCGTTAACCCAATGTAGTCGGACACCTGACGGTCTAGGCGTTCCCTGATGCTGGATCCGGATGACACCTGTCGATGGGTCGGCTGAAAGAATGACCTCATATCCGAAGTCACCAACACATCTTCAAACCGGCCTCTTCTTGCAGGCGCTGTTGGATTGGTACCCGCAAATCCTTCTCTGGGAGTGGGAATTGCTCCTCTGCCAGCGCACGCAAAAGCAGAATGCAGCATTTCTCGAAGCAAGGCCTGGAAGTGCTGCATTCTGACAGCCCTCTGCGACGGCGGTAACATTTCCGCCATTTTGTGTTTGTACCGGGGGTCTAAGTACGTTGCCACCCAGTACTGGTCCTTGACCCTCATGCTTTTTATACGGGGGTCCCTATTAAAACACTGGAGCATGAAGGCCCCCATTTGCACTAAAGTGGAAGCGGTGTGGTGGCCTGGCTCCTGCTCATCATCCAGGATAATGTCGTCCTCTTCATTCTCCTCTCCCCATCCTCGCACAACAGGGATCCCAGAAAGGTTTAAAGCATGCTCTTCTTGCTCCTGCTCATCCGCCCCGGCACCATCCTCCTCTGACTCCTCATCAGACTCCTGTTGTTGACTTGTCTCAGATAGAGTAGCCCCCCCTGGGAATTCATCCAGCATTGTGACTTCCTCATCTTCCCGCTCCTGCTCCTCCACAGTCTGATCAATGACACGACGCAATGCACGCTCCAGAAAGAAGGCATAAGGTACCATGTCACTGATGGCGCCATGGCTGCGACTGACCAGTTTGGTGATCTCCTCAAATGGCCGCAGAAGTCTGCATGTGTCGCGCATGAGCAGCCACTGGCGCGGTGAAAAAAAACCCAGCTCCCCAGAACCGTTTCTTTCGCAGAGTTCATACAGGTAGACGTTAACTGCACGTTTCTGCTGGAGCAGCCTATCAAGCATATAGAAGGTTGAGTTCCATCGCGTCGGGCAATCGCAAATAAGACGTCTGACCGGCAGATGGTGTCGCCGCTGAATGTCAGCAAGGCGAGCCATGGCCGTGTAAGATCTTCTGAAATGGGCCGAGATTTTCCTTGCCTGCCGCAAGATGTCCTGGACCCCAGGGTATTTGACAAGGAATCGCTGCACGACCAAGTTTAAGACGTGTGCCATGCACGGCACGTGCGTGATTTTGCCCTGTTTCAATGCGCTAAGCAGATTGGCACCGTTGTCACACACCACTTTACCAACTGTCAAATTGAGCGGTGTTAGCCACTCATCTGCCTGTGAACGCAAAGCTGAAAGGAGTGCCGGGCCAGTGTGGCTCTTTGCTTCCAGGCACAACAGACGCAGCACGGCATGGCAACGTCTCACCTGGCATGTGGAATAGGTTCTGGGGAGCTTGGGCGGTGCAGTGGAAGAGACGCTAGCAGCGGAAAAGGAGGAGGCAGCTGAGGAGGAGAGGGAGGAGGATGGAGTAGGAGGAGGAGAAGAAGAGTCAGGCCTGCATGCAATCCGTGGCGGTAAAACCAAATCTACACGGGTGCCACGGGTTACATGCTTGACGGCCGTCAGAAGGTTCACCCAGTGGGCAGTAAAACTGATATACCTTCCCTGCCCGTGTTTGCTAGACCACGTGTCTGTGGTCAGATGTATCTTGGCACCGACACTGTGTGCCAGAGATACATTCACTTGCCGCTGAACATGGCCATATAGCTCTGGGATGCCCTTCTCTGAGAAATACTTCCTTCCTGGGACCTTCCATTGTGGTGTTCCAATGGCCACAAATTTGCGAAAGGCCTCCGAGTCCACCAGTTTATATGGCAGTAGTTGGCGGGCTATGAGTTCTGACAAGCCAGCCGCCAACCGTTGGGCAAGAGGGTTATCCGGCGTCATCATTTTTTTACGCTCAAACATTAGGCCCACGGAAGCCTGCCTTTTTGCAGAAAAATGTGAGCTTGGCGTGATGGAAGGTGGAGTGGAGGACAATTGTGAGGAGAGAGGAGAAGGAGAAGTAGAAGACGAGGCTGGACGGTGAGAGCCTGCAGTGTGGCTTTGTGTGTTCCGTTGCTCCCACTGGGCTCGGTGATGGCTGCTCATGTGCCTTCTTAAGGCGGTCGTCCCTAGGTGAGTATTGGGCTTACCGCGACTAACGCGTTGACTGCAAAGATTGCAGATGGCAACGCTATTGTCAGCAGCGGACACGTTAAAAAAAGCCCACACTGCGGAGCCATGTGCCGGTGTCCTGGGAGCGCCAGATGTGACCGTACATGGTCGATGACTCGCTCCTGATACATTTGCAGTCTGCTTTGTCCCTGCTGTGCAATGTAAGTCATTGCTGCTTCTCCTCCCTATCTGCTGGTCCATATCTCCCTCTGAACTCCCCTCCTCTTCCTCTCTTGTGGGCACCCACGTGACATCACTAGACACGTCATCATCAACGTCACCTTCCCCACCGCTATAAGTAGAGATCTCGGAGTAGGCAGCAACACCGGGGACCAACCTCCTCCTTGGGCTGATCTGGGTACTGGCGTCAGACTGCTGAGTAGCGCTTGTTGCTACCTCCTCTTCCTGATCCAATACCAAGAGTGGCTGCGCATCAGAAATGTCCTCTTGATATGGATCGGAAAATAATTCCAGTGACTCAAGCGGAAGGTATGTGGTGGTGGTGGTGGTGGTCGTGTTGTTGGTGGTAGTGTCTTTGGGGGTGCACATAGCAGAGAGTGAAGAAGAGGGTGCAGATCGAGAGGATGAGGAGGGTGCAGAAGAGTAAGGCTGAGCGAGCCACTCAACCAAGTCTGGTGCATCCTTTAAAGTAATTGAACGCACCTTCTGCAACTTCCCACTTTGGCTCAAGCCTGTTGCTCCTGCCCTACCCCTACCACCCCTGCGGAAGGGCCTGCCTCTTCCTCTGCCTGTCATTTTTTAAATGACCCTGTGACAAAACTCTTAGTCCCTATACCGCTGAAGGACTGCTGCAGTATAGGTGAGCGGTCAGCAGTGGTGCACGTCAACCCTATCTATTGTGGACCGATAGCGGTCCTTACAGAACAGCAGACTGTACCGCACTCAAGCCTATGTACCGTAGCACCCTATACCAAGTTACCAGTCCTTATAAGAACTTTTGTGGACCAAGCAGGTTGTGTATTAGTGTTTAGCAGACTGTACGTCAGTCCCTATACCGCTGAAGGACTGCTGCAGTATAGGGCAGCGGTCAGCAGTGGTGCACGTCAACCCTATCTATTGTGGACCGATAGCGGTCCTTACAGAACAGCAGACTGTACCGCACTCAAGCCTATGTACCGTAGCACCCTATACCAAGTTACCAGTCCTTATAAGAACTTTTGTGGAACAAGCAGGTTGTGTGTTAGTGATTAGCAGACTGTACGTCAGTCCCTATACCGCTGAAGGACTGCTGCAGTATAGGGCAGCGGTCAGCAGTGGTGCACGTCAACCCTATCTATTGTGGACCGATAGCGGTCCTTACAGAACAGCAGACTGTACCGCACTCAAGCCTATGTACCGTAGCACCCTATACCAAGTTACCAGTCCTTATAAGAACTTTTGTGGACCAAGCAGGTTGTGTATTAGTGTTTAGCAGACTGTACGTCAGTCCCTATACCGCTGAAGGACTGCTGCAGTATAGGGCAGCGGTCAGCAGTGGTGCACGTCAACCCTATCTATTGTGGACCGATAGCGGTCCTTACAGAACAGCAGACTGTACCGCACTCAAGCCTATGTACCGTAGCACCCTATACCAAGTTACCAGTCCTTATAAGAACTTTTGTGGAACAAGCAGGTTGTGTGTTAGTGATTAGCAGACTGTACGTCAGTCCCTATACCGCTGAAGGACTGCTGCAGTATAGGGCAGCGGTCAGCAGTGGTGCACGTCAACCCTATCTATTGTGGACCGATAGCGGTCCTTACAGAACAGCAGACTGTACCGCACTCAAGCCTATGTACCGTAGCACCCTATACCAAGTTACCAGTCCTTATAAGAACTTTTGTGGACCAAGCAGGTTGTGTATTAGTGTTTAGCAGACTGTACGTCAGTCCCTATACCGCTGAAGGACTGCTGCAGTATAGGGCAGCGGTCAGCAGTGGTGCACGTCAACCCTATCTATTGTGGACCGATAGCGGTCCTTACAGAACAGCAGACTGTACCGCACTCAAGCCTATGTACCGTAGCACCCTATACCAAGTTACCAGTCCTTATAAGAACTTTTGTGGAACAAGCAGGTTGTGTGTTAGTGATTAGCAGACTGTACGTCAGTCCCTATACCGCTGAAGGACTGCTGCAGTATAGGTGAGCGGTCAGCAGTGGTGCACGTCAACCCTATCTATTGTGGACCGATAGCGGTCCTTACAGAACAGCAGACTGTACCGCACTCAAGCCTATGTACCGTAGCACCCTATACCAAGTTACCAGTCCTTATAAGAACTTTTGTGGACCAAGCAGGTTGTGTATTAGTGTTTAGCAGACTGTACGTCAGTCCCTATACCGCTGAAGGACTGCTGCAGTATAGGGCAGCGGTCAGCAGTGGTGCACGTCAACCCTATCTATTGTGGACCGATAGCGGTCCTTACAGAACAGCAGACTGTACCGCACTCAAGCCTATGTACCGTAGCACCCTATACCAAGTTACCAGTCCTTATAAGAACTTTTGTGGAACAAGCAGGTTGTGTGTTAGTGATTAGCAGACTGTACGTCAGTCCCTATACCGCTGAAGGACTGCTGCAGTATAGGTGAGCGGTCAGCAGTGGTGCACGTCAACCCTATCTATTGTGGACCGATAGCGGTCCTTACAGAACAGCAGACTGTACCGCACTCAAGCCTATGTACCGTAGCACCCTATACCAAGTTACCAGTCCTTATAAGAACTTTTGTGGACCAAGCAGGTTGTGTATTAGTGTTTAGCAGACTGTACGTCAGTCCCTATACCGCTGAAGGACTGCTGCAGTATAGGGCAGCGGTCAGCAGTGGTGCACGTCAACCCTATCTATTGTGGACCGATAGCGGTCCTTACAGAACAGCAGACTGTACCGCACTCAAGCCTATGTACCGTAGCACCCTATACCAAGTTACCAGTCCTTATAAGAACTTTTGTGGAACAAGCAGGTTGTGTGTTAGTGATTAGCAGACTGTACGTCAGTCCCTATACCGCTGAAGGACTGCTGCAGTATAGGTGAGCGGTCAGCAGTGGTGCACGTCAACCCTATCTATTGTGGACCTATAGCGGTCCTTACAGAACAGCAGACTGTACCGCACTCAAGCCTATGTACCGTAGCACCCTATACCAAGTTACCAGTCCTTATAAGAACTTTTGTGGACCAAGCAGGTTGTGTATTAGTGTTTAGCAGACTGTACGTCAGTCCCTATACCGCTGAAGGACTGCTGCAGTATAGGGCAGCGGTCAGCAGTGGTGCACGTCAACCCTATCTATTGTGGACCGATAGCGGTCCTTACAGAACAGCAGACTGTACCGCACTCAAGCCTATGTACCGTAGCACCCTATACCAAGTTACCAGTCCTTATAAGAACTTTTGTGGAACAAGCAGGTTGTGTGTTAGTGATTAGCAGACTGTACGTCAGTCCCTATACCGCTGAAGGACTGCTGCAGTATAGGGCAGCGGTCAGCAGTGGTGCACGTCAACCCTATCTATTGTGGACCGATAGCGGTCCTTACAGAACAGCAGACTGTACCGCACTCAAGCCTATGTACCGTAGCACCCTATACCAAGTTACCAGTCCTTATAAGAACTTTTGTGGAACAAGTGAGTTGTGAATGTTTAGCAGACTGCAGCAGAAGGGCAGCAGTCAAGTATAATATCCTTTCTATATTTGGAAGAAAGAATATTATACATGTACAAGCCTATTACTGTACCACTGATACCAGTCCTGAAAAGAACCTTTGTGGAACTAATAATAACAGCAAGTCTTTAAAATTACCCTCACTGCCTGACAACACTGCTTCCTTCCTGTCCCTATACAAATTGGCAAAAAAAGAGAACGATTAGTGGTTACTGGAACAGCTCTTTTGTGGACCTTGATAGTAACAGCTAATGATGATGATGATGATGATGATGATGAAAGACTAATCTGGCTGTCCCTGTAGCATACACCGTCCTTTCCCTTTCTCTAAACTAACAAAAGACACTCAGGCTGCTGCAAGAATCAGCAGCACAGCAAACCTATCAACACCTAACACCTATACCAGTCCTGAAAAGAACTTTTGTGTACCAAATAGCTAGTGGTTTATCTCTCCCTACTCCACACAGGAACCTGTCCCTATCGTAACAGAAGAAAGAATGTAAAATGGCCACCGGATCGGGTGTATTTATAGGTTAGGGGGAATGTACAAGTGTCCATGTGCTGTCATGTCTCAATTGGCTGTCCTGTATCACATGATAAACGTGTCACCAAAGGTTAAAGTTCTTGTATACATTAAACACGTAAGTCCGCCGCGGCGAACGACGGAAAAAGGCGTTCGAACGTGCGGACCGCGAATGTCGGAAATTCGCCGCGAAACGACCGCCGGGCGAAACGTTCGTCCATCACTATATACAGATGTATACTGTGCTGTGCTGGAGGCACACACAACTTCCAATAACTTCTGCAGATGGCAAGTGGGCTCAAATAGAGAACAGCTATGTAGGTGGATATAGCGGTATGTACTGGGTACAGAGCATGCAGACAGCACGCACTATCTCCTAACACTACTGACTGCAAGCTCTATTATTAAAGATAGATCACTAGCTATATAGGTGAGGTGAATATAGCGGTGTATACTGCGGTCAGGGCATGCAGACAATAACCACTACACAACAGCAAGACAGAAAATCGGCCGAAAACTATCAGTGTGTACTGTGTTGAAGGTACACAGAACACCCACTGCTTCAGACGCCAACACACTACACGAGGCCGCCGCGATGGCAGCCTTATATAGCGTGCACTACACAGCCTGAGCTATGATTGGCCACAGGCATCCTGCCTGTGGCCAATCATGGCTCTCCTCGCTGCTGGCGCTGCGATTGGCCAAGCATGCGGGGTCACAGTGCATGCTTGGCCAATCATGAGCCAGCAATGCACTGCTCCATCGCAGTGCATTGTGGTCCGTGAGCGCCACACGAATTTAAAGCGAACGGACCAAAATGTTCGGACTTCGCCGAACGGAAGAACAGCCAATGTTCGAGTCGAACATACGTTCGACTCGAACACGAAGCTCATCCCTAGTCACAACCTACTTGTTCCACAAAGGTCCTTATAAGGACTGGTAAGGTATAGGGTACTACAGTACATAGGGTTGAGTGAAGTACAGTCTGCCATTCTATAAGGACTGGTATAGGTCCACAATACATAGGGTTGAGGTGCACTACTGCTGACCGCTGCCCTATACTGCAGCAGTCCTTCAACGGTATAGGGACTGACGTACAGTCTGCTAATCAGTCACAACCTACTTGTTCCACAAAGGTCCTTATAAGGACTGGTAACTTGGTCTGTCTAGGGTTCTACAGTACATAGGGTTGAGTGAGGTACAGTCTGCCATTCTATAAGGACTGGTATAGGTCCACAATACATAGGGTTGAGGTGCACTACTGCTGACCGCTGCCCTATACTGCAGCAGTCCTTCATCGGTATAGGGACTGACGTACAGTCTGCTAATCACTCACAACCTACTTGTTCCACAAAGGTCCTTATAAGGACTGGTAAGGTATAGGGTACTACAGTACATAGGGTTGAGTGAGTTACAGTCTGCCATTCTATAAGGACTGGTATAGGTCCACAATACATAGGGTTGAGGTGCACTACTGCTGACCGCTGCCCTATACTGCAGCAGTCCATCGGTATAGGAACTGACGTACAGTCTGCTAATCAGTCACAACCTACTTGTTCCACAAAGGTCCTTATAAGGACTGGTAAGGTATAGGGTACTACAGTGCATAGGGTTGAGTGAGGTACAGTCTGCTATTCTATAAGGACTGGTATAGGTCCACAATACATAGGGTTGAGGTGCACTACTGCTGACCGCTGTCCTATACTGCAGCAGTCCTTCATCGGTATAGGGACTGACGTACAGTATGCAAATCAGTCACAACCTACTTGTTCCACAAAGGTTCTTATAAGGACTGGTAACTTGGTCTGTCTAGGGTTCTACAGTACATAGGGTTGAGTGAGGTACAGTCTGCCATTCTATAAGGACTGGTATAGGTCCACAATACATAGGGTTGAGGTGCACTACTGCTGACCGCTGCCCTATACTGCAGCAGTCCTTCATCGGTATAGGGACTGACGTACAGTCTGCTAATCAGTCACAACCTACTTGTTCCACAAAGGTCTTTATAAGGACTGGTAAGGTATAGGGTACTACAGTACATAGGGTTGAGTGAGGTACAATCTGCTATTCTATAAGGACTGGTATAGGTCCACAATACATAGGGTTGAGGTGCACTACTGCTGACCGCTGCCCTATACTGCAGCAGTGCTTCATCGGTATAGGGACTGACGTACAAGTCTGCTAATCAGTCACAACCTACTTGTTCCACAAAGGTCCTTATAAGGACGGGTAACTTGGTCTGTCTAGGGTTCTACAGTACATAGGGTTGAGTGAGGTACAGTCTGCTATTCTATAAGGACTGGTATAGGTCCACAATACATAGGGTTGAGGTGCACTACTGCTGACCGCTGCCCTATACTGCAGCAGTCCTTCATCGGTATAGGGACTGACGTACAGTCTGCTAATCAGTCACAACCTACTTGTTCCACAAAGGTCTTTATAAGGACTGGTAAGGTATAGGGTACTACAGTACATAGGGTTGAGTGAGGTACAATCTGCTATTCTAAAGGACTGGTATAGGTCCACAATACATAGGGTTGAGGTGCACTACTGCTGACCGCTGCCCTATACTGCAGCAGTGCTTCATCGGTATAGGGACTGACGTACAAGTCTGCTAATCAGTCACAACCTACTTGTTCCACAAAGGTCCTTATAAGGACTGGTAACTTGGTCTGTCTAGGGTTCTACAGTACATAGGGTTGAGTGAGGTACAGTCTGCTATTCTATAAGGACTGGTATAGGTCCACAATACATAGGGTTGAGGTGCACTACTGCTGACCGCTGCCCTATACTGCAGCAGTCCTTCATCGGTATAGGGACTGACGTACAGTCTGCTAATCAGTCACAACCTACTTGTTCCACAAAGGTCCTTATAAGGACTGGTAACTTGGTCTGTCTAGGGTTCTACAGTACATAGGGTTGAGTGAGGTACAGTCTGCCATTCTATAAGGACTGGTATAGGTCCACAATACATATGGTTGAGGTGCACTACTGCTGACCGCTGCCCTATACTGCAGCAGTCCTTCATCGGTATAGGGACTGAGAGTTTTGTCACATGGTCATTTAAAAAATGACAGGCAGAGGAAGAGGCAGGCCCTTCCGCAGGGGTGGTAGGGGTAGGGCAGGAGAAACAGGCTTGAGCCAAAGTGGGAAGTTGCAGAAGGTGCGTTCAATTACTTTAAAGGATGCACCAGACTTGGTTGAGTGGCTCACTCAGCCTTACTCTTCTGCACGCTCCTCATCCTCTCGATCTGCACCCTCTTCTTCACTCTCTGCTATGTGCACCCCCAAAGACACTACCACCCACAACACCAGCACCACCACATACCTTCCGCTTGAGTCACAGGAATTATTTTCCGATCCATATCAAGACATTTCTGATGCGCAGCCACTCTTGGTATTGGATCAGGAAGAGGAGGTAGCAACAAGCGCCACTCAGCAGTCTGACGACAGTACCCAGATCAGCCCAAGGAGGAGGTTGGTCCCTGGTGTTGCTGCCTACTCCGAGATCTCTACTTATAGTGGTGGGGAAGGTGACATCGATGATGACGTGTCTAGTGATGTCACGTGGGTGCCCACAAGAGAGGAAGAGGAGGGGAGTTCAGAGGGAGATATGGACCAGCAGATAGGGAGGAGAAGCAGGAATAACTTACATTGCACAGGAGGGACAAAGCAGACTGAAAATGTATCAGGAGCGAGTCATCGACCATGTACGGTCACATCTGGCGCTCCCAGGACACCGGCACATGGCTCTGCAGTGTGGGCTTTTTTTAACGAGACTGCTGACAATAGCGTTGCCATCTGCAATCTTTGCAGTCAACGCATTAGTCGCGGTAAGCCCAACACTCACCTAGGGACGACCGCCTTAAGAAGGCACATGAGCAGCCATCACCGAGCCGAGTGGGAGCAACGGAACACACAAAGCCACACTCCAGGCTCTCACCGTCCAGCCTCATCTTCTTCTTCTCCTTCTCCTCTCTCCTCACAATTGTCCTCCACTCCACCTTCCATTACGCCAAGCTCACGTTTTTCTGCAAAAAGCCAGGCTTCCGTGGGCCTAATGTTCGAGCGTAAAAAAATGATGACGCCAGATAACCCTCTTGCCCATCGGTTGACGGCTGGCTTGTCAGAACTCATAGCCCGCCAACTACTGCCATATAAATTGGTGAACTCGGAGGCCTTTCGCAAATTTGTGGCCATTGAAACACCACAATGGAAGGTCTCAGGAAGGAAGTATTTCTCACAGAAGGGCATCCCAGAGCTATATGGCCATGTTCAGCGCAAAGTGAATGTATCTCTGGCACACAGTGTCGGTGCCAAGATACATCTGACCACAGCCACGTGGTCTAGCAAACACGGGCAGGGAAGGTATATCACTTTCACTGCCCACTGGGTGAACCTTCTGACGGCCGTCAAGCATGTAACCCGTGGCACCCGTGTAGATTTGGTTTTACCGCCACGGATTGCATGCAGGCCTGACTCTTCTTCTCCTACTCCTCCTACTCCATCCTCCTCCCTCTCCTCCTCAGCTGACTCCTCCTTTTCCGCTGCTAGCGTCTCTTCCGCTGCGCCACCCAAGCTCCCCAGAACCTATTCGACATGCCAGGTGAGACGTTGCCATGCCGTGCTGTGTCTGTTGTGCCTGGAAGCCAAGAGCCACACTGGCCCGGCACTCCTTTCAGCTTTGCGTTCACAGGCAGATCAGTGGCTAACACCACTCAATTTGACAGTTGGTAAAGTGGTGTGTGACAACGGTGCCAGTCTGCTTAGCGCATTGAAATAGGGCAAAATCACGCACGTGCCATGCATGGCACACGTCTTAAACTTGGTCGTGCAGCGATTCCTTGTCAAATACCCTGGGGTCCAGGACATCTTGCGGCAGGCAAGGAAAATCTCGGCCCATTTCAGAAGATCTTACACGGCCATGGCTCGCCTTGCTGACATTCAGCGGCGACACAATCTGCCGCTCAGACGTCTTATTTGCGATTGCCCAACGCGATGGAACTCAACCTTCTATATGCTTGATAGGCTGCTCCAGCAGAAACGTGCAGTTAACGTCTACCTGTATGAACTCTACGAAAGAAACGGTTCTGGGGAGCTGGGGGTTTTTTCACCGCGCCAGTGGCTGCTCATGCGCGACGCATGCAGACTTCTGCGGCCATTTGAGGAGATCACCAAACTGGTCAGTCGCAGCCATGGCGCCATCAGTGACATGGTACCTTATGCCTTCTTTATGGAGCATGCATTGCGTCGTGTCATTGATCAAGCTGTGGAGGAGCAGGAGCAGGAAGATGAGGAAATCGCAATGCTGGATGAATTCCCAGGGGGGGCTACTCTATTTTAGACAAGTCAACAACAGGAGTCTGAAGAGGAGTCAGAGGAGGATGGTGCCGGGGCGGATGAGGAGGAGCAAGAACAGCATGCTTTAAACCTTTCTGGGACCCTTGTTGTGCGTGGATGGGGAGAGGAGAATGAAGAGGACGACATTATCCTGGATGATGAGCAGGAGCCAGGCCACCACACCGCTTCCACTTTAGTGCAAATGGGGGCCTTCATGCTCCAGTGTTTTAATAGGGACCCCCGTATAAAAAGCATAAGGGTCAAGGACCAGTACTGGGTGACAACGTGCTTAGACCCCCGGTACAAACACAAAATGGCGGAAATGTTACCGCCGTCACAGAGGGCTGGCGGAATGGAGCACTTCCAGGCCTTGCTTCGAGAAATGCTGCTTTCTGCCTTTGCGTGCGCTGGCAGAGGAGCAATTCCCACTCCCAGAGAAGGAGTTGCGGGTACCAATCCAACAGCGCCTGCAAGAAGAGGCCGGTTTGAAGATGTGTTGGTGACTTCGGATTTGAGGTCATTCTTTCAGCCGACCCATGGACAGGTGTCATCCGGATCCAGCATCAGGGAACGCTTAGACCGTCAGGTGTCCGACTACATTGGGTTAACGGTCGATGTGGACGCTCTGAGGAGTGATGAACCCCTGGACTACTGGGTGGGCAGGCTTAACCTCTGGCCAGAGCTTGCCGAATTTGCAATCGAACTGTTGGCTTGCCCCTCACCCAGTGTCCTGTCCGAAAGGACGTTCAGCTCAGCAGGGGGGATAGTGACCGATAATCGTACTCGCCTAGCTCACGACAGTGTTAACTACCTCACAATTCTAAAAATGAATGAGGCATGGATCTCGGAGGAATTCAACACATGTGAGCAGTAGACCATGTATATGTCTATAAACAATTTATTTAATCGAGCACAGAGACCTTCTTTCTTCATTTGGCTCACTTCCTTGTCCAAAAAAAGCACACCATACTATATGCCCGTACCCTCCTCTTTGAAGAGGTTGAGCGGTGTCATATTTCTACTGGGGCTGCTTATTATGAGGGGCTGCCACCATCCCTGTGCTGTGCTGACATCCTCCTGGGGCTGTACCTCTGCTGTGCATATTATGAGGGGCTCCCACCATCCCTGTGCTATGCTCATTATGAGGGGCTCCCACCATCCCCGTGCTGTGCTGACTTCCTCCTGGGGCTGCTTATTATGAGGGTCTCCCACCATCCCTGTGCTGTGCTGACTTCCTCCTGGGGCTGCTTATTATGAGGGGCTCCCACCATCCCTGTGCTGTGCTGACTTCCTCCTGGGGCTGCTTATTATGAGGGGCTCCCACCATCCCTGTGCTATGCTGACATCCTCCTGGGGCTGCTTATTATGAGGGGCTCCCACCATCCCTGTGCTATGCTGACATCCTCCTGGGGCTGCTTATTATGAGGGGCTCCCACCATCCCTGTGCTATGCTGACATCCTCCTGGGGCTGCTTATTATGAGGGGCTCCCACCATCACTGTTCTATGCTCATTATGAGGGGCTCCCACCATCCCTGTGCTATGCTCATTATGAGGGGCTCCCACCATCCCTGTGCTATGCTCATTATGAGGGGCTCCCACCATCCCTGTGCTATGCTGACTTCCTCCTGGGGCTGCTTACGGTGCAAATGTCAGTGCTTTATGTCACGCTGCTGATGTCAGTGCTCTCTATCATGGTGCTGCTGTCAGTGCTGTATTTCACGGTGCTGGTGTTAGTGCTTTATGTCAGGCTGCTGATGTCAGTGCTCTCTATCACGGTGCTGCTGTCAGTGCTGTATATCACGGTGCTGGTGTTAGTGCTTTATGTCACGCTGCTTATGTCAGTGCTCTCTATGACGGTGCTGCTGTCAGTGCTGTATATCACGGTGCTGGTGTTAGTGCTTTATGTCACGCTGCTGATGTCAGTGCTCTCTATCACGGTGCTGTTGTCAGATGACTCTATCACGGTGCAGGTGTCATTGCTGTATGTCACGCTGCTCCTGCACCCTCTTCTTTGTCTACCCTGGTCCCTGACCTTCCCTCTCCTCCATTGCCTTCATGCGCTCCACAGTCCTGAATTGTCACAACAATTTCCCATATAAAAAAAGAATGCTTGTAGTTGTCGATCCCAGATTCACCTCATACATGTGTTATGTCATTGGCCATGTGGTGGGACTATGTTTGCACAGCTAGTAATTATTTTGTGGCTGCAAATTTGACCTGTAGGTTTGCGAAGTTCACCTCCCATTGAAGTCAATGGGGCCCACCGCGAACCTTCCGGTTCGCAAACTATTGGCCGCGTTCACGGTCCGCGTTTGCGAAGCGTCCCGTCGGAAGTTCATCCATCACTGATTGCAGGACCCTCCGGCCTCTCAGAGTTAAACAACTGCCCTGAAGCCGTTAATCGGCTATGGGCCGGTTGTTAAGTTGTTAATATTGAGTGGACCCTGGGCATAAAATTTCTGCCCCCCCCATGCAGTTTCCCTCTCCATCTGCTCTGAGACATACAATAAATAGCAGCTAGACTCAAAATCTGTGTCAGGTTACCTTGAGGCGAGGTGACAGATGCACACCATAGGGATCAGGAGTGCACCGCAAGGTTGTGGACCCTACGGCTGACTGCTGCGGACGGGGGATCCCACCGGGGTTAGAGCTTAAGATTCCCTGGGGCGCGGAGTCTAAGAGCCAGCAGGTGTTCACCGGAGCCTCTAGAGGTGAGGATGGACTGGGCTGCAACTGGCTCCAGGTCGCGACCCCCAGGGTCCCCCAGCTCGCACCCACAGTAGGCAACAGGAGGAAAGGGATAGTGAGGGATAAAGCCAAGGTCGGGGCCACAAGTGGACAGGAATAGTCAGGGACACGCCAATAGGTCAGGATCACAGGCAAACAGGGATAGTCAAGGACACGCCAAAGTCGGTAACGGAACAACAGAAGAGCACACGGCAGGTAACTGGAAGCTAACACACAAAGGTTGATCAGCTGGGTTGGCCTGCAGTGCACAGGTTAATAGGAGATAGGAGCTAGGGTGGAGTCATGCCAGAGGATGGATTACAAAAGCAGTCAGGTGAGGGTCGGCTGGTCTCTAGAGATGAACACATGGAAACAGGTAAGCAAACTATTGCAAAACCATGACAGTACCCTTCCTCTTACTAGGCCTCCCCCTCCCCCGCCTGGGTCCAGGCTTAAAGGGAAACTCCAGATGGAACCTCCTCCACAGACTAGGAGCAAAGACCTCAGATGCAGTGATCCAAGACCTCTCCTCAGGGCCAAACCCTTTCCAATTTACAAGGTACTGAAGAATGCCTTTACGTAGCCGGGAATCCAAAACTTGACTAACTTCGTATTTTAGATTATCCTCAGAGACTGGAACCGAGGTAGGGAGAGGATGAGAGTACTTGAGGACTAAAGGCTTTTTTAGGAATGGGTAAGGGCATGATAAGATCAGGAGCCTGAGCAGGGTCTCCCAGACCCTTAAAGATGAGCTGGGCATCCAGAACAGGGCCACCAGACTGGGCAGAGGTCAGAGGATCCCTGAGGTCAGGTAGGCTAGAAGGTGACATGTCACAAGAGTCAAGCTGGATAGCTGAAACAAAAACAGAATGCAGAGAACCCTGAGAAAAATATTGAAAACCCCACCTGGCCGAATGAGGCAGTCTATCCAAAGGATGGATTGTGCCTCTTAAACGGGTTTAAACAGACATAGTAGCAGTAGGATGAGGCCAGGTCACAGAAGGTCCTGAACAAGAAGCAGGAAGCTCATTGGGCATGGGCTGGACTGGCATAACTGGTGCAGAGGCCGACTGAATAGTATTGTCAGGTGTAGCGCCCATCTCAATCGCATCACAGGGCATAGCAACTGTGGAACTTGCAGACAAGTTAGCCTGGCTGTGTGTCCAAGGGAGATTAGGGACAGGCAAAGGTAAATGGTTATGCAAACTGGAGTGAATGATCGACTCAGGTTCATAGGTGGGCCCCTCATCCAGAATACCACATGACCTAGAGAGTGCATCAGTCCAACTTTTGCAGGACGCATCCCAGAGATCGCTATATACAGCGGGAATAGCAGAAGATACTGGGATGGTGGTAACAGGAAGTTTCTCTTTTGGGGTACCCTTGAGTAGGCAGGAAGAGGAACAGGAGAAACCCTAAGCCAGGATCTGTCCAGCAGACCAGTCAACGTGTGGAGAATGGAGCCGTAAACCAAGGAAGACCTAATATGATAGGAGATGAAGCCTTAGGTAAGATAAGGAAGGATATCCACTCCTGGTGGAGTGTCCCTACTGACATCTTAACAGGAAGAGTCTGGAAGCGGATAGGGTCCCCTGGCAGAACAGTGCCATCAATCGCCAAGACCACCAATGGCTTTGTAAGGGGCAAAAGAGTAAGTCTCATGGAGGATGCAGTTTCCCAATCCATGAAATTGGCAGCGGCTCCGGAATCCAGATGTGCTGAGACCGAACAAGAGGAAGCACCGACATGAAGCAACACAGAAAGGAGAAGACGAGAAGGTGAAGGTGATATTTCAGGGTCTAATACTCGACCTTCCAGATGTATTAGCCCTGAGCGTTTTTCGGGACGAAGAGAACAAGTGTCACGGAAATGACCTTTGGCCCCACAATAGAGGCATAGGCCTAGAGTTCTGCGCCTAGCGCGTTCTTTGGGAGATAATTTAGTCCAGCCCAACTGCATAGGTTCCTCAGTAGGCAAGGGGTGCTCCTCGGATCGAAGAGAAGGGACTGGGGGCTCAGGCTGCCTAAAGAACAGGGAGTGCTGGCGTCTTTTTTCCAGGGCCCTCTCCTGAAAGCGAATATTGATCTGGTTACACAAGGCGATGACACTGTCCATATCAGCAGGAAGGGATCTACCTGCTAATTCATGCTTCACTCTATCAGAGAGGCCATGTAAAAAGGTTGCAACTAGGGCCTCATTATTCCAGCTCAATTCAGCTGTGAGGATACGGAACTGAAGAGCATACTGCCCCACAGACGAGGACTCTTGACGGAGATGTAAAAGAGCACTAGCCGCTGAGGAGACACGACTCGGTTCCTCGAAGATATTCCGAAAAAGTTTCAAAAATTCAGACAGGCTAGAAACCACTGGATCATTCAGTTCCCACAGAGGGACAGCCCAAGCTAATGCCTCGCCGGACAGGAGGGATATGATATATGCAACTTTTGCCCGATCGGACAGGAAGTTTTGGGGCTGAAGTTCAAAATGAATTGTGCAGGAACCCCCTGCAAGCCTTGGAGTCCCCAGAGAAACGGACCGGAGCTGGTAGTTGTAATGAATGTGTGGCTGCGACTGATGTGATAGGTGCAGCAGCAGATAGCGGTTGAGGTTGTTGAACTGGGGGTCCTAATGAGGCCTGAACCTGTTCAAAATGGGATGCCAAATCCTGAAGGAATCGCATCATCTGGGTCTGATGAGATTCTTGGGTCTCAAGTCTGCGAACTAAGCCCTGCAATGGATCGACTGCAGGAAGCGACACGTCAGCCGGGTCCATGGCTGATCAAATTGTCAGGTCACCTTGAGGCGAGGTGACAGATGCACACCATAGTGATCAGGAGTGCACCGCAAGGTTGTGGACCCTACGGCTGACTGCTGTGGACGGGGGATCCCACCGGGGTTAGAGCGTAAATCTGTTTACTGAATCAGATCAGGCAGCAATTGAAATTGGTTGCCAGAGGTTACAGTGTGTCATTACCACTCACTGACTGGTTGCTAGAGGTTACAACACACATTACGGCTCACTGATTAGTTGCTAGAGGTTACAGCACATGGTTTCTACTGGTTGATTGGTTGCTAGAGATTACTGTACATCAATACTGTTCACCGATTGGTTGCTAGAAGTTACTGTACATCATTACTGCTCACTGATTGGTTGCTAGAGGTTACAGCACATTATCTCCTCACTGCCTGCACACCATGGACTGGAGAGGTGAAGGACCCATTAATAGACAGAAAACTCCTAGGGATCCTAGGACTCCCGGGATCAGTGGCAGTGCTGAGAGGAGGGTATGATCAATGACAATGCTGATTTTGTTTTACCGACTACCAATATAAAGAGGAATTTCAGCACTGGCCACCAAAGTAATAGGGGTTTACACTGAGCACTAATGTAATAGATGCATTCACAGTAACCACAAATGTAAGGAGGGATTTACACTGACCACCAATGTAAGGGGGACCTTCACACTGGCCACTAGTGTGAATGAAAGGATTCTACACCAAGCAACAATGTAATGAGAGGATTTACACTGACCACCAATGTAACTGAGACATTTAGCCTGCGTTCACATTTCTTTGTGTTGGAAACACATGCAAAATTGCTTTCCTGACACCACAGAAACGTGCTGCCCTTTAGCAGATACACAGCAGTGCCAGTAATTTTTAATGACACCCTCGTGCATCTGCTGAGATGAGCCTTGGCACTGTGTGATTTTGAAAGTTTTGGACCTTCTTCCACATTTGTAGCACATAGAGAAGCCCATTGAAATGAATGGGTTGCCCTACACGTGACCTACATCTTTATCCACCCTGTCAGTACACCTTTTTCCTCCTAAAACCCCTGCTAACCTATAACCCCAAACCTCTCTAATCCCCCTCCCCTTTATCTCTACCTGCCTCCTCTGCTCATCTTTGCATCCACCTTCCTTACCTCTGGACATCCACTCCTTACTCACCTGCACACCTCAAACTGTAATTCCTTCTCTGCCTACCTCTGCACACCCCACACTACCCCCCACACTAAGTTGCTTACCTTTGCAGAACAGGCTGATGGTAGACCTAATGACCACAGTTGGAGGCAGGACTTTCAAGCATGCCCCTTTACCTCCCCAGTGGGCAGCATTCAGGTTAGATGATGGTGGATATGACCTCAGGGGGCATGATATACATATGAATACTGCCTCTATTTACATATGAATGCTGCTGGTCCGCCGCTATTTACATATGAATGCTGCCGGTCCGCCACGATTTACATATGAATGATGTTGAGGGTCTGCAGGTGAGTCATCTGTACACAACAATAGAGCTGGGCAGCATTAGTAACCGAACTTCACACTGAGAAATCAGGACACAGCACGGGACTAAAACCTCAAGGGATGAAGGAATTTAAACTGGGATAGTTGGCAAGTATGAGGCAGCTGCTTTATGTTATGTTGTTATATTTACTCGATTCTATTTTATTCCTTTTTATTCTATGCTCCACTTTTTTATTCTATTATTTCATTTTCCTATCTAATCTTTTCTATTTTATACTATTTTATAATTTTCTATTCAAATTCAAATTTATTCTATTTGAAATCCGAAAATTAAAAAAAAAAATGGTTCATGTTATGGGAAATGGTTATATTCTATTCTATTGTTTTTTTTCAATTTTATTCAATTATTTTATTTTTTATTTTATTATTTTCTATTCTACTCTTTTCTATTTTATTCAAATTTGAATTCATTCAATTTAAACAAAAAAATTTCAGAGGAAACAATTATTTTATTTTCTATTCTATTATTTTCTATTCTATTCAAACTTGAATTCATTCTATTCAACTATCGTTTTTCAGAGGAACATTATATTGTTTCTATTTTATTCTATTCTATTTATTCCTCTCAAATTTATTCTATTTGAAATTCAAATTTCAGAAGATGGTTATCTTCTTTCTATTTTATTATTTTTATTTTATTTATTTTTTATTCTATTCTATTCCATTCTATTCCTTTATTTTCTATTATATCCCTTTATTTTATTTATTTATTTTGTTTAATTGAATTTAAATCGATTTTAATTTTCCAAATTCAATTAAACTGAACTCAATTCGACCAAATTTGGACGATTCTAATTGATTCGAATTGCATTCAAAATTGCATTCAAGTTTGAATCAAATTCCATTAAAATTCCATTGGAAATTAAATTTATTCAAACTTAAATTAGATTTTTGGAAGATGGTTACTGTGTATCCTTTCTATTCCATTATATTCTATTGTTTTTTATTATATTATATTCTTTTATTTTCTATTCTATTCTTTTCTTCTTATTCGGATTCAAATTTATTCTATTCAAAATTCTAAATTTGGAAACCTGTTATATTTTTATATTTAGTTTATTCCTTTTTATTCTATTCTATACTCATTTCTACTTTATTCTATTCTTTTCTATTCATATTCAAATTTATTCTATTTGAAAATTAAATTTTGTAAAATTGTTCAAATTGTGGGAAATGGTTCTATTCTATTCTATTGTTTTGGTTTTTGTTTTTAATTCTATTCAATTATTTTATTTTACATAGTTACATTTCTATTCTATTATTTTCTATTCTATTCTTTTCTATTCAAATTTTAATTCATTTTTGCATAGATTAATTTCCCTGGAGTACAAATCTCTCTCCTCCAACTTGTTAAATCATCTCGAGAAAGAGGACAGGGAGCAGAAATATAAGAAGCAGAAAAAGTATTCAAGGGATGTAGGGGACTATAAAAATGGTACAGTTTTTGGTTGGCAAAAACTTCTGAATACCTCCCCTCCAATGGACACGACTCCCCCTGTAGGTACAGAGTCTATATTTCCTTCTAGGTCTGTGTCGATACAGGGAGGTCAAAAACCGTTACTGTCCTACAGTGGAGTAGTCCAAGCAAGGAATGATTTATGTAGTAATGATTCCTAAGGTTCACAACCAATGGTACCTTATTACCATCCCCATACCCCGAAAAACTCTACAAGAGGTAGGGGTAACCATCGGGGAAAGAAGGGAAGAAGAGGCCAATTTAAGGGTAATTCCTATCATTATGGCACTTATCCCCAATGTGAATACGATAACCAACCCTATTATCCCTCTCCATCAAGGGATCGGGATCGAACCCCAATATTACAATGCACCTCCGGTCTCCACTTATAATAGGTTTTCTCCACTTAGGGACACGCGCGGTTTTTAACCCACGAGAAACAATTATGGGCCATACCCCTATACACAAAACCAGTGTAATTCAGATACCTATGTGAATCAGGGTTTTCACGAGGGCCCACACACAACAAAAAAAACAAGTCAAGACCCAAGAGAGGGTCCAGAGGGGGGGGGGGGGGGAAATACAAAGGAGGAAAGAGAAGAAGGGCAAGGTGTTTTCAATCTGAGCACTAAATCATTGACTCAGGAAGAGATATCGGTCTTGGATAAAGGCCTTAAATATGTGCCACCAAAAAAAATTAACAAATTTAACACTTTCATTGATGTTCACAAGTTCATACATAAAATTAATATTCAGCGGTACTTAGTATCAAATCCTTTTCAAATTAACTACCAGGCTGGGACATCAGGGACTGTCCATTCCGGACTGTCTAATCCACCCCTTTTCATTCCCCCTGTTCTAGTGGCACCAGCTGTCAAGATCTTTAAAGATCTTGTGCTGAAGGCTGCTTTCACACTGGGGCGGGAGCGGCGTCGGAGGTAAAGCGCCGCTATTTTTAGCGGTGCTTTACCGTCGTTTTAGCGGCGGTCTGCGGGCGCTAGCGGGGTGGTTTTAACCCCCGCTAGCGGCCGTAAAAAGGGTTAAACCCGCCCGCAAAGCGCCGCTGCAGCAGCGCTTTGCCGGCGGTATTTCCGCGCTGTCCCATTGATTTCAATGGGTAGGAGCGGTTTAGGAGCGGTGAATACACCGCTCCTTCACCGCTGCAAAGATGCGGCTAGCAGGACTTTTTTCACTGTCCTGCCAGCGCACCGCCCCAGTGTGAAACCCCTTCCGGCTTTCACACTGGAGTTAAAGGGGCCGGTTTTTTTCAGGCGCTACACAGGCGCTATTTTTAGCGCTGTAACGAATGAAAACCTCCCCAGTGTGAAAGGGGCCGAAAGATTTGGCCAAACTTCCTGAGAAACCTATTCGCCATCAGCCTGTTTGGGACGTGGGACTCAGATCCTTGTGTGACCGGAAGGATCTGGTCATATGTCCGGCGGATAAGGGCAGTGTTATTGTCATTTTAGACGAAAAACAATATGAATTGGAAATGTACAGAATCCTCAGTGAACCAGGTACATATAAAGAATTGCCTAATAACCCTACCAGTTCATACAAAAGACAATTGATTGATCTTATCACCAAAGATCATGACCTTAATATAAAAAAAAAGAAAATACCTTTTTGATACCTACAGCCCCACAAATACCCACCATATATTACTTACCCAAAATCCATAAAGACCCGGTGAAACCCCCTGGATGACCTATATCGAGTGGCATAAATTCGGTCACATCACGCATTGGCTGATATATAGATTTCTATCTACAGCCCTTGGTTAGAAAAACGACATCATATTTGAAGGACACAGGCTCCATTATTAGACTATTAGAGAATATTGAGGTACAGGATAACTACATCATAGCCACAGCAGATGTGGCGTCTTTATACACTTGCATACCGCATGAGAGGGGCATAGAGGTTGCCCGCCATTTATTGGGTCACGAACACTCTCTGGCGCCCTTTCAATGCGAGTATTTGATTGAGCTTCTGGAATTTGCCACTAAACATAGTTATTTTTGGTTTAGTGAATGTTACAATCTCCAACAAAGGGGGGGGTAGCAATGGGGGCCAAATTTGCTCCGAGCCTTACTAATCTCTTCATGGCTAATTGGGAGGAGGATGTCGTCTATGCCCAACAGAACCCATCATTGGTTCTTTGGGCTACGTACATAGACGACATCCTCCTATGGAGTGGCACTCCAGATTCTCTTTGAACGTTTTTTGAATATCTCAATTCCAATGACAGGGGCATTACATTGTCATATGAGGCCAATACGAGTAAGATACACTTTCTGGATTTGGAAATAGAGATGGTCAATCATAATTTTAGGTTTCAAACGTATTTTAAACCCACAGACCGTAACGGTTTCATCCCTATAGACAGTTGACACCACAAATCGTGGCTGAGCTCGGTCCCACGTAGTCAGTTTCTCAGGCTGCGCCAAAACTGTACTGATATGGACACATTCAACACACAGGTTAATATTTTGAGACAGCGATTCCTAGATAAGGGGTATGACAATAAGTCCCTAGACTCTGAAATTCAGAGAGTCACCAATTTGGACAGGAAGTCTCTACTTGTAGTTAAACCTAAACAAGAACCTGATGTGAATTTTAAATGGACCATGTTGACAACATTTTCAACACAATATAAACAAATTAAAACTATTGTTAACAGACACTGGGATGTTCTTAAAAATTACACCATTCTTGGTACATCATTACTGGAGCAGGCCAAGATTATTTTTAGGGGAGCACCCTCCCTGCAAAACCGCATAACACCAAACGTTGTGAATCTACCCTTCTTTTTTTATGATGTAATAGGCTATTTTCTGGTTAAGAAATGTTTTGTATGCCAACAAAACACTTTGGGGAAACGTAAGACCTTAGAATTTACATCAACAGTAACCAAGAAGAAGTACAAGATCAAACAATTTTGCACTTGCAGCACTAAATATGTTGTATACCTGATAACCTGCCCTTGTGGCAAACAATACGTTGGCCGTAGAATCAGGATGTTTTCGGTGAGAGTGGGCGAACCCATTGCCCTTATTAAAAGTAGGGATTCTAAGCACACTGTCCCCAGACACTGTCCAGACACTGATTCTAAGCACACTGTCCCCATAATATTAATCCATCGGGCTCACAATTTCTTGCTATAGATAAGTATGTCCCTCCGTGGCATGGGGGTGCTATGACCAGAGGTGTGTCTCGTTTAGAGACATTTTGGATCTATGAGCTCCAGTCCCACTCCCCTTTCGGAATAAATGTGGCGTGGGACATCAACGCCTTTATTAAAGAATCCTAGGAGCTTCAATTGGCATTGCTATTTTCATCAATTAATCACTAAGGATTTTTCCTTTTAAGTTTTTTTTATTTTACTTTTATGTTTATTTTCATAAGCTATCAGATATCATATATAATATATTGGTGGGTATTCATGTATTGGGTCAATCTATATATTTTTACTTTTTTATTTTAGTCATCTGATTTGAATTTAATGATAATATGTGCATTTAACTTCTAAGTCTGTGTATATGTGACCATTGTGGTAGGTGTATTGTGGTTGGGTCCCTTTAAGAGAATCTATCTCAGACTATTGTCCAAAAAGATTTTTTATAAACAAGTTTTTTTTTTTTGACATGTAGCATGGTTGGGCCCTTTACTGAGTTGCGGTGCATAAAAATGAATGAACTGTATTTTAACATTACAATAAAGTTTAAAGAAAAAAAAGTACAAAGTGTGATGTATGAGAGCCCTAAAGGTATGTGCATTCATGTGTGTGTGTGTGCGGGGGGGGGGGGGCATTGTGCACAGGAGGCTGCGATGTGGAGAATATCATGTGGAGTCATAGCACCAATATGACACTCGGACCTCCGCTGGAAGAATTTTTTTCCAACCGGACCCCCCATGAATTTTAATTCAGTACCCCTGATATAAAGTAGAACAGCTAATGGCCAGTGAATAGGGGGGTTTTGGGTGGCCATCGGGGTTGGCTGGCTGGGGGAGGGGAGACATGTCATCTACACTGCCCATCATCTCACTCGATAGTGCGCAACCCTGCTAAGCCTCAGCGCCGCTGCATTGCTGAAAGGCAGTCATTGGCTGTGCAATAAGGATGAGCCGAACACCCCTCAGTTCGGTTTGCACCAGAACCTGCGAACAGACCTAAAACAGACCTAAACTTTGTGTGAACTTTAGAACCCTATTAAAGTCTATGGGACTCGAACTTTTAAAATCTAAAGTGATAATTTTAAAGGCTAATATGCAAATTATTGTCCTAAAGAGTGTTTGGGGACCTGGGTCCTGCCCAAGAGAACATGTATCAATGCAAAAAAAAAGTTTTAAAAATGGTAGTTATTTCTGGAGCACTGATTTTAATAATGCTTAAAGTGAAACAATAAAAGTATAATATTCCTCTAAATTTTATACCTGGGGGGTGTGTATAGTATACCTGTAAAGGGGCACATGTTTCCCGTACTTACAACTGTCCCTGCAAGTGTCATTTCTGCAGGAAAAAAAGTCATTTAAAATCACTCGCGGTTATAATGAATTGTCGCTCCCCATAATACAGAGAAGTCATTGAAAGTCATTGATAAAAAAAAAGTGCGGGGTTCCCCCAAATTCAATTACCCTTCAGGTCTGGTATGGATATTAAGGGGAACCCTGTGTCAAATGAAAAAAAAATGATGTGGGGTTCCCCCTAAATTTCCATACCAGACCCTTTATCAGAGCACGCAACCTGGCAGGCCGCGGGAAAAGAGGGGGGGTGAGAGAGCGCCCCCCCTCCAGAACCGTACAAGGTCACATTCCCTCAACATTGGGAGGATGCTTTGGGGGTCTGTGACACCTCAAAGCACATTTTCCCCATGTTGATGAGGACAAGGGCCTCATACCCACAACCCTGGCCAGTGGTTGTGGGGGGGTCTGTGGGTGGGGGGCTTATCAAAATCTGAAAGCCCCCTTTACTTCAGAGGGGGGCAGGGTCACCCACACATCATTGGGGAAGCCAGGCTTTCCCCCCCACATCAGAGGGGGGCAGGGGTCAGGTAACAGGTGGCCCCGCCCTCCTCATATAAGAAATGTCAGGCTGCCAGGATCCCCGCAGTGTCTCTGCCAGTGGAGACAGAGGATGGATGGACTGTGCTGCGCTGGACTGGAGGGAGAGATCACCCGTCGCTGGATTAGATCAGCCATCGCTGGACCCCAGAGAGATGATCATCCATCGCTGGATAGCAAGATTAGATTACCACCTCTGGAATCTTTTTTAATTTTTCTTTATTTTTAATAAAGGACTTTTTCAAAAGTGTGTTTGTCTTTTTTAACATTCTTTTACACCTTCTTTGTGAAATGGTAGGGGTATTTTTGTACCCCCTTACCATTTCAAACGGGGGGGCCGGGATCTGGGGTCCCCTTGTTAAAGGGGGCTTCTAGATTCTGATAAGCTCCCCACCCGCAGACCCCCACAACTATTGGCCAGGGTTGTGGGGATGAGGCCCATGTCCTCATCAACATGGGGACAAGGTGCTTTGAGGGGTCACAGACCCCCAAAGCATACTCCCAATGTTGAGGGCATGTGGCCTGGTACAGTTCAGGAGGGGGGCCACTCTCTTGTCCCCCCTCTTTTCCTGTGACCTGCCAGGTTGCGTCCTCAGATAAAGGGTCTGGTATGGATTTTTAGGGGGACCTCCACGCCATTTTTTTCTTAATTTGGCGTGGAGTTCCCCTTTAAAATCCATACCAGACCTGAAGGGTCTGGTATGGATATTTAGGGGGAACCCCACGTCATTTTTTTTTTCAATTTGATGCAGGGTTGCCCTTAAGATCCATACCAGACCTGAAGGGCCTGGTAATTTAATTTGGGGGAACCCCACGCTTTTTTTTTTTTATCAATGACTTTTCTCTGTATTACGGGCAGCCGACAATTCATTATAGCCGCGAGTGATTTTCAGTGACTTTTTTTTCTGCAGAAATGACACTTGTGCAGGGACAGTTCTAAGCACGGGAAACATGTGCCCCTTTACAGGCACACTATAGACACCCCCCAGGTACGAAATTTAAAGGAATATTACACTTTTATTGTTTCACTTTAAGCATTATTAAAATCACTGCTCCCGAAAAAACTGCAGTTTTTAAAACTTTTTTTGCATTGATACGATGTCCCTTGGAGCAGGACCCAGGTCCCCAAACACTTTTTAGGACAATAACTTGCATATTAGCCTTTAAAACTAGCACTTTAGATTTCTCCCATACTTTGAAAAAATATATTATTAGGAAAAAGGAAAGGGGGAAATGAAAAGTAAAAAACAATATATTCAAAACTATTATTTATTTTTAAAAAAGAATTTTTTTAAAAAATTTTAAGAATGAAAACAAAAACAAGGGAAAACACATCAAGTCTTAACTAAATATCCTGTCAAGATTTATACAGTCTACACAGAGTTTATATTCATTTCCATATAAGTATCAAAAAAAATAATAATTTAAGAGCTTATACAATTATACAAGGAGTAAATGAGACAGGATATCAGGAAACTAAAACTTAAATATATTGTGGCGCTCTACATGTTTCGCGTTTTTGAACGCTTCTTCAGGAGCTTTAACAATTTTGTTTCTTAATGGGTATGCCCCAAGAGAACTGTACCAGAGGGAAGAGGGAAGATAACCAGAGAACGTTTTTCCAAAATAGAATAAAGTAACCAGTTTTCAATTCAGGAAGACACTTCAATCTATGTATATGCCTGCAGTCTAGCATAGATGCCCCAGATACCATGTAGTATGGAGTGGCCAGAGACGGCATAGGAAGGGGTTCTGGTACCCCGTATTCTTTAAAATGAAGTTGTAACTTCCAGCAGCATCAAAGTGCAAAAGAGGTGGGAACAAGTTCTCCCAAAATGATCCAAGTTAAAAGGGGGGATCCTTGTTAGCCCCTATATTGTTCCATCTGGTGCAGAAGTGGGACCGCTGTCTATGGGGATTTCTCCCATAGACTTGTACAGGGTGTTCCGCGGCTTTTCAAATTTGCCACGAACACCCCAAATTGTTCACTATTCGCCGAACAGGTGAACAGGCAATTTTCGAGTCGAACATGAGTTTGACTCAAACTCAAAGCTCAGCCCTACTGTGCAGCAATACCGGTTCCTGAAATTCCAGCCAATGAGGCTGTAGCACTGTTCCTGCAATAAAGTGGCCCAGTCTGAATGAAATCCAGGGCCAAATGTGTGTCCCAGTCCAGCCCTCTATCTATCTATCTATCTATCTATCTATCTATCTATCTATCTATCTATCTATCTATCTATCTATCTATCTATCTAATTTGAAATACATCTCTACAATATAAGTGCATTTGTTTATTTTATTTTTATTTTTATTTTACTTTCCCACAATGCACTGTTGAAAATCCAGCTGCTAGCGGTAAGGCAAGGATATTTTTTTTAACTCAGAAACTTTGGCACAGATGCTCATTGTGTTTGTATTTTCCTTCCTACAGACAGTGAAAACTGCATGAAATGTCCTGATGATGAATGGCCAAATGAGAAGAAGGATCGGTGTCTTCCCAAATTGGTGGAATTTCTCTCATACACTGATGATACAATTGTTTCAGTATTTTCATCTGTCTCCATCCTCTGTTGTCTTCTGACTGGCTTAATATTGGGGGTATTTATACATTACCAGGACACCCCCATTGTTAAAGCTAATAACCAAAACCTGAGCTATCTTCTCCTGGTCTCCATCATGCTGAGCTTCCTCTGTGTCTTCTTGTTCCTGGGCCGCCCAGTAGATGTAACCTGCATGCTGCGTGTGACCTCTTTCGGTGTCATCTTCTCAGTTGCTGTCTCTTCTCTACTTGCCAAAAGTATCATGGTGTGTATTGCTTTTAAAGCCACCAAACCTGGGAGTCCATGGAGGAAATTGATGGGAGCCAAGCTGCCCAATTTTATCATTTGCATGTTTTCACTGCTTCAAGTAATAATCTGTGTTTCTTGGTTATCCATTTCTCCCCCATTCCAGGATAAAGACACTCACTCTTATCAGGGAAAGATCATCATTCAGTGTAATGAGGGTTCAGTTATCGGCTTCTACTCTGTCCTGGGATATATGGGGCTTCTGGCAGCTGTGAGTTTCATTATAGCTTTTTTAGCCAAAACATTGCCAGACAGTTTTAATGAGGCCAAGTACATCACCTTCAGCATGCTGGTGTTCTGCAGTGTCTGGATTGCCATGATCCCGGCCTATCTGAGCACTAAAGGGAAAGACATGGTGTCTGTGGAGGTTTTTGCTATATTGGCATCAAGTTCTGGACTTCTTGGCTGTATATTTTTCCCAAAATGCTACATAATTCTGTTCAAGCCTGACCTGAATACAAAAACAGGTTTGCTTGAAAATAAAGGATAATATATATTTATATATTTTTTTTATGTACGATGACCCTTGGAAATAAAAATATTATCTATAATATATAGAGCTAACATTATAGTTATATCTATATCATTGTAAATTGTAGTATTTTACTAATGTAGTAGGATGAGAATGAATACTGTTAAAGTTTAAAGTTTAATTATTAATACTTACTCTTCCAATGGGCAGTTAGTATAATTTTTTGTTTTCTTGAAGAGCTTTGGACACCACTGATATCCAACACTGTGGATTTGTTGCAGACCTTGTCCCCTGCTTGGTGTAATGGTTCCTACCACTGGTCTACTATAGAACAAAGTAATCACTTAGCAGGGAGGAACCACTGTGATCAGAGGGCAGCATAGTTTCCAAATGATCCTAAAGTATGACACCAGCGCTACCCATATCTCCGAGAGAGAGAAGATTTCACTCACTGCATTCCAGAACCTTCCATTAAACATATTCTTTTATAAACTGTTTGTAAAGTATTTTGGACAGGGTTGCTTCAGATATATTGCATGTAGATGTCTATATGAACAAGTACATTTTGCCTGGTGCATTCTAAAATATTTCTCTAATACTAAATAAATGTTTAAATGAGCATGTTTACAGTAAGTTCACATTTTAATTGATACGATTACTTCATTTTAAATAATATTTTCTTAATGGAATAAAAACGCAAACTCCTCATATAAATTTTATAATTATATAAATGCTGCTGCTATAAGGGAATATTCAGTTTCTCCATACAATCCAAGAAGGACGTTTGTATATAACAATCTGGTACCAACACAAAAACAATAGGTTCCATGTACTCACTGTCAATTATAGACTTATTTTCAAGACAGCGTATAACAACAGCATGTACCCACTCATAAATAGAGATGAGCTTTGGGTTAAATATGAGTTTGACCCAAACCCAGCCTGTTGGCCGTTCAGCAAATGGATGAACAAAATGGGCAGATTTGGCCAGATTGTCCACCTGCCCAAATCTCCAACTGATCAAGTCAGTAAGCAATCACTTAATGACAAATCCGAGCAAGCTTGTAAAAATCTGCCTGGGATCCCACGTCTCATCAGTAACCATATAAGGACATCATTGTGAATGGTGTAAATGTAGATCTACATCTCTGGACAACATGATTGTCATTGTGGACATCATTTTTTAAAGAAAGGTTTTATATTAAAAGAAAAAACCTGACACCATCCCTATTACAACGTAAGATCTAAGAGGTCTATGAGATCTAATCATCCTGCACCTGTCTATGTATTGTATCATCATATCAGACATTTTTATGTCTTTATATTGTTTTTAATGCTTTTTAACTACATCTGGACCAGCCGCCGCACTTTTACTGAGGCTGGTTGGCTCCCCTGGACAAAACAATGTTAGCTTACACCGCTTTGCCTTTTGACCACTAGAGGGACGCGCGCTCTGTTGGAGGCATGCCGCCAGAGCCGATGCAAATGCCCAGTGGGCGCGATGCCTGCCAGGCACCCGCAATCGCTTGTGACAGAGCGAAAATCGGGATCTGTGTGTGTAAACAGATCTTGGTTCTCTCAGGGGAGAGGAGGCTCATTGTGTGTTCATACTGATTATGATCTGTCATCTCTCCTAGTAAGTCCCATCCCCCCCAAAGTTAGAACACACACAGAACACAGTTAACCCCTTGATCGCCCCCTAGTGTTAACCCCTTCACTGTCAGTGACATTTATACTGTAATCATTGCATTTTTCTAGCACTGATCTCTGTATAATTGTCACTGGTTCCAAAAATGTGTCTAAAGTGTCCGATGTGTCCGCCGCAAAATCGTGGTGCTGATAAAAATCGCTTACTAGTAAAAAAAAAAAATAATAATAAAAATGCTAAAAATATATCCCCTATTTTGTAGACGCTAGAACTTTTGCACAAACAAATCAATATACGCTTATTGCGATTTTTTTTTCAAAAATATTTAGAAGAATACATATCGGCCTAACCTGAGGAAAAAAATGACTTTAAGAAAAAAATAAAAATTGGGATATTTATTATAGCAAAAATACCACCAAAAGAAAGCTCTATCTGTGGGAAAAAAAAGGACGTTAATTTTGTTTGGGTACAGCAGCACACGACTGCGCAATTGTCAATTAAAGCAACGCAGTGCTGAATCGCAAAAAATGGCCTGGTCATTGAGCAGCCAAATCTTCCGGGGCTGAAGTGGTTAAATACATTTGTATATATTTATTTCTACCTTTGTTGTATCTTTGCACCTTTAAAATCCTAAACCAGTTGATCCTTATTACAACGTTATAAACAAAGGGGAAAAAGAAACCCCAAGTCTCCAACAAGCGAGCCTGGAATAGGAGATGTTTGATTGTCACACAATACCCAAAATAGAAATGATGGCTAAAAAGAAACAATAAATCTTTATTATTATATACAAGACAGAAGAGCCGGCAACTCCAAAGTCCTTTTTGCAAAAATGTATTGGCTACATAGGAGCATTAAAAAGCAAACCACTGACGCGTTTCGGCATGAGCCTTACTCATAGCAAGTTTACAATGAAATAATAAAAACATTTATAAGGAAACAGATACAAAACTCTATCCTCTTCTGAGGCACAAAGAGGTCTAATTGCCTCATTATCGCTCAGGAGTGTACCCTATGTATGAGGATACTCCCAGGAGGGAGGGGAGAAGGGAAAGCACTGGGTCCTAAAGGAATAATGTTAATAGGTATTGCAATCAGCATGGTTACTTAACAAAACAAAAAAAAAATATTATTACAAAGTGTTTGATAAAGCATTCAATACACACACATATATAAGGGTAAACAATATACCACGAATTAGATAAATTAGTACATGTCTGGGGAAAAATGTATGTGCAGAGATGTTTGAGCACAGTGAAAAACTATAGCGAAAAAAACAAAAAACATCTTTATAATGACTTAAAATATAATTGTCCTTATTAAAAATTGATCCATATTATAAATTATATATATATATATATATATATATATATATATATATATATATATATATATATATATCCAAAATATTGAGCCTAAAGGACCAACACATTTCGCATAAGTCCAGTGCTTCTTCAGGATCCACAAGCTCTCTATATCAAAAATATGGAGAGTTCCAAAGCCACAATTAGAAAACCTTTCCTTTGCCATATTTACAAATGGTGGGGGGGCAACATAGACATAAACCAGATGTGTCATCTCACCTAAAAAGCACCAAATATACGTCAGCCTTCCAGTGTAACAAGGATTATCCAGGTTTTATATCAGCAAGAGAAACAAAGTATATTATTTTACTGATATCTCACCCCTAGCCTCTTAAAGATGGATATCCCAGGAAATCGACCACATGCCTCAACCCGCCCCCCACAGTAATCGGAGGCACTGAGTGGAATGCTTCTCCGCACCCCAAAACGTCCCACCCACAAATTTCTGAGAACCGATTGATGCGTGGAAACTGAAAGTCACACATCCGTCATAGATAGATGATGCACATGAGGAATCATCTGATCAAGGCGAGCGTGCATTAACTAAAAATAACCAAACTTCACCACAGACAGCAGGTTGGTGCCGACCACCAATCCCAAGTGCCAAACATGATATATAACATCCTACAAAGAGCCACATAAGAGGTCTCAGAAGAAAGAAGAAAGAGGGCTGTCCAAACCATGGCCCAGGACAATCAGAAACATGGAGGGGGACAAGCAAAAAAAAAAAAAAAAACCCCAACCCAAAAATGAGCATAAAGGACTAACAAAATAATAAAAAAATAATAATATTCATTGGCCTTCTTGTTCATTAACCCCCCTGACGGTCTTCCTGAGTCTGGCTCGGGGTGGAATTTTTATACCAAAAGCGGTAACCCCGAGCCAGACTCGGGACTGCATCGCTGGATCCAGGAGGAGGTTTACTTACCTTCTCCCTCGGATCCAGCGTTGTCTCCCCGCTGTACGAGCGAGCCGTGTCTCGCTCGATCTATCACATCGCCAATCTCCGTTCCCTGCGAGCGTTGTGACGCACGGGGACGGAGATCGGCGCCAAATTCAAAAAGAGAAACACACAGTATACATACAGTATA
This sequence comes from Lithobates pipiens, assembly GCF_037356315.1. NCBI lineage: Eukaryota > Metazoa > Chordata > Amphibia > Anura > Ranidae > Lithobates > Lithobates pipiens. The sequence continues at coordinate 521,338,236 of NW_027507718.1, forward strand.
ATGTAATCTTACAGATTGCATTGCTGTATGTAATTATTTCACATCCCTTTTGTCCCTAGTGGTCTGCCCAGTGTCCTGCATGCAGTTTTATATTATAAAAACTGTTCTTTATGCCTGGAAACTGGAGATTGTCCATAGCAACCAAAACTGTCCCTTTACATCAAAAATAGAAAACAGCGATAATAAATTGGAATCACTCGCAGAATTGAGGGATAGTGATTTGTGGGGAGATCCGTCATCAAATATTGAAAAGTAATGACAGTGACAATTCTGCAACTGAGCAAATTTCTATGTTTTTGATTACATTATTGAATAATTTTTAGTATTGTTATATTATTATTTGGTACAAATATTTATAATTATTTATTATATTATAATTTATGATTTCATTTTTCAAACTTTATTATACCCGGTATGTCTGTTAGACTCTGGTTTGGACAGATTTAAGTGAGTTATTCCTAAGAATTACAGGACTACAATATAAAACGCCAAATTTTCATGCAAAATAATGGTACCGCTTTTAGCACCTAAAATCCGAAATAATCGTACCGCCAGGGAGGTTAAGGCCTGGCCTATTGCATGATTTTAAATAATAGATCCATCTGCATTCTTTTTGTAAACTCATTTTATTCCCCCTTCTAGAATGTGGGTGAATCCATTCCAATGCTACAAACTTTAAGACCCCAGACTTATACTTATGAACAAAGGCAAAATGGTGGGCCGCAGAGTTTTCTAAATGACTACCTGTGTATCATTGACATGATCTTAGATGCTTTTCCAAAATTTACATTTTGTTTTACCCACATAAAATGCATTAACCACTTAACAACTGAGCTATAGCCGAATGATGGTTAGAGCGCTGCTAGATAACTCTGGGAGGGCATACATTGACGTCCACCCCCTGGGGAGTGCACATTGGAGTATCCGTGACGCATCACGGATCACTGTAAATGGCCTCTGACAGCGGCTGTTTACCATGTGATTGCTCTGTCAAATGACAGAGTGATCACTTGTAAAACAAAAAACTTGTAGAAAAAAAATGACATATTCAAAAGACTTGACAACTTCCGCTTCCGGCACCGTATCTGAGGGACAGGGAGAGCAGTGGCTCCCCTCAGACCGCAGAGAAATCAGCATACTAAACCTCGGGGCAGCTCTCAACCCACAGGAAAACCCTCACCCACCCTCCCAGCATTGCCGTAGATGGAACGGTACCTCACACAGCCGTGATCTCTCTCGAGGGACACTTCTCCTTCTCCCTTAGGAGCTCCAGGGAAACCTATGATGGCCACCGCAGCATGTCCCTCATCTCTCTCACAGAGCAAACACCATTCAAAAAACCCAGGTAACCTCAGTGAAAGAGAGACTTCCTATGAGGACATAGAAGCTAGTTGTATCGGAATCCAATTAGACATATAGCTCCTTTGATAAGATCACTCAGGCGGTGGCAGATCTGCTTTCCCCCACCATCACAGCCGTAGTAGATAGAGCGGTGTCAGCAGGCATAATGCAGCTGTAGAAAGAACTGGTAGAACACTTACAGAGGCTGACAGAAGCTGAACAGCATATATCTTCAATAGAAGATGACCAATATAATATGAGCACAACCATGGAGAAATACATCCAGGCTCAGCAACATCTGCAGGATCGAATGTAGGACCTGTAGAATCGCCCCAGAAGGAACAATCTGAGGCCAATCGGCCTCCCTGAATCCCACAAACATGGCTTACTCCTAGATCTATGCACCTGCCCCCTTCCAGAATCCCTCAGTATAAATCACTGTTGCACCGTGGAAAGGGCTCACCAGATCGGGGCCCCTGAAAATGATCGCAAGCACCCAAGACCAATAATAGCAAAATATCTCAACCATGCCAATCGCACAGACATGTTGCAGAGCTTTCAGAAAGCATGCTCCGTGGTGATAGAGGGTCACAAGCTGCAAATTTTCACAGCAATTCCAACCCATGTGTGCAGAGGTATACAGTAGGAACATCCGTTTCAATTTAGCCTACCCGGCAATTCTTCGTCTACAACCCCCGTATGGAGAACAGCTCACCTTTTAATCTCCAGAAATGGCAAACGCCTTTCTGCGCTCACTTTCACGCAGACAAACCACATCTGAAACCTACGCAGACAAAGTGAAACATGGGCCTAGAGAGCAAAGGAGCTCCAGGAAGGAACCCCCAAAACATCTAAAGGCCATCTCTTCAATTGACCAGCCTGATCATCGCTGAACTTGCCCTCTGACAGGCGCCTCACATTCATTGGTGTGTGGGTAAATATATCCTTTGAGCTCCAGCTTTCCAGGAGTCTATAGCCTCTAGAACAGACAAAAAAGTCTGAACCTAGACCTATCACACGATACCTGTCAGTTGAGTTTTATAAGGTGATTTAATAGATACATGTGCTGTTTCATCAATGTATGATCTGTTCTCAGTTATTGTTTCTGCTACTAGACCTTACAATGTTTCTTCCCACAGGAGAGGTTATATGAACCTTCACCACTTGTTCTACCCACTAATGAATTCACAAGCCAAGGAAACGTGGATGGCCACTAATTAATCTACCACTTAATCAGTGGAGTAGCGCCCAATCTCACTCTTACATCTTTCTGGCCTGCGGGCTAGCGGTTCAACCGGTGGTGAAAATGCATACGGAAAAAAGTGAAGTCTCAAAATTTTTGGTTTCTCAGTATTATTCTGTTATCATCGGTCATTTAACACAGGTAAACTCCACATACAACCTCATACACTATTTTACCCTTACCTGATCCATGAATACTCTACAAATAACATCCTGGAATGTTAAGGGGCTCAGACATCTAAAAGATTAAAATCAGACATAGCATTGCTCCAGGAGACATACCTGGTGGAAAGCAACTTCTTCCAAATGAAGAAGCTATGGGTAGGAAAGGTGATAAGTTCAGCATCCAAGGGTCGCAAGGCAGGTATGTTTATACGTTTACATGAAAAATTAACATACGATTTAGTGTCTGTCCACAAAGATGAAGATGGCAGGTTAGTTTTAATTCACCTCAGATTCCTGACAAGAGAAGTAAGGATAACTAATATCTATGCCACTAATTCTCTGGACAAATCCTACTTTATCGACCTAACATCCCAACTAGCAAACAAGACCAGCTTTCCCAACCTCATAGGGGTGATTTCAATTCATTCATTAACAATAATGAAGATAGATCTAATCCCCACTATAGACCAAGATCAACTACACGGGACCAGATCACCCACTTCTACCACATGGTAAATGCCCTTCAATTGAGAGATACATGGAGAATACACCATCCTCTGGATAAAGAGTTCACCTACTTCTCTCCAGTCCATAACTCTTTTGCCAGACTTGACTACTTCCTCTGCACCCCTCCCCCCCTCTATAATGTTAGAGATTCATTTATCCACAACATGGTCATATCAGACTATTCCCCTATCTCGGTCACCCTACATAATCTCTGGACCCGCCCAGCCTATAGACAATAGCTCTTCCTGGCACACTTAAACCAAAATGACAGTTTAAAAAAAAATGTTATACAATGTATGGTTGGAATATGCCCACAATAGCTCACATTAAGATAACCCACATTTGTTCTGGGAGGCGGGCAAATCATTCATGCATGGAAGGATCATATCCTTTGTATTGGCCTATAGGAAAACCACCCAAAAACAATATCTAGAGGCCAGCGACAGAATATGAACTGCCCAAACACGACTTAACCGGTTCCCTACCGGCGCACGCCGATGTACGTCGGCAGAATAGCACGGGCAGGCATATTGGCGTACAGGTACGTCCAATCTTCAATGCCGTCCTGCCATCGCAAGCGGCTGCACACTCGCATGCCTGTCGGGACCCCATGAGTCCAGTCGCGGGTCCCGCGGACTCGATCGCCACGGACCTACCCGCGATCATCTCAAAGGGCGGCTGAATGGAGGAAATGCCGTGTAAACAGCATTTCCCCATTCTGCTAGCAACTAGTGACATTGATCTCTGCTCCATGTGATTGGAGCAGAGATCAGTGTTCACTAAATGAAAGCCCAGCCCCCCACAGTTAGTAACACACCCCTAGTAACACTTAACCCCTACACTGCCACCCACTGGTTAACCCCTTCACTGCCAGTGTCATTTACACGGGAATCACTGCATTTATATAGCAGTGATTACTGTATAAATGACAATGGTCCCAAAAATGTGTCAAAAATGTCCGATGTGTCTGCCGCAATGTCGCAGTCACAATAAAAATTGCTGATCGCCGCCATTACTAGTAAAAAATAAATAATAAAAAATTATTAATAAAAATGCCATAAAACTATCCCTATTTTGTAAACGCTATAACTTTTCCGCAAACCAATCAATAATCGCTTATTGTGATTTTTTTACCAAAAATATGTAGAAGAATACGTATCGGCCTAAACTGGGGGAAAAAAAATATTTTTTTTATATGTTTTTGGGGGATATTTATTATAACAAAAAGTAAAAAATTATGCGTTTTTTTCAAAATTGTCGCTCAATTTTTGTTTTTGTTTATAGCGCAAAAAATAAAAACCGCAGGGGTGATCAAATATCACCAAAAGAAAGCTCTATTTGTGGGGAAAAAAAGGACATCAATTTTGTTTGGGAGCCATGTCGCACGACCACGCAATTGTCAGTTAAAGAAACGCAGTGCCGAATCTCAAAGAGTGATCTGTTCTTTGACCAGCAAAATGGTCCGGTCTGTAAGTGGTTAATGAGCAGAACACCCCATAAAATCATAAGTATTGGCAGAAAGCCAAGGACCGCTTTGATACCTGTGCAAATAATCTAGAAAATGATACATACTCAACTACAATACCACAAATACAGAAATAAGGCAGGGAAGCTATTGGCCAGACTTACCAAGGTACAGTACATACCTTCCCACCAATATCAATGCCCTGCACAATCCCAATGGTACACTTTCCACATCTCCCAACAATCTATAGATCCCACCGAAAAAAGCAAATGGTTAGACTTAACGTCCCTCCTCTGGATGAACCCAGATCTGTTAAAAACGTTAAATATCCCAATCACTAAAGAGGAAATCATGGTTTCCATTAATGGCCTGCCAATTGGAAAAGCTCCAGGCCCACACCCAAATTTTATGAAGTAATAAAAGAGACAATTACCACTCTTTACTAGCAGTCTACAATTCAATATGGGACCATACCTTCTGACAGGACATCAAGCAAACATAAAACTGATTGCCAAAAAAGGAAAGGACCCAAGGAACCCAGGGTCATACTGCCCAATTTCATTGCTAAACATAGATTCCAAAATCCTCTGTACGATAATAGCCTCCCGATTAGCAAATATTATGCCATCTCTTATTCATCATGCGCAGTCAGGCTTCACCAAGGGTAAGTCAGCCTCATCCAATCTAAGAAAAGTCCTAGCCGCCTAGCCGAATATGCAAAACAACACCCCGTTGAAGATATAACAATCATTACCATAGATGCCGAAAAGGATTTGATAATGTTAGGTTTCAATGGCTATCCTTAGTGATGCAAAATTGAGGGATATCAGGCACCTTCTACCACTTCATACACAACCTTTATTCTGCACCGTCAGCCACAGTAATACCTGCAGGAGTACAATACAACCCCATACGGTTACATAAAGAAACAAGATAGGGATGTCCCCTCTCACCCCTGCTATTTAATCTAGCCATTGAACCCCTTTCACAATATCTCAGCACCACAGCCCCCATTCAAGGAATGCCGGATGATATTTTGATATTCACGACTTCCCCCCAAACAGATATACCCGCCATACAATCAACTTTCAACTCCTTTCGTAAATGCTCTGGCCTGAAAATAAACTTTGCCAAGTGCAAAATCCTTCTTCTAGGTACAAGTGCAACATGTTCATGGATGCCCTTCTCCCCCTTCCACATAAGCAAGAAACAAATCACCTATCTAGGCATTAAAATAGATAAGGAACCATCCTCTCTTTACTATCTTAACTATCCTTTTTTGATTTAAAAAATTGTGGGTGAATTGGAGGCCTGGCCAACCTTCCACTATCACTCTTTGGGAGTTGCACGCTCTTTAAAATGGTCAGCTTTTCTTGCCTTTTATGCCCCCTACAAACTTTACCATTATTACTGAAACATAAAGATATACAGAACTTAAATGACAACTTTTCTATGGAAAAAGGGTAAACCGAGAATAGCCTTGACCAAACTAATTCTCCCAAAGAGTGTGGGGGGGGGGGAACAATCTTCCGAACATTAGAGTATACAATCTAGCGTGTTTACTGAGAACAGGAATGGATTGGACTTTACATTCATCAAAATACTCCAACTATGGTTTAGAATCTGACATGGTTCATCCAATAAATGTATCCGCTCTCTTACATAGCTCGCTGCAACAAATCCCGAACCATATCAAACAAATTTGTTTTTCAGAGACACAATAATAGCCTGGAAGGAGGTGAGGAAAAAGTTGGGTCTTTCACCCTATTTATCCAAGTTCCTTCCAACCCAAGGCAACCCCATGTTCCCCCTTGGACTTTAACCAAAGCATATTCTCTATATCATGGTGAAAATGGTACCCTTAAGCCCTTCCACCTCTTTATGGAAAAATTCCACCTACCTACCCTTCACTTTCTACAAGTTTCACAATACTCAGATTTCATCAGAAAAACCTCCCCAAAGAAAAACATCAAATTCCAACCCTCTTTCTTGGATAAACTACTTGCGGAACATCAACACTCTATCACAGGAATATACCACCCTCTAAATGTGACATTTACAAAGCCCATACACAACAGCTCGATTAAATCCTGGATAACAGACCTACTCGGGCTACAGCATCACCAGAAACATTATTCCAAACAAATCCTGGATGGAAACTCAGTTCAAATTGATGCATAGGGCCTACTACCCATTTTCATCAAAACACTGATCCACCACAGGAGCTACCGGCCCATGGTGTTCACTCCATATACTTCACCACCTCTGGCTCTGTCCATGGATTGACAACTACTGGTCCACAATCCTTAAGTTCATACAAGAAGTGACTAATTGCCAACCCAAGAAAGACCCTATGGTTCTTTTGTTCAGATACCCATCACCAAAAAATGAATCCCCAATTACCTCTAACATAATACCCCAAGAAAATCTTCAATGGATGCTCCTCACACTACTCATAGCCCTCAGAAACATCTTTAAGCATTGGATCTCTCCCACACCTCCGACCTTATCCGAAATGATACGAAATCTTAAAACCCTGCTCTGTCAAGAAAAATTGGATGCCATGATCCAACATACATGGTCCAATAACAAATTTAAAAAAAAGATGGTCATCCTTTATCGAATGCTGTCTAGCATCTTCACAAAAAAACCTACTTAAATTCACCTTCCTTTTCATTTTCCGAAAAGGGTCTCATTTCAAGCACAAAACCTCTCCATGGTTAACCATACCTAGCCACCTTTTTAATACTGTTTTGATACTGTTTAGATGTCTACATTGTATTTAAGAATGTTATTTGTTAGGACCAATATAAATAAAAGATCTACATGTGGATTATTATTACTATTTACTATTTTATTCAGGGTTTCACCTAGGGATACAGAAGGGGGACAATCACCAGATGTCCTTATTCGGTTTCCCCTCTTCCTTCCTTCTCTCAATTTCCCTCTTCTCTTTTGTAGTAATGGTTGTTATTATTTCCAAGATTTTATACCCTTCATGACGACAATGTAGGTAATCTATTCCTTCTCAAAACTAATAAAATATATTTGAAAAAAAAAAAGTTTTAAACAAACAAGTTAGGCTGCAATACTCACGTTCAATTAATAACTGTCCCTTAAAAAACAAAAAACTCTATGAGGGTTATTTACGAAAAGGAAAATCCACTTTGCACTGCAAGTACACTTGAAAGTGCAGTCCATCTAAATCTATGGGCTAGATCTGAAATGAGTGGAAGCTCTGCTGATTTTATCATCCAATCATGTGCAAGATAAAATGCTGTTTTTTATTGTCCTTGCATGTCCCCCTCATATCTACAGCGACTTTACTTCCAAGTGCACTTTCAGTGAAAAGTGGATTTTTCTTTAGTAAATAAGCCCCTATGTCTCATAGATTATACGTTGGGGTGTTTTCTTTCCAAATGTGTAATTTTTGGGGCGTTTCCATTGTCCTGGTGCTCCAGGGCCTTCAAAAGTGCAAGAGGTAGTCAGGAAATTAGATGTGTAATTTAGGCGCTTGGGTGTGAGAGCTGGAGATTCTGCCGGTTTTATACCTTCATACGGCGGGTCTGAGCTTATCCCCACAGTGGTCTTCTCATCTATCGTGATGGCTGTCTGCTTGATTGGTAATCCACATCCACCCTGTGTGCTTCTTGCAAGATACTTTTATGTAAGTGTATCTGAATAAAGTGTTACATGTTTTTACTATCACACTTACCCAAGCTCCCTCTTTCTGCTGTTTTTGCTTGTATCTCATCTATGATGGTTAAGACTTGTAACGTATATTTTAAATAAGAAGGAAAGGACTCAACATGAGATCTCAAGCAGGGATTAGCTTTTCATTTCTTACATCAGGGGACACAGAGCCATAGTAATTACTACGTGGGATGTCCCATAGAAATGGCAACTGAAGGGGGGGAGACACAACAAAAAGAAAAGGAAGTCAGAGGCCTTATACTGCAGCCTGCAGTACGCTGCGCCCAAAGGCAGAATCCTCCTGACCCTTAACATCGATTTGATAAAATCTGGTAAATGTATGAACTGAAGACCATGTCACGGTCTTACAGATCTGAGCCACAGAGGCCTGATGATACACCGCCCAGGAGGTACTAATTGCCCTGGTTGAGTGTGCCTTAATATGAAAAGGAGAAATATTCCTCTTTAAACCATAAGCCTGAATAATGACTTGACGAATCCACTTAGAAATAGTGGATCTAGACGCTGCTTACCCTCTCTTTGGACCATCCAGCAGAATAAATAAAATATCTGTCTTACGAACCTGAGCTGTCGCCTTTAAGTACACTCAGACTGCTCTTACTAAATCAAGGGAATATAGCAACCTCTCTTCCCTAGATCAAGGCTGAAGGAATGAAGGATGAACAATATCTTGGTTTAAGTGAAAACCTGTCACTACCTTTGGCAGGAATTCAGGATGAGGGCATAAAACCACCTTATCCTTATGCATAATCAGATATGGCTCCTTACAAGATAGAGCCGCTAGTTCAGAAACTCTTCTAGCAGAAGAAATGGCAACCAGAAAGACTATCTTTCTAGTCAACAGAACCAAGGGAATTTCCCAAAAGGGTTCAAAAGGCTGCTTCTGTAAAGCTGACAGGAACAAATTCAAATCCCAAGGATTTAGGGGTGGCCTGATCATAGGATTGATCCATGTTACCTCCTGCACTAAGCTATGCACTAAAGAGTGAGAAGCTAAAGACCTCTGAAAGAACACTGACAAGGCTGAGATCTGGCCCTTGATGGTATTTAGGCCAGATTCATCTCTAATCCCATCTGCAGGAAATTAAGGATTCTACCTATAACATATTTCCTGGGGTGCCAACCTCTGGATCTGCACCAGGCAACATATGCCCACCAGACACTATAGTAAATGATCCTGGAATCTGGCTTCCTGGCATTAATCAAGGTAGATATAACTGAAGGAGACAACCCACGATCCCTTAGAATGTGGGTCTTAATAGTCAGACCATCAAATTTAGCATCTATAAGGTAGGATGGAATACTGCACCCTGCGTGAGAATGTCCGGCCATAATGGAAGAGTCCAGGGAACTCCTACTGCCATCTTTATGATTTTGGCGAACCAAGGCCTTCTTGGCCACACTGGGGCCACAAGAATCATCTCCTTTTGTTCCTGCCTGATCCTGCGAAGAAGACACGGAAGTAGCAGAACTGGAGGAAATGCATGAATCAGAGAAAACTGATTCCATGGGAAGACTAATGCATCTGTTCCACAAGCTAGTGGATCCCTTGTCCTTGACACAAAGTTGTCAACTTTGTTGTTGAATCTGGATGTGAACAGGTCCACATCCGGGGTACCCCATCTCTGACATATCGCAAGGAAGATGTCGGGTTAAAGAGACCACTCTCCTGGAAATAATTGTTGGTGGTCAAGTAGTGACTGCCAATTCTCTATTCCAGGAATGAAAATTGCCGAAAGGCAAGCAACATTGTGTTCTGCCCAAGACAGAACGTAATTCACCTCTCTCTGGGCTGCATGACTCCTCGTGCCCCCCTGGTGATTGATGTACGCCATGGCCGTGGTGTTGTCGGAATGAATTCTGATGGGACAGCCCTTCAGTCTGACCATCCAGGCTCCTAGAGCCAGATGAATTGCCAAATTCCAAAATATTGATAGGCAATGTCCTTTTCAACCTGGACCTCTTCCCCTGGACAGAATCCTCTTCCAGGACCGCTCCCTAGCCTAAAAGAATGGCATCCGTAATTACTACCTTCCAGGTGGCAGGTAGAAATGACCTTCCTTTTTGAAGGTTGCTGGATATCAGCCACCAATTTAGACTCTGACGTACATTGGGAGCCAGCCTAATTGGAAAATCTAAGGCCCAAACCTTTTTGTTGCAGGCTGACAGAATTGCACTTTGTAGCAATCTTGAATGAAACTGTGCGTAAGGGACAGCCTCGAAGGGGGCCACCATCTTTCCCAACAGTCTCATGCACAACTGAATAGAAGGCTTTTTCTTTGCCTTGATGAGATGGATTAATTCTACAATGGAACTGATTCTCTTTGGAGGTAGAAATACCTTTCCCTGCCTTGTATCTATGATTAGTCCCAGGTACTGTACTCTCCTTGATGGCCTCAAGGAGGATTTTTATAGGTTGAGAACCCAGCCTAGAGATTCCAGGTAGTTTATCGTTGTCACCAGACCATGGTCTAACCCAGAAACCAAATGATCTACTAAGAGTAGGTCGTCCAAATAGGCTAGGACCATTATGCCCTGAGCCCTTAATCTGGCTAAAGCAGGAGCCAGAATCTTTGAGAACACCCGAGGAGCTATGGCTAGGCCGAATGGCAGAGCCACAAACTGAAAATGATGGCTTTCTACTTCGAAGCGCAGAAACCTTTGGTGAGGGGGAAATATTGGCACATGAAGGAAGGCATCCTTGATATCGATTGAAGCCAAAAATTCTCATCCTTGGAGGATGGCTACAACCGGCCGGATTGACACCATTCGAAACGATCGGATGTTCAAGTGCTGATTTAGATCTCTGCCTTGGATAGCAGATGATCTAGTGCTAGAAAGAGAACCTTCTTTCTTTCTGGATCTTTGGGAACACTTGATCTTAGAAACCGGGGAGATGGTAAAACTCGGAACTCTAGTTTGTAACCTAGAGAAACCGCAGAAGCCACCCACTTGTCCTGACATTGCTCCTGCCAGATCTTTGAAAATTGCAGGAGCCTTCCCCCCAACTGAGAGACCGGGGGCGCCCCTTTATAAGGAGGCTTTAGTACTCTGCTTTGTGGGCTTCTTTCCCCAAGATCTCTTTTGAACTTGGTGCTGCCCCTGAGGTTTTCCCTTTGAACCTGACAGCTGATGCCGTCAAGACTGCCTAGAGCCTGATGTCCCTGGTACAGGAGAAGAGGCGCGCTTAAATGAGAAATGTCTAAATTTCTTCTTTACTGGTAACAGAGAGCTTTTGCCATTGGAAATCCTCTGTAGGTATTTATCCAAATCCTCTCAAAATAACCATTCACCATGAAAAGGGAAACTGGCTAGGAACTTCGTGCACGGTGCTTCGGCTGACTAACTCTTAAGCCAAAGAATTCTGCGAGAATGCACCAGTCCCAACATCAGACGTGAGATCTGAATGGACGCATCTCTCATAGCATCTACTGTAAAACACAGTGCATCTGCTAAATCAGCGTACTGCTGGACCTGTTCAACAGGTAAAAATTTAAGCAACTCCTCAAACTGTTACTTAATAGCCTGGGATATACCCATTGCGGCAAGAACCGGCTGCACTGCTGAACCTGCTAAAGCCATCTGGTTCTCAGAAAAGTGCTCCAGCTTCTTATCTGCTGGATCCCTTAAAATGAGCGCATTATCAACCGGACATGTGAGGTTCTTATTTAGAGAGGTAATCGCCGGAATCAACCACTGGAACCCCCAATTTCCTATAGAAATCCTCTTCCATAGGATACAGTTTGAAGAATCTCTTAGGGGGATAAAACTGTTTATCCAGATGTTCCCACTCTGCATACATAAGCTTTCTAAGCCACGCATGAATAGGAAAGGCATCCCCAGCCAGAGGAGGTTTTAATGATCCTAACTTAAAGATGGGATCATCAGAAGCCTGCGCTGCAGGTAGCAAAAAAGTTGAGAGAACCAACTTAGTGAGATCATGCACAAGCAAACTCTCTTGCGGTGATACTCCTTCCGTGTTAGGATCCTCCGAAGAGGATAAACCAATATCTTCCAAAGATCTGCCTTATCCCCGGCACCCTGAACCTCCAGAGGAGGATCTTGAGTAGTTTATGGGGATCTACTGCATTTAACCCCGCTCTGAAGGGATAAAATCGCATCAAGTTTCTTCTCTAAACCAGCAATGGTAGAAAACAACACTTCAAGTGTAACATACTCAGGGGCTAAAGCGTCTTGAGCGACTGCAATAACACCTTCCCCTGACTGCTCAATCTGACCATTTAGCCATTCCCCCTGCGTGGAATACACCCCCCTTCCTCTTTAAAACAAGGAAGATGAATATCCCACGTGAGCGCTGGCATCATGGCAGGAGGGTAAATCCTCCGCTCAGCGGCCGCGGTTTGCCCAAAAAAAAGCAGCTGGCTGGCATTAAATCAGACAAAAATCACCAATCTGGGAGACCAGGAAGTGATCAGACCCCCCTTTCTCTTACCTGAGGGTCTGAGCTGGCTTGGACAGAGAGGAGAGTGGAGCTTCTGCTGTTTCCAGCGTCAGAATGGTGAGTGCTCAATACTGCCCCCAGTGGTGACACATAGACATGACATGACAACACAATACATGGTCCTCGCAGCAAGGTTTTATCAGAGATAAAAACCCAATCTTCACCCTTCACGGTAGGCTCCGAGACCTTAAAAGGAAACCTTTAGGAACTGGGGAACACTCAGGTTGACCCACAATCCTGGACCTGCAAGAAGACCCTGCCAGTAAACTTTTATTGGCCTTACTACCAAAAAGTACTGGATCCCAGGGCCCAGCTCTTTAAAGCATTCGCAAGCAAAACCTTGTGTCTTCGGATTGCGAGGCCCAGGTACCATTCATTTAGTCCATTATGGAGACATCAGAATGGATCCGGTCAGGATGGCTGGGTCTCATCAAAGGATTACTGTCCGTGGAGCTCAGTAAAACACATCCTTACTTGTGCCCAACATCTTAGACACTGGCGAAAAAACTGAGAACCTCCAGTAGTGGGAGGGGATATGTGGGGGAAGTTCACGCCTTAAGGGGCGTGCCAGTGTCCAGCACTTGATACGCTGATCTGTGGCCCCTGATGTAAGAAATGAAAAAAGTGTCAAAAAGGTTAAAAAAACAAAAGCCAAATTTGCATGCGCGAGGCTCCCAAGATGGCTGCGATCATCTAGAGCTCCGCTGCCTTGCGGAACAACGGGACCCCTAGCGCACAGCACGGCACACAACCTAACACCTCACGAGCAGAAAGGATAGCTTCCCTAAGACCCGGGGCACACCATCGGATGACCGGGGGACAGGTAAAGCGAAATCTGGGCCCGCTGTTCGCATCCCTGGATGAGAGGGAGAAATCCAAGATGGCCACCGCAGCACAGCTCCTATCCCAGGAATGCCGCTCCACAGGCTTGGCAGACTACAGGTCAGAAACAGACTTTCCACCCCTCCATGCCACCCCAGGCAGTCTCAGGGGCCCCCCAAAGGACACCACGCCATCCCCGACCTCCACTGTGTCCCTCCTGGAACGTACCCTCCATGAATTCTCCCCATCCCCCTCAGGAACACACATGGCTCCCCAGGCAGCCCTAGCCACCTAGGAGGTCTCTCACACAGACCCAGTATCCCACATGGATGCCTTATTCTGTAAATTCTCTGAACTGCTGGAGAAGGGACTCTCTCAAACTGCCCTGAAAATCACGGGGGAACTAAAAGCTGACTTTATTAACCTGGGCTCACAGATTGAAACGATCGAACACAAAATGGAGGACACCATTGCTAGATCCAACCAAAACTCCAGGCACATTTATTCGGTGCAGGAGCAACTTGACCTGGCTGTGGCCCGCATAGATGACCTTGAAACTAGGTCACGCAGATACAACATCAGAATCCGTGGGCTACCAGAATCGATAGTGGATGTTTCCACAGCGGTCCACGACCTAATCACACAGCTAATCCCTGACATCCCAGCTTCAAAACTGGAACTTGACAGGGTCCATAGAACCCTTGGCCCTCCTAGGAAGGATGGTACCCCACGTGATTTAATTGCCAAGCCCCACCATTTTTCTGTGAAGGAAGAAGTTATGAAGAGAGCCAGATCTCTGCAGCACGTCATGTGTCAGGGTCACCAGGTACAGATTTATGCAGACCTTTCTCCTTCTACCAAAAAGAGGCGGAGAGCCCTGAAACCCCTCTTGCTTGTGCTGATGCAGAGAGAAATAAAATACAAGTGGGCTTTCCCCTTCACTGTCCGATTCGCTGACAAACGGAAAACATACGCTTTCTCAACATTCCCTGAGGGGGAGAAACTTCTCACCTGGCTGCAATTTATTTCTCAAGAAGCGGTCATGGACACTTCTAATTCTGGGCATGGCTCACACAAATGGCCAACACCCAATAGTCCCCAATCTCCGCTGTGGACTTCCGGAAAAGAGCCAAGAAAGTTAAGGACAATGCACCTACCTGAGAAACACCCAGGCTTAAATTTCTACTCTTCATTCTCTGACTGGCCACCCGAGGTCCTGGAGAGGGCCAGAGGACTCTCCCCCATTCATCGGGAGACCTGTCCTCCACCTTTGCTGGGCCCTGCTCTTCACTAGGACTTCTATCGCCCCCATCCCTCCTCAGCCTTTCCTACCCCCGGACGCTTTGCTGTTCCCCATACCCTCCTCTGGACTGCCCTTGACCCCACTTCTGATCCATGCCCCCCCTGTTGAGCCCTAAAGAACTCTTAGAAACCACTACAGAGGGCTACAGACTCAAGCAACCACCCCATCTCTGGAGACTCTTTACTGGTTTTTATTTTGTTCAGAGTGGTCTGTCCCTGCGTCACCTAAACCCAATGTTTGGCCGTGCTTCACGTTTTTCTTTTATTGTTGTTATGTTAACAGATCGGGATTTATCCCATCTGGTGGTCCCTAGTTCTGCGAGGGATCACTTGCGTACCTCCCCCACCCTCGGTCTCTTTCGGGTGCCTGAGGGTCGGGACATCTGACCCCATGGGTCAGTTGATGTTATTGATCATTCTTAGGACTTCGGGGGGGGGGGGGGGTCTCCTGCCCCGAACTCCTCTTTCCTTTTTCAGGAACACTCTCTTTCCTTGTCCTGTCCTCTCTCCCCCTTACGTGATAAGCTACTTACTACGAATTGTTTGTTTAACACTGTCATATTTTCTAGGCATGTATTGGAACATCCATGCTACACTACACTCAACGAGATCACCACAGGCCGAGGATCCCACTACTGTTGCCGGGAGCTCCGCCACTAACTGGGTAAGTGAGGCCGCTTTCAGATACTGGGCTCCCCCTCTGCTCCATGACTGATCACCCGAACGCTAGGCTCAAGGTAGCCTCTCACAATATCCAGGGCTTTAATTCCCCCATCAAACGTAGAAAAGTTCTTGATTACTATAAGTCCCTGAAACTGGACATGATCTTACTTCAGGAAATGCACCTTCCTGTCCGGTATAGTCCCAAGTTCCTTCACACACACTTCCCCCAGTTCTATCTCGCCAACGCAGAAACTAAAACTAAAGGGGTAGCCATATTGGTAGCCAAAACGTGCAAATTCAAAAAAAGCTTTGAAATGGCAGACCCGGAGGGAAGATTCCTACTTATAAAGGGCACTGTGGGAGACCACCTTTATTCCCTGGTCTCCTACTATGCCCCGAATACAGGCCAAGTCAAATTTTTTGAATCCCTGCTGCACACCCTAGCCCCCCATTTAGAAGGGACAGTCATTATCGGAGGTGACTCTAACGTTGCCTTCTACAAATCCTCTCCCCTACATTCTCGATTGACCCGCCCCTCTAAAGCAAGCCTGCGGGTTGCCAAATTGATTCACGCCTATGGTTTGTCCGACACATGGCGGGAATTAAACCCCTTGAAGAGAAACTTCACCCACTTTTCAGCCCCACACCAATCCTATGCGAGAATTGACCACATCCTTGTACCTACTTCGCTCCTGCCCCAGGTCGTCAAAGCCTCCATCGCTGACACGGTGGTCTCTGACCTCTCCCTAGTTATTGTGACGATCCTCAGGGGATCGGGAGGGAGACACTCCAGACATTGGAGGTTAACCGGTTCCCGACCAGCGCACGCCGATGTACGTCGACAGAATGGCACGGGCAGGCATATTGGCATACAGGTACGTCCAATCTTCAATGCCGCCCTGCCATCAGGAGCGCGCCGCCGGCGGCGCACTCCCGCGCTGGTTGGGACCCCCGTGAGTCCGGACGCGGGACCCGCAGATTCGATCGCCGCGGGCATACCCGCGATCGTCTCACGGGACGGCTGAATGGAGGAAATGCCGTGTAAACAGCATTTCCCCATTCTGCCTAGCAACTAGTGACGCTGATCTCTGCTCCATGTGATTGGAGCAGAGATCAGTGTTCACTAAATGAAAGCCCAACCCCCCCACAGTTAGTAACACACCCCTAGGAACACTTAACCCCTACACTGCCACCCACTGGTTAACCCCTTCACTGCCAGTGTCATTTACACAGGAATCACTGCATTTATATAGCAGTGATTACTGTATAAATGACAATGGTCCCAAAAATGTGTCAAAAATGTCCGATGGGTCCCCACAATTTCGCAGTCACAATAAAAATCGCTGATTGCCGCCATTACTAGTAAAAAAAAATAATAAAAAATTATTAATAAAAATGCTATAAAACTATCCCTATTTTGTAAATGCTATAACTTTTGCGCAAACCAATCAATAATCGCTTATTGCGATTTTTTTTTTACCAAAAATATGTAGAAGAATATGTATCGGCCTAAACTGAGGGAAAAAAATGTTTTTTTATATATTTTTGGGGGATATTTATTATAACAAAAAGTAAAAAAGAATGCGTTTTTTTCAAAATTGTCGCTCTATTTTTGTTTATAGCGCAAAAAATAAAAACCGCAGGGGTGATCAAATACCACCAAAAGAAAGATCTATTTGTGGGAAAAAAAGGATGTCAATTTTGTTTGGGAGCCACGTCGCACGACCGCGTAATTGTCAGTTAAAGCGACGCAGTGCCGAATCGCAAAAAGTGGTCTGGTCTTTGACCAGCAAAATGGTCCGGTCTGTAAGTGGTTAAATGAATCTCTTCTGTCTGAACCAACAAGAATTGTGGAACTTGACAAAGCAATACAGGAATATTTTTCCATTAATGCGACGCCAGACATTTTCCCCGAAACCCTGTGGGCGGCACACAAAGCATTTATCAGTGGTAAGCTCATACAGCTGGGTACCCAAATTAAACGTGAAAGGCAATCAGATATTCTCAAGCTGGAAAAGGAATACTCAAAACTTAGAGCCCTACACAAAAAAGACCCTCTTCAAGTCCCCACCGCCCTACTTGACAAGACCAGATTAGAACTTAACCTTGTCCTAACCACTAAAGCTGAAAAATCTATTCAATGGTCCGGCCATAAATTCTATACACAGGCAGACAAAATAGGCACACTCCTAGCCAATAGACTCTCCCCTAGAACCAAGTTAAAAACCCTTCCCAAGATCATAACTGCGGGTCAGCCGCCCACCTCTAATCCGATCAAAGTACTGAACGCCTTTCAGGACTTTTACACTTCTCTATACAGCAGCCCTTCCCCCCCCCCCCCCCCAAGTAAACCTCCTTCCACAGTTTATGGAAGGGCTCCCCATTCCCGTTATTTCGGATGCTCACAAACAAATAATGGATTCCCCCATTCGGACAGAGGAAATTCTGGGAGTCATAAAGGACCTCCAGAAAGGTTCCGCTCCAGGTCCTGACGGTCTATCGATGCCTTATTATAAAGCTTTTGCTAATACTCTAGCCCCTCACCTAGCCAATCTCGCCAATTTCAAAGCTAATAGAAGCCCCCTAGATCCCCACCTAAACACAGAGTTCATTACGGTCATACCTAAACCCAATAAGAACTTGGAGGATGTCAGCAACTACAGACCTATCTCTCTCATTAATAATGATCTTAAAATTCTCACGAAAGTAATGGCCAATAGGCTGGCTTCCTTCATCGGGCAATACGTTCACAAGCACCAAGGCGGGTTTATCCCTGGCAGGCAGGGACCAGATCAAATAAGGAGGGCGGTAGATATTGTCTCCATATTGCAGTCTAATTGGGAGGGGGGACCAAAACAATCGGGCTTCCTTCTTTCCCTAGATATTCAGAAGGCCTTTGACTCGGTCTCCTGGCAGTACATCTTCCAGCTCTTTGAAAGGTGGGGATTTGAGGCTCTCTTCCTTGGCCTACTACAAGCTTTATACTCTCATCCGAGGGCCCAAATTAGACTTCAGGGTTACCACTCCACACCCATACCCATTACTAGGGGCACCAGACAAGGATGCCCCCTCTCCCCCCTCATATTTGCAATAGCTATTGAAACGCTAGCAATAGCAATTCGTCACAATACGGATATCGGAGGAGTCTAGTGCGGCAGCCAAACACACAAATGTGGGCTCTTTGCAGACTACATACTATTATTCCTCACCTCCCCCTAACCACCTTGCCTAATTTATCCCGAGTTCTAGACGACTTTGCCAAAATCTCAGGGCTACAAGTCAACTACTCTAAGCCCTTGTACACACGGTCGGAGAATCCATCGGAATGTGTCCTATCGGACCGTGTCGTCGGATAATCCGACTGTGTGTGGTATGCATCGGACTGATTCCGTCCGAATATCCATCGGACCAAATTTTCCAACATGTTGGAAATATTTCCCGACCAACTGGTTCCATCGGACATACTCCGATCATGTGTAGCGAATTTTGATCGGACCAAGTGCCACGCATGCTCAGATCAAATTCCTACATCAAAGCTATTGGCTACTAGCCTGAATGTAGTCCCATCGTAACAAAATTACGTCATCACGTTCTGAAAGATCGGATTTTTCGACAACTTAGTCCGACCGTGTGTATGCAACAGTTTCGGACACAATCCGTCGGACAAAATCCGACGGACAAAATCTGACGGATTTGGTTGGCAGAATCTCCAACCGTGTGTACAAGGGCTAAGTCTGTGGCACTCAATATATCTCTCCCCACCCAACTAGCTAACTCTCTTAAACAATCCTTCCCGTTCCAAATGGAGTGATACCTCCATCAAATACTTGGGCATCTCACTTACACCTAGAACTGAGATGTTGTATAATCAAAATTATCCCAAACTCTACAGGCAATTGGAAGCTGATCTCCGGTCATGGTCCAAACACGAATTATCCTGGCTTGGCCGGATTAACTCCATCAAAATGACACTCCTCCCTAAAATCTTATACCACTTTCATGCAGGGGTGGGTTGGGTCTACCCAATCTCCACAAATACTACCTCACAGCCCGTCTGGCCCAACTTTCCAAAATATACTCCAAATACGAGAAGCCGGACTGGATGTCCATTGAACGCCGGGACGTCCCCTCATTCACGTTAGACTACTTATTGTGGTGCCCTCCCAAAGCTAGGCCACCCATTCTCTCTCCCACCCTTTCCCATTCTTGCTCCCTGTGGGACAGTCTCCGTAGGGAGCCATCCCTGGTCTCTACAATACACCCCCTAGCTCACATCTTTCACAACCCCGCTTTCCCTCCTGGCCTCAATATTATCGCCTTCAAATGGTGGTTGGACAAGGGACTATACCGGATAGGACATTACTTTACCTCCAAGGGTCCAATCACTCTCTCCCACTGTATAGAACATTTGGAGCTCCCTGAATCAGAGAGATTCCGCTTCCAGTAAATATCTAATTTCATACACTGGCTATGGAAGAACAAGCCCCTCCCTCCCGCTTTTACGGAATATGAAACCTGGTGTGGTAGGATTGGGGAGCAGAGGGACGGCATATCAGTAATCTACTCGGCCCTCACTGGCCCAACGGCAAATCTCCTTATATGACAGCTTGGGATGCCGACCTTCAAACCTCCAACAGTCTGGAGACCTGGCAGACGGCCCTGGCTAAATCCTTCCCAGGGATCCAAAACATCTCACTCATGGAAGCTAGCATCAAATTGATAACTAGATGGTATCTCACCCCCTCCAAGTTAGCTAAAATTTATCCCACGGCAAATCCTTTATGTTTCAGAGGGTGTCAACATCGTGGCTCTATGATCCACATTTGGTGGGAATGCCCCAGGCTTAGATCGTTCTGGAACAAAATATTTAACATGATTTTCGGGGTAACAAGCTGCCAGGTCCCCAGAACCCAAGAAGTTGCTTTGCTAAACACTCATGTTCCTTCGCTGCCTAAAAACATTCAGAAACTGACCCACATTATCCTTCTAGGCGCTAAAATTGCGATAGCCACTGCTTGGAAACAACCCAAGCCCTCTCTCCTCACAGCTAAGAGGAAGATATCCTGCATTATGTCCCAAGAAAAATTGTCAGGCATCCTGATGGACACTACTAGGGATGAGCCGAACACCCCCCGGTTCGGTTGGCACCAGAACTTTCGAACGGACCCCAAATTCGTACGAACGTTAGAACCCCATTGAAGTCTATGGGACTCGAACGTTCGAAATTAAAATTGCTAATTTTAACGGATAATATGCAAGATACTGTCCTAAAAAGGGTTTGGGGACCTGGCTTCTGCCCCAGGGGACATGGATCAATGCAAAAAAAGTTTTAAAAATGGCCGTTTTGGCGGGAGCACTGATTTTAATGATGATTAAAGTGGAAAAAAAGTGAAATATCCCTTTAAATATGGTGCCTGGGGGGTGTGTGTAGTATGCCCGTGAAGTGCCACGTGTTTCCCGTGTTTAGAACAGTCCCTGCACAAAATGACATTTAACGGAAATAACGTCATTTAAAGCTGCTTGCGGTTTTAATGTTATATCTGGTTCTTGTAATATGGTTGAAAATCATTGAGAAAAATGGCATGGGTAGCCCTGCCTGCCCATTACCAGCCCCTTTGGGTCTTGTACGCATATTAAGGGGAACCCCGTACCCATATTAAAAAAGGGAAATACGTGTGGCCCCCAGGCCCTATTGGGGCCTTAGGCACTGGTGCTGGTGCCACGACACTGCAACCTCTCCCATATACTCTAGTTTTATTGAAGGAATTAGCCCTGCTGCAAAGCATTGCATCAAAAATTGTAATTAAACGCCCCTGTTAAACAGGGGCAGAAAAATTGGGCTTTAGGCACTGGTGCTGGTGCCACAACGCTGCAACCTCTCCCATATACTCTAGTTTTATTGCAGGAATTAGCCCTGCTGCAAAGCATTGCATCAAAAATTGTACTTAAACGCCCCTGTTAAACAGGGGCAGAAAAATTGGGCCTTAGGCACTGGTGCTAGTGCCACCACACTGCAACCTCTCCCATATACTCTAGTTTTATTGCAGGAATTAGCCCTGCTGCAAAGCATTGCATCAAAAATTGTAATTAAACGCCCCTGTTAAACAGGGGCAGAAAAATTGGGCTTTAGGCACTGGTGCTGGTGCCACGACACTGCAACCTGCAACGTACAATACGTACAACGTGACTAGAAAAAGGAAGTTCAATAGCCAGTAGCCAACAGCTTCTGTCTCGTAGTTGAATCTGAGCAAGCGTGATTTGTGGCATGTCGGAATTGCATACACACGATCGGAATAACCGATAGAAAGTTATTACATTGGGAAAATTGAGAACCTGCTATCAATTTTTGGCTGGCGGAAATTCGGACAGCTAAATTTCGACGGAGCAATACACTAGCTATATAGGTGAGTTGAATATAGCGGTGTATACTGCGGTCAGAGCACGCAGACAACAACCACTACACAACAGCAAGATCGAAAATCGTCCAAAAACGATCGGTGTGTACTGTGTTGAAGGTACACAGAATACCCACTAACTTCTGCAGATGCCTTTATTATAGAACTCCAGAGATAAAGGGGCATATACAGATGTATACTGTGCTGTGCTGGAGGCACACACAACTTCCAATAACTCCTGCAGATGGCAAGTGGGCTCAAATAGAGAACAGCTATGTAGGTGAATATAGTGGTATGTACTGGGTACAGAGCACGCAGACAGCACGCACAAGCTCCTAACACTACTGACTGCAAGCTCTATTATAAATGATAGATCACTAGCTATATAGGTGAGGTGAATATAGCGGTGTATACTGCGGTCAGGGCACGCAGACAACAACCACTACACAACAGCAAGATCGAAAATCGGCCGAAAACGATCGGTGTGTACTGTGTTGAAGGTACACAGAACACCCACTGCTTCAGACGCCAACACACTACACAAGGCCGCCGCGCTGGCGGCCTTATATAGTGTGGGGCGTGCACTACACAGCCTGAGCTATGATTGGCCACAGGCATCCGGCCTGTGGCCAATCATGGCTCTCCTCGCTGCTGGCGCTGCGATTGGCCAAGCATGCGGGGTCACAGTGCATGCTTGGCCAATCATGAGCCAGCAATGCACTGCGCCATCGCAGTGCATTGTGGGCCGTGAGCGCCACACGAATTTGGTGCGAACGGACCAAAATGTTCGGACTTCGCCGAACGGACGAACAGCCGATGTTCGAGTCGAACGTATGTTCGACTCGAACATGAAGCTCATCCTTAGACACTACACCTAAATTCAGAAAGGTATGGGATCCATGGGCCCAATACATGGGAATCTCCCTCCTGCCGGGAGTGCCCCCGGGCCCCCTTCCCGGACTTCACGATCTAAACAATAGAGTCGACTCTCTCTGACTGAGCGGGGGACGAGCTCGCTTTCCACCTTTTCTCCCTTCTTCAGGAGTAGCTTTTCCCTCCCCCTCCCCTCTGTCCGCTCTTCTCTCTCCTCTTTTCTCTTTTCTATCTCTCTTGCTCACTTTTCTTTTGATTAACTCAAAACAGATTGATAAATTACAGGATTATCCTACAGACAGAATGCATATTGGGGAGCACCTTGTTCTTTGCCCAGGGGATACCCCCTCTTTGTGGGAGGGGGGGGGATCGGGAAGGCTTCACCCCTGCCCTGACACAGATCCCTATTAGGGGTGTTGGGGGGGGTCTCCTGGTTGCTCCTCCAGACAGATTCTAGTTACGGGCACCGGACGCGGCAATACCCTATTGTTTAACATCGGGCCCCTACCGCACCGTTGGGGGATGCTGTCTGTATTTTTTAGTCATCATTTCCTATGATTGCACTACTGTCTGCTCGTTTTATAATTGTTCTCCGACAGCAGGCCTGCCCTGCTGACAACTGTTTGTTAATGTACCGTTGTTCTTGTAAGCGCCTTTTCAAAAATAAAAAATCTTTTGAAAGAAAAAACAAAAGCCAATGTAGTACCAATATTTAAAAAGGGCCCAAAATACATCCATGGGAATTACAAACTAGTTAGCCTAACATCAATAGTATGTAAACTCTTGAAGGGGATGCTAAGGGACTATATACAAGATTTTAGTAATAAGAATGGTATCATTAGCAGTAATCAGCATGGATTCATGAAAAATCATTCTTGCCAAACCAACCTACTAACCTTCTATGAGGAGATGAGTTGCCAGGTAGATAAAGGAAGGCCCGTAGATGTGGTGTATCTGGATTTTGCAATAGCATTTGACACAGTTCCCCATAAATGTTTACTGTACAAAATAAGGTCTGTTGGCATGTACCATAGGGTGAGCACATGGATTTAAAACAGGCTACAAGGGCAAGTTTAGAGGGTGGTGATAAATGGGGAATACTCGGAATGGACAGGGGTGGATGGTGGGGTCCCCCAGGGTTCTGTGCTGGGACCAATCCTATTTAATTTGTTCGTAAATGACCTGGAGGATGGGGTAATAAGGCAAGGCAATAACTTCTCCGCAGGATGTGGAAACCTTGCAAGAAGATCTGAACAGATTAATGGGGTGGACAACTACGTGGCAAATGAGGTTCAATGTAGAAAAATGTAAAGTAATGCATTTGGGTGGGAAAAATAGGAATGCAATCTATACACTGGGGGGAATACCTCTGGGGGAATCTAGGATGGAAAAGGACCTGGGGGTCCTAGTAGATGATAGGCTCAGAAATGGCATGCAATGCCAAGCTGCTGTTAACAAAGCAAACAGAATATTGGCATGCATTAAAAAGGGGGTGAACTCCAGAGATAAAATGATAATTCTCCTGCTCTACAAGACTCTGGTCCAACCGCACCTGGAGTATGCTGTCCAGTTCTGGGCACCAGTCCTTAGGAAGGATGTACTGGAAATGGAGTGAGTACAAAGAAAGGCAACAAAGCTTATAAAGGGTCTGGAGTAGGGATGAGCTTCGTGTTCGAGTCGAACATATGTTCGACTCGAACATCGGCTGTTCGCCCGTTCGGCGAATTCCAAACGTTATGGGCCGTTCGTGCCAAATTCGTGTGGCGCTCACGGCCCACAATGCACTGCGCCATCGCAGTGCATTGCTGGCTCATGATTGGTCAAGCATGCACTGTGACCCCGCATGCTTGGCCAATCACAGCGCCGGCAGCGAGGAGAGCCATGATTGGCCACAGGCAGGATGCCTGTGGCCAATCATAGCTCAGGCTGTGTAGTACACGCCCCACACTATATAAGGCCGCCAGCGCGGCGGCCTTGTGTAGTGTGTTGGCGTCTGTAGGAGTTAGTGGGTGTTCTGTGTACCTTCAACACAGTATACACCGATCGTTATCGGCCGATTTTTCGTTCTTGCTCTTCTGTAGTGGTTGTTGTCTGCGTGCCCTGACCGCAGTATACACCGCTATATTCACCTATATAGCTAGCTATATTTCTCTTTTTTAATAGAGCTTTCAGTCAGTGGTAGGAGATTGTGTGTGCTGTCTGCGTGCTCTGAACCCAGTATACACCGTTAAATCCACCTATATAGCTAACTATCTTGCTCGTTTTAAATAGAGCTTGCAGTCAGTGGTAGGAGATTGTGCGTGCTGTCTGCGTGCTCTGAACCCAGTATACACTGCTATATCCATCTATATAGCTATCTATCTTGTTCGTTTTAAATAGAGCTTGCAGTCAGTGGTAGGAGATTGTGCGTGCTGTCTGCATGCTCTGAACCCAGTATACACCGCTATATCCATCTATATAGCTAGCTATCTTGCTTGTTTTAAATAGAGCTTGCAGTCAGTGGTAGGAGATTGTGCGTGCTGTCTGCGTGCTCTGAACCCAGTATACACCGCTATATCCATCTATATAGCTAGCTATCTTGATCGTTTTAAATAGAGCTTGCAGTCAGTGGTAGAAGATTGTGCGTGCTGTCTGCGTGCTCTGAACCCAGTATACACTGCTATATCCATCTATATAGCTAGCTATCTTTCTCGTTTTAAATAGAGCTTGCAGTCAGTGGTAGGAGATTGTGCGTGCTGTCTGCGTGCTCTGAACCCAGTATACACCGCTATATCCATCTATATAGCTAGCTATCTTACTCATTTTAAATAGAGCTTGCAGTCAGTGGTAGGAGATTGTGCGTGCTGTCTGCGTGCTCTGAACGCAGTATACACCGTTATATCCACCTACATAGCTCTTGGTTGTGGACGCGGTGCATCGTCATCATCAGCACGTGGCCATGGGACACGCTTGTCCTTCTTTTCGGCAGCTGGATATGTTGAGCCGCAACATGCCAACGACTTGGTAGAGTGGATGACCAAGCCCACTTCATCCTCCTCATCCTCTCTCACCCAGGCTCAGAGTACTAGCAAAGCAGCTGCCAACGCATTGTCTTCTCTCCTCTCAATGTCATCATCAGTGACTCCTTCCCTAGACCCACCACGTCCTCCTGAGGAGTCTCCTGAACTCTTTGAGCACAGTGTTGGGTACATGCTCCAGGAGGATGCCCAGTGTTTAGCAGGCTCTGATGATGATACTCAGCTAGAGGAAGGCAGTAGCGTGAATGCAGAGAGAGGGGATGCTCAAGAAGGACAGCAATCTGGCAGTCATGTTCCACAAGCTGCAGCATACTGCCAGGTTTGCTCCAGCAATGAAGAGGGAGGGGATGATGAGGGCACTGACTCCACGTGGGTGGGAGAGAGGAGGAGGAGAGAGGAGGAGGAGGAGGAGGCACATGTCCAATGATGCAGGATGCCCTCCGGGGGCCAGCTTAGGGGCAGCACACCGACTGAATCACACCGCAGAGCTCCGCCTGTGCAGGGCACTGCCTCTGCGCGTTATTCTAAAAGTTCTTTGGTGTGGGCCTTTTTTGAGACGAGTGCATCAGATCGCACCGCTGCTATTTGCAACATATGTCTCAAGCGTATCTCGCGTGGCCAAAACATCAGCCGCTTGGGCACCACATGCTTGACCAGACATATGTTGACCTGCCATGCAGCTCGTTGGCAAGTGTACCTCAAAGACCCACACCAAAAAACAAAGCGGACCTCTCCTTGCTGCTCATCAGCTGGGATCTCCAACTCCACTAGACCTTCAGTCCTCTCTGAAACCTGCTCTGAGAGGAATGAAGGTGAAGAATTAGGTGTGTCACAGCCAAGTGCTTCTTGGTACTCTTCTAGCAGTACACCCACGTCTGATTATAGCAAGCAAATGTCCCTGCCCCAGCTGCTGGACCGGCGAAAGAAGTTCACTCCCAGTCATCCACATGCCCAGCGGTTGAATGCTAGCTTGGGTAAATTGCTAGCACTTCAACTGCTGCCTTTTCAGTTGGTAGACTCGACCCCATTCCGTGAATTTGTACAATGTGCGGTTCCTCAGTGGCAGGTCCCCAAATGCTACTTTTTCTCACGGAAGGGGATTCCAGCTCTCTACCAGCATGTGGAAGACAATGTCCTTGCCTCGCTGGACAGGGCGGTCAGCGGTAAGGTGCATATCACCACTGACTCATGGTCCAGCAGGCATGGACAGGGACGTTACCTGTCTTTCACGGCCCATTGGGTCACTCTTCTGGCAGCTGGGAAGGATGCAGGACAAGGTGCAGTAGTGTTGGAGGTTGTTCAGCCACCACGCCTCCAAAATGCTACTATTGGTTGTGACACACCTCTCTCCTCCACCCCCTCTTCTTCTTCTTCCTCCATGGCCTCTTCCAGTGCTCTGTCCTCAGATCCAGCGGTGCTCCGTAAGCATTCCAGGGGCTACGCAAGTACGTAGGCAAAACTATGCCATGCCGTGCTTGCGCTGGTTTGTTTGGGGGACAGGAGCCACACTGGGGCAGGCTGAGAGGTGGTTGATGCAAAGCCAGCTTAAGCCAGGAATGGTGGTTTGCGACAATGGCACCAACCTCCTCTCCGCCCTCCGACAGGGACAACTGACCCATGCGCCATGTGTGGCTCACGTCCTTAACCTAGTGGTGTAGCGGTTCTTGGGCAGGTAACCGGGCTTACAGGATGTCCTGAAGCAGGCCAGGAAAGTGTTTGCATTTCCGCTGATCATTTAATGCCTGTGCTCGGCTGGCTGAGCTCCAAAAGGAGTTGAACCTGCCCAAGAACCGCCTTATATGTGACATGCCCACCAGGTGGAACTCAACGTTGGCCATGCTGCAGCGGCTGCACACGCAGCAGAGGGCCATCAATGAGTACCTGTGCGACTACGGCACCAGGACAGGGTCAGGGGAGCTCGGTTTTTTCTCACCACGCCAGTGGGGCATGATCAGGGATGCATGCACTGTCCTGTCACCGTTTGAGGAGGCCACAAGGATGGTGAGCAGCGACAGTGCATACATCAGTGACACTGTACCTCTTGTCCAGCTCTTAAAGCATACGCTGTGTGGAATAAAGGACAGGGCACTTGAGGCAGAACAGAGGCAGGAAGAGGAGGACTTCCTTGCCTCTCAAGGCCCCCTTTATCCAGACAGTGTTCCTGCTGTGCCACCCATCACACAGGAAGAGGATGAGGAGGAGGAGGAGGAGGAGGAAAAGGATGATTGTGTCAGCATGGAGGTAGAGGCTGGCACTCAGCATCAGCAGCAGAAGCAGTCTTGTAGGGATGATTTACAGTCCCAAGAAACCCGTGGACTTGTACGTGGCTGGGAGGAGGTAGCTGCAGAACATTTTGTCCTTAGTGACCCAGAGGACTCCGGACCGAATGCCTCAGCTAACCTATGCTGCATGGTCTCCCTGATCCTGGAGAGCCTGCAGAAGGATCCTCCTATTCTTCGGATCAAGGAGAGGGATCATTACTGGCTGGCCACTCTCCTTGATTCACGGTACAAGGGTAAGGTTGCCGACCTTATCTTGCCGTCGCAGAGGGAGCAGAGGATGAGACATCTCTGGGAGGCCTTGCAGAAAGGTCTGTGCAACGTGTTCCCAGAGACTGGGAGGTTACAAACTCCTGGTCCTGGACAACGTGTTGCTGAGGCATCGGTCAGAAGGAGCGGTGGAGAAGGTGGCCGTCTGACCGATGCTTTCAGACAATTTTTTAGTCCGCAGCCCAAAGGTATGATCAGTTCCAGCAACCATCGCCAGCGTCTGATTTACATGGTGCAGGTATACCTAGGGGCAAGGTCAGACTTGGACACCTTTCCCACCGAAAATCCTCTGGCTTACTGGGTCTTGAGGATGGATCACTGGCCAGAGCTTGCACAGTATGCAATTGAGCTACTGTCCTGTCCTGCATCCAGCGTTCTTTCGGAATGCACCTTCAGTGCTGCTGGTGGCTTTGTTACCGATCACAGGGTGCGCCTGTCCACCGAATCAGTTGATCGACTGACCTTTATCAAGATGAATCAGTCTTGGATCACCCACAGCTACCAAGCACCTGAAGCTGATGTAACGGAATAATTGTTTTTGAAATATCACATCCCTTCAAGACTGCCTATGCTGATGCTGATTGACTGTCCTGTTATGTTGATTGTCTATCCTCTTCCTCCTCCGCTGATATGTTGGAAGAACATTTTTGGTTCTGGGTGATGCCATCAGCCCAATTTTTCTGCCCCTGTTAAACAGGGGCGTTTAATTACAATTTTTGATGCAATGCTTTGCAGCAGGGCTAATTC
Source organism: Lithobates pipiens (assembly GCF_037356315.1). NCBI lineage: Eukaryota > Metazoa > Chordata > Amphibia > Anura > Ranidae > Lithobates > Lithobates pipiens. The sequence continues at coordinate 521,367,500 of NW_027507718.1, forward strand.
CTGCACTAAAACTAGAGTATATGGGAGAGGTTGCAGTGTCATGGCACCAGCACCAGTGCCTAATGCCCAATTTTTCTGCCTCTGTTTAACAGGGGCGTTTAATTACAATTTTTGATGCAATGCTTTGCAGCAGGGCTAATTCCTGCACTAAAACTAGAGTATATGGGAGAGGTTTCAGTGTCATGGCACCAGCACTAGTGCCTAAGGCCCAATTTTTCTGCCCCTGTTTAACAGGGGCGTTTAATTACAATTTTTGATGTAATGCTTTGCAGCAGGGCTAATTCCTGCACTAAAACTAGAGTATATGGGAGAGGTTTCAGTGTCGTGGCACCAGCACTAGTGCCTAAGGCCCAATTTTTCTGCCCCTGTTTAACAGGGACATGTAGTTACAATTCTTGATATAATATTTCACAGGATGGCCCGTTCCTGTGCCCACCCAGAGTAACTGTGAGGACTTATAGTGTTGTGGCACCAGCACCACAACCACCAAAGGTCAATTGTTCTACCACTGTTCAACAATGGCATGTAATTACAATTCTTGATATAATCGTTCACAGCAGGGCGCTCCAGCGCCCACCAAGAGTCACTTTGAGTGCTTACAATGTTGTGCAAAACCAACACCTTGTTCTGCCATTTCTGCAGAGCATATAGGGCAGGCCCCTACTTTCAAACATCCAACTTACAAACATCTCCTACTTGCAAACGGAAGGAGACAACAGCAAGTGAGATGAAAAAAGACGGACGGCAAAACAAATTATACAGGGGTGATAACCCTTCCCTATGTTTTCCAAAAAGATTAAAAATAGATTTTTTGACTGGAGCTACACTTTAAAAATGTACCAGTTGAAAATTACAAACAGATTCAACTTAACACAACAAATCTACACAGTCCCTGTCTTGTTTGTACCACCTGTATACTGCTGTTCTGAGTATATAGGGCCTGGGGGCCACACGTATTTCCTTTTTTTAATATGGGTACGTGGTTCCCTTTAATATCCGTACAAGACCCAAAGGGGCTGGTAATGGGCAGGGAGGGCTACCCATGCCATTTTTTTCAATGATTTTCAACCATATTGCAGGAACCAGCTATAAGATTAAAACCGCAAGCAGTTTTAAATTACGTTATTTCCGTTAAATGTCATTTTGTGCAGGGACTGTTGTAAACACGGGAAACACGTGGCACTTCACAGGAATACTATAGACACCCCCCAGGCACAATATTTAAAGGAATATTGCACTTTTTTTTCACTTTAATCGTCATTAAAATCAGTGCTCCCGCCAAAACTGCAGTTTTTGAAACTTTTTTTTGCATTGACCCATGTCCCCTGGGGCAGGAGCCAGGTCCCCAAACCCTTTTTAGGACAGTTTCTTGCATATTAGCCGTTAAAAGAAGTTGAGGGTAAAGGTGATGGACTGGCCAAGCATGTCTCCAGACCTTATTTAGCATCTGTGGGGCATCCTCAAATGGAAGATGGAGGAGCACAAAGTATCTAACATCCACCAGCTCCATGATGTCATCATGGATGAGTGGAAGGGGAATCCAGTGGCAACCTGTGAAGCTCTGGTGACCTCCATACCCAAGAGGGTTAAGGCAGTGCTGGAAAATAATGGTGGCCACACAAAATATTGACACTTTGGGCCCAATTTGGACATTTTGACTTAGGGTGTACTCACTTTTATTGCCAGCAATTTAGACATTAATGTCTGTGTGTTGCCTTATTTTGAGGGGACAGAAAATGAACACTGTTATACAAGCTGTACACTCACTACTTTACATTATAGCAACGTGTAATTTCTTCAGTGTTTTCATATGAAAAAATAGAATAAAATATTTTCAAAAATGTGAGGGGTGTACACACTTTTGTGAGATACCGTATATATATATATATATAAAATTTTATTGTATGGATAAATGAATTTATCTTATCTTAAGGCAAAGTATGATAAAGTTATTGCTGAACGAACAGAGCCACAGCAGAAATGTAAGAACTGCTCTGGTCCGTAGGGAGTGTAAAGATGTGAGAGCCAAAATTGTTGAGGATCATTGTGTGTTTCTGCTAATAAATAATATTTTTATACGTATTGGGAAAAAAATGAAACAAAATAAAGCAGATTTAAAATGATGCATTTATGGAAAGTTCAGCAAGCAAAACAGCTCAAAGTAGAAGGAGAATAAAGAAACCTATTCAGTACAATGAGAAACTGAAATACATAAAAAGAGAGAGGAGAGAAGAGATGATTACATTGTCACTAACTTACTGTGGGAATGTCACTAAGCAATGTTCAGCATCAGGTCACAGAATTATGTACACAGTCTGTGATATTCCGAATTGCAGAGATTGTTTTATTTTATACATATATGAAGATCAAAACCTTATCTTCCCCTAATTCCTATAAAAGCTGGCTCTTCTGGATTGTTCTGAGGATGACATTTTTTATATACAAGACTCAGAGCTCAGAACCGATCTTTAAGGTCCAGTTTGGAATGAGAGATGTTGATATGGATTTCTATCAGGATGGAGATCTTATTATTGGAGGAGTGTTCACAATAGCCACAGCTATTATACATGAAACAGAAAACAATACCAGTACACTTTTCTGTGAAACGTAAGTTGCATTTTACAGTATAGTTTACATTTTTCTTTGTCCTTCGTTCTATTTTTTTTTGTTTTATTTTGTTTTGTTTGAATGTAATTGATGACATTCTCATTTTCTAATCCAATGATAACAAAATAAAAGGGATTCTGTGAAAATATAAAAATAGGAGTTGCCTTTAATGACGTGTTTAGAAACCTGTATTGTGGAAGTATTGGACTGTCGTCGGTGACCTCTCCTTCTACAAATATTAGTTTCCTGGCCTAAATGCTGATTCTCCATTTTCAGTTATTCCTTGATCACAAACCTGGGACAATATCGGACACCATCAGAACAGCTTGGTTAGATCACTAAAAAAACTCACAAAAAAATCTTAGTTTCAATATACTGTAAATCAGTATTAAATATATCATATGTAATGGCTTTAAAGTAAAACAAAAAGAGCCTTGGATGTATCAATCATTTTTGACTCTGCCTACAACATATTAATGCACAAAAAACACACATTTGATGTTCAATAAAGATTTTTTGGGAGCTGCAAAAGATTTTTTAGGATATTTATGATTTATAAATATAGAGCTGTATTTTGACGTAGAATACCAGGGTTATGACAGCGAATAGCTGCCATAATCCTGGTATATTCTTAAATGGCAGACGGTCCGCTTTCTGATAAAAGTTGTCTCCATGGTGTATTCACCGCAAGATCATTTTTATTGGAGGCGGGAGAGGGCCCCCCTCCCGCTGCGCAAGGTAGTCTCCGGAGCCATCAGTGGAACCGATCAGGTCCTCTCCCCTCTGAGACATGGACCCGAGTGAGGGAAAGATGGTCCTCGCTCGGCTCCATAACATTGGATGACGCAAGCAACGTCAAATGTCACTTCCGCCCAATGGTCTTAAAGGGGAAATTATATATTTAAAAAAAAAAGCCTTTTTTTAAAATTGCATTTACATGTAAATATGAGGTCTGAGGTCTTTCTGACCACAGATCTCCCATTTAAGAGGACCTGTCATGCTTTTTTCTATTACAAGGGATGTTTACTTTCTTTGCAATAGGAATAAAAGTGACCCAAAAAATTTTTTTTTTAAAAGGACAGTGTCAAATGAAAAAGGTACAATAAATAATAATAATTTAAAGAGCGAGAGCAATAATTTTAGCACTAGAACTTCTCTGAAACTCAAAACTGGCAACTTGTAGAAATTTTTAAGCATCTAAGTTTGTCGCCATTCCACGAGCGGGTGCAATTTTGAATCATGACATCTTGGGTATCAATTTACGCAGCATAACATTAACCACTTACAGACCGGACCATTTTGCTGGTCAAAGACCAGACCACTTTTTGCGATTCGGCACTGCATCGCTTTAACTGACAATTGCGCGGTTGTGCGACGTGGCTCCCAAACAAAATTTACGTCCTTTTTTTCCCACAAATAGAGCTTTCTTTTGTTGGTATTTGATCACCCCTGCGGTTTTTATTTTTTGCGCTATAAACAAAAATAGAGCGACAATTTTGAAAAAAACTCATTTTTTTTACTTTTTGTTATAATAAATATCCCCCAAAAATATTTAAAAAAAGCATTTTTTTCCCTCAGTTTAGCCTGATACGTAGTCTTCTACATATTTTTGGTAAAAAAATCGCAATAAGCAATTATTGATTGGTTTGCGCAAAAGTTATAGCATTTACAAAATAGGGATAGTTTTATAGCATTTTTATTAATAATTTTTTATTATTATTTTTTTTACTAGTAATGGCGGCGATTAGCGATTTTTATTGTGACTGTGACATTGTGGGGGACCCATCGGACATTTTTGACACACTTTTGGGACCATTGTCATTTATACAGCAATCACTGCTATATAAATGCAGTGATTCCTGTGTAAATGACACTGGCAGTGAAGGGGATAACCAGTGGGTGGCAGTGTAGGGGTTAAGTGTTCCTAGGGGTGTGTTACTAACTGTGGGGGGGTTGGGCTTTCATTTAATGTACACTGATCTCTGCTCCAATCACATGGAGCAGAGATCAGCATCATTAGTTGCTAGGCAGAATGGAGAAATGCTGTTTACACGGCATTTCCTCCATTCAGCCGTCCCGTGAGACGATCGCGGGTATGCCCGTGGCGATCGAGTCCGCGGGTCCCGCGACCGGACTCACGGGGGTCCCGACCAGCGCGGGAGCGTGCCACCGGCGACGCGCTCCCGGTGGCAGGGTGGCATTGAAGATTGGACGTACCAATATGCCTGCCATTCTGTCAACGTACATCAGCGTGCACTGGTCGGGAACCGGTTAATAAATGTGACATAAGGTATTGCAATGACCACCATTTAATTCTCTAGGGCAGTGTTTCTCAACCGGGGGTCCGCAGTGATCTACCCTTCAATTACAGACAGCTGGCAGGTAGATCGGGTCTCCATTAATACATGCAGAGAAGCTCTGGAAGCGGCTGTAATAAGTCTTCTCTCATATCGCGTTGCTCCTCTCTGGCCCCTCCTTTCCTCCCGTCCACCCCAACAGGTTGTGACATCATATATGTATGGGCTCCTGCGCTGTGTATAGAGTGAAAAAATAATAACACCTAGCTGGGTGCTGCACACACCTTAAACACTCTCATATAAATACAAAATTGATATTAAACACTACTTTTGGCTGATATATTGATTGCTCTCTTGGTTTATTAATTTATTTATTTATTGACATAGAGATATATTATGCACTTTAGCAATTTATTTATTTATTGACATAGAGATATATTATGCACTTTAGCAATTTATTTATTTATTGACATAGAGATATATTATGCACTTCAGCAATTTATTTATTTATTTATTTATTGATATAGAAACATATTATGCACTTTAGCACTTTATTTATAATTTTTCCACTGGTTTTTACACTGCTTGAGTAAGGATATATTTCCGTACATTGGGATAATTATTTATTCACTTCTTTGTGGGAGCGCAACACCAATTTTCAATATCAAGGTTGTGACATCACCTGAGATGGTCGAGAGGAGAGGAGGGGCTGGCGGGGAGTAGCGCGATTTGAGAGAACACTTCTTAGAGCCACTTCCCAAGCTACTCTGCATTAAAATTACTACAAGGGAGTACCAGTGTGCCCCATGCCCTGCTGCGAGTTTTTGATGTGCCCCATGCACTGCCATATATGCCTGTAATGTGCCCCATGCCCTACCATGTGCTTGTAACGTGCCCTGTGATGTGCCCTATGCCTTGCCATGTGCCCCGGGTGCCTGTGATGTTCTCCATGCCCTTCCATGTGCCTGCAACATGCCCTGTGATGTGCCCCATGCCCTGCCATGTGCCTCATGCCCAGACTTTCCAGACTTCATTGGCTGCTTGACTGTTCCAGGTCAGGAACGCAGAGGGGGTAATTCACTATACAGTCACATATTAGTGCTAATTATCGCTAATTATCGCTAAAATTGTATTCACTATGGCGGTGGTGAGAAAATACTCCCAAAATTAAATTTACTATAGTTCCCTAAAACCAAATAGCGCCCAAATCCTTACTCTGCTAAAACCTGGAGAATTGCACATGGAAATATTGTTTAGAGGATGATAGAATATTCAAAATAGTACTCAAATATGCAGTATATGATTTAAAGATAATCTGCTTTTAAACTGTGTGAAAAAGGGATTTCTACACTGAAATATCTTTAAAAGTCTGAGAAGAGATAAATTCCCTGTTTTTGTACCACTAGGTGCCAACACAACTGAGCATGCTCAGACCTGCAAATAGCTTTCATTTTAGCTCCAGTGTCTTTTTTACAAAGCATATTTTGGAATTGAAAATCTGTGCTATTGTAGTCCAATGCAAGTTTTAGCCATTGATTCTAATGATGCAATTGTAACTTTCCCAAATAAATCCTTTTAATGTTGAGATGAAATGTATCTTTCTCTGAAATAAATTTTCTTTTGCAACATTGTTGCTTCTACTTCAAATATTTTGTTTTTAAGAATGCTAGAATGTGGAATGTTTTTATGCTTTGGTACAATATATTTTTCTCCGTCACTTTCACTTGTTACTCTCCATCTCACAACAATCTTTACCCAAACTCACACAGGTGTCTTTACAAACCACAAACGATATCATTGCTGTTGCAAATTTAAAATGAGTCACACTTTTTTGTGCTTTTTATTGTTTCCAAATAGTCATAATTCTATTGTGTACCAACATCAGAAATCAAAATGTAATTCCCAAAAAATTGAGGGTAATATCACTATTCTACACTGACCCACAAAGAACCACAAAATATCACAGAATAAATCAAGAAGAATAACTATTGAGTAATGTAATTCTATCACCTGTATGTTCAAAGAAATGCAGTATTTATGTGCTTTTTATGTGTAGGAGGCTTTCATATGTGGCAGCTCCATGGCTTAGGGGTTAGAACTCTGCTGAGTATCTGGGTTCAAATCCCAAACATGCTACTTCATCTCCCAGGTCTTAAAACTATGTCTAAATGTAGGAGTGTTCTACCACCATTGTAAATCTTGTCAGATGCACTATCTAGTCAAAAGTATTGTGACACCTGCCTTTACACACACATGAACTTTAATGGTAGCCCAGTCTTAGTCTGTAGGGTTAAATTTGATTTTCCCCACCCTTTGCAGCTAGAAAAGCTTCTGGGACGGATAGGAAGGTTTAGTGTGTCTATGGGAATGTTTGACCATTGTTCCAGAAGTGCATTTGTGAGGCCAGGCACTGATGTTGGATGAGAAGGCCTGGCTCGCAGTCTGCTATAATTCAGCCAAAAGATGTTCTATATGTTTGAGGTCATGACTCTGTGCAGCCAGTCAAGTTCATCCACCCCAAACTCACTCATTCATGTCTTTATGGAACTTGACTGGCCTGGACAGAGTCCTGACAACAGAACACCTTCGAGATAAAATAAAGAGCAGAGACTGTAAGCCAGGACTTCTCATCCAACATCAGTGCCTGACCTCACAAATGCACTTGAAAGAATGGTCAAACATTCACATAGACACACTCCTAAACCTTGTGGACAGCCTTCCCAGAAGAGTTGAAGCTGTTATAGCTGCAAAAGGTGGGGTAAATTAATTTTGAACCCTACGGACTAAGACTGGGATGCCATTACAATTCATGTTCATTTAAAGGCAGACGTCCCAATACTTTGGCCAATATATTGTATAGTGCTTGTGACACTGAGCATGGCTATGAACTTAGGGACGGTTCACACCACAGAGACGCAGCAAACATGTGTGAGGCTGGCTAAGTGGGTAGAAAGTCTGTCTAGCAGCATTGGGGTTGCTGGTTCAATTCCCTGACATGCTAATGCGTGTGTCAAATTTTATATGTTCTCCCGGTGTGGGTTTCTCACTACATTCCCAAGACATGCTGGCATCTTATTTGTCTCCTGTTGAAATAGTCTCTAATGTAAGAAAGTTTGTTTTGGAGATTGGAATCTCATTACAGCCAGGGAATGATAATGTTTGTTAGCACTAATCATACCCAGGGACTTGGACATTGTAGGGTTTGCACTGCACAGGTACATATGCTTAGAAAACTGTTGCTTTGTTTATGTGCAAATGGCCTTTGATCTTTGGCCTGTAGTTGGAGAGTTGATGCACATACCTAAGGGCACATTTGCAAATAGTATTATATGTTCCTGCTCATCAGGTGCAATCACTTTAGACATACATGAAGAGACAGATTGAAAGATACTGGTGGGTAGGGATGAGCCGAACACCCCCCGGTTCGGTTCGTACCAGAACTTTCGAACGGACCCCACGTTCGTTACGAACGTTAGAACCCCATTGAAGTCTATGGGACTCGAACGTTCGAAATGAAAAGTGCTAATTTTAACGGCTAATATGCAAGATGCTGTCCTAAAAAGGGTTTGGGGACCTGGCTCCTGCCCCAGGGGACATGGGTCAATGCCTAAAATGTTTTTAAAAATGTCCGTTTTGGCGGGAGCACTGATTTTACTGACGATTAAAGTGGAAAAAAAAGTGAAATATTCCTTTAAATATGGTGCCTGGGGGGTGTCTGTAGTATGCCTGTGAAGTGCCACGTGTTTTCCGTGTTTAGAACAGTCCCTGCACAAAATGACATTAAACGGAAATAACACCATTTAAAACTGCTTGCGGTTTTAATGTTATATCTGGTTCCTGCAATATGGTTGAAAATCATTCAGAAAAATGGCATGGGTAGCCCTCCCTGCCCATTACCAGCCTATTTGGGTCTACGCATATTAAGGGGAACCCTGTACCCATATTAAAAAAAGGAAATGCGTGTGGCCCCCAGGCCCTATATACTCAGAACAGCAGTATACAGGCGGTGCAAACAAGACAGGGACTGTGTAGGTTTGTTGTGTTAAGTTGAATCTGTTTGTAATTTTCAACTGGTACATTTTTAAAGTGTAGCTCCAGTCAAAAAAACTATTTTTAAGCTTTTTGGAAAACATAGGGAAGGGTTATCACCCCTGTATAATTTGTTTTGTCGTCCATCTTTTTTCATCTCACTGTAAGTTGGATGTTTGAAAGTAGGGGCCTGCCCTATATGCTCTGCAGAAATGGCGGAACAAGGTATTGGTTTTGCCACAACATTGTAAGCCCTCAAAGTGACTCTTGGTGGGCGCTGGAGCGCCCTGCTGTGAACGATTATATCAAGAATTGTAATTACATGCCATTGTTGAACAGTGGTAGAAAAATTGACCTTTGGTGGTTGTGGTGCTGGTGCCACAACACTATAAGTCCTCACCGTTACTCTGGGTGGGCACAGGAAGGGGCCCTCCTGTGAAATATTATATCAAGAATTGTAATTACATGTCCCTGTTAAACAGGGGCAGAAAAATTTGGCCTTAGGCACTGCTGCTGGTGCCACCACACTGCAACCTCTTCCATATACTCTAGTTTTTTTGCTGGAATTAGCCCTGCTGCAAAGCATTGCATCAAAAATTGTACTTAAACGCCCCTGTTAAACAGGGGCATAAAAATTGGGCCTTAGGCACTGGTGCTGGTGCCACCACACTGCAACCTCTGCCATATACTCTAGTTTTATTGCAGGAATTAGCCCTGCTGCAAAGCATTGCATCAAAAATTGTACTTAAACGCCCCTGTTAAACAGGGGCAGAAAAATGTGGCCTTAGGCACTGCTGCTGGTGCCACCACACTGCAACCTCTGCCATATACTCTAGTTTTATTGCAGGAATTAGCCCTGCTGCAAAGCATTGCATCAAAAATTGTACTTAAACGCCCCTGTTAAACAGGGGCAGAAAAAGTGGGCCTTAGGCACTGGTGCTGGTGCCACCACACTGCAACCTCTGCCATATACTCTAGTTTTATTGCAGGAATTAGCCCTGCTGCAAAGCATTGCATCAAAAATTGTAATTAAACACCCCTGTTAAACAGGGGCAGAAAAATTGGGCTGCTGGCATCACCCAGAACCAAAAATGTTCTTCCAACATATCAGCGGAGGAGGAAGAGGATAGACAATCAATATAACAGGACAGTCACTCAGCATCAGCATAGGCAGTCTTGAAGGGATGTGGTATTTCAAAAAAAATTATTCGGTTACATCAGCTTCAGGTGCTTGGTAGCTGTGGGTGATCCAAGACTGATTCATCTTGATGAAGGTCAGTCGATCAACTGATTCGGTGGACAGACGCACCCTGTGATCGGTAACAAAGCCACCAGCAGCACTGAAGGTGCGTTCCGAAAGAATGCTGGATGCAGGACAGGCCAGTAGCTCAATTGCATACTGTGCAAGCTCTGGCCAGTGATCCATCCTCAAGACCCAGTAAGCCAGAGGATTTTCGGTGGGAAAGGTGTCCAAGTCTGACCTTGCCCCTAGGTATTCCTGCACCATGTAAATCAGACGCTGGCGATGGGTGCTGGAACCAATCATACCTTGGGGCTGCGGACTAAAAAATTGTCTGAAAGCATCAGTCAGACGGCCATCTTCTCCACTGCTCCTTCTGACCGATGCCTCAGCAACACGTTGTCCAGGACCAGGAGTTTGTAACCTCCCAGTCTCTGGGAACACGTTGCACAGACCTTTCTGCAAGGCCTCCCGGAGATGTCTCATCCTCTGCTCCCTCTGCGATGGCAAGATAAGGTTGGCAACCTTACCCTTGTACCGTGGATCAAGGAGAGTGGCCAGCCAGTAATGGTCCCTCTCCTTGATCCGAAGAATACGAGGATCCTTCCGCAGGCTTTGCAGGATCAGGGAGGCCATGCAGCGTAGGTTAGCTGAGGCATTCGGTCTGGAGTCCTCTGGGTCACTAAGGACAACATGATCCACAGCTACCTCCTCCCAGCCACGTACAAGTCCACGTGTTTCTTGGGACTGTAAATCATCCCTATAAGACTGCTGCTGCTGCTGCTGATGCTGATGCTCAGTGCCAGCCTCCTCCTCCATGCTGACACAATCATCCTCCTCCTCCTCTTCCTCCTCCTCATCCTCTTCCTGTGTGATGGGTGGCACAGCAGGAACACTGTATGGATAAAGGGGGCCTTGAGAGGCAAGGAAGTCCTCCTCTTCCTGCCTCTGTTCTGCCTCAAGTGCCCTGTCCATTATTCCACGCAGCGTATGCTCCAAGAGGTGGACAAGAGGTACAGTGTCACTGATGCATGCACTGTCACTGCTCACCTTCCTTGTGGCCTCCTCAAACGGTGACAGGACAGTGCATGCATCCCTGATCATGCCCCACTGGCGTGGTGAGAAAAAACCAAGCTCCCCTGACCCTGTCCTGGTGCCGTAGTCGCACAGGTACTCATTGATGGCCCTCTGCTGCGTGTGCAGCCGCTGCAGCATGGCCAATGTTGAGTTCCATCTGGTGGGCATGTCACATATAAGGCGGTTCTTGGGCAGGTTCAACTCCTTTTGGAGCTCAGCCAGCCGAGCACAGGCATTAAATGATCGGCGGAAATGCACACAGACTTTCCTGGCCTGCTTCAGGACATCCTTTAAGCCGGGGTACCTGCCCAAGAACCGCTGCACCACCAGGGTAAGGACGTGAGCTACACAGGGCACATGGGTCAGTTGTCCCTGTCGGAGGGCGGAGAGGAGGTTGGTACCATTGTCGCAAACCACCATTCCTGGTTTAAGCTGGCGTGGCTTTAACCACCTCTCGGCCTGCCCCTGCAGAGCTGACAAAACATCCGCCCCAGTGTGGCTCCTGTCCCCCAAACAAACCAGCGCAAGCACGGCATGGCATCGTTTTGCCTACGTACTTGCGTAGCCCCTGGAACGCCTACGGAGCACCGCTGGTTCTGAGGACAGAGCACTGGAAGAGGCCATGGAGGAAGAAGAAGAGGAGGGGGTGGAGGAGAGAGGTGTGTCACAACCAATAGTAGCATTTTGGAGGCGTGGTGGCGGAACAACCTCCAACACTACTGCACCTTGTCCTGCATCCTTCCCAGCAGCCAGAAGAGTGACCCAATGGGCCGTGAAAGACAGGTAACGTCCCTGTCCATGCCTGCTGGACCATGAGTCAGCAGTAATATGCACCTTACTGCTGACCGCCCTGTCCAGCGAGGCAAGGACATTGCCTTCCACATGCCGGTAGAGAGCCGGAATCGCCTTCCGTGAGAAAAAGTGGCGTTTGGGGACCTGCCACTGAGGAACCGCACATTGTACAAACTCACGGAAGGGGGCCGAGTCTACCAACTGAAAAGGCAGCAGTTGAAGTGCTAGCAATTTAGCCAAGCTAGCATTCAACCGCTGGGCATGTGGATGGCTGGGAGTAAACTTCTTCCGCCGGTCCAGCAGCTGGGGCAGGGACATTTGCCTGTTATAATCGGACGTGGGTGTACCACTAGCAGAGTTCCCGGAAGCACTTGGCTGTGACACACCTAATTCTACACCTTCATTCCTCTCAGAGCAGGTTTCAGAGAGGACTGAAGGTCTAGTGGGGTTGGAGATGCCAGCTGATGAGGAGCAAGGAGAGATCCGCTTTGTTCTTTGGTGTGGGTCTTTGAGGTACGCTTGCCAATGAGCTGCATGGCAGGTCAACATATGTCTGGTCAAACATGTGGTGCCCAAGCGGCTGATGTTTTGGCCACGTGAGATACGCTTGAGACAAATGTTGCAAATAGCAGCGGTGCGATCTGATGCACTCGTCTCAAAAAAGGCCCACACCAAAGAACTTTTAGAATAACGCGCAGAGGCAGCGCTCTGCACAGGCGGAGCTCTGCGGTGTGATTCAGTCGGTGTGCTGCCCCTAAGCTGGCCCCCGGAGGGCATCCTGCCTCGTTGGACATGTGCCTCCTCCTCCTCCCTCCTTCCAGGCACCCACGTGGAGTCAGTGCCCTCATCATCCCCTCCCTCTTCATCGCTGTAGCAAACCTGGCAATATGCTGCAGCTTGTGGAACATGACTGCCAGATTGCTGTCCTTCTTGAGCATCCCCTCTCTCTGCGCTCACGCTACTGCCTTCCTCTAGCTGAGTGTCATCATCAGAGCCCACCAAACACTGGGCATCCTCCTGGAGCATGTACCCAACACTGTGCTCAAAGAGTTCAGGAGACTCCTCAGGAGGACGTGGTGGGTCTAGGGAAGGAGTCACTGATGATGACATTGAGAGGAGGGAAGACAATGCGTTGGCAGCTGCTTTGCTACTACCCTGAGACTGGGTGAGAGAGGATGAGGAGGATGAAGAGGGCTTGGTCATCCACTCTACCAAGTCGTTGGCATGTTGCGGTTCAACATGTCCAGCTGCCGAAAAGAAGGACAAGCATGTCCCATGGCCACGTGCTGATGACAATGCACCGCGTCCACGACCAGCACTGTTGTCTCTAGACACAGAGCCTGCTTGCCCTCTTTTATCGGCTCGCGCCTGTCTGCCTCTCCTTGCTGGCCTTCCAGACATGGTAATGGCCTGAAGGGAGTTGGGTAAAACAGCAGTTGGGTAGTTTATATTGTGCTGGAGGCACACAACACCCACTAACTCCTGCAGATGCCTTTTTTATAGAACACCAGAGATAAAGGGGTATATACAGATGTATACTGTGCTGTGCTGGAGGCACACACAACTTCCAATAACTCCTGCAGATGGCAAGTGGGCTCAAATAGAGAACAGCTATGTAGGTGGATATAGCAGTATGTACTGGGTACAGAGCACGCAGACAGCACGCACTATCTCCTAACACTACTGACTGCAAGCTCTATTATTAAAGATAGATCACTAGCTATATAGGTGAGGTGAATATCGCGGTGTATACTGCGGTCAGGGCACGCAGACAATAACCAGAAAACACCAGAGATAAAGGGGTATATACAGATGTATACTGTGCTGTGCTGGAGGCACACACAACTTCCAATAACTCCTGCAGATGGCAATTGGGCTCAAATAGAGAACAGCTATGTAGGTGGATTATAGCGGTATGTACTGGGTACAGAGCACGCAGACAGCACGCACTATCTCCTAACACTACTGACTGCAAGCTCTATTATTAAAGATAGATCACTAGCTATATAGGTGAGGTGAATATAGGGGTGTATACTGCGGTCAGGGCACAGACAATAACCACTACACAACAGCAAGATAGGAAATCAGCCAAAAACGATCGGTGTGTACTGTGTTGAAGGTACACAGAACACCCACTGCTTCAGATGCCAACACACTACACGAGGCCGCCTCAATGGCGGCCTTATATAGTGTGGGGCGTGCACTACACAGCCTGAGCTATGATTGGCCACAGGCATCCTGCCTGTGGCCAATCATGGCTCTCCTCGCTGCTGGCGCTGCGATTGGCCAAGCATGCGGGGTCACAGTGCATGCTTGGCCAATCATGAGCCAGCAATGCACTGCGCCATCGCAGTGCATTGTGGGCCGTGAGCGGCACACGAATTTTGACGCGAACGGACCAAGTGTTCGGATTTCGCCGAACGGACGAACAGCCAATGTTCGAGTCGAACGTACGTTCGACTCGAACACGAAGCTCATCCCTACTGGTGGGTGTGTACTTCTATTGGTGTCTGTCAATGTGCTAACAATACAAACTATCTTATATAAGGGGCTGCAGTAGGGGGGTTCGTTTGGCCTGTGAAGGTCAGGTTTTTGAAGTGATTTGTGGGGGAGAAGGAATGATATTATGCATGTTCACAAACGTCCAACCAGGGCTGTTTGCTGAAATTCTTGTGCATTTTTTTCCTTCAAAAGTGCATTTATTTGGCCATGCTGTCAATGTTGCAAACCGGGGGCCCGGGAAGCCAGCTGCCACATCCTTAACAACCAATGAATCTTCAGCTGTCAGCAGCTTTCCCACTGAAAGTTAAAAAAAAGCCAGACAAAAAAACTGCATGGGCTCCCCCTCAGGTCTATACCAGACCCTTTGGGTCTAGTATGGATTCAGAGGAGGACCCCCCATGCCAAAATTTAACAAAAATGGTGTTTGGTTACCCCCCAGTCCATTACCAGGCTCTTCAGATCAAGTATGGATTTTAAGGGGAACCTTGCATCAAAATAAAAAAATGACGTGGGGATTCCCCTGAAAATACATACCAGACCCTTATCCGAGCATGCAACCTGGCAGGCCACAGGAAAAGAGGAGGGATAAGATTGCGCGCCCCCTCCTGAACTGTACCGGGCCACATGCCCTCAACATGGGGTTGGTGCTTTGGGGTCCCCCCAATACACCTTGTCCCCATGTTGATGGGGACAAAAGCCTCATCCTCATAGCCCTTGCCTGGTGGTTGTGGGGGTCTGTGGGCGGGGGCGTTTTGGGGGGACCCCAAAGCACCCTCCCCATGTTGAGGTCTGGTACAGTTCAGGAGCAGGGGTGCTCTCCTGTCCCCCCTCTTTTCCTGTAGCCTGCCAGGATGCGTGCTCGGATAAGGGTCTAGTACGGATTTTGAGTGAACCCCCACGCCATTTAATTTTTTTTTTTTTTTTCATTTTTCATTTTCATTTTTTCATTTTTTTTTTTCATTTTGCTCTGGTACTGTTTTAAACATGGGAAAGATGCGCTACTTTACATGCATGCTAAAGAGAACCCTCAGGCATGATATTAAATGGAATATTTCATTTTTGTTGTTTCACTTTAGGCATTATTAAAATCACTGCTCCTACAAAAACTGCATTATTAAATAAAAAAAACATTAAAAACACTGCTCCGGAAAACTTGCCATTTTTAAAACTTTTTTTTGCATTGATACATGTCCCCTGGGGCAGGACTCGGGTCCTCATACATTTTTTATGGCAATAACTTGCATATAAGCCTTTAAAATTAGCACTTTTGATATTATAGACTTTATCGATGTTCGCACAAATTTTTGGCCTCTTCGCAAGTTCTGGTGCAAACCAAACCAGGAATACTCGGCTCATCCCTACCCAATGGCACATGAGCATGGTTGGTACCATAATATTAATGTTTCAAATGCAAAACATCGTTGGATACAATGAAGAGAATCAAACATTATTAATAGTATTTTCTATGTATGATTGTGCTCAGCACCATAGCGTAGTGTTATGCCCTGCTACCTTTAAAGGTTCAAGGCATGGGTTTGAATCCCACCAATAGTATCATCTCCTGAAAATGTACATTATACTCAACAGTAGGGATGAGACGAACACCCCCCGGTTTGGTTCGCACCAGAACTTTCGAACGGACCCCAAATTCGTACGAACGTTAGAACCCCATTGAAGTCTATGGGACTCGAACGTTCGAAATTAAAGTGCTAATTTTAACGGCTAATATGCAAGATACTGTCCTAAAAAGGGTTTGGGGACATGGCTTCTGCCCCAGGGGACATGGGTCAATGCAAAAAAAAGTTTTAAAAATGGCCGTTTTGGCAGGAGCACTGATTTTAATGATGATTAAAGTGAAAAAAATAAAGTGAAATATTCCTTTAAATATCGTGCCTGGGGGGTGTCTATAGTATTCCTGTGAAGTGCCACGTGTTTCCCTTGTTTAGAACAGTCCCTGCACAAAATGACATTTAACGGAAATAACGTCATTTCAAACTGCTTGCTGTTTTAATGTTATATCTGGTTCCTGCAATATGGTTGAAAATCATTGAGAAAAATGGCATGGGTAGCCCTCCCTGCCAATTACCAGCCCCTTTGGGTCTTGTACGGATATTAAGGGGAACCCCATACCCATATTAAAAAAAGGAAATACGTGTGGCCCCCAGGCCCTATATACTCAGAACAGCAGTATACAGGCGGTGCAATCAAGACAGGGACTGTGTAGATTTGTTGTGTTAAGTTGAATCTGTTTGTAATTTTCAACTGGTACATTTTTAAAGTGTAGCTCCAGTCAAAAAAACTATTTTTAAGCTTTTTGGAAAACATAGGGAAGGGTTATCACCCCTGTATAATTTGTTTTGCCGTCTGTCTTTTTTCATCTCACTTGCTGTTGTCTCCTTCCGTTTGCAGTAGGAGATGTTTGTAAGTTGGATGTTTGAAAGTAGGGGCCTGCCCTATATGCTCTGCAGAAATGGCAGAACAAGGTGTTGGTTTTGCCACAACATTGTAAGCCCTCAAAGTGACTCTTGGTGGGCGCTGGAGCGCCCTGCTGTGAACGATTATATCAAGAATTGTAATTACATGCCATTGTTGAACAGTGGTAGAAAAATTGACCTTTGGTGGTTGTGGTGCTGGTGCCACAACACTATAAGTTCTCACAGTTACTCTGGGTGGGCACAGGAACAGGCCCTCCTGTGAAATATTATATCAAGAATTGTAATTACATGTCCCTGTTAAACAGGGGCAGAAAAATTGGGCCTTAGGCACTGGTGCTGGTGCCACGACACTGCAACCTCTCACATATACTTTATTTGTGGTGCGGGAATGAGCCCTGTTGCAAAGCATTGCATCAAAAATTGTAATTAAACGCCCCTGTTAAACAGGGGCAGAAAAATTGGGCTGGTGGCATCACCCAGAAATAAAAATGTTCTTCCAACAAATCAGCGGAGGAGGAAGAGGATAGACAATCAACATAACAGGACAGTCACTCAGCATCAGCATAAGCAGTCTTGAAGGAATGTGATATTTCAAAAAAAAAATTTATTCGGTTACATCAGCTTCAGGTGCTTGGCAGCTGTGGGTGATCCAAGACTGATTCATCTTTATGAAGGTCAGTCGATTAAATGAGTCAGTGGACAGGCGCACCCTGTGATTGGTAACAAAGTCACCAGCAGCACTGAGGGTGCGTTCCAAAAGAACACTGGATGCAGGACAGGTCAGTAGCTCAATTGCATACTGTGCAAGCTCTGGCCAGTGATCCATCCTCAAGACCCATTAAGCCAGAGGATTTTCGGTGGGAAAGGTGTCCAAGTCTGACCTTGCCCCTAGGTATTCTTGCACAATGTAAATCAGACGCTGGCGATGGTTGCTG
Organism: Lithobates pipiens; assembly: GCF_037356315.1. Taxonomy (NCBI): domain Eukaryota; kingdom Metazoa; phylum Chordata; class Amphibia; order Anura; family Ranidae; genus Lithobates; species Lithobates pipiens. Next base: position 521,385,414 of record NW_027507718.1, read on the forward strand.
GAACCGATCATAGTTGGGGCTGCGGACTAAAAAATTGTCTGAACGCATAGGTCAGACGGCCATCTTCTCCACCGCTCCTTCTGACCGATGCCTCAGCAACTCGTTGTCCAGGACCAGGAGTTTGTAACCTCCCAGTCTCTGGGAACACGTTGCACAGACCTTTCTGCAAGGCCTCTCGGAGATGTCTCATCCTCTGCTCCCTCTGCGACGGCAAGATAAGGTCAGCAACCTTACCCATGGGTTTCTTGGGACTGTAAATCATCCCTACAAGACTGCTGCTGCTGCTGATGCTGAGTGCCAGCCTCCACCTCCATGCTGACAGAATCATCCTCCTCCTTCTCCTCATCCTCCTCGTCCTCTTCCTGTGTGATGGGTGGGACAGTGGGAACACTGTCTGGATAAAGGGGGCCTTGAGAGGCAAGGAAGTCCTCCTTTTCCTGCCTCTGTTCTGCCTCAAGTGCCCTGTCCATTATTCCACGCAGCGTATGCTCCAACAGGTAGACAAGAGGTACAGTGTCACTGATGCATGCACTGTCACTGCTCACCATCCTTGTGGCCTTCTCAAACGGTGACAGGACAGTGCATGCATCCCTGATCATGCCCCACTGGCGTGGTGAGAAAAAACCAAGCTCCCCTGACCCTGTCCTGGTGCCGTAGTCACACAGGTACTCATTTATGGCCCTCTGCTGCGTGTGCAGCTGCTGCAGCATGGCCAACGTTGAGTTCCACCTGGTGGGCATGTCACATATAAGGCGGTTCTTGGGCAGGTTCAACTCCTTTTGGAGCTCAGCCAGCCGAGCACAGGCATTAAATGATCGGCAGAAATGCACACAGACTTTCCTGGCCTGCTTCAGGACATCCTGTAAGCCCGGGTACCTACCCAAGAACTGCTGCACCACCAGGTTAAGGACGTGAGCCACACAGGGCACATGGGTCAGTTGTCCCTGTCGGAGGGCGGAGAGGAGGTTGGTGCCATTTTCGCAAACCACCATTCAAGGCTTAAGCTGGCGTGGCGTCATCCATCTCTCGGCCTGCCCCTGCAGAGCTGACAAAATATCTGCCCCAGTGTGGCTCCTGTCCCCCAAACAAACCAGCGCAAGCACGGCATGGCATTGTTTTGCCTGCGTACTTGCGTAGCCCCTTGAAGGCCTATGGAACACCACTGGTTCTGAGGACAGAGCACTGGAAGAGGCCATGGAGAAAGAAGAAGAGGAGGGGGTGGAGGAGAGAGGTGTGTCACAACCAATAGTAGCATTTTGGAGGCGTGGTGGCGGAACAACCTCCAACACTACTGCACCTTGTCCTGCATCCTTCCCAGCTGCCAGAAGAGTGACCCAATGGGCCGTGAAAGACAGGTAACGTCCCTGTCCATGCCTGCTGGACCATGAGTCAGTGGTAATATGCACCTTACCGCTGACCGCCCTGTCCAGCGAGTCAAGGACATTGCCTTCCACATGCCGGTAGAGAGCCGGAATCACCTTCCGTGAGAAAAAGTGGCGTTTGGGGACCTGCCACTGAGGAACCGCACATTGTACAAACTCACGGAAGGGGGCCGAGTCTACCAACTGAAAAGGCAGCAGTTGAAGTGCTAGCAATTTAGCCAAGCTAGCATTCAACCGCTGGGCATGTGGATGGCTGGGAGTGAACTTCTTTCGATGGTCCAGCAGCTGGGGCAGGGAAATTTGCCTGCTATAATCGGACGTGGGTGTACTGCTAGCAGAGTGCCCGGAAGCACTTGGCTGTGACACATCTAATTCTACACCTTCATTCCTCTCAGAGCAGGCTTCAGAGAGGACTGAATGTCTAGTGGGGTTGGAGATCCCAGCTGATGAGGAGCAAGGAGAGGTCCACTTTGTTCTTTGGTGTGGTTCTTTGAGGTACGCTTGCCAACAAGCTGCATGGCAGGTCAACATATGTCTGGTCAAGTATGTGGTGCCGAAGCGGCTGATGTTTTGGGCACGCGAGATACGCTTGAGACATATGTTACAAATAGCAGCGGTGCGATCTGATGCACTCGTCTCAAAAAAGGCCCACACCAAAGAACTTTTAGAATAACGCGCAGAGACAGTGCCCTGCACAGGCGGAGCTCTGCGGTGTGATTTAGTCAGTGTGCTGCCCCTAAATTGGCCCCCGGAGGGCATCCTGTCTCGTTGGACATGTGCCTCCTTCTCCTCTCTCCTACCAGGCACCCACGTGGAGTCAGTGCCCTCATCATCCCCTCCCTCTTCATCGCTGGAGCAAACCTGGCAGTATGCTGCAGCTTGTGGAACATGACTGCCAGATTGCTGTCCTTCTTGAGCATCACCTCTCTCTACGCTCACGCTACTGCCTTCCTCTAGCTGAGTATCATCATCAGAGCCTACAAAACACTGGGCATCCTCCTGGAGCATGTACCCAACACTGTGCTCAAGGAGTTCAGGGGACTCCTCAGGAGGACGTGGTGGATCTAGGGAGTCACTGATGATGACATTGAGACGAGGGAAGACGATGCGTTGGCAGCTGCTTTGCTAGCACCCTGAGCCTGGGTGAGAGAGGATGAGGAGGGTGAAGAGGGCTTGGTCATCCACTCTACCAAGTCTTTGGCATGATGCAGCTCAACATGTCCAGCTGCCAAAAAGAAGGACAAGCGTGTCCCATGGCCACGTTCTGATGAGGATGATGCACCGCGTCCACGACCAGCACTGTTGTCTCTAGACACAGAGCCTGCTTGCCCTCTTTTATCGGCTCGCGCCTGTCTGCCTCTCCTTGTTAGCCTTCCAGACATGGTAATGGCCTGAAGGGAAATGGGAAAACCAGCAATTGGGTAGTGTATATTGTGCTGGAGGCACACAACACCCACTAACTCCTGCAGATTGCAGATGGCTCAATTAGAGAAGCGCTATATAGGTGGATATAATGGTGTATAGTGCGGTCAGGGCACGCAGACAACACGCGCAATCTCCTACAACTGACTACAAGCTCTATTACAGAAGAGCAATATAGCTAGCTATATAGGTGGATATAATGGTGTATAGTGCGCTCAGGGCACACAGACAACACACACAATCTCCTACAACTGACTGCAAGCTCTATTACAGAAGAGCAATATAGCTAGCTATATAGGTGGATATAATGGTGTATAGTGCGCTCAGGGTACGCAGACAACACGCACAATCTCCTACAACTGACTGCAAGCTCTATTACAGAAGAGCAATATAGCTAGCTATATAGGTAGATTTAATGGTTTATACTGCAGTCAGGGCACGCAGACAACACCCGCAAACTCCTGCAGATTGCTAAAAGCTCAATTACAGAAGAGCAAGAACGCAAAATCGGCCGATAACGAACGGTGTATACTGTGTTGAAGGTACACAGAGAACACCCACTAACTCCTACAGACGCAATCATACTACACAAGGCCGCTGCGCTGGCGGCCTTATATAGTGTGGGGCTTGTACTACACAGCCTGAGCTATGATTGGCCACAGGCATCCTGCTTGTGGCCAATCATGGTTCTCCTCACTGCCGGGGCTGTGATTGGCCAAGCAAGCGGGGTCACAGTGCATGCTTGGCCAATCATGAGCCAGCAATGCACTGCGATGGCGCAGTGCATTGTGGGCTGTGAGCGCCACACAAATTTGGTGCGAACGGCCCATAACGTTCGGTATTCGCCGAACGTGCAAACAGCCGATGTTCGAGTCTAATGTATGGTCGACTCGAACGCGAAGCTCATCCCTACACAGGGGCCCATAGTGTTATATAACGGAGGGGATGGCATGATCATAGTATAGATTTGATTGCATCAGGAGGGGAGGTTCGAAGAGAGGATAGAGCAGACAGGCAGGGAGGGGAGGGGGAAGTAGGACAGAGGACGACACAGGAGAGGAGAGAGCAGGGATGCGGATGAGGGAGGCACGATATACCGTGGTCAGTTTACAGGGGGGAGGGTATAGCCAGGCAGGATCAGCCAGGTAGTTTAGGTGATACAGGGGGCCAAGTTACACAGCTCAAGCATAACATGCTTTAAGGGAACAGGATCCATTTTTTTTAGGTTAACAAACACTTTAATACTTGTTCTGTATATATTCTTTCCATTGGAAATGTGTTTTGTTTATCTGGTTCCCATGAGGGTTTTTTTCTATGCGTTGTTTTTAGTACATGAACATGTAACTAAACTCCAATGGTTTTCAACATACCTTCTTACTTTGTGTTAAGGGGTCTCCTAAATCACTCATTGATTTAGTCTTGAACCCACAGACACATGGTAACTAAGTTAAAAATTCTCTCTTATAATATCCACAGACTGCTTTGCCTCAAAAATTTAGTAAAGAGTGGCAGGAACTCCGCCATCTTTCCCTGCACATTGTGTTTCATGAGACCCACTTCATAGTCCAATCCAGGGCTCAAGTCCTGTGGGAACGCATGGGAATGGAGTTCCTGTACTTTTTCCACAACAGGAACTCAGTTCCCATTAGCAGCCGTGTCCTGCAAGACTTTGAAGTATGCAAGCTTTGTGCTACTCTAGCAGCTGCTGACACAGCTCGCAATAGTAAGTGACTAGTAAGTAAGTGACCTGACCATTCAGGCATTGCCAGTAGTGGGCCCCATGACAGCTTCCGCTTCGATCTACCTGTCAATCACAGCTATCCGGCGGGAAGATCAGGTCTAAGTCTAGCTGACGGGTAGATCAGCTAGTCTGCTCACAGGACATGCAGGGAGAGAGGTGAGCTGAGGGAGGAACATCATTTTGGGGTGGTAAGCTGAGCACAATACCTGGCAAAGTTTAATACCCGGAGGGAAGTTTATGTGGAAATATATGAAGGGTTGGAATAGCAGCGAGTGTGTGTTGGAGCCCTGCAGAGTTTGCAGCCCCCCAAGCTAACATACATCTCCTAAGCAGGAACACATCAGTATATCCCTAAGCATTCTTTCCAGATAATGTGCAGTTAATTTATGACCTTTCCGTTTAACCCTGTGTTATCCAAACTCTGTTCATTGAAAAGTGTAAACTCACCACATAAACACTCTATATACAAAATAAAATTCCCCAATAAAGATCAGAGCATGATGTTCACATTTGCATGGAAGCACAATTGAATGAATGCTGATTATTCAGAGAATTACCGTATTTATGTTTATTGAGGATTGTTTTTTTATGTAGTAACAGTTAAGCTTCATACACACAATACGAAAATTGGATGAAAAATACCACTTATGAAGCATTTGTGCATATGAGCGTATTTATTCATTTTTTTTGGTGGGGGAGGGGATCTAGGGTGGGAGTTCCCACACTTTTTTTCCCCAGGACTTGACCCCTGGTCCAATCTACACCTAAACTTCCACAGTCTGTATTTACAAAATAGTACCTTTGCCCATCCCCTATATCTAAAGCCAAGGGAGTAACAATTTTTATTCATAAGACCTGTCACTTTGTTCAGTTATCACAACTCACAGCGTATGATGACAGGACACTGTCCAAGGCAATATTTTTACCACAGTCAATATTTATGCCCCTAATACTTGTTCCATTAACTTTTTTTTCTAGTACCCTGAGGAGGTTGACTGAGTTCCAGGAAGGTCTCTTATTTTTTTTTTTTGAGGGGGGGGGGGGGGTTCCTTTACCTCCAGACCCCCTATTGGATACATGCTCTGGTTAAAGTTCCTTTTCTTTTAATGCTCTCAAAGAATTTAAGAAAATGCTTGCTACCCTGTATCTGGTGGGTTGCAGAAGCGCTAAACACTCCTCCAATAAGGACTACAGCTATTATTCTGGTGGACATGACTTCTTTTCTAGACTAGACCTTATTTTATACATCTCCGAGAGGACGTGAGACAATGGCTCTGTTCCTGAGCAATGTTCCTCAAATTTAGTCAATTGTCTAGTATATGCCTGCAGGTCTGGTATAATCTGAAGAAAATAATATAATTGAGCTGCATTCCAGAACGCAAGTTGGTAGGGGCCCCCGGGATTAGTCAGGTCCTCCATAGTAGGCCATCTATCTCCCATCACAAACTGCGATGCAATAGTTCGCTCAGTCTCCCATAGAGTCAAAAATTGTGTGGTTGAAAGGCCTGGTATAAATTTGGGGTTCCCAATTATCGGGGTCAGTGGAGATGTTGTTGTAATTTGTTCCACGTATGTAATAGTGTGTAGGCATTGTTTCAAAGTATTCCCTATCAAGGGATGAGATTTTAGATCTGACGGCACAAAATCCCAACACCACAGTGCCCTCTTTAGAGGTATTGGGGATTGGCACTGTTCTACTTGCACCCACAGCTTCAGGTCACTATGGCGTTGCCAATTGATTAGTAATAGTTAGTTATCCTCGCGCCACAATGAATAAACAAGAAAAACAACTGTGGTTGCAGCAAAGCACCGGCAGGGGTGCAAACCCTCCCCTAGAATGTGATATTGAATAGAAAAATGGTGTTGTGCTCCACAAAAAAATACTAAATCAATTCAATAAATAGACAAATGATGATAGATAATATTGCGCAAATACAAAAGTAGCTATATGTGGCTATTCGAAATCAATTTCTTCAAGTGTGCACCTTTTAACCACTTGCTTACTGGGCACTTAAACACCCTTCCTGACCAGACCAATTTTCAGCTTTTGGTGCTCTCACACTTTGAATGACAATTACTCAGTCATGCAACACTGTACCCAAATGAATTTTGTGTCCTTTTTTTCCCACAAATAGAGCTTTCTTTTGGTGGTATTTGATCACCTCTGGGGTTTTTATTTTTTGCGCTATAAATGAAAAAAGACCGAAAATTTGGAAAAAAAACGCATATTTCTTTGTTTCTGTGATAAAATTTTGCAAATTATAATTTTTTTTTCATACATTTTGGCCACAATTTATACTGCTACATATCTTTGGTAAAAATAACCCAAATTAGTGGATATTATTTGGTCTTTGTGAAAGTTAGAGAGTCTACAAGCTGTGGTGCGAATCGCACAAAATTGATCACACCTGATGTACTGGTGGCCTATCTCATTTCTTGTGACCAGAACAAGTCAGGAAAGTACAAATACCCCCCAAATGACCCCTTTTTGTAAAGTAGACATTCCAAGGTATTTACTAAGATGCATGGTGAGCTTTTTGATGTTGTCATCTTTTTCCCACAATTCTTTGCAAAATGAAGATTTTTTTTTTTTCTCACAAAATTTTCAATGTAATAGGTTATTTCTCTCACATGGCATGTGTATACCACAAATGACACCCCAAAATACGTTCTGCTACTCCTTCTGAGTATTACGATACCAAATGTGTGAGACTTTTACACAGCCTGGCCACATACAGAGGCCCAATATTGAAATAGCACCATCAGGCGTTCTAGGAGCATAAATTACGCATTTCATTTCTCAACCACCTATTACAGTTTTGAAGGCCCTGGAGCACCAGAACAATGGAAATTCCCACAAAGTGACCCCATTTTGGAAAGCTAACACCCCAACGTATAATCTATGAGGCATAATGAGTCGTTTGAATGGTTCATTTTTTTTCCAGAAGTTTTGGGAAAATGTGGAAAAAAAATGAAAACGCATTTTTTACGCAAAGTTGTCCATTTATAAGATATTTCCAACACATAGCATGTACATAGCAAAAATGACACCCCAAAATACGTTCTACTACTCCTCCTGAGTATAACGATACCAAAAGTGTGAGACTTTTATACAGCCTGACCACATACAGAGGCCCAATATTGAAATAGCACCATCAGGCGTTCTAGGAGCATAAATTACACATCTTATTTCTCAACCACCTATTACAGTTTTGAAGGCCCTGGAGCACCAGGACAATGGAAATGCCCACAAAGTGACCCCACGTGGCACTGACGACACGTGGCACTGACAGATGGCACTGGAGGCAGATGGCACTGGAGGCAGATGGGGCTGACAGATGGGGCTGGCAGATGGGGCTGACAGATGGGGCTGACAGATGGGGCTGGCAGATGGGGCTGGCAGATGGGGCTGACAGATGGGGCTGGCAGATGTCGCTGGCAGATGGGGCTGGCAGATGGGGCTGGGGCTGGCACTGGCAGATGGTGCTGGCTATTTGCTCTGGCTAATTGCTCTGGCAAATGGGGCTGGCAGATGGCACTGCGGCTGGCAGATGGCACTGGCACTGGCAGGTGGCGCTGGCAGGTGGCACTGGCAGGTGGCACTGGGGCTGGCGGCACTGGGGCTGACGGATGGCACTGGGGCTGACGGATGGCACTGGCGCTGGCAGGTGGCACTGGCGCTGGCACTGGCAGGTGGCACTGGCGCTGGCAGGTGGCACTGGCAGGTGGCACTGGCACGTGGCACTGGCACTGGGGCTGGCGGCACTGGGGCTGGCGGCACTGGGGCTGACGGCACTGGGGCTGACGGATGGCACTGGCGCTGGCAGGTGGCACTGGCGCTGGCAGGTGGCACTGGCAGGTGGCACTGGCAAGTGGCACTGGCGGCACTGGCGGCACTGGCGGCACTGGTGGTGGCAGGTGGCACTGGCAGGTGGCACTGGGGCTGACGGATGGCACTGGCGCTGGCAGGTGGCACTGGCGCTGGCAGGTGGCACTGGCAGGTGGCACTGGCGGCACTGACGGCACTGGGGCTGACGGCACTGGGGCTGACGGCACTGGGGCTGACGGATGGCACTGGCAGGTGGCACTGGTGCTGGCAGGTGGCACTGGGGCTGATGGCACTGGCGGCACTGGGGCTGACGGCACTGACGGCACTGGGGCTGATGGCACTGACGGCACTGGGGCTGACGGACGGCACTGGGGCTGACGGGCGGCACTGGGGCTGACGGGCGGCACTGGGGCTGGCGGGCGGCACTGGGGCTGGCGGGCGGCACGGGCTGACGGCACTGGGGCTGACGGCACTGGGGCTGACGGCAGGCGCTGGCAGGTGGCACTGGCGGCACTGGCACTACTGGCAGATGGCACTGGGCTGACAGATGGCACTGGGCTGACAGATGGCACTGGCACTGGGGCTGACAGATGGCACTGGGGCTGACACAGGCACTGGGGCTGACACTGGGGCTGGCACTGGGGCTGACACTGGCGCTGGGGCTGGCACTGGGGCTGAGGCTGGCACTGGGGCTGGGGCTGGCACTGGGGCTGCACTGGGGCTGACAGATCGCTCTCCCTCCTCACACGCTGTCTCTTCGTGAGGAGGGAGAGACACGGCAATGGGAGATGATCTCATATGTTTACATATGAGATCATCTCCCATTGGCAGCTGCGATCACGCTGTGAACGGCCGCTTTGATTGGCCGTTCACGGTGATCTGTATTCGCCTGTCTCCGGGAGACACGGCAAATACAATACTTCCGCGATGCGCGCCCCCGGCGGCGCGCATTGCGGAAGTAAACACCAGGCCGTCCAGGGACGGCCAGGCGAAGGAAGCCGCCCGCTCTAAGGCCGTCATTCGGCCATAGGGTGGGTGGGAAGCGGTTAAAGTGCATCAGTGCCAATCAGACAATGTTCAAACCAGTGTAATGTGAATGGTTAAATATTACAATTTGAATATTTAACCATTCACATTACACTGGTTTGAACATTGTCTGGTTGCCAATTGATTACTCTACCAAGCTGAACTGCTCTCCTGACATCTGGCAAGGCCAAGCCACCATATTGTTTTGGTAGGGTTAATAAGGTGCGTGAAAGACGTGGCTTCTTATGCACCCAGATAAACTTTATAAACAATGCCTGTACCTGTTTAAAATAAGAAAGCGGTATCTATATCGGTAGGGCCTGAAATAAGTATAAAAATTTAGGCAAAATGCACATCTTTATTAAGTTACACCTACCGATCCAAGAATGTATATTAGTGTTCTACTTATCCAAAAGCAGTCTGGACTCTGTAAGTAATGGTGGAAAATTAAGCTCAAACGTACGTGTTAAATCTGCTGGCATTTATGTGCCTAAATAATTCAGGGCAATTGTAGTCCACTACAAAGTGGAAGCCTCCTCGGATTTGTGTAAGAGTTCGTACTGGCAGTGCAACCCCCGTTGCCTCTGATTTAGAAAACTATATTTTCAAGTTTGATAAGGCACCATATAAATCAAATTGTTTAAGGAGATTTGGTAGAGATACTGCTGGATTTGTTAAAGAAAATAATAGGTCATCGGCATAAGCCGAGACCTTATGTTGTGTATAAGGATGAGCCGAACACTCCTCGTGTTAACTTTAGAACCCTATTAAAATCTATGGGACTCAAACGTTCAAAATCAAAAGTGCTAATTTTAAAGGCTAATATGCAATTTATTGTCATAAAAAGTGTTTGGGGACCCGGGTCCTGCCCAGGGCACATGTATCAATGCAAAAGAGGTTTTAAAAACGTAAGTTTTTTTGGAAGCAGTGATTTTAATAATGCTTAAAGTGAAACAATAAAAGTGTAATATTCCTTTAAAATTCGTACCTGGGGGGTGTGTATAGAATGCCTGTAAAGGGGCGCATGTTTCCCGTGCTTAGACCTGCCCCTGCACAAAGTTTCATTTCTGCAGGAAAAAAAGTAATTTAAAAGCACTCACGGCTATAATGAATTGTCATTGAAAGCCATTGGTAAAATAAAATGCGTGGTGTTTCCCCAAATTCAATTTCCAGGCCCTTCAGGTCTGGTATGGATATTAAGGGGAACCCCCCGTCAAATTTAAAAAAAAAATGAAGTGGGGTTCCCCCCAAATATCCATACCAGACCCTTCAGGTCTGGTATGGATTTTAAGGGGAACTCCACACCAAATTAAAAAAAAATGGCGTGGAGTACTCCCTAAAAATCCATACCAGACCCTTTATCCAAGCACACAACCTGGCAGGCCGCAGGAAAAGAGGGGGGGCGAGAGAGCGCCCCCCCCTCCTGAACCATACCAGGCCACATGCCCTCAACATTGGGAAGATGTTTTGGGTTCCCCCCCAAGCACCTTGTCCCCATGTTGATGAGGACAAGGGCCTCATCCCCACAACCCTGGCCGGTGGTTGTGGGGGTCTGTGGGTGGGGGGCTTATCAGAATCTGGAAGCCCCCTTTAACAAGGGGACCCCCATATTCCGGCCCCCTGTTTGAAATGGTAAGGGGCCTACCATTTTACAAAGAAAGTGTAAACATTTTTTTAAAAAGACACACACACCATTGCAAAAGTCCTTTATTAAAAATAAAAAAAAGACTCCAGAGGTGGTAATCCACTCTTGCTATCCAGCGATGGATGATCATCTCTCCGGGGTCCAGCGAGGGATGATCATCCGTCGCTGGATAGCAAGAGTGCATTACCACCGCTGGAATCTTTTTTTTATTTTTTTTTATTTTTATTAAAGGACTTTTGCAACAGTGAATAAATAGAATGGGCCACCCCAATACTACCAGAGAGATTACATAGAAAGAGAGGAACCAGGGAAGGAAGGAGAAAGAAAAAGAAAGTGGGACAATTGAGTATAGGTCTTTTTAATCTGGCAGGTCCCCAGAAGAACTACAGGTTCTGTCTCAGGGTCTCAGGTTTTCCCCGGATAAACACCTGGAAAAATTTGAGACCTATATAAATATTGAGAAATATGCCAGAAAACAATATTAAAAAACATTTTTGAATGCAAACACCAAGTTCTTTGGGACTTGGTAATGTAGAGGGTTTTGTTCATAGCGGGCTTACAAATAACTCAGTTTTCAACCCTAAGAAAGGGACTCATCACTTCATTGAAGTATTTAAAAATATGGTCCAAGATGAAGTGAAGAAATTGAAAAGGCATCAAAAAATTTGAAAAAAATAAAAATGTGGTGATCAGGCCAGCGGACAAAGGGGGAGGGGAGTTAGTGATACTAACCAAAGAAAATTACAACAAAGAAGTTCTGAGACTACTAAATGACAAAACTACATATAAGGCATTAAAAGGTGATCCCACTTCAAAATTGAAAACTGAATTAATAGAATGGGTCAAAAAAGGCACCGAAGAGGGAATTTTAGACAAAAAAGAGGCCAAATATTTAATTCCAAAAGCACCCATACTTCCTGTACTTTATATTGTTCCCAAAATTCACAAATTCATTATTGACCCCCCAGGATGGCCCATAGTTAGTGGGTTGGTTTCCTTGTTTGCTAGGGTGGGAGAGTATTTGGATACATTCTTGCAACCACTAGTAGTAAGGGGTGATTCCTATTTGAAGGATAGTCCAGAGCTATTAAATATACTCTCCACACTAGAAACCAAAGAGGATACAATATTGGTCACAGTGGACATTGAGTCCCTTTACACTAATATCAAACAAAATGATGGACTCATAGATGTCAAATGGGCATTGAAACACCATTCCCAGCTAAAGTCTGCACAGAGAAAATTCCTTTTGGAAGGCCTAAAATTAGCCTTGGGGAATAACTATTTTTGGTACCAAGGGGTACATTATAATCAAGTCAAGGGAGTTGCAATGGGGGCACGATATGCCCCCAGCGTAGCTAACCTAGTTCTAAACAAATGGAAACAAGAAGTTATCTATGCACAACAAAGTAAGAGTTTGAAACTGTACAAAAGCTACATAGAGGACATAATAATAGTTTGGGAGGGGCCTCTAAATTATTTTTTGTCATTCTTAGAACTAATGAATAATAACAGCTATGGTCTAAAGTTTACAGCTACATGGGACACCTCATCCATTAACTACCTAGACTTGGTATTAACCAAAAGTGGTAATAAAGTAAGTACATGTACCTTTTTTAAAGAAACTGATAGAAATGGGTAAGTACCTGTCCAAAGCTGTCATCATCCCAAATGGCTTTGTCATGTACCTGGTGGAGGAGCCCGGAATGCAGGGAGTGGCCTCTCGTAAGCCTCTGGCTCAAGAACCCCTGGAAGTGGGGACAGGGACTCTAGAGTTCAGAGGGCCCAAGTGCCGAGCTGGTGAAGAACCAGACCTTGGCAGCAGACAACAGCAGGCACAGGTGGTCAGGCTGGAACAGCTGGTAGGCTGGCAGCAGACAGCAGCAGGCACAGGTGGTAAGGCCGGAACAGCTGGTAGGCAGGCAGCAGGCAGCAGCAGACACAGGTGGGCAGGCAGGAACAGCTGGTAGGCTGGCAGCAGACAGCAGCAGACACAGGTGGGCAGGCAGGAACAGCTGGCAAGCTGGCAGCAGACAGCAGCAGACACAGGTGGGCAGGCAGGAACAGCTGGTAGGCTGGCAGCAGACAGCAGCAGGTGCAGGCGGTCAGGCTGGAACAGCTGGTAGGCAGTAGCGAGGTCAAGGTACAAGCCGGGTCGGTAGCAGGCGGGCAGCAACGGTACACAGGGGAAGACAGAAGCGTGGTCAAACAGTCCGGAGGTCAGAGGCTGGCAGCAAGCAGGCGTAGTCAAGAACAGGCCGGGTAACAAGAATCAGGAGTAATCAGGTAAGCAGGAGACAGAGTAACCGGAACGCTGTAGACTGGACAGCACAGGGGCACTGTAACAGGTTCCTTAAGTAGCCCTTTGGGCGCCAAGAACGGTCGCACGGTGTGTCTGCGCACGCCCGCGTGAAACCGTGCAGCCGTTCGTGACCCCGCGCACCCCCGTGTGCCCGTTCGTACCTACACGCACCCGCGTGCGTCCGTTCGCGCCAACGCGCGCCCATGGATACCTGTTAATTCTCAATGAGGGGATTCCGTGGGCAGGCCTTCCATGAGTCACAGGATTCCGGGAACGACCATGACATTGCCCCCCCCCCCCCAAGGGGCAGCCTCCGGATGCCCAATTGTGCCATCTTACCCGGATGAGACTTCTCAAAGGCAAGTATCAGTCTCCTGGCATGAATATTGGACTCCGGCTCCCAAGAATTTTCTTCAGGCCCGTACCCCTTCCATTTAACCAAGAATTGGATTTGATTGCGTCTTCGCCTACAATCCAGGGTGGATTCTACCTCATATTCGACTTCACAGTCGATGATCACGGGTTCAGGTGGAGCAACCTTCCGGCTGACAAATGGATCTGGAACGGCTGGTTTGAGCAAAGCTACGTGGAAGACAGGATGAATCCGAAACGATTCTGGCAACTTTAGTTCGTACGCCACGTCATTCACCTTTTTCACCACTGGAAAGGGACCCACAAATCTTGGACCCAACTTCTTAGATGGACAGGCCATCTTCAGGTTCAGAGTGGATAGCCAAACCTGATCCCCGACCTTGAGGTTAAGTTCTCCCCTTCTCCTCTTATCAAACACCTCCTTATTATACTTCTGGGTCTTTGTCATGGTCTCCTGCAGAAGCCTATTGTTGGACCTAAAGAAGTCAAGATTCTCCTGAACTGCTGGTACCGGGCATTCCGGAAGATCGTTTGACAAGAACAGAGGATGGAAACCGTAGTTTGCGAAGAACGGGGACTGTTTCGTGGCCGAGTGAACGGAGTTATTATATGCAAACTCGGCTAAAGGTAGTAAGGGAGCCCAATCATCCTGAGAGAATGAAGAGAAGCAGCGCAAGTACTGTTCCAACGTCTAGTTCATTCGTTCAGTTCGCCCATTGGTTTGAGGGTGGTAGGCAGATGAGAAACAGAGATCAATCTTCAGGACCCCACAAAGTGCCCTCCAAAACTTAGACGTGAACTGTACTCCCCGATCCAATGTGATATTTGCAGGAATTCCATGCAGTCTCACGATTTCCTTAATGAATATCTTGGCTGTTTCTGTGGCGGAGGGAGTACCCTTCATTGGTAGGAAGTGGGCCATCTTAGATAACCTATCCACAACCACAAAGATCGTGGAACAGCCTTCTGAAGGTGGTAGCTCGACAATGAAGTCCATAGAGATCATCCGCCAGGGTCTGTCTGGGACAGGTAGTGGCTTTAACAGCCCCCAAGCCCTGGACTTACTGCCTTTGTTCTGGATGCAGGTGACGCATGCCTCCACGTATTTCTTACAATCCGACCTCAACTGTGGCCACCAGAATGTTTGTTGAAGCAGTTCGGAGGTTTTATGAACTCCAAAATGGCCAGCCAGCAAATGGTCATGACAAGAGCTGAGGACCGGAACTCGTCTTTCCTGAGGAACGAAAATCTTGTCTTTGTACCAGAAGAGTTCGTCCTTGGCCAGAAGAGTGGTGTCAGGTGGTAGAACGGTACTAACGGATGCCTGCCTGATCTGGGACAACAAATTTCCTTGAAGCAGGAGGAAGTTCCCTGGGGGCAGAATGGTGTCCGGATGCGAGGAGATTTCAGGTTCGTTGAACATACGGGACAAGGCGTCCGGCTTAGTATTCTTTGACTCAGGACGGTAGGTTATGTGAAAGGAGAATCTGGAGAAGAAAAGTGCCCATCTGGCCTGACGTGGTCTCAATCTCTTGGCTAGGGATGAGCCGAACACCCCCCGGTTCGGTTCGCACCAGAACTTGCGAACGACCCCCGCGTTCGGCACGAACGTTAGAACCCCATTGAAGTCTATGGGACTCGAACGTTCGAATTGGAAAGTGCTAATTTTAACGGCTAATATGCAAGATAGTGTGCTAAAAAGGGTTTGGCGATCTGCCTCCTGCCTCAGGGGACATGGGTCACTGCAAAAAAAAGTTTTAAAAACTACCGTTTTGGCGGGAGCACTGATTTTAATGACGATTAAAGTGAAAAAAAAAAGTGAAATATTCCTTTAAATATGGTGCCTGGGGGGTGTCTATAGTATGCCTGTGAAGTGCCACATGTTTCCCGTGTTTAGAACAGTCCCTGCACAAAATGACATTAAACGGAAATAACACCATTTAAAACTGCTTGCGGTTTTAATGTTATATCTGGTTCCTGCAATATGGTTGAAAATCATTCAGAAAAATGGCATGGGTATCCCTCCCTGCCCATTACCAGCCTATTTGGGTCTTGTACGCATATTAAGGGGAACCCCGTACCCATATTAAAAAAAGGAAATGCGTGTGGCCCCCAGGCCCTATATACTCAGAACAGCAGTATACAGGCGGTGCAAACAAGACAGGGACTGTGTAGGTTTGTTGTGTTAAGTTGAATCTGTTTGTAATTTTCAACTGGTACATTTTTAAAGTGTAGCTCCAGTCAAAAAAAACTATTTTTAAGCTTTTTGGAAAACATAGGGAAGGATTATCACCCCTGTATAATTTGTTTTGTCGTCCATCTTTTTTCATCTCACTTGCTGTTGTCTCCTTCCGTTTGCAAGTAGGAGATGTTTGTAAATTGGATGTTTGAAAGTAGGGGCCTGCCCTATATGCTCTGCAGAAATGGCGGAACAAGGTGTTGGTTTTGCAACAACATTGTAAGCCTTCAAAGTGACTCTTGGTGGCCGCTGGAGCGCCCTGCTGTGAACGATTATATCAAGAATTGTAATTACATGCCATTGTTGATCAGTGGTAGAAAAATTGACCTTTGGTGGTTGTGGTGCTGGTGCCACAACACTATAAGTCCTCACAGTTACTCTGGGTGGGCACAGGAAGGGGCCCTCCTGTGAAATATTATATCAAGAATTGTAATTACATGTCCCTGTTAAACAGGGGCAGAAAAATTGGGCCTTAGGCACTGGTGCCATCACACTGCAACCTCTGCCATACACTCTAGTTTTTTTGCAGGAATTAGCCCTGCTGCAAAGCATTGCATCAAAAATTGTACTTAAACGCCCCTGTTAAACAGGGGCAGAAAAATTGGGCCTTAGGCACTGGTGCCATCACACTGCAACCTCTGCCATACACTCTAGTTTTATTGCAGGAATTAGCCCTGCTGCAAAGCATTGCATCAAAAATTGTACTTAAACGCCCCTGTTAAACAGGGGCAGAAAAATTGGGCCTTAGGCACTGGTGCCATCACACTGCAACCTCTGCCATACACTCTAGTTTTATTGCAGGAATTAGCCCTGCTGCAAAGCATTGCATCAAAAATTGTACTTAAACGCCCCTGTTAAACAGGGGCAGAAAAATTGGGCCTCAGGCACTGGTGCCATCACACTGCAACCTCTGCCATACACTCTAGTTTTATTGCAGGAATTAGCCCTGCTGCAAAGCATTGCATCAAAAATTGTACTTAAACGCCCCTGTTGAACAGGGGCAGAAAAATTGGGCCTTAGGCACTGGTGCCATCACACTGCAACCTCTGCCATACACTCTAGTTTTTTTGCAGGAATTAGCCCTGCTGCAAAGCATTGCATCAAAAATTGTACTTAAACGCCCCTGTTAAACAGGGGCAGAAAAATTGGGCTGCTGGCATCACCCAGAACCAAAAATGTTCTTCCAACATATCAGCGGAGGAGGAAGAGGATAGACAATCAACATAACAGGACAGTCACTCAGCATCAGCATAGGCAGTCTTGAAGGGATGTGGTATTTCAAAAAAAATTATTCGGTTACATCAGCTTCAGGTGCTTGGTAGCTGTGGGTGATCCAAGACTGATTCATCTTGATGAAGGTCAGTCGATCAACTGATTCGGTGGACAGGCGCACCCTGTGATCGGTAACGAAGCCACCAGCAGCACTGAAGGTGCGTTCCGAAAGAACGCTGGATGCAGGACAGGCCAGTAGCTCAATTGCATACTGTGCAAGCTCTGGCCAGTGATCCATCCTCAAGACCCAGTAAGCCAGAGGATTTTCAGTGGGAAAGGTGTCCAAGTCTGACCTTGCCCCTAGGTATTCCTGCACCATGTAAATTAGACGCTGGCGATGGGTGCTGGAACCAATCATACCTTGGGGCTGCGGACTAAAAAATTGTCTGAACGCATCAGTCAGACGGCCACCTTCTCCACCGCTCCTTCTGACTGATGCCTCAGCAACACGTTGTCCAGGACCAGGAGTTTGTGATCTCCCAGTCTCTGGGAACGCGTTGCACAGAGCTTTCTGCAAGGCCTCCCGGAGATGTCTCATCCTCTGCTCCCTCTGCGATGGCAAGATAAGGTCGGCAACCTTACCCTTGTACCGTGGATCAAGGAGAGTGGCCAGCCAGTAATGGTCCCTCTCCTTGATCCGAAGAATACGAGGATCCTTCCGCAGGCTTTGCAGGATCAGGGAGGCCATGCAGCGTAGGTTAGCTGAGGCATTCGGTCCGGAGTCCTCTGGGTCACTAAGGACAACATGATCCGCAGCTACCTCCTCCCAGCCACGTACAAGTCCACGTGTTTCTTGGGACTGTAAATCATCCCTATAAGACTGCTGCTGCTGATGCTGAGTGCCAGCCTTCACCTCCATGCTGACACAATCATCCTCCTCCTCCTCTTCCTCCTCCTCACCCTCTTCCTGTGTGATGGGTGGCACAGCAGGAACACTGTCTGGATAAAGGGGGCCTTGAGAGGCAAGGAAGTCCTCCTCTTCCTGCCTCTGTTCTGCCTCAAGTGCCCTGTCCATTATTCCACGCAGCGTATGCTCCAAGAGGTGGACAAGAGGTATAGTGTCACTGATGCATGCACTGTCACTGCTCACCATCCTTGTGGCCTCCTCAAACGGTGACAGGACAGTGCATGCATCCCTGATCATGCCCCACTGGCGTGGTGAGAAAAAACCAAGCTCTCCTGACCCTGTCCTGGTGCCGTAGTCGCACAGGTACTCATTGATGGCCCTCTGCTGCGTGTGCAGCCGCTGCAGCATGGCCAATGTTGAGTTCCATCTGGTGGGCATGTCACATATAAGGCGGTTCTTGGGCAGGTTCAACTCCTTTTGGAGCTCAGCCAGCCGAGCACAGGCATTAAATGATCAGCGGAAATGCACACAGACTCTCCTGGCCTGTTTCAGGACATCCTGTAAGCCAGGGTACCTGCCCAAGAACCGCTGCACCACCAGGTTAAGGACGTGAGCTACACAGGGCACATGGGTCAGTTGTCCCTGTCGGAGGGCGGAGAGGAGGTTGGTGCCATTGTCGCAAACCACCATTCCTGGCTTAAGCTGGCGTGGCGTCAACCACCTCTCGGCCTGCCCCTGCAGAGCTGATAAAACATCCGCCCCAGTGTGGCTCCTGTCCCCCAAACAAACCAGCGCAAGCACGGCATGGCATCGTTTTGCCTGCGTACTTGCGTAGCCCCTGCAACGCCTACGGAGCACCGCTGGTTCTGAGGACAGAGCACTGGAAGAGGCTGTGGAGGAAGAAGAAGAGGAGGGGGTGGAGGAGAGAGGTGTGTCACAACCAATAGTAGCATTTTGGAGGCGTGGTGGCGGAACAACCTCCAATACTACTGCACCTTGTCCTGCATCCTTCCCAGCAGCCAGAAGAGTGACCCAATGGGCCGTGAAAGACAGGTAACGTCCCTGTCCATGCCTGCTGGACCATGAGTCAGCGGTAATATGCACCTTACCGCTGACCGCCCTGTCCAGCGAGGCAAGGACATTGCCTTCCACATGCCGGTAGAGAGCCGGAATTGCCTTCCGTGAGAAAAAGTGGCGTTTGGGGACCTGCCACTGAGGAACCGCACATTGTACAAACTCACGGAAGGGGGCCGAATCTACCAACTGAAAAGGCAGCAGTTGAAGTGCTAGCAATTTAGCCAAGCTAGCATTCAACCGCTGGGCATGTGGATGGCTGGGAGTAAATTTCTTCCGCCGGTCCAGCAGCTGGGGCAGGGACATTTGTCTGCTATAATCGGACGTGGATGTACCACTAGCAGAGTTCCCGGAAGCACTTGGCTGTGACACACCTAATTCTACACCTTCATTCCTCTCAGAGCAGGTTTCAGAGAGGACTGAAGGTCTAGTGGGGTTGGAGATGCCAGCTGATGAGGAGCAAGAAGAGGTCCGCTTTGTTCTTTGGTGTGGGTCTTTGAGGTATGCTTGCCAACGAGCTGCATGGCAGGGCACGCAGACAATAACAAGAAAACAGCAGAGTTAAAGGGGTATATACAGATGTATACTGTGCTGTGCTGGAGGCACAGACAACTTCCAATAACTCCAGCAGATGCCAATCGGGCCCAAATACAGAACAGCTATGTAGGTGGATAATAGCGGTATGTACTGGGTACAGAGCAGGCACACAGCACGCACTATCTCCTGAGTGACACTGCTGACTGCAAGCTCTATTGTTAAAGATGGACCACTAGCTATATAGGTGAGGTGAATATCACGGTGTATACTGCGGTCAGGGCACGCAGACAATAACAAGAAAACAGCAGAGTTAAAGGGGTATATACAGATGTATACTGTGCTGTGCTGGAGGCACAGACAACTTCCAATAACTCCAGCAGATGCCAATCGGGCCCAAATACAGAACAGCTATGTAGGTGGATAATAGCGGTATGTACTGGGTACAGAGCAGGCACACAGCACGCACTATCTCCTGAGTGACACTGCTGACTGCAAGCTCTATTGTTAAAGATGGACCACTAGCTATATAGGTGAGGTGAATATCACGGTGTATACTGCGGTCAGGGCACGCAGACAATAACAAGAAAACAGCAGAGTTAAAGGGGTATATACAGATGTATACTGTGCTGTGCTGGAGGCACAGACAACTTCCAATAACTCCAGCAAATGCCAATCGGGCCCAAATACAGAACAGCTATGTAGGTGGATAATAGCGGTATGTACTGGGTACAGAGCAGGCACACAGCACGCACTATCTCCTGAGTGACACTGCTGACTGCAAGCTCTATTGTTAAAGATGGACCACTAGCTATATAGGTGAGGTGAATATCACGGTGTATACTGCGGTCAGGGCACGCAGACAATAACAAGAAAACAGCAGAGTTAAAGGGGTATATACAGATGTATACTGTGCTGTGCTGGAGGCACAGACAACTTCCAATAACTCCAGCAAATGCCAATCGGGCTCAAATAGAGAACAGCTATGTAGGTGTATATAGTGGTATGTACTGGGTACAGAGCACGCAGACAGCACGCACTAACACTACTGACTGCAAGCTCTATTATTAAAGCTAGATCACTAGCTATATAGGTGAGGTGAATATAGTGGTGTATACTGCGGTCAGGGCACAGACAGTAACCACTACACAAGAGCAAAATAGTAAATCAGCCAAAAACGATTGGTGTGTAACTGTGTTGAAGGTACACAGAACACCCACTGCTTCAGATGCTAACAAACACTACACGAGGCCGCCTGAAAGGCAGCTTTATATAGTGTGGGGCGTGCACTACACAGTCTGAGCTATGATTGGCCACAGGCAGGATGCCTGTGGCCAACCATTGCTCTTCCCGCTACTGGCGCTGCGATTGGCCAAGCATGCGGGGTCACAGTGCATGCTTGGCCAATCGTGAGACAGCAATGCATTGCGCCATCGCAGTGCATTGTGGGCCACACGAATTTTGCCGCGAACGGCCCAAACGTTCGGAATTCGGCGAACGCACGAACGACCAATGTTCGAGTCGAACATGCGTTCGACTCGAACACGAAGCTCATCCCTACTCTTGGCAGACTTCAAGTACTCCAGATTCTTATGGTCCGTGTAAATAAGGATTGGATGGGCTGCTCCTTCCAGCAGATAACACCATTCTTCAAGAGCCACCTTGATGGCTAATAATTCCCAATCTCCAACATCATAGTTGCTTTCTGCCTCAGATAGTTTACGGGAAGAGAACACAACCGGATGCAAAAGAGATCTTGGTCCATGTCTTTGGGAAAGTACCGCCCCGACCGCTATCTCGGAGGCATCGACCTCCAGAATGTATGGCAAGGTTGGGTCGGGATGCTTAAGAATAGAGGCCGAAACGAACAGGTCCTTCAGAGTGGTAAAGGCTTTTTGGGCCTCGGGAGACCATTGGAATTTCAGGCCCTGCTTGGTTAATCTTGTGATGGGAGAAATGATGGTGGAAAATCCCCTAATAAATTTTCTGTAGAAGTTTGCGAATCCGATAAACCGTTGGACCCCTTTCCTGTCCGTAGGAGCGGGCCAATCTCGAATGGCAGAAATCTTCTGGGGGTCCATTTCAATACCGTCTACAGAAATGATCAGTCCAAGGAATTGAATACTTCATTGTTCGAAGATGCATTTTTCCAGCTTGGCGTATAATCCATGAAGACGAAGTCGTGACAGCACGTTCCTGACGTGTTCCCGATGTTCGGCCAGGGAGGGAGAAAAGATCAGGATGTCGTCTAAATAGACAATAACAAATAGATCCAGATAGTCTCTAAAAATGTAGTTTATGAAATGCTGAAATGTGGCGGGGGCATTACATAGGCCGAAAGGCATGACCAAGTACTCAAAATGCCCAAAGCGAGTACGGAAAGCGGTCTTCCACTCGTCTCCACTCCGAATGCGAACGAGATTATAGGCACCCCGAAGATCCAGTTTGGAAAAAACGGCTGCGGACCCCAGTCTTTGAAACAGTTCAGGCACAAGCGGCAGAGGATAACGGTTCTTTATGTGGATTTTGTTGAGTGCCCGATAGTCAACACAGGGACGTAAGGATTGGTCCTTCTTCTCCACGAAGAAGATTCCCGCGCCTGCCGGGGAGGTAGAGGGACGAATGAATCCCTTCCTTAAGTTGTCGTCCAGTTAGGTCTTCAGGGCTACCAATTCAGTTTCTGACAATGGGAAGATTCTCCCAAAAGGGATTTCTGCACCTGGAAGCAATTCTATCTGGCAATCGTATGGCCTTTGAGGGGGTAAAGTCTCAGCACCCTTCTTGCTAAAAACGTCCAGAAAGCTGTGGTAAACTTGGGGCACAGCTTGACGGGTTTCTGCGTCTATTTCCAGAGAGAACAAAGAGGAGGAAGCTTGTTCGGTTCCCGACAAACAATGTTGGAGGCAGTAGGGTGAGAGGAATTTCATCTTTCCAGTGGACCAGTCAATTTGGGGGCTATGTGCTTTCAGCCAGGGCATGCCTAATATGATAGGAAATAAAGGGGACATGATGACGTCCAAACTCAGTAACTCCTGGTGAATCCCGGCAATGGTGGTAAACAAAGGCAAAGTCTCTTAAATTACTGGACCAAACTTGAGAGTTGAACCATCAGCCAGATGTACAGAAAGTCCCTTTGCCCTGGGCCGAAGGGGAATGTTATATCTTGAGACAAAGGATAAGTCTATGAAGCCACTGCAAGCTCCCGAGTCAATAATTGCGCTGGTTCGGATGTTCCCTCCTGGGAGCTGCAAAAGAATGGGTACAGTCAGATGGGAAGTACTACTCGGTAAATCAGAAGTAAGGGCAGGAGACAAGGAGAGGCACTTACGGAGCTTTGCAGGGCAAGTGCGCACGAAGTGTCCCGGTTCTCCACAGTACAAACAGAGGTTTCCTGCCCGACGGCGCTGGCGTTCCTCAGGTGTCAGGGAAGGTCTAAGCAAGCCCAGCTGCATGGGTTCAGGAGGGTCCTGGTACACTGCGGTGGGACTGGGAGAGGCTGGATGAGAGGAGTTAGGTACCCGGGGTACCATCCACACTGGACAAGAGGTTGGTGTAGAGCGTTCCAAACGACGTTCTCTTATGTGTCTGTCTATTTGGATAGACAAATCCACTAGAGCCTCCAAGGTCTCGGGGGTGCCCACTCAGGCTAACTCGTCTTTCAGGGGTTCCGAAAGACCCATACGGAATTGGTAATGAAGTGCCGCATTGTTCCAGTTTGTGTCAGCACTCCAACGTCTGAACTCTGATACGTAGTCCTCCACGGGTCTACGGCCTTGCTGCAGTGAATGCAACGCTGCTTCAGCGGTAGCAGTCAATTGTGGATCTTCATATAGCCGGGACATGGCCTGAAAGAAGGTGCTCAGAGTATCAAGAGAAGAATCCTTCTTCTCCAATAGACGATGAGCCCAGGACTGTGGTTCGCCTGTTAACAGGGAGATGACATATCCCACTTTGGTGGATTCGAGGGAGAAGGTCCTTGGTTGAAGGGCAAAGAAGAGCTTGCAGGAGTTGCGGAAAGCCCTGAATTTTCCCCGATGGCCTGAGAATCTTTCGGGAGTGGGTACCCTAGGTTCTGGCGGCAACATCACCACGGAAGGTGCAACAGAAGTCCCGGAAACAGCTGGTGTGGAGGCAGACAGGGCCTGGACACGTTTCTCCAACTGGCTATAGCCTTCTTGTAGGTTCTTCACCGCTTGAGTAAGTCCTGCAAGATGGCGGCAGAGCTCGTCCATAGGAGAGGCTCCCTGCGTGGGCTCGGACATGGCTGTCCAGTACTGTCACGTACCTGGTGGAGGAGCCCGGAATGCAGGGAGCGGCCTCTCGTAAGCCTCTGGCTCGAGAACCCCTGGAAGTGGGGACAGGGACTCTAGAGTTCAGAGGGCACAAGTGCCGAGCTGGTGAAGAACCGGACCTTGGCAGCGGACAACGGCAGGCACAGGTGGTCAGGCTGGAACAGCTGGTAGGCTGGCAGCAGACAGCAGCAGGCATAGGTGGTCAGGCCGGAACAGCTGGTAGGCAGGCAGCAGGCAGCAGCAGACACAGGTGGGCAGGCAGGAACAGCTGGTAGACTGGCAGCAGACAGCAGCAGACACAGGTGGGCAGGCAGGAACAGCTGGCAGGCTGGCAGCAGACAGCAGCAGACACAGGTGGGCAGGCAGGAACAGCTGGTAGGCTGGCAGCAGACAGCAGCAGGCACAGGTGGTCAGGCTGGAACAGCTGGTAGGCAGTAGCGAGGTCAAGGTACAAGCCGGGTCGGTAGCAGGCAGGCAGCAACGGTACACAGGGGAAGACAGAAGCGTGGTCAAACAGTCCGGAGGTCAGAGGCTGGCAGCAAGCAGGCGTAGTCAAGAACAGGCCGGGTAACAAGAATCAGGAGTAATCAGGTAAGCAGGAGACAGAGTAACCGAAACGCTGTAGACTAGACAGCACAGGGGCACTGTAACAGGTTCCTTAAGTAGCCCTTTCGGCGCCAAGAACGGTCGCATGGCGTGTCTGCGCGTGCCCGCGTGAAACCATGCAGCCGTTCGTGACCCCGCGCACCCGCGTGCACCTGTTCGTACCATCGCACACCCGCGTGCACTCGTTCGCAACATCGCGCACCCGCGTGCGCCCGTTCGTACCTACACGCTGCCGCGTGCGTCCGTTCGCGCCAACGCACGCCCATGGATACCTGTTAATTCTCAACGAGGGGATTCCGTGGGCAGGCCTTCCATGAGTCACAGGATTCCGGCAACGACCATGACAGGCTTACAGCCATTCCCAAGGGTCAATACATGAGGAGAAGGAGGAATTGTGATGACGTAAGAGATAACGTATCACAGGCCTCCATTCTCACAGATCAATTAATTGAAAAGGGCTACTCACCACAGACATTATCACGGTGCCAGACGCAAGTCTTAAATATGGATAGGGCTGATCTTTTAAAGACAGGCAGATTTAGCTTTTCTAACAGGCTTTAACTACCAATATAAGGAAGTAGAAAAAATCTTTAGGCAATTTTGGCCCATCCTCTTGAAAGATATAGATCTAAAAACAATATTGCTAAAAAAAGTCTCACTTTATTTATAGGAGGGCTCCCGGTCTACGCAATAAAATTGCACCTAACATACCTGACCCCTCCCCAAGGTTATCTCTACCTTTCTTGATATGGAGGGCTTTCATTACTGTACTAGGTGTAAAGCGTGCAATACTATAAAAAGACCCAAAAGAAAAATGGACAGTTTTCAATCTGTAGTAACAAAAGAAAATTTTTAAATCAAACCCCTAATCACCTGCGATTCTGAGAATGTAACTTATGTAATACAATGTCCCTGCCCAAAACAATATGTAGGGAGGACTACACGCAAGTTTTGTGTTAGAGTGAATGAACATCTAACCAATATTAAAAATGGATTTGAAAAACATAGTCTTCATAATAGAAACCCCACATTAGCCACTTTTTTGGGGATTGAAAAAGCAAAAAAACACTGGAGAGGCACACACCTCACCATGGTAGTCTCACAAAATGAAACAAAATGGTTATATACCCTAGATACTTTACAACCTGCTGGCTTAAAAATAGATTTTGATCTAAATAGTTTTTTTTTTAAATTCTAGATAATGTTTTACTAGAATAATGAAGATTAGTTCAAATGTCTTTCCATTTAATACATTGGGATGGGAAGCCTGTAACCACTGTATTAATATTCATGTGCTCTGGAGTCTCCCAATGCATGCAAAAGGATTTGCCATATATAAAATATGTATTTTTTGTTTTTTATTTTTTATTTTCTGGTCATACTAAGCCCTTGTACACGTCGGATTTTGTCCTTCGGATTTTGTCCAACGGGTTTTGTCCGAAACTGTTGTATACACACGGTCGGAGGAAGTTGTCGGAAAATCCGATCGTTCAGAACATGATGACGTTATTTCGTTACGACGGGACTACATTCAGGCTAGTAGCCAATAGCTTTGGTGTAGGAATTTAATCTGAGCATGCGTGGCACTTTGTCCAATCGGCATTCTCTACACATGATCGGAGTATGTCCGATCGGAGCATTTTGTCGGAAAATATATCAGACAAGTTGGAAAATTTTGTCCGACGGATATTCCGACAGAAACAGTCCGATGCAGACCACACACAGTCGGAATATCCGACAAAACGCTCTGATCGGACACATTCCGTTTGGATCTCCGATCGTGTGTACAAGGGCTTAGAGTGCTGTGAAAAGAAGCTATAAATGTGTATATTGGAAATGCTTTCCCTTTTTCGGTCCACTAGATGGCAGTAGAGGGTATTTTATTGACAGTCCATTTTAACCAATGACTGATTTGTTATCCCTATAAAAAACGTGACTTGTCATGTGATCGTGGAGCTTCCTGGTGACGTCATCACGACGAAACGTACGTCGAGGCGCATCCCAGTCACATTTACCTATTGGAATTTCAGGTTTCTTCAGCCCAAGCAGTGGAGCGCACAACGATCGTGGCAGTGAAACAGCTAGTTCACATCACACCCGGTCTGACATGCCTACATCCTCCAGTGCCAAGGCAAGGCACTTTTTAATGTAAGAGGCAATTTGGCTGTTTTATTTTGTATGTCATGGACGTTTTTTTGGATGGATCCAGCATTTCCTGGCACATCAAAAGCAAAGATTCTCCATCAAGGGCGGCAGTTCCTTAATCTGCCAATGCTGCACCTGACCTATCTTTCTAATTAACTACTTTCAGACCGAACCATTTTGCAGGCCAATGACCAGACCACTTTTTGTGATTTGGCACTGCGTCGCTTTAACTGACAATTGCACGGTCGTGCGACGTGGCTCCCACACAAAATTGGCATCCTTTTTTCCCCACAAATAGAGCTTTCTTGTGGTGGTATTTGATCACCCCTGCGGTTTTTATTTTTTCCGCTATAAACAAAAAAAAGAGCGTCAATTTAAAAAAAAAAAACGCATTATTTCTTACTTTTTGCTATAATAAATACCCCCCAAAAATATATAAACATCTTTTTTCCCCTCAGTTTAAGCTGATACGTATTCTACATATTTTTGGTAAAAAAAATTGCAATAATCGATTATTGATTGGTTTGCGCAAAATTTCTAGCATTTACAAAATAGGGGATAGTTTTATGGCATTTTTATTGATAATCCTTTTTTTTACTAGTAATGGCGGCGATCAGCGATTTCTGTTGTGATTGCGACAATATGGCGGAGACATCGGACATTTTTGACACATTTTTGGGACCATTATCATTTATACAGCAATCAGTGCTATACAAATTCACTGATTCCTGTGTAAATGACACTGGCAATGAAGGGGTTAACCAGGGGTGGCAGTGTAGGGGTTAAGTGTGTCCTAGTAACATGTTACTAACTGTGGGGGGCGTGGTTGTGTGTTGGTGAACACTGATCTCTTTTCCAATCACAGGGAGCAGAGACCAGTGTCACTTGTTGCTAGGCAGAATGGGGAGATGCTGTTTACATTGGCATCTCCCCGTTCTCCCTCCCCGTGAGACGATCGCGGGTATCCTCACAGCAATTGAGTCTGCGGGACCCGCATTCAGACTCACAGGGGTCCTGACTGGCACATGCATGCACCGCCGGCGCACGCGATGGCACGGCGGCAATTTTAAATGGACGTACCCGTACACCAGTTTGCTTGTCCGTGCCATTCTGCCAATGTACATCGTCATGTTCCGGTCGGGAAGTGGTTAAAGGGGTCATGGTAAGTAGGCTACCTGCTATTATTCCCCGGGTGATTCAGCCATTATCTTCAATATAACGTGGTGACGGTTTAATGAATCTACTTAAAAGCAAATTTTTCTCCAATTATATGGACTTTTTTTTAAATGTATTTATTGGTTTGTAGAGATAAGCAATCTATGTTTATTATTGTATAAATAGTATGGTCTGTTAATGATAGCACTAGAGCACTTTATGTTCACTCAGATTGATATAGCGCCCCCGTATTACATACCACTCACACACAACCATTAATGTCTAAACCGCTGGCAACAAAAGTGAGTACACCCCTAAGTGAAAATGTCCAAATTGGGTCCAAAGTGTCAATATTTTTTATGGCCACCATTATTTTCCATCACTTCCTTAACCCTCTTGGGCATGGAGTTCAGAGCTGGTGGATGTTAGAGACCATGTGCTCCTCCACCTTTCATTTGAGGATGTCCCACAGATGCTCAATAGGGTTTAGGTCTGGAGACTTGCTTGGCCGGTCCATCACCTTTACCCTCAGCTTCTTTAGCAAGGCAGTGGTCATCTTGGAGGTGTGTTTGGGCTTGTTATCACTTTGAAATACTGCCTTGTGGCCCAGTCTCCTAAGGGAGGGGATCATGCTCTGCTTCAGTATGTCACAGTACATGTTGGTATTCATGGTTCCCTCAATGAACTGTAGCTCCCCAGTGCCAGCTGCACTCATGCAGTCCCAGACTATGACACTCCCACCACCATGCTTGAATGTAGGCAAGATACACTTGTCTTTGTACTCCTCACCAGGTTGCACATACACTTGACACCATCTGAACCAAATAGTTTTATCTTGGTCTCATCAGACCACAGGACATGGTTCCAGTAATCCATGTCCTTAGTCTGCTTGTATTCAGCAAATTGTTTGCCGGCTTTCTTGTGCATCATCTTTAGAAGAGGCTTTCTTCTGGGACAACAGCCATGTAGACCAATTTGATGCAGCGTGCAGCATATGGTCGGAGCACTGACAGACTGACGCCCCACCCCTTCAACCTCTGAAGCAATGATGGCAGCACTCATACATCTATTTCCCAAAGACAACTTCTGGATATGGCGCTAAGCACGTCCACTCAACCTCTTTGGTCGGCCATGATGAGGCCTGTTTTGAGTGCAACCTGTCCTGTTAAACCGCTGTATGGTCTTGGCCACCGTGCTGCAGCTCAGTTTTAGGATCTTGGTAATCTTCTTATAGCCTAGGCAATCGTTTGTAGAGCAATAATTATTTTTCCGTATCCTCAGAGAGTTCTTTGCCACGAGGTACCATGTGGAACTTCAGTGACCAGTATGAGAGAGTAATAGGTCACATTACACCGGGGAGGAAAAATGTGTAATTGGGCCCAATTTGGACATTATCACTTAGGGGTGTACTCACTTTTGTTGCCAGTAGTTTAGACATTAATGGCTGTGTGTTGAGTTATTTTGAGGGGACAGCAAATTTACACTGTTGTACAAGCTGTACACTCACTACTTTACATGGTAACCAAGTGTCATTTCTTCAGTGTTGTCACATCAAAAGATAGAATAAAATATTTACAAAAATGTGAGGGATGTACTCACTTTTGTGAGGTACAGTATATATAAATCATCTTCATAAATTCAGAATTCATATAGGCTGAAATCAAATTTGAATAGAAAAAATTAGAATAGAATAGAAAAGAATAGCATAAAAAATAGAACAGAATAGAAAAAATATAATTTAATATAATACGAATTTCTTCCTCAGTTTAGGCCGATATGTATTCTTCTATATATATATACTTTTTTTAAATCGCAATGAGTGTATATTGATTGGTTTGTGCAAAAGTTATAGCATCTACAAAATAGGGGATAGATTTATGGCATTTTTATTATTAATAAAAGATATTTTGCAGTCTCTATTTCTTCCAGAGGAGAGTTAGTATCTTGCTAATTTCAATGGCACAAGGACAGGTAAGTACCTGTCTTGTCAGGGTTGCCATTGAAGGTTACTAAATATAAGATCAAAATAATTGTAATGGTAATTTCTAAATGTACCCTCCTCTAACATAAATATTTTTGCCTTTACAGTCCAGATGAACAATCACCTATAAATGTTTTGGCTTTTATTTCTGCTATCCACAATGTTAACCAGAATCCAGAAATTTTGCCCAATATTACACTGGGATTTCATGTGTTAGATTCATGTTTACATCCATGTTTGGCTGTAAAGGATGTTCTAAGCATTTTATCTGGGCTACAGAAGACAGTCCCTAATTATTCATGTTCTGGAGAAGCTGAACTGGTGGGATTTATTGGAGATCATTACTCAGTTACAACAATTCCAATGGCACAAATACTGGGAATGTATGGATATACACAGGTAGGTCTTTTTATCTTTGCTCTCAAGACCATCAAGTGCAAAATTCAAATTAAACATAGCTCCATATAAAGGTTTATATTATGTAGGACACCCTCTAAGGAACTACAAAAGAACTGGATCCCTCCCTCCTGCAGATCCAGGCACACCAAACCCCCACAGGCACTCCAGAGTCATGCCGCGTACACACGATCGGAATTCCGGACAGAAAAAGACAGATGAGAGCTTTTCACCGGAAAATGCGACCGTGTGTATGCTCCATCCGAATTTAGCTGTCCGAATTTCCACCAGCCAAAAATTGATAGCATGTTCTCAATTTTCCCAACGGAAAAACTTTCTATCGGTAATTCCGGTCGTGTTTATGCAATTCTGCCATGCCAAAAATTCACGCATGCTCAGAATCCAGTACGAGACGGAACCGCTCGGTCTGGTAAAACTAGCGTTCGTAATGGAGATAGCAGATTCGTCACACTGCAAATTTTTAAAGTGTTCAATGCCACGCAGTCTCTTCTTTATATAATGCTAGAAGAATGAATTTGTTTTGCTGCTCAAACAGCCATTGAAAACTATAGTGCAATTTGTACTACTAAAAATAATATGAAAAACACCAGAGCAAAATGTAATAATGCATTAAAGTGTTGTACACCAATGCCAGAAGTCTGACAAGCAAAATAGGTGAGTTGGAAGCTGTGGTGCATGAGGAGAGCTATGATGTAATCGGTATTGCTGAAACTTGGCTTCAATCCTCACATGACTGGGCTATTAATATTCCTGGCTATGCACTCTTTCGGAGAGACAGGGTAAAAAGGAAAGGTGGAGGGGTCTGTCTCTATGTGAGAAGTGATCTCAAAGCAAGTGTGAAAGAGGACCTGGTGGATGGAGAATGTGATGAGTCTGAAGCATTATGGGTGGAACTGCATTTAGATGGGTGTAGTTCAAAGTTAATCGTTGGAGTTTGTTATAGACCACCCAATGTGAATGAGGAGGTGGAGACTCAGCTCCTTGCACAGATGGAAAGGGCTGCAAGGGCTGGGACAGTGATAATAATGGGGGATTTTAACTACCCAGAAATTGACTGGAGTAATGGCACTGCTGGGACAGTTAAAGGGCAAAAAATGATAAACCTATTACAGGACAATTTTATGGTCCAGTTTATTGAGGCCCCAACTAGGAATGAAGCTCTGTTGGACCTGGTAATCTCAAACCATGCAGAGCTTATTACTAATGTCCAGATAAAGGAACACCTGGGTAGCAGTGATCATAACATGATTTCCTTTGATGTTAGCGCTAAACAAGAAATACATACGGGTAAGATAAAAACACTTAACTTCAAGAGAGCAAATTTTCCAAGGATGAGGGCTACTCTCCAGGACTTAGTCTGGGAGAGAATATTCGCTTCAATGGGCACAGAACAGAAATGGGAATTCTTCAAAAAGACTGTTTGGGACCTCACTGCAAAGTATATTCCCATGGGCAATAAGTTTAAAAGGCTAAAAACAAAACCTATGTGGCTCACGGCCAAAGTTAAAAAAGCTATAAACTGTAAGAAAAGAGCTTTTAAAAAATATAAAAATGAAGGATCACTAGTGTCATTTAAATGTTACAAAGAAATTAACAGAATATGTAAAAAGGAAATCAAGGATGCAAAAATTCAAAACGAACGACAGATTGCAAAAGATAGTAGGACAAACCCCAAAAAATTCTTCAAATATATTAATAGTAAAAAGGTCAAGTCTGAGCATGTATGCCCTTTACAAAACAATCTAGAGTTGGTGACTGGGGACAAAGAGAAGGCTAATTTATTAAACACTTTCTTCAGCTCTGTGTACACAAAAGAGCATGGGGGAGCGCATGTCCATAATGGGGGTGATAGTGACACAGCCCCAAATGATCCACAATGGCTCAAAAGTGATATGGTCCAGAAATATTTAGACAAAATAAAGGTGGATAAAGCACCTGGCCCTGATGGCATCCACCCACGGATCCTAAAAGAATTGAGCTCTGTAATTTCAGAGCCATTGTATCTAATTTTCAGGGACTCATTAATGACGGGAATAGTCCCACTGGATTGGCGCAGGGCGAACGTGGTGCCTATATTTAAAAGGGGATCAAAGTCTTTACCAAGTAACTATAGACCTGTTAGCTTAACTTCTATAGCTGGGAAGATACTGGAGCGTTTAATAAAAGACCACATCGACGAGTTCTTGCTGAACAAAAACACTTTAAGCAACAGACAACATGGATTCATGAAAGACAGAAGATTTCTTTTTATGAGGAGGTAAGTAAAACCTTGGACAGAGGGGTGGCGGTGGATGTGGTATACTTGGATTTTGCAAAAGCATTCGATACAGTTCCCCACACACGGCTCATGTGTAAGGTAAAGTCTACAGGTTTGGAAATATCAGTTTGTAAATGGATAGAAAATTGGCTAAAAGACAGAATTCAGAGAGTAGTGGTTAATGATTCTTACTCTGAATGGTCTAAGGTTATCAGTGGTGTACCCCAAGGTTCAGTGCTGGGACCCTTACTTTTTAACATCTTTATAAATGATATTGGGTCTGGGATCAAAAGTAATATTTCTGTCTTTGCAGATGACACCAAGATATGCAGTGGAATAACGTCCTTACAGGATGTCTCCAATTTACAAGCCGACCTCAATACACTGTCTAATTGGGCGACTATGTGGCAGATGAGGTTTAATGTTGATAAATGTAAAGTTATGCACTTGGGGGCTAAGAATATGCATGCATCATACATGCTAGGGGGAGTACAACTGGGGGAATCCATAGAGAAGGATCTGGGGGTTTTGGTAGATCATAAACTCAATAACAACATGCAATGCCAAGCTGCTGTTTCCAAAGCGAGCAAAGTCCTTTCTTGTATTAGGAGAGGTATGGACTCCAGAGAGAGAGATATAATTTTGCCCCTGTTCAAATCATTAGTAAGACCTCACCTGGAATATGCCGTTCAGTTTTGGGCACCAGTTCTCAAAAAGGATATCGGGGAACTGGAGAAAGTGCAGAGAAGGGCAACCAAACTGATAAGAGGCATGGAGGAGCTCAGCTATGAGGAGAGATTAGAGGAACTATTCACTCTTGAGAAGAGGAGAATAAGGGGGGATATGATCAACATGTTCAAATACATTAGGGGTCCATATAGTGAACTTGGTGTTGAGTTGTTCTCTGTACGGTCAACCCAGAGGACACGGGGGCACTCTTTACGTCTAGAGGAAAAGAGATTTCATCTTCAAGTACGGAAAGGTTTCTTCACAGTTAGAGCTGTGAAAATGTGGAATAGACTCCCGCCAGAGGTGGTTGTGGCCAGCTCAGTAGATTGCTTTAAGAAAGGCCTGGATACTTTCCTGATGGTACATAATATAACTAGGTACTAACATAGGTAAAGTTGATCCAGGGAAAATCCGATCGCCTCCTGGGGGATCAGGAAGGAATTTTTTTCCCCTGCTGTAGCAAATTGGAGCATGCTCTGCTGGGGTTTTTTTCCGCCTTCCTCTGGATCAATTGTGGGCATAAAATTGGGTATTTGGATTGTACGATTATTTTTTATTTTATTTGTTTTTAAGGTTGAACTGGATGGATTTGTGTCTTTTTTCAACCTGACTAACTATGTAACTATGTAACTATATTCACACAGAGTTATCACAAACGTATTTCTTTATTATTTATAGGTATCTCCTGAATAACCTTTATTTTAATTTAAGCCAGATCTACATAATATATATGTTTTTTTCTTTGTAAAGTCCTTTTTTTTTCATTAATAGAAATTTTTGGATTATTGTATTATTTTCTCTTGCTCTGCTTTTTATTTTTTTATGTCACATTTCCACAGCACCATTATTATGTTGTATTTGTAAACCTGCTTGTTGTTGGTGTCTCTTGTCAATTTTGACATTTCATTTTTGAAATGTACCTGCCTACTCACCCAAAAATTTTATATTTGCTATTTGAATAAAAACACATAGGCAAGTATTTCCTTGAAAAAAAAAACACTATTTATTTTACATCATAAAAACAAAATAAAGATGAAGGCAACGCTGGAGAAAGTGCTTGAATTTGCAAAGCTTTGGGCCAAGGCACACATTAACTTTGTGGCTCCAAAACTTGGTAGCTTGAGAAGTCCATATAGAAAGGAGGTCAGTCTGGTCCAGGAATCCCAGAGAACAGGAGCAGCAGCAGATGACATATGTACCCAGGCTGTGGTACTACAACAGGCTGTGAGTTCTTCAGACCAGACTGAAGCCAGGCAATCACTTTCTTGTCTTCCGTACAGCCTTCCCTGCAGCCTTCCCTGGAGGCTGTGGCTCTGGAGGTGGATCTGTGGCAGGAGGAGGAGGAAGAGGATGGTGGAGTGCACACAGGTGGTCGTCATCAGTTATTTCACCACTCAACCCCTTGCGCCGTTGGCCCTCCTCCATTTGCTGTAAATTGGAGGCTATGTAGATGCCATAGGCCTCTACAGCATTGAGGGGGGGTTTCAGGGCGTCATTAGCCTCCTTGATGAGGGCCAGTGCTGGCTCCTCTGTTTTAGTCCCCATCCTGGGCCTTTTGTAAGGAAGGACGAGGGGAGGCACCTGAGATTGGGTGTTACTGGGCCCTGCCACCTCCTGGCTGTCACCTTCCCCGCCTCCTCCTGTGTGCCACTTGCCAGAGCTTCGTCCTGGCTGAGGTCTTCCTGTGTATGAAAAAGGGACATAGTTTTAGTTTTTTGTTCATCAAACACACACAATTTTCAGCTCATGACTGTTGCAAATTTAAAGTTACTAAATAGAAAAGACTATCATTCTGAGCCCAGCATTTTTCATTCTTACTCCAATCATTTTTGGCCACTACTGTCTATTGATATGTGAAACACTTTTTGTTAAATCATTCATTTCTGATCATTAATAACATATAATTAACAATCATCGGGGGGGCGTGGTCTGGACCCGGCGGAAGATGGCTGCTTGAACCCTCTCCTCCGCTACTCCGAGGTCCTTCAACTACATTAGCGGGACACACACTCGCCCATCATGGGGAAAACGGACAAAGAACACACCGCCACTCGTTCGCGCTCCCCGCGGCGCCACGAAGCACAGCTGACCGGCAGCATTCCGGAGATTTTTCGGTCCCGTTCTCGGGAGCCCGCTCCGACTTCTCAGGCCTCTAGAGAGGTAAGCTGCAGCCCCACGAGGCACACAGGCGCTCGTACAAGTGACACACCGCCCTCTCCTAGAAGCAGCCTGAGCTTAGAGGACCTCAGAGCAGTGGCTGCTGATATTAAAAACACACTGTCTGCAGCAATCTCTGAGCTCAGATTAGACCTGCATGCTGTGGCTGGTCGCCTTGAGGAAGTGGAGGATATGACTGATCGCCATGAAGTGGCCATCACTGCTGCACAGAGCTCTCTGAACTCACAATATGTCCAAATGCAAAATATGCAAAGGCACATTGAAGATTTGGACAACAGGGGCCGTCGACACAACATTAGAATCAGAGGTCTTCCTGAAGCGATTGATTCTGAACACCTGCCCCAAGCAGTATTAAGCATTTTCAATGACCTCCTGGGTCGTCCCCTTGATTTTCCTATAGATATGGAATGGCTTCATAGGGCTCTGCGTCCCAGGGGCAGGGACACGGACCCTCCAAGAGATGTCATCGGCTGTCTCACTAACTTCAGATTGAAGGAAGACATCATGCAACAAGCCAGGCTCAGAAGACATATTTTGTTTCAAGGGGCAGAAATCAACTTATATCAAGACCTATCTCAAATCACCTTGCAGAAGAGAAGAGCTTTGCGCAAGATTTTAGACGTCCTGAGGGAGAGAAATGTCCCCTATAGGTAGAAGTTCCCCTTTTGCCTACAGGCGGGTTCTGGAGGACGATTTGCGTACATAAGACACCCTGGAGACGTTACCACATTCTGCGAAAATTTGGGTATTCCGCCAATCGTTATCCCAGATTGGCACTACGAAACACGCTCTGACGCTCCGCAACGTGAAGAAATAATGGAGATACAACACCGTGACAACCCTTCAGCGTCCAGACGTCGAAGGCTCTCCAACCGCGTATCGCCTGCACCAGCGAACCGACGCTCTCCGAGAGAAGGTAGTGTCCCGGCCTCCCCGGTACACAGAAAGGCTAGGAAAGACTGAACCTAGTTACCTCTTGCATTCAGCTGAGTTTACCCCAAACTTAAGGTATGTCAAGCTCCATTTTGACACACGTGCTATAACAGTATCTCCTCAAACTGGAGAAATCCTACACTCTCTACGTATACACATTCAGAGATGACTTCTCTGTTATTGGACACGAAACGCCCTTCTTCCAAAGCCTCTACCGCTAAACGGGCCAGGGGAGTGTCAAATCTCTCCTTATCTTGTCCAATGCATTAGAATACTCCAATAATGTGACTTGGACCAGACTGTAACAGTTTGATCTGTCGCAACTCAAAATATGTTTTCCCCGCAGAATTGGAACTCTTACTCTCGATACTACAAGCCAGGAAGGTGCAGCCTATTAAAAGGGGGTTAAGACTATTTAGTTGGAGTACAAAATCAAACTGCTGTATCCCCCCCCCTTTTTTTTTTTGCACCCTACACACGCAGGGAAATAGCGCATCCCTGTATAGCAGTACAAAAGAGTTCCTGGAACACCGGGTTTTACCTGCAAATATTGTTAGCCGGTTACCTCTACAAATGACATGTTCCATTTCTGAGATATCCTGAAGAACATATGTCCCTAGAGGTATGTCCTGTCACCCAGACACTTAGCAGGACACAATCTATACCCATCCATCTCCCGTATACGAGACGGTAATATTTTCAGATGTCCTCCCGTTTGAGTAGCCACTACATGATGCTGGAGGCTGGGGTGACAGAGTCTACCATTCAAGATGTTTAGCTACTCTGTTTAATACTTCTGAATGTGGACTTTGAACTTCTTTGAATCTCTTGGTTCTTCTAGTTGGGTTCCTTCTTCTTTATAAGTGGTGTCTGTTCAATATAAAAGTTTTACGTATACGCATATATTTCAAGACGGTACTGTATTTTATATAGCTCCATTCAGTTGTAACATTTCTTTGTTCATGATCTTAATTTTGCATCGGTATAGGGGTATCCTTTTAGAGTCCATCAAAATTTGGACCTAGACGCTATTTTCTTTCCTGAATGTTAGCCTTCCACCATTTTCTAAACCAAGCGCAACTTATACACATTGAAAACCTGTGACTTACAAAGTGCCTTAATATCCCCCCCATGTATGTTTCCCCCTTTAATGAATATGTTAGTCCCCTTAAATTTCTCATTGCCTGTAATGACCCTCTGAGTAGCTACGGATTGCTATTTCTACATCTATCACTTATATATCCTAATCCCATCTTCACTAGTCCTACCGCTCCCAACAACAGTACAGTCCTCAAAGCTGTGCTGACTCCCCCCGACAGGAGACAACTCCTTCAAGGCTGGATAGCGGGACTATCCTTGCAGTCGGTTTTATCCACATTCCCCCTCCACATTCCCCTTTAATATCTATACCGCAAATTGTTTGCCCTTTTTATACCTACCCACCCCCGCCCTCCCCCATCCCCTCTCATCTTTCTCTCTCTAAACCAGCTAGACGAAACACATATAAATTACTTGACACACTATAAGCATTTTGTAACACGTGCCAGAATGCCTATGACAAAAACAACCTCCATCAAGAACAAGCTGAAAATAATATCTCTCAATGCAAAAGGGTTGAACATCCCAGAAAAAAGATCACAACTCCTGACACATATGAAAAAACTTAAAGCAGATGTCATCCTTCTCCAGGAGACACATTTCAAATCTGAACAAGTACCCAAATTTTCAAATAAAGAGTTACCGACATCCTACCATGCAACGAATCCAGTCGCGAAAACCAAGGGGGTCTCTATTCTGATTTCAAAACGCATACCCTTAGACATCACTGACTCACTAATTGACGTAAATGGCCGCTACGCCTTTATCAAAGGTACCATTTGGAATAATCCTATTACGATAGCTAATATATACAGCCCGAACTCAAAGCAGGTTAGCTTTTTTCGTGAGATTGCTATGTCCCTAGCTTCTTTGAAGTCAGGCGTCCTCCTGCTTGGCGGCGACTTTAACGTAGCTCTTAACCCGTTGGAGGATGCCTCATCTGGAACGTCCTCAATCCCGTTTAGAGCCCTTAAACAAATTAAAACCCAGCTTCAGGATCTCCTCCTCCATGATTCCTGGCGTACACTTCACCCCAGAGTAAGAGATTTCACCTTCTATTCTGTACCACACAACCGTCATTCTAGAATTGATTACCTCTTTTTAACACAAAGGGACCTACCACTGCTATCAGAGGCTTCAATTGAACCGGCTTTCCTATCTGATCACAACCCAATCACTGTTACTCTGGAATTTCCAGAGTACACACAGAGATCTAAAATATGGAGACTAGACGCATCTCTTATAACAAATGAGCTATACCTGAACACGATCATGAAGACCATTCAGGATTTCTTTGTAACAAACGATACTCCGGATACGTCGCATTTGATGCAGTGGGAGGCCCACAAATGTGTGGTCAGGGGAGAGCTAATAAAACTTGCGTCTCATCGCAAACGTGTACAACAGGATAGAACGAATGCACTGCTAGACCGCATTCGCAAATTAGAACGCATACACAAACTTACCCTAGCCCAAGATTCCCTACAAGAACTGGAGCAAGCCCGTAATCTTCTCAGAGAAGAATTAGGGAAAAAAAACAGGAAAACTTTTATTCTATCCCAAAAACTATTTTATGAGCATAGCAATAAAAGTGGTAAGCTTTTGGCTAAGGCTATACAAACAAAAAAAGCAAACAACACAGTCCATAAACTCAGATCGTCTGCGTCAACATCTATTACTAGTAGTGAGGAAATAGCGAGCCACTTTGCTCGTTATTACGAGGACCTTTATAACCTCCCCCCTCAACTCAAACCACACAAAGACAGCAGGAGCCGGGGAGATATAATTGTTGATTTCCTCAAACACAATTGCCCTACTCCTATTTCCCCTGAGCAAGCTAAATTAATAGATGGCCCAATAACAGAAAGTGAGTATCTCATGGCCCTTAAAAATATGAAAACAGGGAAAAACAGCCCCGGCCCAGATGGATTCTGTCTGACATATTACAAATCCTTCTCAAACCTTCTAACATCACCGTTCCTGAAAGCTTTTAACCTATTAGCAAAACCTAACACAATCTCTAACTCCCTATTAGATGCACACATTTGTGTTGTCCCTAAGCCGGGTAAAGACAAAGAATTGGCCTCTAGTTATCGCCCAATTTCCCTACTAAACACCGATTTGAAACTTTTCGCAAAAATTATAGCCAATAGGATTCTCCCCTTAATTCCTATGCTCATATCAACGGACCAGGTGGGATTTATCGCTGGGAGAGAAGCCAGGGATAATACCCTTAAAGCTATCAATATTCATCACTGGCTCTCTTCCACTAAAACCCCGGGATTCTTCCTATCTTTAGACGCGGAGAAGGCCTTTGACAGGCTAGCCTGGGACTATCTTGAAGCGGTTTTAAGAACTTTTGGCTTTGGGGATCGCATTATAAGCCTTATTCTATCCCTATATATTAACCCCAAGGCGAGAGTCCGAGTAAATGGCACCCTGTCAGAGGCCTTCAATATTAACAACGGTACGCGTCAAGGCTGTCCCCTATCCCCCATCCTATTTATTCTTACACTTGAACCCTTCTTACGCAGACTGAGAGACAATCCTGATATACAAGGAATATCCATAGCACAGAAAAGTTACAAAGTGGCCGCTTTTGCGGACGATATCCTCCTTTTTTTGTCCAACCCACTGATTACGATCCCCAACCTCTTAAAAGACTTTGCTATTTTCCAATACATAGCCCACCTTAAAATTAACTTTGCTAAATCGCATGCTCTAAATATCTCACTACCAGACCCACAAGTAGCCCTCAGTAAGCAAAACTTCCCATTCATCTGGAAATCGGACGCTTTGACTTACCTGGGGATCCAATTACCCGCTAATTTATCTGATATCTTTCAAAAAAACTATCTCCCATTACTAAAAACCTTCAAAGAGGATCTTACAAAATGGAACAAGGCCCACTTCTCATGGTTCGGTAGAGCGGCAATAGTAAAAATGAACATCTTACCACGCATTCTATACCTCTTACAAACAATCCCCATCCAACTCTCTAAGCCCTTTCTAAATAACATCTCCAAATTTTGTAGAGAATTCATTTGGAATCTCAAACGGCCCAGAATCAGTTATACACAGCTGATTAAACCAAAAACCAAAGGGGGAATTGGTTTACCAGACATTCAACACTACTACTGGGCTTGTCAGTTACAACGTGATATAGACTGGCACACGAATCAAAAATCAAAGGACTGGATAGCCTTAGAAAATGCATTCTCCGACCACCCCATAGCCGGGTTCCCCTGGACCAAGTACGAACTTCTACCAGAAAACATTAAGAATCACCCAACAATAAGCGCCACACTGAAATGCTTTAAACAAACCAATCGCCTATTTCACCTCTCCAAAAACCCAGGCCCACTCTCGCCAGTCCTCTCTAACCCACACTTCCCACCTGGTATGGATCGCCACCCGTTTACACATTCGCAACCAACTATAGGTATAAGATTGCATCACATAGTCAGGAGAGGTCAACTACTACCCCGGGAACAGCTAGTTGAGACGTGGCAAGCACACAAACTTACTCCCCTTTCCTATTGGCAACTCAAACACTTTACTGATAGTGTCAACAATCAATCAGATCTCTCTGACGAGTTGACTGAGTTCGAAAATATGTGTCTAAGTAGTGAATCACAACGTCATATTATATCCAAAATACAGAATATGTTCTGGTGGAACGTCCAATCCAACGAAGGCAGGGCCTGTGAAAACTGGGCAAGAGATCTGAGTTTAGAGTTAAAAAAAGACTCTTGGGACATAATATACCGAAACACTCATAGAGGATCGATAAACGTCTCCACCCAAGAGACAAACTTTAAAATAATTTCACGATGGTACCACACCCCTTACCTTTTAAGCAGATTTAACACATCCCAGTCAGACAAATGTTGGAGATGCCAAGGGGAACGGGGGACACTCCTCCATATCTGGTGGTCATGCCCGTACATACAATCATTCTGGCTTCAAGTCCACAAACTGATCTCAAAAATTACCACATACGAACTCGAATTCTCACCTGCCCAATTCCTTCTCCATCTCCATATCTCCGGAAACTTACCCTACTTTAAATCATTGGCCATGATGCTTGTTAATGCTGCAAAATTGTGTATACCCCCTCTTTGGGGCTCCCCAAGAATTCCTTCCATAAGGGATTGGTTTATGAGAGTTAACAAGATTGCAGAAATGGAAGAACTCATAGCAATCTCACACAACTCACCTCAAAAATTCACTACCCTATGGGCTTGCTGGATACACTTTAAATTAACTGATGAATACAAACGAAGATTTCACAATTGAGATAATTATCGGCCATTTACTAGACCCCCCCAAGACACAATCTAGTATTGGTAATGCGGCCACCTGCCCAACTCAAAAGAATGACCGATCGACATAATTACTTTGACCTCTATACCTTCTATAGGTTACGATGCCGAGACATATCCTCAAATGGGATATTCCTTTCACTCTATTTATAATATACACCTGCTATGGCACCTGGCAGTTACCCACTCCCCCTCTAATTTTTCCCCTTTCTTTATTCCCCCCACCCCTCCCCCTCTCTTTTAAAAATCTTGGTGGTGTGCTGGACACACACACCAGTTATAGCCTCAGACAACAACCTATGCAAAACATATTAGATACGGTCATCTAAGCTTATCATAAATTATTATACCATACCGGTTTCCTTAGGTAACTGCTTCAACAATGGTAACAACTCATATTTTTTCATCAGTTACCCATGGGTTGTCCAACTGACCCGCTGCCCTATCCGGTATCCAGTCACTACACAACGAGACCCACTTACCCTCCTCTAGCTTTATAATAGCCATCAGGATGATTAGTAACAAGGGTTTGATTGTTATCCTTCCCAAGGTTGTTCAAAATGTTGTAATTGCTATTATAACCAGTCATATGTACCATATAAACCTTTTTCCATGGTATATATAATGTTTTGTTATGTACTGTTCCTTTTTCTTCAATAAAAAACATATAAAAAAAAAAAAAACAATCATCATTTTCACATAAAAAATATGTATAAAAATCCTATACCTGGCTCCAACTGGGCTCCTCAATCTCCTCCTGGATGGAAGGCCCAGGTTGGTCCATAGAAGCCTCAGCTGGGGTTGAGGGAATGCTGGATGGAAGGCTGGAGGGAAGGGGTGCTGGAAGAGTCTAAAGCAATTCCCTGGCCTCAATCTGGTCATCAAGAAAGCGCATCCTGTTATAGTACCACAGACTAGGTACATACACCTTATCTGCTGCTGCTCCTGACCTCAGGGATTGCTGGACCTTCTGATACTCCTTCCTATAGGTGCTTCTCAAGCTACCGATTTTTGTTTCCAGAGACCTCATGTCTGCATTGGGGGCCCGGGTCTTTACAAATTCAAGCAGCTTCTCCAGCGTTGCCTTCCTAGCTGCTTTGTTATGATATAAGGGGTTTTTCACCTCCCATAGATTTCTCATATCTCGTATTTATCAAGGTATTCGCCCAGGAATTCTTGATCTTTAAATGGATACATATTCTCTGCAAGACCAAACAAAAGACCAAAAAACTCATCTCAGGA
The DNA here is from genome assembly GCF_037356315.1 of Lithobates pipiens. Classification (NCBI taxonomy): domain Eukaryota; kingdom Metazoa; phylum Chordata; class Amphibia; order Anura; family Ranidae; genus Lithobates; species Lithobates pipiens. The sequence goes on from NW_027507718.1 coordinate 521,428,457, forward strand.
TAATCTTAAAAGCCAATATAGGCCTCAATCTATATTCAGTATAGTCCGCTCATGTCACCAAAGTTAAAATTTTACCTTCGGTCTAACGTTCGTCGCTTTCATTTCTCCTTCCTCTGCACACAGAACGTAGTTACGACACACACGTGTTTAAGCTTTATATACACTGCGCATGCGTGAAACTCCGCCCGCGTCACCCGCCCCTGACGTTCTTTCTAGAATATTCCCCGCACACAGAACGAGGTTACGACACACACATGTTTAAGCTTGATATACACTGCGCATGCGTGAAACTCCGCCCGCGTCACCCGCCCCTGACGTTCTTTCTAGAATATTCCCCGCACACAGAACGAGGTTACGACACACACATGTTTAAGCTTGATATACACTGCGCATGCGTGAAACTCCGCCCGCGTCGCCAGCTCCTGACATTCTTTCTAGAATATCCTGCGCCCCATCTCTTTCGTCGCAGTGGGAGAGGAACATGGCGGAGACACATCAGGTGCATAATAAGAATAGCAGTAACGAGGAGGAGGAGGAAAGCCCGGAAACAGGAACATCACGATCCCGGAGGAGATTTAAGGCCACAAATATGTCCTTTGCTGAGATGTTGGAGATGGTCAAGATCTTGAGGAAGAACGACTATGACGGGAATTATGGTCTATACCCAAACCCAAATCTGAGAAAGGCCAAGATCATGACTAAAGTTGTGAAGAGTCTGCACAGGAAATTTGGGGTATGACGATCCAAGGATCAATTGAGGAAAGGCTGGTCGGACCTCAAATTAAGGTAGCACGATCAGTATAGAAAGATCAAGAAAGTTCTTCGAAAAAGTAAGTATTTGTCGCGTGTTCCTATTATTATTATTAATATTGCATGCTGCGCCATGTGTTTTTCTTTATGGTGTTGTACATTTAAAAATGGCTACTTTCATGTTCATACACACAGTAAGCGGTCGTAGTAAACATTGTTTGTTTCCTAACTAAATACGCTGTTTTCCCAGATCCCTGATTAAATACATTTGTTCATGTTATTTTTGAATTTAATAAAAGAGGTTTAGGACATTGTTGTCTAGATGTGTTTGAACCTAGAAGGAACAGCAAACTAGATTCAGTGTAATGTATGGAGATGACAGTCAGCACCTGTCTACAAATCTGGACTCAGGTGCACTAGTGTGGGACATCAGAACAAACCTTTTAGGGTGTCAAACACAGGTAGTCCATTGTATACTTGGGGGCCCATAAAAGGTAAGTATTCCAGCTTTAGTAGGGCATAAATCATGTCTTCAGCTTGTAATTCTGACCAAACAGACAATTGTACCCCACTTCCAAGCAATGTTTATCATTCGTATTTGTTGCCTCAAATATCTGTGCTAAGTATACCTTTTGTTTCATTCTCATAGGAGAGCAAAGAATCGGGAGATATCAGGTCACCAGGGACCCCTCACCTTCTGAACAAGGGGAACAGAGGTCACAAGCTGAGGATGTGGAGGAAGGAGAGGTGCTCGAGACTGAGACCACAACAGGTGAGTGTCTGACACCCCAGCTTCAGGTAATAAGAGATGTATGCTTGCATATTTCTAACACATGGTGTGTTTTTTTGATTTTTAGGTGATGTACAGGTTGTGGAAGAACAATCATCAGCTAATTTCACCAGTGACAGCGCCCAAAGGCTAATCCAGGACATCATGTGGTGCAGTCAGGATTTACACGTTATAAAACAGAAAACTATGGATATTGAAGTAAAACTTAACAACATGATTGATGTCCTAGGAAGAATTACATTTTACTAAAAATTGTCACTATTCTGTGTCAAAAATTTTTACTTTTTAAAAAAGCCTAATTTTGAAGATGCACACAGTATGTCAACATGTGCTATCTGCCATCAGGGGATAGCAATGTACGCGTTTTGGGCCTGCAACCCCTTCCTCAAAACTCAAGTAGGTAAGAGGAAGGGATTGCACCCCCAAAACACGTCCATTTGTCCCCCATGATGGGAGATAGCACATGTTGATATTAGGCATGGGATCAGAATGCAAATCCACACTTTGACTCCCAATTTGTGTGCATCTTCAAAATTAGGCTTTTACAGGAGTAACTTCACCCCATCTGTGGAAGGCAAGATCCACACATTTTGGACAATATAATGTGTAATCTTGCCTTTTAAGTTTTTCAATGTTGAACTTTGTAAGTTCCATAGTTGTGTATGTTCTGTTTTGAAACATGGCTGTTTATGTAACCTTAAACCCCAAAAATATGTAGCTAACTCAAAATGTTATATTTTTATACCCAAAAAATGTTTTACAAGACACATGTGAATGTATACGGAGTAAAATAATTTTTACTCAACAATGTGTGGCTTCTTCTTTCAATGATCAATAAAAAATTTTGTGTTTAAATTGGTGTTTACAATGTCAATGGGTTTAGATAAGAATGTACAACCCACTTGGTACTGCAAGTGCACTAGGAGACAGAAAAAAGAAACACAAGCAGGAATTCAAAAATCCGGATTTTTCCAGCTTTAAATGTAAAATTTATTGAAAAATGTGCTGGCAAAGCAATGGCCCCCCCTCCCCGAAAAATATTCCAAAAAATTTTGGTGCATTTCATGGGCACTTTGGGGGGGCAAGCCAGGAAGGGCCGCTTCCAGGGATGTCATTAATTGCGGAAGTCCATCGTCAGGCCCAACTGTCACCACATAATTTGGGTTGTTTCTTTTCATAAAGTTATGCAGGATGCAACAAGATAAAATTATGGTATTCAGTTTGTGTTCTGCCATATTAATGGCCGTTTTAAACAGGCGGAACCGGCTGGCCAGAATCCCAAACGAATTCTCCACAACAATTCTGACTCTGGCCAGCCGGAAATTAAAAACCCTCTTCTCAGGGGTGAGGGTCCTCTGGGGGAATGGCCTCATGATATGGTTTCCCAGACCGAAAGCCTCATCTGCTACGAACACAAATGGCAGTCCTTCGACGTTCTCCTCCGGGGGTGGCAATCCCAAGCCACCACTTTTGAGATGTCAGTAAAACTCGATCCGGGTAAATACTCCTCCATCCAACATCCGGCCATTCCTCCCCACATCCACATATATAAACTTGTATGTCGCCGACACCACCGCTATAAACACGATACTATGAAACCCCTTATAGTTAAAATAGTATGACCCCGCATGGGGTGGTGGGACGATGCGGACGTGCTTCCCATCGATTGCCCCTCCGCAGTTAGGTAAATCTCACCGCTGGGCAAACTGGGAGGCCACAGTCTGCCATTCCTGTGGCGTTGAGAGAAACTGTGGAGTCAAACAAAAAAATATAATTAGTAATTTTGCACAAAAACATTACAAGCAGATTATACAGAAACATTGTTGGCCAACATCAGTATAACATTTCTTGGAAAGAGTATTTAAAGGCTAAAATATAAGGTCCACTTATTAGATTCATCACCCCCTCTGATGGCCCCTTGTAAATATTTTGGGGGGAGGTATGTTTTGGACAGGTAATCACCCTCTCCACTAGGTAATGGAGTAATAACTAAGTAATGTGTGTTACATTGGCCAGCCCCTTCTTAAAGAGGAAGTAAACCCTGATGGGTTTACTTCCTCTTTGATTCCCTGCAAAGGTAAAGCATAATGGACTACTATGCATTGCATAGTAGTCCATTATGTGTCACTTACCTGACACAGGAGCCAGCGAAGTCACTACTGTCCCCTGTAGTCCGGAGCGTCCATCTTCTCGGTGGGTCTCACAACTCCGCCGATGTCATTCGCACGGGAGCCGACACTCGCGGCATATCGCCGTTGACAGCAATATTTCTTGGACCTACAGGTAAGCCTTAATCTAGGCTTACCTGTAGGTCAAAGTGGTTTGTAAGGGTTTACAACCACTTTAATTACACTATTGGCAGCCCCCCAGACAGGTAATAAGAAGTGGCATCAAAAAAAAAAATTATAAATGGAAGCATATTTGTAGATTCTGCAATTACCTATCAAGATAATAATAGGAGAATAAAAATTTAAACAGTAGCATTTGAAAGTATTGAGGCAGGCCCTTGCCCTACATGCATTGGAGAAATGCATCCATAAATCTGACCACAAAAGAGGTAGGTATATTGTGTAATGGGTTTGGCAGTCAGCAGATAGAGGATTGCTATCAACTGGCTTATTAGCGGTTGGGGGGAGGAGGTTCCAAATGATTTTGGGCCCCCCAAAAAAGCCTCTGGCACTCTGCATGAATTTAAGGACAACAATAACATTTGTAAACATTTTAAGGGGTCTTTAGGGTAAAGTATTACAATGGAGATGACAAAATACATTGTTAAGTGACTAGACTATAGGAGTATATGGGCCTCGGATAGCATGCTGGGGGGGGTTAGTGAAGGCAAATATGCATGAAGAAGAAAAAAAGGAGCATACAAAATTCCAACATGCATGAGGACAAAGAGGAAATTCCCAGTTTATTACAATTATGTTAATTATAGAATGATGAAAGAAATCCAATACAGTAGCAAACATTAAATACATAGAATGTGAATATTGCAATGTGTGTTGTACTGATTTTGCTTATGGTATTGCTTTTATATGCCTGCTTCAGGTTTATTATGTGCATGGTTTCCGAGGTACTTGACCTTCCGACCCAGCTGCAGCTAATAGAATATATCTTAACTTTTACTATGGTCACCAGGATGAGTATGTCACAATGAGAAGAAGTAAGTCATGTTCATGGTTTGATTTCATGACTTAGAGGGGATTGTTGTGATATGGCTGAACCAGAGTGACTCCATCTTTATAAGTTCACATAAGATTAACTGGGGTTAACCTATTAGTTAGCTTAGACTCTGTATCTGCAGACTACGGCAGTTTTTCTGTAGACATGCATATAAGAAAATATAGCTTGCATAGACAGTTTTATTCTGTACTGTCTAAATAAAGAAATTGTGTCACAATATGTCTGAGCCACATATCTCATGACTGTGATTCAGAAGCAGATGACATAATTAATGATATGTAATGATATGTACTGTACGCCTCTATATTAACCACACCCATGTTCTATGCAATGATTGGCTGATAAGGGTGCATATAAAATGCAGCCCCTCCCACAATAAACCAGACAACCGCTTGACTCATCACAACTTCTTGTTGTCTCCTTAATACTGCAGTATTAAGTAAGGGTTTCGTGAGTATTGTAATTGTGTTAGTTATACCTCTAGCTGGTCTTTGTCAGGTATATAGAAATACCATTTTAATCACAACAATGTAAAAGGAGAAAACCTACCCTCATATATTCCTTCTGCAGGACCTGTATGATGGCAGAACAGGTCTCTGGGATAATGATTCCCCGAGTCTGGGGGGAGATGCCTGTCGAGAACTTGAGGTCCTGAAGGCTTCTCCCAGTCGCCAAGTACCGCAACGTGGCAACTAGCCTCTGCTCTGGAGTGATGGCTTGCCGCATGCAGGTATCCTGCCTGGTGATATAAGGGGACAGCAAAGCCAGCAGACGGTGAAAAACGGGGTTCGTCATCCGGAGATAATTCCTGAAATCATCAGGATTATTCTCCCGGATCTCACGCAGCTAAGGCATATGAGAGAACTGGTCACGCTGGCACAACCAATTCTTGGTCCACAAACTCCTCCTCGCCCTGTTCATGGACCGGGCATGTGTCAAAGTAAGAACCCCAACACCAAGCCCCCGGACAGCACGAACTCTACGACGAGTACGTACACGTAACATGGCTTCAAAACGGTCGGCTGGTCAGAAAGGACAACAGAAAGCACTGATAAACAGCAAGGCCTGAAAGAACTAAACGCAAATCGCCAACGAGCGGACAATAAGCCCTGAAAATATAGTCCACAATGAACAACAAATGCTTACTGATTACACACACTGATAAGGAGATACGCACCGACAAGCACAAACTGTAGAGCAGTAACGAACTGAAGCACAAATCTGAAAAGCGCAAATCGTCTCTCACCAAACTTCTACTAACACGCGAAAAACACAAGCAGAAGGAGCCCAAAGGATGCCGTACATGGTGCTGAACTTCCCTTTTCTAGTCCCGTAGTACATGGTGTAGTTCCGCGTTCTTGAAATTTGGTGTGACCATGTGTACGCAAGACATCTTGAGTGGAATTCCATCGGAAAAACCATCAGAGCTTCTTCCGACAAGAATTCCGATTGTGTGTACACAGCATCAGAGAACAGTCTGTGACCTGGTTTTTGTTATTTATTGAGTGTTAACAAGTTGGATAGGGATGGGAGGTCATGGGATATCCACTTGACTTCAGCAACAAATATTAGGCAGCAGCTTCAGGGACAACTTTCTATACACAGTCTACATACAGTCTCCTTGACTCTCCTCCTGCACACACTTCATTGCTGGTTCCAGCTGAATCACTGTTGGAAGATATAACAAGGTCTCAGTCAGTTTTTTAGCAATGGCCCACAGGGGTGGAATGACAATTCATGGGGCCCCCGAGCAATAGGAGATCATGGGGCCCACTGTATCCATGCTGTTATATATTAATGTGTTATACTTCTCTCCATCCAGTAGGGGGAAGCATTGTAAATATGTTATTTTTATTGTTCTGGTAGAGCTATGTACTTTAGAGCATTTTTGGTTTCTGTGTTGGATTAAGTAAAAGAGTCCTGTGAATACCTGTCCATGTTGATGGTTCAAATACATTTTAAAATACACAAAACTGGTGACAAGGATGGGATTTCAGTGACTGGACATTGCAAAAGCACAGGTAATCAGCTGAAGAATCAGAACTTATGTGTTTTAGAGACACATCTATAATTATCTCCAGCATGGCTTCTCTGGGATACATGGAGGAATTTGATGTGGCTAATCCATCCTCATGGGACTCATTTGCTGTCAGGTTAGAGTTTTTCCTGGAAGCTGTGCAGAAAACAGCTGTGTTACTGAGTTTTATTGAATCATTTTTTTTTTTCAAATCACAGTTTTATTAGTTATCTCAGTAGGTAAAAGAACATAGACAGAATGCATTAAGTTCCAGGCAGTGCTAGAACAGGGATATAGCCAGTACAAACATTGTGGCAGTAATTGGTGCAGGATCATTGCTAAATCATACCATGAGTTAGATAATTGAAATTTGCTTACTGGCTAGGTGAGAGCCTATGGAATGTGAGAGAGAAAATAAAATAAAAGATAGAAAGGAGAGAAGGGATAAAGAGAGTTAGAAAAGTAAGATAAGAAAGAAGAGATGTGAAAGTAAGGTAGTATCTCAACCATTGGCTCAGGGCGGGTCCTCTCGGCGATGACACTCCTCCCAGACCCTATTGTGCATTTCCAACCTATCCTGTAATCTAGCTGTCATTTTTTCCATTAGCTCCACATCTTTTATTGTGGCGTACAGAGCTTCTTGGGAGTGTGGGGAGCACCGATACCAGTTGAGGGCGACCAGACATTGTGCAGCTGTCAGGACATATCTAAGTAGCTTCTTGGATGGTTTGGCAATTTGTAACGGTGACACACCAAGTAGGAAAAATGTTGTCATCATAGAGACCTGTACCCGAAGAAGCGGGACAACCATCGCTGTGTCTTCACCCGCAAGGACACTATTATGGGGCAACTCCAGTAAATATGGTAGTTTACTGTGGGGGTTTACACTAACCACTAGGGGTTTACACTGACCACTAACGTAATAGAAGCATTCACAGTAACCACCAATGTAAGGAGGGATTTACACTGGCCACTAGGGATGGGACACCCTTTAATAGTCTATTGGAGAATTCAAAAGTGCTAATTTTAAAGGTTAATATGCAAGTTATTGTCATAAAGAGTGTTTGGGGACCTGGGTCCTGCCCCAGGGTACATGTATCAATGCAAACAAAAAGTTTTAAAAATTGCATTTTTTTTCAGGAGCAGTGATTTTAATAATGCTTAAAGTGAAACAATAAAAGTGTAATATTGCTTTAAATTTCGTACCTGGGTGGTGTCTATAGTATGCCTGTAAAGTGGTACATGTTTCCCATGTTTAGAACAGTCCGAGTGCAAAATGAAATTTCTAAAGGGAAAAAAAGTAATTTTTTAAAGTATTAGTACTAGCGCTAGCGGCTATAATGAATTGTCGGTCCGGCAATACTTGGATGGTTTGGTAATTTGTAATGGTGACACACCAAGTAGGAAAAATGTTGGCATCAAGGAGATCTGTACCCCAAAAAGGCAGGACAACAAGTGCTGTGTCTTCTTCCAGAAGGGCACTATTATGGGGCAACTCCAGTAAATATGGTAAAGGCAGGGCCATATTTAATATTGATTATGTAAACGGGTGACCCCGCCCCCCTCTGACACCACAGGGGAAAGCCATAGGGAAGTCCTCGTGCTTCAGAGGGGGAGGGGGTCACCATTATATAAGGAATGTAACCTCAACAGAAGCATCACACAGCGGAAGACTCCCACTGAGGCGGATCATGCAGAGGACGAGGCAGAGAAGAAGAAGCCGGAGGAACATGCTGGACGAGAAGAGCGGAGGAAGATAGAGGAAGAAGTAGGGGAAGAAAAAGGTAGAGGAAGAAGAAGAACACTGAAGGAAGACCAGAAGAAAGAAGATGGAAGAAAAAGTGAGGAAAGAAGAAGACATTAATGAAGGAATTGTCAAAAACCGTCTATTGTCTTTTCTAACATTTTTTAACTTTTTTTGTGAAATGGTTGGGGCACATTTGTACCCCTTTACCAATTCACACGGGGGGCGGGATCTGGCAGTCCCCTTGTTAAAGGGGGCTTCCAGATTCCAATAAGCCCCTCACCCGCATACCCCCACAACCACTGCGCAAGGGTTGTGGGGATGAGGCCCTTCTCCCCATCAACATGGGGACAAGGTGCTTTGGGGGGCTACCCAAAAGCACCCTCCCAGTGTTGAGGGAATGTGACCTGATATGGTTTAGGAGAGGGGGCCACTCTCTCAGCCCCCCCCTTTTCCTGCTGCCTGGCAGGTTGCGTGCTCAGAGAAGGGTCTGGTATGGATTTTTGGGGGACCCCATACCATTTTATTTAAAATTTTGGCGTTCTCCTTAAAATCCATACCAGACCTGAAGGGTTTGGTATGGATTTTGAGGGGGGGGGGGCATGCATTTTTTTTTCATTTTGGTTCGGGGTTCCCCTGTGTGAAAATCCCATGCCGCTTTTATCAATGAAGTTTTATATGTATTGCCGGACCAACAATTCATTATAGCCGCTAGCACTAGTACTTTTAAATTACTTTTTTTCCTTTAGAAATGTCATTTTTCACTCGGATGGGAAACATGCGCCACTTTACAGGCATACTATAGACACCCCTAGGTACGAAATTTTAAGGGATATTACATTTTTATTGTTTCACTTTAAGCATTATTAAAATCACTGCTTCCAAATAATGCCATTTTTAAAACTTTTTTTGCATTGATACATGTCCCCTGGGGCAGGACCCAGGTCCCCAAACACTTTTTATGACAATAACTTGCATATTAAACTTTAAAATTAGCACTTTTGATTTTTCCCATAGACTATTAAAGTGTGTTTTGCGGCTTTCGAATTTGCAGCGAACACCCCAAATTGTTTGCTATTCAGCGAATGGGCGAACAGCCAATGTTCGAGTCGAACTCATGTTTGACCCGAACATAAAGCCCATCCCTACTGACCACCAATGTAAGTGGGACATTCACACTGGCCACTAGAGTGAATGAAAAGGATTCTACACCAAGCACCAATGTAATGAGAGGATTTACACTGACCACCAATGTAACTGAGACGTTTAGCCTGCGTTCACATTTGTGTGTGTTGGGATGCAAAATCACTTTCCTGACACCACAGAAACGTGCTGCCCTTAATTGTTAATGACACCCTCATGCAGCTGCTGACATATGTGCCTTGGCACTAGTGATGGACGAACTTCCGATGGGACGTTTTGTGAATGCGGCCAAAAGAACCACAAAGTTTGCGGCAGACCCCATTGACTTTAATGGCAGGTGAACCTTAAAAACCTCCAGATCATATTTTCAGCCACAAAATACTTACTAGCTGTGCACACATAGTCCCACACTGACATAACAAAAGTATTAAGTGAATCTGGGATCGGCAACGACAAGCATTCTTTTTTTATCTGTGAAATTTTGACAATTCAGGAGCGAATGAAGGCCATGGAGGAGAGGCAAGGTCAGGGCAGGCTATGAAGGAGGTGTAGGAGATGATCAGTGCCACAGTCAGGGCAGCGCAGTCCTGTGCCAATGTCCCAGTGTGCCAACCTGTGCTTGAGCCCCTACCTCTGCCCGGCCCTTACCCCCAACTATGCAGGGCTCCACTGCGGTGGTCCGGAGGTGGCAGTCCAGTGCTGATCATCAGCCATGGTGCTGGCACTGCCTGCTGATTGGCTTCTCCGCTGCTATCTCCCCCACTGTCTGAAACCAGCATCGCGATAGAGACTGAGCACTGACACCAGCACCGTGATAGAGAGCACTGACACCAGCCCCGTGATAGAGAGCACTGACACCAGCACCGAGATAGAGAGCACTGACACCAGCACAGTGATAAAGAGCACTGACACCAGCACCATGATAGAGAGCACTGACACCAGCACCAGCACTGTGATAGAGAGCACTGACACCAGCACCGTGATAGAGAGCACTGACACCAGCACCGTGATAGAGAGCACTAACACCAGCAATGGGATAGAGAGCACTGACACCAGCACCGAGATAGAGAGCACTGACACCACACCAGCAGGGTGATAGAGAGCACTGACACAAGCACTGAGATAGAGAGCACTGACGCAAGCACTGTGATAGAGAGCACTGACACCAGCACCGAGATAGAGAGCACTGACACCAGCACCGAGATAGAGAGCATTGATACCACACCAGCACCGAGATAGAGAGAGAGCACTGACACCAGCACCGAGATAGAGAGCACTGACAGCAGCACTGATACCAGCAACTCGCTGCGGGATCCAAAAATATAACACCGCTCAACCTCTTCAAACAGGAGGGTACGGGCATATAGTACGGTGTGCTTTTTTTTGTACAAGGAAGTGAGCCAAAGGTAGAAAAAAGGTCTGTGTGCTCGATGAAATAAATCGTTTATAGAGATATGCATATACATGGTCTACTGGTCACATGTGCTGAATTCCTCTGAGATCCATGCCTCATTCATTTTTATAAATGTGAGGTAGTCAACACTGTCGTGAGCTAGGCGAGTGTGCTTATCGGTCACGATCCCCCCTGCTACGCTGAACGTCCTTTCGGACAGGACACTGGACGAGGGTCAAGCCAACAGTTCCATTGCAAATTGGGCAAGCTCTGGCCAGAGGTCAAGCCTGCCCACCCAGTAGTCCAAGGATTCACTACTGTAAAGAGCATCCACATCGGCCATTAACATGAGACCTGTCGATAGGTCAGCTGAAAGAATGACCTCATATCAGAAGTCACCAACACATCTTCAAACCACCCTCTTTCAGGTGCTGTTGGATTGGTACCCGCAACTCTTTCTCTGGGAGTGGGAATTCCTCCTCTGCCAGCGCACGCAAAAGCAGAATGCAGCATTTCTCGAAGCAAGGCCTGTAAGTGCTCCATTCTGACAGCCCTCTGTGATCATTTCCGCCATTTTGTGTTTGTACCGGGGGTCTAAGTACATTGCCACCCAGTACTGGTCCTTGACCTTTATGCTTTTTATACGGGGGTCCCTGTTAAAACACTGGAGAATGAAGGCCCCCATTTGTACTAAACTGGAAGCAGTGTGGTGGCCTGGCTCCTGCTCATCATCCAGGATAATGTTGTCCTCCTCGTTCTCATCTCACCATCCACGCACAACAACAGGGATCCCAGAAAGGTTTAAAGCATGCTCTTCTTGCTCCTCCTCATCCGCCCTGGCAGCATCCTCCTCTGACTCATCTTCAGAATCCTGTTGTTGACTTGTCTCAGATAGAGTAGCCCCCCTGGGAATTCATTCAGCATTGAATCTTCCTCATCTTCCTGCTCCTGCTCCTCCACGGCTTGATCAATGACAGGACGCAATGCACGCTCCATAAAGAAGGCATAAGGTACGATGTCACTGATGGTGCCATGGCTGTGATTGACCAGTTTGGTGATCTTATCAAATGGCCGCAGAAGTCAGCATGCATCGCGCATGAGCAGCCACTGGCGCAGTGAACAAAAATCAAGCTCCCCAGAACCTGTTCTGCTGCAGATTTTTTACAGGTAGTCGTTAACTGCACGTTTCTGCTGGAGCAGCCTATCAAGCATATAGAAGGTTGAGTTCCATCGCGTTGGGCAATTGCAAATAAGACATATGACCGGCAGATTGTGTCACAGCTGAATGTCAGCAAGACGAGCCATGGCCGTGTAAGATCTTCTGAAATGGGCCGAGATTTTCCTTGCCTGCCACAAGCTGTCCTGGACCCCAGGGAATTTGACAACAAATCCCTGCACGACCAAGTTTAAGACGTGTGCCATGCATGGCACGTGTGTAATTTTGCCATTTTCAATGCGCTAAGCAGATTGGCACCGTTGTCACACACCACTTTACCAACTGTCAAATTGAGCAGTGTTAGCCACTGATCTGCCTGTGAACGCAAAGCTGAAAGGATTGCCGGGCCAGTGTGGCTCTTGGCTTCCAGGCACAACAGACACAGCACAGCATGGCAAAGTCTCACTTGGCATGTCGAATAGGTTCTGGGGATCTTGGGCGGTGAAGCGGAAGAGATACTAGCAGCGGAAAAGGAGGAGTCAGCCGAGGAGGAGAAGGACAATGGAGTAGGAGGAGGAGAAGAAGAGGCAGGCCTGCATGCAATCCGTTGCGGTAAAACCAAATCGACATGGGTTCCCATGGGTTACATGCTTGAAGGCCATCAGAAGGTTCACCCAGTGGGCAGTAAAAGTTATATACCTAGATGACACTGTGTGCCAGAGATACATTCACTTGCCACTGAACATATAGCCATATAGCTCCGGGATGCCCTTCTGTGAGAAATACTTCCTTCCTGGGATCTTCCATTGTGGTGTTCCAATGGCCACAAATTTTTGGAAAGTCCTCCGAGTCCACCAGTTTATATGGCAGTAGTTGGCGGGCTATCAGTTCTGACAAGCCAGCCGTCAACCGTTGGGCAAGAGGGTTATCTGGCGTCATCATTTTTTTTACGCTCGAACATTTGGCCCACGGAAGCCTGCCTTTTTCCAGAAAAACGTGAGGATGGCAAGATGGAAGGTGGAGTGGAGGATAATTGTGAGGAGAAGGAGAAGTAGAAGACGAAGCTGGATGGTGAGAGCCTGGAGTGTGGCTTTGTGGGTTCCGTTGCTCCCACTGGGCTCGGTGATGGCAGCTCATATGCCTTCTTAAGGCGGTCGTCCCTAGGTGAGTGTTTGGCTTACCGAGACTTATGCATTGACTGCAAAGGCTGCAGATGGCAACACTATTGTCAGCAGCGGACACGTTAAAAAAAGACCACACTACGGAGCCATGTGCCGGTGTCCTGGGAGTGCCAGGTGTGACCGTACATGGTTGATGCCTCGCTCCTGATACATTAGCAGTCTGTTTTGTTCCTCCTGTCCAATCTAAGTTCCGCCTGCTTCTCCTCCCTATCTGCTGGTACATATCTCCCTCTGAACTCCCCTCTTTCTCTCTTGTGGGCACCCATGTGGCATCACTAGACACGTCATCATCGACGTCACCGTCCCCACCGCTATAATTAGAGATCTCGGAGTAGGCAGCAACACCGGGGACCAACCTCCTCCTTGGGCTGATCTGGGTACTTTCGTCAGACTGCTGAGTAGCGCTTGTTGCTACCTCCTCTTCCTGATCCAATGCCAAGAGTGGCTGTGCATCGGCAATGTCTTGTGATAATTCCTGTGACTCAAGCAACGGGTATATGGTGGGGGTGATAGTGGCTTTGGGGTGCACACAGCAGAGAGTGAAGAAGAGGGTGTAGATTGAGAGGATGAGGAGGGTGCAGAAGAGTAAGGCTGAGTGAGCCACTCAACCAAGTCTGGTGCATCCTTTGACGTAATCGCACGCACCTTCTGCAATTTGTCACTTTGGCTCAAGTCTGTTGCTCCTGCCCTACCCCTACCACCCCTGCGGAAGGACCTGCCTATTCCTCTGCCTGTCATTTTTTAAATTACCCTGTGACAAAAGTCTCTAGAGAATTGCAGTATTTATGTGGAAGAAGGTATATAACACCCCGCTTCAATCTGTCGTTTTTGGGGGCCACTGGTCTATCACACCAGTTATAATACTTTTTTTTAATTGCATTTGTCACTCTTTGTAGTATCGCTGCAGAACCGCTCAGCAGTCACAATGCGGCACAGTGGAAATGCACTATACTATGCTTTCTATATGTGCAAGTATTTTATACGTGTATTACACCCCTATATACTGCACACCAAATAGTACACCTATACCAGTCCTTAAAATTACCTTTGTGGACCTAATAGTAGCTAGCTAGTAGCTAGTGATTTGCAGACTGTCCCTGCTCCAAACACCAAACTGTCCCTCGGTCCCTACACTGATAAAAGACAGCTGCAGAATCCGGCAGCAATCAGCTCAGCAGTCAAGTATAATATGCTTTCTATATTTGAAAGAAATGATATTATACGTGTACAACCCTATATACTGTACACCTATACCAGTCCTTAAAAGTACCTTTGTGGACCAAGTAGCTAGTGATTTGCAGACTGTCCCTGCTCCAAACACCAAACTGTCCCTCCCTACACTGATAAAAGACAGCTGCAGAATCGGTCAGCAAGCACTCAGCAGCACAGCAGTCAGCAGTGCACCATAATATACTTGAAAGAAAGTATATTCTAAGTGTATTACAACCCTATATACTGTACACCTATACCAGTCTTTAAAATGACCTTTGTGGACCTAATAGTAATAGCTAGTGATTAAACTAACTGTCCCTGCTCCACACAGCGTCCTGTCCCTACACTGACAAAAGACAGAATGTAAAATGGCCGCCAGATCAGGTCTATTTATAAGGTAGGGGGTATGTCCAATTGTCCATGTGCTGAAATGTCTCAGTTGGCTGTCCTGTACCCCATGATGGATATGTCATGGGTCAAAGTTCTTCACAATGTAAACAAATATGGCCGCCACAAACAGCGCCAGAAGTCCGCCGGTTCGGCGAATCGCAAACGAGCAAAATTCACCTCGAACCGACCGCCGGGTGAACCGCAAAGACCATCTCTACTCGTGAGGCCGGAGAGAGGGCAGAGTCCAAATTATATAGTGTGGCATAGTAATCTTGGAATCCTGCAGAGATTTTGGAAGATTGTACAATCGGGACCCCTGAAGCGGTGTTCAATTTGTGTATGTAAGTTTGTGCGTTTGTTTCCGGACAGCTCGAGCCAGCATCCCCCAGCACTTGTTTCCATGTTCACAATATTTATGTGCCACAAAGTGTAACTGTTTGCGGGTTTGGCGGTCAAGTAGACGCAGGAACAGTTCCCGCAGCTCTGTCAGGTCTTTTAGCACCTCTGCACCCCCACTAGCTTTATGCCGAAGTTCGGCCTTCTGAAGTGCAGTATGTACTCTCAAGAAGTCAGCCCGACATTCCCTCTTAAGTCTGGATGCTTGAGAGATCAGTGTCCCTCTGTCCACAGCCTTATGAGCTTCCTAGACCACCCCCTTGTTTAGCTAAGCGACTAGGTTTTCCCTAAAGTAGTTGGCTAGGGTGTCAGCGACCTCCTTCACCACAACCACGTCATCCAGTAAATTGTCCTTGAGCCACCATGTCCAGGCCCTTTGCATGCCCGAGGGCAGGGCAAAGGTTACCGTCACTGGGTATGAAATGGTGCCAATGGACACAGACTGGAGGAGCTCCAGAATGTTATGATCTAAATAAATGTGGTCGATGCGTGTATACACATCATGCACTTTAGAATAGTAGCTGAAGTCATGGCTTGAGGGGTGAAGTGTCCGCCAGCTGTTGACCAAAAGATGGGATTGAATGGTCTTGCAAAAGTGTTTTGAGGAACGCATAAGAATTTGGGGTTCTCACGTGGGACGTGTCTAGCAAGGGGTCGGGGCTTACGTTAAAGTCACCTCCCAAGATCAGGAAGCCCTCTCTAAAATCTGCTAAGCGATCCAAAGTGTTATCAATGAAGGTAAGTTGGTCAGTATTAGGGGCATAGATTGTCGCAAACATATATGTCTGGCCAGCAATACTACCCATCAAGAAGACGTACCTGCCCAAGGGATCTACCTTATGTTCAGAGGGTTGGAAGGGGCATGTCTTATGTATGGCAATGGCTGCCCCCCCTAGATTTAGATGTCGGAGAAGTGCTTATAAACCATTGGTTAAAAAGATGGGTAGGCAGTTTAGGTAGAGACTTTGGCGTGAAGTGAGTCTCCTGAAGGAAAACCACCTGGGTCTTCAGCTGTTTCAACTACCCCAACAACTTGCTACGTTTGTGAGGGGAGCAGAGACCCCTGACGTTGTATGTACTCACCTGCAATGTAGCCATAGAAAGGTGTGAAAACGGTCAGGGTGTGCAGATTGGTGGTGCGCTCTGTGCAGACGACGAGATGGCAAGGCTGGCCTAGAAAGGGGGGACAGGGAAAGAAAGAACAGGGAGAGAGAGAGGGAAAAGACAAAACACATGTAAGACATTTACACAAAATATAACCATCAGAACAGGGTGGCTGAAGCCACCAGAGCTCATGAAGCAACTAAGGGTCTTATTTAGGGGCTCTGTCCCCTAAGAGGGGAGGGGGCCGAGCCACGACCTGAGATCCCAATAAGAATCAATACCCCAAAAAAAGGGTAGCCTATAGGGGTACGTGAACCAACATGGGGAATAGGGGAGAGGGCCTCCGTCTCCACCCACCGCATCTAGCGGGGTGCAATAGGAGAGGCAGAGAAATGTGGGGAATGTAGAGAGCAAAGGGGCACCCAGGCCTAAAAAAGGAAAAAAAAACAGTTCAGTTAGCACCTAAAATATGTCCCCATTGTAATACTCAAAAATATTCAGATCACGATAACATCTCACCATCAAAGAAGAGTAAGTTTATCAGGTTCTCAGGGGAACCGGGCCTGCTGAAGAGTCAGAGGGGCACCACCTGCGGGTTCGTCTATGGTTCTGGTGCCTGGCGGGTTGCCATGCTATGGTTCTGGTGCCTGGCTGTGGTGCAGGCAATCTGGCAGCTACAAAGTCTGAGGAGCCCCTCCAATCAGGAAAGTCCACTTCGTCCAAGTCCAGGGAAGTCAGAAAATGTGGGAGGTCATCTTTAGTGCGAAGAGTCACAGTTTTGCCTTCCTTGGTGACTTGGAGGCAAAAGGGGAAACCCCATCGGTATGACAGGCTTGCGTCCTGAATAGCTGCCAAGAGGGGGCGAAGTGCCCTGCGTTGCATAAGGGTGCGTCTAGAAATATCTTGGTAAAAAGCTAAGTCTGCCCCGTCAATGTCAAAATAGGGTTTGCCCCTCATTTTCTGCATGATGCAGTCCTTGAGCGTATATTTATGCAGTTTGCAAATGATATCTCTTGGGTTATTCACATCTTGAGAAGGGGGTTTCAAGGTCCTGTGTGCATGATCAATTTCAATGTTGGCAGTGTCAGGCAGCCCCAGTATTTCTTTAAAGACACCTTCTAGGGTGGGGATGATGTCCCTAGCACCAGTGGCTTCAGGTAGGCCACGAATCCTGATGTTAGTCAAACTGGTGACCCTGTGCAGTGCATTTATCCTGTAGCATGGAGATGGCAGGGAGGGCTTCCTCATATTTTTGCTCCAAGTTTTCAAGCCTGCCCCCCAGGTGTGTTGTGTCTACTTTGAGTTGGGCAATGTCCTCCTTGAGGGCTTTTCCACCCTGTCAGCGTAGGGCTCAAGATCAGCTTTAGTGGGTAAGGACATAATATGGCACCTAATATCGGCATCAGCCAGGGGGTCCAGATCATCAGGTACATCATTCTAGACATGTGCAGAGTAAAATATTTTGTTTTGGAATTTCGTTTTTGTCCGAAAAATTTATTTATTTAGTTACTCCCGAAATTTGTTTTTATTTACTTTGTTTTTCGTTCAAAAATTGCATTCATCCAAAAATCCACATGAATTACGGTCGAATCTGTCTTTGAAGGCTTATGGTGTCTGTCGAATGTATAAAGAAGTTTCGACGGAGCTAGTATATAGCATACTTCGTGTGAACTTTAGAACCCTATTAAAGTCTATGGGACTCCAACATTCAAAATCTAAAGTGCTAATTTTAAAGGCTAATATGCAAGTTACATCCTATAAAGTGTTTAGGGACCTGGGTCCTGCCCCAGGGGACATGTATCAATGCAAAAAAAAGTTTTAAAAACGGCCGTTTTTTCGGGAGCAGTGATTTTAATAATGATTAAAGTGAAACAATAAAAGTGTAATATTCCTTTAAATTTCGTACCTGGGGGGTGTCTATAGTATGCCTGTGAAGGGGCGCATGTTTCTGGTGCTTAGAACTGTCCCTGCACAAAGTGCCATTTATGCAGGAAAAAAAGCCCATTAAAATCAACCGCAGCTATTATGAATTGTCGGCTCCGTAATACAGAGAACACTCATTGAAAGTCATTGATAAAAAATAAATAAATAAATTTAAAAAAAAGCGTGGGGGTCCGCCAAATTCAATTACCAGGTCCTTCAGGTCTGCGTCAAATTAAAAAAAAAATTGATGTGGGGTTCCCCCTAAATATCCATACCAGACCCTTTAGGTCTGGTATGGATATTAAGGGGAACCCTGCGTCAAATTTAAAAAAAAATTACGTGGGGGTCCTCCTAAAAATCCATACCAGACCCTTTATCTGAGCACGCAACCTGGCAGGCCACAGGAAAAGAGGGGGGGACGAGAGAACGCCCCCGCTCCCCCCTGAACCGTACCAGGCCACATGCCCTCAACATTGGGAGGATGCTTTGGGGGTCTGCTGATGTGTTCTGGTGGCGGTACGCTGCACGGCCTTGTGTGTTTTCTGGGCCTTCGCAGCCGGCGCCATCTTGGAAGCCTTGCGGCCTCATCCAACCTGCCCAGGGAAGAAGGAATCTAGCTGGGCCTGCCGCAATCGGTCGTTCTGTGGTGGCTGGAAGGGTGCCTGGCTCCCAAAGGACATAACAGGTGGCAGATGGGGTAAGTCATGATCACGATCAGCTCTTCTGGCAGATATTTGATTCTCTCTGTGAAGATTGACAATTGTCGCATCACTTTAGTAAATCTCTATGCACCCAACACATCGCGAAAATACTTTTACACAAAGTTGATCTCCAAACTGACCCCATACAGGACTGACCCAGTGATACTATGTGGAGACTTTAATGACATTATTGACACATCTCTCGACACCTCCAACCCAATCAAAAGAAGGACTTCCACACTATCCTCCCTATTGAACAAGGAGGACTTATATGATCCCTGGAGGTGCGTACACAGTGAGGAGCGAGACTACACCTTTTACTCCCACGCCCAGCACTCTTACTCTCGGATCGATTTGTTTCTTATTGACAAATACCTACAACAATCAGTTATGGAAGCGAATATAGGTGCAATCTCATGGTCCGACCATGCGCCAGTATCCATTAAACTTTTTCCCCAAAATCAATCCCCAAAACACACTGTGTGGAGACTGAACTCCTCCCTTCTCACTAACCCTACACACGAGAATGCAATTCGCTCTGAGATTGAGAGCTACTTTCAGAAGAACATGCACTCACTTGATGACCAATCCATTATTTGGCATGCGCACAAAGCTACTCTACGAGGCCTGTTCATAAAATTGTGAGCTCAGGAAAAAACAAACGCTTAGCCACTACATTTTTTTTAAAGCAAATCCGTGACCTTGAGTAAACAAACAATGCCCTTCCCCCAAACTGTCCTGGTAAAAACCCTCAGATATCAACTTAGCGAACACCTTCATAACAAATTCGACTACTATATTAAACAACTGAAAATCCAAATATATGCCTCAGCCAACAAACCAGGAACATTCAAGGCCAAACAAATAAAGAGACAATTAGCTCAGAAGAAAATGCAATTCCTTATAAATCCCCAGGGCAAACGCTTAACCAATCCACTAGATATAGCGAACGAGTTTAGTGCCTTTTACATCAAACTATAAAACCTCAAAGAATCAGACACGGTAGACCCTCCTAAAAAGGAAGTTATCAAAGCCTTTCTCTCATCCATTCAAATTCCCTCTATCTCTCCTACCCAACTAGAATCCCTATTGACACCCTTCTCCTCCACCAAAATCAGTAAAGCCATAAAACAACTGCCCCTACACAAAGCCCCAGTCCCAGACAGATTCCCAAACAAATATCACAAACAGTTCTCTACCCTAATTGCCCCCCAACTCTGTAATACCTTTAACCAATACGCAAACACCAGCAAGATCCCAAAAGAAGCCTTGGAGGCCCTAGTAGTTACCCAACCGAAACAGAACAAAGCCCCTGACACTCCAGCCAATTATCTCCAAATCTCACTCCTAAACACAGACACCAAACTATATGCCAAAATTTTAGCACAACGCCTTTCACTGATTATCCCCTACTTGATCCACCCCCATCAGGTGAGATTTGTGCCTGGTAGACACGCTTCTGATGGCACAAGACGTCCCATCAATCTAATACAGTGGGTGGAGCACTGTCAAATGCCTTCTTTCTTCCAGTCTCTGGATGCAGAGAAGGCATTTGACAGGGTCCAATGGGCATACATGGAGGCAGTACTCAGCAAATTTGACTTAACAGGAATGTTCCTAACAGCTATCCTGAACCTCTATTCCTCCCCCAGTGCCAGAGTCTGGACGTCAGGCATTAAATTAGATCCCTTTGTAATTGCCAATGGCACAAGGCAAGGCTGTCCTCTTTCCCCCTTGATCTTTGCCTTGGTAATTAGACCTCTCACACACTTCATCAGAACGGCATCCTCAGTAATGGGTATCAAAATTGGGGAAGTTGAACACAAATTTACCTTTATGGCGATGATGTCATCATCACTTTCACCAACCCTGAATCCTCCCTCTTAGCTGTTTAACAAATCCTAGAACACTTTAGCTTAATTTCTCTCTATAAAATCAACCACAGTAAATCCATTATGCTTGATCTAGGTATTGACCCACAAACCAAACAAAAAATCTATGGTCCTCTAGTTCCTCACTCTCATATTTAGGAATTCACCTGACCTTCCCGAGCAAGACGCTATTAAGAGTGAATTATGATGACCCCCAAGAAAAGCTTCTGCGCATATCCAAAGACTTGAGCCATTTTCCTGGCTCCTGAGCAGGCAGAATTGCTCAAGCAAAAATGTATCTGCTTCCTCATATACTATATATGTTTTGCAGGATCCCTCTACCCTTACTGCCCCTGCAGTTAAAGAAACTACAGGGAGTATGGATGAGCTTCGTGTTCGAGTCGAACATACGTTCGACTCGAACATCGGCTGTTCGCCCGTTCGGCGAATTCCGAACGCTATGGGCCGTTCGCGCCAAATTCGTGTGGCGCTCACGGCCCACAATGCACTGCGTCATCGCAGTGCATTGCTGGCTCATGATTGGCCAAGCATGCACTGTGACCCCGCATGCTTGGCCAATCACAGCGCCAGCAGCGAGGAGAGCCATGATTGGCCACAGGCAGGATGCCTGTGGCCAATCATAGCTCAGGCTGCGTAGTACACGCCCCACACTATATAAGGCCGCCAGCACGGCGGCCTAGTATAGTGTGTTGGCGTCTGATGCAGTTAGTGGGTGTTCTGTGTACCTTCAACACAGTACACACCGATCGTTTTCGGCCGATTTTCGATCTTGCTGTTGTGTAGTGGTTGTTGTCTGTGTGCCCTGACCGCAGTATACACCGCTATATTCACCTCACCTATATAGCTAGTGATCTATCTTTTATAATAGAGCTTGCAGTCAGTAGTGTTAGGAGCTTGTGCGTGCTGTCTGCGTGCTCTGTACCCAGTACACACCGCTATATCCACCTACATAGCTGTTCTCTATTTGAGCCCACTTGCCATCTGCAGGAGTTATTGGAATTTGTGTGTGCCTCCAGCACAGCACAGTATACATCTGTATATACCCCTTTATCTCTGGTGTTCTATAAAAAAGGCATCTGCAGGAGTTAGTGGGTTTTTTGTGCCTCCAGCACAATATACACCTGTATCTACCCTTTATTGCTGTTCTCTAATAGAGGCATCTGCAGGGCTTAGTGGGTGTTGTGTGACTCAATTACAGTATACCCCTTTATCTCTGGTGTTCTATAATAAAGGCATCTGCAGGAGTTAGTGGGTGTTGTGTGACTCCAGCACAATATACACCTGTATCTATCGTTTATTGCTGTTCTCTAATAGAGCCATCTGCAGGGCTTAGTGGGTGTTGTGTGACTCCATTACACTGCTGTTTTACCCAACTCCCTTCAGGCCATTACCATGTCTGGAAGGCCAGCAAGGAGAGGCAGACAGGCGCGAGCCGATAAAAGAGGGCAAGCAGGCTCTGTGTCTAGAGACAACAGTGGTGGTCGTGGACGCGGTGCATTGTCATCAGCACGTGGCCATGGGACACGCTTGTCCTTCTTTTCGGCAGCTGGACATGTTGAAACGCAACATGCCAACAACTTGGTAGAGTGGATGACCAAGCCCTCTTCATCCTCCTCATCCTCTCTCACCCAGTCTCAGGGTACTAGCAAAGCAGCTGCCAACGCATCATCTTCCCTCCTCTCAATGTCATCATCAGTGACTCCTTCCCTAGACCCACCACGTCCTCCTGAGGAGTCTCCTGAACTCTTTGAGCACAGTGTTGGGTACATGCGCCAGGAGGATGCCCAGTGTTTTGTGGGCTCTGATGATGACACTCAGCTAGAGGAAGGCAGTAGCGTGAGCGCAGAGAGAGGGGATGCTCAAGAAGGACAGCAATCTGGCAGTCATATTCCACAAGCTGCAACATACTGCCAGGTTTGCTACAGCGATGAAGAGGGAGGGGATGATGAGGGCACTGACTCCACGTGGGTGCCTGGTAGGAGAGAGGAGGAGGAGGCACATGTCCAACGAGGCAGGATGCCCTCCGGGGGCCAGCTTAGGGGCAGCACACCGACTGAATCACACCGCAGAGCTCCGCCTGTGCAGGGCGCTGCCTCTACGCGTTATTCTAAAAGTTCTTTGGTGTGGGCCTTTTTTGAGACGAGTGCATCAGATCGCACCGCTGCTATTTGCAACATATGTCTCAAGCGTATCTCGCGTGGCACCACATGCTTGACCAGACATATGTTGACCTGCCATGCAGCTCGTTGGCAAGCGTACCTCAAAGACCCACACCAAAGAACAAAGCGGACCTCTCCTTGCTCCTCATCAGCTGGCATCTCCAACCCCACTAGATCTTCAGTCCTCTCTGAAACCTGCTCTGAGAGGAATGAAGGTTTAGAATTAGGTGTGTCACAGCCAAGTGCTTCCGGGAACTCTGCTAGCGGTACACCCACGTCCGATTATAGCAGGCAAATGTCCCTGCCCCAGCTGCTGGACCGGCGAAAGAAGTTCACTCCCAGCCATCCACATGCCCAGCGGTTGAATGCTAGCTTGGCTAAATTGCTAGCACTTCAACTGCTGCCTTTTCAGTTGGTAGACTCGCCCCCCTTCCGTGAGTTTGTACAATGTGCGGTTCCTCAGTGGCAGATCCCCAAACGCCACTTTTTCTCACGGAAGGCGATTCCGGCTCTCTACCGGCATGTGGAAGGCAATGTCCTTGCCTCGCTGGACAGGGCGGTCAGCGGTAAGGTGCATATTACTGCTGACTCATGGTCCAGCAGGCATGGACAGGGACGTTACCTGTCTTTCACGGCCTATTGGGTCACTCTTCTGGCAGCTGGGAAGGATGCAGGACAAGGTGCAGTAGTGTTGGAGGTTGTTCCGCCACCACGCCTCCAAAATGCTACTATTGGTTGTGACACACCTCTCTCCTCCACCCCCTCCTCTTCTTCTTCCTCCATGGCCTCTTCCAGTGCTCTGTCCTCAGAACCAGCGGTGCTCTGTAGGCGTTCCAGGGGCTACGCAAGTACGCAGGCAAAACAATGCCATGCCATGCTTGCGCTGGTTTGTTTGGGGGACAGGAGCCACACTGGGGCGGATGTTTTGTCAGCTCTGCAGGGGCAGGCCGAGAGGTGGTTGACGCCACGCCAGCTTAAGCCAGGAATGGTGGTTTGTGACAATGGCACCAACCTCCTCTCCGCCCTCCGACAGGGACAACTGACCCATGTGCCCTGTGTAGCTCACGTCCTTAACCTGGTGGTGCAGCGGTTCTTGGGCAGGTACCCCGGCTTACAGGATGTCCTGAAGCAGACCAGGAAAGTCTGTGTGCATTTCCGCCGATCATTTAATGCCTGTGCTCGGTTGGCTGAGCTCCAAAAGGAGTTGAACCTGCCCAAGAACCGCCTTATATGTGACATGCCCACCAGGTGGAACTCAACATTGGCCATGCTGCAGCGGCTGCACACGCAGCAGAGGGCCATCAATGAGTACCTGTGCGACTACGGCACCAGGACAGGGTCAGGGGAGCTTGGTTTTTTCTCACCACGCCAGTGGGGCATGATCAGGGATGCATGCACTGTCCTGTCACCGTTTGAGGAGGCCACAAGGATGGTGAGCAGTGACAGTGCATGCATCAGTGACACTGTACCTCTTGTCCACCTCTTGGAGCATACGCTGCGGGGAATAATGGACAGGGCACTTGAGGCAGAACAGAGGCAGGAAGAGGAGGACTTCCTTGCCTCTCAAGGCCCCCTTTATCCAGACAGTGTTCCTGCTGTTCCACCCATCACACAGGAAGAGGATGAGGAGGAGGAAGAGGAGGAGGAGGATGATTGTGTCAGCATGGAGGTGGAGGCTGGCACTCAGCATAAGCAGCAGCAGCAGCAGTCTTGTAGGGATGATTTACAGTCCCAAGAAACACGTGGACTTGTACGTGGCTGGGAGGAGGTAGCTGCGGATCATGTTGTCCTTAGTGACCCAGAGGACTCCGGACCGAATGCCTCAGCTAACCTACGCTGCATGGCCTCCCTGATCCTGCAAAGCCTGCGGAAGGATCCTCGTATTCTTCGGATCAAGGAGAGGGACCATTACTGGCTGGCCACTCTCCTTGATCGACGGTACAAGGGTAAGGTTGCCGACCTTATCTTGCCATCGCAGAGGGAGCAGAGGATGAGACATCTCCGGGAGGCCTTGCAGAAAGGTCTGTGCAACGCGTTCCCAGAGACTGGGAGGTTACAAACTCCTGGTCCTGGACAACGTGTTGCTGAGACTTCGGTCCAAAGGAGCCGTGAAGAAGGTGGCCGTCTGACTGATGCTTTCAGACAATTTTTTAGTCCGCAGCCCCAAGGTATGATCGGTTCCAGCACCCATCGCCAGCGTCTGATTTACATGGTGCAGGAATACCTAGGGGCAAGGTCAGACTTGGACACCTTTCCCACCGAAAATCCTCTGGCTTACTGGGTCTTGAGGATGGATCACCGGCCAGAGCTTGCACAGTATGCAATTGAGCTACTGGCCTGTCCTGCATCCAGCGTTCTTTCGGAACGCACCTTCAGTGCTGCTAGTGGCTCTGTTACCGATCACAGGGTGCGCCTGTCCACCAAATCAGTTGATCGACTGACCTTCATCAAGATGAATCAGTCTTGGATCACCCACAGCTACCAAGCACCTGAAGCTGATGTAACCGATTAATATTTAGTAATAGTAATAATATTTAGTAATAGTAATAATTTTTTTTGAAATATCACATCCCTTCAAGACTGCCTATGCTGATGCTGAGTGACTGTCCTGTTATGTTGATTGTCTATCCTCTTCCTCCTCCGCTGATATGTTGGAAGAACATTTCTGGTTCTGGGTGATGCCATTAGCCCAATTTTTCTGCCCCTGTTTAACAGGGGCGTTTAAGTACAATTTTTGATGCAATGCTTTGCAGCAGGGCTAATTCCTGCAATAAAACTAGAGTATATGGCAGAGGTTGCAGTGTCGTGGCACCAGCACCAATGCCTAAGGCCCAATTTTTCTGCCCCTGTTTAACAGGGGCGTTTAAGTACAATTTTTGATGCAATGCTTTGCAGCAGGGCTAATTCCTGCAATAAAACTAGAGTATATGGGAGAGGTTGCAGTGTCGTGGCACCAGCACCAGTGCCTAAGGCCCAATTTTTCTGCCCCTGTTTAACAGGGGCGTTTAATTACAATTTGTGATGCAATGCTTTGCAGCAGGGCTAATTCCTGCAATAAAACTAGAGTATATGGGAGAGGTTGCAGTGTCATGGCACCAGCACCAGTGCCTAAGGCCCAATTTTTCTGCCCCTGTTTAACAGGGACATGTAATTACAATTCTTGATATAATATTTCACAGGAGGGCCCGTTCCTGTGCCCACCCAGAGTAACTGTGAGGACTTATAGTGTTGTGGCACCAGCACCACAACCACCAAAGGTCAATTTTTCTACCACTGTTTAACAATGGCATGTAATTACAATTCTTGATATAATCGTTCACAGCAGGGCGCTCCAGCGCCCACCAAGAGTCACTTTGAGGGCTTACAATGTTGTGGCAAAACCAACAATTTGTTCCGCCATTTCTGCAGAGCATATAGGGCAGGCCCCTACTTTCAAGCATCCAACTTACAAACATCTCCTACTTGCAAAGGAGACAACAGCAAGTGAGATGAAAAAAGATGTACGACAAAACAAATTATACAGGGCTAATAACCTTTCTTTTCGTTTTCCAAAAAGCTTAAAAATAGTTTTTTTGACTGGAGCTACACTTTAAAAATGTACCAGTTGAAAATTACAAACAGATTCAACTTAACACAACAAATCTACACAGTCCCTGTCTTGATTGCACCGCCTGTATACTGCTGTTCTGAGTATATAGGGCCTGGGGGCCACACGCATTTCCTTTTTTTAATATGGGTACAGGGTTCCCCTTGATATGCGTACAAGACCCAAAGGGGCTGGTAATGGGCAGGGAGGGCTACCCATGCCATTTTTCTCAATGGTTTTCAACCATATTGCAGGAACCAGATATAACATTAAAACCGCAAGCAGTTTTCAATGATGTTATTTCTGTTTAATGTCATTTTGTGCAGGGACTGTTCTAAACACGGGAAACACGTGGCACTTCACAGGCATACTACAGACACCCACCAGGCACCATATTTAAAGGAATATTTCACTTTTTTTTCACTTTAATCGTCATTAAAATCAGTGCTCCCGCCAAAACGGACATTTTTAAAAACATTTTAGGCATTGACCCATGTCCCCTGGGGCAAGAGCCAGGTCCCCAAACCCTTTTTAGGACAGTATCTTGCATATTAGCCGTTAAAATTAGCACTTTTAATTTCGAAACGCTCGAGTCCCATAGACGTCAATGGGGTTCTAAAGTTCGTTCGAATTTGGGGTCCGTTCGAAAGTTCTGGTGCGAACCGAACCGGGGGGTGTTCGGCTCATCCCTAACAGGGAGTAATAAACACATTTATATGGCAACATAAAAAAACCCAGGCTCAAGAAAGACACTCTCCTCACCCCTGTACGCCACGGGGTATGGGAGCTCCTAACATACAGGCATACTACGGAGAAGTAATCCTGGACCAACTCAGAGAATGGTGGTCACCCACTTCCTTCAAAACATCGACCCAAATTGAAGCCACAGCCCTTTACATGGACACAAAACTACTGCTTACAGCTGCTCTGCTTAACTTAAAGCCACATCACCAATAATTAAACTCAACAAACTGCAGCTCTCTGGGTTTGGTCAGCATCCACTCAAGACACCAAAGGCCTTCCTAAGTCCATCCTACATCGATTACCCATCAAAGCGATTGAACTACTATCACCGCACCTGTCCTTTACAGAGTGGTCACTTAAAGGAATCAACAACCTTGGGCTACTATTCTCTACATCTGGGATGCACCCATTCTCATACTTGCAACAACACTATGGCATCTCCCCTAAGACCTTCTTCTTGTACCTCAGAATTAGATCAATACTCTCTAAAATCAATCTACAGGATAAAGACTCCCTACCAGTTGCTCTCTTAAAATTCTACGAGACCCCTATCCCTTTAGTCAAAGGAATTTCCTTGGCATACAACCTATTAACTACACCTATTACAGATCAACTGTCTTCCTCAATATTCTTTTGGTTCTCACTCACAGATACTCCACCCGCTCCCAACCTATGGCACCGGACCGTGAGTCTGCCCCTTTGCATGTCACATTTTCATTCCCATTGGGAATCAATTCAAAAGCTATTCCACATGGGGTATTTTACTCCGGCAAGGTTGGCTGCTATTTACCCCAAGACTTCACCTCAATGCTGGAGGGAATGCAATGAGGTGGGAACCTTATGCCACATCTGATGGGACTGCCCCAACATCAAAAGATATTGGAAAGTAGTATCTATATTCATTTCTAATATTTGCAATATTCCTCTTTCCACTACAGCCACTGGATCATCTCCTAGGACTCTCAGCTCCCACCTGGCCGGGTCACATTAAACTGTTGGCCTCTCATATACTAAAAGCCGCACGCCTTGCACTTGCAAAAAAAATGAAATTGCCATATCCACCCACATTGTCAGACCTTACCAACCTGCTGAACAATCACTTTAAACTGGAATTCTCCTTCACCAAAGCCAATTTGACCACACCTTCCTTTTACCAAAAGTGGGCACCTGGATCATCGATCAAAGAAGCACAACACTCTAACTTGTAGGAAATTCTCAGTAACTACCCCATACACCCCTACATGGGCATCCGCAGAACTTTTTTCAGGGGGGGCATCATTTTAGGATCACTCATGCACCGCCCCCTTTCGACAATGTCATTATCACATTATCATGATCAGAGTCTGCATAGGACAGTCCCTAGGATATGTAATGGATAATGGCCACAAGGCCCTCTTACCAGGCCCAGCGAAACTACAGCAGTGATCCCTCCGGCTGGGCTGTCGCTCACTCTTAGTTCCCGGGGACGACTCTGGTCAGTAGTTTAGTATATCTGTACCCTGATAGTGGCTCAGCCTTTCTCTCTCTGGTGGTGCTGGGCAGCATGGCTCTCTCTGGTGGCGCTGGGCAGCGTGGCTCTCTCTCTGGCTTCTGCCCAGCACACTCCTCATTCTTTGTCCTGTAGCACTCTCTCCCTCAGCTTTTTTCCAGGCTGCAGTCTCTCAATCTCTCTCTTGATCGAGCTGTAGCCTCCTCCCTGTAGAAAACGGGGCCACCCATCTTTGGGTCTACATGTCTCATGATGCTCTCCTCTTCTAGTCTCCTGTGATTGCCCCTCAGTTATGGCTAGTAGGGATGGAGCGGGCAGGAAGCTGGGCGGGGAACCTGGTGAGAGCCGCCGTCTCTTCCACCTGATAGGAGAGAGGAGGAGCGAACGGGGGAAATCTCTGACAGCCCGCAGCTCGCCTTTCTCCTGTTACAACGCTGCAGAGTTCTCTGCCGGACTGAGCAGGGAAAAGAGCCCCAGTCACACTACACTGATAGGGGGGCTTGACAGCACCTTGATGGTGTCACCCCACTGGCGGGTGGCACTCGGGTGAGGGCTGCCCACGCGATGCAACTGTGCTGAATTTAAATTTAAAATCTAAACCCTGATTCCAGGGGGGACCCTGAGACCCCCCTTGCCCTTACCTGTGGATGCCCATGCACCCCTAGTCCGTTTCTCATTTCAAATCAAGTGATAAACCACCCCTTATGGGACAATATGCTTTTATGTCCATATAGCTCAATGTTACTAACTTTGTTTCGTTAATAGTGTCTATATTATCAACCAATGATATGTGCAGCATTGTCACTGTTCATTGTTCAAATATTCCTCGCAAGTCTTCACACATTGTTATTTTGATGTACTGTACAAACATTTAGAACTTTTCATCCTTTCTTCATAAGATAAAGAACCATTGTTACTGAGAATGTGGCCTGCTTTATTGCCTACAAACTCATGACACAGTTAGCTCCCAAATTGGGGTGTCGGGGTGCATAGACAGTGCAGCCACCACACACATGGTACTAACACTAAGTTCACTGTTCAAGTTTCAGTATAACTTCTGTCATGTTAACGTAACTCATCTGATCTCTTACTGTAAGTTTTTTTTTTATGAATAATAAGAAATGTCATTGATTACTATGTGAAAATCTCCATAAAAATATTGTTTAAAAAAAAAAAAAAAAAAGTGGCCTGGACGGCGACCGAGATGAAAGCTTAATTCTTGAGCTCTTGCGATCCGGGGACCGAGTTTAACCAGGTGGGGAACCCATACTGCCTAACCCTCACAACAACGCCATGAGTAGGTTCACCTGCAGTTCCTCCTCCTCCCGAGCTACTCTGGAGCCCGGTACGCAACTGGGGAGGAATGTTCCGGAGCTCTTTCGGTCCCAGCGCGTGTCTGCACACGCGGCCATGCAGGCCCAGACACCGACCTTGCCCGCGGCTGACCCAGGCACGCTGAGGACGGGGGGGATCTGACCGCGCTTTCACTCCCAGCCTCCACGATCTGGAGAAAGTAGCGCTGGACATTAAAAACACCTTTACTGTAGCCGTAGCAGACCTTAGAGCTGACATACAAACGGCAGTACAGCGCATTGGAGAAGTGGAACAGACGACCCAGATCCATGCTGCAGCCATCCGTCAGATACAACACTCTCATGATTCCCAGCTGCCCCATCTTCTAGACCTCCACAGACATATCGAGGACCTCGATAATCGAGGAAGGACGCATAATATTAGAGTGTGGGGTATCCCTGGGAACGGTGACCTGGGAAACTTGCAGCAAACCCTCTGTGCAATCTTTAATGATTTGATTGACCGCCCAGCAGATTCACTGATCGAAATGGAAAGGGCTCATCATGCTTTGCGCTCCCCACCACGGGACAATGAACCACCTAGGGATGTGATATGCTGCATTGTTAATTTCCCTCTGAAGGAAGAAATCCTCTGTAAAGTAAGGGACAGAGGGCACATTCTATACAATGGAGCTAAGATTAAACTCTTTCAAGATCTCTCGCTGATCACCCTACAAAACAAGAAAGCCATGCGCCCCCTTCTGGAAGCAATGCGTTCTAGAAATATACAATATTTCCCTTCGCGCTATCAGCATCCGCTAGAGGGCGATCTGCAATCCTCCACACGCCGGAAGATCTTCACATGTTTTGCGACCAACTTGATCTCCCGCAAATAGAACTTCTGGAATGGTACGCTTTTTTTTCCCGCCGGAACCATGGCTGCCAGTCTCCCTCAACCCTTCTCTGAGAGCTCAACGCCAGAGGTCCCGCAAACAGAGAGCAGATCAACACTCTCCGAATGCCCAGTCTTCCTGTCGGGACCTCTACCACCGCTGCCCAGGGTCACCGTCTTCACCGTCCGTGCGTAGAGGTCACCTGGCCTCACAATGAGTAGTCCAGCCAGGCTGTCATCCGACACACCATGCACGTAAGTGCCTCTCCTTTATGTTAACCCTAACTTTCTTTTTGTTACCCGGTTACGTTTTCTATGTGTTTTGCCTTGTGACCCCCTCCTTCTGCTATACCTGCTTGGCTGCCCAGAATGTACTTTATCAGTGAACATTCACCCACACAAGCAATGCGGACTAACGGCGAGGACCCAGGAAAAGCGAGGCCCACACCTCTGGCATTGGAGTCCATACGTCTGCACCCAAGTGGCGATCTAACACATCCACAAGCACTGAACTTCCGATTCTACTCAACATTTGTGAAGTCTTGACTCGCATTACTTAGGTAAATTTCTCTTTTGCGCTTGCTTCTCATAATTACCGATTACTTACTAGTCCTGGGCAGTATACAACAGCGAGTTCTCTCCTACTCAACATGCCTGCCTATTCGAGACCAGAACCGATATTGTGGATCCGTTGACCTACTGGACATCCCGGAGTTTAGCTCTGGCTCCATATGGACAATAGGGGAGAAGTGGGGACAAGGGCATGACTGGGCTTTGCAAGATCTTGACCTTCCTTAGGCCATCTCCCTCCCACCATAAAACCTTCTCCCCCCCCTTTTATATTTTTTATTTGTTTTATCTCTCTCTCCCCTCCCCTCTCCCCTCTCCTCATACACCTTGCTTCTCCTTTTTTTTTTTTTTTTTTTTTTCTTTTTCGTGTGTGTAAGGCTAGCGGTAATTGCAAGGCATATAATATTAATAGAAGCTCTACTCCCTGGAAGACTCTGAAGTACGAGCTGAGGGTCACACTAATGTTACTGTTTATTGTTTATGTCTAACATTAATGTTGCTGTTTATTGTTTATGTCTAACATTAATGTTGCTGTTTATTGTTTATGTCTAACATTAATGTTGCTGTTTATTGTTTATGTTTCACATTTTGACCGACAATCGGGATATGGCGTTTATGTTTAGACGGTTCCCCTCTACACTACATTCCTCTCACCCTTGTTTCAGCAAAGCCCCTAAACTTATGTCCCCTGGATCGCGGAGACCTCATGGTCCCCGTCTGTTCTCGCGTCTCCACACAGCAGTCCTATTGGACGTCTGCTGACACCCCCACCCCTATCCCTTTAGGTGGCACAGTGTGACTGTCACCACCTCGGGTGATGCTTCTTCCCCTTTATCTCTGCCGCTTTGGTAGACCCTCCACTTGCCTCCACTTTCCCCATACCCCCTTACTTTCCCACAGTTTTTCTCCCCCTCCTCCTCTCCTCTTTGACAAGTCCAATACCCCTCCCCCCTCCCTCCTTCGCCCTATCTTGCACCAAGTTTTCCCTTCGTGTGTGGCTCCGCTCCCCCCGATTGTACCTCTCTCATGCCTTGGGTTCATAGCCCCTATACCCTCTGACCTTCCTAAATTTTTTTCCGATTACACGTTCTGCCATGCAAAGTAAGCCATCCTCTCCATCCCCCCTAACCCTGAAATGTGTATCATTAAACGCAAAAGGCCTCAACCTTCCCGAGAAAAGATCAATTACTGTCCTCCCTCACACAACACAAGGCACACTTCATTTACTTACAGGAAACACACTTTCGGTCTGATGCAATTCCCAAACTGTCCAATCATATATACCGAATTTCATTCCATGCCACGAACCCCGATTCCAAGACCAAAGGGGTTTCGATCCTAGTGTCTAAACATGCAGATTTTCAATTATCTGATTCCCTCGCAGACCCTGCAGGCAGATTTTTCTTCCTCAAGGGTACTTATGCTTCAAAACCAATAATGCTGGATAATATTTATTGCCCTAACGAAAATCATGTTACATTCTTTAGGAAGACCTGCAAACTTCTATACACTTTCCAGAAGGGTGTGGTGGTCCTCGGAGGTGATTTCAATCTCCCTTTAAATCCTATCCTAGATTCTTCCTCTGGATCCTCTAGTTTACCCTTTAAGGCCCTATGACAAATTAAGCAGTAATTCCACTGTCCTTACATGATGCCTGGTGCACCCTGTTCCCCTCTTCAAAAGATTATACCTTTTTCTCCTTCCTACACCAGAAATACTCCAGGATCGACTATTTCTTCCTATCCCAACCAGATCTTTCCTGCCTACAACTGTCCACAATAGAACCTATGTTCCTTTCCGATCACCATCCAATTACACTCACCCTCAACTTCTGAGACTCGCACGACAACAAAAACCTGGCGGTTGAACCCATCCCTTTTAAAGGACCCTGCTACTGTAGACAGCATACGCACACGTATTTGCCAATACTTCTCTGAGAATGATAATCAGGAGGTGTCTCCTATCTGCCTCTGGAAAGCACACAAGTGCGTGCTCCGAGGTGAGCTACTGTCCTTAGCGGAAAAAAACAAAAAAGAAGCCCAAGATAGGATGAACACACTGACGAGCACTATTAAATCACTAGAATTAATTCACAAGCAGACAAGAGCACAGTCTACCCTCCAGGAACTCATTCACACCCGCTCTCTACTTCTGGATGAGCTGGGCAAGATCACTAAACGAAGATACGTTCTTGGCCAGAGAATCTTCTATGAGCATGGTAACAAGAGCGGGCGCCTACTTGCCCGCGCCGTCCAAGCTTCCAAACCTTCCACCATAATTCATCACATTTGCAATAACCGAGGGGATCTTCTGGCCAAGAATGAGGGCATAGCAGGTGAATTTGAGAGATTTTACTTGAATCTGTACAACTT
This sequence comes from Lithobates pipiens, assembly GCF_037356315.1. NCBI lineage: Eukaryota > Metazoa > Chordata > Amphibia > Anura > Ranidae > Lithobates > Lithobates pipiens. The sequence continues at coordinate 521,462,536 of NW_027507718.1, forward strand.
AAACTCTAGCCCGGGACATCAGACCCCTTCTGAAACCCAAACCAAAAACATCAGAGATATTCTTGCTCAATACAGTCCAAAACCTTTAACCCCCCAACAGATTCAAGAGCTGGAGAGCCCCCTTTCAGGAATAGAGTTGAATAATGCCATTAAACAAATTAAACCAGGGAAGAGCCTGGGGCCGGGTGGCTTCACCCTCCAATATTATAAACTTTTTTTCGGTGTCCTAGCCTCTAGGTTTCTCTCCACTTTCAACGCACTGGCAGATCCCCTTGTGTCTCTGGGTAACAAGCTGTCGGCGCATATTTCTGTAATCCCTAAGGAAGGGAAGGACTCCACCCAAGTAGCTAGCTACAGACCAATTTCCCTTTTAAATGTCAATATTAAGCTGTATGCAAAAATACTGGCTAATAGGCTACTTCCTCTACTGCCCGATCTTATCTCCAGGGACCAGGTGGGTTTTGTCCCGGGTAGAGAGGCCAGGGACAACACAATCCATACCCTTAACATTCACCATTGGCTAACAACCTCGAACTCTAGAGGCTTTTTCCTTTCCTTGGATGCGGAGAAGGCATTCGATAGAGTGAGACTATATGCAGGAAGTACTCAGGGCCCTGGGACTGGAGTTACTCATGCTGTTGCATGTTATGTCCCTTTACGCCTATCCCACCGCAGCCGTGAGGATTAATCGTAGCCTGTCGAACGCCTTCTCCATCTCCAATGGCACACGTCAGGGCTGCCCCCTATCGCCCCTAATTTATGTCCCGACCCTTGAGCTCTTTCTCAATATAATAGGGAGCAACCCTGACATACGAGGAGTGATGGTGAAGGGTGAGGAGTACAAAGTGCCAATACATGTCCTAAAATAATCCCCCGGAAGAAATTCTAAACTCCCTCAATGGGCTGGAGAATTCAGGGGAGGTGGGGGGGTGGAGCCACACAGGAGTGCCCCACTACCTTAATTCCTGGATCTAATACCCTCCCGAAACCCCGATCCCATCTGTGTTTCCCAGTCCCCCACCCCGCCAGGCCTCCCCCTCCCTTCCCCCTTTTCCCTCCCTTCTCCCCCTTTCCCTTATCCCCTTTTTCTTCCTACCTTCCCTTTGGTTTCTTTGTGCCTAGGGTCGAACACTTCGGCTCTGGTCGGATTCTCCAAATCACTGCTTTTCGCCATCCTCCCTAGGCACCCTTGGCTGCCACCAAATACGCTCTCTCAGGTTACGAGATGCCCGGGTTTAGGACCCGGAACGAAGGCTCAAGCCACCTTGTATAGCAGTCATTTTATCGTGGGAGGGGGTGGTGAAATTGAAATAGAGATCCCCTACCTTCAGATGCCAAAGTGTTCACGCAACCTCGACTATGGGTCGTTTATCCCTAGATGATTGTACTAATCTGTAACCTGGGATTGTACTTTAGTTTTACTGTAAGCAAGGTGGCTCGTTTAATTATCATATATGTTTTCTTGTATGTATTCCAAATTTCTATTGTTAAAAGAAAAATTTTCATGGGAAAAAAAAAAGCAAATTGCCCCTTTAATGCTAGAGGACTAAACTCCCCATCAAAGAGATCAAAAATGCTGTACTCTCTTCATAAACAAAAAGTTAGTGTTGTCTTCTTCCAGGAGACTCATTTTCGCTCAATTCATATACCCCACATACAGAATAAGTATTATCCTACATGACTCTTTCGCATACTCTAAATCTAGGGGAGTCTCCATAATAATCCATAAGTCTTTGCCTCATCAAGTTTTGGACAGCTGGAGAAGCAGAGATGGAAGATCTCTGCTCTTGAAGTTGTCCATAAAAAATATACATTGATTAATTTATATCTACCAAATCAAGATCAGATCAAGATAGGTATACAAAGGTTGACAAATCTTATGGAAAGAGCAGAGGGCATGACCCTTGTGGGGGGGGGGGGGATTTTAATTTTGTCCTCAACCGGGATCTGGACACTACTGCTTCTCGTCTGTCTCAAGCTGCCAATCAAATGAACAAATTTAAAGCCACCCTGGATAGATATCAATTGATGGATATATGGAGGGTCCTCCACCCAATAGACAGAAATTATACATTCCACTCAAAAGTCCATGTACTTACCATATATTGGATTTTTTCCTCATAAATCAAATGGTATCTTCCTCTGAGATTGGATGTTTTGTTTGGTCTAACAATGCTCCAGTGTTTCCGGAGCTGGCCATATTGAGGGGAGTACCAAAAAAATGGTCATGGAGATTAAACAACAATTTACTTAATCGCTTGCCGACCAGCCACCATCATTATACCGCGGCAGATCGGCACGATCCCACAAATTGCCAAAACTGTACGATGGCTTGCAGATCGGGATAGCAGGCGCGCTGCACTACGGGGGGTGCCGATGCTTGTGGCCGATGGTGAACCCTGTCCCTGAGGTCATGCATTTCTGCTCTGCATTGTTGGATACATGCTATCATATCTGATTGTAAAGAGGATCTCAATGACATCAGCATCTCTTTCATAGTAATATCACATATGGGTTGCCCCATGGTGAGAAAGAGTGCAATGGGATCAGCGTGTGGAGTTGTATATGGGTCAATGCCCTGGGAATCACTCACCTCCAGAGAATCTGTTGTTATTAATATTTGCCTCTGGATCTAACTTTGGATTGGATTTAACAGGGCTCATAGTAGAGGGAGAACCGCAAGGAGAATTGGATTTAGTAGAGTGAGTGTCCTCTGCAGAAGCAACTACGTCTGTCTTCCTCAGTTCTGCCTGTGTGATCTGGCGCTGCTGGGAATAGAGGTCCAGTGTTTTGTGATGCTAGTTGACTCCCGCCGCCATTTTTTTGTGGCCCGCACGACAGGGCCGAGAAGAAATCAGGCAATTTAAGTGCCTGTGACTGGTCTTGCTGTCTTCTCTGCATGCCGGTCAGTGTCTTTGGACACAGGGGAGTCTGGGGAAGTAGTGGTGGAGAGCTGAAAGGGCTGATAACGGACGTAGTGCTGATTCCCCTCATGCAGAGCAGAATTCTTAACCTATGTGACCATCTTGGTGAGCAGTCACCATGCTCCCCCGATCAAGTTGTCCCCCGATAAATGGTCGGGAGGCAAGAGACAGTACATTGAAGACTTTAACACTGGTAGAATACATCCAGAGGCACTCCATCCCATCCTGAATATTGGCTATAGATGCCAAGAAGGCATTCGACAGGGTGGGAAGGTGTTTCTTTGAGGAGACGCTAAAGGAATGGGGAATAGATCCTCTACTTCTGGAGAAAATAACGGCCTTGTATCATAACCCAAAAGCTAGAATATGTACAAACAGAGCCCTATTGGATCCGGTGACAATATCAAATGGAACCCAACAGGGCTATCCCCTATCCCCTTTGTTGTATGTATTAGTAATGGAACATCTGACCACAGCTATTCGTAAAAGCATAGATATACAAGGGATAAAAGGTCAAGGAAATAGAATACAAAATCTCAGTATATGCAGACGACTTGCTGTTGTATATAACTAATCCAGTAGTGACTATACCAAACCTTATCCAGGAATTTAACCGTTTTGGAATATTGAGTAATTTTAACCACTTGTCTGCAGTGCACGTATACCCCTTTCCTGCCCAGACCAAATTTCAGCTTTCAGTGCTCTCACACTTTGAATGACAATTACTCAGTCATGAAACACTGTACCCAAATTAAATTTCCGTCTTTTTTTTTTTCACACAAATAGAGCTTTTTTTTGGTGGTATTTAATCACTAGTGGGTTTTTTTTTTTTGTGCTATAAATAAAAAAAGACTGAAAATTTGGTGAAAAAATACAGTTTTCTTTGTTTCTGTCATAAAATTTAGCAAATTACTAATATTTCGTCATAAATGTTGGCAAAAATGTATATGGCTACATATCTTTGGTAAAAATAACCCTACTTAGTGTATATTATTTGGTTTTTGTGAAAGTTATAGGGTCTACAAGCTATGGTGCCAATCATTGAAAATTGATCACACCTGATCACACCTGATGTACTGAAGACCTATCTCATTTCTTGAGACACTAACAAGCCAGGAAAGTACAAATACCCACAAAATGACCCCATTATGAAAAGCAGACACCCCAACGTATAATCTATGAGGCATAGTGAGTCTATTGAACGGCTCATTTTGTTTCCAGAAGTTTTTGGAAAATGTGGAAAAAAAATGAAACCGCATTTTTTTTCCACAAAGTTGTCAATTTTTAAGCTATTTCCAACACATCGCATGTATATAGCAAAAATTACACCCCAAAATACATTCTGCTACCAGTAACGGAATTATAGGGGTAGCCAAGATTGCCATGGTGACCGGGCCCCTTGCTGCAGGGGGCCCTTGAGGGTCCCCTATACTCTTTGATGGGGGGGAGGCTGAGAGGAGCTCCCCGATCATCAGCCAAACTGAAATCGGCACTGTGCGGGGAGCTCCTCACATTAGCCTTTAGTGAAAGCACAGTGCTGTGCTCTTTGTCTCCCCCTACAGTGCAGTACTGGGCAGGTAAAGCACTGCGTTTTTTTTTATAAGACTATCTACTCCTGTATTTGTGTTTATATGTGTGTGCATGCATGTGTGTGTGTGTGTGTGCATGCATGTGTGTGTGTGAGGGTGCATGTATGTATGTGCGTGTGTGGGTGTGCATGTATGTGTGTGTGCGCGCATGTGGGTGTGCGTGTGTTTATGTGGGTGTGCATGTATGTGTGTGTGTGTGTGTGTGTGTGTGTGTGTGTGTGTGTGTGTGCGCGCATGTATGTGTGGGTGTATGCATGCATGTATGTGTGTGTGCATGCATGTATGTGTGTGTTAATATATGTATGTATGCATGTGTGTGTGCATGTATGTGAATGTGCATGTGTTTATCATTAGCGGTGCATCCAAAAGGGCACACAGGTGCCGCCCTCTCTCTCCAGCCACTCCCTCTTTCACCAATGGATAGATTCATGCATAACATAGCATGAATCTATCCATGGCCACCGCTGCCACCCCCATATTTAGGTGTCCGGTCCCTTTTGGGGTGCCGGGCACCTGAATTACAGCGGTGGGGGGGTGTCTTTGAAGCACCTTATTAGAGCCATAGGCTCTAATAGACTTCAAAATAGGTGAACTGCGAGCGCCATGCTTGACGCTCACAGTCCACCCAGTCCACCCAGGTGGATATTCACTTTCCTAACACTGAACCGCCTCTCCACCAATCAGGTGTGTGGGTCTATGACCCGTCACCCGATTAGCTGAAACAATAGGCGCAGCTATTGGACGCCTATCAGGAGGAGAGGACGGGAGATGAGGATGGCAGGAGACACATGGAGGACCCCACTCGTGGCCGTCACCAGCTGCCCGACCAAAACAGGGTAAGTGCCAGGCAGTCAGTGAGCGGGCGGTGGGGATTCACAGTGGCAGCATTTAAAGGCAGACTGGCAGCATTTGATGGCACACTGGCAGCATTTAATGGGCACACTGGCAGCATTTGATGGGCACAGTGGCGGCATTTGATGGGCACAGTGGCAGCATTTGATGGGTACACTGGCAGCATTTGATGGGCACACTGGCGGCATTTGATGGGCACAGCAGCAGAGTTTGGTCACAGTGGCAGCATTTAATGGCACAGTGGTGGCGTTTCATGGTACAGTGGCTGCAATTGATGGGCACAGTGGCTGTAATTGATGTTTTTTTTTTTTCCTGAATTTGGTTGCACCCCCCTAAAAATTTTGAGCACCAGCTGCCACTGGTTTATATGTGCGTGCATATGTGCATTTTATATATATTAGTATATGTGTGGGGATTATGTGTGTGTGTGTGTGTGTTTTTATATATGTGTGTTTACATGTATGTATGCACATTTTATGTAAAATGCTGTTCCCCTGAAAAGCGATCCATCCTCACATCGCTTTTCAGAGGCATTTGACAGCCGGTAGAGAGGCAATATGTTGCCTACTGACCACCTGTTTTAACCCCTTAAATGCATCTTCACTATGCTGCAACTGCATGCAATGCACACAGTTGCAGGGGCGTTGGACTGCAGCCCCATTCATCTAGGCGTATACTTTAAGGTTGCCCTGACTGGAAATAGGTTGTGAAACACCGACATAGAGGAACCCATCTCTCCATTTTCCTCCTGTAACTGCTAAATGCCTGTGGGTGGGAGAGGAGGAGAAGGGGGGGGGGGGATGGAGAAATCGGTTCCTTTATATGCAGCCACCCACTTGGAACCGGGCCCTGGTGTTCCGCCATTGGGCTTTGAGAAAAGTGCTTTGGTTTGGAGGTCAGGGGGGGGCCTCCATGGTTTCTTGCATCGGGGCCCTGAGGGTTGTAGTTACGTCACTGTCTGCTACTCCTCCTGAGTATGGCGATACCACATGTGTGAGACTTTTACACAGCCTGGCCACATACAAAGACCCACCAGTGATGTAGCACTTTCAGGCGTTCTACAAGCATAAATTACACATCTCATTTCTCAACCACCTATTACACTTTTGAAGGCCCTGGAGCACCAGGACAATGGGATGTGCTTAGCAACAGTAGCAATTATCCAGGCAGCAGGCAGGAATATTGTCTATAATCAGCACAAGGATATCGCCAGCACAGCACAGTCCATAGAAATTGTCCAGGCAGAGACAGCCAGCACAGCCATAATATTGGTCCTGGTACACCGTTACCTGCCTGCATTCATTATTGTACTGCTCCCCAGCCCTTCATAAACATACTGCCTCTTGCTACAGCTAATTTCCATAGTCCAGGTAGCAGGCAGAGGTGTGGTCAGTTTATGCTGCAGGCAGGGGGATGACGGCAGTAATTCAGCAGCAGGCTGAGGGCCGTAATCAGGTAAGACCTGTGCACAGGGGCACAGGGGTAGAGGCTTCGACCCACCCAAATCTCTATGAAACCTCTGGACTCCAGACCCTAGTCTGGAAATTACGAAACCAGGAGACAACAAAAAAAATGTTTTGTCCATCCGAAAAAACATTTCTTGAGCCCCTCACATGTGAGACCCCTGTGTACTACAGTAGCAGGGCACCAGATCAGTCCAAGCGGTAGGCAAAAGCATAGTCCATAAAACAGGCCAGGGTCAGTTCACGTGCAAGCAGTCCAAGCAGTAGGCAGAAGCGTAGTTGATAAAACAGGCCAGGGTAATTTCATGTGGAAGCAGTCCAAACGGTTGGCAGAGGCATAGTCAGACAACAGGCCAGGGTCAGTTCACGTGGAAGGCAGTGGCATGGTTATTTGAAGAAGCATGGGGAATGGTCAGCACAGATGATGAAAATGGGGAAATGGTTAAGAATATGGGCTTATATTTTAGGGATGTATGATATAGTCTGAAGCATTCACCAATGCAAAGGTCAGGTTCAGAGGGACACTGGGGACAATGGTAGCTGGTATCTCTTCTGTGACGGATCTGATCCCACACTCCGATTGAGTGCTTCCGTCAATACATCTCGCTTCCTCCAATCAGAGAGATATATTATCATAGCTGCATTGAATACAAGTCTAGCCGAAAATAGCTTGTAGAATCTTGAATGCTTTTATTGGAAAGAATCCAGCCTTTTATACACATTTTACACAAGGGGTAGATAACGAGGTAGGGCTGCTCATGGACACCCCCCCCCCCCCTCCCCTATAGCAATGACTTAAAAGACACTTACACAATTAACATGTTAATTAACCCAGCACTTAAGGCAGCCTAGGGGACCAGACAGTCCGTCTCCGGAGGTCAATATGATTAGCTCTTTTAAGGATTGTGTATTGCTCAAAATTAACATAGGGGGCGTGGCGACCGAGCTCCAAGATGGACGCCTGAGCTAAGAGCTCCACTCGGCCACAGGAGAGAACTACCCTGTCGCAACTCCATCGGTGACATATACCTGCATAAATTTATCCGGGACGTAGCGCAGACACCGCTGCATCCACTAAGAATGCCCAAAAACAAGAAGAATCCACAGACCCCGCGGAAACTCCCGAACTTCTTCGGAGCATGCTGGAATACACAAAATGGCGCCGGATAGCGCGAGACTGAGCATCCGGAGAAGGCCTTACAACAGCATCACCTCCAGACGGCTTCCCTCAGCGGATCCTCCTCAGGGACTGATAGCCCGACGACAAGAAGCCCAGCCAAGCAAAGGCAGAGGATCTCTTCTCCGGACGCAAACCGAGTGGATCGCGACATGGAGGTAAGCGGATCTGCTCCTATAGACCAGGCTCCACATCCGCTGGCCTCCGACCCAATTGCGGCCTACCCCACCTCCGATCGACCGGTCTCGGATACGGTCCTTAAGGAGATGTTGCTATCCCTCAAGGCCTCAATACAAGCTGACCTCACTATAGAAGTCGCTAACTGCCATAGAGAAGTCTTGGCCCTGGGCAACTGAGTGGATCAAGTAGAACGCAGCATGGGGGAATGCACTACCTCTTTCAATACTCTAGTAGAGGCCCACAAGTCCCATGATGAAGAGATAGCATGGCTAAAAAGAAAAGTAGCAGACCTCGAGGACCGCTCTAGGAGGTGCAATATTAAGATCAGAGGTGTCCCTGAAGCTGTACCTCCAAACCAATTGCTGCAGTATGTACACACGCTATTCTCCACCATTATCCCTACATTATCTTCTCAAGAACTGACCATTGATAGGATGCATAGGATCCCCAAACCAGCATTCCTTTCTGAAGGCGCCCCTCGGGATGTTTTGCTCAAAATGCATTACTATCATATCAAGGAACAAATTATGACTGTGTTTCGTACACGAGGCAACAACCTCCCTCAATATGCGGAATTAATCCTCCTCCCTGACCTGTCAAGGCATACCCTTCAATTGCGCCAAAACCTGGCAACCATCACAAAGGCCTTGCGCAATCACAATATACCTCACAAGTGGCGTTACCCAGCAAAGCTGTCCATCTCACATGATGGTACCACGCACACAATTGCCACTTTAGCTGAAGGTATTGCGCTCTTGCGACAATGGGGCATACTTCCACAACAAAGCCCTCTGGAATCACCCACTACACAACTACGCTCCATTTCAGATGAGTGGCAAGTAGTTTCAGGCAGACTGGCCCCCAAAAATTTGACGCAGAGAAGGCGTTTGATAGGGTAGAATGGTGTTACATGAAAGAAGTCCTCCAGAGATTTGGCTTCCGCGGTCTTATCTCCAACGCAATGTTAGCTTTGTATTCCAGTCCATCTGCAGAAGTCTTGACAGCTGGTATGCTCTCCACACCCTTCCCTATCTCTAATGGCACCCGTCAAGGGTGTCCACTATCCCCAACTATTTTTAATCTTATGATTGAACCCCTGGCGGAGGCCATTAGATCCCAGGTCAATATTACTGGACACGTGTTAGGATCCCGTAACCACGTTATCAACTTATTCGCAGATGACGTTGTCCTGATGCTAACAAACCCATCCCGGTCTCTCCCCTTAGTTCATGAAACTTTGAAAAACTTTGGTGATATATCGTACTACAAAGTTAATTTCGCTAAATCCCTGATTTTAGACTTAGGAATTGACAAGCGTATCAGACTCCAACTTTAAAATACCCTCCCATATAAATGGAAGGATGATAGCATACCCTACTTAGGTATCAAGATCACCAACTCCACGAAAACCCTGGTCTCTACCAACATTAAACCACTGCTTCTAAAGATTGACGAAATGCTTAAATGCATAGCCAAGACTGAACTGTCCTGGATGGGTAGATTGGCAGCGTGTAAGATGTTGATTCTCCCTCTCATATTGTATACGTTCAGATCCATACCTTTACCTATCCTGACCCATTTCCTTAAGACCTTGTCTACCACTCTGTGGAAGTTTTTGTGGAATGGGAAAAAAGCTTGTTGCTCTCCTAGCAACCTGACCCCGCATAGCGAGTAGGTGGAGTGGGACTAATTGACGTTCCTGATTACTTGTGGGCGTCTAGACTGGACCAACTCCAACACTGGTTCAAGACTATAGATATACCGCTTTGGGTTGAGTTGGAAAAACACATGGCCCCAATACCAGATCTAGTGGCACTACTCGTGAGTGATGTCTGGAAGCCTTGGGCTCTCCACTCCATCGCCCCTACCATCCAAGCCTCCTTACAAGCATGGAGGTTCTTCCTACACCATACCCGTACATCTCCAAACACCGTGGACTACAAATTTCCACTTAGCCTACTCGAAACTAGAATTCCTATGCTGTCCCTAAGGCAGTTCCCCAAACATGGTATCCATACCATCCAGGACCTACTGTCCAATGGTAAAGCTCTCGCCAGTGCACAGGTCATGGCTCAATATGATCTTCCCAACAAATACCAATTAGTGTGCATCCAGGTGGCACACTTTTTAAAACACAACCCTCCCCCCACGCTAACATTGCCATCTATTGCATGGAACTTCTTCACTCGCGAGCGCCCCACAAGGAAAGGCATCTCGCTTTTCTATTCCCTCCTACAGGATAAGCAGTACTTTGTAAAGACAAAATCGATTAATAAATGGGAGGCAGACTTAGGGAAAACACTCACGGATAACCAGTGGACGACTGCGTTCCGCGAAATTCACAAAGACTCACACTCTATTAATCACTGGGCAATGACCATTAGAATTATCAATAGATGGCAATACACACCATGTAGACTAGCAAAATTTTCCCCATGCGCCCCGAGTGCATGTTGGAGGAACCGTGGACAACCAGGACACCTACTACATATGTTTTGGGAGTGCCCTAATCTGGTTAGCTACTGGAACCAAGTGTTCCAACTAATAACATCACTCACAGGTATCAACACTCATCCCAATCCATTCCTAGCGATCCTACATATAGGTATTGACAAATTTCCACACGACATGAGGATTGTTATCTCCAACATTCTTCTTTCTGCTAGATCCCTGATATTACAACACTGGAAAACTGCATTGACGGTAAACATCTCTGACCTGATCAGAAGAATAAACCAACACCATACTGTAGAGCGTGCACTAGCCATAAATGCACTGAAGTGCAGACTATTTGATATACAATGGAAAATCTGGACTACCAAGTATAAGAAATCTTTGACTTAGATCTTAGCCCTGATAAGAACAGTTCTGTGCAGTAATAGGTACTTGCATTGTTGTTTGTGTAACCACCTATTTTCTTCCTCGTTTTTTTTTTTCTTTTCTCTCCCCTTGTTACCTTGTTCACTCATACCCTCTCCCCTTTCTGAACTGCATCGACAACTGATTACTTTTGTAAAATCAACATGTCATGTAACACCTACCTTTGTATTACCTTTGCAAAACAATAAAAATCTACTGAGAAAAAAAAAAATAACATTCAAGAAAACAGTCTTGCAAAAATGTAACAAAAGAAAGAATTAATATATCAATACCAAAAACAGGGTGAATGTGGACAGAAAAGGGTCCTTGCAGCCAGTGTCTGCAACAACTTCTAAATCCATTTTTGTTCAATACTCAACATCTTTTTTGGCTTCTTCAGATGGTGGAATGTGGTCCAGGAAGTGGTGTTCATGAAGTCGGCTAACAGCATCAGAGCGAAGGTTTTCTGGGGGGGGGGGGGGGTCTTTGATAGTAGATGAGGGACGTGAAAACTTCTTCTTTGAATTTTAGGAAGTGGGCATGGCTTTCTGTGGATTTGGTAGGAATTATGTAGGCATTATAAATGGCCAAATGAATTAAAAAGAGTGCTACTTTCTTGTACCAGGTTTGGCCCTTTTGCTAGGAATGTATTGTTTTATTTCAAGCTGGCCTGAAAAGGGTACCAGGGACTCATCTACACATATATGTAAGCACTAGGGATGAGCTTCGTGTTCGAGTCGAACATACGTTCGACTCGAACATTGGCTGTTCGTCCGTTCGGCGAAGTCCGAACATTTTGGTCCGTTCGCGCCAAATTCGTGTGGCGCTCACGGCCCACAATGCACTGCGATGGCGCAGTGCATTGCTGGCTCATGATTGGCCAAGCATGCACTGTGACCCCGCATGCTTGGCCAATCGCAGCGCCAGCAGCGAGGAGAGCCATGATTGGCCACAGGCAGGATGCCTGTGGCCAATCATAGCTCAGGCTGTGTAGTGCACGCCCCACACTATATAAGGCTGCAAGACGCTATTAAGAGTGAATTATGATGACCTCCAAGAAAAGCTTCTGCGCATATCCAAAGACTTGAGCCATTTTCCTGGCTCCTGAGCAGGCAGAATTGCTCAAGCAAAAATGTATCTGCTTCCTCATATACTATATATGTTTTGCAGGATCCCTCTACCCTTACTGCCCCTGCAGTTAAAGAAACTACAGGGAGTATGGATGAGCTTCGTGTTCGAGTCGAACATACGTTCGACTCGAACATCGGCTGTTCGCCCGTTCGGCGAATTCCGAACGCTATGGGCCGTTCGCGCCAAATTCGTGTGGCGCTCACGGCCCACAATGCACTGCGTCATCGCAGTGCATTGCTGGCTCATGATTGGCCAAGCATGCACTGTGACCCCGCATGCTTGGCCAATCACAGCGCCAGCAGCGAGGAGAGCCATGATTGGCCACAGGCAGGATGCCTGTGGCCAATCATAGCTCAGGCTGCGTAGTACACGCCCCACACTATATAAGGCCGCCAGCGCGGTGGCCTTGTGTAGTGTGTTGGCGTCTGAAGCAGTGGGTGTTCTGTGTACCTTCAACACAGTACACACCGATAGTTTTCGGCCGATTTTCGATCTTGCTGTTGTGTAGTGGTTATTGTCTGCGTGCCCTGACCGCAGTATACACCGCTATATTCATCTCACCTATATAGCTAGTGATCTATCTTTTATAATAAACCTAGCAGTCAGTAGTGTTAGGAGATAGTGCCTGCTGTCTGCGTGCTCTGTACCCAGTACATACCGCTATATCCACCTACATAGCTGTTCTCTATTTGAGCCCACTTGCCATCTGCAGGAGTTATTGGAAGTTGTGTGTGCTTCCAGCACAGCACAGTATACATCTGTATATAACCCTTTATCTCTGGTGTTCTATAATAAAGGCATCTGCAGGAGTTAGTGGGTGTTCTGTGTACTTTCAACACAGTACACACCGATCGTTTTTCGGACGATTTTCGATCTTGCTGTTGTGTAGTGGTTGTTGTCTGCGTGCCCTGACCGCAGTATACACCGCTATATTCACCTCACCTATATAGCTAGTGATCTATCTTTTATAATAGAGCTTGCAGTCAGTAGTGTTAGGAGCTAGTGCGTGCTGTCTGCGTGCTCTGTACCCAGTACATACCGCTATATCCACCTACATAGCTCTTCTCTATTTGAGACCACTTGCCATCTGCAGGAGTTATTGGAAGTTGTGTGTGCCTCCAGCACAGCACAGTATACATCTGTATATACCCCTTTATCTCTCGTGTTCTATAATAAAGGCATCTGCAGGAGTTAGTGGGTGTTGTGTGCCTCTAGCACAATATACACTACCCAACTGCTTTTTTACCCAACTCCCTTCAGGCCATTACCATGTCTGGAAGGCCAGAAAGGTGAGGCAGACAGGCGCGAGCCGATAAAAGAGGGCAAGCAGGCTCTGTGTCTAGAGACAACAGTGCTGGTCGTGGATGCGGTGCATTGTCATCAGCACGTGGCCATGGGACACGCTTGTCCTTCTTTTCGGCAGCTGGACATGTTGAACCGCAACATGCCAACGACTTGGTAGAGTGGATGACCAAGCCCTCTTCATCCTCCTCATCCTCTCTCACCCAGTCTCAGAGTACTAGCAAAGCAGCTGCCAACACATCGTCTTCCCTCCTCTCAATGTCATCATCAGTGACTCCTTCCCTAGACCCACCACGTCCTCCTGAGGAGTCTCCTGAACTCTTTGAACACAGTGTTGGGTACATGCTCCAGGAGGATGCCCAGTGTTTTGTGGGCTCTGATGATGACACTCAGCTAGAGGAAGGCAGTAGCGTGAGCGCAGAGAGAGGGGATGCTGAAGAAGGACAGCAATCTGGCAGTCATGTTCCACAAGCTGCAGCATACTGCCAGGTTTGCTACAGCGATGAAGAGGGAGGGGATGATGAGGGCACTGACTCCACGTGGGTGCCTGGAAGGAGAGAGGAAGAGGAGGAGGAGGAGGCACATGTCCAACGAGGCAGGATGCCCTCCGGGGGCCAGCTTAGGGACAGCACACCGACTTAATCACACCACAGAGCTCCGCCTGTGCAGAGCGCTGCCTCTGCACGTTATTCTAAAAGTTCTTTGGTGTGGGCCTTTTTTGAGACGAGTGCATCAGATCGCACCGCTGCTATTTGCAACATATGTCTCAAGCGTATCTCACGTGGCCAAAACATCAGCCGCTTGGGCACCACATGCTTGACCAGACATATGTTGACCTGCCATGCAGCTCGTTGGCAAGCGTACCTCAAAGACCCACACCAAAGAACAAAGCGGACCTCTCCTTGCTCCTCATCAGCTGGCATCTCCAACCCCACTAGACCTTCAGTCCTCTCTGAAACCTGCTCTGAGAGGAATGAAGGTGTAGAATTAGGTGTGTCACAGCCAAGTGCTTCCAGGAACTCTGCTAGCGGTACACCCACGTCCGATTATAGCAGGCAAATGTCCCTGCCCCAGCTGCTGGACCGGCGAAAGAAGTTCACTCCCAGCCATCCACATGCCCAGCGATTGAATGCTAGCTTGGCTAAATTGCTAGAACTTCAACTGCTGCCTTTTCAGTTGGTAGACTCGGCCCCCTTCCGTGAGTTTGTACAATGTGCGGTTCCTCAGTGGCAGGTCCCCAAACGCCACTTTTTCTCACGGAAGGCGATTCCGGCTCTCTACCGGCATGTGGAAGGCAATGTCCTTGCCTCGCTGGACAGGGAGGTCAGCGGTAAGATGCATATTACCGCTGACTCATGGTCCAGCAGGCATGGACAGGGACATTACCTGTCTTTCACGGCCCATTGGGTCACTCTTCTGGCAGCTGGGAAGGATGCAGGACAAGGTGCAGTAGTGTTGGAGGTTGTTCCGCCACCACGCCTCCAAAATGCTACTATTGGTTGTGACACACCTCTCTCCTCCACCCCCTCCTCTTCTTCTTCCTCCATGGCCTCTTCCAGTGCTCTGTCCTCAGAACCAGCGGTGCTCCGTAGGCGTTCCAGGGGCTACGCAAATACGCAGGCAAAACGATGCCATGTCGTGCTTGCGCTTGTTTGTTTGGGGGACAGGAGCCACACTGGGGCGGATGTTTTGTCAGCTCTGCAGGGGCAGGCCGAGAGGTGGTTGACGCCACGCCAGCTTAAGCCAGGAATGGTGGTTTGTGACAATGGCACCAACCTCCTCTCCGCCCTCCGACAGGGACAACTGACCCATGTGCCCTGTGTAGCTCACGTCCTTAACCTGGTGGTGCAGCGGTTCTTGGGCAGGTACCCCGGCTTACAGGATGTCCTGAAGCAGACCAGGAAAGTCTGTGTGCATTTCCGCCGATCATTTAATGCCTGTGCTCGGTTGGCTGAGCTCCAAAAGGAGTTGAACCTGCCCAAGAACCGCCTTATATGTGACATGCCTACCAGGTGGAACTCAACATTGGCCATGCTGCAGCGGCTGCACACGCAGCAGAGGGCCATCAATGAGTACCTGTGCGACTACGGCACCAGGACAGGGTCAGGGGAGCTCGGTTTTTTCTCACCACGCCAGTGGGGCATGATCAGGGATGCATGCACTGTCCTGTCACCGTTTGAGGAGGCCACAAGGATGGTGAGCAGTGACAGTGCATGCATCAGTGGCACTGTACCTCTTGTCCACCTCTTGGAGCATACGCTGCGTGGAATAATGGACAGGGCACTTGAGGCAGAACAGAGGCAGGAAGAGGAGGACTTCCTTGCCTCTCAAGGCCCCCTTTATCCAGACAGTGTTCCTGCTGTGCCACCCATCACACAGGAAGAGGATGAGGAGGAGGAAGAGGAGGAGGAGGATGATTGTGTCAGCATGGAGGTGGAGGCTGGCACTCAGCATCAGCATCAGCAGCAGCAGCAGCAGTCTTGTAGGGATGATTTACAGTCCCAAGAAACACGTGGACTTGTACGTGGCTGGGAGGAGGTAGCTGCGGATCATGTTGTCCTTAGTGATCCAGAGGACTCCGGACCGAATGCCTCAGCTAACCTACGCTGCATGGCCTCCCTGATCCTGCAAAGCCTGCGGAAGGATCCTCATATTCTTCGGATCAAGGAGAGGGACCATTGCTGGCTGGCCACTCTCCTTGATCCACGGTACAAGGGTAAGGTTGCTGACCTTATCTTGCCATCGCAGAGGGAGCAGAGGATGAGACATCTCCGGGAGGCCTTGCAGAAAGGTCTGTGCAACGTGTTCCCAGAGACTGGGAGGTTACAAACTCCTGGTCCTGGACAACGTGTTGCTGAGGCATCGGTCAGAAGGAGCGGTGGAGAAGGTGGCCGTCTGACTGATGCTTTCAGACAATTTTTTAGTCCGCAGCCCCAAGGTATGATCGGTTCCAGCACCCATCGCCAGCGTCTGATTTACATGGTGCAGGAATACCTAGGGGCAAGGTCAGACTTGGACACCTTTCCCACCGAAAATCCTCTGGCTTACTGGGTCTTGAGGATGGATCACTGGCCAGAGCTTGCACAGTATGCAATTGAGCTACTGGCCTGTCCTGCATCCAGCATTCTTTCGGAACGCACCTTCAGTGCGGCTGGTGGCTTTGTTACCGATCACAGGGTGCGCCTGTCCACCGAATCAGTTGATCGACTGACCTTCATCAAGATGAATCAGTCTTGGATCACCCACAGCTACCAAGCACCTGAAGCTGATGTAACAGAATATTTTTTTTTGAAATATCACATCCCTTCAAGACTGCCTATGCTGAGTGACTGTCCTGTTATGTTGATTGTCTATCCTCTTCCTCCTCCGCTGATATGTTGGAAGAACATTTCTGGTTCTGGTTGATGCCATCAGCCCAATTTTTCTGCCCCTGTTTAACAGGGGCGTTTAATTACAATTTTTGATGCAATGCTTTGCAGCAGGGCTAATTCCTGCAATAAAACTAGAGTATATGGCAGAGGTTGCAGTGTGGTGGCACCAGCACCAGTGCCTAAGGCCCAATTTTTCTGCCCCTGTTTAACAGGGGCGTTTAATTACAATTTTTGATGCAATGCTTTGCAGCAGGGCTAATTCCTGCAATAAAACTAGAGTATATGGCAGAGGTTGCAGTGTGGTGGCACCAGCACCAGTGCCTAAGGCCCAATTTTTCTGCCCCTGTTTAACAGGGGCGTTTAATTACAATTTTTGATGCAATGCTTTGCAGCAGGGCTAATTCCTGCAATAAAACTAGAGTATATGGCAGAGGTTGCAGTGTGGTGGCACCAGCACCAGTGCCTAAGGCCCAATTTTTCTGCCCCTGTTTAACAGGGGCGTTTAATTACAATTTTTGATGCAATGCTTTGCAGCAGGGCTAATTCCTGCAATAAAACTAGAGTATATGGCAGAG
Source organism: Lithobates pipiens (assembly GCF_037356315.1). Taxonomy (NCBI): domain Eukaryota; kingdom Metazoa; phylum Chordata; class Amphibia; order Anura; family Ranidae; genus Lithobates; species Lithobates pipiens. Next base: position 521,479,959 of record NW_027507718.1, read on the forward strand.
GTTGCAGTGTGGTGGCACCAGCACCAGTGCCTAAGGCCCAATTTTTCTGCCCCTGTTTAACAGGGGCGTTTAATTACAATTTTTGATGCAATGCTTTGCAGCAGGGCTAATTCCTGCAATAAAACTAGAGTATATGGCAGAGGTTGCAGTGTGGTGGCACCAGCACCAGTGCCTAAGGCCCAATTTTTCTGCCCCTGTTTAACAGGGGCGTTTAAGTACAATTTTTGATGCAATGCTTTGCAGCAGGGCTAATTCCTGCAATAAAACTAGAGTATATGGAAGAGGTTGCAGTGTGGTGGCATCAGCAGCGCCTAAGGCCAATTTTTTCTGCCCCTGTTTAACAGGGACATGTAATTACAATTCTTGATATAATATTTCACAGGAGGGCCCCTTCCTGTGCCCACCCAGAGTAACGGTGAGGACTTATAGTGTTGTGGCACCAGCACCACAACCACCAAAGGTCAATTTTTCTACCACTGTTCAACAATGGCATGTAATTACAATTCTTGATATAATCGTTCACAGCAGGGCGCTCCAGCGCCCACCAAGAGTCACTTTGAGGGCTTACAATGTTGTGGCAAAACCAACACCTTGTTCCGCCATTTCTGCAGAGCATATAGGGCAGGCCCCTACTTTCAAACATCCAATTTACAAACATCTCCTACTTGCAAATGGAAGGAGACTACAGCAAGTGAGATGAAAAAAGATGGACGACAAAACAAATTATACAGGGGTGATAACCCTTCCCTTTGTTTTCCAAAAAGCTTAAAAATAGTTTTTTTGACTGGAGCTACACTTTAAAAATGTACCAGTTGAAAATTACAAACAGATTCAACTTAACACAACAAACCTACACAGTCCCTGTCTTGTTTGCACCGCCTGTATACTGCTGTTCTGAGTATATAGGGCCTGGGGGCCACACGCATTTCCTTTTTTTAATATGGGTACAGGGTTCCCCTTAATATGCGTACAAGACCCAAATAGGCTGGTAATAGGCAGGGAGGGCTACCCATGCCATTTTTCTCAATGATTTTCAACCATATTGCAGGAACCAGATATAACATTAAAACCGCAAGCAGTTTTAAATGGTGTTATTTCCGTTTAATGTCATTTTGTGCAGGGACTGTTCTAAACACGGGAAACACGTGGCACTTCACAGGCATACTACAGACACCCCCCAGGCACCATATTTAAAGGAATATTTCACTTTTTTTTTTTCACTTTAATCGTCATTAAAATCAGTGCTCCCGCCAAAACGGCCATTTTTAAAAACATTTTAGGCATTGACCCATGTCCCCTGGGGCAGGAGCCAGGTCCCCAAACCCTTTTTAGAACAGTATCTTGCATATTAGACGTTAAAATTAGCACTTTTCATTTCGAACGTTCGAGTCCCATAGACTTCAATGGGGTTCTAAAGTTCGTTCGAATTTGGGGTCCGTTCGAAAGTTCTGGTGCGAACCGAACCGGGGGGTGTTCGGCTCATCCCTAGTAAGCACCATGTTTATGGTGAGGCCCATAAACAATTTGAACTCCTCCAGAGTCAAACCTCTCCACTCAAACGGACGGGAGTATGATGATTGGGGGTTGTTGGCAATATGCTGCTGGGCATATAAATTGGTCTGGTCCACGATGAGTTGCAGCAAAGTGTCGGGCAAAAATAAATAAAAACAATCAATTGCAGAAAAATGTTGGATATTGGCCTGCACACCTGGCTGTGTGGTGAAAGGGGGGATTCTTGCTGATCCTGAGTCAGAACGCAGCCATGTTGGATTGGCAAGACCATCTGGGAGGTATGCAGCGAACCTGACTCTTAGGGAATTTGGAACTCCAGTGCTGGTAGTTGAGGGATTTGAAGTTCCTGTGCTGCCATTTGATGTGGCAGTGATGGTACTGGGCCTGGGCATTTCTTGTGGCCTGTTGCTGGCGGCAGCGGTGGTATTGGGCCTGGGAACTTGATCCTGGGGTATATTGCTGATGGCTGCCTGGTTTCCAGAGTGCCGTGTTCATTTAGGAGGGATCCATTCTTCATCTGATTCATTTGCCAATCCACTACTATCGATCGGTTCAAATGCTGAATTTGATTCACAATAGGAATTGGCATTTGAATCTGATGAGAACTCCCCGCTGCTCTCATCAGTCATTCAGAGGATCTGGAATGCCTCCTCACTTATATATAATCTTTTTGACATTTTTTCTGATGGGCTATGTGACGGGTGACAAATGACGGTTACTGATGGGCGACAGGTGACGGATGATGGTCACTGGTGGGTTTCAGGTGATGTGTGATTGTCACTGGTGGGTGACAGGTGACGAGTAAGGATGAGCCGAACACCCCCCGGTTCGGTTCGCACCAGAACCTGCAAACAGACCTAAACTTTGTGTGAACTTTAGAACCCTATTAAAGTCTATGAGACTCGAATGTTCAAAATCTAAAGTACTAATTTTAAAGGCTAATATGCAAGTTACTGTCCTAAAAAGTGTTTGGGGACCTGTATCAATGCAAAATAAAGTGTTAAAAACTGCAGTTTTTTCGGGAGCAGTGATTTTAATAATGATTAAAGTGAAACAATAAAAGTGTAATATTCCTTTAAATTTCGTACCTGGGGGGGTCTATAGTATGCCTGTGAAGGGGCGCATGTTGCCCGTGCTTAGAACTGTCCTTGCATAAAGTGTAATTTCTGCTGGAAAAAAAGTCATTTAAAATCATTTGCAGCTATAATGAATTGTCGGCTCCCGTAATACAGAGAACACTCATTGAAAGTCATTGATAAAAAATAAAATAAAAAGCGTGGGGTTCCCCCAAATTCAATTACCAGGCCCTTCAGGTCTGATTTGGATATTAAGGGGAACCCCGCATCAAATTTTTTAAAAAGATTGACGTGGGGGTCCCCCTAAAAATCCATACCAGACCCTTTATCTGAGCAGGCCACAGGAAAAGAGGGGGGGACAAGAGAGCACCCCCCCTCCTGAACCGTACTAGGCCACATGCCCTCAACATTGGGAGGATGCTTTGGGGTCCCCCCCAAAGCACTATGTCCCCATATTGATGGGGACAAGGGCCTGCGGGTGGGGGTCTGCGGGTGGGGGCTTATCAAAATCTGGTATTTATGTCCAGGATAGTGGATTGGTTCCATAACACAAAATGTAAGCAATGGGTGAAATTGGAGGAAGATGCCACAGCCATGAAATTGAAATCATTACCATCGATAACCAGGGATTTCCAACCTCCTAAGAGAGAAATGCCATCTTTGGTATCCTCAACACTGAAAGTGTGGGATGGACTATCGAAGAGAGAGACCTGGTCTACCCAGATTGGGCCAATGACATCTTTATTTTGCAACACTGAATTTCCACCAGCAATGGAAGCTTTGACCTTCTTAAAATGGCACAGACACGAGGATGTGAGGGTGGTCCAGACCTTGGTAGAGAACAGATTCCCTCTGTTGGATTCTTTAGGCCCAGAATGTAGGACCAAGTGGATGCAATATGAACAACTTCAAATATATATTCAAATTTGACAAAAAACTTTTAATAGATAGATCATTAACAGAATTTGAGCAACTACTACTACAAGAGCAAAGACTAGCTAATGTCTTATCCATAATATATAAATATTCGCTCCCAAAAAATAAAGAGCACGAGTCAACATACTTAACCACTTCAGCCCCGGAAGAATTTACCCCCTTCCTAACCAGAGCACTTTTTGCGATTCGGCACTGTGTCGCTTTAACTGACAATTGCCTCGTCGTGCGATGTGGCCCTAAAACAAAATTGATGTCCTTTTTTCCCACAAATAGAGCTTTATTTTGGTGGTATTTGATCACCCTACGGTTTTTACTATTATACACAAAAAAAGAGTGACACGTTTTGAAAAAAAATGCATTATTTTTTACTTTTTGCTATAATAAATATCCCCCAAAAATATATATAAAAACATTTTTCCTCAGTTTAGGCCGATACGAATTCTTCTACATATTTTTGGTAAAAAAAAAATCGCAATAAGCAATTATTGATTGGTTTGCGCAAAAGTTATAGCGTTTACAAAATAAGGGATAGTTTTATGGCATTTTTATTAATCATTTTTTTTTAAATGCCGGCGATCAGCGATTTTTATCGTGACTGTGATATTATGGCAGACACATCTGACATTTTTGACACATTTTTGGGACCATTGTCATTTCTACAGAAATCAATGCTATACAAATGCACTGATTCCTGTGTAAATGACACTGGCAGTGAAGGGGTGAACCAGGATGTGGCAGTGTAGGGGTTAAGTGTGTCCTAGGGGCGTGTTGCTAACTGTAGGGGGCGTGGCTGTGTTGTGCACATCACTGATCTCTGCTCCAATCACAGGTACAGAGATCATTGTCACTTGTTGCTATGCAGAACGGGGAGATGCTTGTTTACTATAGCATCTCCCCATTCTTTCTCTCCATGAGGCGATCGCGGGTATCCCTGCGGCGATCCAGTCCGCCGGACCTGCGACCCGACTCATGGATCTTCCCACGGGTACAGGTACGTGATTTTGCCTGTATGTGCCCTTCTGCCTACGTATATCGGCATGAGGCGGTCAGGGAGCGGTTAACTAGGTGGAAAGAAGAGCTAGAGAAGACCATCCCTAGACTAAAATGGGAAAGATTGTTTCTATTAACACATACATTATCTTTATCAAGTAGACATCGGGAAAGGAATTATAAAATCTTAGCAAGATGGTATAGATGCCCGGTACTTTAAATGAAGCACATGGTTACAATAGAGTAGTTTGGTGATCATGATAGGGATTTATTGATTGCCAAAATATACAAACAAGGTATGAAATATACAAATACGTTGAAATAGTGCATGGGTAGAACAATACATCGTAATTATAACTTGAGTACACACATAATGGCAAAGCAATAATATTCCAAATTGCATCAAAAACGCATTTAAGATAAAACCAAAATACAAGGTAATGCCTGCAAAGCCTCGGGCCTCTTGGATTCTTATATGTGATATTAAGGGTTAGCTAACAAAGCTATCTGGGTATAGACAAGTATCAAATTGTATGGCAGCTCTATGCATTTATGGGCAGGGGTAGGGTTAAACACCCCCATACCACATGCAAGTTAACTTACTCGAGTTTGTGCGGTGGTGGTGTGGTGCCAAGTAACGTTGGCCATCTAAAAGTATCCCCCATCGGGAGCCGCGGCAGGCAATCAGGGGAGGGCATCCCACGGGCCCCCCTCAGGGCGGGCATGAAACCAAGGCAATCTATGTGTGAGGTGAAAATTAAGATGAACCAAAAAATTCGCAACAAGGAAGTAAATGATTGATAGAGGTGAGAGAAAAAATCAGTGTTGGGAACTGAGGGGAGTGATAAGGCTGATGCCCAAGGAGAAATAGAGTGGGGGGAGTTTAAGAAAGGCGAGTTACCATCGGTGAAGTGGAAAAGTGACGGATGCCACAAGAAACGGAAGTGCAGTTAACTAAATACCTGTATAGTGTGTTTCAGTTGAATTAGGAGGGAAGAAGTTCTAGGCTGTGTTGAAACCAGTGTCGAATGGAGCCTTGTGTGTCACAGCCCGCCCGGAAGGTGCCCATATAGACGCCATCCCAGGACCGCCCACCGACGTCACGCCGCGTAGCATGGCAAGGGGGTGGGGCAAGGCGAGTCGGGTATTGGGTTCCCGGCCAGCCTGCACCACCAATTCCCCAGTCCGCTCGCGAGCGTAGCTCCCACATGTCTGGATGCAGCAGCGCCCATAGAGCGCCACACATCAGGCACGGGATGCGTGACGCTGATGTGCTGTGGTGGCACCCCCACCCCTCAGGCCTGACAAGGGATGGAAATATGTGACCTTACCAGGCCACAATTTCATTTAAAGTCCCAAGGGATGGAAGAATTGACCTTACCAGGCCATACCTTCATTTAAAGTCCCTAACTCCAGTTCTCTAATAATAATAGATGCCCGGTAGATATGCGTAAAATTAATAAGGAAAACGAAGAAGTATGTTGGAGATGTCAAAATACAAGAGGTACAATGTCACACATATGGTACTACTGCCCGAGGGATATGTTATTTTGGTCAAAGATTTACAATATATATCAGAAAATTACAGGACTAAATGCACAACCAGATGTGTTAGTCTCTGTATTGTCAATGATTCCAGGCTCCATAAAATCTATAACAAAAATTATATTTTAAGACACATGCTAACAGCAGAATGGACCGTTATAGCTTAAAATTGGAGGAATGCGGTAGATCGGGGAATGGGTGTGTGAGATTTGCGAGATGCAGTCCCTGGAGCTGATGATAATGACAGAAGTAGGTCTAAGGTAACAAACCTTAAAGATACGGCAACAATTGGAGGAGTTCAGAACCGCTTCAACTCTATCAAATTATATTTAGTGCAACAATACAGGCCCTCCTGTTCCCTTCCCCTCCCTGTTCCCTTTCCATTCCATTCCCCTCCTTCCCTTTTTCTTTCGGTTTTCTCCCTTTTTTGGGGGGGGGGGGTGGGGTAGTAGCGGGTAAGGTGTGTTTGAATTAATGTTCATCATTTATGAACAAGTTTGGATAAAAATAATTTTAGGACTTTGGTTTGCTATATTGATCGGAAAAACAAAAGATGCAAGCGTGGACCTATATATAGGATAGAGAATTCAGAATCAATTGTATGGTTGTACTTATAATATATTCAAGTAATATATATATTTTTTTATTTGTGTGTATGTTATGCAAAATGTATAAAATAAACATTATATATAAAAAATTTAAAAAAAGTTGAAAGCCCCACCTGGCTGAATGAGGCAGTTTATCCTAAGGAAGGATTGAACTGCTTAGACCAGTTAGAATGGGTGTAGTAGAAGTAGGGTGAGGCCAGGTTACAAAAAGCCCTGAATAAGAAAAAGGAGAAAGCTCAATGGGCATGGGCTGGACTGGTATAATTGATGCAGTGTAGTCACATTTGGAAGCATTGTCACGATCAAGATCTGAATAGGACAGTAATAAAGGCACGTGACTGGTACTGGCCAGACAAGAGTTATAAATGGGTAACAGATCATTCGTTTTAATGCAATTCTGGATGCAGGTCTGGGACCAGGACCCACTCTACTCTGCAGCCCAGTTGATGTGTGGGTTGTAAAGTTGAAGCCAGGGATACCTTAAGATAAGGGGATACTCAGGAGATTAGATCAAGTAGAAGCTGATTATCTCCTTATAAAATTCCCAAATGGTCAGGGTAATAGGTAAAGTGCACAAGGTCAACAGGCCCATGGACAAGGGAGAGTTATCAGTGGCTAAGACTGAGAAGGGTCTGTGTACCTTAGTCACTGGAATCTGTAGACAGTGTGCTAGGTCCCTATGAATGAAATTGCTAGCAGCAGAATATATGAAAGCTGAGAGGTGATGAGAAAACTTATCAAAACGAAGTTGTGTAGGAACAAATAATTCATCTCTGAGGGAAACAGACACAGTATGATCTATAGAAGCAGACACCATCCGCACTCTTGGCACTTCTCGGCTTATTAGGACAGCCAGCGACAAAGTGGCCACGGTTGCCACATATAAGCAGAGTCCCTGAGATCTCCTTCTAGCCTTTTCCCCAGGGAATAAATGAGTAGCACCAATTTGCATGGGCTCATCCTCCTGGAGATATTGAGAGGGCTTGGGAAATGAAGAAGAGGTGGGCAGTGTGCTGGGGGGAAAGAAACAAACCTCTCTGTACGCCTTTCCCGTAAACGCCTGTCCAATGACTTTGGTTCAGGGTAGTGTACTAAGGAGTCTTTGAGGGAGTATGATAAGCCTAATCTGAACTGATTTCTAGAGCTGGGTCATTCCACCCAGAGTCAGGTGCCCAGCGGTGGAAATCAGAACGGTATTGTTCAGTTTATCCTGGCGTAATCACCTAAGGTAAGCTTCAGCTAAATGGGCATGATCAGGACCATGATATAGTCAACCTAAGGCTTAGAAAAAGGCTTCAAATGACCCTCTGACTGGGTCATCTGTGGGGAGACTAAAGGCCTAAGACTGGGGATCCCCCTGCAACCATGTAATAATCAGGTAACCCACTGTTCTTCATAACCAGAGGAGTGTGGCTTAAGTTTAAAGTAAAGCATACAACTATTTTTAAAGTTGGAAAACATATGGGGGTCACCAGAAAAACAATCAGGTGGGTTAACTTGGGCTCTGGCTCCTGGGTTACTCCTGGAGGAACATTTACTTGCACAGACAGTTCCTGGACTTGGTGTGTCAGTTTTCAAATTTCCTCAGCAAATAAGCGAGCCTGTGAAGAGTCCATCTTGACAAAAATGATTTGTGTTAAAGGCTTGTGATAATGTCACGAATATCACGTCTACTCAGTGCAGGTGGTCAGACACTATAGCTAGCTACTGTGTGCTTCACCTATAGAAGCCCCCTTTCCCTTAAGACAAGCAGGCCTACCATTGCTCGGTTGCCCCCATGACTTATACACAATTCTATAGTGCCTGGCCACCATGCCAAGGCAGATGCAAACTGAGCAAAGCAAACAGATACTTGCAGTTTAGCAGACAGATAGCGTGGTACTATGACAGTCCAGGTAAAACGGAGGCAGAGTTCAGGGAATAGTCCAATATCCGATCAGTGTCATACACAAGGAAATCCAGACTAGCAAAGCAGGGCAGACAAATGGGGGACTTGAACATGAACAATGCAGGTATACTGTCTCTATCACAAGCAAGGGATAGAGTGTTCCGTTTGCTTATAACAGGTGACTGACAATATCAATCACCTTGCAGGGGGACACAAACAGGGAGAATGCAACAGCCAACCCCCGGATGCTGGAATGGGGAGGAGCATAAAAGGGATCCTGACACAGAATTTATCCAAAAAATCTCGGATTTTGTTCCCGGTGCACTACATTGTGGCCTCATCATACACACTGGCTCCCCAAGCCGTTGCTTACAAAATAAAGAAAGCTTGCAGGGATTATTTTTTTTGGGCTTTATAAATGCAATTATTACTGCAGCAGATTCTACGCACAGCACAGATGTGCCACTTTACAGGTTTACAGACTAAGGGGGGCCCCAGGCATTATATTGAAATAAATTTTTCATTTTTATGCTTTCACTTTAAGCATCAATAAATCACTGCTTATTTAAAAATCATGTCTTTTACAAACTTTTTTTCATTGATACAGTGCCTTGAAAAAGTATTCACACCCCTTGAAATTGTCCAATTTTTTTATGTTACAATTGTAAATGTATTTTATTGGGATTAAATGTGATAGACCAACACAACATGGCACATAATTGTGAAGTGGAAGGAAATGATTTTACAAATAAATATGTTAAAAGTGTGGTGTGCATTTATATTTAGCCCCCCTGAGTCATTACTTTGTAGAACCTCCTTTCCCTGCAATTACAGCTGTAAGTCTTTTTGGGGATGTCTCTACCAGCTTTGCACATCTAGAGCGGGACATTTTTGCCCATTCTTCTTTGCAAATTAGTTCTTGCTCTGTCAGATTTGATGGAGAGCGTCTGTGAACAGTCATTTTCAAGTCTTGCCACAGGTTCTCAGTTGGATTAAGGTCTGGACTTTGACTGGGCCATTCTAACACATGAATATGCTTTGATCTAAAATATTCCATTGAAGCTCTGGCTGTATGTTTAGGGTTGTTGTCCTGCTGAAAGGTGAACCTCCACCCCAGTCTCAAGTTATTTTGCAGACTCTAGAAAGTTTTTCTAATATTGCCCTGTATTTGGTTCCATACATCTTCCTTCAACTCTGACCAGCTTCCCTGTCCCTGCTGAAGAAAAGCATCCCCACATCACGATGCTGCCACCACCATGTTTCACAGTGGGGATGGTGTGTTCAGGGTGATGTGCAGTGTTAGTTAGTTGAATGTCCACCATTAATTTCTTATGGACCACATTCGATCCGCCATACACTGAGCTGCATTCAAGCCTGCATCTGACGCTCGGGTTTGCTGCTGTCCAGTTTGGGAGATCTCTCCATAGACACGCCAAATGGATCGGGACTAGAAACTCATTGAAGAAAAGTTCCTGGCTGGGCGTTAGCCACAGGCACTGTTTGCCTGCCAGCTGATAAACACGCAATCTATGCGGTGGTGGGTTCACAAAGGAAGTCACGATTTGTTTTGCCAGAAAAGTCACAAGGTTTTGGAAGTGAACACAAGTCGTTATCTGTATCAATCTGATAAAGACGTTTTGGAGATTTGTTTATTTACATTGGACTTTTTACACTTTTTTCATTTTTTATTTTTATTTATTCCATATTGATCACTTACTAGATTCACTGGAATTCATTCACAAATTCTTAATTTCAGGATATTCACCTATAGAGTATTCAATATTATCTGCATCATTTAGTCTCGTTTAGAGAGCAGCCATTTTTGTTTGGCCATTTGCATTTGTGTGTATCACACATTGTGTTGCAGCTTTTGTTAGATTTAAGTTTTTTTTTTTTTTTTGTTCCAGCGCAGTCTTTCTTTCTTACCATAAAATTCTAATTCCATGTCCACCATGGGCTTTTTAAAACCAATATATGCAAATGATAGAAATAAATATAGTTTTTAACCTGTATACTACTGTACCTCCCTATATCAGATTTTCTGCTACAGGGATGCAGTTATGTTCAGAATCACATACAGTATCTCACAAAAGTGAGTACACCCCTCACATTTTTGTAAATATTTTATTATATCTTTTCATGTGACAACACTGAAGAAATGACACTTGTCTACAATGAAAAGTAGTGAGTGTACAGCTTTTATAACAGTGTAAATTTGCTGTCCCCTCAAAATAACTCAACACACAGCCATTAATGTCTAAACCGCTGGCAATGAAAGTGAATATGCCCCTAAGTTAAAATGTCCAAATTGGGCCCATTTAGCCATTGTCCCTCCCCGGTGTCATGTGATTCATTATTGTTACAAGGTCTCAGGTGTGAACGGGGAGCAGGTGTGTTAAATTTGTTGTTATCGTTTTTACTCTCTAATACAGTTCAACATGGCACCTCATGGCTCTGAGGATCTGAAAAAAATATTTTTTGCTCTACCTAAAGATGGCCTAGGCTATAAGAGGATTGGCAAGACCCTGAAACTGAGCTTCAGCATGGTGGCCAAGACCATACAGCGGTTTAACAGGACAGGTTCCACTCAACAGGCCTCGCCATGGTCAACCAAAGAAGATGAATGCACGTGCTCAGCGGTTGTCTTTGGGAAATAGACATATGAGTGCTGCCAGCATTGCTGCTTAGGTTGAAGGGGTGGGGGGGTCAGCCTGTCGGTCCTCAGACCATACACCGCACACTGCATCAAATTGGTCTGCATGGCTGTTGTCCCAGAAGTAAGCCACTTCCAAAGATGATGCACAAGAAAGCCCAGAAACAGTTTGCTGAAGACAAGCAAACAAAGGACGTGGATTACTGGAACCATGTCCTGTGGTCTGATGAGACCAAGATAAATGTATTTGATTCAGATGGAGTCAAGCGTGTGTGGCAGCAACCAGGTGAGAATTACAAAGAAAAGTGTGTCTTGCCTACAGTCAAGCATGGTGGTGGGAGTGTCATGGTCTGGGGCTGCATGAGTGCTGCCAGTATTGGGGAGCTACAGTTCATCGAGGGAACCATAAATGCCAACATGTACTGTGACATAGTGAAGCAGAGCATGATCTCCTCCCTTTGTACATTGGACCGCAGGGCAGTAATCCATGATACATGATAACAACCCCAAACACACCTCCAAGATGACCACTGCCTTGCTAAAGAAGATGAGGGTAAAGGTGATGGACTGGCCAAGCATGTCTCCAGACCTAAACCCTATTGAGCATCTATGGGGCATCTTCAAATTGAAGGAGGAGGAGGGCAATGGTCTCTAACATCCACCAGCTCTGTGATGTCATCATGGAGTCCAGTGGCAACCTGTAAAGCTCTGGTGAACTCCATGCTCAAGAGGGTTAAGGCAGTGCTGGAAAATAATGGTGGCCACCCAAAATATTGACACTTTGGGCCCAATTTGAACATTTTCACTTAGGGGTGTACTCACTTTTGTTGCCAGCGGTTTAGATATTAATGGCTGTGTGTTGAGTTATTTTGAAGGGACAGAAAATTTACACTGCTATACAAGCTGTACACTCACTACTTTACATTGTAGACAAGTGTCATTTCTTCAGTGTTGTCACATGAAAAGATATAATAAAATATTTACAAAAATGTGACGAGTGTACTTACTTTTGTGAGATACTGTATATTAATGTGATCATGTGATCTGCACTTCCACATAGGGAGCACTTGCACATGCTGCTGGCACACTGCTTCTGCTGATTAGTCACAGCAGATCCCAATCAGCCAATGCATATCCTCTGACATGTGCATTTCAGCGAGAAGAGACACAGTACGGAGCTCTACATATGTAAACAATGCAGAGCTCTGTTCTATCTGCAGGAATGTGGTGGATTTTGTTTCCCTGCAAAGCAGAGAATAAAATCCAGCACATCCCTTAATAAAAACACCACATTTTGTACACATACACACTGAGTAGGTACACATTTAACCCTTTGATTGCTCTAGATATTAAACCCCTTCCCAGCCATTGTCGTTGGTACAGTGACAGTGTATATTTTTATAACTGTATTAGTGTCACTGGTTCCCACAAAGTGTAAAAAAATTGTAATACTGTCCATCACAATATCGCAGTCCTGCTATAAGTCACTGATCAACACCATTACAAGTATAAAAAAATATATATATATTAATTAGAATTCCAGTATATACAACAGAAGCTATAACTTTTGCCCAAACCAATCAATATACGCTTATTGGGATTTATTTTTACCAAAATCATGTAGCAGAAAACATATTGGCCTAAATTCATGAAGAAAATTGATTTTTTTTTTATTGGATGTGTTTTATAGGAGAAAGAAAAAATATTGTTTTTTTTGCAAATATTTTAGGCCTTTTTTGTTTATAGTGCAAAAAAAAAAAAAAAAAAAAAAAAACTAGTGGTGATCAAATACCACCAAAAGAAAGCTCTATTTGAGGGAAAAAAATGACATCAATTTCATTTATGGGCATCATTGTATGGCCACGCAGTTAAAGTAAAACTGCTGTATAGCAAAAAATGGTTTGGTCATGACGGAGGTCAAATGGTTAATATAACTAATAAATATTAAATAACTATAAACAATTATATGTCTAGACTTTAGTCATATTTCCCACTTTATTTTACCTTTTGGAAATATTTCCAAATATTGTCCACAAACATTGAAAATAATGACTGTTTTTCTGTTTTGAAGATCAGTTATGGAGCTACGGACTATTCTCTAACAAATAGGCTTCTCTATCCTCGTGTATTCCGGACAGTTCAGAATGACCATGTTCACTATATGGCTGTTATTAAGTTGTTGAAACATTTTAGCTGGACGTGGGTTGGAATATTTGCATCACAAGATGATGCCGGAGACAAAGATAAGGAGATATTAATAAAGTACATGAAAAGTAATGGTATTTGTGTTGCATATTCAGTTTCATTTTGGTCTTTTTTGTATGATAACATTAATATAGAACAAATTATAAATAATGTAATTTTTGTTATTAAAAACTCCAGTGTTAAAGTAATTGTATTATGTGGATCTTTTATCAATAACTTTTTAATTTATGATTATTTCAAAGATAATAATGTCATTTATGATAAAACATTTATTGTTCCTCCTCTGAGATCTCTCAGCTCTGCAGGATATAAACCATATGACTTATTTAATGGTAGCTTGTCTCTGGATTTACACCCTTTATTCATTCCAAATAAAGAGCATTTTTTTGATAGAATTGACAAGACTTATACCTTAAATAATTCATCAGATTCCATCTTTATTTTATCTGTTGCAAAGTGTATGTCTGAAAACAAAGAAAATAGAAACAATACCATATTATGTCTACTTACCTATTATGGGTCTCTGGAAGAAGAAATGTATCCAAATTTATTTAATATGCTGCATCAAGGACTCTCTCCACGAATTTATTATGCGGTAGAAGTTATGGCCAAAGCACTGCATGATATCAATCTGTTCTATGAAGGAAAATTGTATAATAAGCATCCTCATTATTACAGACATAAGGTACAGTATACAGACTTTTCCGGGACTTTCATAAAATTTAAAGAATTATACTTTTCTGGTATTGGTGATCATTTGAAATGTAGCCTAAATATTGATACAGTAAAATACTAAATATCCAAACCCCCCCCCCCCCCTGTCCTTCTCTAAAAAAATATAGTTTGGCCTGATGGACGAACACAACCAATTGACCCTTTAATCAGGGGTGGTGTCAGGTTGGTGCACCCCCAAAATGTCCCCTATCACCCCCATAGCACCCCATTGGCAGCCATCTTGGGTGCCTTGGGAAGAGAGTCATAGTTTAGAATCCGGGTCTCCTGCTTGTCATGATGACTGCAGGGAGACCCGACTGCTGATACTATCAGCACTGTCACCCCCCTATGTACACACAGCAGGGTTCCTCCTATCTTTCAGAACATTAGTCAGAGGCAAGACGATGTAATTCTAGTGCCTCGGCCAGCATAGGGAGGAATCTATGGAATAGTTTACTAAGTCATAGCCAATCATCATCCGTCCATGCTGCAACCTCTCCCTCTTCCCCTGCCACCGGATTTTGACTTCAGGCAGTTCCAGAGCGAGAGGAAGAAGCTACAGAGCAGCTACAGAGCCGCACCCATTTACTTGACTGGGTTGTGTTTTGTGGGCACTAGCACCTGGCAAAAGCAACGGGGTGTATAATTCCTATGGTGAAGCAAAGCATCAAAACCGCAGTCGCCCCCCAGCCACTGCCTATACAAAGGGGTAGCAGGTGGGGTGGTAAAAACTCTGCTTAACTGCATGGTTTTACCACCCTCTAACCAGTAGTGTGAATGAGCCCTAACATTGTGGGTGTTTCACAATAAATCTCACTAAAGCAAAAAGTGAGCTTTCCTTCTAACCATGCCCTCCCTCATGTTACTGTAAAGTAAATTTTTCTAACCTGATAAAAATATATGCCACCAATCAATGTGAGGGCTCATTTACATTTGCAATAAGGGAGCTACACAAACAGGGATTTTATTTCCACCCTCCGACCAACACCACCCTGCAACCATGTGTAATGCAAAAGCTGAAGGCTTTTAAGGGTTAAAAGAGAATTGTGGTTTAAAAAAAAAACATTTATATTTACCTATGTGGTGATGTGGTGGTCAGATCTGCAGCTGTCCCCCACCACCTCTCACATGACTGCTGATCGCTCAGTTCTTGGTCTTCAGTGAGAAGAGTGATGACCATCAGTCACCGGCTCTCTGCTATTCCCTCCAGTGCTCACTGGAGTGTCGGGCTGTGGAAGGGGAGGGAGCGGCTGGCTCAGTCTGTCAGTGGCACAATGAAAGTCTGAACCAGCTGCTGATTAGGCATCTAGGCAGATCCTAACCATATTGTTGGGATCTGCCCAGAGCCTCGATGGGCTCTGTGGTGTCAGCTGACATCCGCCTTTAGCCCGCTGTGTTCTGAATCTGAGTCACAGGAGTGCAGAACAAAGTGCAGTCCTGTGACCCACATGAGAAATATGGCCAAAATAACTTTGGCCATGCTTCTCCTTTAACCTCCCTGGCGGTAATCCTGAGTGTGGCTCAGGGTGAATTTTCATTACCAAAAGAGGTAACCCTGAGCCATACTCGGGATTGCATCGCAGGACCCAGGCAAAATTACTTACCTTGTCCCCAGGATCCTGCGATGTCCCCCCCCCCTGCTGTGTGTGCGGGATGTGTCCACCGCTCAATCTATCACTGTGCCGGGATCTGTTCCCTGCGAGTGTCGCAACACATGGGGCGGAGCCCGGCGCCAGATTTAAAAAAGTGAAAAAAAAGCATAATGCATACAGTACACTGTAATCTTACAGATTGCATTACTGTATCAAATCATTTCACATCCCTTTTGTCATCAATGCTTTGTCCAGTGCCCTGCATGCAGTTTTATATATATATATATATATATATATACTATATACTCCATGGCATCCAAAATGTGTCCCTTTACATCAAAAGCGGTTTTAGACCAGCTAGAAAACAGTGATAGTAAATTAGAATCACTTGCAGAATTGAGCGATAGTGATTTGTGGGGAAATTCGTCATCAGACACTGAAAGTAACAACAGCGACAATTCTGCAACTGAGCAAATTTCTGTGTTTTTGATTTGATTACATTATCAAATAATTTTATTATGATTATATTATTATTTGTTATAATTATTTATATTTATTTATTATAATATAATTTATTATTCCGTGTTTCAAATGTTATCATACCCGGGATGTCTACTAGACTCTTGTTTGGACAGATTTAAGTGAGTTATTCCTAAGAATTACAGGCCCACAATATAAAACGCCAAATTTCAATGTAAAAAAAATGTACTGCTTTGAGGCGCAAAAATATGACATAATCATACCGCCAGGGAGGTTAAAACAGGCAGTGAATAGGCAGCATATCACCTCTCACCTGCCAAGTGTCTATGAAAAGCAATCCTCTGAGAATAGTTTTTCCCAGGAATGACATCTAAAATGACAGCTAAAAATGTAAACAAGTCCCAACAGAGCAATTTTCACTGCCCGCCAATATAACTGGGGCATTACACTAGCCAAAATGTCACTGGGGGCATTTGTTGCTCAATGATATTACCTAGATCCGTGTTTCTCAACACCAGTCCTCAAGGTGCCCCAACAGGTCATGTTTCCAGGCTTTCCATTATTTTGCACAGGTGATTTTATTAGTTTCACTGCCTTAGTAATTACCACAACCGTTTCATTTGATAAAAATCCTGAAAAAAATGACCTGTTGGTGCGCCTTGAGGACTGGAGTTGAGTTATGCCCCGTACACACGAGCGGACTTTTCGACATCCAAACTCCGACGGACTGAGTCCGGCGGACTATCCGATCGTGTGTGGGCTGCAACGGACTTTAGCGAAGCTAAAGTCTGACGGACTTTAGAAATGAAGCATGCTTTAAATTTTCCCGACGGAACTCCGCCGGACCCGGTCCCCTTCGAAAAATCCGCTCGTGTGTGTGCTACTCCGACGGACTAAAACCGACGCTAGGGCAGCTATTGGCTACTGTCTAGGAACTTCCTACGTCGAATCCAGTCGTACGTCATCACGTTCGACTCCGTCGGAGTTTGGTGTGATGGTGTGTGGTCAAGTCCGTTCGGTCGAAAAGTCCGCCAGAACTCCGTCGGAACTCCGGCGGAACTCCGGCGGAACTCCTTTGGAGGTCTGTCAGACTTAATCCCTCTCGTGTGTACGGGGCATAACACTGACCTTGGTGATCAGTGGAAATTAGACACGTGATTCGTTTCGGTCCGAAGACAAAATTGGGGTTATTCAGAGATTGTGATGTATCTCAGTCTCCAAATTAAATAGTAACAAATAGTAACAAATTTAATTGAAATAAGTTAAAATTTGTTCTGTTTATTCTTTTTCGAATGAATTGCACATTTTTAGTATGATTAGAATTCGGATTGGTGGAAAAATGATCGACCAAGTACAATTCTGTGTGAAGAATAGCTGCTAATAAACTCGATTGCCGCGGGCATACCCGCGATCGTCTCACAAGGCGGCTGAACGCAGAAATGCTGTTGTAAACAGCATTTCCCCGTTCTGCCTAGCAACTACTGAAGCTGATCTCTGCTCCATGTGATTGGAGCAGAGATCAGTGTTCACTAAATGAAAGCCCAGCCCCCCACAGCTAGTAACACACCCCTAGGAACACTTAACCCCTACACTGCCACCCACTGGTTAACCCCTTCACTGCAGTGATTGCTGTATAAATGACAATGGTCCCAAAAATGTGTAAAAAATGTCCAATGTGTCCGCCATAATGTTGCAGTCACAATAAAAATCGCTGATCGCCGCCATTACTAGCAAAAAAAAAATTAATAAAAATGCCATAAAACTATCCCCTATTTTGTAAACGCTATAACTTTTCCGCAAAAAACCAATCAATAATCGCTTATTGCGATTTTCTTTTACCAAAAATATGTAGAAGAATATGTATCGGCCTAAACTGAGGTAAAAAAAAATTTTTTTTATATATTTTTTGGGTGATCTTTATTATAACAAAAAGTAAAAAATAATGCGTTTTTTTCAAAATTGTCGCTCTATTTTTGTTTATAGCGCAAAAAATAAAAACTGCAGTGGTGATCAAATACCACCAAAAGAAAGCTCTATTTGTGGTAAAAAAAGGACGACAATTTTGTTTGGGAGCCACGTCGCATGACCACGCAATTGTCAGTTAAAATGACACAGTGCCGAATCGCAAAAAGTGGTCTGGTCTTTGACCAGCAAAATGGTCCAGGGCTGAAGTGGTTAAGCAGCGGGCCAGGAAGCCGGCCGTCTCGTCCTTAACAACTAGGGATGAGCCGAACACTCCCCGGTTCGGTTCGTACCAGAACTTTCGAACGGACCCCACGTTCGTTGCGAACGTTAGAACCCCATTGAAGTCTATGGGACTCGAACGTTCGAAATGAAAAGTGCTAATTTTAACGGCTAATATGCAAGATACTGTCCTAAAAAGGGTTTGGGGACCTGGCTCCTGCCCCAGGGGACATGGGTCAATGCCTAAAATGTTTTTAAAAATGGCCGTTTTGGCGGGAGCACTGATTTTAATGACGATTAAAGTGAAAAAAAAAAGTGAAATATTCCTGTAAATATGGTGCCTGGGGGGTGTCTGTAGTATGCCTGTGAAGTGCCACGTGTTTCCCGTGTTTAGAACAGTCCCTGCACAAAATGACATTTAACGGAAATAACACCATTTAAAACTGCTTGCGGTTTTAATGTTATATCTGGTTCCTGCAATATGGTTGAAAATCATTGAGAAAAATGGCATGGGTAGCCCTCCCTGCCCATCACCAGCCTATTTGGGTCGTGTACGCATATTAAGGGGAACCCCGTACCCATATTAAAAAAAGGAAATGCGTGTGGCCCCCAGGCCCTATATACTCAGAACAGCAGTATACAGGCGGTGCAAACAAGATTAAAGATAAAGATTAAAAGATTAAAAGATTAAAGATAGATCACTAGCTATATAGGTTAGGTGAATATCACGGTGTATACTGCGGTCAGGGCACGCAGACAATAACCAGAAAACAGCAGAGATAAAGGGGTATATACAGATGTATACTGTGCTGTGCTGGAGGCACACACAACTTCCAATAACTCCTGCAGATGGCAATTGGGCTCAAATAGAGAACAGCTATGTAGGTGGATATAGCGGTATGTACTGGTTACAGAGCACGCAGACAGCACGCATCTCCTAACACTACTGACTGCAAGCTCTATTATTAAAGATAGATCACTAGCTATATAGGTGAGGTGAATATAGTGGTGTATACTGCGGTCAGGGCACGCAGACAATAACCACTACACAACAGCAAGATAGAAAATCAGCCGAAAACGATCGGTGTGTACTGTGTTGAAGGTACACAGAACACCCACTGCTTCAGAAGCCAACACACTACACGAGGCCGCCGCAATGGCGGCCTTATATAGTGTGGGGCGTGCACTACACAGCCTGAGCTATGATTGGCCACAGGCATCCTGCCTGTGGCCAATCATGGCTCTCCTCGCTGCTGGCGCTGCAATTGGCCAAGCATGCGGGGTCACAGTGCATGCTTGGCCAATCATGAGCCAGCAATGCACTGCGCCATCGCAGTGCATTGTGGGCCGTGAGTGCCACGCGAATTTTGACGCGAACGGACCAAGTGTTCGGATTTTGCCGAACAGACGAACAGCCAATGTTCGAGTCGAACGTACGTTCGACTCGAACAAGAAGCTCATCCCTATTAACAACCAATGACTCATAAGATGCACAGATGTGAACCTAGGGTAAAGGTTAGATTCATTGGTCAGGAAAGTGCATCTTGCAAGATGACCAATTAATGACTGGATCCTCTGACCTAAAGGCCATTATCAGATTGGACGCAAACCACAAAATTCCATCCCTCAAAAAAAGCAGCTACAGATGATATCCTTCCTGTTCTGTAAAGACTCACCTGGTCACTGGAAATTATATTTTTCTTCTGGCTTTAATGACTGAAAGCATCATTTAGCTAATTTACCATGAGCCCAGGGTGGCAAGGCATCCCTGCCCTTGACTGAAAGGAGAATGCAGATGAGTTCAGCACCAAGTCTTTACATGACACTCCTCTCTGCGGAATTAAGGTTCAACCCAAGTGGAGGGTGGGACCAGAGGGGGGATATCAGGAGTGAGTTGGACTTTAAATGTACATTTTTATTTTACAAATTTATATTCCTTAGTTAACACACTTTTCTTTTTCTATTTTCATGTTGAAGTTGTATCACTATTTAAAAGAAATTAAATATGCGTTTGGTTTAAATGAGCCGGCACCTTTTTTTAATGAATACGGAGAATTTGTTAATCACTACAAAATAATAAATTTGATATATCAGGATAATTCCTCTGTGATTTATAATGATGTGGGAAATTTTACATCATGGACTCCAGAAGATCAGCAATTTCAAATTAATACTGAAGCCATAACATGGAAGCTCGGCAGTGAGGTAGGCTGTATTTGGTCAATGATGTCTCCACTATCGCTGCCTCTTCCCTTATATAGCTGATGGCAGCTCCGCCAGGTTATCACATAACATTTGGTGGTGGGCATTGTGATTGATTTACTACAAGGCTCCAAAAAATAAATAAAAATAAATTAACATTCTTTCACTTAGCAGAAGTGGCTGTTGCTAGGCAGATCGTCCTAATCTGCTTCTTCCTATTCCGCGGCGATCTTCTGTCTTCTCCTCCTCATGTTGTCTTCTGGGGAATGGGCCGCTGTGTTTTGTGGGAGCCATGTGTGTCCCACAACACAGTACGCCCCATTCACAAAGTGCTGCACGACTCGCACATGCGCAGTAGGAAACGGGGCAGTGAAGCCGCAAGGCTCCACTGCCTGTTTCCCTTACTTTGAATGGCGGCGTCAGGATCCGAGAGCTGAGGAACGGGTCGGCCTCTGGCGCCTGACATTGCGGGAACCCTAGAAAGGTAAGTGCTTATTAAAGGTCAGCAGCTATAATATTTGTAGCTGTTGACTTTTAATTTTGTTATTTTTTTGCTGGCCCACCCCTTTAAGCTTTGACAAAAAAAAGCACTCTCCAGTTTTAACCGCCTGCCGACCACTGCACGACGGCACAATGTACCGATGTACGTCGACACAATGTACGTCCCTCCATTGAAGCCAGACAGCGGGAACGCACCCGCGGGTCCCGTGGACCCAGTGTCTGCCGGTGGCCCGCAATCACAGTGAGGAGAGGCAGAACAGGGAAATTATTATGTAAACAAGGCATTTCCCTGTTCACCTAGTGACATGACAGATCTTCTGTTCCCAGTCATCGGGAAGAGTGATCTCTGTCATGTTCTACTGAGCCCATCCTCCCTACAGTTAGAACACACCTAGGGAACACACAGTTAACCCCTTAATCACCCCCTAGTGTTAACCACTTCCCTGCCAGTGACATTTATACAGTAATCGTGGCTATATTTAGCTCTGATCACCATATAAATGTCAATGGTCCCCAAAATATTGTCAAAAGTGTCCGATCTGTCCACTGCAATGTTGCAGTCCCAATAAAAATAACAGATCACTGGCATTTGTAATAAAAAAAAAAATAAAAAAATAAAAAAATATATATATATATATATATATATATATATATATATATATATATATATATATAGTTTTTTAAAAGAATATATATTGGTCTAAACTGAAGAAGAAATTAGTTTTTTTATATATTTTTGTGGGATATTTATTATAGCAAAAGTAACAAAAAAAATTTTTTCCAAAATTGTCTGTCTTTTTGTTTATGGCATAAAAACAGCAGAGGTGATAAAATACCACCAAATGAAAGCTCTATTTGTGGGAAAAAAAGGACATACGTTTTGTTTGGGTACAACGTCGCATGACCGTGCATTCATGTTTTATAACTTATTCTTTTTGTTAAGATACTAAAATTACAGTTCTGGTACAAATGAAATGTAGGATTTTTTATTTTATTTTTATTTGAGAAATTTTTAATGTAGCACAAAAAAAGCTTAAAAAAAACAAGCAGACATTGAAAAAGTTTATTAGTGAATTAAAAAATAGAAATTGAAAAAACATCAGAAAATAATAGAAGGATAATAGGAGATGGAGGGTATGTAGTTTAGGGCTGGTAAGAGTTAACTAAAGCCCCGTACACACGAGAGGACTTATCTCCGACAGACCTCCAAAGGAGTTCCGCCGGAATTCCGCCGGAATTCCGACGGAGTTCTGGCGGACTTTTCGACCGAACGGACTTGGACACACACCATCACACCAAACTCCGACGGAGTCGAACGTGATGACGTACGACTGGATTCGAATAAGGAAGTTCATAGCCAGTAGCCAATAGCTGCCCTAGCGTCGGTTTTAGTCCGTCGGAGTAGCATACACACGAGCGGATTTTTCGACGGGGACCGGGTCCGGCGGAGTTCCGTCGGGAAAATTTGAAGCATGCTTCATTTCTAAAGTCCGTCAGACTTTGGCGAATCAAAAGTCCGTTGCAGCCCACACACGATCGGATAGTCTGACGGACTCAGTCCGTCGGAGTTTGGATGTCGAAAAGTCCGCTCGTGTGTACGGGGCTTAAGGGTCAAGGAGTGTTAAAAAGGAACACTTTTTTATTGAAAAAAAGAAAAACACATCAAAATTAAACAAATTGAATACAAATAAACAATATTGCATTGTATTTCTGAATTACACTTCTCCATTTTTGACAACAGACACTGCAGCAGCTGTTGTATTACTAAGCGAGTCTGGGCTGGCATTGTAATTGCTGGTTAGAGCAACAGAAAGCTACTTAAGTGAAGTTAATTTTTTTTCATGTATCATGCCAGATGGTTAATGCATACACTGCACTCCTGGTTAGAGATCTAAAAAAACTATGAATGATACTACTTGTTTCCTATTCCAACATAGTGCACTTCACCACAATATATGTTACCAAGAATGTACTTTATGGCTTTTGAAATGTGGCCAGGCGGCAAAGAATTCTTAGGGGATGCCATAACGCTGTAAGTGGTGTTACAGAACTGTACCATTTTCACAGACAAACTTAGTGACAGCATACACTGGCAGCGCTGACAAGCTTACATAGTTAAGTTAAAAAAATGCAAATAATCTATGGTAGTTTTAGCAGTAAGACATGTTTTTTCATCAAGCTGTAATAGGCCCTGTTATTACTGGCAGATAGAAATTGGCCAGTAGTTCACTGAGGTTGTCCTTGTTCCTACTGATTAAAACTATTAGTTTTATGCTGGGCAGGGGCAGATTGGACCAGGAGGCAATTGTCCCCCAGGCCAGTCTGATAACTCCAGGTTGTTAGGTTGTTGCCCTCTCTGTGACTCTCTGCTACTCTGCTTGCTTGGCTTGCCCAGTGGCGTGGTGCTCACTCACCAGAGTAGGTCCAGACTCCATGGGTAGTGCTGTGTGTGGTGGCAGTGACAGCACAGTCTCTGCTCCTTGTCTTCCTGCAGTCTCTTTGGTCTGTTTACTGGACATAGAGAAGGGGCAGGCTCCCTGTCACAGTTCCTCTGGGGGAAATCAAGTGGCGCATTCTCAGAGACTCCTCCACATTATTATCCCAACAGAGACAGATTGCTCCATAATGATTGCCCCAACTGAGAGAGAAAATTATTGTTTTGATAAACATTTGCGCAAATATAATTGTGTCCTAAAAATCTGTAGCACCTTATTGTTATTCTATTGGTCATTTGCGTTCAGAAAAATATATGGGGGCATGACCGGCACGCGAGCAGGATGGCTGTTTAGAACAGGAGCTCCTCACACCAGCCACTAGTACAAACATCAGCCAGCTTCCAGCTATCGCTCACCGAATCACCCAACCTGTGGATATCACCTGCAGCACCTGGGAGGTCATGTCACTAAAGAGGAAGGAGGATTGGCTCTCCCACAAACTGACAGCCTACATGTAAAAGCTGACTGCAAGGCGAAGCCAAGATGGCGCTGCGGCCGGTCCGCTGCAAGAATCATCCACGGCTCTCCTCCCACGCAATCCATGCAGTCTGCACCCTCCGTTGTGAACCAAGAAGCCTCCCTGAGTACTGGAATGGAGCTTCCACCTTCTCCTCCAGGTACCCCAGTATCTAGCAGCCCTGCTAAGGTAAAAATGTGCCTGGATATTACTGCAGCCAGCTATGAGGTAAGCCATATCACCTCATTAACTCCTACATTGCCAGTGCAAAATTCTATGCCTGACTCCATAGCTGCCTTCCCTACTATGGGACAACTAGTGATGGACACTACATTAAAGGATATGCTAATGTCCTTAAGAAGATCACTACAAGCTGATGTGCTTTCTCTCTTGCAAAGATTTGGCCACAGCATAGAGGTACTGGAGACTAGGGTCAACATAGGGGACATTACTAACACTGTGAACAACATCATTGACACTCAAGAAGACCAGGCTCATGACACTAAATGGTTAAAAGATAAAATTGCGGATATCGAGGATAGGTCCAGACACAATAACATTAAAATAAACTGCATACCGGAATCGATGCAAAACTCTGACCTATCCTCACACGCATTTGGTCTAATCAAAACCATACTACCTGAAACAAAAAAATTGAGCTTGATCATTGACTCCATCCACAGGCTGCCAAAACCTACATTTCTCTCTGCCACAGTCCTCCAAATTCACTTCTTTCATGTCAAAGAGCAATTCATGCAAAAAATTTGAGCACTAGACACCCTACCTGTTCCATATGGTCAACTGCAAATATTTGCGTACTTATCCCAGCATACCCTGAGTCTCCGCATACAGCTCAACAACATCACCAAGATGCTGCATAACAACCAGATCCAGTATCAGAGGATAACACCAGCCAAAATCTCCATCACCTATAATGGATCAAAGCACACAGTGTACTCGGTTCAAAATGGAATGAGCCTCCTGCAGGAACGGAGCATTATTCCTGATATATCTGATACAACCCCCATGGATCAGAGTACCATCAGGAACCTTCAAGTTCATCTGTTACCGCAAAGCAGGGCCGAATTGGCCTACCGGGATACCGGAAATTTCCCAGTAGACCACCTACCCTGGGTCCGCTTTGAGCGGTGACTGCAGCGCTCTCCTCCCTCTCCTCCAGCGCTCGTATGTCACAGAGCTGGGTGGTGGACACAGAGGCTGCAATTGGTGGACACAGAGACTGCAATTGGTGGACACAGAGGCTGCAATTGGTGGACACAGAGGCTGTAATTGGTGGACACAGAGGCTGCAATTGGTGGGCACAGATGCTGCAATTGGGGGACACAGAGGCTGCAATTGGTGGACACAGAGGCTACAAATAGGGGGCAGATAGGCTGCAATTGGTGGACACAAAGGCTGCAATTGGTGGGCACAGAGGCTGCAATTGGTGGTCACAGAGGCTGAAATTGGTGGACACAGAGGCTGCAATTGGTGGACACAGAGGCTGCAATTAGAGGGCAGATAGGCTGTAATTGGTGGATACAGAGCCTGCAGTTGGTGGACACAGAGGGTGCAATTGGTGCACAAAAATGCTGCAATTGATGGGCAGAGAGGCTGCAATTGGTGGGCACAGACAGGCTGCAATTGGTGGGCACAGAGATGCTGCCATTTATGGGCACAGAGAGGCTGAATTCATGGGCACAGATAAGCTACATTGGTGGGCACAGTGAGGCTGCATTGGTGGGCACAGGGAGGGTGCAATGGTGGGCACAGTGAGGCTGGATTGGTGGGCACCATGAAGCTACAATGATGGGCAAAGTAAGGCAGCAATGATTGGTACAGGGAGGCTGCATTGGTGGGCACAGGGAGGCTACATTGGTGGGCACTGTGAGGCTGCTTTGGTGGGCACAGAGAGGCTGCAATGATGGGCACAGAGAGGCTGCAATGAAGGGCACAGAGTGGTTGCATTGGTAGGCACAGTGAGGCTGCAATTGGTGGGCAGAGTGAGCCTGCATTGATGAGCATGGTGAGGCTGCATTGATGGGCACCATGAGGCTGCAGTTGTGGGTACAAATGCTGCAATTGATGGGCACCATGAAGCTACAATGATGGGCACAGTGAGGCTGCAATGATTTGTACAGGGAGGCTGCAGTGGTGGGCACAGGAAGACTGCATTGGTGGGCACAGGGAGGCTGCATTGGTGGGCAATGTGAGACTGCATCCATGGGCACAGTGAGGCTGCAATGATGGGCACAGTGAGGCTGCATTGGTGGGCACGGTGAGGCTGCAGTGGTGGGCACGGCGAGGCTGCAGTGGTGGGCACGGTGAGGCTGCAGTGGTGGGCATGGTGAGGCTGCAGTGGTGAGCACACAGGCTGCAATTGGTGGGTACACAGAGGCTGCAGTGGTTGGCACATTTAGGCTTCAATTGGTGGGCAGAGAGGCTGCATTGGTGGGCACAGTGAGCCTGCATTGATGAGCATGGTGAGGCTGCATTGATGGGCACCGTGAGGCTGCAGTTGTGGGTACAAAGGCTGCAATTGATGGGTACAGAGAGGCTTCAATTGGTGGGCACAAGGAGGCTGAAGTGGTGGGTACACATAGACTGAAATTGGTGGGCACAGTGAGGCTGAAATGGTAGGCACAGTGAGTATTTATTCATGGGCACAGAGAAACTACATTGGTGGGTAAAGTGAAGCTGCATTGGTGGGCACAGTGATGCTGCATTGGTGGGCACAGTGAGGCTGCAGTGATGAGCACACAGAGGCTGCATTGGTGGGCACGGTGAGGCTGCATTGATGGGCACTGAGAGGCTGCAATGATGGGCACAGTGTGACTGCATTGATGGGCACAGAGAGGCTGGATTGATGGGCACCATGAAGCTACAATAATAGGCACAGGGAGGCTACATTGATGGGCACAGGGATGCTGCATTGATGGACACAGGAAGAATGCATTGGTGGGTACAGGGAGGCTGCATTGGTGCGCACAGTGAGGCTGCATTAATGGGCATGGTGAGGTTGCAATGAAGGGCACGGTGAGGCTGCATTGATGGGCACACAGAAGCTGCATTGTTGGACACATGGAGGCTGCAGTGGTGGGCACAGAGAGGCTGCAATGATGGGCACATAGTGGTTGCATTGGTAGGCACAGTGATGCTGGATTGATGGGCACCATGAAGCTACAATGATGGGCACAGTGAGGCTGCAATGATTGGTACAGGGAGGCTGCATTGGTGGGCACAGGGAGATTTCATTTGTGGACACAGGGAGGCTGCATTGGTGGGCACAGGGAGGCTGCATTGGTGGGCAATGTGAGACTGTATCCATGGGCATAGTGAGACTGCAATGATGGGCACAGTGAGGCTGCATTGATGGGCACAGGGAGGCTGCATTGATGGACACAGGGAGGCTGCATTGATGGACACAGGGAGGCTGCATTGATGGACAAAGGGAGGCTGCATTGGTGGCTACAGTGAGGTTGCATTAATGGGCACTGTGAGGCTGCAATGAAGGGCACGGTGAGGCTGCATTGATGGGCACACAGCGGCTGAAGTGGTGGGCACATATAGGCTGAAATTGGTGGGCACAGAGAGGCTGCAATGGTGGGCACAGTGAGGCTGGATTGGTGGGCACCATGAAGCTACAATGATGGGCAAAGTAAGGCAGCAATGATTGGTACAGGGAGGCTGCATTGGTGGGCACAGGGAGGCTACATTGGTGGGCACTGTGAGGCTGCTTTGGTGGGCACAGAGAGGCTGCAATGATGGGCACAGAGAGGCTGCAATGAAGGGCACAGAGTGGTTGCATTGGTAGGCACAGTGAGGCTGCAATTGGTGGGCAGAGTGAGCCTGCATTGATGAGCATGGTGAGGCTGCATTGATGGGCACCATGAGGCTGCAGTTGTGGGTACAAATGCTGCAATTGATGGGCACCATGAAGCTACAATGATGGGCACAGTGAGGCTGCAATGATTTGTACAGGGAGGCTGCAGTGGTGGGCACAGGAAGACTGCATTGGTGGGCACAGGGAGGCTGCATTGGTGGGCAATGTGAGACTGCATCCATGGGCACAGTGAGGCTGCAATGATGGGCACAGTGAGGCTGCATTGGTGGGCACGGTGAGGCTGCAGTGGTGGGCACGGTGAGGCTGCAGTGGTGGGCACGGTGAGGCTGCAGTGGTGGGCATGGTGAGGCTGCAGTGGTGAGCACACAGGCTGCAATTGGTGGGTACACAGAGGCTGCAGTGGTTGGCACATTTAGGCTTCAATTGGTGGGCAGAGAGGCTGCATTGGTGGGCACAGTGAGCCTGCATTGATGAGCATGGTGAGGCTGCATTGATGGGCACCGTGAGGCTGCAGTTGTGGGTACAAAGGCTGCAATTGATGGGTACAGAGAGGCTTCAATTGGTGGGCACAAGGAGGCTGAAGTGGTGGGTACACATAGACTGAAATTGGTGGGCACAGTGAGGCTGAAATGGTAGGCACAGTGAGTATTTATTCATGGGCACAGAGAAACTACATTGGTGGGCAAAGTGAAGCTGCATTGGTGGGCACAGTGATGCTGCATTGGTGGGCACAGTGAGGCTGCAGTGATGAGCACACAGAGGCTGCATTGGTGGGCACGGTGAGGCTGCATTGATGGGCACTGAGAGGCTGCAATGATGGGCACAGTGTGACTGCATTGATGGGCACAGAGAGGCTGGATTGATGGGCACCAGGAAGCTACAATAATAGGCACAGGGAGGCTACATTGATGGGCACAGGGATGCTGCATTGATGGACACAGGAAGAATGCATTGGTGGGTACAGGGAGGCTGCATTGGTGCGCACAGTGAGGCTGCATTAATGGGCATGGTGAGGTTGCAATGAAGGGCACGGTGAGGCTGCATTGATGGGCACACAGAAGCTGCATTGTTGGACACATGGAGGCTGCAGTGGTGGGCACAGAGAGGCTGCAATGATGGGCACATAGTGGTTGCATTGGTAGGCACAGTGAGGCTGGATTGATGGGCACCATGAAGCTACAATGATGGGCACAGTGAGGCTGCAATGATTGGTACAGGGAGGCTGCATTGGTGGGCACAGGGAGATTTAATTTGTGGACACAGGGAGGCTGCATTGGTGGGCACAGGGAGGCTGAATTGGTGGGCAATGTGAGACTGTATCCATGGGCATAGTGAGACTGCAATGATGGGCACAGTGAGGCTGCATTGATGGGCACAGGGAGGCTGCATTGATGGACACAGGGAGGCTGCATTGATGGACACAGGTAGGCTGCATTGATGGACAAAGGGAGGCTGCATTGGTGGCTACAGTGAGGTTGCATTAATGGGCACTGTGAGGCTGCAATGAAGGGCACGGTGAGGCTGCATTGATGGGCACACAGCAGCTGAAGTGGTGGGCACATATAGGCTGAAATTGGTGGGCACAGAGAGGCTGCAATGATGGGCACTGAGTGGTTGCTTTCGTAGGCACAGTGAGGCTGGATTGATGGGCACCATGAAGCTACAATGAAGGGCATGGTGAGGCTGCATTGATGGGCACACAGAGGCTGCATTGATTGGCACACAGATGCTGCAGTGGTGGGCACACACAGGCTGCATTTATGGGCACAGAGAGGCTGAATTGATGGGCACAGTGAGGCTGGATTGATGGGCACCAAGAAGCTACAATGATTGGCACAGGGAGGCTGCATTGGTGGGCACGGTAAGGCTGCATTGATGGGCACAGTGAGGCTACAATGGTGGGCACCAAGAGTCTGCATTGATGGGCACAGAGAGTCTGCATTGATGGGCAGAGAGAGACTGGATTGATAGGCACCATAAAGCTACAATTATTGGCACAGGGAGGCTGCATTGATGGACACAGGGAAGCTGCACTGACGGACACAGGGAGGCTGCATTGATGGGCACAGTGATGTTGCATTAATGGGCACAGTGAGGCTGCAATGAAGGGCATGGAGAGGCTGCAATGAAGGGCACGGGGAGGCTGCATTGATGGGCACACAAAGGCTGCATTGATGGGCACACAGAGTTTGCAGTGGTGGGCACACATAGGCTACAATTGGTGGGCACAGAGAGGCTGAAATTGGTGGGCACGGTGAGTATGTATTCATGAGCACAGAGAAACTACATTGGTTGGCACAGTGAAGCTGCATTGGTGGGCACAGTGATGCTGCATTGGTGGGCACAGTGAGGCTGCATTGGTGGGCACAGTGAGGCTGCAGTGATGAGCACAGAGAGGCTGCATTGGTGGGCATGGTGAGGCTGCGTTGATGGGCACAGAGAGGCTGCAATGATGGGCACAGAGAGGCTGCATTTATGGGCACAGAGAGGCTGCATTGATGGGCACAGAGAGGCTGGAGTGATGGCCACCATGAAGCTACAATGATTGGCACAGGGAGGCTGCATTGATGTGCACAGTGAGGCTGCATTGATGGACACAGGGAGGCTGCATTGGTGGACACAGGGAGGCTGCATTAGTAGGTACAGGGAGGCTGCATTGGTGTTCACAGTGAGGCTGCATTAATGGGCATGGCGAGGCTGCAATGAGGGGCACGGTGAGGCTGCATTGATGGGCACACAACGGCTGCATTGATGGGCACACAGATGCTGCAGTGGTGGGCACACATAGGCTGCAATTGGTGGGCACATAGAGGCTGAAATTTGTAGGCACAGTGAGTATGTATTCATGGGCACAGAGAAACTACATTGGTGGGCACAGTGAAGCTGCAATGGTGGGCACAGTGATGCTGCATTGGTGGGCACAGTGAGACTGCAGTGATGAGCACAGAGAGGCTGCATTGGTGGGCACGGTAAGGCTGCATTGATGGGCACAGAGAGGCTGCAATGATGGGCACACAGAGGCTGCATTTATGGGCACAGAGAGGCTGCTTGATGGACACAGAGAGGCTGGATTGATGGGCACCATGAAGCTACAATGATTGGCGCAGGGAGGCTGCATTGATGGGCACAGGTAGGCTGCATTGATGGACACAGAGAGGCTGGATTGATGGGCACCATGAAGCTTGATGGACAAAGGGAGGGTGCATTGGTGGGTACAGGGAGGCTGCATTGGTGGGCACAGTGAGGCTGCATTAATGGGCACGGTGAGGCTGCAAAAAAGGGCACAGTGAGGCTGCATTGATGGGCACACAGAGGCTGCATTGATGGGCACACAGAGGCTGCAGTGGTGAGCACACATAGGATGCAATTGGTGGGCACAGAGAGGCTGCAATGATGGGCACAAAGTGGTTGCATTGGTAGGCACAGTGAGGCTGGATTGATGGGCACAATGAAGCTACAATGATGGGCACAGTGAGGCTGCAATGATTGGTACAGGGAGGCTGCATTGGTGGGCACAGGAAGACTGCATTGGTGGGCACAGAGAGGCTGCATTGGTGGACAATGTGAGACTGCATCCATGGGCACAGTGAGATTACAATGATGGGCACAGTGAGCCTGCAGTGGTGGGCATGGTGAGGCTGCAGTAGTGGGCACGGTGGGGCTGCAGTGGTGCGCACACAGGCTGCAATTGTTGGGCATACATAGGCTGCAGTTGGTGGGCACACAGAGGCTTCAGTGGTGGGCACACTTAGGCTGCAATTGGTGGGCACAGAAAGGCTGCATTGGTGGGCACAGTGAGCCTGCATTGATGAGCATGGTGATGCTGCATTGATGGGCACGGTGAGGCTGCAGTTGTGGGCACAAAGGCTGCAATTGATGGACACAGAGAGGCTTCAATTGGTGAGCACAAAGAGGCTGCAGTGGTGGGTACACATAGGCTGCAATTGGTGGGCACAGAGAGGCTGAAATTGGTGGGCACAGATGCTGAAATTGGTAGGCACAGTGAGTACGTATTCATGGGCACAGGGAGGCTGCATTGATGGACACAGGGAGGATGCATTAGCAGGTACAGGGAGGCTGCATTGGTGTTCACAGTGAGGCTGCATTAATGGGCACAGTGAGCCTGCAATGATGGGCACAGTGAGGCTGCATTGATGGACACAGTGAGACTGCATTGATGGGCATATAGAGGCTGGATTGATGGGCACCATGAAGCTACAATGATTGGCACAGGGAGGCTGTATTGGTGGGCACAGGGAGGCTGCATTGATGGACACAGGGAGGCTGCATTGATGGACAAAGGGAGGCTGCATTGGTGGCTACAGTGAGGTTGCATTAATGGGCACTGTGAGGCTGCAATGGAGGGCACAGTGAGGCTGGATTGGTGGGCACCATGAAGCTACAATGATGGGCAAAGTAAGGCAGCAATGATTGGTACAGGGAGGCTGCATTGGTGGGCACAGGGAGGCTACATTGGTGGGCACTGTGAGGCTGCTTTGGTGGGCACAGAGAGGCTGCAATGATGGGCACAGAGAGGCTGCAATGAAGGGCACAGAGTGGTTGCATTGGTAGGCACAGTGAGGCTGCAATTGGTGGGCAGAGTGAGCCTGCATTGATGAGCATGGTGAGGCTGCATTGATGGGCACCATGAGGCTGCAGTTGTGGGTACAAATGCTGCAATTGATGGGCACCATGAAGCTACAATGATGGGCACAGTGAGGCTGCAATGATTTGTACAGGGAGGCTGCAGTGGTGGGCACAGGAAGACTGCATTGGTGGGCACAGGGAGGCTGCATTGGTGGGCAATGTGAGACTGCATCCATGGGCACAGTGAGGCTGCAATGATGGGCACAGTGAGGCTGCATTGGTGGGCACGGTGAGGCTGCAGTGGTGGGCACGGCGAGGCTGCAGTGGTGGGCACGGTGAGGCTGCAGTGGTGGGCATGGTGAGGCTGCAGTGGTGAGCACACAGGCTGCAATTGGTGGGTACACAGAGGCTGCAGTGGTTGGCACATTTAGGCTTCAATTGGTGGGCAGAGAGGCTGCATTGGTGGGCACAGTGAGCCTGCATTGATGAGCATGGTGAGGCTGCATTGATGGGCACCGTGAGGCTGCAGTTGTGGGTACAAAGGCTGCAATTGATGGGTACAGAGAGGCTTCAATTGGTGGGCACAAGGAGGCTGAAGTGGTGGGTACACATAGACTGAAATTGGTGGGCACAGTGAGGCTGAAATGGTAGGCACAGTGAGTATTTATTCATGGGCACAGAGAAACTACATTGGTGGGTAAAGTGAAGCTGCATTGGTGGGCACAGTGATGCTGCATTGGTGGGCACAGTGAGGCTGCAGTGATGAGCACACAGAGGCTGCATTGGTGGGCACGGTGAGGCTGCATTGATGGGCACTGAGAGGCTGCAATGATGGGCACAGTGTGACTGCATTGATGGGCACAGAGAGGCTGGATTGATGGGCACCATGAAGCTACAATAATAGGCACAGGGAGGCTACATTGATGGGCACAGGGATGCTGCATTGATGGACACAGGAAGAATGCATTGGTGGGTACAGGGAGGCTGCATTGGTGCGCACAGTGAGGCTGCATTAATGGGCATGGTGAGGTTGCAATGAAGGGCACGGTGAGGCTGCATTGATGGGCACACAGAAGCTGCATTGTTGGACACATGGAGGCTGCAGTGGTGGGCACAGAGAGGCTGCAATGATGGGCACATAGTGGTTGCATTGGTAGGCACAGTGATGCTGGATTGATGGGCACCATGAAGCTACAATGATGGGCACAGTGAGGCTGCAATGATTGGTACAGGGAGGCTGCATTGGTGGGCACAGGGAGATTTCATTTGTGGACACAGGGAGGCTGCATTGGTGGGCACAGGGAGGCTGCATTGGTGGGCAATGTGAGACTGTATCCATGGGCATAGTGAGACTGCAATGATGGGCACAGTGAGGCTGCATTGATGGGCACAGGGAGGCTGCATTGATGGACACAGGGAGGCTGCATTGATGGACACAGGGAGGCTGCATTGATGGACAAAGGGAGGCTGCATTGGTGGCTACAGTGAGGTTGCATTAATGGGCACTGTGAGGCTGCAATGAAGGGCACGGTGAGGCTGCATTGATGGGCACACAGCGGCTGAAGTGGTGGGCACATATAGGCTGAAATTGGTGGGCACAGAGAGGCTGCAATGGTGGGCACAGTGAGGCTGGATTGGTGGGCACCATGAAGCTACAATGATGGGCAAAGTAAGGCAGCAATGATTGGTACAGGGAGGCTGCATTGGTGGGCACAGGGAGGCTACATTGGTGGGCACTGTGAGGCTGCTTTGGTGGGCACAGAGAGGCTGCAATGATGGGCACAGAGAGGCTGCAATGAAGGGCACAGAGTGGTTGCATTGGTAGGCACAGTGAGGCTGCAATTGGTGGGCAGAGTGAGCCTGCATTGATGAGCATGGTGAGGCTGCATTGATGGGCACCATGAGGCTGCAGTTGTGGGTACAAATGCTGCAATTGATGGGCACCATGAAGCTACAATGATGGGCACAGTGAGGCTGCAATGATTTGTACAGGGAGGCTGCAGTGGTGGGCACAGGAAGACTGCATTGGTGGGCACAGGGAGGCTGCATTGGTGGGCAATGTGAGACTGCATCCATGGGCACAGTGAGGCTGCAATGATGGGCACAGTGAGGCTGCATTGGTGGGCACGGTGAGGCTGCAGTGGTGGGCACGGTGAGGCTGCAGTGGTGGGCACGGTGAGGCTGCAGTGGTGGGCATGGTGAGGCTGCAGTGGTGAGCACACAGGCTGCAATTGGTGGGTACACAGAGGCTGCAGTGGTTGGCACATTTAGGCTTCAATTGGTGGGCAGAGAGGCTGCATTGGTGGGCACAGTGAGCCTGCATTGATGAGCATGGTGAGGCTGCATTGATGGGCACCGTGAGGCTGCAGTTGTGGGTACAAAGGCTGCAATTGATGGGTACAGAGAGGCTTCAATTGGTGGGCACAAGGAGGCTGAAGTGGTGGGTACACATAGACTGAAATTGGTGGGCACAGTGAGGCTGAAATGGTAGGCACAGTGAGTATTTATTCATGGGCACAGAGAAACTACATTGGTGGGCAAAGTGAAGCTGCATTGGTGGGCACAGTGATGCTGCATTGGTGGGCACAGTGAGGCTGCAGTGATGAGCACACAGAGGCTGCATTGGTGGGCACGGTGAGGCTGCATTGATGGGCACTGAGAGGCTGCAATGATGGGCACAGTGTGACTGCATTGATGGGCACAGAGAGGCTGGATTGATGGGCACCAGGAAGCTACAATAATAGGCACAGGGAGGCTACATTGATGGGCACAGGGATGCTGCATTGATGGACACAGGAAGAATGCATTGGTGGGTACAGGGAGGCTGCATTGGTGCGCACAGTGAGGCTGCATTAATGGGCATGGTGAGGTTGCAATGAAGGGCACGGTGAGGCTGCATTGATGGGCACACAGAAGCTGCATTGTTGGACACATGGAGGCTGCAGTGGTGGGCACAGAGAGGCTGCAATGATGGGCACATAGTGGTTGCATTGGTAGGCACAGTGAGGCTGGATTGATGGGCACCATGAAGCTACAATGATGGGCACAGTGAGGCTGCAATGATTGGTACAGGGAGGCTGCATTGGTGGGCACAGGGAGATTTAATTTGTGGACACAGGGAGGCTGCATTGGTGGGCACAGGGAGGCTGAATTGGTGGGCAATGTGAGACTGTATCCATGGGCATAGTGAGACTGCAATGATGGGCACAGTGAGGCTGCATTGATGGGCACAGGGAGGCTGCATTGATGGACACAGGGAGGCTGCATTGATGGACACAGGTAGGCTGCATTGATGGACAAAGGGAGGCTGCATTGGTGGCTACAGTGAGGTTGCATTAATGGGCACTGTGAGGCTGCAATGAAGGGCACGGTGAGGCTGCATTGATGGGCACACAGCAGCTGAAGTGGTGGGCACATATAGGCTGAAATTGGTGGGCACAGAGAGGCTGCAATGATGGGCACTGAGTGGTTGCTTTCGTAGGCACAGTGAGGCTGGATTGATGGGCACCATGAAGCTACAATGAAGGGCATGGTGAGGCTGCATTGATGGGCACACAGAGGCTGCATTGATTGGCACACAGATGCTGCAGTGGTGGGCACACACAGGCTGCATTTATGGGCACAGAGAGGCTGAATTGATGGGCACAGTGAGGCTGGATTGATGGGCACCAAGAAGCTACAATGATTGGCACAGGGAGGCTGCATTGGTGGGCACGGTAAGGCTGCATTGATGGGCACAGTGAGGCTACAATGGTGGGCACCAAGAGTCTGCATTGATGGGCACAGAGAGTCTGCATTGATGGGCAGAGAGAGACTGGATTGATAGGCACCATAAAGCTACAATTATTGGCACAGGGAGGCTGCATTGATGGACACAGGGAAGCTGCACTGACGGACACAGGGAGGCTGCATTGATGGGCACAGTGATGTTGCATTAATGGGCACAGTGAGGCTGCAATGAAGGGCATGGAGAGGCTGCAATGAAGGGCACGGGGAGGCTGCATTGATGGGCACACAAAGGCTGCATTGATGGGCACACAGAGTTTGCAGTGGTGGGCACACATAGGCTACAATTGGTGGGCACAGAGAGGCTGAAATTGGTGGGCACGGTGAGTATGTATTCATGAGCACAGAGAAACTACATTGGTTGGCACAGTGAAGCTGCATTGGTGGGCACAGTGATGCTGCATTGGTGGGCACAGTGAGGCTGCATTGGTGGGCACAGTGAGGCTGCAGTGATGAGCACAGAGAGGCTGCATTGGTGGGCATGGTGAGGCTGCGTTGATGGGCACAGAGAGGCTGCAATGATGGGCACAGAGAGGCTGCATTTATGGGCACAGAGAGGCTGCATTGATGGGCACAGAGAGGCTGGAGTGATGGCCACCATGAAGCTACAATGATTGGCACAGGGAGGCTGCATTGATGTGCACAGTGAGGCTGCATTGATGGACACAGGGAGGCTGCATTGGTGGACACAGGGAGGCTGCATTAGTAGGTACAGGGAGGCTGCATTGGTGTTCACAGTGAGGCTGCATTAATGGGCATGGCGAGGCTGCAATGAGGGGCACGGTGAGGCTGCATTGATGGGCACACAACGGCTGCATTGATGGGCACACAGATGCTGCAGTGGTGGGCACACATAGGCTGCAATTGGTGGGCACATAGAGGCTGAAATTTGTAGGCACAGTGAGTATGTATTCATGGGCACAGAGAAACTACATTGGTGGGCACAGTGAAGCTGCAATGGTGGGCACAGTGATGCTGCATTGGTGGGCACAGTGAGACTGCAGTGATGAGCACAGAGAGGCTGCATTGG
Organism: Lithobates pipiens; assembly: GCF_037356315.1. Classification (NCBI taxonomy): domain Eukaryota; kingdom Metazoa; phylum Chordata; class Amphibia; order Anura; family Ranidae; genus Lithobates; species Lithobates pipiens. Next base: position 521,517,244 of record NW_027507718.1, read on the forward strand.
TGGGCACGGTAAGGCTGCATTGATGGGCACAGAGAGGCTGCAATGATGGGCACACAGAGGCTGCATTTATGGGCACAGAGAGGCTGCTTGATGGACACAGAGAGGCTGGATTGATGGGCACCATGAAGCTACAATGATTGGCGCAGGGAGGCTGCATTGATGGGCACAGGTAGGCTGCATTGATGGACACAGAGAGGCTGGATTGATGGGCACCATGAAGCTTGATGGACAAAGGGAGGGTGCATTGGTGGGTACAGGGAGGCTGCATTGGTGGGCACAGTGAGGCTGCATTAATGGGCACGGTGAGGCTGCAAAAAAGGGCACAGTGAGGCTGCATTGATGGGCACACAGAGGCTGCATTGATGGGCACACAGAGGCTGCAGTGGTGAGCACACATAGGATGCAATTGGTGGGCACAGAGAGGCTGCAATGATGGGCACAAAGTGGTTGCATTGGTAGGCACAGTGAGGCTGGATTGATGGGCACAATGAAGCTACAATGATGGGCACAGTGAGGCTGCAATGATTGGTACAGGGAGGCTGCATTGGTGGGCACAGGAAGACTGCATTGGTGGGCACAGAGAGGCTGCATTGGTGGACAATGTGAGACTGCATCCATGGGCACAGTGAGATTACAATGATGGGCACAGTGAGCCTGCAGTGGTGGGCATGGTGAGGCTGCAGTAGTGGGCACGGTGGGGCTGCAGTGGTGCGCACACAGGCTGCAATTGTTGGGCATACATAGGCTGCAGTTGGTGGGCACACAGAGGCTTCAGTGGTGGGCACACTTAGGCTGCAATTGGTGGGCACAGAAAGGCTGCATTGGTGGGCACAGTGAGCCTGCATTGATGAGCATGGTGATGCTGCATTGATGGGCACGGTGAGGCTGCAGTTGTGGGCACAAAGGCTGCAATTGATGGACACAGAGAGGCTTCAATTGGTGAGCACAAAGAGGCTGCAGTGGTGGGTACACATAGGCTGCAATTGGTGGGCACAGAGAGGCTGAAATTGGTGGGCACAGATGCTGAAATTGGTAGGCACAGTGAGTACGTATTCATGGGCACAGGGAGGCTGCATTGATGGACACAGGGAGGATGCATTAGCAGGTACAGGGAGGCTGCATTGGTGTTCACAGTGAGGCTGCATTAATGGGCACAGTGAGCCTGCAATGATGGGCACAGTGAGGCTGCATTGATGGACACAGTGAGACTGCATTGATGGGCATATAGAGGCTGGATTGATGGGCACCATGAAGCTACAATGATTGGCACAGGGAGGCTGTATTGGTGGGCACAGGGAGGCTGCATTGATGGACACAGGGAGGCTGCATTGATGGACAAAGGGAGGCTGCATTGGTGGCTACAGTGAGGTTGCATTAATGGGCACTGTGAGGCTGCAATGGAGGGCACAGTGAGGCTGGATTGGTGGGCACCATGAAGCTACAATGATGGGCAAAGTAAGGCAGCAATGATTGGTACAGGGAGGCTGCATTGGTGGGCACAGGGAGGCTACATTGGTGGGCACTGTGAGGCTGCTTTGGTGGGCACAGAGAGGCTGCAATGATGGGCACAGAGAGGCTGCAATGAAGGGCACAGAGTGGTTGCATTGGTAGGCACAGTGAGGCTGCAATTGGTGGGCAGAGTGAGCCTGCATTGATGAGCATGGCGAGGCTGCATTGATGGGCACCATGAGGCTGCAGTTGTGGGTACAAATGCTGCAATTGATGGGCACCATGAAGCTACAATGATGGGCACAGTGAGGCTGCAATGATTTGTACAGGGAGGCTGCAGTGGTGGGCACAGGAAGACTGCATTGGTGGGCACAGGGAGGCTGCATTGGTGGGCAATGTGAGACTGCATCCATGGGCACAGTGAGGCTGCAATGATGGGCACAGTGAGGCTGCATTGGTGGGCACGGTGAGGCTGCAGTGGTGGGCACGGTGAGGCTGCAGTGGTGGGCACGGTGAGGCTGCAGTGGTGGGCATGGTGAGGCTGCAGTGGTGAGCACACAGGCTGCAATTGGTGGGTACACAGAGGCTGCAGTGGTTGGCACATTTAGGCTTCAATTGGTGGGCAGAGAGGCTGCATTGGTGGGCACAGTGAGCCTGCATTGATGAGCATGGTGAGGCTGCATTGATGGGCACCGTGAGGCTGCAGTTGTGGGTACAAAGGCTGCAATTGATGGGTACAGAGAGGCTTCAATTGGTGGGCACAAGGAGGCTGAAGTGGTGGGTACACATAGACTGAAATTGGTGGGCACAGTGAGGCTGAAATGGTAGGCACAGTGAGTATTTATTCATGGGCACAGAGAAACTACATTGGTGGGCACAGTGAAGCTGCATTGGTGGGCACAGTGATGCTGCATTGGTGGGCACAGTGAGGCTGCAGTGATGAGCACACAGAGGCTGCATTGGTGGGCACGGTGAGGCTGCATTGATGGGCACTGAGAGGCTGCAATGATGGGCACAGTGTGACTGCATTGATGGGCACAGAGAGGCTGGATTGATGGGCACCATGAAGCTACAATAATAGGCACAGGGAGGCTACATTGATGGGCACAGGGATGCTGCATTGATGGACACAGGAAGAATGCATTGGTGGGTACAGGGAGGCTGCATTGGTGCGCACAGTGAGGCTGCATTAATGGGCATGGTGAGGTTGCAATGAAGGGCACGGTGAGGCTGCATTGATGGGCACACAGAAGCTGCATTGTTGGACACATGGAGGCTGCAGTGGTGGGCACAGAGAGGCTGCAATGATGGGCACATAGTGGTTGCATTGGTAGGCACAGTGAGGCTGGATTGATGGGCACCATGAAGCTACAATGATGGGCACAGTGAGGCTGCAATGATTGGTACAGGGAGGCTGCATTGGTGGGCACAGGGAGATTTCATTTGTGGACACAGGGAGGCTGCATTGGTGGGCACAGGGAGGCTGCATTGGTGGGCAATGTGAGACTGTATCCATGGGCATAGTGAGACTGCAATGATGGGCACAGTGAGGCTGCATTGATGGGCACAGGGAGGCTGCATTGATGGACACAGGGAGGCTGCATTGATGGACACAGGGAGGCTGCATTGATGGACAAAGGGAGGCTGCATTGGTGGCTACAGTGAGGTTGCATTAATGGGCACTGTGAGGCTGCAATGAAGGGCACGGTGAGGCTGCATTGATGGGCACACAGCGGCTGAAGTGGTGGGCACATATAGGCTGAAATTGGTGGGCACAGAGAGGCTGCAATGATGGGCACTGAGTGGTTGCTTTCGTAGGCACAGTGAGGCTGGATTGATGGGCACCATGAAGCTACAATGAAGGGCATGGTGAGGCTGCATTGATGGGCACACAGAGGCTGCATTGATTGGCACACAGATGCTGCAGTGGTGGGCACACACAGGCTGCATTTATGGGCACAGAGAGGCTGAATTGATGGGCACAGTGAGGCTGGATTAATGGGCACCAAGAAGCTACAATGATTGGCACAGGGAGGCTGCATTGGTGGGCACGGTAAGGCTGCATTGATGGGCACAGTGAGGCTACAATGGTGGGCACCAAGAGTCTGCATTGATGGGCACAGAGAGGCTGCATTGATGGGCACAGAGAGATTGGATTGATAGGCACCATAAAGCTACAATTATTGGCACAGGGAGGCTGCATTGATGGACACAGGGAAGCTGCACTGACGGACACAGGGAGGCTGCATTGATGGGCACAGTGATGTTGCATTAATGGGCACAGTGAGGCTGCAATGAAGGGCATGGAGAGGCTGCAATGAAGGGCACGGGGAGGCTGCATTGATGGGCACACAAAGGCTGCATCGATGGGCACACAGAGTTTGCAGTGGTGGGCACACATAGGCTGCAATTGGTGGGCACAGAGAGGCTGAAATTGGTGGGCACAGAGGCTGAAATTGATAGGCACGGTGAGTATGTATTCATGAGCACAGAGAAACTACATTGGTTGGCACAGTGAAGCTGCATTGGTGGGCACAGTGATGCTGCATTGGTGGGCACAGTGAGGCTGCATTGGTGGGCACAGTGAGGCTGCAGTGATGAGCACAGAGAGGCTGCATTGGTGGGTATGGTGAGGCTGCGTTGATGGGCACAGAGAGGCTGCAATGATGGGCACAGAGAGGCTGCATTTATGGGCACAGAGAGGCTGCATTGATGGGCACAGAGAGGCTGGAGTGATGGCCACCATGAAGCTACAATGATTGGCACAGGGAGGCTGCATTGATGTGCACAGTGAGGCTGCATTGATGGACACAGGGAGGCTGCATTGGTGGACACAGGGAGGCTGCATTAGTAGGTACAGGGAGGCTGCATTGGTGTTCACAGTGAGGCTGCATTAATGGGCATGGCGAGGCTGCAATGAGGGGCACGGTGAGGCTGCATTGATGGGCACACAACGGCTGCATTGATGGGCACACAGATGCTGCAGTGGTGGGCACACATAGGCTGCAATTGGTGGGCACATAGAGGCTGAAATTTGTAGGCACAGTGAGTATGTATTCATGGGCACAGAGAAACTACATTGGTGGGCACAGTGAAGCTGCAATGGTGGGCACAGTGATGCTGCATTGGTGGGCACAGTGAGAATGCAGTGATGAGCACAGAGAGGCTGCATTGGTGGGCACGGTAAGGCTGCATTGATGGGCACAGAGAGGCTGCAATGATGGGCACACAGAGGCTGCATTTATGGGCACAGAGAGGCTGCTTGATGGACACAGAGAGGCTGGATTGATGGGCACCATGAAGCTACAATGATTGGCGCAGGGAGGCTGCATTGATGGGCACAGGTAGGCTGCATTGATGGACACAGAGAGGCTGGATTGATGGGCACCATGAAGCTTGATGGACAAAGGGAGGGTGCATTGAAGGGCACAGGGAGGCTGCATTGAAGGGCACAGTGAGCCTTCATTGATAAGCATGGCGAGGCTGCACTGATGGGCATGGTGCGGCTGCAGTTGTGGGCACACAGGCTGCAATTGATAGGCACACAGATGCTTCAATTGGTGGGCACACAGAAGCTGCAGTGGTGAGTACACATAGGCTGCAATTGGTGGGTACAGAGAGGCTGCAATTGGTGGGCACAGTGAGGCTGCATTCATGGGCAAAGAGAAACTACGTTGGTGGGCACAGCGAAGCTACATTGGTGGGCACAGTGAGGCTGAAATGATGAGCATAGAGAGGCTGCAATGATGGGCATAGTGAGGCTGCATTGGTGGGAAGAGTGAGGCTGGATTGATGGGCACCATTAAACTACAATGATTGGCACAGTGAGGCTGCATTGATGGATACAGGGAGGCTAAATTGGTGGGCACAGGGAGGTTGCATTCATTAGCACGGTGTTGCTGCAATGATGGTCATGGTGAGGCTGCATTGATGGGCACACAGAGGCTGCATTGATGGGCACACAGATGCTGCAGTGGTGGACACGCATAGGCTGCAATTGGTGGGCACAGAGAGGCTGAAATTGGCAGGCACATAGGCAGCAATTGGTAGGCAGAGTAAGGCTGCATTCATGGTCACAGAGAAACTACATTGGTGGGCACAGCAATGCTGCATTTGTGGGCACAGTGATGCTGCATTGGTGGGCACAGTGACGCTGCATTGGTGGGCACAGTTAGTCTGCATTGATGGGCACAGTTAGGCCGCATTGGTGAACACTGTGAGGCTGCAATGATGGGCACAGATAGGCTGCAGTGAGGCTGGATTTATGAACACTATGAAGCTACAATTATTGGCACAGTGAGGCTGCATTGATGGACACAGGAGGGCTCCATTGGTGGGCACAGTGAGAGACTGCATTCATGGGCACAGTGAGGTGAGGCTGCAATGATGGGAACAGTTCAGCTGCATTGGTGGGCACGGTGAGGCTGCATTGGTGGGCACAGTGAGGCTGCAGTGATGAGCACGGAGAGGCTGCATTGATGGGCATGAAAATGTGAACTTGCACCAGTATAACATCTTCGGAGGGAAACAATTGCAATGCATAGTTTATACAAAGGCAGGTTGAGAACATGTCTATTAATCAAGTTTACGCTGAGAGACCAGTAACCAGGTATTCAAGGTCTTGACCATAACAAACAAAGAAGGGAGTAGAGAAGGAGAGAAGAAGGGAGCGAAAAGAAAAAGGAGAAAAAAGGAAGAGAGTGCAGGTGTGAGCCATGTTAGAGAAAAGTGAGAGAGGGCCAAGCGGCCCCGGGGAGCCGCCCCCCTGGCCACAGAGGGTATCTGTCAGCACCACCCCTCCGAGCCCGGAGGGAGGGGGGGGAGTGAGAACCGGAGAACCACAATCCGTCCAGTGAAAAAGTATCATAATCAGCCCCCAGTGGATCTAGAAAAGGCGTCCGAATACTTAAAAAGTACCCATGGGGCCCATGTGGTGTGAAATCTGTCAGCTGTTTCATCTGCAATAGCGAGCGTCTCCTCCATGGAGTAAATAAAATTAACCGCGCTCAACCATTCTTTCACCGACGGTGTCAGTTGAGATTTCCAGTATTTGGGGATCAACGATTTCGCTGCCGTCAAAAGGTGTTTGGTTAGGGATCTCTTATATCTTCCCAGCGGGAAGTCAGATATGTGAAGTAGGCAACAGGCTGGTGAGAGAGTCATCTTAGTGTCTGTAATCTTCCTAATCAGTCCCAGAACTTGGTCCCAGAAGCTACATATCTTGGGGCAATCCCACCATATATGTAGCATATCTCCCTTAGCCTCGCCGCATCTCCAACACAGGTCTGAGGACAGCGGGTACCACCTCTTCACTTTGTCCGGAGTGGCATACCAATGTGAGAGGAGTTTATATGAATTCTCCTGCAATCTAGTGCTAATGGAGCACTTATGTGCTAGAGTACAAGCATTCTGCCATTGCATGTCCGTAAACCTGGTTTGGAGGGCCGATTCCCACTGAGCCCTAAATTTGGGTGTGTCCTGATCCCCGAGACTGTGTAAGAATGCGTACAAAACGGACGTAGTTTTCGCCACTGGTTCGCTCTTACGACATAGGGATTCGAAGGTGGTGAAATCTCTCGTCGCAGTGTTTTTTCGCTTAGGTGTCAGTATGTAGTGGCAAGCTTGTCTATAGCTCCAAAAGGGTAGCGCTCGCAGGGAGACATCATCTCGCAACTCATTGTACATGCGCGTCCGACCCGCCGAAACAAGATGGGAGATGAGAATAGGAGAGGAATCCGCGCATAAAAAGGACCCTGGCTCCAAGCCAGGTGGGAAGTCTGGGTTCTGTGTCAAGGGGGACATAGGCCCTGGAACAGACGCTATCTGGTGTGCTGCCACTAGTTTATGGAAAATTTTTAGCGTGGTTTTAATTAAAGGGTGTTGTGTTAAGCCCGCTGGGCATTTGTTCCAAGGGATCCAGGGTGAAAATTTAAGAGGCGTTCGTGAGAAACTTTCTTCCAGGAGGACCCAGTCCTTACCGTTGGCGTGACAGTGCCAGTCGATAATACGTGCAAGATGTGTCGCCTGGTAGTAGCGTTTAAAGTCGGGGAACCCTAGGCCTCCTTCTATTTTAGGACGCGTCAGGGTGCGCAAACAAATGCGGGGTTTTTTGTCCGCCCAAAGAAATTTCCGCAAAATAGAATGTAAACGCTTAAAAAAATTCACTGGAAGCTCTACAGGTAAAGTGTGGAGCAAATATAAGACCCTGGGCAACGTCACCATTTTAATGACGGCTGCCCTGCCAAACCAGGAAAAATGTTTAAGTGACCATTTAGACAAGTCAGTTTCCAGTCGTCGTAGCAAAGGTACAAAATTTTTGGTGTAAATGGATGGGAGCTGTGGTGTGAGCTGAATCCCTAAGTAAGTCAACGAATCCGCAACCCACCTGAAGGAGCTGTTCTGCTGAGCTAAACTGAGCGAAGCCGGGGGCAGTGAAATATTCATCGCCTCCGATTTAGTGTAATTGATTTTGAGGTTAGACATAAAACCAAAGTCAGAAAAAGCCTTAAGCAAATTGGGGATCGAGGAATGAGGATGAACCAAGAAAAACAATAAATCATCTGCATACGCAGCTACCTTGTAGGTCTTCGGGCCAACCCGGAAGCCCTCAATGGCAGAGGAGTTATTAATGGTACGAATAAATGGCTCCAAGGATAGAATAAATAATAGGGGGGATAAAGGACAGCCTTGTCTTGTACCATTGTGAATAGATACCCGTTCTGACAAGGTGCCATTGATTTTGAGTTGGGCGGTAGGGTTCTGGTAGAGGGAGGAGATCCATGAGAACATATGGGGTCGCAGGCCAATGTGGCCACAGGTTAGGAACAGGTAGTCCCACGCGACCCTGTCGAAGGCCTTCTCCGCGTCCGTAGACAGGAGAAGGCCCTCGACGTTTGTGGTGCGACACAGGTGTATTAAATTTAGAGCCTTAGTCACATTGTCCCTGGACTCCCTCCCCGGCATGAACCCCACCTGCTCAGCGCCTATCAAATGAGGCAAAAAAGACCGTAAACGATTCGCCACTATTTTCGCCAAGATTTTTAGATCTAAATTTAAGAGGGAGATCGGGCGATAATTAGAGCAGACCGAGGGATCCTTCCCTGGTTTAGGCAGTAATGTTATATGCGCGCCCAGAAAAGTTTCAGGTAGATTGCGTGGTTCGTTGAGCGAATTAAAGACCTTCAGAAGAGGGTTCTCAAGAAGATTGAAAAAGACCTTGTAATAGTGGGCCGTGAACCCATCCGGGCCCGGGCTTTTGCCCGCTTTAAGGTTCTTAACCGCTGTCGAAAGCTCCTCGGACGAGATGGGGAGTTCCAACGATTCAGCAGCTTCTGGGGAAAGAGTCGGCATACCGCTCTGAACTAAATAGTCTTTTATAATATGGGTCCTATCACCTAGCTGCCCCCCCGGATTATGCTGGGGAGGGACACTATAGAGACGGGAGTAAAACTTATGGAAGCTTTCTGCAATTTTGTCGGTCCTATTAGTCAGAGTGCCGTCGTTTGTTCTAATGGCCAAGATATTATTGGCTAGGGAAGCGTCCTTCAATGCCCTAGCTAGCATCTTCCCCCCCTTATCCCCCTTCTCGTAGTAGATTCTTTTTTTCAAGAAAAGGGTGCGTCTGCTCCTGGTTTCTAACAGGTCCCTAAGTGCCTGACGGGTCTGTAACAGCTCCTGAGCCTGTAGGGAATCTAAGGTTGCTTTATGGCGAAATTCCAAACGAGCTATCTTATCAGTTAGCGTGCGGAGCTGTTGGGCGGCTACCCGTTTACGAGAAGCCCCTGCGCGGATGAGCTCCCCCCGTATGACGCACTTGTGAGCTTCCCAAATCGTCAAGGGGGAGAGCTCTTCGGAAGTGTTATCAAGGAAGTAATGTCTGAGAGCGTCAGTCAGTTTGGGGAGTAGTTCTGGATCCGTTAGCAAGGCCGAATTCAACCTCCACATACACGTCTTAGGCCTGTCTCCAAGGTGGTCAAGGGAAAGGGAAATGGGGGCATGGTCTGAGAGGGACTGTATGCCTATCCGAGCATTTCTTAAATTCTGTAGGTCCCTTTGAGTCACAAAAACATAATCAATGCAAGAGTATTTATCATGGGGCGTTGAATAACATGTGAAGTCTCTGCCACCGGGATTCAACGTGCGCCATGCATCAATTAAGGTTAAAGAATGCAAAAGGTTTTTAATGTATTTCAGAGTGCAATAAGGAATGCTCGATCTGCCAGAGGAAGTGTCCTGGGATGGGTCGAGGGGGAGATTAAAATCACCTCCCAAGATAACACAGATGTCTGCAAAAGGATTTGTGCGCACTGTTGGGGAAATAGACATTGGCCAGAGTCAGCGGAGCATTGCCCCATGTCCCCTTAACAAATATGTACCTGCCGTCAGGGTCGGCTAGTGTTTGTGTGACCGTGAACCCCGCTGCTTTATGAATTAAGATGGCAACTCCTTTAGTCTTAGCTTGAGAATTCGAAGCATAGAATACCTGAGGGTAGTTCTTGTGCCAGAGTTTAGGGTGTGAGTGACGGGCAAAATGCGTCTCCTGTAAGTAGACAAAGAGGGGGCCAACCTTGCCCAGCTCCCTGAGGACTGAAGTGCGCTTCTCTGGTATGTTAAGGCCGCGGACGTTGTGGGAGACCAATGTCGGTCTAGTTCCCAACTCCGTGTAGGCCATGTGCTCTCGTGCGTTTGCTCCCCGGAGTCACCCGGCCCGCAAAAAGGGAAGAGGAACAGAGGTGAGAAGAGGATAGACCCTCAGAGGGAAATGGAGAAAGAGAAAAGTCAGAAGCAGGAAAGAGAAGGAAACAGGTAGTCCCCCAAAGGGGAAATATCACAAAAAGGCAAGATACGGCCTGTGCTCACTGCGGCTACAGGCAAAAACAATGTGCGGGCAAACCACAAGGCAACACCTAAGTGCCCTGCGGACCGCTTGTGGGGTACGTGGGAGGAACTCCACACACGAGGAATGTAAACTACAGTTTAGACAGAGCAAATAAGTCACTGATGTGAACCAAAATTTAAAGTACTACAATAACAGGTAAATAAGCATCCAATACGGAGACCCAGCGCCCTAAGTAGCGTCAACAAAATGTACGAAATAACCTTCGGAAAAAAAAAAAAGGGGGGGGGGAGGGGGGGGAGGGGAAGCATCTATGTGCCCACCAGGAGGGGGAGGGGTGGGTAAGAGAGAAGAGCTGGTAGTATCCCAGTAACAAGGGCATAGCAAATGTCCACCTCTCAGGGCAAAGAACCCGCTTCAAGTCTGTGAGGGAAGTGGCGTCTGAGAGAGAGGGGGGGGGAGGAGGGGGTGAAGGCCAAGAAGCAACCTTCGTCCAAAAAAGCACCCCCACAACCATGTAACAACGTGCAAAGTGCAAACTGTCAAAACCAAAAAGAAATGAAGAGAGGAACAGAGGTAAAAATCATCCATTATCCAGTCAGCATCTCTTCAAGTGCGATCACGATTCCTGGACTGCCTGGAGGGTTGTGGTGCACGGGATCCTTCCCTGGAGGAGCGTTGCCCGATTTTGCTCCTCTTCTGCGGAGGTTTAGCTGGCGAGGACAAAGGGGTAGTAGGAGGGCTGAGCTCAGGTTGGGGGAGTTTAAACTCAGCATACCATTCCGGCAAGTCAGCACAAGGGATATGTAGGCCAGCACAAAAATCCGGAAGATCTTCAGGGATCCGAAGCAAAAACTGTCTCCCTTCCAATGTGGCTTGCAAAGCGAAGGGAAAGCGCCATTTATAAACGATGCCTCTCTCACGAAGGGCTTCTAGTAACGGTCGTAACGCCCGTCTGTTTTGCAGGGTTATAGGCGACAAGTCCTGAAACAACGAAATCTCCGCTTCATTGAATACAATCCGATCGTTTTTTCTGGCTTGACTTAAAATTTCCTCTTTCAGCTGAAAACTCTGGAGGCAGCAGATAACGTCTCGGGGAGGGGCTGAATCCAGGGGTCTAGCTCTCAAAGCCCTATGTGCTCGCACAAAGTCAATGGGGGAATCAATAGGGTTTTCCAGCAGGTTATTAAACACTGACCTCAGGGCTGAAGTAATCTGATCAGGGCCTACAGTTTCTGGGATCCCCCTCACCCGAATATTACTCCTCCTTCCCCTATTATCGAGGTCCTCCAAGTGTCTATTAATGTTAATTAAATGGACCGCATGTGAGGCTGCTGTAGCTTCCAGTCTGCGTACAGTCCTGTCCCGCTTGCTCTCAGCTTTCTCCAGGGTAGACATCTTTTCTGTGAGAGACAGCAAGTCAGCTTTAAGATCGGTAATTGCTGAGAAAAGCGTATTCTTAATATCAGACGCAATTGAGGTCATGTCTCCCAGTGTGAGGGGGTGGTTGGGGTTCCCCAGCCCGCTTACCGGGTCTTCGGCTGTGGACAAGGAGCCGTCGCTGAGGTCATCCTCCTCGCCTCGTGGCAGCGCCATCTTGGAAGGTGTGCTGCCGCCTGCTCGGGCCTGTGAGGTGAAAATGTCCTGTATACTTGTATACTCCGAGTATGGGGGGTCCCGGATTGACGGCGAGCTCCCATTCCCGTCCCGGTGTGGTGGCGAGCTGATTTCAGCATGATGCGACTTGAAATAGACCGAAGGGAGAGCTTACGGGCTGTGGGTCTCCTGGAGCTCTTGTCTCAAGCGGCCATTCCCGATGCACGCCAAGCCACGCCCCCGATTGTCCTGTACTCTAATGCCGCGTACACACGATCGGAAATTTCGGCCCGCAAAAGACAGATGAGAGTTTTACGTTGGAAAATGCGACTGTGTGTATGCTCCATCAGTCTTTTGCTGGCGGAATTCCAGCCAGCAAAAGATTGAGAGCATGCTCTAAATTTTTCGATTAGGAGAAGTTCGTATCAAAAAAATGCGATCGTCTGGCAATTCCGACGTGCAAAATTCCTACGCATGCTCGGAAACAATTTAAGGCATGCTCCAAAGCATTGAACTTTATTTTCTCGGCTTGTCATAGTGTTGTACGTCACCGCATTCTTGAGAGTCGTAATTTCAGCGAACTTTTGCCTGACCGTGTGTATGCAAAGCAAACTTGAGTGGAATCCCATCAGAAAAGCCGTCATATCTTTTTCCGACAAGAAATCCGATCGTGTGTATGCGGCATAAGACGTTATGGTGTACTTCTTGCACTCTGAGAAGAGCGTCATACTTTGAATTACCGTATATACTCGAGTATAAGCCGAGATTTTCAGCCTCTTTTTTGAGGCTGAAAGTGCCCCCCTCGGCTTATACTCGAGTCATCGCTGTCTGTCTGCCCGATCAGCGTGTCGAGCAGACAGACAGCGGCCATTCTAGGATTCAAAGGCCGCGCCTCCGTCTCCGCCTTCGCCTGTGATAGGCGGAACACTGAATTTCCCAGCAGTCTGTGTTCCGCCTATCACGGACGTCCTCTCATCCTCGTCCGTAGTATGAGGATGAGCGGACGTCCATGATAGGCGGACCACTGACTGCTGGGAAATTGAGTGTTCCGCCTATCACGGACATCCGATAGGCGGAACACTCAATTTCCCAGCAGTCAGTGGGAAATTGAGTGTTCCGCCTATCACCGACGGAGGCGCGGCTTTTGAATCCTAGAATGGCCACCGACGAAGAGCTGCGGGACGGGCCGGGACGCAGGCCGGGACGGGACGCAGGCCGGGACGGGACGCAGGCCGGGACGCAGGCCGGGACGGGACGCAGGCCGGGACGGGACGCAGGCCGGGACGGGACGCAGGCCGGGACGGACACAGGCTGGACGGACACAGGCTGGACGGACACAGGCAGGCTGGACACAGGTAGGCTGCACGGACACACACACACACACACACACACACACACACACACACACACACACACACACACACACACACACGGATGCATGCACACACAGGGATGGATGGACACACACGGATGCATGGACACACACACACACACACACACACACACACACGGATGCATGCACACACACAGGGATGGATGGACACACACACACACGGATGCATGGACACACACACACACACACGGATGCATGGACACACACACACACACGGATGCATGGACACACACACACACGGATGCATGGACACACACAGGGATGGACGACACACAGGGATGGACAGGCATGTCTCACCCTCGGCTTATACACGAGTCAATAATTTTTTCCAGTTTTTTGGGGGTAAATTGGGGACCTCGGCTTATATTCGGGTCGGCCTATACTCGAGTATATACGGTAATAAAAATATTGAAAAAGGCCCTAACAAAGAACAAAATAAACCAATATACCCCACATTTAAAGAAAACCCCATAGTAGTACCCCCTTAAACAAGAGTTCGATATACCCCCAAAATGATCCCCAAAATATCAACTTCATGAAACAATCGCCCATTTTTAGGGAAGCTTTACACCAAAACATGAAAAAGAAGTTTCACTATAGATAGCACAGCAGCTAAAAGGGACTTTGAAGCACCCACAAAATATAATTAAGAACAAAACAAAAAACCTCTATCATAAGGAAAACAAAACAAAAAGGAGTTGATGGCCCAAGAGCTAGCAATAAGAATTAAAGTACAATTTCCTAACTGACTCTAATCTCTCCCTTTGTTTTTGTTTTTTGTTTGTTTTTTTTAACCACTTCCCTACTGGGCACTTAAACACCCTTCCTGCCCAGACCAATTTTCAGCTTTCGGTGCTCTCACACTTTGAATGACAATTACTCAGTCATGCAACACTTTACCCAAATTAATTTGTTGTCCTTTTTTTCCCACAAATAGAGCTTTCTTTTGGTGGTATTTGATCACCTCTGGGGTTTTTATTTTTTGCGCTATAAATGAAAAAAGACCGGAAATTTTGAAAAAAAACGCATATTTCTTTGTTTCTGTGACAAAATTATGCAAATTATTATTTTTTATTCATAAATTTTGCCCACTATTTATACTGCTACATATCTTTGGTAAAAATAACCCAAATGAGTGGATATGATTTGGTCTTTGAGAAAGTTAGAGAGTCCATAAGCTGTGGTGTGAATCATACAAAATTGATCACATCTGATGTACTGGTGAACTATCTCACTTCTTGCGATCTGAACAAGCCAGGAAAGTACAAATACCCCCCAAATGACCCCTTTTTGGAAAGTAGACATTCCAAGGTATTTAGTAAGAGGCATGGTGAGCTTTTTGATGTTGTCATTTTTTCCCACAATTCTTTGCAAAATTAAGATTTTTTTTTCCCCCACAAAATTGTCATTGTAATAGGTTATTTCTCTCACGTGGCATGTGTATACCACAAATGACACCCACAAAAATTCTGCTACTCCTCCTGAGTATTACAATACCACATGTGTGGGACTTTTTCACAGCCTGGCCACATAGAGAGGCCCAACATGCAGGGAGTGTCGTCACATGTTCTAGGAGCATAAATTACACATCTAACTTGTTGACTACCTATTACACTTTTGAAGGCCCTGGAGCACCAGGACAATGACACGTGGTACTGTGACAGATGGCAATGATACGTGGCACTGATGACACTTATACATGGCACTGATGACACGTGGCACTGATGACAGATGGCACTAATATGTGGCACTGATGACAGGTGGCACTTATACGTGGAACTGATGACAGATGGCACTAATACATGGCACTGATGACAGATAGCACTAATACGTGGCACTGATGACAGATGGCACTAATATGTGGCACTACTACGTGGCACTGATGACAGGTGGCACTAATACGTGGCACCGATGACACGTGACACTGATGACAGATGGCACTGATAAGTGGCATTGATGACACGTGACACTGAAAACAGATGACATGTGACACTGACAGGTGGCACTGATGACAGATGGCACTAATATGTGGCACTGATGACAGATGGCACTATGTGGCACTGATGACACGTGGCACTGATGACAGATGGCACTTATGTGTGGCACTGATGACAGATGGCACTGACAACAGGTGGCACTGGGGACAGATAGCACTAACAGGTGGCACTGGGAACAGATAGCACTAACAGGTGGCACTGGGGGCAGGTGGCTCTGGGGAGGATGGCACTGGGGCGGATGGCACTGGGGGGGATGACACTTTTTTTTTTCCTTTTTTTTAAACTTATGGCTGCTGCCGCCGTTGATCTCTCCCTTCTCACACGCTGTCTGTGTGAGGAGGGAGAGCGGCGCTGAGAGATGATCTCATATGTTTACATATGAGATCATCTCACATTGGACATGCCGATCATGCTGTAAACGGCCACTGTGATTGGCCGTTTACAGCGATCTGTGACTGGCTGTGTCCGAGGGACATGGCCAGCACAGAACTTCCCCGATGCACGCACGCAGGAGCGCGCATTGCGGAAGTAAACGGCAGTTAGCGTCTGCTCTGTAGCCGTATTTCGGATATAGGGCGGGCGCGAAGCGGTTAAAGAAGTTTTTATTGCGCTTGTATATAAAGAGTATACAGAGTCACAAACAGATTTTTTTAAACATGCGTGAGCGGGCGCAGCCGCAATCTTTATTGAAAAATAAACTTATCAATTTAAAATATTTAAAAGATCATTTAAAATATCATTTTCCAAACCTTCCAAACATGAGGCCAATGTTTATATAGTAGATATCGTACATCGTTATTTTTTTTATCGAGTGTATTATACTCTGAAAAAAAATTTCAAGCTGGGATGGCGAGACAATGACCAGTGCCCAAGATGTAGGTCTACTGGGGATTTTATCCACATGCTTTGGAAGTGTCTGAAGCTATTTAGATATTGGATGAATGTAATAGAAGAGATTAACAAAACTTTTTTTTTTCTTTCAAAGTTTTTATTGGTTACAAAAGTATACAAGCAAGTAAGAAGTACAAACAATACCTCAAGATAGACATCAAAGACTGATCGACCTTTAGCGAGACAAATTTTATAAACAATGAAACAAGGCCTTGACCCCAGGGGGCCCCAACTCAATATAAATAAAAAGAGGGAACATAACAATAACAGTACATGCTGTATGGCTATGATAGTCCCTGGCTACACCAAGGTTAGGGGGACCAGAGGCCCTAGGGGGCCAGCCCAGCACCCCTTACAGGAACTTGCTGTGCAAGGCAAGCCCAACCCAGGCCCCCCCGCCCCCTCGCACCCAAGATAAAACCAGAAGGGTCCGAGGGATCAGTGAGGTTATAAAACCGGATGAAGACCTACAGAGAAAAGGCCAATAGACTCTTGAGACAAGTCAAGAAAAGAAAAAAAAAATACCGTTATCTTCAGAATCTATCATGAGGCTAAAATGCTATGAGTCTGAAAGAAGACGAAGACAGGGGAACAGTGGGGTGAAGAGACCCCGAAGAGAGTAGAAAAGACAGCTAAGGAAAGATAGAAATGTCTGATAAACACCCGGTGGGTAACAACACAAAAGAATCGCCTAGTATATTTGACTGGAGGAGGCGTTCATCAGGTAGAGGGGGTAAATCCAAGGTAGGGGAAGGAGAAGAGAGCCAGTCGACAGAGCCAGTGCCAGGACCTAGGCGCCCTATAATCCAGATTACTTTATATGCCAGTGATGAGGGAGATGCCCACATGTTGGGGCCAAGGTTCCCAAATTAATTTGAATTTGTCTTTATAGTCTAATAAAATGCTAGTCAATTTCTCCTGGGTCATAATCCAAGATATCTTATGTTTGACTGCCCGTAGGGAAACTCTGGGCTGTTTCCAAGATTTGGCTATGGTGACCTTGGCTCCAAGCAGCATAAAGTGGATCAAGATGTTAGTATACTTGCCCGTTTGTGGGATGGGGCCATTCAGGAGGGCCACTGAAGGGGTTCTAGGAATCTGAGTTTTTGTTACTTGGTAGATTAGGTTGAACATCTTCTGCCAGAATGGCCTGAGTTTGATGCATTCCCACCAAGTGTGGGCCATCGTTCCTACCATGTCACAACCTCTAAAGCATAAGGGGCTGGTCGAGGGAAACATTCGGGCCAATTTATTCGGGGTCAAATACCATCTGGTCAGTACTTTAATGTTAGCTTCGATCAGGGAAACATTCTTAATTCCCTTATAGGCTCTGGAGTAGGAGGAGAACCAGGACTCCGGTTTCCATTGAATGAGAAGATCCTTTTCCCAGGCTATCATGAAGGGTGGTTTACTGCCATTCTGGGCAAGAGCTTGGTAAATAATCGAGATTCCCCCTCTCTGATCCGTGGCTTGACCACACCAAACTTCATAATCAGAAAAGCGAGGAGGACCCGGCTTCTCCCTCCAGATCCCATTAAGGTAATGTTGAATCTGAGAAAATCTAAATAGTTCCGTACTGGGGAGTTCTAGCTTCTTTTTACAAAACTGCAGGGAGATAGGGCCGAAGGAGTAAAGAAATAACCAATTCGGTACAGCCCTTTATCCAACCACCACTTGAATGACTTAATATCCATTCCCGGAGGGAAGTCCCGATTATTAAAAATATGAGCAAGCGGGTGAGAGTCTGACACTAAGGATTTGTTTGTTTTAAGCTTATCCCAAAGGGAGAGGGATTGTGATAGGGTGGGCGAGAGAATGGGGGGCCTCTCCTTGGTGGGGACCCAGAGCAGGAAGTCTAAGGTATGTAATGGGGCAGCCTGTCGCTCTATATTCAACCATTCCGGTTTTTCAAGCCTGGAGTAAACAGTGGATAATTGTGCAAGTCTGGCCGCTTGGTAATACCAAAGCAGCCGCGGGACTCCGATCCCACCTTGTTTTCGCAACCTAAAAAGCGCGCTACAGGGCAGTCTGTGACCCTTCTTCCCCCATATAAATTGGGTTACCTTCCTCTGAAAAGATTTAAGGTGGTCAGTCCTGATGGCAATTGGCATTGCTCTGAATAGATAGAGAAGTCTGGGAAGGAGAGTCATTTTAAGGGAATGAACCCTGCCCAGCCATGAAAGACCATGCTTTGCCCAAGTTCGTAAGTCTAGTTCTAACTTCTTGTAGGTGGGAGGGAAGTTGGCCGAGTATAGTTGTTCTATTTTAGGAGTGAGTTTAATCCCTAGATAATCCAGGGACGTGTCCCTCCATGCAAATTCAAAGTTGTTCTGCAGGCTGCTTACTGTCTGCCCTGGGAGTGAAATATTGAGGGCATGAGATTTGGCAAAATTGACCTTGAGGCCTGAGGCCACTGAAAAGGTCTTTAGGGTTTTATAGAGGACGGGCAGCGAGGTGAGTGGTGAGGTGAGGAAGAGCAGTAGGTCGTCTGCGAACAGACCGCATTTATGAGATTGGGCACCACATGAGACCCCTTGTATATAAGGATTCATGCAAATGGCAATGGCTAGAGTCTCGATAGCTAGGGCAAAGATTAAGGGGGATAAAGGGCACCCCTGCCTAGTGCCTCTGGCTATGGTGAGAGGTTGGGAGTAGTGGCCCAACAATCAAATAGATGCGGTCGGATTCGAGTAGAGGGCATGTAGGATGCCCAGAAATCTGTTGCCAAATCCCCAATGTTCCATGAGCGAAAAGATATAAGACCATTCGATGGAGTCAAAAGCTTTGTGTAGGTCAATGGACAACAGCATACCCTCTTGTTTAGGACCCCCTATCCAGTTAGATTGAAAAACAGAAATGATGTCTACTGCCCTCCTAGTTATATCCGGCCCTTGTCTTCCAGGGATAAATCCCACTTGGTCCTTATGGACATATCTGCCAATAAAGGATGCTAGCCGGTTGGCCAGGATCTTAGTAAGTATCTTAAGGTCATTATTTATTAGAGATATGGGTCTATAATTTTCTACCTCCTCCGGGCTTTTATTCGGCTTTGGGATAATTGTAATGAATGCGGAATTCAGCTGATGATCTAATGGGGCACCTTTAGTGATTGAGTTGAAGAATTTTGCCATGTAAAGTGCTAAGGGGTCCACAAATGTCTTATAATATATAGCAGAAAGACCATCAGGCCCCGGAGCCGAACCCGTTTTGAGGGATTTCACTACCTCCCTTATCTCCTCAGTCGAGAATTCCGCTTCCATTACATCTCTATGGTCAACCGACAGTTTAGGCATGGGCAAGTCTCGGAAGAGGGCATTGCAGGCTTGACGGTCTCTTGCATGGTTTGAACTGTAAAGTTTGGCAATTTAACTGCGAAGGGAAAAGCCCAGCGATACTTGATCTCCTGGTTAGAGAGTGCCACGAGAAGCGGTTTCAGGGCTTGTCTCTTCTGAATGGTTGAAGGGGACAGGTCAGCAAAGATTTGGAGTTGGTGGCCGTGGCTGGAGACCTGTTGCCTCAGTCTCGACTGCTTCAGGACCTCTTCCTTTACGGCATAAAAGTGTGGCTTCACTATGATGTCTCTGGGGGAGCCATCTTTTCTCAGGGGTCCAAGGGCTCTGTGGGCCCTGTCTAGTTCCAGTCTATGTGAGGGAATATTTGGGATCAGTTCCTGGACAACTGTTGATACATCCGAAAAGGATTCAGGAAGGCCCCGGATCCGTATATTATAACGCCTGGACCTATTTTCGAGGTCGTCGATCCTAGATAGGGCCATATCTAGTTGCTCCTGAAGGTTTTGAATATGCGCTGCATTTTGGTTTGTGCGTGAGACAGTAATGTCCAGTTTACTTTCAAACGCTTCCATTCTAGAACCTAGGTTGGCAAAATCAGACCTCATGTCATTAGTGATCTGTGCTGCGGTGTTCGCCAGGCCCCTTTCCAGGAGGGCTGACAGTTTGATAAAAAGGTCTTCCTGCGGGGAGACAGAGTCCTGTGTAGGCCTGGGTGGGGGAGGTGTAGCCATGAGGCACGGAGATAAAGGCCCTAATGGAGACAAGGCATTATCTTCAATGTGACGGCTCAGGAGCGATTCTGTGGAGGCTGGGGACGGAGTCTGGGGATAGTGATGACTACCCTGGGCCACTTGTGAATATGACAAAGTTGCAGGGGTTAACACTTGCCTGTGTTCAGTTTGCTTGTCCCCTGTGGCTGTGTGAGGCTGTGAGGTAATCTGGACGGCGGCCATCTTGGTACACCCTCTCCGTTTTTCTTTGTGGAAATCCGGTCCCAGATCTCGTCTGGCCACCGGACCGGGCATCTGCGGGTGTTCCCGTCGGTGTCCCCGAAGCGAACGGGGTGGAAAGGAGCCGTTCGGGCCGGTGCTGTGGTGCCGCGAGCTATTATGGAGCAGGGGTGATGCGGAGCTCCCGGCTTAAGCTGCCATTACGGAGCGCTCGCGCATGCGCACTCGATTAACAAAACTTTTAGGATAGCATTTGGTGCAACGGTTAAAGTCTGCCTCTTGGGTTTGATGGAAGGGGGCAATGTCCCTAAAAACATTGTCGAACCAGTCTTGAGATGTTTATTCCAGGCAAGGAAGCTGATTGCTCAACACTGGCAAGCACATCTACCCATGACAGTGGAGTCCTGGGTAGCAGGGGTAAAATCAACAATAGTGATGGCCGAACGGTTCGCCCGGCGGTCGTTTCGCGGCGAATTTCCGACTTTCGCCGTCCGCGGGTTCGAACGCCTTTTTCCGTCGTTCGCCCCGGCGGACTTACGTGTTTAATGTATACAAGAACTTTAACCTTTCGTGACACGTTTATCATGTGTTACAGGACAACCAATTGAGACATGACAGCTCATGGACACTTGGACATTCCCCCTAACCTATAAATACACCCGATCCGGTGGCCATTTTACATTCTTTCTTCTGTCACTGTAGGGAAAGGATCCTGTGTGGAGTAGGGACAGAGAAAACGCTAGCTATTTGGTACACAAAAGTTCTTTTCAGGACTGGTATAGGTGTTAGGTCAGCAGCCTGAGTTTCTTTTGTCAGTTTAGATAAAGGGACAGAGCGCTGTATGCTGCTATTTTAGGGACAGCTCAGCCAGATTAGTCTTTCTTCATCATCATCATCATCATCATCATTAGCTGTTACTATCAGGTCCACAAAAGAGCTGTTCCAGCTAATCGTTCCAGCCTACTCTTTTTTGCCAATTTGTATAGGGACAGGCAGGAAGCAGTGTGTCAGGCAGTGAGGATAATTTTAAAGACTTGCTGTTACTATTAGTTCCACAAAGGTTCTTTTCAGGACTGGTATCAGTGGTACGGTAATAGGCTTGTACACGTATAATATTCTTTCTTCCAAATATAGAAAGAATATTATACTTGACTGCTGCCCTTCTGCTGCAGTCTGCTAATCATTCACAACTCACTTGTTCCACAAAGCTCTTTATCAGGACTGGTAACTTGGTCTGTCTAGGGTGCTACGGTACATAGGCTTGGGTGCGGTACAGTCTGCTGTTCTGTAAGGACCGCTATCGGTCCACAATACATAGGGTTGCCGTGCACTACTGCTGACCGCTGCCCTATACTGCAGCAGTCCTTCATTGGTATAGGGACTGACGTACAGTCTGCTAATCACTAACACACAACCTGCTTGGTCCACAAAAGTTCTTATAAGGACTGGTAACTTGGTATAGGGTGCTACGGTACATAGGCCTGAGTGCGTTACAGTCTGCTGTTCTGTAAGGACCGCTATCGGTCCACAATACATAGGGTTGCCGTGCACTACTGCTGACCGCTGCCCTATACTGCAGCAGTCCTTCAGCGGTATAGGGACTGACGCACAGTCTGCTAAACACTAACACACAACCTGCTTGGTCCACAAAAGTTTTTATAAGGACTGGTAACTTGGTATAGGGTGCTACGGTACATAGGCCTGAGTGCAGTACAGTCTGCTGTTCTGTAAGGACCGCTATCGGTCCACAATACATAGGGTTGCCGTGCACTACTGCTGACCGCTGCCCTATACTGCAGCAGTCCTTCATTGGTATAGGGACTGACGTACAGTCTGCTAATCACTAACACACAACCTGCTTGGTCCACAAAAGTTCTTATAAGGACTGGTAACTTGGTATAGGGTGCTACGGTACATAGGCCTGAGTGCGTTACAGTCTGCTGTTCTGTAAGGACCGCTATCGGTCCACAATACATAGGGTTGCCGTGCACTACTGCTGACCGCTGCCCTATACTGCAGCAGTCCTTCATTGGTATAGGGACTGACGTACAGTCTGCTAATCACTAACACACAACCTGCTTGTTCCACAAAAGTTCTTATAAGGACTGGTAACTTGGTATAGGGTGCTACGGTACATAGGCCTGAGTGCGTTACAGTCTGCTGTTCTGTAAGGACCGCTATCGGTCCACAATACATAGGGTTGCCGTGCACTACTGCTGACCGCTGCCCTATACTGCAGCAGTCCTTCATTGGTATAGGGACTGACGTACAGTCTGCTAATCACTAACACACAACCTGCTTGGTCCACAAAAGTTCTTATAAGGACTGGTAACTTGGTATAGGGTGCTACGGTACATAGGCCTGAGTGCGTTACAGTCTGCTGTTCTGTAAGGACCGCTATCGGTCCACAATACATAGGGTTGCCGTGCACTACTGCTGACCGCTGCCCTATACTGCAGCAGTCCTTCAGCGGTATAGGGACTGACGCACAGTCTGCTAAACACTAACACACAACCTGCTTGGTCCACAAAAGTTTTTATAAGGACTGGTAACTTGGTATAGGGTGCTACGGTACATAGGCCTGAGTGCGTTACAGTCTGCTGTTCTGTAAGGACCGCTATCGGTCCACAATACATAGGGTTGCCGTGCACTACTGCTGACCGCTGCCCTATACTGCAGCAGTCCTTCATTGGTATAGGGACTGACGTACAGTCTGCTAATCACTAACACACAACCTGCTTGGTCCACAAAAGTTCTTATAAGGACTGGTAACTTGGTATAGGGTGCTACGGTACATAGGCCTGAGTGCAGTACAGTCTGCTGTTCTGTAAGGACCGCTATCGGTCCACAATACATAGGGTTGCCGTGCACTACTGCTGACCGCTGCCCTATACTGCAGCAGTCCTTCAGCGGTATAGGGACTGACGCACAGTCTGCTAAACACTAACACACAACCTGCTTGGTCCACAAAAGTTTTTATAAGGACTGGTAACTTGGTATAGGGTGCTACGGTACATAGGCCTGAGTGCAGTACAGTCTGCTGTTCTGTAAGGACCGCTATCGGTCCACAATACATAGGGTTGCCGTGCACTACTGCTGACCGCTGCCCTATACTGCAGCAGTCCTTCATTGGTATAGGGACTGACGTACAGTCTGCTAATCACTAACACACAACCTGCTTGTTCCACAAAAGTTCTTATAAGGACTGGTAACTTGGTATAGGGTGCTACGGTACATAGGCTTGAGTGCGGTACAGTCTGCTGTTCTGTAAGGACCGCTATCGGTCCACAATAGATAGGGTTGACGTGCACCACTGCTGACCGCTGCCCTATACTGCAGCAGTCCTTCAGCGGTATAGGGACTGACGCACAGTCTGCTAAACACTAACACACAACCTGCTTGGTCCACAAAAGTTTTTATAAGGACTGGTAACTTGGTATAGGGTGCTACGGTACATAGGCCTGAGTGCGTTACAGTCTGCTGTTCTGTAAGGACCGCTATCGGTCCACAATACATAGGGTTGCCGTGCACTACTGCTGACCGCTGCCCTATACTGCAGCAGTCCTTCATTGGTATAGGGACTGACGTACAGTCTGCTAATCACTAACACACAACCTGCTTGGTCCACAAAAGTTCTTATAAGGACTGGTAACTTGGTATAGGGTGCTACGGTACATAGGCCTGAGTGCGTTACAGTCTGCTGTTCTGTAAGGACCGCTATCGGTCCACAATACATAGGGTTGCCGTGCACTACTGCTGACCGCTGCCCTATACTGCAGCAGTCCTTCAGCGGTATAGGGACTGACGCACAGTCTGCTAAACACTAACACACAACCTGCTTGGTCCACAAAAGTTCTTATAAGGACTGGTAACTTGGTATAGGGTGCTACGGTACATAGGCTTGAGTGCGGTACAGTCTGCTGTTCTGTAAGGACCGCTATCGGTCCACAATAGATAGGGTTGACGTGCACCACTGCTGACCGCTGCCCTATACTGCAGCAGTCCTTCAGCGGTATAGGGACTGACGTACAGTCTGCTAAACACTAATACACAACCTGCTTGGTCCACAAAAGTTCTTATAAGGACTGGTAACTTGGTATAGGGTGCTACGGTACATAGGCTTGAGTGCGGTACAGTCTGCTGTTCTGTAAGGACCGCTATAGGTCCACAATAGATAGGGTTGACGTGCACCACTGCTGACCGCTCACCTATACTGCAGCAGTCCTTCAGCGGTATAGGGACTAAGAGTTTTGTCACAGGGTCATTTAAAAAATGACATGCAGAGGAAGAGGCAGGCCCTTCCGCAGGGGTGGTAGGGGTAGGGCAGGAGCAACAGGCTTGAGCCAAAGTGGGAAGTTGCAGAAGGTGCGTTCAATTACTTTAAAGGATGCACCAGACTTGGTTGAGTGGCTCGCTCAGCCTTACTCTTCTGCACCCTCCTCATCCTCTCGATCTGCACCCTCTTCTTCACTCTCTGCTATGTGCACCCCCAAAGACACTACCACCAACAACACGACCACCACCACCACCACCACATACCTTCCGCTTGAGTCACTGGAATTATTTTCCGATCCATATCAAGAGGACATTTCTGATGCGCAGCCACTCTTGGTATTGGATCAGGAAGAGGAGGTAGCAACAAGCGCTACTCAGCAGTCTGACGCCAGTACCCAGATCAGCCCAAGGAGGAGGTTGGTCCCCGGTGTTGCTGCCTACTCTACTTATAGCGGTGGGGAAGGTGACGTTGATGATGACGTGTCTAGTGATGTCACGTGGGTGCCCACAAGAGAGGAAGAGGAGGGGAGTTCAGAGGGAGATATGGACCAGCAGATAGGGAGGAGAAGCAGCAATGACTTACATTGCACAGCAGGGACAAAGCAGACTGCAAATGTATCAGGAGCGAGTCATCGACCATGTACGGTCACATCTGGCGCTCCCAGGACACCGGCACATGGCTCCGCAGTGTGGGCTTTTTTTAACGTGTCCGCTGCTGACAATAGCGTTGCCATCTGCAATCTTTGCAGTCAACGCGTTAGTCGCGGTAAGCCCAATACTCACCTAGGGACGACCGCCTTAAGAAGGCACATGAGCAGCCATCACCGAGCCCAGTGGGAGCAACGGAACACACAAAGCCACACTGCAGGCTCTCACCGTCCAGCCTCGTCTTCTACTTCTCCTTCTCCTCTCTCCTCACAATTGTCCTCCACTCCACCTTCCATCACGCCAAGCTCACATTTTTCTGCAAAAAGGCAGGCTTCCGTGGGCCTAATGTTTGAGCGTAAAAAAATGATGACGCCGGATAACCCTCTTGCCCAACGGTTGGCGGCTGGCTTGTCAGAACTCATAGCCCGCCAACTACTGCCATATAAACTGGTGGACTCGGAGGCCTTTCGCAAATTTGTGGCCATTGGAACACCACAATGGAAGGTCCCAGGAAGGAAGTATTTCTCAGAGAAGGGCATCCCAGAGCTATATGGCCATGTTCAGCGGCAAGTGAATGTATCTCTGGCACACAGTGTCGGTGCCAAGATACATCTGACCACAGACACGTGGTCTAGCAAACACGGGCAGGGAAGGTATATCAGTTTTACTGCCCACTGGGTGAACCTTCTGACGGCCGTCAAGCATGTAACCCGTGGCACCCGTGTAGATTTGGTTTTACCGCCACGGATTGCATGCAGGCCTGACTCTTCTTCTCCTCCTCCTACTCCATCCTCCTCCCTCTCCTCCTCAGCTGCCTCCTCCTTTTCCGCTGCTAGCGTCTCTTCCACTGCACCGCCCAAGCTCCCCAGAACCTATTCCACATGCCAGGTGAGACGTTGCCATGCCGTGCTGCGTCTGTTGTGCCTGGAAGCAAAGAGCCACACTGGCCCGGCACTCCTTTCAGCTTTGCGTTCACAGGCAGATGAGTGGCTAACACCGCTCAATTTGACAGTTGGTAAAGTGGTGTGTGACAACGGTGCCAATCTGCTTAGCGCATTGAAACAGGGCAAAATCACGCACGTGCCGTGCATGGCACACGTCTTAAACTTGGTCGTGCAGCGATTCCTTGTCAAATACCCTGGGGTCCAGGACATCTTGCGGCAGGCAAGGAAAATCTCGGCCCATTTCAGAAGATCTTACACGGCCATGGCTCGCCTTGCTGACATTCAGCGGCGACACCATCTGCCGGTCAGACGTCTTATTTGCGATTGCCCGACGCGATGGAACTCAACCTTCTATATGCTTGATAGGCTGCTCCAGCAGAAACGTGCAGTTAACGTCTACCTGTATGAACTCTGCGAAAGAAACGGTTCTGGGGAGCTGGGTTTTTTTTCACCGCGCCAGTGGCTGCTCATGCGCGACACATGCAGACTTCTGCGGCCATTTGAGGAGATCACCAAACTGGTCAGTCGCAGCCATGGCGCCATCAGTGACATGGTACCTTATGCCTTCTTTCTGGAGCGTGCATTGCGTCGTGTCATTGATCAGGCTGTGGAGGAGCAGGAGCGGGAAGATGAGGAAGTCGCAATGCTGGATGAATTCCCAGGGGGGGCTACTCTATCTGAGACAAGTCAACAACAGGAGTCTGATGAGGAGTCAGAGGAGGATGGTGCCGGGGCGGATGAGCAGGAGCAAGAAGAGCATGCTTTAAACCTTTCTGGGATCCCTGTTGTGCGAGGATGGGGAGAGGAGAATGAAGAGGACGACATTATCCTGGATGATGAGCAGGAGCCAGGCCACCACACCGCTTCCACTTTAGTGCAAATGGGGGCCTTCATGCTCCAGTGTTTTAATAGGGACCCCCGTATAAAAAGCATGAGGGTCAAGGACCAGTACTGGGTGGCAACGTACTTAGACCCCCGGTACAAACACAAAATGGCGGAAATGTTACCGCCGTCGCAGAGGGCTGTCAGAATGCAGCACTTCCAGGCCTTGCTTCGAGAAATGCTGCATTCTGCTTTTGCGTGCGCTGGCAGAGGAGCAATTCCCACTCCCAGAGAAGGATTTGCGGGTACCAATCCAACAGCGCCTGCAAGAAGAGGCCGGTTTGAAGATGTGTTGGTGACTTCGGATATGAGGTCATTCTTTCAGCCGACCCATCGACAGGTGTCATCCGGATCCAGCATCAGGGAACGCCTAGACCGTCAGGTGTCCGACTACATTGGGTTAACGGCCGATGTGGACGCTCTGAGGAGTGATGAACCCCTAGACTACTGGGTGGGCAGGCTTGACCTCTGGCCAGAGCTTGCCCAATTTGCAATCGAACTGTTGGCTTGCCCCTCATCCAGTGTCCTGTCCGAAAGGACGTTCAGCGCAGCAGGGGGGATTGTGACCGATAAGCGTACTCGCCTAGCTCACCACAGTGTTAACTACCTCACATTTCTAAAAATGAATGAGGCATGGATCTCGGAGGAATTCAACACATGTGATCAGTAGACCATGTATATGTCTATAAACAATTTTTGGAATCAAGCACACAGACCTTCTTAATTCATTTGGCTCACTTCCCTGACCCAAAAAAGCACACCGTACTATATGCCCCTACCCTCCTCTTTGAAGAGGTTGAGCGGTGTCATATTTCTACTGGGGCTGCTTATTATGAGGGGTTCCCACCATCCCTGTGCTGTGCTGACTTCCTCCTGGGTGTTCTTATTATGAGGGGCTCCCACCATCCCTGTGCTGTGCTGACTTCCTCCTGGGGGTTCTTATTATGAGGGGATCACACCATCCCTGTGCTGTGCTGACTTCCTCCTGGGGCTGCTTACGGTGCTGCTGTCAGCGCTGTATGTCACGGAGCTGCTGTCAGCGCTGTATGTCACGGAGCTGCTGTCAGCGCTGTATGTCACGGAGCTGCTGTCAGCGCTGTATGTCACGGAGCTGCTGTCAGCGCTGTATGTCACGGAGCTGCTGTCAGCGCTGTATGTCACGGAGCTGCTGTCAGCGCTGTATGTCACGGAGCTGCTGTCAGCGCTGTATGTCACGGAGCTGCTGTCAGCGCTGTATGTCACGGAGCTGCTGTCAGCGCTGTATGTCACGGAGCTGCTGTCAGCGCTGTATGTCACGGTGCTGCTGTCAGCGCTGTATGTCACGGAGCTGCTGTCAGCGCTGTATGTCACGGAGCTGCTGTCAGTGCTGTATGTCACGGAGCTGCTGTCAGCGCTGTATGTCACGGAGCTGCTGTCAGCGCTGTATGTCACGGAGCTGCTGTCAGCGCTGTATGTCACGGTGCTGCTGTCAGCGCTGTATGTCACGGAGCTGCTGTCAGCGCTGTATGTCACGGAGCTGCTGTCAGCGCTGTATGTCACGGAGCTGCTGTCAGCGCTGTATGTCACGGAGCTGCTGTCAGCGCTGTATGTCACGGAGCTGCTGTCAGCGCTGTATGTCACGGTGCTGATGTCAGTGCTCTGTATTACGGTGCTGCTGTCAGTGCTCTGTATCTCCTGCACCCTCTTGTTTGCCTACCCTGGTCCCTGACCTTCCCTCTCCTCCATTGCCTTCATTAGCTCCATAGTCCTGAATTGTCAGAACAATTTCCCAAATAAAAAAAAAATGCTTGTAGTTATCGATCCCAAATTCACCTCATACATGTATTATGCTATTGTCCAGGTGGTGGGACTACGTGCTACCCCCTAATAATTACCCCGTGGCCGCAAATTCGACCTAAAGGTTTGCGAAATTCGCCTCCCATTGAAGTCAATGGAGCCCGCGGCGAACGGTCGTTTTCGCGAACGTTTGTGTCCGTTCGCGTTTCGCGTTCGCGAAACGTCCCGTCGGAAGTTCGTCCATCACTAATCAACAATAGGAAATGAGAGAGTGTGACTTTTATAAAACAGGGTAATCATAGTAAAGTTTATAAGATTGTGGGGAACTTGGCTGGATAGATTGGGGTTCCCCCCATAGGTGGAATAATGTTTCCAAATCTTGTTACGACCTCCCTGTCTGGGCTGTTTCACTTGATGTCTCCGCTCCCACTCCCCCGGCACCCGCGGATGACATTTGGAGTTGGTTCATTGGGATCGGGGGGGGGGGGGGGGGGTAGGTAAAGTAAGCTGAAAAACGGGTGTACAATAACCACTAGGAGAGGATAGATGGGGGGATGGGAGGTAAAGGGAACAGGGAGAGTGCTAATATATCTAATGTACTCGTTTAAAAAGAGATTATTTTAGATGTTGAATATGTTAAAAAGATGTTTCTCTTGAATTTTCTTTTTGCAAAATGTTGGACGATCTGTTTGTAATGTAAAATTAAATAAAACGATTAATAAAAAAAAAGATATCGTACATGGAGTTGCTTGTCTTGAGCCATGTTCTTTCTGTCATTTGAGAAGAGTATGGTAACTATAAGGCCGCGTACACACGGGCGGACTGTTCGCCCAACCTTGTCCGCTGAACAGTGTTTGGGCGGACAGTCCGCTCGTGTGTGGGCTTTCAGCGGACAGTTTCAGCGGACAGTTGGACGGACAAAGTCTTTCGGAAATTCCGAAAAACTGTCCGCTGAAACTGTGTTTGAGCGAACAGTCCGCCCGTGTGTGGGCCTGTCCGCTGTACTTTCGAAATGAGCGGACTGTTCCCGCTCGGAAAGTCCGCCCATTTCGAGCGCGTGTACAGGTAGGCGGGGCCCACGAAGGAGATGTCGCGGGCTCCGCCGCCTGGAATGGGCTTAAAGGGGAACCCCAACGCCGAAAAAAATCGGCGTGGGGGTTCCCCCCAAGTCCACACCAGACCCTTGTCCGAGCACGCTACCCGGCCGGCCAGGAAAGGGGGGCGAGCGAGCGCGCCCCCCCTCCTGAGCCGTACCAGGCCGCGTGCCCTCAACATGGGGGGTGCCTTGGGGAAGGGGGGGCCGCGCGGCCCCCCCACCCCAAAGCACCTTGTCCCCATGTTGATGAGGACAAGGGCCTCTTCCCGACAACCCTGGCCGTTGGTTGTCGGGGTCTGCGGGCGGGGGGCTTATCGGAATCCGGGAGCCCCCTTTAAGAAGGGGGCCCCCGGATACCGGCCCCCCACCCTATGTGAATGAGTATGGGGTACAATGTACCCCTACCCATTCACCTGTGAAATAAAGTACAAAAAAAAACACAACACATGGAAAAAGTATTTTATTGCACAGCTCCGGGGGTCTTCCGTCTTCGGGGGTCTTCTCGCCGGACTCCTCCGCTATGTGTGTGTAGCTCTTTTGCTAGCGGAGGAGTCCGGCTTTCTTCCTCCCCGCCGCCGGCCTCTTCTCCCGACTTCGGGGGTCTTGTCCCCCTCTTCGGTTCTTCTGCCGGGCCACCGCGCCTGGTCCGGTGGCCCGGTCTTCTGTCGCCGTCTTCCGTTCTTCTGTCGCCGCCTTCGGTTCTTCTGCCGGGCCACCGCGCCTTCTTGTAGCTCTTTTACAGGCGGTGGCCCGGTCTTCTGTCGCCGCTGTCGTCGTCGCCGCCGCCGCCGCCGCCGCCGCCGCCTTCCGTTCTTGTTCTTCTTCTTGTTCTTCTTCTTGTTCTTCTCCTGGAGATGTTGACTCGACGATCTCTCCGGCCGGAATGCCAGAGCCGCGCTGTGCGGTCACTTATATAGTGACAATGGGGCGGTGTCACATGGTATATGTCACATGGGTTGGTCACATGGTGACCCCGCCCCCTTACGATGTCATAGTCCCCATGTGACATCAACCCATGTGACCAACCCATGTGACATATACCATGTGACACCGCCCCATTGTCACTATATAAGTGGCAGCGGAGCGTGTCCCTGGCATTCCGGCCGGAGAGATCGTCGAGTCAACATCTCCAGGAGAAGAAGAAGAAGAACAAGAAGAAGAACAAGAACGGAAGGCGGCGGCGGCGGCGATGACGACAGCGGCGACAGAAGACCGGGCCACCGCCTGTAAAAGAGCTACAAGAAGGCGCGGTGGCCCGGCAGAAGAACGGAAGACGGCGACAGAAGACCGGGCCACCGGACCAGGCGCGGTGGCCCGGCAGAAGAACCGAAGAGGGGGACAAGACCCCCGAAGTCGGGAGAAGAGGCCGGCGGCGGGGAGGAAGAAAGCCGGACTCCTCCGCTAGCAAAAGAGCTACACACACATAGCGGAGGAGTCCGGCGAGAAGACCCCCGAAGACGGAAGACCCCCGGAGCTGTGCAATAAAATACTTTTTCCATGTGTTGTTTTTTTTTGTACTTTATTTCACAGGTGAATGGGTAGGGGTACATTGTACCCCATACTCATTCACATAGGGTGGGGGGCCGGTATCCGGGGGCCCCCTTCTTAAAGGGGGCTCCCGGATTCCGATAAGCCCCCCGCCCGCAGACCCCGACAACCAACGGCCAGGGTTGTCGGGAAGAGGCCCTTGTCCTCATCAACATGGGGACAAGGTGCTTTGGGGTGGGGGGGCCGCGCGGCCCCCCCTTCCCCAAGGCACCCCCCATGTTGAGGGCACGCGGCCTGGTACGGCTCAGGAGGGGGGGCGCGCTCGCTCGCCCCCCTTTCCTGGCCGGCCGGGTAGCGTGCTCGGACAAGGGTCTGGTGTGGACTTGGGGGGAACCCCCACGCCGATTTTTTTCGGCGTTGGGGTTCCCCTTTAAGCCCATTCCAGGCGGCGGAGCCCGCGACGTTTCCTTCGCGGGCCCCGCCTACCTGTACACGCGCTCGAAATGGGCGGACTTGCCTCCGCCTTATGTGGGCGAGTCCGTTCATTTCAAAAGTTGAGCGGACTGTTTGGCAAACAGTTAGTTGAAACAGTCCGCTCGTGTGTGGGCAAGTCCGCTCATGCAAATTTTGAGCGGACTGTTTGCCCAAACTGTTTGACGAACAAGGTTGGGCAAACAGTCCGCGCGTGTGTACGCGGCCTAACATGTCTCGTTTTACATTCATGAGCTGTGTGGTTAGTTTGCTCAAGATCATCGACTTCAGGTATGAGCATTTGGCGATAAGCCTAGAATGGGTGTCAAGGGGAGAATATGTGTATGTATTTGTAAGGGGTGGTGAGTGAGTGTATGAAGGGGAAGGTTCTGGTCCTCGTTTCTGTAAGTGGAGGGAGTCGAGTGATCCAGTGTCATTGTTTGTGGGGGTTGTGAAGGAATTATTTAGGTGGGGGGGAATAGGTTGGGGGATCAGACCCTAGTTGTTGTCATTTTAATCTTGCGGCATCTTCTGTCAGCTTAATCATTCATGTATTGTTTGAACTTATCGGTGGTCATGAGTTGTATCCAGCATGACCAGGTGGTGATGAACTTGGTGGGAGTATCCTTTGCTTGGTGTATTAGTTCTTCCATAGTCATAGTATTAGTTACGCAAGTAAACCATTCCTTTATGTTTGGTGGATTAGGGGATTACCATTTAGGCGGGAGGCACATTTTGGCTGCGTTGACCATGTACATTTGCAGAGATTGGTAATAAGAGCAGCTGGGGGTGGTAGAGTGATGGAGTAAAAACTGAGCTGCTGAAAGTTCTAGGGGGTAGGTGGTTACTTCAGTGATTATTTTGTGAATTTCAGTCCAGAAAGGTTGGATCTTTGGGCACGTCCACCAGATATGGAGTAACGATCCAATATCGCTATTGCATCTCCAACAGGTCCGGGGGAGTGACAGGTTAATTTGGTGTAGATTTAGGGGTGTTCTGTACCATCTAAATGTTACTTTGAAGGTGTTTTCTTGAAATTGTACATTTACCGTTCCCTTGTGGACGTATCTGTATATGTTTTCCCATGCAGCATCCGTGAGCTCAATTTGTAAATCTTGTTCCCATTTTTTATTCATCTGATGTCTTAATGGTGTTAGATCCGAGAATAATAATGAATATGTGGATGATATCAGATGACGCTGGGGTTCCTCACTTGTGCATAGAGCTTCAAATGTTGTTAGATTTCTAGACCACTGTGGTTTAGGTCTTGGTTTGTTGAATTTGGAGATACGTCCAGAAGGGAAATTACTCTTTTGCCATTTTTGCTGCTAGTTCAGCTTGGGAAAGGAAGCGGTTGTTTACAAAGAAACGTTCTGCTTTAACTGTCGGGTGTGGCCACCCCTCTGACAGGAAGGAGGGGTGTGCTCCAGGTGCAAGTTCTGGTTTCAGTCTGAGTGGAGTCATTGGACCGTTAGTGGATGAGATTTTATGTTTGTTGCAGGCGTTTCGGAAGGAGTGTAGTGTCAGATTGATAAGGGGGTGGAGAAGGCATTCACGGGGAGTGTGTCGGTAGTTTATCCACGCAGTTTATCTACGCAGTTTATCCACGCAAGGGCTAATGGAGATAGGGAGTGTTCTAAGTGGACCCAGTCTTTGTGTTTGAATGTACATTCCAATCAATAATCCTGGTCACTGACAATGCCCCCCTTGGGTTTGGGGGCAGTTAGTCGCTGGAATCCTAGCCATGGACGTAGCTTATTCCAAATAAACTCAGTGCAGGCTTTCAGATAAGCTGAGAAGAAGGTAGGAAGATCTCTCCCTTTGTAGTTTCAATAGAAATGAATGGTAAAACATGTGTGTATAGAAATAAAAATCATTATAAATACCCCCCCCCCCCCTTTTTGAATAATAATCACATACAGTACCCTCTGTTTCCAGCTGCAAATTGAGGTGTGGGTGGGGAGAAACATCAGTGCACTGATCTTCCCAGTGAGTGGCTGTGCAAGGGGAGGCATGTGAGGACAAGTCTGGTCTTTGGAGGAGCTCCCAGAACAGCTAGAGAACTGACCACTGTGTGTTCTCCTTCTTACTGTGTTTGATTTTTAATAGGAAAGCAGAGGGACTAGCAAGAACACTAGGGATTTCACATAAAGGAAGCAATACAAAGACAAAGAGAACCAGGCATTTTCTCATACAAGTACATGGTACAGCAGGCACATATCAGATATATGAAGTGTTGGATTTATATATGCTGTTGTTCTTAGTATGTATAATGTAGCTTCATTGTACCTGATGGACCTCTACAAAATAATAATAATATCTGACTTTTAGGTTCCGGTATCTCGATGCTCAGATCCCTGTTTACCTGGCAGCAGAAAAATGTTTGGATCTTCAATTTATGAATGTTGCTATGAGTGTGTCCCATGTCCAGAAGGAGAGATCTCCAACATTTCTGGTAAAATGTGTACTTGTTAGTAAGCTGCTTTTGGACTATGTAGAAGTTGCCATTATAGTTAAAGTGTACAGTGCCTTGTAAAAGTATTCATACCCCTTGACATTTTCCACATTTTGTCATGTTACACCCGAAAACTTAAATTTCTTTTATTGGGATTTTATGTGACAGACCAACACAAAGTGGCACCTAATTGTGAAGTGGAAGGAAAATGATAAATAGTTTTCATTTTTTTTTTACAAATAAATATGTGATAAGTGTGGGGTACATTTGTATTGCGCCCCCTGAGTCAATATTTTGTAGAACCACCTTTCACTGCAATTACAGCTACAAGTCTTTTTGGGGATGTCTTTACCAGCTTTGCACATCTAGAGAGTGGGATTTTTGCCCATTCTTCAAGCAAAATAGCTCAAGCTCTGTCGGATTGGCTGGAGAGCATCTGCAAACAGCAATTTTCAAGTCTTAATTCAAAAATAAAGTGTAGCGCTAAAAAATGGTGAATGAAGATACAAAAGGTGACAAGTCCTTAATCGTATAACAAAAAAGTAGAAAAAGTAACAACAGTGACTATAGATCCAAAATAAATGTCCACTGGTATCTGTCCACTTTGGAGGGCTTTATCCTCTAGCACCAGTTTGCAA
This sequence comes from Lithobates pipiens, assembly GCF_037356315.1. NCBI lineage: Eukaryota > Metazoa > Chordata > Amphibia > Anura > Ranidae > Lithobates > Lithobates pipiens. Next base: position 521,552,322 of record NW_027507718.1, read on the forward strand.
TCACAGTGGCTCCTGCATCAAACTGCTACGACATACAGACAAGAGGATGGGTACTCTTACCATGAGTGGTGGACACATATACAATACAGCAATGCATGTTGTGAGCTTCAGAGGCTATGGTAGCCAAAGATGGTGAATGCCCAGCTTGATGGTATCCCCCAAGGTATGGATTGGATCCATGTCCACTTCGGTCTGAATCCACGATTCCAGGCTGGCGGCTCCAAGGTGGATGGACAACCAAAATTGATCTCTCAAAGGTTAATCCGAGGAAGTTTGTCAGATACCAAACATGAGAGAGAAAAATATATGGAGGCGCTCCACAAAGTATAGATCAACCAATGAAGGTTTATTGAAATTTTAAAAACACCATAAAAATAATGGTAAAACATAGAAAAATCATGTGATAAATAAAAAGCAACATGAGAAGCAGAAAATGCTGGCCCTACGCGTTTTGACTGCAAAGTCTTCTACTGGAGCATAGCCTGACCACCCCATATTGCCACTATATATAGACTACACAATAATGCAATATTGAATAGGACCACCCCCATCATGGCTGACCCGGAAATGACCCAATTCCTACCATCAAAAATGTGTATAATATTATTGTACTAAATACATCCGCATAAACATAATAATAATAGACATATTAAAAGAATTCACCTTAATAAAAACCGAGGAAATGTAAATTTTAATACCACCACAAGTAGAATTCATATATAGCGGCTGGAGCGCAAGTGCCAGCAACATGTCCGCTCCGCTTGCGCTCCACGCCTCAAAGAGGAAACCAGAAGTGATGAAAATGTCACACATAGCAGTAAAAGGAATAAATAATAGAAGGCACCTCCTCCCCCTAAAGCAAAAGCGGGTGAGAAAAAGGCACTATATAGTAACTGAAGCACAAACGCACGGTGTCTAGTCTGTCCGGCGTGCGCTCTACGCCTCATAATGGAAAGGGGAAGTGGCGAGAACGTCACGTCCGCTCAGGCACAGGGATGTTTACCGTCACAGCCTCGTGGTGGACGCTGGAAGCGACAATATGCGTCACTTCCGCCCAAACCACCACGCCGCCGGTGCAAGCCTCGTTCTAGGTGTTGGGAAGGCTGGGAGTGACGTCACTCACTCCTTCCGCTCACACAACAAACAAAGGCAGTGTCTCCACCCAATCACATGGAAGATAAAGCCCTCTAAAGTGGATAGATACCAGTGGACATTTATTTTTGATCTATAGTCACTGTTGTTACCTTTTCTCCTTTTTTTTATACGATTAAGGACTTGTCACCTTTTGTATCTTCATTCACCATTTTTTGAGCTACACTTTATTTTTGAATTTGTGCTTGGACTTTGTGTGTTAGCAGCTTTATTGTGTGTATTTACACATTGGGAGTACATACTTCACATATGTTTGGTATTATATGTTTATGGTTTAGCGCAGTGCTTTCCCCCTTATCTACACAATTTTCTATTCTTGCCAAAGGTTTTCAATTGGATTTAGGTCTGTACTTTGACTGGGTCATTCTTACACACGAATATGCTTTGATCTTATTTCATTTCAATGGACAGGGGCACTGTAGGAGTTGTGTATACACCGCTCCTACAGCGCCTCAAAGATGCGGTTTGCAGGATTTTTTTTTGGTGTGCTGCCAGTGCACTGCTCCATCCAGGAGTGAGAGGAGAGGCTCTGTACAGGCGTTATGCAGGCGCTATTTTTAGCGCTATAGCGCCTGTAAAGCGTCTCAGTGTGAAAGTATCCTAACAGGCTTTCTTCTAAGATTGCCCTGTATTTGACTCCATCCATCTTACCATCATCTCTGACCAGCTTCCCTGTCCCTGCTGTAGAAAACATTTCCCACAACATGATTCTGTTCAGGGTGATGTGCAGTGTTAATTTTCCGCCACACATAGCGTTTTGCTTTTAGGCCAAAAAGTTCAATTTTGGTCTCATCTGACCAGAGCACCTTCTTCCACATGTTTTATGTGTCCCCCACATGGCTTCTCACAAACTGCAAACCGGACTTCTTATGGCTTTCATTCATCAATGGCTTTCTTCTTGCCACTCTTCCATAAAGGGCAGATTTGTGGAGTGCACGACTAATAGTTGTCCTGTGGACAGATTCTCCCACCTGAGCTGTGGATCTCTGCAGCTCCTCCAGAGTTACCATGGACCTCTTGGCTCTTCTCTGGTGAATGCTCTTCCTGCACAGGCTGTCAGTTTTAGGTGGATGGAGATGTCTTGGTAGGTTTGCAGTTGTTCAAAGCTTGGGATATTTTTTATAACCTAACTCTGCTTTAAACTTCATCCACAACTTTATCCCTGACCTGTCTAGTGTGTTCCTTGGCCTTCTTGATGCTGTTTGTTCACTAAGGTTCTCTAACAAACCTCTGAGAGATTAACAGAACAGCTGTATTCATGCTGAGATTAAATTACACACAGGTGGACTCTATTTACAAATCAGGTGACTTCTGAAAGCAATTGGTTCCAGTAGATCTTAGTTAGGGGTATCAGAGTAAAGGGGGCTGAATACAAATGTACGCCACACTCTTCACATATTTATTTGTAAAAAAAACAATTGAAAACCATTTATCGGGGGCGTGGCTTGACGCTGTTCCGAGATGGCCGCTTGATCCCTGAGCTCCCGTCCACGAGACCCTGCTACATTAGCACAGGCAAATGACAGTTTATCCTTTACCCCCAAATTGTGCCCCTCGTCACTCCAACATGTCGGCGGCTAGACCCCGCTCACCCCCGGAGCCTGATGCCCACCCGCACAGACAAATTCCGGAGATCTTCCGATCGCGGCCTACTAGTAGCTCCCGAGCCGCGGCCTCGAGTGAGTCGCGCTCGCACAGCAGGAGCCCGCTGCGCACTAGACCCGATGCAAGCTCCCGGGAACAGCCGGCGACTAGCCTAGACGACTTGCACAGTGTAGCAGCCGACATTAAACACACCTTATCCGCTACGATATCTGACCTGAGGGCTGACATCTATTCCATGTCGCTACGGGTGGACGAAATAGAAGCTGTGCAGACCCGCCATGATGCCTCCCTCTGCCAAGTGCAATAACTTACTGAGTCCCATGCTATACACCTGAGGGACATCAACAGGCACTTGGAAGACCTCGACAACAGAGGGAGACGCCGAAACCTGAGAGTGAGAGGCATACCAGAGTCCTTAGACCCTAACCTGCTGTCGCAAAGAGTTGCCCATATCTTCAATGACCTCCTGGAAAGACCTCCAGACACCCCAGTGGCATTTGAGCGTATACACAGAGCCCTGCGCCCTAGAGGCCGTGACACTGATCCCCCGAGGGACGTAGTCTGCTGCCTGGTAGACTTTCCTCTGAAGGAAGACATTCTACGTAAAGCGAGAGAAAGGAACCAGATTACCCACAGAGGAGTGAACATCAAGATTTTCCAGGATCTTTCTAACATAACCCTGCAGCGCAGGCGGGAGCTCCGACCACTGCTGGAAGTGCTGAGAAACAGAGCTATTCCATACCGTTGGAAGTACCCCTTTTGCCTATCTGTTTCTCACCAGGGTGGCATAGAAAACTTGAGAGTCCCGGAGGATCTTGACCATTTCTGTACCGCTCTTGACCTTCCCTCCATTGACCTCCCTGACTGGTACAGCGACTTCAGACTGCCTACTCTCCGCAGAGCAACCTCCATGGAGGGGGTGGACGAAGCTGGTAACTATGCCATCGGGAGACGCCGGAGACCTGACCACCAACCTCCTCTCCCTCACTCACCACAGAGGAATGCTACTCCACCAAGAAACGGCAGTCCCACGGCTTCGCCTGCCCACCGCAGACTCCGCCGTAGTTGAGGGAGCTCCGACACACTCTTCCATTTGTTGAATGACACCCGTTGTTAATAATGCTGGATCTCGTTACCATATAGGCCTGCGGACACAACCCATTAAACTTCTACACCCGTGGAGTATTTTGCTCCCCCACCGAGAACTTTCGTATGGCGACTACACTCCGATTATACCTACCTATCGTCGAATCCCCAGTTCAAAACCCAAAGACTCCCCACTCCCCTATACATGCGAGGACACTATTAGTCCCCTCTACTGGACAGTCCCCATATCGAAGCCTAGATGCACCCGCCTCGCTCTACATCTTTTGCCGTGATGCCTGGAATTCCTTGCACCGTCCCTGACTTTTCTCCCTTATGTTCCTGCTTTGAGGCCTTAAATGCTCCCAATACACTGCTGAGATGCCTCCAACTATTAACAGCTTCAGGGTGCTCCATGAGACTCTCGTAAGCCTCCACGTCATCCGGCATTCGCTTGCCACCATGATGTGCCCCCCTCAGCTCGCCTCAGACGGACAAAGCCACGGAACTGCCTTCCCCTTGGGCGGTATATCTGTCAGTCTTTTTCTCACCTCTTCCTTCCCCCCCCCCTTTTTTCTATTTCTCCCTAATCTTCTTTAACTACTTTTCCCTTTTTTTAATTTCTAAAGCTTAGATTTGTCTGCATGATTATGGTTTAAATCGTACTAAGCCGAGACCTACCATCGAGTCGGGAGTGAGGTATAGTGTAAGAATAGTTCTTAACCCCACGGTCCAGTGGCTATCATGTCATCACCCGGTCTCCTTGTCGGTTACCTTCCTACAACATGACCGGTTTCATGAGGCTTGCCCTCTACTCCTAATGGCAGTTAACTGCCTCATAATGCCCCCCCCCCCCCCCAATGACACGGGTAAGAATAGAACACCTTGGATACGATGGAACAATTGAGGGTGGAAACTGTGCATTAGAGGTATCCCAGGGTGGGCAGCCTAACTTACGTTCCTGTACGGAATCTTGCTATGCGCCTGATAAATGGAAGGAGTGCTCAGGTCCATTAATACGGGGATCGTACACAAAAGGCTGGCAGTGGCCACCAGTAATTGTTCGACATTACCCACTATACTGTGTACTCCCCAATGGGATATTCAATACCCATAGAAGTTGCCCAGCCCCTCACTCCCGGCTCTATGTTCTCCGCCTTTCCTCATAATGTTCTCAGGTATTTGTTACATATCACACGGGTGTAGTTGTCATTGCATTACCTTCCCTGTTTGCCTTGTGTCTGTCTCACTTGTTAAAGCATTATATTATGTCATTCTGATCCTTTGTTTATAGAATTTGTTAAGTTTTTGCTTACCTACCAGAAGCTATATCTGCACTCCTATGATGTACCCCACTCTAGCATTCCCCCGGAAATACAACTCGGCAGGCCTAGCCCATTCCATCTTTTCCACTGCCAGTATATGGCCAACCCCTCCCGCACATTCCTCACGAGCCCTTGATCTTCCCTCTCCTGATTCCCTTGAACTACTGCTCCCATCTACCATCACCACTTACCTCCTCACTAGCCCCAGACCTTATCGGTTGCCCCTGACCCTCAGGTTTCGCTGACCAGATACGGCACATTCAAATTCAATCGTCCTCTCTCTCCCCTATAGATCTCCCATCGTGGCTACTCTAATGTTGATTCTCGGTCCCTCACCTATTGCCTTAATCAATTGCCGTTCATCTGCTCCCTTAGGTCTCCTCGTGACGGAGATCTCCCGCATCTCGTGCGACCTCGCCCGCCACCCCCAAACAACGGACGCTGGTAGTCAGAGTTGACCCGGCCGGTGCCTCTCTCAGTGATCCGAGGGGTTGACAGGTACAACCCTTCCACCGGTCCCACACTCCCCGTACCCCTCCCCAGGTTCACTCTCCCCCTAACACCCCCCTCTCCCTCTCCTATCCCCTCCTCTCCCCCCTCCCCCCTTTTTTTTTTCTTTCTCTTCTCTCTCCCCCTCTCCTGAGGCCCCCCTCCCGGAAGCTCTTTAGCTCATCTTACCCCTCACACAATGTCACCGCCATTACAGAGCTCCAAGAATTTGTCACTGCAGCTTGTCTCCCTAAACGTCAAAGGCCTAAACACTCCAGAGAAGCGCCACCAAACACTGACGCTAATGCAAAAACTGAAGGCAGATGTGGTCCTCCTTCAAGAAACCCATTTTAGTGCTAAATCTACCCCCAAATTGTCCAATCATGCCTTCCCCGTAGAATTTCACGCTACATGTCCATCTGCTAAATGCAAAGGTGTTTCCATACTCCTCTCCAAGCACTTTGACCTCCAACTTTCGGATACCCTAGCAGACGATGATGGGAGATTCCTTTTTATCAAAGGAACATATAAAAGTAGAATGTTCACCTTCACTAATATATACAGCCCCAACTCTTCTCAAGTACCTTTCTTTCGGAAAGTGGTGCACAAACTACACTCTTTCATGGAAGGAATGCTGATTCTCGGTGGCGATTTCAACGCCCCCTTGGATCCCTTAATGGACACCTCCTCGGGATCCTCCAGCCTGACATTCCGTGCCCTCAAACAAATCAAGAAAAGCCTCCAGGAGCTATTACTTCACGACACATGGCGATCACTTTATCCCAAAGACAAAGATTTCACTTTTTTCTTCATCCCGCACAATAGGTATTCCCGCATTGACTACCTCATGGTTTCCCAACAGCACTTACACAATCTGACCAAAGCCTCAGTTGAACCTATGACGATCTCAGACCATCACCCCATCACAGCCCTATTCACTTTCCCTGAAAAGCTCGACCGGACCACCATCTGGAGATTAGATGCAAGCATTCTCACAGACGAACTCAGAGCAAACGAAATTAGGGACTGTTTAACCCACTACTTCTCAGAAAATGATACACCAGATGTCTCCCCCCTTACACAATGGGAGGCGCATAAATGTGTTATAAGAGGTTAGCCACGCTAACAGGGCTATTTTCGAAACTTAGGTCCCTTGAAACTCAACACAAGAGAACTCTTGCGTTGGATACCCATGCTGAACTAACGAGCGTCCACACCCAGATCCAAGATATCTTAGGATACCAGACGAGAAGGAGATTCGCCCTATCCCAGAAGCTTTTCTACGAGCATGGGAACAAGTCGGGCCACCTTCTGGCCCAAGCTCTGAGAGCTAAAACGGCTAAACGAACAATCCATCGTATACATTCTCCCACGGGTTCGGTCCTCGAGACCAATACAGATATAGCCTTGGAATTCGAGCGTTATTATACCTCCCTCTACAATCTCAACCCCTCAAATCCACAATCTCCAGACCCCCACAAACGACTTTGTGACATCCAGACGTATCTCTCTAAGCTCCCTCTTAAGACTATCCCCTCGGACACCCTCCAATCCCTAGAAGCCCCTATCTCTTCGGCAGAATGGTCACAAGCCGTAAAACAACTGAAACCTGGTAAGAGCCCTGGCCCCGATGGGCTAACCTCAGCATATTATAAATTATTCGCGGAGACGCTTCAAAACACCCTTTCTGAAGGCCTTCAATTCCACTCCCATCTCGAAATCCCTCCCCCGCGGTATTTTAGAAGCCCACATTACCGTTATACCCAAATCAGATAAAGATCCCACACTCACAAGTAGCTATAGGCCGATATCCCTACTTAATGTGGATGTGAAAATATTCGCTAAAATCCTTGCCAATAGATTCCTCCCGTTTCTCCCGACCCTCATATCTCCCGATCAGGTAGGTTTCGTCCCCGGACGTGAAGCAAGGGATAACACCCTGAAATCCATCAATATTCATCATCTGATCACGCAATCTAAACAGAAAGCCTTCTTCCTGTCCTTGGACGCGGTGAAGGCGTTTGACAGAGTGGCCTGGGACTATATGGAAGCGGTACTTACCACCTTAGGACTCGGCCCTCACATGACCAATATGATCATGTCCCTCTACTCCACACCGACAGCGCGGGTACAGGTCAACGGCACTCTGTCAAACGCCTTCTCCATCCGGAATGGAACAAGGCAGGGATGCCCCCTCTCCCCGATCCTATTTATTCTTGCGCTAGAACCTCTCCTCCAGACTCTTACCTTGAATAGTGATATAAAGGGCGTCCACACTCCACTAAAAGAGTTCAAATACGTGGCCTTCGCCGACGACATTTTAATGTATCTCACGGAACCTATCACCACCATCCCAATCGTCCTCTCAGAATTCCAAAAATTGAAGGCTATATATAATCTTAAGATAAACTTCTCCAAGTCTTACGCCCTTAATATTTCCCTTCCAGAAATACTCCAGACACAATGTGAATCAAACTTCCAGATACGCTGGAAAACTGATTCTATTACTTACCTAGGCACCCAAATCCCACGGAAGTTAACTGATCTGTATATGAAAAATCATCTCCCCATCTTGCATAAATTAACGACGGACCTTGAGAGATGGAACAAACAAATTCTATCTTGGTTTGGCAGGATCGCGGTTCTCAAGATGAACATTCTACCCCGCTTATTATATATCCTCCAAACAGTACCCATATAGGTCCCCCAATCTTTCTTCACAACTTATAACAGCATCTGCTCCAGGTTCGTATGGGGAAACCAGAAACCTAGAATCTCACTTAAGACTCTTTCTCGCCCAAAGCATCTGGGAGGCCTGGGCTTCCCAGATATACTTAACTACTACAGAGCGGTCCATCTGACCAGGATTGTGGACTGGAACGTCCAGGATCCCTGTAAAGAATGGGTTTCATTAGAAGCATCTTTTTCATCTATACCACTCGCCTCACTACCCTGGATACGACCTGCCCACATCCCCACTTCCGCCACCCTGCACCCCCTTCTGCATCCCACTCTGAAATGCTTTCAACAAATTTGCTCCCGTACAAAAATCTCCTCGATCCCCGGGCCCCTAACTCCGATCAAGTGTAACCCAGACTTCCCACCTGGCCTGTCTCCCGACTTTTTATCGGTTCACTGGACACAAGACAGATTAAATGCCTACCATATGTACGACAGAGGTAGACTCATCTCCGCCCCAACCCTTGCCAACATCGTGGCTAGACCACCTATTCCCCCCTGGACTTACCTTTTAATTGCATATTATCTGCAATCTTTAAACAGAGACTCCCAATGCTCCAGACCACTATCTCCTTTTGAGAAGCTTTGAACCCAATCAATCCCCCAAAGGCACTTAATAGCTCTCACCCACAACATGTTATGGGATGGAGAACACCCCGGATCCACTTTAGCTTGCAAACGCTGGGAGGAAGATCTCTCCCTGTCAATATCCGACGAACAATGGGGCTCCATTTTCCACACTATCCACAGAGGCTCCTCTAATGTTAGCACTCAGGAGAATAGTTATAAGATCCAATCGAGATGGTACCGCACCCCCTCACTCTTACACAAATTCGCTTCCAATACCACCGACATTTGCTGGAGGTGTCTCCTAGACAAGGGTACGCCACTGCCCATTTGGTGGTCCTGTACCCCCCTTCAGGACTACTGGAGAGAAGTATGTAGAATCACTTCCCAAATTACCACCTATAACATTGAGCCCTCACCGTCCCAATGCCTTCTCCATCTTTCGCCCTTACCTAGACGAGTCTACCATGGCTCCCTGGTGATGCATATGCTCAACGCGGGAAAACAGTGTATCCCCATTCACTGGGGGTCGCCCAGAGTCCCCTCCATTAAAGAATGGTTCACCAGAATTAACAAAACAGCCGAAATGGAAGAGCTGATTCATATTTCCAAGGACACCCCCTCGAAATTTAGCATGAAATGGGCCTGTTGGAAGCACTTCCAGACCACCACAACCTACGCAGAGGTATATAAATGAAGGCCTCAGGTCCACAGATTCGCTGCCTTTACCCTACGGGGCCTAATCTACTTTTCCAATATTGATCTTTTCGTTACAGAAACCGAGAGAAGGGTAAGAATTTAAGATACATATCCACTGCTCTGCTTCGGGGGGGGGGGGGGGGGGGTCATAGGAAAGGGGGACCCCTCCCCCCTTGACATGATCCCTCTGTACCTCCCTCCTCCCCCCCCCCTTTTTTTTTTCTTTTTTTCTCCTTTCCCCCCCTGCTCCCTTCCCCCGTCCTAGTCCAGTACCATTCCATCCCAAAATTGACGTACACACATGATAGCTCTCGTAAATACCACACGCCCCCAACAACACGTAGCCCTCCCCATCCTAGGAAGACCCCCAGCTGGGTTTCCCCTGCAAAGTCCCAATACACGCGCCAGCCCCTTGTTCTCACAAGGGTTGTACCACCATGCTATATTATTAGTCCCTTGACCCTCCCTTTAATCGATCCTCCCAAAGACCTTGGGGCAATTTCTTCCAGAGTAATATGTTATGGACCACACCTGATAGCTCATAGTCTGCTTATCCACCGGACGAGCAGCCTAGTCGACTCTATCTCCTAAAGAGATTTGGTCCTGTGAATTTCAGTTTGTTTCTATAATATGTACACTCTAATACTCTAATACTCTGTAACTCCGCTGATTTTGTATTCAACCTGTTGTTGGAAATATCTGTTCATTTGTATTTTTGAGCTTTTTCCAGAATAAAATATGTTTAAAAAAAGAAAAAAAAAAAATTTCAATGAAAACCATTTATCATTTTCCTTCCACTTCACAATTATGTGCTGCTTTGTGTTGGTCTATCACATAAAATCCCAATAATATACATTTACCTTTTTGGTTGTAACAAAAAAACGATCGCCTAGCACAGAGGCAGAACAGGGATCTACCAATGTAAACAAGCGGATCCCCATTCTGACAAGGTACATGTCAGAGATCTACTGATCCAGTAATCGGGAGCAGTGATCTCTGTCATGTCCCTGCCAGCCCATCCCCCATACAGCTAGAACACACCTGAGAAACACACGTAACCCCTTGATTGCCCCCTACTGTTAACTCCTTCCCTGCCAGTGTCATTTTTACATTTCTCAGTGCTATAAAAATGCACGGATCAATGTAATAATATCACTGGTCCCCAAAAAGTGTCATTTGGGGTCAGATTTCTCAGTCACAATGTCGCAGTCCTGCTAAAAATGGCAGATCGCCGCTATTACCAGTAAAAACAATAAAAAAATAAAAGTCCCTAAATCTATCCCAAGTTTTGTGCAAACCAATCAATACACTCCTATCGCAATTTTATTTTTATTTATTTTTTTCCAAAAATACGTAGAACAATATATATCAGCCTAAACTGATGAATACAGTAAATGTGTTTATATATATATTTTTTTGGGGGATATGTATTATAGCAAAAAGAAAAAAAATGTCACTCTTTGTTTATAGCGCAAAAGAAAAATGGCAGAGGTGATCAAATACCACCAAAAGAAAGCTCTAATTATGGGAAAAAAAGGACATCAATTTTGTTTGGGTACAGCGTAGCACAACTGCGCAATTGTCAGTTAAATTGACGCAGTGCCATATCACAAAAAATGGCCTGGTCATTAAAGGGGCAAATCCTTTCCGGGGCTGAAGTTGTTAAAGCGGAGTTCCACCCAAAACTGGAACTTCTGCTTTAAGGACTCATAACCCCCTGACATGCCACATTTGGCATGTCAATTTTTTTTTTTGGGGGGGGGGGAGCGGGTATTACGTTTTGACCCAGCTCTCTCTTCTGCCTAGGCGTCTTGAGCGGAAATTCGCCTCTCCCCTCCTTCCCTGCAATCTTCTGGGTCACGTCACAGGTCCCAGAAGATTGGTCGGCCATTTAGAAGGCGCAGTGCGCACCCGGCTGTGAACGGCCAGGGTTGTCGGGAAGAGGCCCTTGTCCTCATCAACATGGGGACAAGGTGCTTTGGGGTGGGGGGGCCGCGCGGCCCCCCCTTCCCCAAGGCACCCCCCAATGTTGAGGGCACGCGGCCTGGTACGGCTCAGGAGGGGGGGCGCGCTCGCTCGCCCCCCTTTCCTGGCCGGCCGGGTAGCGTGCTCGGACAAGGGTCTGTTGTGGACTTGGGGGGGACCCCCACGCCAATTTTTTTCGGCGTTGGGGTTCCCCTTTAAGTCCATACCAGGCGGCGGGGCCAGCGACGTCTCCTTCGCGGGCCCCGCATACCTGGAGACACGCTCGAAATGAGCAGACTTACCTCAGCGTGTGTGGGCGAGTCCGTTCATTTCAAAAGTTGAGTGGATTGTTTGGCGGACTTAGTCCGCTGTAATTAGTTCGCTCAAAAAGTGCCGTGTGTGGGCAAGTCCGTTCATTCAAAAGTTTGGACGGACTGTCTGTCGGATTATCTGACGAACTTAGTTGGGCAGACAGTCCGCCCGTGTGTACGCGGCCTAACATGCCAGAAAAGTACAAATACCCCCCAAATTACCCATTTTTGGAAAGAAGACATTCCAAGGTATTTAGTAAGAGGCATAATGAGTTTTTTGAAGTTGTAATTTTTCCCACAATTCTTTGCAAAATCAAGATTTTTTTTTCCTTTTTTTTCACAAAATTGTCATATTATCAGGTTATTTCTCACACACAGCATATGCATACCACAAATGACACCCCAAAACACATTCTGCTATTACTCCCGAGTACGGCAATACCACATGTGTGAGATTTTTACACAGCGTGGCCACATTCAGAGGCCCAACATGCACGGAGCGCCATCAGACGTTCTGGAGCACCCAGGCCAATTCTGACATTTCTCTCCTACATGTAAAAATCATAATTTATTTGCTAGAAAATTACATAGAACCCCAAAACATTATATCTTATTTTTTTAGCAAAGACCCTAGAGAATACAATGGTGGTCGTTGCAAATTTTTATCTTGCACGGTATTTGCGCAGCAATTTTTTCGAACGTGTTTTTTTGGGGGAAAAAACTGTTTTGTGCAAAAAAAAAAAAAAAAAAACAGTAAAGTTAGCCCACTTTTTGCATAATGTGAAAGATGAAGTTATGCTGAGTAAATAGATACCTAATATGTCACTCTTCAAAATTGCACATGCCCGTGGAATGACGCCAAACGTCGCTATTTAAAAATCCCCATAGGCGACGCTTTAAATTTTTTTACTGGTTATATGTTTTGAGTTACAGAGGAGGTCTAGGGCTAGAATTATTGCTCTCGCTCCAACGTTCGCAGCGATACCTCACGTGTGGTTTGAACACCGTTTTCATATGTGGGCGGGACTTACGTATGCGTTCGCTTCTGCATGCGAGCACATGGGGACAGGGGCGCTTTAAATTTTATTTTATTTAATATTTTTCATTTTACTTTATTTATTTTAGTTTTTAATTTTTTTTCCCCAAAAATAAATTTTTGATCACTTTTATTCCTATTACAAGGAATGTAAACATCCCTTGTAATAGGAATATAGGATGACAGGTCCTCTTTACAGTGAGATATGGGGTCAATAAGACACCGCATCTCACCTCTAGGCTGGGAAGCCTGAAATAAAAATTTAAATAATAAAAAAAAAAGATTCTGGCTTTGATCGTATTGGCAAGTTGGTAGAAGCACCGGAGGGCGGCGAGGGGGGGTGTCTATGGCTGGGTATTGCAGGGTATCACAGAGTATAGCTGGGTATCTCCGAGTATGGCTGGGTATTGCAGGGTATCTAAAAGTATGGCTGGGTATGGCAATTTATGGCAGGGTATTGCAGAGTATTGCAGAGTATTTGCAGGGTATTGCAGAGTATTGGCGGGTATTGGCAGGGTATTGCAGAGTATTGGCGGGTATTTCAGAGTATTGCAGAGTATTGGCAGGTATTGCAGAGTATTGGCGGATATTGCAGATAATTGGCTAGTATTGCAGAGTATTGGCTAGTATTGCTGAGTATTGGCAGGGTATTGCAGAGTATTGGCAGGTATTGGCAGGGTATTGCAGAGTATTGGCGGGTATTTCAGAGAATTGTCGGGTATTGGCTGGTATTGCAGAGTATTGGCAGGTATTGCAGAGTATTGGCTGGTATTGCAGAGTATTGGCGGGTATTGCAGAGTATTGGTGGGTATTGGCTGGTATTGCAGAGTATTGGCGGGTATTGCAGAGTATTGGCTAGTATTGCAGAGTATTGGCGGGTATTGCAGAATATTGGCAGGGTATTGCAGAATATTGGCAGGGTATTGCAGAGTATTGGCGGGTATTGGAGAGTATTGGCAGGGTATTGGAGAGTATTGGTTGGTATTGCAGAGTATTGGCTGGTATTGCAGAGTATTGTCAGTGTATTGAGGGGTTAAATGTCGGTGAGCAGCGATGTGGGCACTGCAGATGCAGCCCACAGCGCTGCTGACACCGATCTCTTCCCCCTCCGCTGTACCGATTGGTACAGAGAGGGGAGGGAGGAATCCATGTCATAACGTCATGACGCCGGTTTGTTTACAGGTGATCACTCCGTCATTTGGCAGAGCGATCACGTGGTAAACGGCCGCGGTCACGTGGACCCGGCGGTCACGGATGCTCTCGTGTGCGCACCCCAGGGGGCGCGCCAGAGCAGAATTCTGGGAGGCCGTTAATTAACTGCCTCTCAGAGTTAAACTCCTGAAGCCGTTAATAGGCTATGGGCCGGTTGTTAAGTGGTTAATATTGATTGGACCCTGGGCATAAAATTTCTGCCCCCCCATGCAGTTTCCCTCTCCATCTGCTCTGAGACATACAATAAATAGCAGCTAGACTCAAAATCTGTTTACTGAATCAGATCAGGCAGCAATTGAAATTGGTTGCCAGAGGTTACAGTGTGTCATTACCACTCACTGACTGGTTGCTAGAGGTTACAACACACATTACGGCTCATTGATTAGTTGCCAGAGGTTACAGCACATGGTTTCTACTGGTTGATTGGTTGCTAGAGATTACTGTACATCAATGCTGTTCACTGATTGGTTGCTAGAGGTTACAGCACATCATCTCCTCACTGCCTGCACACCATGGACTGGGGAAGTGAAGGACCCATTAATAGACAGAAAACTCCTAGGGATTCTAGGACTCCTGGGATCAGTGGCAGTGCTGAGGGGAGGGTATGATCAATGACAATGCTGATTTTTTTTTTACCGACTACCAATATAAAGAAGAATTTCAGCACTGGCCACCAAAGTAATAGGGGTTTACACTGAGCACTAATGTAATAGATGCATTCACAGTAACCACCAATGTAAGGAGGGATTTACACTGACCACCAATGTAAGGGGGATCTTCACACTGGCCACTAGTGTGAATGAAAGGATTCTACACCAAGCACCAATGTAATGAGAGGATTTACACTGACCACCAATGTAACTGAGACATTTAGCCTACGTTCACATTTCTTTGTGTTGGAAACGCATGCAAAATTGCTTTCCTGACACCACAGAAACATGATGCCTTTTAGCAGATACACAGCAGTGCCATTAATTGTTAATGACACCCCCGCGCATCTGCTGAGATGTGCCTTGGCACTGTGTGATTTTGAAAGTCCGAGACCTTCTTCCACATTTGTAGCACATAGAGAAGCCCATTGAAATGAATGGGTTGCCCTACACGTGACCTACATCTTTATCCACTCTGTCAGTACACCTTTTCCCTCTAAAACCCCCTGCTAACCTCTGTACCCCAAACCTCTCCAATCCCCCTCCCCTTTATCTCTACCTGTCTCCTCTGCTCATCTTTGCATCCACCTTCCTTACCTCCGTACATCCTCTCCTTACTCACCTGTGTACCCCAAACTGTAATTCCTTCTCTGCCTACCTCTGCACACCCCACACTACCCCCCCATACTAAGTTGCTTACCTTTGCAGATCAGGCTGATGGTAGACTTAATGACCACAGTTGGAGGCAGCACTTTCAAGCATGCCCCTTTACCTCCCCAGTGGGCAGCATTCAGGTTAGATGATGGTGGCTATGACCTCAGGGGACATGATATACATATGAATGCTGCCTCTATTTACATATGAATGCTGCCGGTCCACCACTATTTACATATGAATGCAGTTGAGGGTCTGCAGGTGAGTCATCTGTACACAACAATAGAGCTTGGCAGCATTAGTAACAGAACTTCACACTGAGAAATCAGGACTAAAACCTCAAGGGATGAAGGAATTTAAACTGGGATAGTTGGCAAGTATGAGGCAGCTGCTTTGGGTTATGTTGTTATATTTACTCGATTCTATTTTATTCCTTTTTATTCTATGCTCCACTTTTTTATTCTATTATTTAATTTTCCTATCTAATCTTTTCTATTTTATACTATTTTATTATTTTCTATTCAAATTCAAACTTATTCTATTTGAAATCCGAAATTAAAAAAAAATGGTTCATATTATTGGAAATGGTTATATTCTATTCTATTGTTTTTTTCAATTCTATTCAATTATTTTATTTTTTATTTTATTTTATGATTTTCTATTCTACTCTTTTTCTATTTTATTCAAATTTGAATTCATTCAATTTAAACAAAAAATTTCAGAGGAACCAATTATTTTATTTTCTATTCTATTATTTTCTATTCTATTCAAACTTGAATTCATTCTATTCAACTATCGTTTTTCGGAGCAACATTATATTGTTTCTATTTTATTCTATTCTATTTATTCCTCTCAAATTTATTCTATTTGAAATTCAAATTTCAGAAGGTGGTTATCTTCTTTCAATTTTATTATTTTTATTTTATTTATTTTTTTATTCTATTCTATTCCATTCTATTCTTTTATGTTCTATTATATCCCTTTATTTTATTTATTTATTTTGTTTAATTGAATTTAAATCGATTTTAATTTTCCAAATTCAATGAAACCGAACTCAATTCGACCAAATTTGGACGATTCGAATTGATTCGAATTACATTCAAAATTGCATTCAAGTTTGAATCAAATTCCATTAAAATTCCATTGGAAATTAAATGTATTCAATTTTAAATTAGATTTTTGGAAGATGGTTACTGTGTATCCTTTCTATTCCATTATATTCTATTGTTTTTTTTATTCTATTCTATTCTTTTCTTTTCTATTCTCATTCTTCTTATTCGGATTCAAATTTATTCTATTCAAAATTTGGAAACCTGTTATATATTTTTTTTCCTATTATATTTTTATATTTATTTTATTCCTTTTTATTCTATTCTACTCTTTTATATTCTATTATTTTATTTTCCTATATACTCATTTCTACTTTATTCTATTCTTTTCTATTCATATTCAAATTTATTCTATTTGAAAATGTAATTTTGTAAAATTGTCCAAATTGTGGGAAATGTTTCTATTCTATTGTTTTGTTTTTTGTTTTTAATTCTATTCAATTTTATATTACATAGTTACGTTTCTATTCTATTATTTTCTATTCTATTCTTTTCTATTCAAATTTTAATTCATTTTTGCATAGATTAATTTCCCTGGAGTACAAATCTCTCTCCTCCAACTTGTTAAATCATCTCGAGAAAGAGGCCAGGGACCAGAAATATAAGAAGCAGAAAAAGTATTCAAGGGATGTAGGGGACTATAAAAATGGTACAGTTTTTGGTTGGCAAAAACTTCTGAATACCTCCCCTCCAATGGACACGACTCCCCCTGTAGGTACAGAGTCTATATTTCCTTCCAGCTCTGTGTCGGTACAGGGAGGTCTAAAACAGTGGAATAGTCCAAGGAAGGAATGATTTATGTAGTAATGATTCCCAAGGTTCACAACCAATGGTACATTATTACAATCCCCATACCCCGAAAAACTCTACAAGAGGTAGGGGTAACCATCGGGGAAAGAAGGGAAGAAGAGGCCAATTTAAGGGTAATTCCTATAATTATGGCACTTATCCCCAATGTGAATACGATAACCAACCCTATTATCCCTCTCCATCAAGGGATCGGGATCGAACCCCAATATTACAATGCACCTCTGGTCTCCACTTATAAAAGGTTTTCTCCACTTAGGGACACGCGTGGTTTTTAACCCACGAGAAACAATTATGGGCCATACCCCTATACACAAAACCAGTGTAATTCAGATACCTATGTGAATCAGGGTTTTCACGAGGGCCCACACACAACAAAAAAAAAAACAAGTCCAGACCTAAGAGAGGGTGCAGAAGGGGGAGGAAAATACAAAGGAGGAAAGAGAAGAAGCGCAAGGTGTTTTCAATCTGAGCACTAAATCATTGACTCAGGAAGAGATATCGGTCTTAGATAAAGGCCTCAAATATGTGCCACCAAAATTAAATTTAACAAATTTAACACTTTCATTGATGTTCACAAGTTCATACGTAAAATTAATATTCAGCGGTACTTAGTATCAAATCCTTTTCAAATTAACTACCAGACTGGGACATCAGGGATTGTCCATTCCAGACTGTCTAATCCATCCCTTTTCATTCCTCCTGTTCCAGTGGCACCAGCTGTCAAGATCTTTAAAGATCTTGTGCTTAAAGATTTGGCCAAACTTCTTGAGAAACCTATTCGCCGTCAGCCTGTTTCAGACATGGGACTCAGATCCTTGTGTGACCGGAAGGATCTGGTCATATGTCCGGCGAATAACGGCAGTGGTATTGTCATTTTAGACGAAAAACAATATGAATTGGAAATGTACAGAATCCTCAGTGAACCAGGTACATATAAAGAATTGCCTAATATCACCAAAGATCATGACTAGTGATGGACCAACTTCCGACGGGACATTTCGCGAATGCGGACCGTGAACGTGGCCGATAGTTCGCGAACCGTAACGTTCGCGACGGGCCCCATTGACTTCAATGGGAGGCGAACTTTGCAAACCTACAGGTCAAATTTGCAGCCACAAAATAATTACTAGCTGTGCAAACATAGTCCCACCACATGGCCAATGACATAACACATGTATGAGGTGAATCTGGGATCGACAACAACAAGCATTCTTTTTTTATATGTGAAATTGTGATAATTCAGGACTGTGGAGAGCATGAAGGCAATGGTGGAGAGGGAAGGTCAGGGTAGGCAAAGAAGAGGGTGCAGGAGATGATCACCAGCAGCATGACATACAGCAATAACACCTGTACCGTGATATACAGCACTGACACCAGCACCGTGATATACAGCACTGACATCAGCAGCGTGACATACAGCATTGACACCTGCACTGTGATAGAGTGATCTGACACCAGCACCATGATAGAGAGCACTAACATCAGCAGGGTGACATAAAGCACTGACACCAGCACCGTGATAGAGTGATCTGACAACAGCACCGTGATAGAGAGCACTGACATCAGCAGCGTGACATAAAGCACTGACACCAGCACTGTGATATACCAGTCCTTAAGGATTAGCAGACTGTACTTCACTCAACCCTATATACTGTAGTACCCTAGACCTTACCAGTCCTTATAAGGACCTTTGTGGAACTAGTAGGTTGTGAATGATTAGCAGACTATACCTCAGTCCCTATACTGATAAAGGACTGCTGCAGCAGTAGGGCAGCAGTCAGCAGTAGTGCACCTCAACCCTATATATTGTGGACCTATACCAGTCCTTAAGGAATAGCAGACTGTACCTCACTCAACCCTATGTACTGTAGTACCCTAGACCTTACCAGTCCTTATAAGTACCTTTGTAGAACAAGTAGGTTGTGAATGATTAGCAGACTGTACCTCAGTCCCTATACTGATAAAGGACTACTGCAGCAGAAGGGCAGCAGTCAGCAGTAGTGCACCTCAACCCTATATAAATTGTGGACCTATACCAGTCCTTAAGGAATAGCAGACTGTACCTCACTCAACCCTATGTACTGTAGTACCCTAGACCTTACCAGTCCTTATAAGGACCTTTGTGGAACAAGTAGGTTGTGAATGATTAGCAGACTGTTCCTCAGTCCCTATACTGATAAAGGACTACTGCAGCAGAAGGGCAGCAGTCAAGTATAATATTCTTTCTATATTTGGAAGAAAGAATATTATACGTGTACAAGCCTATTACCATATCAGTCCTGAAAAGAACCTTTGTGGACCTAATAGTAACAGCTACTGATTAAACTGACTGTCCCTCACTGCCTCACACACAGCTTCCTGCCTGTCCCTATTTAAACTGACAAAACAGAGGCTGCTGGAACAATAACTTGAATAGCACTTTTGTGGACCTAATAGTAACAGCTAATGATTAAACTGACCGTCCCTGCAGCACACAGCGTCCTGTCCCTTTCTCTACACTGACAAAAGACATTCAGGCTGCTGCAACAATCACTAGCACAGCACTGCCTCAAACCTATATCCTGAACTACACCTAACACCTATACCATGATACTAGTCCTTAACCAGTTGCCGACCGCCGCACGCCGATGTACGTCGGTACAATGGCACGGGCAGGCATAAGGACATACATGTACGTCCCTTGCCTCCCGCGGGTCGGGGGCCCGATCGGGCCCCCGCCCGGTGCCTGCGGCGGTCGGTATTCGTGCGGGAGCGATCCCGGACGAGGGGACGGCCATTCATTCATGGCCACCCCCTCGCGATCGCTCCCGACGAATAGAAATCCCCGGTGACATCACTTCCTCTCCTGTAATGTAAACACAGGAGAGGAAGTGATGTATTCTCTCCTCCGTGTCGGTATTTTTCGTTCCGACACGGAGGAGAGCGGATCAGTAAGTTGCACCAACACTCACACACACAGTAGAACATGCCAGGCACACTCACACCCCCCCTTTACCCCCCGATCACCCCCCCAATTACCCCTGCCCCCCAGTCACAGTGACACCAATGTCATTTATTTTTTTTTTTTTTTTTTTTTTTGCATTGGTGTCATTTGTGACTGTAATAACTGTTAGGGCAGTTAGAGTTAGCCCCCTTTAGTTCTAATGTACCCCCCTAACCCCCCCAATAAAGGTTTAACCCCGTGATCACCCCCCGTCGCCAGTGTCACTAAGGCTGGGTTCACATTGCAGCGGTTTATGAGAACGAATGTGATTCGCACCGCACTGCAGTGCAAATCACATCCGATCTCTGTGCGATTCGAGTTCAGCCATTCGCCGCACCCGCCGCACCCGCCACACCCGCCGCACCCGCCGCAAATTCGCACGGGACCCTTTTTTTGGCCCGCAGCAGAATCGGATCGCATGGGTGTTCACACCATGCGATCCGAGTTTGCAGATCGCACTGCGATATGCGAACTGATCTGGGGGTGTCAGTAACATTTCACTGACACTCCCAGCAGTTCGCATAGGGCAGTGTGAACTGCCGCCGGGAGGCATGCGATGCGGGAACCCGCCGCGGATTCGCGGCGTTTCCGCATCGCTCCAGTGTGAACCCAGCCTAATAAGCGATCATTTTTCTGATCGCCGTATTAGTGTCACAGGTGACGCTAGTTAGGCAGGTAGGTATTTAGGTTCGCCGCAGCTTTTTATAGCGCCAGGGACCCCCATATACTACCGCATAAAGCCCCCTGATTGCCCCCTAGTTAACCCTTTCACCAGTGATCACCATATAACTGTTACAGGTGACACTGGTTGGTTAGTTATTTTTTTATAGTTTCAGGGCACCCGCCATTTATTACCTAATAAAGGTTTAACCCCCTGATCACCCGGCGGGTGTCATTTGTGACTAATAACTGTTAGGGCAGTTAGGGTTAGCCCCCTTTAGTTCTAAGGTACCCCCCTAACCCCCCCAATAAAGGTTTAACCCCGTGATCACCCCCCGTCGCCAGTGTCACTAAGGCTGGGTTCACATTGCAGCGGTTTATGAGAACGGATGTGATTCGCACCGCACTGCAGTGCAAATCACATCCGATCTCTGTGCGATTCGAGTTCAGCCATTCGCCGCACCCGCCGCACCCGCCGCAAATTCGCACGGGACCCTTTTTTTGGCCCGCAGCAGAATCGGATCGCATGGGTGTTCACACCATGCGATCCGAGTTTGCAGATCGCACTGCGATATGCGAACTGATCTGGGGGTGTCAGTAACATTTCACTGACACTCCCAGCAGTTCGCATAGGGCAGTGTGAACTGCCGCCGGGAGGCATGCGATGCGGGAACCCGCCGCGCATTCGTGGCGTTCCCGCATCGCTCCAGTGTGAACCCAGCCTAATAAGCGATCGTTTTTCTGATCGCTGTATTAGTGTCACAGGTGACGCTAGTTAGGCAGGTAGGTATTTAGGTTCGCTGCAGCTTTTTATAGCGCCAGGGACCCCCATATACTACCGCATAAAGCCCCCTAATTGCCCCCTAGTTAACCCTTTCACCAGTGATCACCATATAACTGTTACAGGTGACGCTGGTTGGTTAGTTATTTTTTTATAGTTTCAGGGCACCCGCCATTTATTACCTAGTCTCACTAGTGTACCCCTAAATTTAGGGGTGTCTACTTTCCAAAATGGGGTCATTTGGGGGGGGTTTGTGCCATCTTGGCATTTTATGGCCTTCAAAACTGTAACGCCCTTAGAAAGCCTGAAGGCGGTGCTTGGTTTTCGGGGCCCCGTACGCGGCTAGGCTCCCAAAAAGTCCCACATATGTGGTATCCCCATACTCAGGAGAAGCAGCAGAATTTATTTTGGGGTGTCATTTCACATATGCCCATGGCATGCGTGAGCAATATATCATTTAGTGACAACTTTGTGAAAAAAAAAAAAAAAAAAAAAAAGTTTGTAATTTTCCCGCAACTTGTGGCAAAATATAAAATATTCCATGGACTCAACATGCCTCTCAGCAAATAGCTTGGGGTGTCTACTTTCTAAAATGGGGTCATTTGTGGGGGTTTTGTGCCATCTTGGCATTTTATGGCCTTCAAAACTGTAATAGGTAGTGAGGAGTGAAATCAAAAAATTACGCCCTTAGAAAGCCTGAAGGCGGTGCTTGGTTTTCGGGGCCCCGCACGCGGCTAGGCTCCCAAAAAGTCCCACATATGTGGTATCCCCGTACTCAGGAGAAGCAGCAGAATTTATTTTGGGGTGTCATTTCACATATGCCCATGGCATGCATGAGCAATATATCATTTAGTGACAACTTTGTTAAAAAAAAAAAAAAAAAAAAAAAGTTTGTAATTTTCCCGCAACTTGTGGCAAAATATAAAATATTCCATGAACTCAACATGCCTCTCAGCAAATAGCTTGGGGTGTCTACTTTCTAAAATGGGGTCATTTGTGGGGGTTTTGTGCCATCTTGGCATTTTATGGCCTTCAAAACTGTAATAGGTAGTGAGAAGTGAACTCAAAAATTTACGCCCTTAGAAAGCCTGAAGGCGGTGCTTGGTTTTCGGGGCCCCGTACGCGGCTAGGCTCCCAAAAAGTCCCACATATGTGGTATCCCCATACTCAGGAGAAGCAGCAGAATTTATTTTGGGGTGTCATTTCACATACGCCCATAGCATGTGTGAGCAATATATCATTTAGTGACAACTTTGTGTAAAAAAAAAAAAAAATTTTTTTTTTTGTCATTATTCAATCGCTTGAGGCAAAAAAATAAAATATTCAATGGGCTCAACATGCCTCTTATCAATTTCCTTAGGGGGTCTACTTTCCAAAATGGGGTCATTTGGGGGGGTTTTGTACTGCCCTGCCATTTTAGCACCTCAAGAAATGAGATAGGCAGTCGTAAACTAAAAGCTGCGTAAATTCCAGAAAACGTACCTTAGTTTGTAGATGTGACAACTTTTGCGCAAACCAATAAATATACAATTATTGACTTTTTTTTTACCAAAGACATGTGGCTGAATACATTTTGGCCTAAATGTATGACTAAAATTGAGTTTATTGGATTTTTCTAATAACAAAAAGTAGAAAATATCATTTTTTTTCAAAATTTGCGGTCTTTTTACGTTTATATCGCAAAAAATAAAAATCGCAGAGGCAATCAAATACCATCAAAAGAAAGCTCTATTTGTGGGAAGAAAAGGACGCAAATTTTGTTTGGGTACAACATTGCATGACCGCGCAATTACCAGTTAAAGCAGCGCAGTGCCAAAGTGTAAAAAGACCTCTGGTCATTTACCAGCAAAATGGTCCGGTCTGAAAGTGGTTAAAAGAACTTTTGTGGACCTAATAGCTTGCGATTTGGGTCACTGAAGTCTCTCCCTGCTCCACACAGCAACCTCTCCCTATAATGACAGTAGAAAGAATGTAAAATGGCCGCTGGATCGGGTCTATTTATAAGTTAGGGGGAATATCCAAGTGTCCATATGCTGTAATGTCTCAATTGGCTGTCCTGTACCCCATGATTGATGTGTCATCATAGGTCAAAGTTCTTTTACACAGTAAACACGGAAGCCCGCAGGGCGAACGGCGGCAATAGTCCGCCGATCAGGCAGACCGCGAACAGCCGAAATTCGCCGCGAAACGACCGCCGGGCGAACCGTTCGGCCATCCCTAATCATGACCTTAATATGAAAAAAAAAAAAAAAAAAAAACCTTTTTTATACCTACAGCCCCACAAATACCCACCATATATTACTTACCCAAAATCCATAAAGACCCGGTGAAACCCCCTGGACGACCTATAGTGAGTGGCATAAATTCAGTCACATCACGCATAGGCCGATATATAGATTTCTATCTACAGCCCTTGGTTAGAAAAACTCCATAATATTTGAAGGACACAGGCTCCACTATTAGACTATTAGAGAATATTGAGGTACAGGATAACTACATCATAGCCACAGCAGATGTGGCGTCTTTATACACTTCCATACCGCATGAGAGGGGCATAGAGGTTGCCCACCATTTTTTGGGTCGCGAACACTCTCTGGCGCCCTTTCAATGTGAGTATTTGATTGAGCTTCTGGAATTTGCCACTAAACATAGTTATTTTTGGTTTAGTGAATGTTACAATCTCCAACAAAGGGGGGTAGCAATGGGGGCCAAATTTGCTCCGAGCCTTGCTAATCTTTTCATGGCTAATTGGGAGGAGGATGTCGTCTATGCCCAACAGAACCCATCATTGGTTCTTTGGGCTACGTACATAGACGACATTCTCCTCCTATGGAGTGGCACTCCAGATTCTCTTTGAACGTTTTTTGAATATCTCAATTCCAATGACAGGGACATTACATTGTCATATGAGGCCAATACGAGTAAGATATACTTTCTGGATTTGGAAATAGAGATGGTCGATAATCATTTTAGGTTTCAAACGTATTTTAAACCCACAGACCGTAACAGTTTCATCCCTATAGACAGTTGCCACCACAAATCGTGGCTGAGCTCGGTCCCACGTAGTCAGT
This sequence comes from Lithobates pipiens, assembly GCF_037356315.1. Lineage (NCBI taxonomy): Eukaryota > Metazoa > Chordata > Amphibia > Anura > Ranidae > Lithobates > Lithobates pipiens. The sequence goes on from NW_027507718.1 coordinate 521,577,223, forward strand.
TTCTCAGGCTGCGCCAAAACTGTACTGATATGGACACATTCAACACAGAGGCTAATATTTTGAGACAGCGATTCCTAGATAAGGGGTATGACAATAAGTCCCTAGACTCTTTTTTTTTTTTTTATACAATAAAGTTTTATTGATCAAATTCAGAAAACACAAAGATAACATCATAGTGCAAATCAATAAGCAGCCAATACAGGGCACAAAATGACCAGTAACAGTATGCAGAAACTAAGACAAATTAAAGCATAACATAACACAAAGTACCACCAAGCTTGTATAGGCTGTCTGATCATACTTGTTTCACTGTTATTTAATTGTAGTTTATTTTATGTTGTTTTAGTGTCTTCCATTCAAAAAGGAATAAGTGAGGAATAATTGAGGGGTTGGGTGGGGGATGGGAAAGTTGGGGGAAGGGAGACACAAAGAGAAACAAAGGGAGATAGAAGAGAGAAACATGAAGGGTAAAAGAGCAGAAAGAGGCGTAGTAAAGTAGACAGAGTTTACAGATTGGGCCACCCCACGGCCCTGCGAATCATCTCTCAGTCATACCAACCAGGGGTGAGATTCCATGCCTTAGGGCACGTCTCAATCTCAACCGCCGAGCATTCACCCTGTACTCAAATCCCAAAAAGCAGCAGAATACTTAAACTGGACCCATGGGGACCAAGTCTTGTGAAATTTATCCGCCGTGTCTTTAGCTGTAGCGAGCATCTCCTCCAGAGAGAAAATATGGTTAACTGAGTGTACCCACTCCCTGACTGAGGGTACTGTAGTTAGTTTCCAGTATTTAGGAATCAGGGATTTGGCCGCTATCAGCAGGTACTTAGACAAAGATCTGTTGTATCTGCCCAGCGGCATGTCTGATATGTGCAAGAGACAACACTCCGGTGAAAGAGTTAGCGTGGTGTTAGTAATATTGAGAATTAAATTGCAGATCTCGCCCCAGAAGCTAGCTATCCGGGGGCAACTCCACCAAACATGCAGCATGTCTCCCGCTGCCTCCCCGCAGCGCCAGCAGAGGTCAGAGGATGCCGGATACCAACTCTTAACTTTGGTCGGGGTGGCGTACCATTGTGAGAGTAATTTGTATGCGTTTTCCTGTAGCCTGGTGCTTATAGTGCCTTTGTGGGCAAGGATACATGCATTGTGCCACTGTGCATCCGTAAAACGAGTCAGGAGGGCCTTCTCCCATGCATCCCTAAATCTGTCCGTGTGGATCAGCTGCTGGAGACATGTGTACATAAAGGAGGTCGTCTTCTCCAAGGGGGCGCCCTGGAGGCAGATCTTCTCAAAGGGTGTAGGGTCCCTAAGCACAGCCTCCCTCCGCACAGGCGCCAGGAGATAATGGCACGCCTGCCTGTATTTCCAAAACGATAATGTTGCCGGAGGGAGGCTACCTATAAGGTCATCAAAGGGAAGAATCTTTCCCCGCCGTACCAGGTGTGAAGCTAACAACGGGGAGTCAGCAGTGTGTGAGAAGTCATTTGTGGACAGTCCCGGGGAAAAATCCGGATTGCCCCGGAGAGGTGTTAGAGGGCCAGGGGAAGAAGTAAAGTCATGGTGTGAGGTCAGCTTATGAAAAATCCGCAACGAAGCCCCAATGAGAGGGTGTTGTGATAATTCCCTAGGGCATCTGGCCTTCGGGATCCAAGGGGAGAATCGCAACGGAGATCTAGACACTCCCTCTTCTATTGAGATCCAGTCTTTGCTATCTGCATGACAGTTCCAGTCAACTATTCTGGCTAGATGGGTGGCATAGTAATACAGTTTGAAATTCGGGAACCCCATCCCGCCTGCTGCCTTTGGTTTCGTCAATAGGTGTAAACTAATGCGCGGTCTTTTTTGGGCCCATAAGAATTTCCAAAGTAAGGATTGTAACTGTTTAAAAAAGACGACTGGGAGTTCGATGGGCAAAGTGTGAAATAGGTAAAGAAGTCGTGGGAGTGTTATCATTTTAATGAGTGCGGCCCTTCCAAACTAGGGATGAGCTTCGTGTTCGAGTCGAACGTACGTTCGACTCGAACATTGGCTGTTCGTGCGTTCGGCGAATTCCGAACGTTTTGGCCGTTCGCGTCAAAATTCGAGTGACGCGCGCGCGGACCACAATGCACTGCGTTGGCGCAGTGCATTGCTGTCCGATGATTGGCCAAGCATGCACTGTGACCCCGCATGCTTGGCCAATCTCAGCGCCGGCAGCGAGGAGAGCTATGATTGGCCACAGGCAGGATGCCTGTGGCCAATCATAGCTCAGACTGTGTAGTGCACGCCCCACACTATATAAGGCCGCCTTTAAGGCCGCCTCCTGTAGTGTGTTACTTTGCATCTGAAGCAGTGGGTGTTCTGTGTACCTTCAACACAGTACACACCAATCGTTTTTGGCTGATTTCCTATCTTGCTGCTGTGTAGTGGTTGTTGTCTGTGCCCTGACCGCAGTATACACCACTATATTCACCTCACCTATATAGCTAGTGATCTAGCTTTAACCACTTAACAACTGCCCATTGCCGATTAACGGCTTCAGGGCGGTTGTTTAACTCAGAGAGGCCGTTAATTAACGGCCTCCCAGAATTCTGCTCTCGCGTGCCCCGAGGTGTGCGCACTCGAGAGCATCCGTGACCGCCGGGTCCATAGGACCCGGCGCATCACGGTAAACGGCCGCTCATAGCGGCCGTTTACCACGTGATTGCTCCATCAAATGACGGAGTGATCACTTGGAAACAAGCCGGCGTCATGTTATGACGCCTGTTCCTCCCTCCCCTTTCTGTACCGATCGGTACAGCGGAGGGGAAAGAGATCGGTGTCAGCAGCGATGTGGGCTGCATCTGCAGTGCCCACATCGCTGCTCACCGAATTTAACCCCTCAATTCCCTGCCAATACTCTGCAATACCAGTGCATACTCTGCAGTACCCTGCCATTACTCTGCAGTACCCCTCCATTACTCTGCAGTACCCCGCCATTACTCTGCAGTGCAGTACCCCGCCATTACTCTGCAGTGCAGTACCCTGCCATTACTCTGCAGTACCCCGCCATTACTCTGCAGTGCAGTACCCCGCCATTACTCTGCAGTGCAGTACCCCGCCATTACTCTGCAGTGCAGTACCCCGCCATTACTCTGCAGTGCAGTACCCTGCCATTACTCTGCAGTGCAGTACCCCGCCATTACTCTGCAGTGCAGTACCCTGCCATTACTCTGCAGTGCAGTACCCTGCCATTACTCTGCAGTACCCTGCCATTACTCTGCAGTGCAGTACCCCGCCATTACTCTGCAGTGCAGTACCCCGCCATTACTCTGCAGTGCAGTACCCTGCCATTACTCTGCAGTGCAGTACCCTGCCATTACTCTGCAGTGCAGTACCCTGCCATTACTCTGCAGTGCAGTACCCTGCCATTACTCTGCAGTACCCTGCCATTACTCTGCAGTACCCCGCCATTACTCTGCAGTACCCCCCATTACTCTTCAGTACCCCCCAATACTCTGCAGTACCCGCCATTACTCTGCAGTACCCCCAATACTCTGCAGTACCCTACTATTACTCTGTAGTACCCCGCCAATACCCCGCCAATACTCTGTAATACCCTGCCATAAATTGCCATACCCAGCCATACTCAGAGATACCCAGCCATACTCGGTGATACCCTGAAGTACCCAGCCATAGACGCCCCCCATCCCTCACCGCCCTCCGGTGCTTCTACCAACTCGCCAGTACGATCAAAGCCAGAATCTTTTTTTTTTTTTTTTTTTTTTTTATTTCAGGCTTCCCAGCCTAGAGGTGAGATGTGGGGTCATATTAACCCCCCAGATTTCACTGTAAAGAGGACCTGTCACCCCATATTCCTATTACAAGGGATGTTTACATTTCTTGTAATAGGAATAAAAGTGATCAAAAATATATTTTTGGGAAAAAAAATGTCAAACCAAAATAAATAAAGTAAAATGAACAATAAAAAAATAAAATAAAAATGAAAGCGCCCATGTCCCCATGTGCTCGCATGTGCCACACATGTGAGGTATCGCCGAGAATGTTAGAGCGAGAGCAATAATTCTAGTCCTAGACCTCCTCTGCAACTCAAAACATGTAACCAGTAAAAAAATATTTAAAGCGTCGCCTATGGGGATTTTTTAAGTAGCGACGTTTGGCGCCATTCCACGGGCATGTGCAATTTTGAAGAGTGACATGTTTGATATCTATTTACTCAGCATAACTTCATCTTTCACTTTATGCAAACATTGGGCTAACAAGTGGTTAATAATAGAGCTTGCAGTCAGTAGTGTTAGTGTGTGCTGTCTGCGTTCTCTGTACCCAGTACATACCGCTATAATATAGGGCAGGCCCCTACTTTCAAACATCCAACTTACAAACATCTCCTACTTGCAAACGCAAGGAGACAGCAGCAAGTGAGATGAAAAAAGATGGACGACAAAACAAATTATACAGGGGTGATAACCCTTCCCTATGTTTTCCAAAAAGCTTAAAGATATTTTTTTTGACTGGAGCTACACTTTAAAAATGTACCGGTTGAAAATGACAAACAGATTCAACTTAACACAACAAACCTACACAGTCCCTGTCTTGTTTGCACCGCCTGTATACTGCTGTTCTGAGTATATAGGGCCTGGGGGCCACACGCATTTCCTTTTTTTAATATGGGTACGGGGTTCCCCTTAATATGTGTACAAGACCCAAATAGGCTGGTAATGGGCAGGGAGGGCTACCCATGCCATTTTTCTGAATGATTTTCAACCATATTGCAGGAACCAGATATAACATTAAAACCGCAAGCAGTTTTAAATGGTGTTATTTCCGTTTAATGTCATTTTGTGCAGGGACTGTTCTAAACACGGGAAACACGTGGCACTTCACAGGCATACTATAGACACCCCCCAGGCACCATATTTAAAGGAATATTTCACTTTTTTTTTTCACTTTAATCGTCATTAAAATCAGTGCTCCCGCCAAAACGGTAGTTTTTAAAACTTTTTTTTGCAGTGACCCATGTCCCCTGAGGCAGGAGGCAGGTCGCCAAACCCTTTTTAGCACACTATCTTGCATATTAGCCGTTAAAATTAGCATTTTCCAATTCGAACGTTCGAGTCCCATAGACTTCAATGGGGTTCTAACGTTCGTACCGAACGCGGGGGTCGTTCGCAAGTTCTGGTGCGAACCGAACCGGGGGGTGTTCGGCTCATCCCTATTCCAAACCATGAAAAGAGGCCCCGCGACCACCTAGTCAGGTCTAGTTCAATCTGCCTCAACATGGGCTTAAAATTAAAAGAGAAGATCTTGCTTAACTGCAGAGTTTGATGCCCAGATATGTCAAGGCGTCCGTCACCCATTTAAATTAGGTATTCGATTGAGCCTGCGCCAACACGTCAGGGAGGAGCGTTAGATTCATGGCCTCTGACTTAGTATAGTTAATCTTGAGGTTTGAAATGTAGCCATATACCAAAAAGGCCTGCAACAGGTTTGGGATCGAGGTATGCGGGTGGGTCAGAAAAAAAACAATAAATCATCCGCATAAGCAGCGATTTTACAAATTCTCTGCCCCACGGGAAAACCTGAGATGGAGGGTGTGTTGTTAATCGTGCGAATGAATGGCTCTAGGGTGAGGATAAACAGAAGCGGGGAGAGGGGGCACCCCTGCCTTGTCCCGTTCCTAATCTGCACTGGATCAGACAGGGTCCCATTGATCTTCAATTGGGCAGTCGGATTTTGATAGAGGGAGGAAATCCAGGAAAGCATGCTGGGGCGTAGCCCCACATGAGTGCATGTAGCAAATAGAAAATCCCAAGCCACTCTGTCGAAGGCCTTCTCCGCGTCCGTGGACAGGAGCAGGCCCCCAAACCGAGCATTCTGACAGTGGGGGATTAGATTCAAAGCCTTCGTTACGTTGTCCCTGGATTCCCTCCCCGGCATAAACCCTGCCTGATCCGGGCCGATCAATTGGGGCAAAAAGTATCTCAGTCGGTTTGCGATAATTTTAGACAAAATTTTTAAATCTAAATTAAATAGGGAAATGGGACGGTAGCTAGCACAGACCGTGGGGTCCTTCCCCGGCTTGGGGAGCACCGTTATATAAGCTCCCAAAAAGGTCGTAGGAAGTTGATGGGGCTCTCTTAATGAATTGAGGGTTCTCAAGAGTGGTTTTTCTAACAGGTCCGAAAAAGCCTTGTAGTAGTGCGCCGTCAGCCCATCAGGGCCAGGACTCTTACCCGGTTTAAGGCTTTTTATCGCCACTAATAGTTCCTCCGAGGTGACCGGACCCTCCAAGGAATCTGCGTCGTCAGGAGAGAGTGTAGGCATGCCACTCCGAGACAGATAATCCCGGATGATATGGCCTCTCTCACCGAGCAGCCCCCCAGGTTTATGCTGAGGTGGGATATTGTAAAGGTCACTATAAAACCAGTGAAAGCTGTCGGCAATCTGATCCACACGGTTCGTCAAAGAGCCGTCCGCCTTCTTAATTGCCAAAATGTTATTGGCGAGGGCAGCCTCCTTAACCGCCCTGGCCAATAGCCTACCCCCCTTGTCGCCATGTTCATAGTATATTTTTTGTTTTAGAAAAAGGGTGCGCTTACTCTTGGTCTCTAGGATACCTTTCAGCTCCGACCTCGCCTCAAGCAATTCCTGGGCCACTAAAGTAGCCCGGGACTGCTTATGTTGGGACTCAAGCTGTGCAATTCTTGAGGTTAGGGCAGCTATCTGAGATTCCGCCTTCCGTTTACGGGACGCCCCTGTTCTGATAAACTCCCCCCTCATTACACACTTGTGTGCTTCCCAAATAGTCAGGAGTGAAAGCTCCTCCGAGACATTTTCTCGGAAATAATTACGGAGGGCGTCCGTTAGCGTCGGGAGTAGTTCAATGTCAGTCAATAGTGAGGGGTTCAGTCTCCACGTGCAGGGTCTAGGCCTCAAGTCAGAATGCGTCAGGGAAACCGAAACCGGAGCATGGTCCGAGAGTGTCTGGAGACCAATATGAGAGCTCTTGGCATTCAACAGATCCCGCTGCGTAATAAAGATGTAGTCAATACGAGTGTACTTATCGTGAGGTGCCGAGTAGCAAGTAAAGTCCCTACCAGTAGGGTTGAGAGTGCGCCAAGTGTCTATTAAAGTCAGAGAATGTAACACCTGTTTCACCTGTTTCAAAGTACGGTAAGTTAAGCTTGATTTACCAGTGGAAGTGTCCTGAATCGGGTTAAGTGGAACATTAAAGTCCCCCCCCCAGTAAAATGCAGCCCGTAGCAAAGCTCTTTAGTTCACCTACTACTCGCCTACAAAAGGATACGTGTGCACTATTGGGGAAATAAACGTTGGCTAGCGTTAAGAGCGTAGAGCCCCACATGCCCTTTAGGAACAAGTATCTGCCGTCGGGATCTGACAGCTGTTGAGTGACCTCAAAACCCGCCGACTTGTGGAGGAGAATCGAGACTCCTTTCGTTTTCGCTTGCGGGTTTGTTGCATGAAACACCCGTGGGAAATTTTTGTTAAATAACCTAGGAATTTGACTAGATCGGAAGTGTGTCTCCTGCAAATATACAAACATGGGTTTTACCTTATTCAACTCCCGGAGGATGGAGATGCGCTTTTCAGGTGTGTTTAAGCCACGAACATTCTGCGATATCAGAGTCGGGCAGGGGCCCAGCATCGAGTATGCCATGGTCGAGAAATCAAAACCCTCCGAGGGCGGCTCACTCTGTGGAGATAAACAAGAAGGAGAAGCAGTGAGAGATGACAGTAGAGAGAAAGGAGAAGGAAAGATGGGGAGAAATCAGGAGAAGAGAGAGGTACAAGGACAAAAATGAGGGTAGGATAAGGTGGGAGAACGTCCTGTACTCAGGGCATATCAATCCGGGTGAGTTCTTGCCTGCAGATCTCTGAGCTGCAAGCCGAAAAAAGAGCAGGGAGCGGTACACGCAGCAAAAACCTAACTATACTGCTATGCCCTGTTTGTGGATTACGTGGGAGGAACACCACAGAAGGGGTAAGTGTTCACAGTGATACCATGAAAATGGCCCCAGTTGTAACAATAAGGAGAATCCCTTAACAAAAAGGTGCATAAAAAGAAATAAAAAAAGAAAAAAGGGAATAATAATACAAAAACACAGAGTCACCATAGGGGAGACTCACAGACCCTAATTTAAAGCATAACAAGGCAAAAGAATATTTCCTGGCCGTAAAATAGCAGCCACTAAGTGGCGGGACATGCAACCTAGAACTGTTAACTCAGAACAGCCCCCAAAAAAAAACAAAAAAAGAAGAAAAAACACATCGTGTCCCTGGAAAACCTCTGGGCAATCACCAGCTAAAACGATCAAAAAAATTGGACAAAATGAATGGCGTTCCACTGGTCCCTCAAGCAAGGTCCCGGCTCCTGGACTGCCGTGCAGGAAACTGAAGGCGGCCCCCCGCTCCAGCGCCCATCCTGCCGCCTCTGCTCTTCTTCGTGGGGGGTTTGGCAGGGGAAGAGTGGGGAGAGCTGTCCGGGCTAGCGTCTTGTGGGGGGTTCCGGAACTCTGCATACCAGTCTGGGAGATGAACGCAGGGGTTATTCAGTGCTGCGCAGAAATCCGGAAGCTCCTCTGGGAGCCTGAGTAAGAGTTGTCTCCCATTAAAAGTAACCTGTAGGGCAAACGGAAAGCGCCATTTGTAAACAATGCCCCTCTCTTGCAATACTTCCAAGAGATGACGTAAGGCCCTCCTGTTTTGCAGGGTGATGGGTGACAAGTCCTGAAAAAGTGCCAACTCACTATCATTGAATTGGATACGGTCATTCTTCCTTGCTTGGCTGAGAATCTCCTCCTTCAGATGAAAGTTCTGGAGGCAGCATATGATGTCTCTCGGTGGGGCTGTGTCTGACGGTCTCGCTCGCAGGGCCCTGTGCGCCCGTACAAATTCAATAGGGGTATCGGCCGGGTTCTCCAGCAGGTTGTTGAATATGGAGCGTAGGGCCGAGGGTATCTGGTCGGGGGCCACCGCCTCTGGAACCCCCCTCACTCGAATGTTACACCGCCGACCCCTGTTATCGAGGTCTTCAAGGTGCCTGTTGATGGAAATTAAGTGTGCAGTATGTGAGGCCGTTGTAGCTTCCAGTCTGTGTACCGCCTTGCCTCTCCTATCCTCAGCCCTCTCCATGGTGGCCATTTTTTCATTCAGTGAGAGGAGGTCAGCTTTAAGGTCGGTAATAGCAGAGAACAGGGTATTCTTAATGTCTGATGCTATGGCGGTCATGTCGCCCAGCGTTAGAGGGTGGTCAGGGTTGCCGTTCCTGCTTACCAGGTCGTCCGCGGTACCTTGGGAACCGTCGCTCATCTCCTCCTCGTCGCCTCGTGGCTGCGCCATCTTGCGCGGAGTGGAACGGTCAGAGCGGGCCTGCATAAGGAACAAGTCCTGTATATTGCGGATTGTCGCCGCGATCTAGTCCCCGGGTTGTGCCGAGCTTGCTTGCTCATTTTCAGCGTCTGATTCGGCCAGGAAAGACGTTAACGGGCTGTGAGTCTCCAGGAGCTCCTCACTAAGCGGCCATTCCTTCCGCGCGCCAAGCCACGCCCCAGGAAGTCTCTACTTGTAGTTAAACCTAAACAAGAACCTGATGTGAATTTTAAATGGACCATGTTGACAACATTTTCAACACAATATAAACAAATTAAAACTATTGTTAACAGACACTGGGATGATCTTAAAAATTACACCATTCTTGGTACATCATTACTGGAGCAGGCCAAGATTATTTTTAGGGGAGCACCCTCCCTGCAAAACCGCATAACACCAAACATTGTGAATCTGCCCTTCTTTTTTCATGATTTAATAGGCTATTTTCTGGTTAAGAAATGTTTTGTATGCCAAAAAAACACTTTGGGGAGACGTAAGACCTTAGAATTTACATCAACAGTAACCAAGAAGAAGTACAAGATCAAACAATTTTGCACTTGCAGCACTAAATATGTTGTATACTTGATAACCTGCCCTTGTGGCAAACAATACGTTGGCCGTAGAATCAGGATGTTTTCAGTGAGAGTGGGCGAACCCATTGCCCTCATTAAAAGTAGGGATTCTAAGCACACTGTCCCCAGACACTGATTCTAAGCACACTGTCCCCATAACATTAATCCATCAGCTCTCAATTTCTTGCTATAGATAAGTATGTCCCTCTGTGGCATGGGGGTGCTATGACCAGAGGTGTGTCTCGTTTAGAGACATTTTGGATCTATGAGCTCCAGTCCCACTCCCCTTTCGGAATTAATGTGGAGTGGGACAGCAACACCTTTATTAACCACTACAATACAGGGCACCTTCACCCCCTTCCTTCCCAGCCCAATTTTCAGCTTTCATCGCTCTAGCGCTTTCAATGACAATTGCGCGGTCATGCTACACTGTACCCAAATGAAATTGTTATCATTTTGTTCGCACAAATAGAGTTTTATTTTGGTGTTATTTATTCAAGACTGCGTTTTTAATTTTTTGAGATATAAGCGCAAAAAAAGCAGAAATTTGGAAAAAAAACAATATTTTCTTTTTTTTCTTTGAAAATAAATCCAATAAAATCAAATTTTGTCATAAATTTAAGCCAAAATGTATTCTGCTACATGTTTTTGGTAAAAAAAAATTCCGTTAAGTGTATAATAATTGGTTTGTGTGATCAGGGACATATGTATGCAAATGATCATGTACATATGTGTGCAGGTGATCACGTACATATGTGTGCAGATAATCATTGGGACATGTGATTTTAGTGGGACATATGTGGGGGACATGTTTTTATTATTAGGGACATGTGTTTTTATTATTTGGGGACATGTATGTTTTGGGGACATGTGTGTTTTGGGGACATATGTGGGGACTGTGTTTGTACTGTGTGGTGTGTTGTGTGTTGACACTAGACTGATGATCAGTGAGTAAAAAGCTGTAAAAAACAGCTCATACTCACTGATCATCAGCCGGCTGCAGCGTTGTGCTCTCCTCTCCTCAGCGATGACTTCCATGTGAAGAGAGGAGAGCCGATTGCCTAGCAACCGGCTGTTTGTTTACATCACATGACGGCCGTGATTGGACACGGCCGTCATGTGATCAGGAGGGCCAATCACAGAGCCCTCCTGCCGATCTGAGATGTGCCGTATCTGGGTGACACGAGCACATCGGGATCGCGCCGCTGTGCGGGCACGCGCGCGCGCGATCCCGCTACTTCTGAAGGACATTCCTCCTGAATGTCTTATCAGGAGTAGACGGCTCCCACCCGGCCGTATATATGCATTGGCCGGGTGGGAAGTGGTTAATGAATCCTAGGAGCTTCAATTGGCATTGCTATTTTCATCAATTAATCACTAAGGATTTTTCCTTTTGAGTTTATTTTATTTTATTTTTATGTTTATTTTCATAAGCTATCAGATATCATATATAATATATTGGTGGGTATTCATGTATTGGGTCAATCTATATATTTTTACTTTTTTATTTTAGTCATCTGATTTGTATTTAACGATAATATGTGCATTTAACTTCTAAGTCTGTGTATACGTGACCATTGTGGTAGGTGTATTGTGGTTGGGCCCCTTTAAGAGAATCTATCTCGAACTATTGTCCAAAAAGATTTTTTATAAACAAGTTTTTTTTTTTTTTTGACCTGTAGCATGGTTGGGCCCTCTACTGAGTTGTGGGGCATAAAAATGAATGAACTGTATTTTAACATTACAATAAAGTTTAAAGAAAAAAAGTACAAAGTGTGATGTGTGTGTGTGTGTGTGTGTGTGTGTGTGTGTGTGTGTGTGTGTGTGTGTGTGTGTGTGTGTGTGTGTGTGTGTGTGTGTGTGTGTGTGTGTGTGTGTGTGCGGGGGGGGGGGGGGGGCAATGTGCACAGGAGGCTGCGATGTGGAGAATATCATGTGGAGTCATAGCACCAATATGAGACTAGGACCTCCGCTGGAAGAATTTTTTTCCAACCAGACCCCACATGAATTTTAATTCAGTACCCCTGATATAAAGTAGAACAGCTAATGGCCAGTGAAGAGGGGGTGTTTGGGTGGCTATCGGGGTTGGCTGGCTGGGGGGGGGAGACCTGTCATCTACACTGCCCATCACCTCACTTCATAGTGCGCAACCCTGCTCAGCCTCAGCGTCGCTGCATTGCTGAAAGGCAGTCAATGGCTGTGCAGTAAGGATGAGCCGAACACCCCTCGGTTTCGGTTCGCACCAGAACCTGCGAACAGACCTAAAACAGACCTAAACTTTGTGTGAACTTTAGAACCCTATTAAAGTCTATTGGACTCGAACTTTCAATATCTAAAGTGCTAATTTTAAAGGCTAATATGCAAGTTATTGTCCTAAAAAGTGTTTGGGGACCTGGGTCCTGCCCCAGAGAACATGTATCAATGCAAAAAAAAAGTTTTAAAAATGGCAGTTATTTCTGGAGCACTGATTTTAATAATGCTTAAAGTGAAACAATAAAAGTATAATATTCCTCTAAATTTTATACCTGGGGGTGTGTATAGTATGCCTGTAAAGGGGCACATGTTTCCCGTGCTTACAACTGTCCCTGCAAGTGTCATTTCTGCAGGAAAAAAAGTAATTTAAAATCACTTGCGGCTATAATGAATTGTCACTCCCAATAATACAGAGAAGTCATTGAAAGTCATTGATAAAAAAAAAAGTGCGGGGTTCCACCAAATTCAATTACCCTTCAGGTCTGGTATGGATATTAAGGGGAACCCTGCGTCAATTGTAAAAAAAAAAATAATACGTGGGGTTCCACCTAAATTTCCATACCAGACCCTTTATCCGAGCACGCAACCGGGCAGGCCGCGGGAAAAGAGGGGGGGTGAGAGAGCGCCCCCCCTCCTGAACCGTACAAGGCCACATACCTTCAACATTGGGAGGATGCTTTGGGGGATGGTGACCCCTCAAAGCACCTTGTCCACATGTTGATGAGGACAAGGGCCTCATACCCACAACCTTGGCCAGTGGTTGTGGGGGGTCTGTGGGCGGGGGGGCTTATCAGAATCTGAAAGCCCCCTTTACTTCAGAGGGGGGCAGGGTCACCCACACATCACTGGAGAAGCCAGGCTTTCCCCCCATATCAGAGGGGGGCAGGGGTCAGGTGACAGGTGGCCCTGCCCTCCTCATATAAGAAATGTCAGGCTGCCGGGATCCCCGCAGTGTCTCTGCCAGTGGAGACAGAGGATGGGTGGACTGTGCTGCGCTGGACTGGAGGGAGAGATCACCGGTCGCTGGATCAGATCAGCCATCGCTGGACCCAGAGAGATGATCATCCATAGCTGGATAGCAAGATTGGATTACCACTGCTGGAATCTTTTTTAATTTTTCTTTATTTTTAATAAAGGACTTTTTCAAAAGTGTGTTTGTCTTTTTTAACATTCTTTTACACTTTCTTTGTGAAATGGTAGGGGTATTTTTGTACCCCCTTACCATTTCAAACATGGGGGGCTGGGATCTGGGGGTCCCCTTGTTAAAGGGGGATTCTAGATTCTAGATTCTGATAAGCCCCCACCCAACCATCGGCCAGGGTTGTGGGGATGAGGCCATGTCCTCATCAACATGGGGACAAGGTGCTTTGAGGGGTCACAGATCCCCCAAAGCATACTCCCAATGTTGAGGGCATGTGGCCTGGTACAGTTCAGGAGGGGGGCCACTCTCTCGTCCCCCCTCTTTTCCTGCGGCCTGCCAGGTTGCGTCCTTAGATAAAGGGTCTGGTATGGATTTTTAGGGGGGAACTCCACGCCATTTTTTTCTTAATTTGGCGTGGAGTTCCCCTTAAAATCCATACCAGAGGTCTGGTATGGATATTCAGGGGGAACCCCACGTCATTTTTTTTTTCAATTTGATGCAGGGTTGCCCTTAAGATCCATACCAGACCTGAAGGGCCTGGTAATTTAATTTGGGGGAACCCCACGCTTTTTTTTTTTATCAATGACTGTTCTCTGTATTATGGTCAGCCGACAATTTATTATAGCCGTGAGTGATTTTCAATGACTTTTTTTCTGCAGAAATGACACTTTGTGCAGGGACGGTTCTAAGCACGGGAAACATGAGCCCCTTTACAGGCATACTATAGACACCCCCCAGGTACGAAATTTAAAGGAATATTACACTTTTTTTACTTTCAAAATATTTTATTTTATATTAAAGGCACTTACATACGTAAAACAGTACACAAATTAGCAGTAGCAGGGAGGGCCTGCTGTCACAATGTAAGTAAAAAAACATGAGACATTAGTGAAAAACAGACAATATCAAGTGTGTACAGTCCGCAAGCCCTTCCTTATCGAGGGGCTACATCAATAAGAGGTAAACGGAGGGTGTCCCCCCCGGGAGAGCCCCCCAGGTAGAACTATTAGGGTAACTCCCAGGAGCCCCCATCCCGACACCCCTAATAGGGAACTTGCTGTGCCAGGATGAGGGAGTGTCCTCCCAGGCCCCTCCCTCGCAGAGGGGAAAAATAGTCGGGGGATCGTCTGCCGTGGGTACCGCAACATTAAATTGGACTGTATGGTAAACTTGTCAATTACAGCTCTGTTGAGCAAACCAAAATCTTAGAACGACTAGAAGGACAGAGAAGAGAAGAAAGGAGAAGAAGAGGAGAACAGAGGGGTCGGGGGAGGTAAGCTATGTCCTGAAAGGGTGAAAGGATATAGCGAGGGAATGTTTCACAATCAATGTAAGGATGGGTGCTTTAGGGGTGAGGTCTGGTTCCTAGGGGAGGGCCTGGGGGTACCCCCGGCAGCAGAGAGATTCCCATGTAACGGGCCCAAGGGTCCCACACCTTTCGGAATTTAGGTGTGGTGTCTGACAGAATACCTGATAGTTTTTCTTGGGACATTATCCACGATATCTTCCTCTTAACTGCGAGGAAGGAGGGTTTGGGTTGCTTCCATGCGGAGGCAATCGCAATTTTGGCTCCTAATAGAATAAAATAAGTTAGTTTCTGAATGTTACCAGACATCAAAGGAATCGGGGTATTGAGTAACGCAACCTCTGGAGTTCTCGAAACCCGGCAGCCTGTGACTAAGTAAATCAAGTTGAATATTTTAGTCCAGAACGAACGGAGTCTAGGGCATTCCCACCAGATGTGGATCATGGAGCCACGAAGTTGGCACCCCCTGAAACATAAGGGATTAGCCGTGGGATATATTCTGGCTAGCCTTACTGGAGTGAGGTACCACCTGGTTATCAATTTGATGCTAGCCTCCATTAGTGAGGTGTTCTGGATCCCACGAAAGGATCTGGCTAAGGCCAGCTGCCAGGATTCGAGACTCACAGAGGTCTGGAGATCAGATTCCCAAGCCGTCATATAGGGGGATTTACCCGTTGGGGAAGTGAGAGCCGTGTAGATCACTGAAATACCACCCCTCTGCTCCCCGACTCCACCACACCAGGCTTCATATTCAGTAAAGGGAGGAGGAAGGGGTTTGTTTTTCCAAAGTGAGTTCAGGTAGTGAGATATTTGGTGGAAGCGAAACCTCTCTGTGTTTGGTAGCTCTAAGTGTTCGATACAATAAGCTAGGGAAATCGGACCCCTGGAATTAAAAAAGTGACCTATCCGGTATAGTCCCTTGTCCAACCACCATCTGAAGGCCTCAATGTTCAGACCGGGGGGGAAGTCATGATTACGGAACATGTGAGCAAGGGGTCTTATAGTGGAGACTAGGGAAGGCTCTATGCGAAGGCCGTCCCATAGGGCACAGGAGTGAGAAAGGGATGGGGACATGATGGGCGGCCTGGCTTTGGGCGGGCACCATAATAAAAAATCTAGTGTATAAGAGGGTACCGCACAGCGTTCTATGGACTGCCAGTCCGGTTTCTCATATTTGGAGTAGATCGAGGAGAGTTGGGCTAGGCGAGCTGCAAGGTAGTATTTGTGGAGGTTAGGCAGACCCAGCCCCCCTCTGCGTCTATGCAGGAAGAGCGTGTTTTGCGGTAGACGGTATCCCTTATTACCCCAAATATATTTCAGTATTTTGCTTTGCAGAGAGCAAAGGTGGTCCTTCCGAACTGGTATTGGCAGGGCTCGAAAGTAGTAAAGGATTTTGGGGAGAAAGGTCATTTTTATGGAGTTAATCCGGCCAAGCCAGGATAATTCATGTTTAGACCATGAGGAGAGGTCGGTTTCCAGCTGTCTGTATAATTTGGGGTAATTGTGGGCATATAGCATCTCTATTTTAGGTGTGAGGGAGATACCCAAGTATTGGATGGCAGTGTCACTCCATTGGAACGGAAAGGATTGTTTGAGAGAGAGGACTTGGTGAGTGGGGAGGGAAACATTCAACGCCACAGACTTGGAGTAATTAACCCTCAAGCCTGAGACCTTGGCAAAGTCGTCCAATACCCGGGATAAGTTGGGTAGGGTTGTGAGGGGGGAAGTGAGGAACAACAGTATGTCGTCCGCGAAGAGTCCACATTTGTGCGTTTGACTACCGCATTGGACACCTCTAATGTCCATATTGTGGCGGACTGCGATCGCCAGTGTTTCAATGGCTATTGCAAATATGAGGGGGGATAGGGGGCACCCCTGTCTGGTCCCCCTGGTGATGGGAATTGGCTCAGAAAGGTATCCCTGCATTCGAATTTGGGCCCTCGGCTGGGAGTATAAGGCCTGTAATAAGCCAAGAAAGCGAGCCCCAAATCCCCACCTGTCAAAGAGCTGGAAGATGTACTGCCATGAGACCGAGTCGAAAGCCTTTTGAATATCTAAGGAAAGGAGGAAGCCAGATTGTCCGGATCCCCCTTCCCAATTAGACTGCAAAATGGAGATAATGTCGATCGCCCTCCGAATTTGGTCAGGTCCCTGTCTGCCGGGAATAAAACCAACTTGATCCTTGTGGACATAGCGTCCAATAAAGGAGGCTAGCCTATTGGCCATAACTTTCGTAAGAATTTTGAGATCATTATTAATAAGGGAAATCGGTCTGTAGTTGCTGACATCTTCCAAGTTCTTGCCAGGTTTGGGGATGACCGTGATATACGCCGTGTTAAGGTGGGGATCCAGGGGGTCTCCATTAGCTTTATGGTTACCGAGATTGGCCAGGTGGGGAGCTAGCGTGTTGGCAAAGGCTTTATAGTAGGGGATCGAAAGGCCGTCGGGACCAGGGGCGGAGCTTTTTTTAAGAGTCTTAATGACTTCCAGTATCTCCTCTGTCTGGAAGGGGGCTTCCATAACTTGTTTGTGAACGTCCGATAAGACCGGGATGGGCAGACCCTCCAAAAACTTTGGGAGGAGGTTATCTTTGGGGGGTGGGGAGCTACTGTAGAGAGAGGTGTAGAATTTCTGAAAGGCATTCAGAACTGTGACCGGATTAGACGTGGGCGGGAGTCCCGCGCTTCTGATCCGAGGGAGGGTGCTCAGCTTAGTTCTAGGGGAGAGTCTATTGGCCAGGAGAGTGCCTATTTTATCCGCCTGTGAGTAAAATTTGTGGCCAGCCCACCTAACTGATTTTTCAGCTTTCGTGGTGAGGGCGAGATTTAGTTCTAAGCGAGTCCTGTCTAGTATGGCCGTGGGGGTACGGAGGGGGTCCTTTTTGTGAAGAGCTCTGAGTTTAGAGTATTCCTCTTCTAGCTTCAGGATGGTTGATTGCCTTTCCCGTTTTATTTGAGAACCCAGTTGCATGAATTTTCCCCTAATGTAAGCTTTGTGCGCCGCCCACAGGGTCTCGGGGGAGACATCAGGAGTCGCATTAATAGAAAAATATTCCTTCAATGCTTTGTCGAGATCTATAACTCGTGATGGCTCCGAGAGGAGGGATTCATTTAACCTCCAATGCCTAGGATGTCTCCCACTCGAGCCCCCCAGGGCCGTCACAATTACAAGAGAGTGATCTGAGATCACTGTGTCAGTGATGGAGGCTTTGAGCATCCTGGGAAGGAGCGAGGAGGGGACAAGTATGTGGTCTATGCGTGCATATGATTGGTGAGGCGCTGAGAAGTGAGTGTAGTCTCTCTTTGTGGGGTTTAATTCCCGCCAGACATCGGATAGCCCATGAGCGTGTAGCAATTTGGCAATCCGTAAGCTTGCCTTTGTGGGCCTGGTTAAGCGGGGACGTGAGGGGGAGGATTTATCAAGTCCTTGATCAAAGGCGACGTTAGAGTCTCCTCCGACAATAACCGTCCCCTCTAAAAGAGGTGCTAAAATACGTAGCATGGATTCGAAAAATTTGGCCTGACCCGTGTTTGGGGCATAGTAGGAGACCAAGGAGTACAGTTGGTCCCCCACAGTGCCCTTTACAAGTAAAAATCTGCCCTCCGGATCCGCTTTTTCAAAACTCTTATTGAATTTGCATGTTTTGGCCATCAAAATGGCCACCCCCTTGGTCTTGGATTCCGCGTTGGCTAAGAAGAACTGAGGGAAGTGGGCATGTAGGTACTTGGGACTATACCGGATAGGAAAGTGGGTTTCCTGAAGCAGAATTATATCTAGTTTCAGGGATTTGTAGTAATCGAGGGCTTTTCTCCGTTTGATGGGGGAATTGAGACCCTGAATGTTGTGGGAGGCTATCTTAAGCCTAGCAGCCTGTGGATCAGCCATGGAGCAGAGGGGGAGCCCAGCATCTGAAAACGACCTCACTTACCCAATCTATAGCTGGGATCTTGGTAAGGGCATTGAGATCGGTGGCCCGAGGATGTCTCCCAGGATACCATGTCGACTGGGTTGGCTCAGCCCAACCTGAGGAGAAAAAAAATAGTGTCATGCAAACATTCAACGGGGGAAGCTTACCATCAAGGGGGAAGAGAAGGGGAGAAAGGGCAAGGAAAGAAAGGGTTCCTGAGAAGAGAAAGAGGAGATCAGGGCAGGAGACACCCCCCGAAATCCCAAGCAAACACAATGAAGACAACCGACCCATAAGGTCAGGAGTCCCGACCCTCAGACGCCTGGGAAAGGCCGAGGGAGGGAGAGTTACACATGTGGTCCCTCGCGGAACTGGGGACCCCTAGTCGGGTAACTACCCGAACTGTGAAATCAACTTTAAATAGCAATAACATAAAAGCTGCAATATACATAAAAAGGAACTTTTCTTTTGAGGCACGGCTAAACATAATGCCTAGAAGACACTGGGGCTAAGAAATGAACGCTGAGCTTAAGGCATAAGGAAGGATGGTACATCCAGGGGGGGTGCTGAGGAATGCAGCCCCCTGGGAAATCCTCAAAGCAACCTTGGGGCCCATTTCGAGGGTATGTAAACAAAAAAAAAATATATGCGGGGTTACGGGCAGTCCAGTAGATGGACAGAGTACTGCATAGCGTCCCGGATTATTGGAGGCAATGGGGATAAGGGTAGAACAAGGGTAGCACAAGTCCTAGGCAAGGGGAGGGCAAAAAGGGTTGGAGGGCCAAACTTTCCAAGTTTGGGGAGCAGTCCTCCGGCCCTCTCCAGGACCTCGGACGGTCAGTCACAAAATGGAGAGATTGGTAATGGGACTGGAAGTTGCTCAGGTGGGTGCATTATCCTTGACCTTCTTGGCTCTTCCGGAGGTCCATAACGGGGATTGTGGGCTGTTAGGAGTGGGTCGTTTGTTAGATCCCTGGCTAGGGTTAGAAGTGTCCATGTCAGCTTCTTGAGAGATGATTTTCAGCTTGGTGAGGAGCTTTTCCCCCTCGGGAAAAGTGGAGAAGGCAAAAGACTTCCCTTTGTCCGTGAACCTGACCGCAAAAGGGAATGCCCATTTGTATTTTATGTCTTTGTGGGACATTGCAAGCAAGAGGGGTTTTAGAGCTCTTCGTCTCTGTATCGTGGAGGGGGAGAGGTCCGCAAAGATCTGAACCTGGTGTCCCTGGTAATTGACGTGTTGCAGGGATCTGGCTCTCTTCATGAATTCTTCTTTCACCGAGAAGTGATGTGGTTTGGCCAGAACATCTCGCGGGGTGCCATCCTTCCTAGGGGGGCCGAGGGTTCTATGGACCCGGTCAAGTTCAAGCTTGGTAGCTGGAATGTCTGGGACTAGCTGTTGAATGAGGTCTTGCACCGCCCTGGACACATCAGTTATTGATTCTGGGAGCCCGCGAATTCTGACGTTATATCTGCGTGACCTATTTTCGAGGTCATCTATACGGGCCATGGCTATGTCCAATTGCTCCTGTACTGAGTATATGTGTCTGGAGTTTTGGATGGATCTGGCTATGGTATCCTCCATTTTATGTTCGATCGTTTCGATCCGGGAGCCTAGGTTAATAAAATCAGCTTTCAATTCCCCCGTGATTTGCAAGGCAGTTTGGGAGAGGCCCCTCTCTAATAATTCAGAGAATTTGCCAAACAAGGCATCCATGTGGGAGACTGGGTCTGAATGAGCAGCCTCGTGGGGGGCCATGGCGGTCTGGGTAACTCTGTAGGTCCCCGCTGGGGAGGGAGAGAACTCCTGGATGGTGCGTTCCAGCAGAGAGACCGTGGAGGCCGGGGACGGTGTGGCTTCCTTGGGGAGACCCCTGGGGTTGCCTGGGGTGGCATGGAGAGGAGGAAAGTCTGTATCTGACCTGAAATCCACTGTGCCTGCGGATCTGTGATCCTGAGACAGGAGCTGTGCTGCGGTGGCCATCTTGGATTTCTCCCTCACGTCCAATGAAGCGAACAGCGGGCCGAGATTGCGTTTAGCCAGTCCACCGGTCATTCAGAAATGTGCCCCAACACTTCGGGATTCCGCCCCTATAACTCGGGAAGCGGAAGGGTAGCCGTGCCGTGCGGTAGGGGTTCCGTTGTTCCGCGAGGCAGCGGAGCTTTAGATGATCGCGGCCATCTTGGAAGCCTCGCGCATGCGCGATGGAATATTACACTTTTATTGTTTCACTTTAAGCATTATTAAAATCACTGCTTCTGAAAAAAAACTGCAGTTTTTAAAACTTTTTTTGCATTGATACATGTCCCCTGGGGCAGGACCCAGGTCCCCAAACACTTTTTAGGACAATAACTTGCATATTAGCCTTTAAAATTAGCACTTTAGATTTTTCCCATAGACTTGTACAGGGTGTTCCGCGGCTTTTCAAATTTGCCACGAACACCCCAAATTGTTCACTGTTCAAGTCGAACTCAAAGCTCAGCCCTTCTGTGCAGCTATACCGGTTCCTGAAATTCCAGCCAAAGAGGCTGTAGCACTGTTCCTGCAATAAAGTGGGCCGGTCTGAATGAAGTCCAGGACCAAATGTGTGTCCCAGTCCAGCCCTGTATCTATCTATCTATCTATCTATCTATCTATCTATCTATCTATCTATCTATCTATCTATCTATCTATCTATCTATCTATCTATCTATCTGATTTGAAATACATCTCTACAATATAAGGGCATTCGTTTATCTTACTCTCCCACAATGCACTGTTGAAAATCCAGCTGCTAGCGGTAAGGCAAGGATATTTTTTTTAACTCAGAAACTTTGGCACAGACTCTCATTGTGTTTGTATTTTCCTTCCTTCAGACAGTGAAAACTGCATGAAATGTCCTGATGATGATTGGCCAAATGAGAAGAAGGATCGGTGTGTTCCCAAATTGGTGGAATTTCTTTCCTACACTGATGATACAATTGTTGCAGTATTTTCATCTCTCTCCATCTTCTGTTGTCTTCTGACTGGTTTAATATTGGGGGTATTTATACATTACCAGGACACCCCCATTGTTAAAGCTAATAACCGGAACCTGAGCTATCTTCTCCTGGTCTCCATCATGCTGAGCTTCCTCTGTGTCTTCTTGTTCCTCGGACGTCCAGTAGATGTAACCTGCATGCTGCGTGTGACCTCTTTCGGTGTCATCTTCTCAGTTGCTGTCTCTTCTCTACTTGCCAAAAGTATCATGGTGTGTATTGCTTTTAAAGCCACCAAACCTGGGAGTCCTTGGAGGAAATGGATGGGAGCCAAGCTGCCCAATTTTATCATTTGCATGTTTTCACTGCTTCAAGTAATAATCTGTGTTTCTTGGCTATCCATTTCTCCTCCATTCCAGGATAAGGACACTCACTCTTATCAGGGAAAGATCATCATTCAGTGTAATGAGGGTTCAGTTATCGGCTTCTACTCTGTCCTGGGATATATGGGGCTTCTGGCAGCTGGGAGTTTCATTATAGCTTTTTTAGCCAAAACATTGCCAGACAGTTTTAATGAGGCCAAGTATATCACCTTCAGCATGCTGGTGTTCTGCAGTGTCTGGATTGCCATGATCCCGGCCTATCTGAGCACTAAAGGGAAAGACTACATAATTCTGTTCAAGCCTGACCTGAATACAAAAACAGGTTTGCTTGAAAATAAAGGATAATATTTTTTTTTTTAATGTATGATGACCCTTAGAAATAGAAATATTATCTATAATATATAGAGCTAATTTTCTTATGTTAATTATATATATATATATATATATATATATATATATATATATATATATATATATATATATACATATACACACACATATATATATATATCAGTGTAAATTGTAGTATTTTACTAATGTATTAGGAATAGAATGAATACTGGTAAAGTTTAAAGTTTAAATTATTAATACTTACTCTTCCAATGGGCAGCTAGTATCATTTTTTTTTTTTTCTTGAAGAGCTTTGGACACCACTGGTATCCAACACTGTGGATTTGTTGCAGACCTTGTCCCCTGCTTGGTGTAATGGTTCCTACTACTGGCCTACTACAAAGTAATCACTTAGCAGGGAAGAACCACTGTGATCAGAGGGCAGCATAGTTTCCCAATGAACCTAAAGTATGGCACCAGCACCACTAATATCTCAGAGAGAGAGAAGATTTCACTCACTGCATTCCAGAACCTTCCATTAAATATATACTTTTATAAACTGTAAAGTATTTTGAACAGGGTTGCTTCAAATATATTGCATGTAGATGTCTAAATAAAAAAGTAAATTTTGCCTGGTGCATTCTAAAATATTTCTGTAAAAACGAATTAAATTTGATGAGAGCATGTTTACAGTAAGTTCACATTTTAATTGATATGTTTACTTAATTTCAAATAATGCAGTATTTTGTTTTAGTGTCCTTTGCACAGTGTGCACCTAAAGCTTTACCTGAATACAATTGCCGGTGTTCTCATACTAATAATACTACAGGCAGGCAGTTGATTCTGCTAACTGCACTATAATCAGTATATAGATACGTCCCAGCTTTGTGCAGCTACATCTCCCTGCATCTCCCTGCATCTCCCTGCAGGCCATTAGTATGTCTAGAAGGCCAACAAGGAGAGGCAGACAGTCATGAGCCTATAAAAGAGGGCAAGCAGGCTAATTTTTATGTCTTTATATTGTTTTTAACCACTTCAGCCCCGGACCAATTGTCAGCCTAAGGACCAGAGGTCTTTTTACAATTTCGCACTGCACTGCTTTAACTGGTAATTGCACGATCATGCAATGTTGTACAAAAACAAAATTTACGTCCTTTTCTTCCCACAAATAGAGCTTTCTTTTGATGGTATTTGATTGCCTCTGCGATTTTTATTTTTTGCAATATAAATGGAAAAAGACCGAAAATTTCGAGAAAAAAATATATTTTCTACTTTTTTGTTATAAGAAAAATCTAATAAACTCAATTTTAGTCATACATTTAGGGCAAAATTTATTCAGCCACATGTCTTTAGTAAAAAAAATGTCAATAAGCGTATATTTTTTGGTTTGCGCAAAAGTTATAGCGTCTACAAACTAGAGTACATTTTCTGGAATTTACACAGCTTTTAATTTATGACAGCCTATCTCATTTCTTGAGGTCCTAAAATGGAAGGGCAGTACAAACCCCCCCCAAATGACCCCATTTTGGAAAGTAGACACCCCAAGGAAATTGCTGAGGGACATGTTGAGCCCATTGAATATTTTTTTTTTGTTCCAAGTGATTGAATAATGACACAAAATTTTTTTTTTTACAAAAAGTTGTCACTAAATGATATATTGCCCACACATGCCATAGTTATATGTGGAATTGCACCCCAGAATATATTCTGCTGCTTCTCCTGAGTATGGGGATACCACATATGTGGGACTTTTTGGGAGTCTAGCCACGTACGGCCCCCCCGAAAACCAATCACTGCCTTCAGGATTTCTAAGGGTGCAAATTTTTGATTTCACTCCTCACTACTAGGGATGAGCTTCGTGTTCGAGTCGAACATACATTCGACTCGAACATTGGCTGTTCATCCGTTCGGCGAAGTCCGAACATTTTGGTCCGTTCGTGCCAAATTCGTGTGGCGCTCACGGCCCACAATGCACTGCGATGGCGCAGTGCATTGCTGGCTCATGATTGGCCAAGCATGCACTGTGACCCCGCATGCTTGGCCAATCGCAGCGCCAGCAGTGAGGAGAGCCATGATTGGCCACAGGCAGGATGCCTGTGGCCAATCATAGCTCAGGCTGTGTAGTGCACGCCCCACACTATATAAGGCCACCAGCGCTGCGGCCTTGTGTAGTGTGTTGGCGTCTGAAGCAGTGGGTGTTCTGTGTACCTTCAACACAGGTACAGGTGCGTGCTGTCTGCGTGCGCTGTACCCAGTACATACCGCTATATCCACCTACATAGCTCTTCTCTATTTGAGACCACTTGCCATCTGCAGGAGTTATTGGAAGTTGTGTGTGCCTCCAGCACAGCACAGTATACATCTGTATATACCCCTTTATCTCTGGTGTTCTATAATAAAGGCATCTGCAGGAGTTAGTGGGTGTACTGTGTACCTTCAACACAGTACACACCGATCGTTTTCGGACGATTTTCGATCTTGCTATTGTGTAGTGGTTGTTGTCTGCGTGCCCTGACCACAGTATACACCGCTATATTCACCTCACCTATATAGCTAGTGATCTATCTTTTAGAATAGAGCTTGCAGTCAGTAGTGTTAGGAGCTAGTGCGTGCTGTCTGCGTTCTGTACCCAGTACATACCACTATATCCACCTACATAGCTCTTCTCTATTTGAGACCACTTGCCATCTGCAGGAGTTATTGGAAGTTGTGTGTGCCTCCAGCACAGCACAGTATACATCTGTATATACCCCTTTATCTCTGGTGTTCTATAATAAAGGCATCTGCAGGAGTTAGTGGGTGTTGTGTGCCTCTAGCACAATATACACTACCCAACTGCTTTTTTACCCAAATCCCTTCAGGCCATTACCATGTCTGGAAGGCCAGCAAGGAGAGGCAGACAGGTGCGAGCCGATAAAAGAGGGCAAGCAGGCTCTGTGTCTAGAGACAACAGTGCTGGTCGTGGACGCGGTGCATTGTCATCAGCACGTGGCCATGGGACACGCTTGTCCTTCTTTTCGCCAGCTGGACATGTTGAACTGCAACATGCCAACGACTTGGTAGAGTGGATGACCAAGCCCTCTTCATCCTCCTCATCCTCTCTCACCCAGTCTCAGGGTAGTAGCAAAGCAGCTGCCAATGCATCGTCTTCCCTCCTCTCAATGTCATCATCAGTGACTCCTTCCCTAGACCCACCACGTCCTCCTGAGGAGTCTCCTGAACTCTTTGAGCACAGTGTTGGGTACATGCTCCAGGAGGATGCCCAGTGTTTTGTGGGCTCTGATGATGACACCCAGCTAGAGGAAGGCACTAGCGTGAGCGCAGAGAGAGGGGATGCTGAAGAAGGACAGCAATCTGGCAGTCATGTTCCACAAGCTGCAGCATACTGCCAGGTTTGCGACAGCGATAAAGAGGGAGGGGATGATGAGGGCACTGACTCCACGTGGGTGCCTGTAAGGAGAGAGGAGGAGGAGGAGGAGGAGGAGGAGGAGGAGGCACATGTCCAACGAGGCAGGATGCCCTCCGGGGGCCAGCTTAGGGGCAGCACACCGACTGAATCACACCGCAGAGCTCCGCCTGTGCAGAGCGCTGCCTCTGCGCGTTATTCTAAAAGTTATTTGATGTGGGCCTTTTTTGAGACGAGTGCATCAGATCGCACCGCTGCTATTTGCAACATATGTCTCAAGAGTATCTCACGTGGCCAAAACATCAGCCGCTTGGGCACCACATGCTTGACCAGACATATGTTGACCTGCCATGCAGCTCGTTGGCAAGCGTACCTCAAAGACCCACACCAAAGAACAAAGCGGACCTCTCCTTGCTCCTCATCAGCTGGCATCTCGAACCCCACTAGACCTTCAGTCCTCTCTGAAACCTGCTCTGAGAGGAATGAAGGTGTAGAATTAGGTGTGTCACAGCCAAGTGCTTCCGGGAACTCTGCTAGCGGTACACCCACGTCCGATTATAGCAGGCAAATGTCCCTGCCCCAGCTGCTGGACCGGCAAAAGAAGTTCACTCCCAGCCATCCACATGCCCAGCGGTTGAATGCTAGCTTGGCTAAATTGCTAGCACTTCAACTGCTGCCTTTTCAGTTGATAGACTCGGCCCCCTTCCGTGAGTTTGTACAATGTGCGGTTCCTCAGTGGCAGGTCCCCAAACGCCACTTTTTCTCACGGAAGGCGATTCCGGCTCTCTACCGGCATGTGGAAGGCAATGTCCTTGCCTCGCTGGACATGGCGGTCAGCGGTAAGGTGCATATTACCGCTGACTCATGGTCCAGCAGGCATGGACAGGGACATTGCCTGTCTTTCACGGCCCATTGGGTCACTCTTCTGGCAGCTGGGACGAATGCAGGACAAGGTGCAGTAGTGTTGGAGGTTGTTCCGCCACCACGCCTCCAAAATGCTAATATTGGTTGTGACACACCTCTCTCCTCCACCCCCTCCTCTTCTTCTTCCTCCATGGCCTCTTCCAGTGCTCTGTCCTCAGAACCAGCGGTGCTCCGTAGGCGTTCCAGGGGCTACGCAAGTACGCAGGCAAAACGATGCCATGCCGTGCTTGTGCTGGTTTGTTTGGGGGACAGGAGCCACACTGGGGCGGATGTTTTGTCAGCTCTGCAGGGGCAGGCCGAGAGGTGGTTGACACCACACCAGCTTAAGCCAGGAATGGTGGATTGTGACAATGGCACCAACCTCCTCTCTGCCCTCCGACGGGGACAACTGACCCATGTGCCCTGTGTAGCTCACGTCCTTAACCTGGTGGTGCAGCGGTTCTTGGGCAGGTACCCCGACTTACAGGATGTCCTGAAGCAGGCCAGGAAAGTCTGTGTGCATTTCCGCCGATCATTTAATGCCTGTGCTCGGCTGGCTGAGCTCCAAAAGGAGTTGAACCTGCCCAAGAACTGCCTTATATGTGACATGCCCACCAGATGGAACTCAACATTGGCCATGCTGCAGCGGCTGCACACGCAGCAGAGGGCCATCAATGAGTACCTGTGCGACTACAGCACCAGGAAAGGGTCAGGGGAGCTCGGTTTTTTCTTACCGCGCCAATGGGGCATGATCAGGGATGCATGCACTGTCCTGTCACCATTTGAGGAGGCCACAAAGATGGTGAGCAGTGACAGTGCATGCATCAGTGACACTGTACCTCTTGTCCACCTCTTGGAGCATACACTGCGTGGAATAATGGACAGGGCACTTGAGGCAGAACAGAGGCAGGAAGAGGAGGACTTCCTTGCCTCCCAAGGCCCCCTTTATCCAGACAGTGTTCCTGCTGTGCCACCCATCACACAGGAAGAGGATGGAGGAGGATGATTGTGTCAGCATGGAGGTGGAGGCTGGCACTCAGCATCAGCAGCAGCAGCAGCAGTCTTATAGGGATGATTTACAGTCCCAAGAAACACGTGGACTTGTACGTGGCTGGGAGGAGGTAGCTGCGGATAATGTTGTCCTTAGTGACCCAGAGGACTCCGGACCGAATGCCTCAGCTAACCTACGCTGCATCTTCGGATCAAGGAGAGGGACCATTACTGGCTGGCCACTCTCCTTGATCCATGGTACAAGGGTAAGGTTGCCGACCTTATCTTGCCATCGCAGAGGGAGCAGAGGATGAGACATCGCCGGGAGACCATGCAGAAAGGTCTGTGCAATGCGTTCCCAGAGACTGGGAGGTTACAAACTCCTGGTCCTAGACAACGTGTTGCTGAGGCATCGGTCAGAAGGAGCGGTGGAGAAGGTGGCTGTCTGACTGATGCTTTCAGACAATTTTTTAGTCCGCAGCCCAAAGGTATGATCGGTTCCAGCACCCATCGCCAGCGTCTGATTTACATGGTGCAGGAATACCTAGGGGCAAGGTCAGACTTGGACACCTTTCCCACCGAAAATCCTCTGGCTTACTGGGTCTTGAGGATGGATCACTGGCCAGAGCTCGCACAGTATGCAATTGAGCTACTGGCCTGTCCTGCATCCAGCGTTCTTTCGGAACGCACCTTCAGTGCTGCTGGTGGCTTTGTTACCGATCACAGGGTGCGCCTGTCCACCGAATCAGTTGATCGACTGACCTTCATCAAGATGAATCAGTCTTGGATCACCCACAGCTACCAAGCACCTGAAGCTGATGTAACAGAATAATTTTTTTTGAAATATCACATCCCTTCAAGACTGCCTATGCTGATGCTGAGTGACTGTCCTGTTATGTTGATTGTCTATCCTCTTCCTCCTCCGCTGATATGTTGGAAGAACATTTCTGGTTCTGGTTGATGCCATCAGCCCAATTTTTCTGCCCCTGTTTAACAGGGGTGTTTAAGTACAATTTTTGATGCAATGCTTTGCAGCAGGGCTAATTCCTGCAATCAAACAAGAGTATATGGGAGAGATTGCAGTGTGGTGGCACCAGCACCAGTGCCTAAGGCCCAATTTTTCTGCCCCTGTTTAACAGGGGCGTTTAAGTACAATTTTTGATGCAATGCTTTGCAGCAGGGCTAATTCCTGCAATAAAACTAGAGTATATGGCAGAGGTTGCAGTGTGGTGGCACCAGCACCAGTGCCTAAGGCCCAATTTTTCTGCCCCTGTTTAACAGGGGCGTTTAAGTACAATTTTTGATGCAATGCTTTGCAGCAGGGCTAATTCCTGCAATAAAACTAGAGTATATGGAAGAGGTTGCAGTGTGGTGGCACCAGCAGCAGTGCCTAAGGCCACATTTTTCTGCCCCTGTTTAACAGCGACATGTAATTACAATTCTTCATATAATATTTCACAGGAGGGCCCCTTCCTGTGCCCACCCAGAGTAACTGTGAGGACTTATAGTGTTGTGGCACCAGCACTACAACCACCAAAGGTCAATTTTTCTACCACTGTTCAACAATGGCATACAATTACAATTCTTGATATAATCGTTCACAGCAGGGCGCTCCAGCGCCCACCAAGAGTCACTTTGAGGGCTTACAATGTTGTGGCAAAACCAACACCTTGTTCCGCCATTTCTGCAGAGCATATAGGGCAGGCCCCTACTTTCAAACATCCAATTTACAAACATCTCCTACTTGCAAACGGAAGGAGACAACAGCAAGTGAGATGAAAAAAGATGGACGACAAAACAAATTATACAGGGGTGATAACCCTTCCCTATGTTTTCCAAAAAGCTTAAAAATAGTTTTTTTGACTGGAGCTACACTTTAAAAATGTACCAGTTGAAAATTACAAACAGATTCAACTTAACACATCAAACCTACACAGTCCCTGTCTTGTTTGCACCGCCTGTATACTGCTGTTCTGAGTATATAGGGCCTGGGGGCCACACGCATTTCCTTTTTTTAATATGGGTACAGGGTTCCCCTTAATATGCGTACAAGACCCAAATAGGCTGGTAATGGGCAGGGAGGGCTACCCATGCCATTTTTCTCAATGATTTCCAACCATATTGCAGGAACCAGATATAACATTAAAACCGCAAGCAGTTTTAAATGGTGTTATTTCCGTTTAATGTCATTTTGTGCAGGGACTGTTCTAAACACAGGAAAGACGTGGCACTTCACAGGCATACTACAGACACCCCCCAGGCACCATATTTAAAGGAATATTTCACTTTTTTTTTCACTTTAATCGTCATTAAAATCAGTGCTCCCGCCAAAACGGCCATTTTTAAAAACATTTTAGACATTGACCCATGTCTCCTGGGGCAGGAGCCAGGTCCCCAAACCCTTTTTAGGACAGTATCTTGCATATTAGCCGTTAAAATTAGCACTTTTCATTTCGAACGTTCGAGTCCCATAGACTTCAATGGGGTTCTAAAGTTCATTCGAATTTGGGGTCCGTTCGAAAGTTCTGGTGCGAACCGAACCGGGGGGTGTTCGGCTCATCCCTACTCACTACCTATCACAGTTTCGAAGGCCATAAAATGCCAAAATAGCGCAAACCCCCCCAATGACCCCATTTTGGAAAGTAGACACCCCAAGCTATTTACTGAGAGGCATGTTGAGTCCATGAAATATTTTCTATTTTGCCAGGAATATTACAATTTTTTTATTTTTTTTGCACAAAGTTGTCACTAAATTATATATTGCTCACACATGCTATGGGCATAAGTGAAATTACACCCCAAAATAAATTCTGCTGCTTCTCCCGAGTATGGGGACTTTTTGGGAGCCTAGCCATGTACGGGACCCCGAAAACCAAGCACTGCCTTCCGGATTTAAACATAAAACGCTACAAAAAAAAACTGTTAGCGATCGCAGGGATCAGGCCTGACTCTGCGAATGCTGCAGTTATGTGTTTAGTGTTTTGTAAGTGACAGTGATCGATCGATACTGCACTTGGGTGGGCTGGGCGGAGGGACAAAATGCAGGTGCTAGCAGGTATCTGGGCTGATCCAGCTAACAATGTGTTTTTTTGGAACCCTAAACTGCTGGGGACGCTAGTATAGATTTGATCAGATCAGATATTGATCTGTTCAGATTCTATACCACTACGGGAGGTGAATGCTTTGCGCGTGGGTGTTAGCGGTACTGGCACTAACCTAGTGCTGCCTGGGCCGATGCAGACCCTGACCCTAAAACCTAATTGATATCACCCGCCGGGTGATCAGGGGGTTAAACCTTTATTGGGTAATAAATGGTGGGTGCCCTGATGCTATAAAAAGCAAACTAACTAACCAGAGTCACCCGTAACACTTATACGGTGATCACTGGTGAAAGGGTTAACTAGGGGCAATCAGGGGGTTCAAATTTTTATTAGGTAGTATATGGGGGTCCCTGGCGCTATATAAAAACCTGACGGGGAACCCAAATAACTTACTGTCTAACCAGCGTCACCAGTGACACTTATACGGTGATCGCTGGTGAAAGGGTTAACTAGGGGCAATCAGGGGGTTAAAACCATTATTGGGTAGTATATGGGGGTACCTAGCGCTATAAAAACCTGGAGGTGAACCTAAAAAAATAACTAGCTACCTAGCGACACTAGTGACACTAATGCAGCGATCAGAAAAATGATCGCTTAGTGACACTGGCAAAAGGGGGTGAAAGGGTTAACTAGGGGCAATCAGGGGGTTAAAACCGTTATTGGGTAGTATATCGGGGTACCTAGCGATATAAAAACCTGGCGGTGAACCTAAAAATATAACTAGCTACTTAGCGGCACCAGTGACACTAATGCAGCGATCAGAAAAATGATCGGTTAGTGACACTGGCAAAAGGGGGTGAAAGGGTTAACTAGGGGCAATCAGGGGGTTAAAACCGTTATTGGGTAGTATATCGGGGTACCTAGCGCTATAAAAACCTGGCGGTGAACCTAAAAAAAAAACTAGCTACTTAGCGGCACCAGTGACACTAATGCAGCGATCAGAAAAATTAATAAATGATCACTGCAATCAGTGACACTGTGACTGGGAGGGGGAGGGGGGTGATCGGGGGGGGGGGGATTTGTGTGCCTATGTGTGCCTACATGTCAGTGTAGTGTTGGTGCACACTTACTTTCAGTGTTCTCCTCGTAGTCCGGTCAAAAAGACCGCCCCGAGGAGAATGACATCACTTCCTCCCTGCCTGTGTTTACTATACACAGCGGGGGAAGCTTCTCATTCGCCAGGAGCGATCGAGAGGGGATGGCCAGAAACCAATGGCCATCCTCTCATCCTGGATCGCTCCTGCAGCGAAACGGACAGCCGCATCCAGCGGGAGGGGGTCCGATCTGACCCCCCACCCGCTGGAAGGCGAGCACGTACATGTACGTGCTTGTGCCCGTCGGTGCCATTGCACCGACGTACATTGCCATGCGGCGGTCCTTAAGTGGTTAATGCTCTTTAACAGCTTCTGGACCAGCCGACGCAGTTTTACTGCGCCTGGTTGGCTCCCCTGGACAAAATGATGTTATCTTATGTCGCTTTGACTTTTGGCCACTAGAGGGATGCGAGCTCTGCTGGAGGCACACCACCAGAGCCGATGTGAGTGCCCGGCGGGTGCGATGACAGCCGGGCACCCGCAATCTCTCATGACAGAGCGAGAACCGGGATCTGTGTGTGCACAGAGATCCTGGTTCTCTCAGGGGAGAGGAAGCTGATCGTGTGTTCATACTGATTATGAACACCGATCTGTCATCTCTCCTAGTCAGTTTCATCCCCCCCCACCACAGTTAGAACACACACCTAGGGAACACAGTTAACCCCTTGATCGCTCCCTAGTGTTAATCCCTTCACTGCCAGTGACATTTATACAGTAATCAGTGCATTTTTTATAGCACTGATCATTGTATAATCGTCACTGGTCCCAAAAATGTGTCAAAAATGTCTCATGTGTCTGCCACAAAATTGCTGATTACTGTCATTACTAGTAGAAAAAATAATAATAATAAAAATGCTAAAAATCTATCCCCTATTTTGTAGACGCTAGAACTTTTGCACAAACCAATTAATATACGCTTATCGCAATTTTTATTTTTACCAAAAATGTTTAGAAGAATACATATCGGCCTAAACTGTTGAAAAAAATTACGTAGAAAATTAAAAATGTTTGCAAAAATACCACCAAAAGAAAGCTCTATCTGTGGATAAAAAAAGTATGTCAATTTTGTTTGGGTACAGCAGCACACGACTGTGCAATTGTCAGTTAAAGTGAGGCAGTGCTGAATTGCAAAACATGGCCTGGTCATTGAGCAGCCAAATCTTCCGGGGCTGAAGTGGTTAAATACATTTGTATATCTTTATTTCTACCTTTGTTGTTGTATCTTTGCACCTTTAAAATCCTAAACCAGTTGATCCCTATTACAACCTTATAAACAAAGGGGAAAAAGAAACCCCAAGTCTCCAACAGAGAGCCTGGAATAGGAGATGTTTGATTGTCACACAATACCCAAAATACAAATGATATCTAAAAAGAAACAAGAAATGTTTATTATTATATATAAGAGAGAAGAGCCGGCAACTCCAAAGTCCTTTTTTCAAAAATGTATTGGCAACATATTGGCAACATATTGGCAACATATGAGCATTAAAAAGCAAACAGGTGACGCGTTTCGGCATGGCACTCATAGCAAGTTTACAATGAAATAATAAAAACATTTATAGGGAAACAGATACAAAACTCCATCCTCTTCTGAGGCACAACGAGGTCTAATTGCCTCATTATTTCTCAGGAGTGCACCCTATGCATGAGAGTACTCCCAGGAGGGAGGGGAGAATGGGAAGCACTGGGTCCTAAAGGAATAATGATAATAGGTAGTGCAATCAGTATGGTTACTTAACAAAACAAAAAAAAATATTATTGCAAAGTGTCTGATAAAGCATTCAATACATGCACTTATATAAGGGTAAAGACTATAACATGAATTAGATAAATTAGTACATGTCTGGGAAAAATGTATGTGCAGAGATGTTTGAGCACAGTGAAAAACTATATCGATGAAAAGAAAAAAAAACATCTTTATTATTACTTAAAATACAATTGTCCTTATTAAAAATGGATCCATATTATAAATATATAGATATCCAAAATATTGAGCCTAATGGACCAACACATTTCGCATAAGTCCAGTGCTTCTTCAGGATCCACAAGTTCTCTACATCAAAAATATGGGTGCAATATCTACAATGACAAAACAATAATTACAAGATTGTACATTTTATTATATTATTTTATATTACAATTTTACCTGAAAATTACACTATGGAGAGGTCCAAAAGAAAAAAAATCTTCCCTTCACCATGGTGGGGCACAACATAGACATAAACCAGACATGTCATTTCACATAAAAAGCACCAAATATACGTCAGCCTTCCAGTGTAACAAGGATTATCCAGGTTTTATATCAGCCAGAGAAACAAAGTATATTATTTTACAGATGTTTCACCCCAAGCCCTTTAACCACTTAAGCCCCGGAACAATTGTCAGCCTAAGGACCAGAGGTCTTTTTACAAATTTGCACTGCACTGCTTTACCTGGTAATTGCGCGGTCATGCAATGTTGTACCCAAACGAAATTTGCGTCCTTTTCTTCCCACAAATAGAGCTTTCTTTTTATGGTATTTGATTGCCTCTGCGATTTTTATTTTTTACGATATAAATGGAAAAAAAGACTGAAAATTAAAAAAAAAAAAGATATTTTCTACTTTTTGTTATAAGAAAAATCGAATAAACTCAATTTTAGTCATACATTTAGGCCAAAATGTATTCAGCCACATGTCTTTAGTAAAAAAAATGTCAATAAGCGTATATTTATTGGTTTGCGCAAAAGTTATAGCGTCTACAAACTAGAGTACATTTTCTGGAATTTACACAGCTTTTAATTTATGACTGCCTCTGAATCCACTGCCACTGCCTCTGAGACTGAATCTCATTACTTGAGGTGCTAAAATGGCAGGGCAGTACAACCCCTCCCCCCCCAAATTACCCAATTTTGGAAAGTAGATACCCCAAGGAAATTGCTGAGGGGCATGTTGAGCCCATTGCATTTTTTTTTTTGGTCCCAAGTAATTGAATAATGACAAAAAAAAAAAAAGTTTACAAAAAGTTGTCACTAAATGATATATTGCTCACACATGCCATAGTTATATGTGAAATTGCACCCCAAAATATCTTCTGCCTGCTGCTTCTCCCGAGTATGGGGATACCACATGTGTGGGACTTTTTGGGAGCATAGCGGCGTACGGGACCCCAAAAACCAAGTACCACCTTCAGGATTTAAATATAAAACGCTACCAGAAAAACTGTTAGTGATCGCAGGGATCAGGCCTGACTCTGTGAACGCTGCAGTTATGTGTTTAGTGTTTTGCAAGTGACAGTGATCGATGGATACTGCACTTGGGTGGGCTGGGCGGAGGGACAAAACACAGGTGCTAGCAGGTATCTGGGCTGATCCTGCTAACAATGCATTTTTTTGGAACCCTAAACTGCTAGGGACGCTAGTATAGATCTGATCAGATCAGATATTGATCTGTTCAGATACTACTATACCACTACGGGAGGTGTATACTTTGCGCGTGGGTGTTAGCGGTACTGGCACTAACCTAGTGCTGCCTGGGGCGACGCAGACCCTATCTGACCCTAAAACCTAATTGATATCACCCGCCTGGTGATCAGGGGGTTAAACCTTTATTGGGTAATAAATGGTGGGTGCCCTGATGCTATAAAAAGCAAACTAACTAACCAGAGCCACCCGTAACACTTTTACGGTGATCAGTGGTGAAAGGGTTAACTAGGGGCAATCAGGGGGTTAAAACCTGTATTAGGTAGTATATGGGGGTCCCTGACGCTATATAAAAACCTGACAGGGAACCTAAATAACTAACTGTCTTACCAGCGTCACCAGTGACACTTATACGGTGATCGCTGGTGAAAGGGTTAACTCTAGGGGCAATCAGGGGGTTAAAACCTTTATTAGGTTGTATATGGGGGTATAAAAACCTGGTGGTGAACCTAAAAAATAACTAGCTACCTAGCGGCCCCAGTGACACTAATGCAGCGATCAGAAAAACGATTGCTTAGTGACACTGAAAAAAGGGGGTGAAAGGGTTACCTGGGGGCAATCAAGGGGTTAAACCTTTATTGGGGGGGTAGGGGGCTACCCTGGACCTAACACTAACTGCCCTGACAGTTTTTACAGTTACAACTGACACTTAATGCAGTGATCAGTAAATAAATGATCACTGCAATCAGTGACACTGTGACTGGGGGGGGGGGGGGGGGCAGGGGGATCGGGGGGGTGATCGGGGGGTGATCAGGGGGTGACTGGGGATTAAAGTGTGCCTATGTGTACCTACATGTCAGTGTAGTGTTGGTGCACTTATTAGGATGTCTTCTCTCCTCGCCGTCCAGTCAAAAAGACCGCCCCGAGGAGAGTGACATCACTTCTTTCTGCCTGTGTTTACACTACACAGGCAGGGGAAGCTTCTAATTCGCCAGGAGCGATCAAGAGGGGATGGCCAGAAACCAACAGCCATCCCCTCATCCCGGATCGCTCCTGAAGCAAAACGGACTGCTGCAGCCAGCGCAGGGGGGTCCAGTCGAACTCCCCACCCACTGGAAGGCAGGCAGGTACGGGTACGTGCTTGTGCCTTTCCGTGCCATTGTGCAGTGCGGTGGTCCTAAAGTGGTTAAAGATGGATATCCTAGGAAATCTACCACATGCCTCAACATTAAATCAAAACAGGGACCTGAGTTTCCGTATGATGAGTTGTAATATAAAGTGCTCCCTTAAATTCAAAGATAGACACAAATGCCCACAAAGGATGTCATTCCATCAAGCATACAGAGACCCATCCACACTTGGTTTGATAACCTGAATCCCAAAGTATAATATTCCTCTCTACACAAAAATCAGACCAACATAAGAAAAGCAAAATCAATTGCGGAACAGTATGCATGGTAATCAAAGCTCTTTATAAAGAAGGGAAATGGAATGCCCAGCTGGGTCATGTGTCCCCCACCCGCCCCCACAGTAATCGGAGGCACTGAGTGGAACGTTTCTCCGCACTCCAAGCGTCCCCCCCACAAACTTCCGAGAACCGATTGATGCGCGGAAATTGAAAGTTGCACATCCACCACAGATAGATGATGCACATGATGAAACAAACTGATCAAGGTGAGCGTGCATTAACTAAAAATAACCAAACTTCACCACAAACAGCAGGTTGGCGCCGACCACCAACCTCAAGTGCCAGACATGCTATATAACGTCCTACAAAGAGCCACATAAGAGGTCTCAGAAGAAAGAGGGATGTCCAAACCACGGCCCAGGACAATCGGAAACATGGAGGGGGGCAAGCATAAAAAAAAAACCAACCCAAAAATTTGCATAAAGGACTAACAAAATAATGAAAAAATTATAATATCCACCAGGCTTCTTGTTCATTAACCATTTGCTTACTGGGCACTTAAACCCCCCTCCTGCCCAGACCAATTTTCAGCTTTCAGCGCTGATGCACTTTGAATGACAATTACACGGTCATACAACACTGTACCCAAATGAAATTTTTATCATTTTTTTTCCCACAAATAGAGCTTTCTTTTGGTGGTATTTAATTACAGCTCGGAGTTTTATTTTTTGCTAAACAAACAAAAAAAGATGCAAAATAAAAAAAAAAAAAAAAATCATGTTTAATAGTTTGTTATAAAATTTTGCAAACAGGTCATTTTTCTCCTTCATTGAAGTGCGCGGATGAGGCGCACTGATAGGCTGCACTGGTGGGCACTGATAGGCTGCACTGGTGGGCACTGATAGGCATAGTTAAGGCGGCACTAATAGGCACAGATAAGGTGGCACCGATAGGCACAGATAAGGCAGTACTGATGGGCACAGATAAGGCAGCACTGATGGGCAAAGATGGGAACAGATAAGATGGCACGGATGGGTGGCATGGATGGGGTGGCACTAAGGGGCACTGATAGGTACCACTGATAGATGGGACTGATGAGCACTGATAGGTGGCACTGATAGGTGGCTTTGATAGGTGGCACTGCTGGGCACTGATGGGCGGCACTGATGGGCACTGATGGGCACTGGTAGATGACACTGATGGGCACGGATATGTGGCACTGGGGTGCAGCACCGTTGTTGAGGCAGATTGTGGGTGGCACTGTGGGCACTGCTGGATTGCACTGTGGGCACTGCTGGGTGGCACTTACGGGGGGCACTTATTCGGTGATCAGCTCTTTTTTTTTCTCCTCGCGCTCTCAGCGCGAGGAGGAATAATAGCCGATTACCGGCTCCGTTGTATCACATGATCAGCTGTCATTGGCTGACAGCTGATCACGTGGTAAGGGGTCGGGATCGACCCCTTGCTCGGATCCGTGATCAGGCGAGTCTCATAGACTCATCGATCACAGAGCGCGCCGCGTGCGCCCCACAGGGGGTGCGCAGGCCACTCGTGCACGGGACGGCACGGGACGGCACGGGACGGCACGGCACGGGTCAATAGACGTAGTCCCGGCAAAGGAGGTCCGCGCTGTAGCCGTCATTTGGCTATAGCGCAGGTCTCAAGTGGTTAAGGCTGGGCCTATTGTATGATTTTAAATAATAGATCCATCTGCATTCTTTTTGTAAACCCATTTTATCAACTTCCCCCTTCTAGAATGTGGGTGAATCCATTCCATTGCTACAAACTTTAAGCCCTTGTACACACGGTTGGACATTCTGACAACCAAATCCGTCAGATTTTGTCCGACGGATTTTGTCCGAAACTGTTGCATACACACAGTCGGACAAAGTTGTCGGAATATCTGATCGTTCAGAATGTGATGACGCTATTTCGTTACGACGGGACTACGTTCAGGCTAGTAGCCAATAGCTTTGGTGTAGGAATTTGATCTGAGCATGCGTGGCACTTTGTCCGATCGGAATTCTTTACACATGATCGGACAAGGTCCGATCGGATCATGTTGCCGGAAAGTTTTATAGCCAAGCTGGAAAACTTGGTCCGTCGGATATTCCGACGGAAACAGTCCGATGGAGCCCACACATGGTCGGATTATCCGACAACACGAAAATTTTCATTTTCCGTCTGACTGTCCGACCGTGTGTACAAGGGCTAAGACCCCAGATTTATACTTATGAACAAAGACAAAATGGTGGGCCGCAGAGTTTTCTAAATGACTACCTGTGTATCATTGACATGATCTTGGATGCTTTTACAAAATTTACATTTTGTTTTACCCAAATAAAATTCATTAACCACTTCCCGACCAGCGCACGCCGATGTACGTCGGCAGAATGGCACGGGCAGGCATATTGGCGTACAGGTTCGTACGATCGCCGCCATTACTAGTAAAAAAAAAATTATTAATAAAAATGCCATGGGGGGCGTGGCGTCCGAGCTCCAAGATGGACGTGTGATCTAGGAGCTCTGTTCGGCCACCGGAGAGAACCGACTACCCGCGCAACCATCGGTGACTTCAAACAGAACGGACTCGTTCGCTAATCTACACTGACACCGAATCTTCCGAATCTTTCGTCAGCCATGCTGAAAAACAAGAAACATCCGCAGACTCCGCGGAAACTTCCGAGCTTCTTCGGAACGTGCGGACCTCCACAAAATGGCGCCGGAACACGAGACGATCGCTCCGCTCTCCCGCCTGCGATGCTCAGTCAGAACCCGCCGAATCACCTGCACACCGGAGCAGCCTCTCTCAGCGAATCCTCATCGGGGACTGCTAGCCCCTCCACGAGTCCAGTGAAACAAAAGCTGCGGATCTACCTCACCAGAAGGCCTCGACATGGAGGTAAGCGGGCCCTCTGCCATAGGCCTCACTCCTCAGTCACACATCGCTGACCCCCATTGCGGCCTACCCCACCTCAGACCGGCCGATATCTGACACACTATTAAAGAAGATGTTGCTATCCCTCAAAGTTTCCATACAAGCTGATATTACTGCTGAAATCACTAAATGTCATAGAGAAGTTATGGCTCTGGGCAATAGAGTGGATCAAGTGGAAAACTCAATAGGGAAATACACTAATTCCTTCAATGGATTAGTAGAAGCCCATACATCGCACAGGGAAAAAATTGCTTGGCTGAAAAACAAGGTAGCTGACCTTGAAGACCGCTCCAGAAGGTCAAACATAAAAATCAGAGGTATCCCCGAGGTCATACCTCCCACCCAACTATTACAGTACGCGCATAAACTGTTCTCCACCATCATTCCTACGCTATCCCCTCAGGACTTAACAATTGATAGGATCCATAGACTACCCAAGCCAGCATTCCTACCTGACAACTCTCCCAGAGATGTGCTACTAAAGATGCACTACTACCATATTAAAGAGCAAATCTTAGTTGCCTCACGCAAATCCGACAATAAACATCCACAATATGCAGAAATAATTCTTCTTCCTGACCTGTCACGGCACACTCTCCAACAACGCCGCAATCTAGCCATCATAACGAAAGCTCTAAGGAATCACAATGTTCCCCATAAATGGAGACACCCGGTGAAACTGGCCATTTCACATGATGGAGCCACCCATATCGTTTCTACCCTGGTGGAAGGGATTGCGCTCTTGCGACAATGGGGCATAATACCCCCACAAGACTCACCTGGACCGCAAATACCACCAATGACCACCACTCCGGACGAGTGGCAAGTGGTCTCTCGCAAAAGGGCTCCTAAAAAAGTTACTGATGGTTCTACTTAATCCTTACCACACCCTATAAGGTTCTCTCCTGGGTCACAAGGGTTGTTCACTTTATTGCACCCCTTGTTATATCCCCCGGATCATTATCCTACCTATGCAGTTACGTCTGCACATGAATCGTTTTCCAGATTCTCTTCTTAATGTTTTCCTTGTTTTTGTTGGTTATTGTTATGTTTTCAGTTCCTTTCTAATTAGCACAGATTCTGCATGCCCTTACTGGTTACCTCCTGACCTTATACATTCCCAGAGGTGTTGGACACTCATCCTGAACCGGCGTTGCTCCCATCACTCATCGAATGACACAGTGAGTACGATCCCTCCCAGCGTACTTTACTCCTGCTAAATGACCATTACATGTGTATCTATTAACGCCAGGGGCCTTAACCACCCTGCAAAGCGTCACTCTCTGTGGTCTGAAGCCCTAAGGCGAAAAGCTGATGTCCTGTGTGTGCAGGAGACTCATTTCCAACTCAACAACCATCCTTCATGCACACACAGAAACTACCCGCATATATTTCTGGCACCAAACCCGGAAAAGAAAAAAGGCGGAGTTCTCCTAGCAATCCGAGATACGGTCTCATTTAGCCTCTGCAACTCCTGGGTAGCTGAAAATGGTAGATATATCATAATCCAAGGTGACATTAATTCTAAACCATATACCATTGTGTCAGTGTATTCCCCGAATACACACCAGATCAGATTTCTCAACAGGTTACTCCGAAAGGTAAAATCTGTCCAATATGGGAACCTTATTCTGGGAGGAGACTTCAACCTAATCGTGGATCCCAAATTGGAAACCTCTTCCACTGCTCAGCATGGCAAGACTTACCTGCACAGAACCCTCCATGCTGCAGACCTATATGATGTGTGGAGATGCACTCACGGTAACGAAAGGTCTTAAACCTTTTTCTCCCACAGACACCTCTCTTATTCAAGAATTGACATGTTTTTAACTGATAAATGGACTCTGCAAAATGTCTCCTCCTCATGTATCCATGACATCACGTGGTCAGACCACGCTGTTATTTCATTATCCCTCCATGAGAAGGGTGTCTCCCCCTCTCCACCCATCTGGCGTAGTAATGTTAGACTGCTACAGGACCCCTGCACTAACCAATTGATCTCCCAGCACATTCATGAATACTTTCAACATAATGAACATTCTGTAGGGAGCCCCTTTACACTATGGAATGCCCACAAGGCATCGGTAAGAGGTCTTTTAATTCAACTAGGAGCTAGAACAAAGAAACGCTACACAGCAACCTTGGACTCTATTACATCTGACATACATAGGTTAGAAGCGTTGAACATGGCGTCTCCATCACAATCTCTAACTGATCAGCTCTCTGCACTTAAAGAGAAGCTAAGGAAGCACCTCACCCAAAAATATGACACATACTTTCGTCGTCTACAGCTGTCCTCTTATGCCAACGCGAATAGAGCAGGTAAATACCTAGGCAACAGAATTAGGACAATACGCGCTAAAACCAAAATCTCCCACTTAATTCACCCTGTATCACATCACAAAATTCTTAATCCTCAAGATATTGCTAATCAATTTGCACAGTATTACAGTGAATTATATAACCTTAAATCTGATCCACATACTGTACAGCCCACCCTACCCGCCATACAATGTTTCTTGAAGGATTTGAACCTCCCTCTGCTCTCAGGTACACACTTAGATTCCATGAACTCCCCATTCACCACAGGTGAAATAGAATCTGTTATTACCACACTTCCAAATGGGAAATCCCCAGGCCCCGATGGGTTTTCTAATGAATATTTCAAAACCTTCCCTAAACTTCTTTCCCCATACTTACAAAAGGTCTTTACCCAAGCGGCGGAACAGGCGTCATTTCCCCAAGAAATTCTGACAGCATATGTCACTACAATTCCCAAACCAGGAAAGGACCCCACCACCCCAAGTAACTTTAGGCCTATTTCTTTACTAAACTCAGACATCAAAATCTACGCCAAACTCTTAGCTAAGCGCCTAGAGGAATTCATACCGTCCCTAATAAAAAACGACCAGATGGGTTTCATAAAGGGGAGACAAACTTCTGATGCAACGAGACCTATAATAAATGTTGTTCACCACGCTGCTCTATCTAAAACGCCTTCTCTGCTGCTCTCCATTGACGCAGAGAAGGCATTTGATAGAGTGGACTGGAGTTACATGAGAGAGGTACTCTGTAAGTTCGGCTTTCAGGGCACTATATTCAATGCAATGATGGCCTTGTATTCCTGTCCTTCTGCTCAGGTGTTGACTGCTGGTATGCTATCCAATACTTTCTTGATTACGAATGGTACCCGTCAGGGGTGTCCACTGTCCCCTACTATTTTTAACCTGATGATAGAACCCCTGGCGGAGACCATCAGATCAAGAGTTGACATATCTGACTTCAAAATAGGTTCCCGCAACCATGTTGTCAATTTATTTGCGGATGACGTCATCCTGATGCTATCAAATCCGTCCAGATCACTACCGTTAGTCCATGAAATTCTGTTGAAATTTGGTGATATTTCCTATTACAAAGTCAACTTTGTTAAATCATTGATATTAAACCTGGGTATGGACAGGCGTATACAGGACCAACTTAAAAGAGACCTCCCGTACAAATGGCAGGATGATGGTATACCATACTTGGGTATTACGATAACTAATTCCACTCGTACCATCGTTGCTTCAAATTTTAGACCATTGCTCGCCAAAATCGAAGAAACCCTTAAACACATAGCTAAAACTGAACTTGCGTGGTTGGGCAAATTAGCTGCTTGTAAGATGTTAGTGCTCCCTCACATACTTTATATGTTTAGGACTATCCCATTACACATTCCCAATTATTTTCTTAAAGCTATCTCCAAGCTCATATGGAATTTCTTGTGGAATGGGAAGAAGGCACGGTGTACCCCCCCGTAGCCTAATTCCCCACAGGCTTGTGGGAGGGGCAGGACTAATAGATGTTTATGACTACCTGTGGTCCACTAGACTAGACCAACTCCGACAGTGGTTTAGAACCACTAATACTCCTCTATGGGTTGACTTAGAACGAGCCATGGCTCCGGTTCCTGATCTAGTAGCTTTCCTTATGGGTGACATTTGGAAGCCTTGGGATTTACGCCAACTCTCCCCCATAATACAAACCTCCCTACAAGCATGGAGATTCCTCCTAAATCAAGATCACCGCATTCTCCACTCTATCAATTATCAATTTCCCCTGA
Organism: Lithobates pipiens; assembly: GCF_037356315.1. Taxonomy (NCBI): domain Eukaryota; kingdom Metazoa; phylum Chordata; class Amphibia; order Anura; family Ranidae; genus Lithobates; species Lithobates pipiens. The sequence goes on from NW_027507718.1 coordinate 521,620,786, forward strand.
GTCTCCTAGAAGCCCGTATCCCGATGCTGTCTTTGAAACAGTTTCCGAGCTATGGTATACACACTATCCAAAACTTCTTTATTGACCACAATGCCCTTGATAGTGATCAGATAATGGCAAAGTTTGGTCTCCCTCGCCATCATTTCTTCACGTGTATCCAAATCTCCCTTTTCCTGAAGAAAAATCCTCTCCCTACAATTAAACTACCACCTTCTGTTTGGCACTATCTTTCATGCGAATCCTCAAGGAACAAAGGCATTTCGATCTTTTATGCTCTTCTACAGGATAAAAAGTCCTTCACGAAGACAAAACAGATCAATGCTTGGGAAGCTGACTTGGGACTCACATTTCCAGAAGATCAGTGGACCACAGCGTTTCGTGAGATCCAAAAAGCCTCACACTCCATTAGTTACTGGGCAATGTCTATTAGAATTATCAATAGATGGCAATACACGCCTTGTAGATTATCGAAAAATTTTCCGCACACTTCTTCACTTTGCTGGAGGAATTGCGGGCAATCAGGTCACTTACTACACATGTTCTGGGAATGTCCCAACCTGATAAGTTTTTGGAATCAAGTATTCCAACTCATAACTTCCATTACGGGTATAATTACTCTCCCCAACCCTGCTTTAGCGATCCTACATATTGGTATTGAACAATTCCCTTACAACATGAGGGTAGTTGTTTCTAATATTCTCCTGGCAGCAAGATCCTTGGTTTTGTTTCATTGGAAATCAGCCATGACCATAAACATTACGGATCTGACCAACACAGTTCATCATCATTACACCCTAGAGCGAGCATTAGCTATAAATACTTTAAAATGCAAGCAATTTGATACCACTTGGAGTATATGGAGTGCTAAATATCGGAGGTCTTACGTTTTGTTGACATTTCGTTCTCTGTTTATTTCTGTACATCTCTGTGTTCATTTTGAGATTGTATTGTATTTTACTGCATGATGAATCTTAATCGATACAGTAGTGTGTGCTAATGTTTTCCTTTACGTTATCCCATCTTATTTTGTTTTTTTCTTTTTCTTTTTCTTTTCTCTTCTTCCCCTTATAATTTGTATTACTTCATGCCCTCTTTTTTTTCTGTATCATCAAAACTTTAATAAAAATTTAATGTTTAATAATAAAAAAAAAAAAATGCCATAAAACTATCCCCTATTCTGTAAATGCTATAACTTTTGCGCAAACCAATCAATAATCGTTTATTGCAATTTTTTTTTACCAAAAATATGTAGAAGAATACGTATCGGCCTAAACTGAGGGAAAAAAAATGTTTTTTTATATATTTTTGGGGGGATAATTATTATAACAAAAAGTAAAAAATAATGTGTTTTTTTCAAAGTTGTCACTCTATTTTTGTTTATAGCGCAAAAAATAAAAACCGCAGAGGTGATCAAATACCACCAAAAGAAAATTCTATTTGTGGGAAAAAAAGGACGTCAATTTTGTTTGGGAGCCACATCACATGACCGTGCAATTGTCAGTTAAAGCAACGCAGTGCCGAATTGCAAAAAGTGGTCTGGTCTTTGGCCAGCAAAATGGTTCGGGGCTGAAGTGGTTAACCAGTTAACAACTACGCTATAGCCAAATGATGGCTACAGCACAGCTCGATAATGCTGGGAAGGCGTACATTGACATCCTCTAAGAATCACGCTCCCGCGTGCCCCCCTGGAGCGCGCACGCAGGAGTATCTTTGGCGCATCACGCATCACGGTAAATGACCTCTGACATCGGCCGTTTACCATGTGATCGCTCTGTCAAATGACAGAGCGATCACTTGTAAACAAACGAGCTTCGTGTCCGGTTCCTCTCTCCCCTCTCTGTACTGATCATCCATCCATCTGTCATATTCATCCATCCATCCATAATCAGCAATACTCATCCATCCATTATAAGCCATCCCTCTGTCATACTCATCCATGCACCCATGCTCATCCATTAATACTCAGTAATACTCATTCATCCATCCATGCTCATCCATCCATACTCAGCAATACTCATCCATGCTCTGCCATCCCATCCATACTCACCTATTTCCAGCAATATTCAGCCATACCCAGCATTACCCAGCCATAATCAGCCATACTCAGCCATACTCAGCCATCCCATGCATACTCATTCATGCTCAGTCATCCCATCCATACTCAGCCTTACTCAACCATCCACATATATGTCTCAACCATGCTCAGCTATCCCCATCCATGGCTTATCCATCCACATTCATGCTTATCCATGCCACATCAGTTCTTATCCATACCACTAAAGTGCCTCGCAAAAGTGTAATTGGAAGTCAAATTTGATTTGAGAAATGTATGCCCTTAGAACATCTGATGCTGCTCCCTGCATGATGGGCCTCTGTATGTGGCCAGTCTGTAGAAACGTCTCCCACGTGTGATATCACCATACTCAGGAGGAGTAGGAGAATGTATTTTGGGGTGTAATTTTTGGTATGTACATGCTATGTGTTAGAAACATTGTATAAATGGACGACTTTGTGTAAAAAAAAAAAAATTTCTTTACACATTTTCAAAAAACTTGTAGAAAAAAAATGACATATTTAAAAGACTTGAAAACTTCTGGTTCCGGCGCCGTATGTGAGGGACAGGGAGACCAGTGGCTCCCCTCAGACCGCAGAGAAATCAGCATACTAAACCTCGGGGCAGCTCTCAACCCACCAGAAATTCCTCACCCATCTTCCCAGCATTGCCGTGGATGGAAGGGTACCTCACACAGCCGCAATCTCTCTCTCGAGGAACACTTCTCCTTCTCCCTTAGGAGCTCCATGGAAACTGAAGATGGCCACTGCAGCACGTCCCTCATCTCCCTTCACAAAACCCAGGTAATATCAGTGAAAGAGAAACTTCCTATGAGGACATGGAAGCTAGTGGTATCGGAATCCAATTAGACATATAGCTCCTATGATAAGATCGCTCAGGCGGTAGCAGATCTGCTTTCCGCCACCATCACAGCCGTAGTAGATAGAGCGGTGTCAGCAATGTACAGGACGCCAAGGTTGGGTCCTGGATGGGTGCTATATAACACCAGTATTTTGGTTGCGGTCCCTTTAAGGGAGTCACGGTAGACTTCAGGGGGTCACCCAGAATGGGTGAGGAATTCTGGGAGTAGTCAATCAGGAGAGGACTGACTCGCAGTCCTTGCTATATTAGTAAAGTGATATTCGGTAAAGTGATATTCGGGTGGGAAAGAGCCTCCCTCCCTGACCACAGGGATTCAGCACACAGGGGGTTAAAGGCCTCCAGGAAATAGCTCATAAAAGACAGGAAGTAGTAAAGAGGTGGTGGTGAGGAGGAGTACAGTGGTGTGAAAAAGTGTTTGCCCCTTCCTCATTTCCTGTTCCTTTGCATGTTTGTCACACTTAAGTGTTTCGGAACATCAAACCAATTTAAACAATAGTCAAGGACAACACAAGTAAACACAAAATGAAATTTGTAAATGAAGGTGTTTATTATTAAAGGTGAAAAAAAATCCAAACCATCATGGCCCTGTGTGAAAAAGTGATTTCCCCCCTTGTTAAAACATACTATAACTGTGGTCGTCCACACCTGAGTTCAATTTCTCTAGCCACACCCAGGCCTGATTATTGCCACACCTGTTCACAATCAAGGCATCACTTAAATAGGAGCTGCTTGACACAGTAAGGTCCACCAGAAGATCCTTAAAAGCTACACATCATGCCGAGACCCAAAGAAATTCAGGAACAATTGAGAAAGAAAGTAATTGAGATCTATCAGTCTGGAAAGGGTTATAAAGCCATTTCCAAAGCTTTGGGAATCCAGCGAACCACAGTGAGAGCCATTATCCACAAATGGCGAAGACATGGAACAGTGGTGAACCTTCCCAGGAGTGGCTGGCCGCCCAAAATTACCCCAAGAGCGCAGCGACGACTCATCCAAGAGGTCACAAAAGACCCCACAACAACGTCCAAGGAACTGCAGGCCTCACTTGCCTCAGTTAAGGTCAGCGTTTATGCCTCCACCATCAGGAAAAGACTGGGCAAAAATGGCCTGCATGGCAGAGTTCCAAGGAGAAAACCACTGCTGAGCAAAAAGAACATCAAAGCTCATCTCAATTTCTCCACAACACATCTTGATGATCCCCAAGACTTTTGGGACAACATTCTGTGGACCGATGAGACAAAAGTGGAACTCTTTGGAAGGTGTGTGTCCAAGTATATCTGGCGTAGAAGGGACACTGCATTTCATAAAAAGAACATTATACCAACAGTAAAATATGGTGGTGGTAGTGTGATGGTCTGGGGCTGTTTTGCTGCTTCAGGACCTGGAAGACTTGCCGTGATAAAAGGAACTATGAATTCTGCTGTCTACCAAGAGATCCTGAAGGAGAATGTCCGACCATCTGTTCGTGTACTCAAGCTGAAACGAACTTGGGTTCTGCAGCAGGACAATGATCCTAAACACACCAGCAAGTCCACCACCGAATGGCTGAAGAAAAACAAAATGAAGACTTTGGAGTGGCCTAGCCAAAGTCCTGACCTGAATCCTATTGAGATGTTGTGGTATGACCTTAAAAAGGCCGTTCATGCTCGAAAACCCTCTAATGTAACTGAATTAGGACAATTCTGCAAAGATGAGTGGGCCAAAATTCCTCCAGGACGCTGTAAAAGCCTCATTGCACGTTATCGCAAACGCTTGGTTGCAGTTGTTGCTGCTAAGGGTGGCCCAACCAGTTATTAGGTTTAGGGGGCAATAACTTTTTCACACAGGGCCATGATGGTTTGGATTTTTTTTCACCTTTAATAATAAACACCTTCATTTACAAATTGCATTTTGTGTTTACTTGTGTTGTCCTTGACTATTGTTTAAATTGGTTTGATGTTCCGAAACACTTAAGTGTGACAAACATGCAAAGGAACATGAAATGAGGAAGGGGGCAAACACTTTTTCACACCACTGTAGGTGCTTACACCTGTCTAATGCGCTGTGTTGCTGTTTGGAGGCTGCTAAAGATTCGATAAGGACTCTCAAAATTCTGGGGTGAAGACCCGGCTACAAAACCGTATGTGTTTTTTCTTTCATTTTTGCTTTGTGCTGAAGACAAGCGGACTTTGTTTTGTGCTGAAGATAAGCAGACTTTGTTTTTGACCTGTATGCTGAAGAAAGCCTTATTTTTGCTTATAAATAAAAGTCTTTTGGATTCAAGTTTGAACAGTTTATGCACTTAGTGCCGCGGAGCTATTATCCCCAAAGTTTACAACTGGTGTCTTGGATGCTGGCAAAAGTGCATTTGCAGCCGCAAAAAAATGTTTAAAACAAAAAAAAAACCTGACATTTAAAGAGACCGTATACAAATGGCATGTCGTTGGTGAAGTCAGCTCAGACGCTGCAAGCAGCAGGTAAAGACATGGAGGAGGTCCTCAGGGCTTTGGCACAAGCCACCATGACCCAGCAGCAAGCTTCAGCAGATGCAAACCGTCGCCATGAGGAAGCGATGGTTTAGCAGCAGAAGGCCCTGGCACAGGCTATAGCTGTGCAGCAAGAAAGCACATGGTTGCTAGATGCCCAGTTTACTACTCAGCAGGAGTCCACTCAAGCACAGGTGGCTGACTTACAGGAGGCAGTGCAGCGGCTGGCTCAGGGACGAGAACAAGCAGTCGTTGCCACTGGCAAGCAAGTGTCTGTGAGGGCCAGCCATTTCTTACAAAAACTGACACCCAGCAATGATGTAGATGCCTTTCTCACCACCTTTGAGAGGACAGAGGAGAAAGAGGAGAGACCCAGTGACCAATGGGCCGGCATTATCTCCCCTTTTCTCACCGGTGACCAGCAAAAGGCCTATTTTGACCTCCCAACTGAACACGTTAGCGACTATGAGCATCTGAAGGCAGAGATCCTGGCCCGCCTAGGAGTGACCACAGCCGTCCGGGCTCAGAGGGTGCATCGCTGGCGGTACAAACCTGACTGACCACCCAGGTCCCAAATTCATGAACTGATTCAGCTGGTTAAAAAGTGGCTGCAGCCAGAAAAGCTGTCAGGGGCACAAATGGTGGAACATGTGGTACTGGACTGGTACCTGCGGTCCCTGCCAGATGACCTACAGCACTGGGTAAGCCATGGAGACCCTGCAAGCACTGAGCAGATGGTTCAGTTGGTTGAAAGGGACACCATGGTGGAGGACCTGCTTGGGCCTGCCAAGCATCGGGAACCCCCACCAAGGGCAACCAGACTGGCCACAGCACCTAGGAGAGAAGCCCTGCCAGATGTTGGAACCTGCAACCCTGCACAATCTTCTGCAGAACCCCTGAAGGTTGGTTCCTGTCCCATGGATGGGAGGCCTACAGTGTTGTTGTGTTTTTTTTTGTTTGTTTTTTATTATCAAAAGTAAAGTTTATTGAGTATAAATGAGACAATACAGGGTAACACAGAGTAACCAATGGGTGTAACGGGCACCAACTCTTTTCAATAAAAGGTCCAAAAAAATGTTCGACAAGTACATTAAGATCAGTTGTTAATATGACCCATTTGTTTACAAGAAACATTAATGCGAGCAGGGTTTTTCTGCTGAGGAGAGTAGGGGGGGTATCCTGTAACCATTGTATTCAGGCTTTGGGGCATCCTCATCCCTAGTTATCTCAGGTGGAGGATTCTTCTGTCCACCTGCCCCAGACTTTCTGAAATTTACATGGGCACCCACCATGAGTATACATTACTTTTATTATATGGCAAAGTGAGGTTCACAGCCCTTTTTCATTGCTGGAGCGTGGGAGGAGTAGATCAGAGCTATAGCTGAGCTATCTGCATTCTAGCAGTGTTTCATGAAAAAATGTTGAGCGGTATTTCTCACCTTCCGGTAAGGGGAGTAGACCGAGTATGCATTGACATGGGCACAGTGTTAGGGGGGATCCCATATGGTCATGGAGGAATTTTATAATCTGCGCCCTGTAGTGTTGGATAGGTGGACAGGACCACGTCAAGTGTTAGAAAGTGCTGCGAGTGTCCCCGTGTCTAGTGAAAGTTGGATCCGCACCTGGCTTGAATTTAGACAGTCGAGAGGGGGTGATGTATGATTTTTGAAGGATGTAAAGATTAGTAAGTCTGTCAGAGAGTTTGAGTGATACTTTCTTGGGTGTTTTCAATATTTCCCCCCACTGTTCAGCCTCAATTGTTCCCAGATCCGTCTCCCATTTCATCTTCAGATAATATGCGTGGGCTGTGGCTCTAGGTGTAAGAAGATGTGAATATATAGAGGATATCAATTTCTTAGGGTCCTCGTCGGTTATTATGTCCGCCAGTGACCCTGTTTCCAGTGTGGGGGCAGAGCTCTCGAGCTAAGTCTGAATGGTGTGCCGGACCTGCAAATAGCGGAAGAATACGTGATTGGGAAGATCAAATTCTTGTTTAAGGGTTTGGAACGTCTTAATGGCATTTCTGGTGAGGAGTTGTGACAAGTATATAACGCTCTTGGATATCAAGATCTTATGATCCAGAATAGTCAGCAATTCTGGGAGGAGAGGGTTCTCCCATAATGTCGTGTAGGTATGCAGAGAGGGCGCCTCGACAATAGATTGTGCTGTGTGCCAGATCTTAATGTGATGTACTAACATGTGCCTTTTATCACTCAGGCGTGAAAGACCCTGGTGCTTACAAAGCAGTATCTGGAAGGGGTGGGCCACAATGTCTGTGACTGCCATTGTAGAATATCTGATTTTGTCTTGTCTGTTCGGGTAGTGGAAGTGAGACAATTGGGCGGCTAGATCGTGTAGTGTCAGGTAGGGCGGCACCACCCAGATGAGTAGGGCATTTAAGGGTCAACTACTACAGTTTGTCTGGAGGAGCCCCAAATAAATGTGTTGAGAATAGATTCCATATTTTGAAAAATGCGGGGTGGAACGTAAAGCGGGGCATGCCAGAAAAGGTAGAGTAGTTTGGGAAGAATCATTTTTACCAGGCTAAGGCGGCCCATAACCCCAAGGGGGAGTCTGGACCAGATCTGGGTTTTGCGTTTAATGCGTTCAAAGAGTGGCTCTAGGTTGAGTGATATGTAATCTGTTAGAGAGCAGGAGCACTGTACCCCTCGGTATTTAATATGACTAGTACGCACTAGAGGTAGGGTCATTTGGGTGTCTGAGGGGGCTGTAACATCGATGGGGAGAATCTGAGATTTAGACCAGTATATTTGTAGCCCAGAGAAAGCGCCAAAGTGCTCAATTAGATGTAAGGCTGCAGTCAAGGAGGGACCCGCATCCGCTAGGTAAAGCAGCATGTCATCAGCATAAAGGCAGATCACCTCAGTTACCCGGCCCATGTGGAGACCCCGAATATCGGGGTGGGCCCTGATAGCAATCGCCAGGGGCTCCACAGCGCGTGCATAGAGCATAGGTGAAAATGGACAGCCTTGACGAGTTCCCCGGGACAGTGGGAAAGGGTTGGATGTCAATCCGTTTACCTGTACGCGGGCAGTGGGGGCCTGGTAGAGGAGCTGGAGTCACTTGATAAACCTGGGGCCAAAGCCAAATCTGTGAAGGCACTCCCATAAGTAGCTCCACTCCACTGAGTCAAATGCCTTAGCTGCATCAAGGCTAACCACTACCTGTTCACCGGCATTGTCATGGGGGGCTTGGAGGTTCATAAAAAATCTTCTAAAATTAAATACTGTGTTCTTGTTGGGCATGAAACCGGTTTGATCAGTTTTAATTAGGCTGAGTATAACTTTATTCAGTCTTAGGGCAAGAATCTTGGCTAAAATTTTTGACATACAATTGTAGAAGAGATATGGGGCGATATGACTCGGGTTATAGGGGGTCCTTGCCTGGTTTATGGATAAGTACAAGTAGGGCCTCACTCATAGTGCGTGGGAGTGTGCCGGTTTCATATATATGAGAGTATAATGCATGGAGCTTAGGGAGTAAGATTTCTTGAAACTGGAAATAAAATTCTAGGGGGGGGGCATCTGAGCCAGGAGCCTGGGATGGTGGTAGGCATGTAATAACTTCTGCAATGCATTCCTCCATTATGGGGGCCTCGAGGAGCTCTACCTGGGAATCTGAGAGCGTGGGGAATTCTACATTTTGTAGTAGGTCATGCAACTCGTTTGATGGACGATTGGCTTTGGAGGTATATACTGTAGGTTGGCATAAAAGCTCCTAAACTCCTGGACCACTTGTGCTGGGTCCGAGTTGGGTTACTACTGGGGGGCTATGATCTATGTGTGCCATGTACACTAGAAGTTTCCCCGCCCGCTCTCCGTGTTCATATGTTCTTTGTTTGCTAAAGAAAATACCCCTTTTGGCTTTTTCAAAGTGTAAATGATCGGTGAGTCTAGAGTGTAGGCGTAGAGTGGCCGAGTTTGTAGCTGTGGGGTTCGCAAGGAACGTTCGCTCTAATGAGTCAAGCGTTTCCTCAGCTTGTTTTAGAATGAGGTTCAACTAGGCTTTGTGTCTGTTAATGTGGGTTGACAGTATCATGCGAGCATGTATTTTAAAGACCAGATCATGCCGATCGAGGTCGACCCCTCATTGATTGGGAAATAGTGAGCCCACTACCGTCTAATGGCCACCAGATCGGGGAGGACCGTGTACCAGAATGGACTCAGTCTCCAGATGCGAGACGGTGGGGTAAAGGGGAGGCAGAGGGTGGCCCAGTAAAGTAAATGGTCCGAAAGGATCCTTGTGCCAAAACCTACCTCACGCAGGTGGGGGGTCAGGGAGGGGGATATCATAATCATGTCTATGCGTGACATCACAGTCTGGGAGGGTGTAAAGCAGGAGTATGCCCTGTCTCTAGGGTGTTTAAGTCTCCAGGTGTCAGACATGGTGAATTTTGAAAGAGATCTGCCAAACCTCATCAGAGTGGGATGGGATGAGGACACAGTGGGCTGGTGCAGTCTATCAAGCTGAGGGTCTATTACAGCATTAAAATCCCCCAACCAAATGGCAGGTACTGTAGGGTGCTGCGTCATTAAGGCAAGCCCCTCCTTAAGAGCTGCAAAGTGGAAGGGGGGATGTAAAATGCCAAAAGTACTGAAAGACCCCCCACTGTTGCATGCAAAAAGAGGAATCTGCCCTGCTGATCCGACCAGAGGCTATGCAATTTAAACTGTTTTGGCAATAAGGATGGTGATTCCCCTAGAGTTGGCTATGTATGGGGACTGATACAACCAAACCACCTTTGGTTTTTTGAGAGACATCTGTAGTTGACCTGTTATGTGGGTCTCAACCAGTACCGAAATGGCTGCATGGAGGTGTTTGAGGTGAGAGAGGACAGCCAATCGTTTGGGTCTAGCCCTCACTCCCCTCATGTTCCATGTTAGTAATTTGAGGGTCGCCATCCGGGATTTGCCATTTAGTACCAGCTGGCCAGACCAGTAAGGGGCAACCCACCCGCAGATACACATTCAATGCAATCAACAAGTACGTATACATACAAGAGAGCACGGGTCCCACAGCACATCCCATGGCGCAGCCGCCCTCAAGGAGTCTATAGCCAGCAGCACGAAGGGATGCGCAGGCGTGAACGCGGGCCCATCTCAGTCCAGGTTCAAGTATATAACATATGAGAACACTCGTCAGACAACACAGCGATTAAAAAAAGTCAAATGTTAGAGCTAAAGGAAAAAAAAATGATTGTAAAAAACTGTAGAAACCTTGCCTACTCTGGACCAGCGAGGCATAACGAACTCAGAGCAACTCCTCATAGCCATGGGAGCTGAGGCTGGCCAGGGAAATTACTCTTGTATAAACAGTGAAATGCTCAATTGTCCGGGCATGGAGCCAAAACAGCCACAGGGCTGTATTTGGGGGAAAGGTGCAGGTGCATTCACAGGCAATAATGGGGGCGAACAACAGTTAACTGAGGTGCAGAGCGGCACCAGCGGAGCTGGCATCTAGTTGCAGCAGAGGGGGGTAGAAAGTTAATCTGAGAGTGGCTGCAGTGTCCTGTTGCTTGCTGGGAGAATGAAACATGTCCAGTGAGTTTAACATGGGCGACATAGGTCCTTCAATGCGTACAAGCATGGGGATGAGAGGGAAGGGGGAAGGAGGGGGGGGCAGTTGTCTTCCTCTGCAGGATACAAATGGGGGCGGCCAAGGGGGAGGACAAGTGCAGGCCTACTCACGATTTATAGTGTGAATGTTCCCAGGATAGGGTATCAGGCCTCATCCCTCCGTTCATCCTCGTCGAGGTGCAGGCGTTCATGATGGCGCAGGGGCGGCCTCGCTGCATCTCTCAAACCACGGAATAACTGCAGCAGGGTCTTCAAAAAAATAGGCTTTCCCATCTCGAATAACCCGGAAGCGTGCTGGGAAGAGCATTGCATAGGCAAGATGGCGGGTATGGAGCTGGCGTTTAGCCTCCGTAAACTGTGCTCTCTTCTTCTGGATTTCAGCAGAGAAATCCAGGAACACCGCTATATGCACGTCTCTGAGCGGGATATTGCCCTTCTCGTCAGTGAGGCATAGTACAGTGTTGCTGCCTCAATAGTTCAACAGCTTTGCGATGAATGTGCACGGGGGAGCGCCAGGCTGTCTAGGTCTGGAAGCCAGGCGGTGCGCGCGCTCCACCAGGAATGTGGAGGAGAAGGCCTCCTTGCCAAAGTTAGTGATGAGTAGACACTCTAGGAATGTGGGGGGGTCCGAGCCCTCCAATTTCTCTGGTAACCCCATGAATCTGAGGTTGCAGTGACGGAGTCTATTTTCCATGTCATCCTGTTTACTCAGGACAGCACTCAGTTGGTGTTGTAGGCGCTCGGTGGTAACCTGAAGGGGGGGTATCGTCCTCCACATGCCCAAGCCCTCGCTCCGTTTCCCCCACCCTCTCCCACAGTTTATGAATGTCTTGACGGATGAGGGAGATGTCTACCTTGACCTCCTCTATCATTGAAGTAAGGGTGGACTGGCAGAAGGAGACAGCATCCAGAATCCGAGCGGTATCAGCGGAAAGCGGGACCAATTTGCTGAGCTTTACAATCACCCCGAGGGTCCTTTTTGGCAGTGACATGAGTACTGTGTGTTCGTCCACAGGGGTAGATAAATTGCGCCCATGTAGGAGGTGAATTTCATCCCAAAGGATAGATTAAGAGCATATCGTGCAGCCGGAGCTCTCACCCTGTGCATCCTATGCCATGCAGCTTCAGGCCACGTCCTCAGACCTACAGTGTTTGCGATGTCGGTCCTGGGGCATATCTGGGCACAATGCCCACTTCAGGAGGAGCCTATGGATTGCGGGACTGGTCGGAGAAGCTCCTTCTATGCGCAAAGAGTGTGTACCACTCATCTGGATCTGGTTGCAGGTCAGTTTGAGTGTGAAGTATGGGTAAACCACCTTCCTGCCAAGGCCCTACTGGACTCTGGTAGCATGGTAACACTTGTACATACCAGGGTGATTGGGAGACATGGCCCCGTAAGTAAAACGCTAGTGTGTTTCCATGGTGATGCCAGGGAGTACCCCCTGGTTCTGCTGACTGTTTCCTATGGCCATACCTTAGTGACACAAGAGATTGGGGTAGTAAAAAGTTTAATACATGATATTATAGTGGGGCGGGACTGTTTGCTATTTCTCAAACTATGGAACCAGGTACAGATGGGGCTGCCAGGAGAACTGGGGACACTGGGCCTGCAAGAGGGGCCTGGAAGAGACAGAGCCTGAGGGGTCTGGGCCTGAGACCCCCACAACACAACCCTCTGATACAGAGATGCCTGTCACTGATAATGATATTGCAGAGAATGTTAATTTGAATAATGTTTCTGTATTAGGTTTCAAATCAGGCTTCAAAACCGAGTTAAGCTCAGGGAGGGGGGGGGGGGGGGGTTCCCATTACAGGTTATGCTGAGGGAGGATGATGAGGACCTCTCCCCATTACAGTTCCCAGTTAAGGAGGGTGAAGGGGAAACATCCTCAAGGCCAGTGCACCCAGTCCTGGAAGTACCCAGGGGTGCATTTGGCACCGCCCAGGTGCAGGATCCTACCTTGGTCCATGCTGGAGAGCAAGTTTTTGTTGTTGATGGGGTCTCACAAATACCAGGGACAGATCAGAGGTTTCCTCATTTTGCGTTGAAGGGGAACTTGGTTTATTGAGTGGCTGAAAGCCGAGGGGAAACGGTAGAGCAGTTGCTGGTTTCCAAACCATATAGGTGGATGCTACTTGATCTAGCCCATAACAATGCACTGGGAGGACACTCAGGGGCTGAGAAAACAGAGGCCAGGATAACCAACCGGTTTTACTGGCCAGGGGTGAAGGCCAAGGTTAAAAGATATTGTGCACCTTATCCCATTTGCCAGTTAACTGCCCCAGTGCCTTACTATAGAAGCCCTCTGGTACCCTTGCCAATTATTGAGGTTCCATTCGAGCGGATCGCTATGGATCTCGTGGGACCCCTGGTAAAGTCGGCAAGGGGGCACCAACATATATTAGTCATCCTAGACTACACAGCCAGGTATCCAGACGTAGTTCCTTTTGAGGAAAAATTCCTCTAAAGCCCCGTACACACTATCAGATTGTCTGCTGAGTTTTTCCTTCAGATTTACCAAAACCATGTAGTAGAAGGGCCTGCCTGATTGCATACACATTGAAACTCCTAAGCCCACGTACACACGGTCAGAGATTTTGCCAACCAAATCTGTCGGATTTTGCCCGTCGGATTTAGTCCGACGGATTGTGTCCAAAACTGTTGCATACACACGGTCGGGCCAAGTTGGCGAAAAATCCGATCTTTCAGAACGTGATGACGTAATTTCGTTACGATGGGACTACATTCAGGCTAGTAGCCAATAGCTTTGATGTAGGAATTTGATCTGAGCATGTGTGGCACTTGGTCCGATGAAAATGCTCTACACATGATCGGATTAGGTCCGTCCGGCCCAGTTGGTCGGGAAATATTTCCAACATGTTGGAAAATTGGGTCGGACGGAGATTCGGACAGAATCAGTGCGATGCATACCACACACAGTCGGATTATCTGACGACACGGTCCGATAAGACTCATTCCGACAGATTCTCTGACCGTGTGTACAAGGGCTCAGGTTTGACCTCATATTATATGGTTTTGGTAAATCTGAAGGAAAAACTCAGCAGACAATCTAATCTAATAGTGTGTACGGGGCTTTAGGCCATTTCCCGGGAATTATTTCAAATGTTTTCACGAACGGGATTCCTCAAAGAGATACTGACGGACCAGGACACCACTTTTATGTCGAAGGTGATGGCTGACTTGTGCAAACTATTTCAGATTAAACAGTTGTGGACGTCTGTCTATCAACCGCAGACCAATGGCCTAGTTGAGAGGTTTAAAAAAAATCTAAAGTCCATGTTACAAAGTTACATAGTTACATAGTTAGTCAGGTTGAAAAAAGACACAAGTCCATCCAGTTCAACCAAAAAAAAAATATATATATATATAATAAATATCATACCAGCCCATATACCCAATTCTATACCCACAGTTGATCCAGAGGAAGGCAAAAAAAAACAGCAGAGCATGATCCAATTTGCTAAAAGCAGGGGAAAAAATTCCTTCCTGATCCCCCGAGAGGCAATCGGATTTTCCCTGGATCAACCTTACCTATAAATGTTAGTACCCAGTTATATTATGTACAGTTAGGAAATAATCCAGACCTTTCTTAAAGCAATCCACTGAGCTGGCCATAACTACCTCTGCAGGGAGTCTATTCCACATTTTCACAGCTCTTACTGTGAAGAAACCTTTCCGTATTTGGAGATGAAATCTCTTCTCCTCTAGACATAAAGAGTGCCCCCTTGTCCTCTTTGACTGTTAGGGATGAGTCGAACACCCCCCGGTTCGGTTCGCACCAGAACTTTCAAACGGACCCCAAATTCGTACGAACTTTAGAACCCCATTGAAGTCTATGGGATTCGAACGTTCGAAATTAAAAGTGGTAATTTTAACGGCTAATATGCAAGATACTGTCCTAAAAAGGGTTTGGGGGCCTGGCTCCTGCCCCAGGGGACATAGGTCAATGCCTAAAATGTTTTTAAAAATGGCCGTTTTGGCGGGAGCACTGATTTTAATGACGATTAAAGTGAAAAAAAAGTGAAATATTCCTTTAAATATCATGCCTGGGGGGTGTCTGTAGTATGCCTGTGAAGTACCACATGTTTCCAGTGTTTAGAACAGTCCCTGCACAAAATGACATTAAACGGAAATAACATCATTTAAAACTGCTTGCGGTTTTAATGTTCTATCTGGTTCCTGCAATATGGTTGAAAATCATTTAGAAAAATGGCATGGGTAGCCCTCCCTGCCCATTACCAGCCCCTTTGGGTCTTGTACGCATATTAAGGGGAACCCCGTACCCATATTAAAAAAAGGAAATGCGTGTGGCCCCCAGGCCCTATATACTCAGAACAGCAGTATACAGGCGGTGCAAACAAGACAGAGACTGTGTAGGTTTGTTGTGTTAAGTTGAATCTGTTTGTAATTTTCAACTGGTACATTTTTAAAGTGTAGCTCCAGTCAAAAAAACAATTTTTAAGCTTTTTGGAAAACAGGGAAGGGTTATCACCCATGTATAATTTATTTTGTCGTACATATTTTTTCATCTCACTTGCTGTTGTCTCCTTCCGTTTGCAAGTAGGAGATGTTTGTAAGTTGGATGTTTGAAAGTAGGGACCTGCCCTATATGCTCTGCAGAAATGGCGGAACAAGGTGTTGGTTTTGCCACAACATTGTAAGCCCTCAAAGTGACTCTTGGTGGGCGCTGGAGTGCCCTGCTGTGAACGATTATATCAAGAATTGTAATTACATGCCATTGTTGAACAGTGGTAGAAAAATTGACCTTTGGTTGTGGTGCTGGTGCCACAACACTATAAGTCCTCACAGTTACTCTGGGTGGGCACAGGAACAGGCCCTCCTGTGAAATACTATATCAAAAATTGTAATTAAATGCCCCTGTTAAACAGGGGCAGAAAAATTGGGCCTTAGGCACTGGTGCTGGTGCCACAACACTGCAACCTCTCCCATATACTCTAGTTTTATTGCAGGAATTAGCCCTGCTGCAAAGCATTGCATCAAAAATTGTAATTAAACGCCCTTGTTAAACAGGGGCAGAAAAATTGGGCTGATGGCATCACCCAGAACCAGAAATGTTCTTCCAACATATCAGTGGAGGAGGAAGAGGATAGACAATCAACATAACAGAACAGTCACTCAGCATCAGCATAGGCAGTCTTGAAGGGATGTGATATTTCAAAAAAAATTATTCGGTTACATCAGCTTCAGGTGCTTGGTAGCTGTGGGTGATCCAAGACTGATTCATCTTGATTAAGGTCAGTCGATCAACTGATTCGGCGGACAGGCGCACCCTGTGATCGGTAACAAAGCCACCAGCAGCACTGAAGGTGCGTTCAGAAAGAACGCTGGATGCAGGACAGGCCAGTAGCTCAATTGCATACTGTGCAAGCTCTGGCCAGTGATCCATCCTCAAGACCCAGTAAGCCAGAGGATTTTCGGTGGGAAAGGTGTCCAAGTCTGACCTTGCCCCTAGGTATTCCTGCACCATGTAAATCAGACGCTGGCGATGGTTGCTGGAACCAATCATACCTTGGGGCTGCGGACTAAAAAATTGTCTGAAAGCATCGGTCAGACGGCCACCTTCTCCACCGCTCCTTCTGACCGATGCCTCAGCAACACGTTGTCCAGGACCAGGAGTTTGTAACCTCCCAGTCTCTGGAAACGCGTTGCACAGACCTTTCTGCAAGGCCTCCCTGAGATGTCTCATCCTCTGCTCCCTCTGCGATGGCAAGATAAGGTCGGCAACCTTACCCTTGTACCGTGGATCAAGGAGAGTGGCCAGCCAGTAATGGTCCCTCTCCTTGATCCGAAGAATACGAGGATCCTTCCGCAGGCTTTGCAGGATCAGGGAGGCCATCCAGTGTAGGTTAGCTGAGGCATTCGGTCCGGAGTCCCCTGGGTCACTAAGGACAACATGATCCGCAGCTACCTCCTCCCAGCCACGTACAAGTCCACATGTTTCTTGGGACTGTAAATCATCCCTACAAGACTGCTGCTGCTGCTGCTGATGCTGAGTGCCAGCCTCCACCTCCATGCTGACACAATCATCCTCCTCCTCCTCTTCCTCCTACTCATCCTCTTCCTGTGTGATGGGTGGCACAGCAGGAACACTGTCTGGATAAAGGGGGCCTTGAGAGGCAAGGAAGTCCTCCTCTTCCTGTCTCTCTTCTGCCTCAAGTGCCCTGTCCATTATTCCATATGCTCCAAGAGATGGACAAGAGTTACAGTGTCACTGATGCATGCACTATCACTGCTCATTATCCTTGTGGCCTCCTCAAACGGTTACAGGACAGTGCATGCATCCCTGATCATGACCCACTGGTGTGGTGAGAAAAAACCAAGCTCCCCTGACCCTGTCCTGGTGCCGTAGTCGCACAGGTACTCATTGATGGCCCTCTGCTGCATGTGCAGCCGCTGCAGCATGACCAATGTTGAGTTCCACCTGGTAGGCATATCACATATAAGGCGGTTCTTGGGCAGGTTCAGCTCCTTTTGGAGCTCAGCCAGCCGAGCACAGGCATTAAATGATCGGCGGAAATGCACACAGACTTTCCTGGCCTGCTTCAGGACATCCTGTAAGCCCGGGTACCTGCCCAAGAACCGCTGCACCACCAGGTTAGGGACGTGAGCTACACAGGGCACATGGGTCAGTTGTCCCTGTCGGAGGGCGGAGAGGAGGTTGGTGCCATTGTCGCAAACCACCATTCCTGGCTTAAGCTGGCGTGGCGTCAACCACCTCTCGGCCTGCCCCTGCAGAGCTGACAAAACACCCGCCCCAGTGTGGCTCCTGTCCCCCAAACAAACCAGCGCAAGCACGGCATGGCATCGTTTTGCCTGCATACTTGCGTAGCCCCTGGAACGCCTACGGAGCACCGCTGGTTCTGAGGACAGAGCACTGGAAGAGGCCATGGAGGAAGAAGAAGAGGAGGGGGTGGCGGAGAGAGGTGTGTCACAACCAATAGTAGCATTTTGGAGGCGTGGTGGCGGAACAACCTTCAACACTACTGCACCTTGTCCTGCATCCTTCCCAGCTGCCAGAAGAGTGACCCAATGGGCCGTGAAAGACAGGTAACGTCCCTGTCCATGCCTGCTGGACCATGAGTCAGCGGTAATATGCACCTTACCGCTGACCGCCCTGTCCAGCGAGGCAAGGACATTGCCTTCCACATGCTGGTAGAGAGCCGGAATCGCCTTCCATGAGAAAAAAGTGGCGTTTGGGGACCTGCCACTGAGGGACCGCACATTGTACAAACTCGCGGAAGGGGGCCGAGTCTACCAACAGAAAAGGCAGCAGTTGAAGTGCTAGCAATTTAGCCAAGCTAGCATTCAACCGCTGGGCATGTGGATGGCTGGGAGTGAACTTCTTTTTCCGGTCCAGCAGCTGGGGCAGGGACATTTGCCTGCTATAATCAGACGTGGGTGTACTGCTAGCAGAGTGCCCGGAAGCACTTGGCTGTGACACACCTAATTCTACACCTTCATTCCTCTCAGAGCAGGTTTCAGAGAGGACTGATCGAAAAATCGGCCGATGAGGAGCAAGGAGAGGTCTGCTTTGTTCTTTGGTGTGGGTCTTTGAGGTACGCTTGCCAACGAGCTGCATGGCAGGTCAACATATGTCTGGTCAAGCATGTGGTGCCCAAGTGGCTAATGTTTTGGCCGCGCGAGATACGCTTGAGACATATGTTGCAAATAGCAGCAGTGCGATCTGATGCACTCGTATCAAAAAAGGCCCACACCAAAGAACTTTTAGAATAACGTGCAGAGGCAGCGCCCTACACAGGCGGAGCTCTGTGGTGTGATTCAGTCGGTGTGCTGCCCCTAAGCTGGCCCCCGGAGGGCATCCTGCCTCGTTGGACATGTGCCTCCTCCTCCTCTCTCCTACCAGGCATCCATGTGGAGTCAGTGCCCTCATCATCCCCTCCCTCTTCATCGCTGTAGCAAACCTGGCAGTATGCTGCAGCTTGTGGAACATGACTGCCAGATTGCTGTCCTTCTTGAGCATCCCCTCTCTCTGCATTCACACTACTGCCTTCCTCTAGCTGAGTGTCATAATCAGAGCCTACAAAACACTGGGCATCCTCCTGGAGCATGTACCCAACACTGTGCTCAAAGAGTTCAGGAGACTCCTCAGGAGGACATGGTGGGTCTAGGGAAGGAGTCACTGATGACATTGAGACGAGGGAAGACGATGCGTTGGCAGCTGCTTTGCTAGTACCCTGAGACTGGGTGAGAGAGGATGAGGAGGATGAAGAGGGCTTGGTCACCCACTCTACCAAGTCGTTGGAATGTTGCGGCTCAACATGTCCAGCTGCCGAAAAGAAGGACAAGCGTGTCCCATGGCCACGTGCTGATGACGATGCACCGCGTCCACGACCAGCACTGTTGTCTCTAGACACAGAGCCTGCTTGCCCTCTTTTATTGGCTAGCGCCTGTCTGCCTCTCCTTGCTGGCCTTCCAGACATGGTAATGGCCTGAAGGGAGTTGGGTAAAACAGCAATTGGATAGTGTATATTGTGCTGGAGGCACACAACACCCACTAACTCCTGCAGATGCCTTTATTATAGAACACCCGCAATAAAGGGTAGATAAAGGGGTATACTGTACTGGAGGCACACAACACCCACTAAGCCCTGCAGATGGCTCTATTAGAGAACAGCAATAAAGGGTAGATACAGGTGTATATTGTGCTGGAGGCACACAACACCCACTAACTCCTGCAGATGCCTTTATTATAGAACACCAGCAATAAAGGGTAAATACAGATGTATACTGTGCTGTGCTGGAGGCACACACAACTTCCAATAACTCCTGCAGATGGCAGATGGCTCAAATAGAGAAGAGCTATGTAGGTGGATATAGCGGTGTGTACTGGGTACAGAGCATGCAGACAGCACGCACAAGCTCCTAACACTGACTGCAAGCTCTATTATAAAAGATAGATATATCGCTAGCTATATAGGTGATGTGAATATAGCGGTGTATACTGCGGTCAGGGCACGCAGACAACAGCCACTACAGAAGAGCAAGATCGAAAAATCGGCCGATAACGATCGGTGTATACTGTGTTGAAGGTACACAGAACACCCACTAACTGCTTCAGACGCCAACACACTACACAAGGCCGCCGCGCTGGCGGCCTTATATAGTGTGGGGCGTGTACTACACAGCCTGAGCTATGATTGGCCACAGGCATCCTGCCTGTGGCCAATCATGGCTCTCCTCGCTGCCGGCGCTGTGATTGGCCAAGCATGCGGGGTCACAGTGCATGCTTGGCCAATCATGAGCCAGCAATGCACTGTGCCATCGCAGTGCATTGTGGGCCGTGAGCGCCACACGAATTTGGCGCGAACGGCCCATAATGTTCGGAATTCGCCAAACGGGCGAACAGCCGATTTTCGAGTCGAACGTGTGTTCGACTTGAACACGAAGCTCATCACTATTGACTGTAAAGTGAATAACTCGACACCAAGTTCCTTATATGGATCCCTTATATATTTGTACATGTTGATCATATCCCCCCTTAATCTCCTCTTATCAAGAGTGAATAAATTCAGTTCTTCTAATCTTTCCTCGTAGTTGAGTTCCTCCATGCCTCTTATCAGTTTGGTTGCCCTTCTCTGCACTTTCTCCAGTTCACTGATATCCTTTTTGAGAACTGGTGCCCAAAACTGAACTGCATATTCCAGATGAGGTCTTACTAATGATTTGAACAGGGGCAAAATGATATCTCTCTCTGGAATCCATACCTCTCTCAATACAGGAAAGGACTTTTCTCATTTTGGAAACCACAGCTTGACATTGCATGCTATTATTGAGCTTATGATCTACCAAAACCCCCAGATCCTTCTCCACTATGGATTCCCCCAGTTGTACACTCCCTAGCATGTATGATGCATGCATATTCTTAGCCCCCAAGTGCATAACTTTACATTTCTCAACATTAAACCTCATCTGCCACATAGTCGCCTAATTAGACAGAGCATTGAGGTCGGCTTGTAAATTGGAGACATCCTGTAAGGACGTTATTCCACTGCATAGCTTGGTGTCATCTGCAAACACGGAACTGTTACTTTTGATCCCAGACCCAATATCATTTATAAAGATATTAAAAAGTAAGGGTCCCAACACTGAACCTTGGGGTACACCACTGATAACCTTAGACCATTCAGAGTAAGAATCATTAACCACTACTCTCTGAATTCTGTCTTTTAGCCAGTTTTCTATCCATTTACAAACTGATATTTCCAAACCTGTAGACTTTACCTTACACATGAGCCGTGTGTGCGTAACTGTATCGAACGCTTTTGCAAAATCCAAATATATCACGTCCACCGCCACCCCTCTGTCCAAGGTTTTACTTACCACCTCATAAAAAGAAATCAGGTTTGTCTGACAACTTCTGTCTTTCATGAATCCATGCTGTCTGTTGCTCAAAATATTTTTATTTATTTATTTTTATGTTAAAAAGAGTGGTCCAGGTTATTGGGTCACATCGTGTAGGCACTCTATTCATGTGCGGAGACTCCAACCTAGTTCTTCACCCACACTTAGATAAGTCTCCTTACTCACCGGAGCACTTTACCCCTTCAGTAAAATTCCGCACACAACTCCAACAGGCAGCTCTAGTTGATACATGGAGACAATGTAATCCTCTCAAAAAAAACTATACCTTCTATTCTAATCCCTAAAAGTCCTTCTCCAGACTTGATCATATTTTTATACCTGTAGCCTCTTCCCTTACTCTTCTACATTCACGTATACATCCTATCACCTGGTCAGATCACTGTACAGTGATCACTCACTACCATATCTTTGATAATACCACTGACTACGGACAGGGCATGGAGTATGAACAAAACTCTCTTGACAAATTCATCCTATTGCCTGGATGTCCAGGGGGCCCTTGAGGACTACTTAACCCACAACAATACACCAGATATATCCCCAACCCTTCTCTGGGAGGCACACAAACCTGTCATTAGGGGTACCTGTATCTCTGTCGCCACCCATCTCAAAAGAGACAGGCAGTACAAGTCCCGCCAACTGGAAGCCACCCTCCAACACCACTTTCTCTTGTTTCAATCCAAACCCACAGAGGCAAATAGGCTGACCCTCGAAAAGACTAAACTGGAACTGGACTTGATATTAGCAGAGGAAGCGGACAAGCAAGTTCGTAAGTGGTCTCATACTATCTACACTAAAGCTAATAAGCCAGACACCTTTTTGGCCATGCGTCTTAGGCACCCTGAGAAATCTTATAAACCTATCAGACTCCGATTGGCGAAAGAGGGTCTTACCAGTAACCCCACAAAAGTACTCTCTGAGTTCGGCACCCAACTATCCAAGTTATATGAAGCCAAAACCCCTTTCTCTAGTACCCAAGATGACACCTTGTTTCAACCTTTGCAGCTTCCCCAATTATCCTCCGCCGGCCGTGAGCTAATTGAAGCTCCGATTACTTCGGCAGAAGTTCTTGTAGCGATTAAGTCCTTAAAACTACATAAGCGTCCAGGGCCCGATGGGTTGCCAGCATCCTATTACAAGAAATTTGCGGATACATTAGTCCCCCTTCTTACCAACTCATTTAACTCCATGCTTCAGAGTCACTCCCTTGACAGGGATGCCTTGATAGCCATTATTTCTATGATCCCTAAACCCAACACCGACAACACATTATAGTCTAATTTCAGGCCAATCTCATTACTCAACGTAGATGTCAAGATCTTAGCCAAGGTCTTGGCACTTTGTTTAAATCCGCTTATTGGTAGATTGGTGCATAAAGACCAGGTCGTGTTTATCCCCCAGAGACAGGCCAGCGACAATGTAAGGCGTGTAGTTCTCCTGCAACATATAGCTAAAACCAGGAATATCCCTATTCCCTTACTCTCCCTGGATATACGCAAAGCGTTTGATACAGTATCATGGCCCTATCTCCGTTATATCTTGCAACGCTGGGGCTTTGGCCCCCACTTCCTCAAATGGATAGATGCCCTATACGCCCAACCTCAAGCTTATGTAAGATACGCCGGTCTCCGGTCGGAACATTTTCCCATTCAACGGGGAATGAGACAAGGCTGCCCCCTCTCCCCCTTACTATTTGCATTAGCAATTGAACCCCTGGCTGCACTGATTAGAGCTAATCCAGATATACAAGGCCTGGAAGTAGCCTCGACACCGCATAACCTGTGTCTGATTGCGGACGACGCTCTGATATTTATCACTACCCCTCATATCACCCTACCTAATCTCTGTAAATTGTTGGATAAGTTTGCCAAGATCTCGGGCTTGGAAGTCAATCAAACCAAATCTAGGGCCCTCGATGTATCACTGCCAGTGGTCGAATTTAAGCGTCTACAAGCTAACTACCCCTTTCGATGGTCCAAAACTTCCATACCCTATCTGGGAATTAATCTGTCGAGCGACCCGGCCTTTCTTTTTCAGTCTAATTATCGCCCTCTACTTGGAAAACTCACAAGTATCCTAGCATCTTGGCAGCTGCTTTGTGTCTCGTGGCTAGGACGGATTACAGCAGTTAAGATGTCTATGTTGCCGAAACTGCTTTATCTCTACAGGGTCCTACCAATTGCGATCCCGCTATACTTCCATCACATTATGCAAAGTAAAGCATATAAATATATATGGGGTTCCACAAGACCCAGAGTCTCTAAGGCCACACTCTTTCGCCACAAGGCACAAGGAGGCCTAGGCGTACCTAATTTCTCCCACTATTACCGTGCGGCTCAACTAGTCCAAATCGTTCTCTATCATGCAAAATCAGAAGTGCCCTTATGGGTCAGTTTAGAAGCCATGGATGCCCACCCTGTTTCCATATCCAACCTCCTGTGGTTGCCCCCCTCTGTGAGAGGCAGACTTACGAATCCCATTACGCTACATTCCCTAAAAACTTGGGACTTAGCCCAATAATCTTTTGCCCTTAAATCCGTACATACCCCCCTACTCTCTTTTCTAGGTAATCCACGCTTCCTCCCCGCCTTCTCTGAGCCAGGCTTATTTACTGCCTGGTCTCGGGCAGGCGTGGATAGAGTATGCAACCTTATGACGAGTGGATCGCCAAAGTCTTTCCCAGACCTGCATACCCAAACTCATATCCCACACAAGGAATGCTTCCGTTACCTTCAAATTTTACATTTTATACAATCGCTGCCTAAGCCTAATCCAGACCTGGATCCCATGTCAATTTACGAAAGGATATGTGATTCAGACCCACATGCCCCCGGCATTATCTCCCAGTTATATGCTCACTTTGTATCTCCTCCGACCACCCTGTCACCATACGCAACACGATGGTCTGCGGACTTTGCCATAGATATGGATGCTGAGGCCTGGAAGGAGATCTGGACTAACACCAAAAAGGCCACCCAGAACGTTGTAGCCTCTGAGGCCAATTTTAAAGTTCTTATGCGGTGGTATCTAGTCCCGGCTAGAATAGCCAGGTTTGTTCCAGGCTATTCGGCATCCTGCTTCAGGGGCTGCACGGAGGCGGGCACACACCTGCACATTTGGTCGACATGCCCGATGGTCCAGCACTTCTGGGCCCCAGTGTTCCAAATAGCGTCAGCTTTACTACAGGTCACGCTAAAACCAGACCCTTCTATAGCGCTACTTAATCTAACACCCCGGCATTGCACCCGCAATCAACTTAGACTCTTCCTTCAACTCACCACGATGGCCAAGCAAACCATAGCGTGGGCCTGGAAGACGCCTTAGCTGCCCATACCCGCAGTCAACAATAGAGTTACCCAAGCAATAATACATTGTAGAATTGAAGCCAAAATTCTAGACCGCCTTTCCCAACATAACAAGATATGGCAACCATGGGTGGACCACTTTTTACCTCCTGATCTAGACCCCGCTCTACTAGAACTTTGAGAATGACCACCTTTAACTGATCCACTATAGGGCGCTGGGCCCTGGGCCCGTGCGGGCCAGCCGACCCCTCCCTCTCCTACCCAAACTCTACTTTTCTCTACACCTCTCTAGCCTTTCCTCTCATTTCTCAGTCTCTTTCCTCTCTCCTTCTCACCTTTCCTCACCTAAAATTACTACCTACGCAGTACCGGTATCCCCTAGTAGGACTGAACTCCCACATTAGAGAAGACCGCAGACATCCGGTCCCTAGTAACTTGGTATTCCTGACCTCTACAACACACTTTATAATGTGCTGTCACCCCAAATCAAATTCCTCCACCATAACTTAGTCCTTCTGTTCGAGTATTGGCACTCAAGGATGATGTACCGCAACTGTTGTTCTACTAATGTTTAGACAAAAAAAAGCCTTGTACACCATTGTGTTACTATGTACTGTGTACTTGTTCTGTTGTATACTAATAACATTTTGTAAAAGAAAAAGAGTGGTCCAGAAAGACGGGAAGGATTGGGATGTGTTACTCCCTGCCCTCTTGTTTGCCATCTGGGAGGTTCCACAAGCGTCCACGGGCTTCTCACCATTTGAGCTAGTGTATGGGCGAAGGCCCCGGGGGTTGCTCGATCTGGTAAAGGAAATGTGGGAAAGTGAGTCCTCACCGCACAAAACCGTGGTAGAGCATATCTCTCAAATGCGAGAGAGGGTGGCAAAGGTGATGCTGCTGGTGAGGGAGCACATGCAGAAGGATCAGGATGCCCAAAGCAGGGTGTATAACCGATCGGCTAAAATAAGACAGTTTAAGTAGGAGACCGGGTGGCTGTTCTAATGCCCACAGTGGAGAGCAAGTTCTTGGCCAAGTGGCAAGGTCCGTTTGAGGTAGTAGAAAAAGTGGGTGAGGTGAACTACAAGTTACACCAGCCAGGGAAAAGAAAACCATACCAGATCTATCATGTAAGTTTGTTGAAACACTGTAGAGACAGAGAACAGGTATCCACGGTGGTAGCGGTACAGCCAGGGGACCATGCAGGGATTGACCTGGTTCAGGTTGCTGCTACCTTAACTAGGCCCCAAACCCAGCAAGAAAAAGAGTTTCTTCAAAGAAATAGGAACATGTTTTCAGGGTTGCCGGGTCTCACCAATGTCATTGAGCATGACATCGTAACTGAGCCCAATGTAAATATTTGGTTAAAGCCTTACCGAATCCCAGAAGCTCATAGAATGGCAATGTCTGAAGTGGTCAAAAGAATGCTCGAGCTTGATGTCATTGAGGAGTCACAGAGCGAGTGGTCGAGTCCAATCGTGTTGGTACCCAAACCCAACGGCACTATCCGCTTCTGAAACGACTTTAGAAAACGTAATGAAATCTCCAAGTTTTATGCTTATCCCATGCCACGGGTAGATGAGCTAATTGAAAGGTTGGGTCCTGCCAGATATATCACCACGCTGGACCTCACAAAGGGTACTGGCAGATTCCCCTGACCAAGTAAGCTAGGGAGAAATCAGCCTTCTCTACCCTGGAATGCCACTTCCAATACAAAAGAATGCCATTTGGTCTACACTCTGCCCCGCTACGTTCCAAAGGGCCATGGACAAAACTTTGCGTCCACATCAATGGTATGCTTCTGTTTATCTAGATGACATAGTCATCTTCAGCACTGATTGGGAGTCCCATCTTCCCCGAGTTCAGGCAGTCGTAGACTCCTTGAGAAGAGCAGGATTCACCATCAATCCGGAGAAATGTGCAATTGGGGTGGAGGAAGCCAAGTACCTAGTGTACATTGTGGGTAGAGGGCTGGTGAAGCCCCAAATGAGTAAGGTAAAAGCCATACAAGACTGGCCCCATCCCCTAACCAAGAAGCAGGTCAGAGCGTTTATGGGCATAGTTGGCTACTACCGGAGGTTTGTCCCCAACTTTGCCACCATTGCTGCACTGTTGACTGACCTGACCAAAGGCAGAAAGTCAGTGATGGTAAAGTGGAATGACGATGCCAGAAGCTTAAGACGTCATTGTGCCAGGATCCGGTGCTCGTAGCTCCAGATTTTACTAAGGATTTTGTAGTACAGACAGATGCTTCAAGTGAAGGGTTAGGAGCAGTCCTGTCTCAAGTGATCAATGGGGAATAGCCCCCCCTAGTAGTTTTTCTAAGTAGGAAGCTGATGGCAGCGGAGAAAAACTATGCGGTGGTGAAGCGGGAGTGTTTTGCCATCAAGTGGGCTTTGGATTCTTCACGGTATTTCCTCCTAGGTAGAAGGTTTTGCCTGGTATCCGACCACGCCCCACTGACCTGGATGAGGCAAAATAAGCACACCAATGCCAGGATGACAAGGTGGTTCCTTTCTCTCCAGGAGTTCAATTTCGTGGTCGAGCACAGATCCGGGAGACAACATCAGAATGCCGATGCCCTCTCCTGGGTCCATTGTATGATGTCAAGTGGTGCCTCCAACACCTCTGCGTTGAGGCAGAGGGGGGGATATGTACAGGACGCCAAGGTTGGGTCCTGGATGGGTGCTATATAGCACCAGTTTTTGGGTTGTGGTCCCTTTAAGGGAGTCAGGGTAGACTTCAGGGGGTCACCCAGAATGGGTGAGGAATTCCAGGAGTAGTCAATTGGGAGAGGACTAACTCACGGTTCTCTCTATATTAATAGAGAGTTAGTTGGGACCCAGAATTTGGGAGTCTCTGAAGTGATATTCGGGTGGGAAAGAGCCTCTCTCCCTGACCACAGGTATTCAGCACACAGGGGATTAAAGGCCTCAAGGAAACAGCTCATAAAAGACATGAAGTAGTGAAGAGGAGTAGGTGATTTACACCTGTCTGATGAGCTGTGTTGCTATTTGGAGGCTGCTAAAGATTCGAAAATTCTGGGGCGAAGACCCGGCTACAAAACGATGTGTTTTTTTTCTTTAATTTTTTGCTTTGTGCTGAAGATGAGCGGACTTTGTTTTATATTTTTTGACCTGTATGCTGAAGAAAGCCTTATTTTTGATTTGTTTAAAAATAAAAGTCTTTTGGTTTCAAGTTTAAACGGTTTATGCACTTAGTCCCGCAAAGCTATTATCCCCAAAGTTTACAGCAGGCATAATGCAGCTGTATAAAGAACTGGTAGAACACTCACAGAGGCTGAGAGAAGTTGAACAGCATATATCTTCAATAGAAGATAACCAGTATAATATGAGCACAGCCATGGAGAAATACATCCAGGCTCAGCAACATCTGCAGGATCGAATGGAGGACCTTGAAAATCGCTCCAGAAGGCACAATCTGAATCCTGAATCCTCCCTGAGTCCCACAAACATGGCTCACTCCTAGATCTATGCACCCCCCCTTCCAAAAGTCCTCGGTATAAATCACTGATACACTGTGGAAAGGGTTCACCAGATCGGGGCCCCTGAAAGTGATGGCAAGCACCCAAGACCAATCATAGCAAAATATCTCAACTATGCCGATCGCACAGACATTTTGCAGAGCTTTCAGAAAGCATGCTCTGTGGTGATAGAGGGTCACAAGCTGCTCATTTTTGTAGGAATTCCAACCCGTGTGTGCAGAGGTATACAATAGAAACATCCGTTTCAATTTAGCCTACCCTGCAATTCTTCATCTACAAGCCCTGTATGGGGAACAGCTTACCTTTCAATCTCCAGAAAAGGTGAAGGACTTTCGCACTCACTTTCACCCAGACAAACCACATCTGAAACCTACACAGACAAAGTGAAACATGGGCCTAGAGAGCAAAGGAGCTCCAGGAAGGAACCCCCAAAATGTCTAAAGGCCATCTCTTCAATTGACCAACCTGATCATTGCTGAACTTGCCCTCCTGACAGGTGCCTCACACTCACTGGTGTGCGGGTAAATATATCTTTTGAGCTCCTGCTTTCCAGGAGCCTATTGCCTCTAGGACAGACAAAAAAGTCTGAACCTAGAGCTATCAAACGATACCTGTCAGTTGAGTTTTATAAGGTGATTTAATACATGTGCTGTTTCATCAATGTATTATCTGTTCTCAATTATTGTTTCTGCTACTAGACCTTACAATGTTTCTTCCCAAAGGAGAGGTTATATGTACCTTCACCACTTGTTCTACCCACCAAGGGAATTCACAAGCCAAGGAAACGCAGCTGGCCACTCCTTAACCTACCACTTCATTAGTGGAGTAGCGCCCAATCTCACTCTTACATCTTTCTGGCCTGCGGGCTAGTGGTTCAACCGGTGGTGAAAATGTATATGGAAAAAAGTGATGTCTCAGATTATTTTGTTTCTAAACTTAACATACAACCTTATACACCATTTTACCCTTACCTGATCCATGAATACTCTACAAATAACATCCTGGAATGTTATGGGGCTGCGTTCCCTGACAAAAATAGTAAAGATCCTCAGACATCTAAAAATTATTAAAATCAGACATAGCATTGCTCCAGTAGACATACCTGGTGAAAAGCAACTTCTTCTGAATGAAGAAGCTATGGGTAGGAAAAGTGATAGGTTCAGCATCCAAAGGTCGCAATTTAGTGTCCGTCGACAAAGATGAGGAATGGCAGGTTAGTTTCAATTCACCTCAAATTCCCGACAAGAGTAGTAAGGATAACTAATATCTATGCCCCTAATTCTCTGGACAAATCCTACTTTATCGACCTGACATCCCAACTAGCGAACGAGCCCAGCTTTCCCAACCTCATAGGGGGTGATTTCAATTCAGTCATTAACAATAATGAAGATAGGTCTAATCCCCACTATAGACCAAGATAAACTACACGGGACCAGATCACCCACTTCTACCACATGGTGAATGCCCTTCAATTGATAGATACAAGGAGAACACACCATCCCCTGGATAAAGAGTTCACCTTCTTCTCTCCAGTCCATAACTCTTTTGCCAGACTTGACTACTTCTTCTGCACCCCCCTCTCCACAATGTTAGAGATTCATTTATCCATGACATGGTCATTTCAGACCAATCCCCTTCTCTGGACCCGCCCAGTCTATAGACAATGGCGCTTCCCGGCACACTTAAACCAAAATGACAGTTTAAATTTTTTTTTATACAATGCCTGGTCAGAATATGCCCACAACAATAATCCAAATTTGTTCTGGGAGGCAGGCAAATCATTCATGCATGGAAGGATCATATCCTTTGTATCGGCCTATAGGAAAACCACCCAAAAACAATATCTAGAGGCCAGGGACAGAATGTGAACTGCCCAATCGCGACTTAATGAGAAGAACACCCAATAAAATCGTAATTATTGGCAGGAAGCCAAGGATCTCTTTGATACCTGGGCAAATAATATAGAAAATGACACATACTGAACTATAATTCCACAAATACGGAAATAAGGCAGGGGAGCTATTGGCCAGACTTACCAAAGATACATACCTTCCCACCCATATCCTGATATTACGCTTTCCACATCTCCCAAGAATCGATAGATCCCACCAAAACAAGCAAATGGTTAGACTCAACGTCCCTTCACCGGATGAACCCAGATCTATTAAAAACTTTAAATACCCCAATTACTAAAGAGGAAATCATGGTTTCCATTAATGGCCTGACAATTGGAAAAGCCCAAGGCCCTGATGGGTACACACCCAAATTTTATATAGTAATAAAAGAGACAATTGCCCCCTCTCTACTAGCAGTCTAATTCAATATGGGACCATACCTTCCGACAGGACATCAAGCAAACATAAAACCGATTGCCAAAAAAAGGAAAGGACCCAAAGAACCCAGGGTCATACTGCCCAATTTGATTGCTAAACATAGATTCCAAAATCCTCTGTACAATAATAGCCTCCCGATTTAAAAATATTATGCCATCTATTATTCGTCATGCACAGTCAGGCTTCACCAATAGGGATGGCCGAACGGTTCGTCCGGCGGTCGTTTCGCAGCGAATTTCGGCTGTTCGCGATTCACCCGATCGGACTATTGTCGCCCTTCGCCCGACGGACTTATGTGTTTACTGTGTAAAAGAACTTTGACCTATGATGACACATCCATCATGGGGTACAGGACAGCCAATTGAGACATTACAGCACATGGACACTTGGACATTCCCCCTAACTTATAAATACACCCGATCCGGCGGCCATTTTGCATTCTTTCTTCTGTCACTATAGGGAGAGGTTGCTGTGTGGAGCAGGGAGAGATTGCAGTGACCCAAATCGCTAGCTATTTGGTACACAAAAGTTCTTTTCAGGACTGGTATAGGTGTTAGGTGTAGTTCAGGATATAGGTTTGAGGCAGTGCTGTGCTAGTGATTGTTGTAGCAGCCTGAGTGTCTTTTGTCAGTTTAGAGAAAGGGACAGGACGGTGTGTGCTGCAGGGACAGTCAGTTTAATCATTAGCTGTTACTATCAGGTCCACAAAAGTGCTATTCCAGTAACCAGTTATTGTTCCAGCAGCCTCTGTTTTGTCAGTTTATATAGGGACAGGCAGGAAGCTGTGTGTGAGGCAGTGAGGGTCAGTTTAATCAGTAGCTGTTACTATATTAGGTCCACAAAGGTTCTTTTCAGGACTGGTATCAGTGGTATGGTAATAGGCTTGTGCACGTATAATATTCTTTCTTCCAAATATAGACAGCAGAAGGACTGTTGCCCTTCTGCTGCAGTCTGCTAATCAGTCACAACCTACTTGTTCCACAAAGGTCCTTATAAGGACTGGTAAGGTATAGGGTACTACAGTACATAGGGTTGAGTGAGGTACAGTCTGCTATTCTATAAGGACTGGTATAGGTCCACAATACATAGGGTTGAGGTGCACTACTGCTGACCACTGCCCTATACTGCAGCAGTCCTTTATCAGTATAGGGACTGACGTACAGTCTGCTAATCAGTCACACACAACCTACTTGTTCCACAAAAGTCCTTATAAGGACTGGTAAGGTATAGGGTACTACAGTACATAGGGTTGAGTGAGATACAGTCTGCTATTCTATAAGAACTGGTATAGGTCCACAATACATAGGGTTGAGGTGCACTACTGCTGACCGCTGCCCTATACTGCAGCAGTCCTTCATCAGTATAGGGACTGACGTACAGTCTGCTAATCAGTCACACACAACCTACTTGTCCCACAAAGGTCCTTATAAGGACTGGTAAGGTCTATTGTACTACAGTACATAGGGTTGAGTGAGTCCTTCATCAGCATAGGGACTGAGAGTTTTGTCACAGGGTCATTTAAAAAATGACAGGCAGAGGAAGAGGCAGGCCCTTCTGCATGGGTGGTAGGGGTAGGGCAGGAGCAACAGGCTTGAGCCAAAGTGGGAAGTTGCAGAAGGTGCGTTCAATTACTTTAAAGGATGCACCAGACTTGGTTGAGTGGCTCACTCAGCCTTACTCTTCTACACCCTCTTCTTCACTCTCTGCTATGTGCAGCCCCAAAGACACTACCACCAACAACACCACCACCACCACATACCTTCCGCTTGAGTCACAGGAATTATTTTCCGATCCATATCAAGACATTTCTAATGCGCAGCCACTCTTGGTATTGGATCAGGAAGAGGAGGTAGCAACAACCGCTACTTAGTAGTCTGACGATAGTACCCAGATCAGCCCAAGGAGGAGGTTGGTCCCCGGGGTTGCTGCCTACTCCGAGATCTCTACTTATAGCGGTGGGGAAGGTGACGTCGATGATGACGTGTCTAGTGATGTCACGTGGGTGCCCACAAGAGAGGAAGAGGAGTGGAGTTCAGAGGGAGATATGGACCAGCAGATAGGGAGGAGAAGCAGGAATAACTTACATTGCACAGGAGGGACAAAGCAGACTGCAAATGTATCAGCAGCGAGTCATCGACCATGTACGGTCACATCTGGCGCTCCCAGGACACTGGCACATGGCTCCGCAGTGTGGGCTTTCTTTAACGTGTCCGCTGCTGACAATAGCATTGCCATCTGCAATCTTTGCAGTCAATGCATTAGTCGCGGTAAGCCCAACACTCACCTAGGGACGACCGCCTTAAGAAGGCACATGAGCAGCCATCACCGAGCCCAGTGGGAGCAACAGAACACACAAAGCCACATTTCAGGCTCTCACCGTTCAGCCTCGTCTTCTACTACTCCTTCTCCTCTCTCCTCACAATTGACCTTCCATCACGCCAAGCTCACGTTTTTCTGCAAAAAGGCAGGCTTCCGTGGGCCTAATGTTCGAGCGTAAAAAAATTATGACGCCGGATAACCCTCTTGCCCAACAGTTGACGGCTGGCTTGTCAGAACTCATAGCCCGCCAACTACTGCCATATAAACTGGTGGACTCGGAGGCCTTTCGCAAATTTGTGGCCATTGGAACACCACAATGGAAGGTCCCAGGAAGGAAGTATTTCTCACAGAAGGGCATCCCAAGCTATATGGCCATGTTCAGCGGAAAGTGAATGTATCTCTGGCACACAGTGTCGGTGCCAAGATACATCTGACCACAGACACGTGGTCTAGCAAACACGGGCAGGGAAGGTATATCACTTTTACTGCCCACTGGGTAAACCTTCTGATGGCTGTCAAGCATGTAACCCGTGGCACCCGTGTCGATTTGGTTTTACCGCCATGGATTGCATGCAGGCCTGGCTCTTCTTCTCCTCCTCCTCCTCCTACTCCATCCTCGTCCCTCTCCTCCTCGACTGACTCCTCCTTTTCCGCTGCTAGCGTCTCTTCCGCTGCGCCGCCCAAGCTCCCCAGAACCTATTCGACATGCCAGGTGAGACGTTGCCATGCCGTGCTGCATCTGTTGTGCCTGGAAGCCAAGAGCCACACTGGCCCGGAACTCCTTTCAGCTTTGCGTTCACAGGCAGATCAGTGGCTAACACCACTCAATTTGACAGTTGGTAAAGTGGTGTGTGACAACGGTGCCAATCTGCTTAGCGCATTGAAACAGGGCAAAATCACGCACGAGCCATGCATGGCACATGTCTTAAACTTGGTCATGCAGCAATTCGTTGTCAAATACCCTGGTGTCCATCTTGCGGCAGGCAAGGAAAATCTCGGCCCATTTCCGAAGATCTTACATGGCCATGGCTCGCCTTGCTGACATTCAGCGGCGACACAATCTGCCGGTCAGACGTCTTATTTGCGATTGCCCGACGCGATGGAACTCAACCTTCTATATGCTTGATAGGCTGCTCCAGCAGAAACATGCAGTTAACGTCTACCTGTATGAACTCTGCGGCAGAACAGGTTCTGGGAAGCTGGGTTTTTTTCACAGCGCAGTGGCTGCTCATGCGCGACGCATGCAGACTTCTGCGGCCATTTGAGGAGATCATCAAACTGGTCAGTCGCAGCCATGACGCCATCAGTGACATGGTACCTTATGCCTTCTTTATGGAGCGTGCATTGTGGCGTGTCATTGATCAAGCTGTGGAGGAGCAGGAGCGGGAAGATGAGGAAGACGCAATGCTGGATGAATTCCCAGGGGGGGCTACTCTATCTGAGACAAGTCAACAACAGGAGTCTGAAGAGGAGTCAGAGGAGGATGGTGCTGGGGCGGATGAGGAGGAGCAAGAAGAGCATGCTTTAAACCTTTCTGGGACCCCTGTTGTTGTGCGTGGATGGGGAGAGGAGAATGAAGAGGATGACATTATCCTGGATGATGAGCAGGAGCCAGGCCACCACACCGGTTCCAGTTTAGTGCAAATGGGGGCCTTCATGCTCCAGTGTTTTTTTTTTTTAAATATTTTTTTATTGAAAGGATAAAACAATACATTGAGTATCTCAAAACAATCGGTACAAACAAGCCATATTTTGTACAAATGAGGCCTACAACAAACCAGTCTTGAGACCTAAGTGCAAGTTCTCTCGAAGGAAAAGATATCTATCCTCTCAGGATTTATCAGTGTACATAAAACTATTCACTATTCCTATAGAATAATGCATTGTAAAACAAGAAAACACAGAAAGATTCCAGAAAAATAGTTGCATAAATTTAAATAATTTTCCTGGCTTCGATCCAAGGTGACCACTGCGAATACAACCTATAAGATTTCCCTTCTATTGAGGCCAGAATCTGTTCATATTTAAAAGTTTCATCTACTTTTTTAGTGAGCTCACTAACATTAGGAGAGATAGGAGTTTTCCAGTTTCTAGCAATTAGGAGCCTAGCTGTGGAAAGAATTTGAACCTTAATCATTCTTAGAGATGGGGGGAATTGATCAATATTCAGATTCAAAATTGCTAATTCTGGTGTAGCTGGTCTGATAAAGCCTGTAATTTTGGAGATTAATGAGAATACACCCCTCCAAAAACTTCTTAGATGGGGGCATTCCCATATCATATGCATCAATGTTCCAACCTTCCCGCAACCTCGCCAACAATCATGCGAAGCACCCTTTGTGAACTTTGCCGTAATGTAGGGGGTGTAATACCATCTAAGCAAAATTTTCTGCGTAGTCTCCCAGTGAGAGATGGACCTAACGAATCGACAGTTACTTCGTATCGCCATCTTCCACTGGTCTGCTGAAAAGGATAAAGCAAGATCCCTCTCCCATTTCTGGATGGGAGACATCCTGATGAAACGGCCTTTCTCTTGTAACAAGTCATAGAAAAGGGAAATCCCCCCTTTGAGTGTCGTCTCGTCAGACCAGAAAGACCATGCCTGATGTGGTATTTTAATAGAGGAACCCCTATGTTGGTTAAGAAAGGAAGCAATTCGTAAATAGGTGAACGCAGCTGATGGTGGCAATGAATATTTACGTTCCAGGGTTTCAAACGGGATTAGCCTGTCTTTCTCCCATAGGTCCGATTCCCCTTTGCTCCCAGATTGCTCCCAGATTGTTAGATCTAAATCCTCTAAAACAGAGCCTAAAGAGGAGATGGGAGCGTGTATCTCCGTCAGGTTCTGATGGTCAGCAACGCTTTGGATAAAATTGTTCCATGTGTTAAGTACCAAGGTGATAATGGGATGATCTGATTTAAATGTCGAGCCGGCAAAGGAGGAGGCCAATAATGTAGCGTATAGGGAGTTGGGACCTAGCCATGATTGCTCTATCGCCACCCATTGT
Source organism: Lithobates pipiens (assembly GCF_037356315.1). Classification (NCBI taxonomy): domain Eukaryota; kingdom Metazoa; phylum Chordata; class Amphibia; order Anura; family Ranidae; genus Lithobates; species Lithobates pipiens. Next base: position 521,656,676 of record NW_027507718.1, read on the forward strand.
TTCCCTATCTGATGCTGAAACCAAAACTTCAGTTGGTCTAACAGACAAGCCATATAGTAGTCTTTTAAAATAGGAAACCCCATGCCGCCCATCTCCCTTCTCCTGCAGAGAATAGTCTTGGGGCATCTTGGCCTCCTCCCCTGCCAGACAAAGGAGAAAAGTTGAGTCTGAGCTGACGAGAGGAACGATAAGGGGATCTTTATAGGCAGGGCCCTAAACAAGTATAATAGTTTTGGAAGGATTAGCATTTTGTATGCCGCCAATCTGCCCATCCAAGTGAGATGATATTTCCCAAGTCTATCCAGTTCTTGATGGAGGGAGGACAGGAGTGGTATAAAATTCGCTCTAAATAAACCAGAACTAGGAGACATAATTTTAATCCCCAGATATTGAATTGGTTGGTTTGTCCACGGATACGGAAAACGTGCAGCCAACAGCAGTCGGGTTTTTTCTTTAACGTTAATAGCAAGGAGATTAGATTTGGATGAATTTACTTTATAGTATGAAATTTTATTAAATTGTTCTAAAATATCATGAACCGCTGGCAGTGAAGTAATTGGACGGGACAGGGACAAAATAACGTTGTCCGCAAATAATGTGATGGAATGTGATTGCTTTAAGATAGGGACACCTGAGATGCATGGATGTGTACGAATAATTTCAGCTAAGGGTTCCATTAAAAGTGCAAATATCAGGGGTGACAACGGGCACCCCTGCCGAGTCCCGTTAGTGATATTAAAACTGTCAGAGAACATGCCTTCTGTATAAACCATAGCTGAAGGGGAAGTATAAAGAGCTGTGATGGCTGATTTGATATTTCCCTCCATACCAAACTTGTCTAATACTCGACCCAGGTATCCCCAATGGACCCTATCAAAGGCCTTCTCTGCGTCTAGAGTTAGAAACAGAGAAGGATCCCCCGAGACCTCCGCTGCATGAATCAAATTCACTATTCTCCTAGTTGCATCTGGTGCCTGGCGACCCTGAATAAATCCCACCTGGTCATTTTTAATTAACGTTGGTAAAATTTTTGACAGTCTATTGGCTATGATTTTTGCGTAAATCTTAACGTCGACGTTTAATAAGGAGATGGGCCTAAAGTTCTGAGGGGCATCTGGTGACTTTCCTAGTTTGGGTAGGGTTATGACCATGGCAGCCAGCATTTCTTGGGGGAACGATGAGTTTGACGAGGCTTTCTCAAAAGTGTGAAGTAGATGTTGACCTAAAATGGGGTAGAAGTTACGGTAGTACTCAGACGAAAATCCATCTGGACCAGGAGATTTATTTAATGGCAGTGCTAAAATCGTTTTTTGAAGTTCCGTTAGCGTTATGGGATCGTTTAGCGCCTTCAATTGGTCTTGATTAAGTGTAGGGAGTGATATTTTATTTAGAAAACCATCAATCATTTCCGCAGTTGGCTGAGGGGCAGACTCATCATCCTTTAAATTATATAAAGCACTGTAGTAATCCTTAAAAGCGTTAGCTATATCTTTTGGGTTGGCCATTCTAGCTCCACTGGTCGGGTGGTGGATGAAGAGAATTTTCTGTTTAACGATTTTTTCTTTCGTTTGTCTAGCTAAAAGTTTCCCAGCCCTATTTCCTTGGTGATAGAAGCGAGCTTTCCATTTTTTTAATGTACAATCGTGGTTGGAAATCAAAAGTAGTCTAAGTTCATGTCTGAGGCCATCTAACTGCGACCCTCTAGCACTATCAGGGGCCTGTTTATTGAGAGATTCCAGTTGTTCAATTTGGGGCGAGAAGGCAGTCAATTTTGTGGGTTTTCTGTTTTTTGGCTATACTTCCTAGCTTAATGAGGACCTCTCTCATAAAGGCCTTGTGTGTGTTCCATATTATAAAAGGATCTGAAACAGATCCAGCGTTGCGGGCGAAAAACTCTCGAAGTTCGGAAGTAAGCTCTTGAGAAAATTTAGGGTGGAAGAACAAAGATGCATCATTTCTCCATCTATTTGCTCTAGTCTCAACCTGTCTCTCCTCCACCATCACAGATATTGGAGCGTGATCTGACCATGAAATATTATGAATGCAAGACATGCTAATTTTTTGTAAAAGAAATTTGTCGACTAAAAATAGATCAATTCTGGAGTAAGAATTATGTACACTAGAAAAGTAGGAATAGTCACGTTCTGTGGAATGTTGGCAGCGCCACACGTCAAACAAACCTTCCGAGGCCATAAAATGCGCAAGGGTGACCCTAACCCTGGGTTTGTGGGGACGAAACGAGACGTCCAAAGTTTGGTTTGGTATGGTGTTGAAGTCACCGCAGAATAGAAGGAAACCCCTGCGCATAGCTGCCACTTTTTTTTTCACTTTGTTAAGGAAGGACAATTGTTTAGCATTCGGAACATATACATTCACTATGGTGTAGACCGTACCATTAATCTCCCCTATTAAAATAATATACCTGCCCGCATTATCCACTTCGACCTGTAGACATTTAAATTGTAGTGTATCTCTAAGCAAGATTGCCACACCTCTATGTTTTTTCTGGGCATTCGAAAAAAAGGCAGTTGGGAAATGCCTGTTACTCAGCTGTGGGTGTTTAGCCTCCACAAAATGGGTTTCTTGTAGACATAAAATGTCACTATGTAATTTCGTAGCTTCCCTCCAGAGCATGCTCCTCTTATGAGGGCTGTTCAGGCCTCTTACATTAAATGAAGTTACTTTGAAATCCAAGTTGTTGCGGATGAAAACCCCGAAGCAGAACTAGTTGTACAGTAGGAACTATTACACCACTATAGGATCACAATGGTTAGTAAATTATTAAAAATGGAAGAAACAACCAAAAAAGTAAAAATAATGAATCTAAAAAGAAAAGAAAAAAAAAAAAAAAGATCACTCACAGATCAGTGACCCCAACACAGGGCCGAGAAAATATCTACTACCCAGTGGGAGAAACCTTAATTTGAAACAAACCAGACCCTGTATTCAGGAGACTTAAGTGCTATAAGTTGAAGTTATGGTAAGTGAACCTTAAAAGTTTTGGAAACACAAAAACAATAAAAAAAGGTGATTCTATCGAATCAGTAGGGAAAACAACCCTTAAACAATAGAGGGCAAAAGAGAGCTTTTCAATAGTCCGCCGTGTACCGGAGCTCTATGGGCGATGATTAGTATGTAGACCTGAGCGGTCAGTCTGAAAGTCTCTTAGGCCAGGCAGGAGAGCCCGACCGGGGTGAAGGGGTGCCTGAGCGGGAGCTATCATCTGCATCCAAGATACGCCATTCGCGTAGTAGTCGAATTCCTTCCTCCACAGACTTGATAGCGAACGTTGCACCGTCCCTGGAAACGAGGAGTTTCTCTGGATAGGCCCATTTATACGGAATACGATGGTTTCTCAGTGGCTTCGTTATAGTCGCCATATTCCTGCGTCTTTGCATCGTAAAGGCTGAAAAGTCTGGAAAAAAGGATAGACCCAGAGCAGAGGGAGGAATATCATCAGGGTTACGAACACACATGAGGAACTTCTCTTTCGTTTGAAAGAAGTGGATTCGAGTGATCGTGTCTCTCGGTAAATGTTCCGGTATGTGTTTAGGCTTAGGGAGCCTATGGATCCTGTCTATCGTAAGGTCTGTCAATGACGCTTCTGGTAATGCTTCCTGCAGGATTTTTTGAAAGTAAGGAAGGAGATCTGGTGTTTTGACCGATTCTGGGATGCCTCTAATTTTGATATTATTTCTCCTCGAGCGATCCTCGAGGTCGGCCATTTTTTCCTTCATCGAAAGCAGGTCATCCTCTCTATCGTTGTGGGCATCAATCACTTTATTGATAGTTCCCGCGAATTCTCCCATCTTACGTTCCACATGAGACACTCTAGTATCTACTGCCTTCACTTCTTCTTTAAAGTGTTTGGTAAGAGATAAAATGTCTGCATGTAGCGTACTGCGAAGAGATACTAACATATCTTTGAGTGTGGTATCGATAACCGGTTGATTATTTGTGGGGAATTCCAAGATGGAGTCCTGCAATTATCTTGTGTCATTTAGTGAAGCATTGCACAGTTCTATCTCCTCCTCTCCCTGTACGTGTGGCTGCTTAGCTTTAATAGGGCTAGATGTGGAAGAGGCTGTTGGGGAATGCTGTTTACCTCTCAGTGAAAGATCATCTTGGCGTTGTGAAAGGTTCGGCATCTGAGTTCCCTCAGTAGCGCATCTGCGTCTCTCCCTGCTCTCCGGCCTTCCGGCGCCATCTTGGGCCTGCACATCGCGGGGCTGACGGTAGAAATCCGTCATGCGGCTGAGTCTTTTAGCCTCCTTCCTTCACCTGGACATGATCTGTGTCTTTGCCCGACCTCAGGGGGACTGAAAACGCCATAAAAAACCAATCAGGAATGCTGTAAATAGCTCCGGTATTCATGCGGCGGAGGGAGCTCTCTCACACTGCGGCCATACTCCTCGGCTGCCGGCCACGCCCCCATGCTCCAGTGTTTTAATAGGGACCCCTGTATAAAAAGCATAAGGGTCAAGGACCAGTACTGGGTGGCAACGTACTTAGACCCCCGGTACAAACACAAAATGGCGGAAATGCTACCACCGTCACAGAGGGCTGTCAGAATGCAGCACTTCCAGGCCTTGCTTCGAGAAATGCTGCGTTCTGCTTTTGTGTGCGCTGGCAGAGGAGCAATTCCCACTCCCAGAGAAGAAGTTGCAGGTACCACTCCAACAGCACCTGCAAGAAGAGGCCGGTTTGAACATGTGTTGGTGACTTCGGATATGAGGTCATTCTTTCAGCCGACCCATCGACAGGTGTCATCAAGATTCCAGCATCAGGGAACGCCTAGACCGTCAGGTGTCCGACTACATCGGGTTAACGGCCGATGTGGACGCTCTGAGGAGTGATGAACCCCTGGACTACTGGGTGGGCAGGCTTGACCTCTGGCCAGAGCTTGCCCAATTTGCAATTGAACTGTTGGCTTGCCCCTCGTCCAGTGTCCTGTCCGAATGGGCGTTCAGCGCAGCAGGGGGGATCGTGACCGATAAGCGTACTCGCCTAGCTCACGATAGTGTTAACTACCTCACATTTCTAAAAATGAATGAGGCATGGATCTCGGAGGAATTCAACACATGTCACCAGTAGACCATGTATATGTCTATAAACTATTTTTTTAATTGAGCACACAGACCTTCTTTATTCATTTGGCTCACTTCCTTGTCCAAAAAAAGCACACCGTACTATATGCCCGTACCCTCCTCTTTGAAGAGGTTGAGCGGTGTCATATTTCTACTGGGGCTGCTTATTATGAGGGGCTCCCACCATCCCTGTGCTGTGCTGACTTCCTCCTTGGGCTGTACCTCTGCTGTGCATATTATGAGGGGCTCCCACCATCCCTGTGCTATGCTTATTATGAGGGGCTCCCACCATCCCTGGGCTATGCTCATTATGAGGGGCTCCCACCATCCCTGTGCTATGCTGACTTCCTCCTGGGGCTGCTTACGGTGCAGGTGTCAGTGCTGTATATCACGGTGCTGATGTCAGTACTCTCTATCACGGTGCTGCTGTCAGTGCTGTATATCACGGTTCTCGTGTTAGTGCTTTATGTCACACTGCTGATGTCAGTGCTCTCTATCACGGTGCTGGTGTCAGATGACTCTATCACGGTGCAGGTGTCATTGCCGTATGTCACGCTGCTGATGTCAGTGCTCTCTATCACGGTGCTGTTGTCAGATCACTCTATCACAGTGCAGGTGTCATTGCTGTATGTCACGCTGCTGATGTCAGTGCTCTCTATCACGGTGCTGCTGTCAGTGCTGTATATCACGGTGCTGCTGTCAGTGCTGTATATCACGGTGCTTGTGTCAGCGCTGTATGTCACGCTGCTGATGTCAGTGCTCTCTATCACGGTGCTGGTGTCAGATCACTCTATCACGGTGCAGGTGTCAGATCACTCTATCACGGTGCAGGTGTCATTGCTGTATGTCACGCTGCTGGTGATCATCTCCTGCACCCTCTTCTTTGCCTACCCTGACCTTCCCTCTCCTCGTTTGCCTTCATGCGCTCCACAGTCCTGAATTGTCACAACAATTTCCCATATAAAAAAAGAATGCTTGTAGTTGTCGATCCCAGATTCACCTCATACATATGTTATGTCATTGGCCATGTGGTGGGACTATGTTTGCACAGCTATTAATTATTTTGTGGCTGCAAATTTGACCTGTAGGTTTGCAAAGTTCACCTCCCATTGAAGTCAATGGGGCCCGCCTCGAACGTTCCGGTTCGCGAACTATCGGCCGCGTTCGCGAAACGTCCCGTCGGAAGTTCATCCATCACTACTCACAATACCCCTGGTGCTCTACTCCTTATTCCACACTACTGCACTCTCTTTGGGAGTGCCCTATGATATCCAACTTCTGGGACATAATACTTAATTACATTACCATAGTTGAGAAACACATCAAGGTAATTAAAGATCAGCTTCTGTGTCTATTCGGTTGCACCCCACTGCCCGATGCAACACTACCACACAACACTGGGCATCTAACCCAATGGACTCACATATGTCTTCTGGCAGCCCGCAGGATGGTGATGTCCCACTGGATATCTAAGAATCCACCTTCTTTGCGCTGAGTGAAACAAACATTGCAATCGCTGTTTCTCACCGAAAGACTGGACACCATACTTTCAAACTTTCAATCTAATATATGCTTTTTTTGCAGGTGGAAAAAATACATCAAATACACCTTTGACACCAAGGAGCTAATATCTTTACTTCACCCATTTCGCTACACGAATTGGTATTTGAAACGTGAGGTCTCCAACTCTTTGGGAAAGCTCAAACTCCCGAAAAATAGTGACTCTCCAACATCATCAATAACGCAAGGAATTCTGCTACAGTGGCAACAGCAAATGTTTGATAACATCGAGCAGGCATAACTCTTGAACTTAGGCTTGAAGCCATAGAGGGCTATCAGTGCATAATGGGCCAGACAGTAATAACAGTGTCTAAAGTAGATACCACATTGATGGTCAAGGTAAGCCTCCAACTCCATATAGAGTCAGTAAGTGATGTGTGTTAGGCGGGAATCACCACAACCTCTTCCAATTTCTCCTTTCACTTTGATCATTTAATATGGCTATGTTTTTACTTGCCTGCCCTGTTAATACCTAATTGCTACAACAGGATATTGATACTACAGAAAATTGATCTAGCACTCTAGTTCGAGATTCCTTCCCCTTATCTTTTACCCCACCCCCTTTGTTTTTTTCTCTTTCTTTTTTACCCCTCTTATCCACACCCACTTACTCATCTAGTTACATGGTTGATCTCTATGCTAAAGCGAGTATGTAATTAATCAGCTGGTAAATACTCCCCCATGACATGTCTTCCTTGTTTCTTTTTCATGTTGACTGTCCTTTATGTCATGTACTGTATCTGATATTATACTGTGTAATGCCATAAATTCCAATAAAAAAATCTCTCTCTCTCTCTCTCTCTCTCGTTCTCTCTCGTTCTCTCTCGTTCTCTCTCTCTATATCTATATCTCATTTTTTTTCTGACATTTGAATTTTGTATAGAATGAATTCGAATTTGAATAGAAAGATTAGTCTCCCACTAATAGCTAGTGATTTGTGTCACTACAGTCTGTCCCTGCTCCCCACAGCAACCTCTCCCTACACTGACAAAATACAGAATGTGAAATGGCAGCCAGATCAGGTCTATTTATAAGGTAGGGGGTATGTCCATGTGCTGAAATGTCTTAATTGGTTGTCCTGTACCACATGATGGATGTGTCATGGGTCAAAGTTCTTCACTATGTAAAAGAATATGGTGGCCACGAATAGCGCCATATGACTGCGGGGTGAACCGCAAGGCCATCTCTACTCATTGAGTCTCCAATGACAGGTTTTAGGGGAAGCAGAGGAAAGGTGAATGTCGAGATGGACGGAAGAATGATCTGACCATGTTATGGGGTTGATTTCAGAAGAAACTGCAGATGTCAGGAGAGGTGTCGAGATAAAAAAAAGATCCAGTCTAGAATAGAATTTGTGGGAGTGCGAATAAAACGTATATTTTTTGGGGGTGGGGTGTTTAATCCTCCAAATGTCCAAGAGATTTTTAGTTCCTACTAGTTTACGAAATGATTTAGAGAGGCGGTCAGTTTTGGAAGGTGAAGTCAATGGAAAGAATGTGTGTTAATCCTTGCCAGGGGACATAGTCACATTGAAATCCCCTCCGATCACCATAAAGGGTTGGGAGAATTTGTCTAGGGTATCAAACATAGAGGATAGAAAACTGATCTGACCAGAATTGGGAGCATAAACATTGACAATAGTGAGGGATTGGATGAGAAATGAGCATTCCAGGATAATAAATCTGCCATGGGGGTCCAAGTGGGAAGATTTCACTCATAGAGGGCAAGATCGGTTAATCAAAATAGCTACACCCACCTTTCCGGACGGGTCGGAAGCCATAAAGGATGTCCGGCAGTGCTTACTAGTGAATTTGAGGGAACCCCCCAGGGCGGAAATTAGTCTACTGGACTAGTATTACGTCTGCTTTTGAAGTTTTAAACTCCTTCAAAGCCAGCCATTTTTTTTTTCAAAGATCGTTTTTATTGAAAAAATTTTTTTTATACATTACAGGTATAATGCAACCAGTTCAGATGAAGATGTGTTACAATTAAATGATATACATCACATACAGAGAAAAAATAAAATAGTAAAAAAAAAGAAAAGAAATCGAAAGGAGAGATAGGGAAAATAAAAGATAACGCATTACGTTTGAAAGCATGAAACCAGTTCTTCTGGGTAGAGTTAACTGCCACAACATTTCCTCACACTAAAATCGAGATGTATGGTGGTGTAAAAGTACAGGTGTCCAATAGCAAAAAGCAGCACTAATTTCACTGGTTAGGGAGGAAGAGGCTATTTCCTATACCACTCCGTCCAGCACTTCCACTTCGCGTCTATATTTTTACCACAAGAATTCCTAAGGGCCAACAACCTTTCATATTGAAAGTTAAGGTTCACTTGAATTAAAACTTCCGATGGGTTGAGGGACAGTGTGCTTTTCCAGTGGCGGGCAATAATCAACTTAGCTGTATTCAGGACTTGAATCACTACTGTACGGAATTGGGTCGGATAGTTATCAATACCAAGGTGTAGAATTGCTAACGCTGGATCAGGGGTTTGTAGCACGCCTGTGATTTCAGCAAGGATGCTGAACAGTTTCCTCCAGTAACTAGAAATACCCTTGCAATGCCAGAATATATGTAGTATAGTACCTACGTTGCCACAGTCTCTCCAACAAAGAGGAGATTGTGTGTTGAACATCTTAGCTAGTTGATGGGGTGTCCTATACCATTTGTGCAGTATCTTTTGTAAGTTCCCAGTGATTGACACAGCGAGTGGCCATATAGTTGCATCTAAGGGCTTTACTCCAGTGGGTAACATCATAGGACTTGTTCAAGTCTCTTTCCCACGTAAGCATGGATGGGGATTTTACCACTGCTTGTTTATGTTGGAGAAGTTATAGAGTAATGAGATACCTTTGCCCATCGTGCTGGAAGAGAAAAAGAATTTCCATGCAGAACTATCTATTTCAATAGTTGGTGGGGGGGATTTCAGGAGAAAAGATGAAACCTGGTTGTATAGAAATTCACTCGATTGGGGAATGTTGCGATTAGCTTTTAAGGAGTGGAACGACAGTAACGTTGCATTGGAGTATAAGTCGTCAACCCATTCCAACCCATTCTCCTTCCATGCAGTGACTTTACTGTACGGGAGCAGAATTTCCAGTGTTTGAATCGGGATTCTGACGGCAGTACTAAGGTTTTCCCTCGGTTGCTGCTGGCGTAGATGTCGCCAGGCAAAAATAGTCGCCGTAATAGTTGGGGAGAGATATGTTAAGGCTCTAGGCTTCCAAGAGTCTGCCAGGAGAAAAAGACTCAAGTGTGAGGTTTTCACTATATATGCTTCTAGGTTTGCCCACAAGGGATCAGGGCTTTGTAGGAACCAATGTTTGGCTTGTGCTAAAACAGCTGCCCAATAGTAATCTTTAAGGTCGGGGAGGCCCATACCTCCCGCATTTCTATGCAGTATAAGCCTGTTGGATGGGCACCGGGCCCTTTTGCCCTGCCATATGTATTGTTTAAGGAGTTTATTTACTTCATGGAAATGTGAAGATTTATATACTATCGGGAGGGTTCTAAATAAGTATAGTATTTTCGGGAGGATCATCATTTTGTAGGACGCTATTCTCCCTGCCCACGATACCTCTGTTTTGGAAAAATTTTATATGGCTTTCTTCACGTCTTGTAGAAGGTTTTTAATATTAACATCTGCTATATGGGATAGGTTCGTCGTTAATTGGATACCTAAGTAGGGGATCTGTTTGGAGGTCCATATGTATGGAAATGTTTGCTTGAGATACGAGCTTGTGTGGTGATTTATTCCTAAGTTTAATATTAGAGATTTAGTAAAATTCACTTTATAATATGATATCTGTCCGAATGTTTCGAAAGTTTCATGTGCGAATGGTAGCGATACAACTGGGTTTGTTAAATAGAGAATGATATCGTCTGCAAACAAATTAACTATATGGTCTTTGCGTTGGACTTTGAGTCCTGATATATGTGGGTGTGATCGAATGGTCTCCGCCAGGGGTTCTATCATCAGATTAAATATGAGGGGTGACAGGGGACACCCCTGGCGGGTGCCATTCGATATGTGGAAGGTTTTAGATAGGAGTCCCATGGTGAACACCTGAGCTGAGGGGTTGGAATATAATGCAAGGATAGCCGATAGGGCCTCTTCCTGAAAACCAAATTTTCGCAGCGCCGCTGCCATGTAGTCCCACTGGACCTTATCGAACGCCTTCTCTGCATCTATAGAAAGAAGCAGAGAAGGCGTTCCCCGAATCTCCGCTTGGTGAATAATGTTCAGCAAGCGCCGTGTGGCATCCGACGCCTGCCTCCCTTTCATGAAACCAGTTTGGTCTGGGCTTATTAAATTTGGCATAAGTTCGAAAATTCTATTGGCTATTATCTTGGCATATAATTTGATGTCTCCATTAAGGAGGGAGATGGGACGAAAATTGGCTGGTGTATCGGGAGTTTTTCCTGGCTTGGGTAAAGTAACAACATATGCCTTGAGCATTTCTGCTGGGAACGATCCTGTTATCCTAGCTATATTGAATATGGAGAAAAGGTGGGGGGACAGTATATCGGAGAAAGTCTTGTAATATGCATTTGAGAGTCCGTCTGGGCCAGGGGATTTTCCCGAGGGTAGGGAATGTATAGCTTTCCCCAACTCGCTAAGCGTGAATGGGTTGTTGAGGTCGTGAAGTTGGGTACTGGATAATGAAGGTAAGTGTATTTTATCTAAGGAAGAAGTTATTTGTTCTTTAGATGGCCTGGATGTTTTGGGGTCCGTGTGCAGGTTGTATAAGGATGCATAGTAATCTGCAAATGCATCTGCAATTTCTTGGGGGTGTTCTATTCTATTTGCAGTTTTGGGGTGGAGCAAGTAGGGAATTGATGTTTTAGTGCGTTTCTCTTTTAAGCGATTGGCCAAGAATTTACCCACTCTGTTGTTATTCCCGCAGTAATTAAGATGAAGCCTTTTCATAGCACGGTCATGTACTTCACAGTACCATTCTCTAATTTTGTACCTTACGTGAAATAGTTGGTTTGCAAGATCGACAGACGGGTCTGATTGGTTGCGGTGTTCTAAAGTACGTAGTTCGGTTAATAGGTCATTTAGTTTGGAAGCTGGAATTTTTTGAATCTTGGATTTAATTTTGATTAGGACCCCCCTTACAAAAGCTTTATGTGCATTCCAGTTAGTGAAAGGGCTAGTACAGTTAGGGTCATTAAAATTAAAGTATTCCTCGAGCTGTTGGGCAATTTCCTTGTGGAATTTTGGATTTTGTAAAATGGTTTCATCGTTTCTCCAGATATGAGCTGGGATATGGGTTCTACCACCTTCAATGTGAATTAGAACGGGGGCATGATCTGACCATGTAATATCGAAAATGGAAGATTGTGTAATTCTATGTAGCATGTTCTTGTCAGTAACAAACATATCTAATCTGGAGTAGGAATTAGATCTAGGGGAGTAATATGTATAAGATCTTTCACTAGCATTGAGGCAACGCCAGGCATCATACAGCTCCTCCTTGATCAGGAGCTCTCTAAATTTGGGGAAATGATTCCTAAATCCAGAAGATGTGTCTAAATCTTTATCCAAAATCATGTTGAAATCCCCACATATTAAAATGCTGCCAACTCGCATCAGCTCTATTCGTTTGAGAACTTTTTTCAAAAACCTTAACTGGTGCGAGTTAGGGGCATAGATATATGCAAAAGTAATAGGAAGTTTGTTCACCTTGCATACTAGAATAATGAACCTACCATCAGGGTCAATAAATGAGTCGTTAAGTTCAAAAATGACTGAGTCTCTTACGGCAACCATGACTCCTCTTTTTTTTTTGCTGTGATTGAAGAGTGCACAATGAACGGAAAGTTTTTGTGGGTACAAGTAGGCGTAGACAGTTTGTGGAAGTGCGTTTCCTGTACCGCTAGTATGTCCACTTTTAGTTTAGTTGCTTCTTGCCACAGAGATCGTCTCTTAGCAGGGTGGTTGAGTCCCCGTGCGTTAAGCGACAGGATATTAATATTCATAAGCCGTTAGTTTGAAGTGGTAGGTTTTGCCGTGAAAGGGAATCCGTAATATCGTCCTGTGGGGTACTCCCAGCGGCAAGTGATGGAATTCCTGAGAGCTCGGATGTTCAATGGAGTCGGAGAAAGACTCTGTTGGAAAAGTTTAGTTCTGAGATCAGGGCCAAAGATGTAAGGTGTGCTGCAGGGTGACGTAAACTCTAAATAATTACATAGAAAATGAACACCCGTGACCAGACAAATGGAGAACATATATAAAGACTCCTTAAGGGGAGGAGCAAATTAAGTCAACCTGTGGACATATAGTTCCTTCTGCAAATGGTTAAGCGAGGGTAAGCGCCAAGAGACAGCGATTCGTAAACGTAAAGTTTGGAAAAGAACAGTAAAAATAACGTAAAAAATTTAAAACAAAATGGTATAACCGTAGTAAAAAGTAAGGCCTCCATGGGCCGGGCGCTGAGATGCCCAATGTGAGGGGGTAATGGTACGATGACAGGTACCAAGTACACTCGGGAATCCTGGTAGATTCATTGGACGGGAAGAGATCTTGTGGACAGTTCAGGTGCGACGAGTTTTCGACCTTCTTGGCTGTACTACTTGCCATTCATCATGAAGCTTGGCTGGCAGGTGTCCTACCTGTGGATGAGCAGATGGAGCAGAGTCGGGAAGCACTATTTGCCATTGCCTCAGGAGGAGGAGCCCTTCTTCCAGAGAGCGAACAATGTGGGTGGAACCATTGTAGGTCGTTTGTAGGGTAGCAGGATATTTCCATTTATATAAAATCTTGTGATTCCTCATGGCTTTAGTTAGCGTTGCCATGTTGCGGCGGAGTTGCAAAGTATATTGCGACAGATCAGGCAGGATCTTGAGGTTAGAGATTGCCTCTGGGATGTTGTCTCCTTTACGCAATGCCTCCAGGATTTTTGGGACCCTGTGGATTCTGTCGATTGTCAGATCCAGCGGTGATAATGACGGAACTAGGGTGTGGAAGAGGTCTTGAGCATAAGACAGGAGTTGTTGTGCTGCTACCACTTCTGGGACCCCTCGAATTTTGAGATTGTTCCTACGGGAACGGTCCTCAAGGTCCGCCATTTTCCTTTGGATTTTATCGATCGCCTCATGATGTACTGAATGTGAGTCCACCAGTGCATTGAATGAGGAGGTGACATCGCTCATTTTGGACTCCACCTGTTGTACTCTCTCACCCAGTTCGTTTATTTCGGCTTTGCATTGGCGTAGGCATGTCATCATGTCCGTTTGCAAAGAAGATCTCAGTAGCATTAGTAGTTCTTTAAGTGTAGTATCTGAGATGGGCTGCCCTGTGGTCGGGAACTGTGCAATGGGGTCTTGTGTATATTGAGAGGCTGATCGACCGCTAAGCGGGCCACTCACCTCCATGTCCCGGTCAGTTGTTCTGGGTTGTGGGTGGATGATAGGTTCCATCCTAGGCTTGGATTTTGCAGGGCTTCTGGTCGACGGTGATGTATTCGGAGAGTCTGAGTCGGAGGATGGAGTGCCTGTGTCCTCCTCCATTTGCGCTGTGCCTTCCGCTCTGACTAGTGACTCTGTAGGCACTTGAGGCTGCGAGAGCTGCGGCGCGTGTTGTCTCCCCCCCGCCATCTTTCCGTGGCCCGCGGTCAATGGCCGGGTAGAAGTCCGGCAATTTCAACTCGTTTGGCGGCTTCTGGGATTTCCGCGGCATGGTGGATCGAACGGCGGGTGTCTCCAGGGCCCGGATCAATCATTTTCTCGGCTGTGTCGGCTAATGCGGCCTGATTCCCCGAGCGCTGAGCGGAGCTCGCTTAGAAAGCGGCCATCATGCTGCGCGGTCGCCACGCCCCCCCAAAGCCAGCCATTTTTTGAATAGAGTTTAAACCTTTAACATTATACGTCAGGAATTTCAGTGCCATAACAACTTAGTCAAAAGAAAAAGCATTAAATACATTATACAACATACAATGGGGGAAGGATTCCATGGTACACAGTAAATGAAATACATAGTAAGTATCATAAGAACATGTGAAACAATGGTAGCAAAGTAACTGGGTGGTAATAATTATATGATGATTAGCAGCTCCAGGTTAAAAAAAAGAACCTGAGGAAAAAAAAACAAGGAGGGGGAGCATGGGGACTTTCGAACATAGGGATGGGGGGTCTCCCACCACTCTCTGGAGAAAAAATTGCCTGGAATCCAAAAACAAAAGATGTACAACTAACAAACCGTTAAACCAGGGCAGCTGCAGAATAACAAGCCACACCCCCCCCTGGGCCAGGGGCTCTGTGAACCCACTAAAGGGTTGTTGACTGCTCAAAAAATACTGTGGGTCAAGTAAAATGGTATACACAGCCTCAGCCAATGGAAAGGGCATTCAGGTTGTAAATGTTGAGGCATGGCACTTCTGGGGTGTGAAATTTGACTTGGATGATTTCTGTCTCACCGGGGTCCAAATGCTACTCGGTCGGTGGTTTAGGAGTTGCTGGAGGAGGTGGAGGATCCTCATCAGGGAGGGGTGGTATACCTAAGTTGCACAGAAAGATGTCACTCTCCCGCAGATCATGTAAGGAGTATTGTATGCCACCCGGGGATGCAGAAAGGCAAAAGGGGAAACCCCATTGATATATGACTATGTGATTGGAGATGCAGGGTTAGAGGGTGAAGATTTTTCCTTCTAGCTAAAGTAATAGGTGAGAGGCCGCTAAAGATTTGGATCTTGGATCCCTTGAACTCAATTCTGGATTGGTTGCAGGTTGCTAAGGTCAGATATTTCTTACTAACATAGTAATGGAACCTGACAATCACATCCCTTGGGTTAGCGCTTGCTGGAGCTTTAGGGGCAAGTGATCTGTGAGCCCTGTCCAAATGTCAGTCTATGTCAGGGATATTGGGGGCAACCACATTGAATAGGCTTAAAAGGTAGGAACGGAGGT
The DNA here is from genome assembly GCF_037356315.1 of Lithobates pipiens. Lineage (NCBI taxonomy): Eukaryota > Metazoa > Chordata > Amphibia > Anura > Ranidae > Lithobates > Lithobates pipiens. The sequence continues at coordinate 521,672,239 of NW_027507718.1, forward strand.
CTCTGTCTTCTACAGATTAAGGAATACCTCTGAATCTCAGGTTTTGCTTGTGTTCTCTGTTTTCCAGGTCTTCCTGATGGAGCTGGGTGACTGTGTTTTTTATGGCAGCATTGTCCTCCTCCAGCACATGTATATACTGCACCATCTCATCAAATTTATATTCTAGGGAGTCAGTGCGTTCTCCAAGCTGGCCGATTTCCCCTCTCAATCCTTTGGCTAGCTTTTCCACTTCTTGTGCGATGTTGTGGGTAATGGCCTGGAGCAGGGAGTGTAGTTTAGCATCTAAAACTTGAGCTGTCAGTGGGGGGGTAACTCCCGATGTCGGAGTGGGGCAATGTCAAAAAGAGTACTTGTGTTTAGTTCTGGCTGTTCCGATGTGGTCTAGGTGCCTTTGAGGGCACCCGAAGCCACGGATGGCGATCTATTCAGAAAGCGATCCATTGTGGAAGAAGCCTGAGGCTTAAGGGTTACAGAGTAATTGTGTCTTTGATCCCCAATTTTGCCCATGGGGTGTGCGGCCGTTGCGGGAGGCTGAGGAGGTGACTCCCATGTATATTGACGCTATAGGTCAGTCAGCGGGAGTCTCGCATGTCCAGTATTTTGCTCTTTGAGAGCATAAGTAGGAGAATTGGAGTCTTTGAGTCTAATTTCAGAGGGGTAGTCCCTTTTAAGAGCCTGTTGCAGGTACAGTAGAAAGTGTGTTGCAGGGCTGAGAAGTACCTGAGACTTTTGCAATAGCTGTGAGGGGTGAGTAGTAAGCCAGATGGTTCACCAAGCTTTGTGGGAAGGAGGCTGGCTGAACATCAGGAGAAGTGGAAAGGGATGAGCCTGGGTGTCCCTGGAGTAGCAAAATGGCCTCCGTCCTCCAGAAGTAGGCCAAAGTCGCGGTCTCTCCTAAGAGATGGCCGCCGGGTGAGCGAGTTCTTCTCTGAGGTAAAAAAAACCTGCCAAGGACAGGGATAAGATCCCAAATGAACAGACACCTCCGGGGGTATCAGCTGTGGGAGGGTACATATAGTTTGCTACTCACTGCTCCCCTGAGGAATGCCTGTAGGCAAGTCTGTATGCCGCAATAGGACGACAAGCCGCGGGATGCTGTAGCTCGTTGTCAGGGGATTTCCGGTGGTTCCCCCCCAGCTGGAGATCTGCCCTGTGTCTTCTGGAGGTGGATTGGCAGATTGACGAGGATGGGGCGCTCGTTTTCTCCACAGATCGCAGCCGTAGAATGCAGGTAACGCTGGATGATCCCTAGGCCCTAAGATATCAGAGGGCCTCAGCAGTGTGGAAACCGCCGCAATCCAGGAGCAGGCCCAGCTGACTAAAGTCCACAATAATCCGGGGCTGAAGCAGGAGGAGTCCAGGAACAAATATAGATGAAGAAAGGCAGCAGATGGCAATGGATTTGTGCTGGGTATGAGGAGCACAGCACCAGCATGTCTTCCCAGCTTCACATCCGGACATGCCCCTGCAGTGTACTCACCTTATGTACTCACCCCTGTGTAAATCTTCCAAAGTTCTCCCCATGGTTCAATCCCCCCAGTGTAAACCCCCAGTGTACTGCCTCCATTGTAAATGCTCCAGTGTATTCCCACTCCCACAATCTGCCCAATGTAAACCTCCCATTACAGACCTCAGATCAGTGTGGCTCTTTCCAGACAGATGGTCCTCCATCTAGGCTCCTCCTCCTCTCCTGGATGTAACATCATAATGAAGGAGGAGCCTAGGCTCTCTCGGCACACTGCAGTCCTTTCCGCCTGCCTGTCACAAGTCACAGGTGATTATGGTGTTTGGTACGGGGAAGGTGCACAGAGTAGTGAGCCTCTGGGAGGTGAATAAGCAGAGTGGGATTTGTTCCAGCACTTGGCTCTAGGACTCAAGCTCCGTTCTGAGGATTTCCAGGAATGAGGCCCCCTACTGCCCCTGAACCCTCGGGCAATGCCCGAGAGCCTGAATGGTCAGTCCGCCCCTGCACTTGATGGCAATTACCAGCTACCAAAATGACAGTGAGGAGTATCTGTGTAAATAGAGCAGCTATAGAAGCTGTTACTGTAAAAAAAAAAAAAGACACCGTTCAGGAGCAAGTATTTTACTTTTGTATCTTAGCACTGTATTTGAAAAAAAAGTGTAAAGTCTTTATGTGGATGACATACTTATTTATCTATCTCATCCCCACATTTCTGCCCCAATTCTTCTGCGAATATTGGATACATTTTCACATATTTCCGGTCTCTTTGTAAACCCCACCAAATCAAATGCATTGAATATTTCTATAAAACACTCTGACCTATTACAGGCTCAATCCTCTCTACCTTTCAATTGGGTTGATCGCCAATTACCATATTTAGGTGTACACCTTACATCCTCACTTTCTGATCTTTTTGCAGCTAATTATTTACCCCTGCTGAAGCAAGTTACAGGCTTATTAAAGCAATGGTCCGCACTACCACTATCATGGATGGGTCGGATTAACGCAATAAAAATGTTAATACTGCCTAAGTTTTTATATTTATATAGGGTACTTCACATTTCCATACCTTCATATTTTTTACATATCACACAGCGTAGAATTATGTCTTTTATTTGGAAGAATATTAAACCCTGTATACCTAAATCCACTTTATATCTTAGTAAAACCAGTGGAGGCTTGGGGCTACCTAACTTTGCTTCTTACTACTTTGCAGCTCAACTATTGATACCCCTTAAATATCATTCAACAGAGACATACCTTTATGGGTATCTATTGAAGCCATTGATTGTGACCCCATATCAGTGGCCAATCTACTATGGATTCAGCCAAAGGACAGATCGCATCTGACTTATCCTATCACAAAACATTCATTGGTTATCTGGGATAGATTTGGTAGTTCATGTAAATTACAATCAGTACATAATCCACTTCTTTCCTTTCTAGGGAATCCAGCTTTTTATCCTGCATGGACATTTCCGAAATCTTTTTCAGCATGGTCTTCTACTAATCTGACTAGATTCTATAAGCTATTATCCTCAAATACCTTTCAAACATTCCCTATGCTATGTACGAACTACGGGCTCTCAAACAATGAGATATTTCGATATCTACAAATTAAAAATTTCTATATGCCTCTTATTGGGTCAGGTTTAGCACTTAGTCAGATGTCTAAATTTGAACATATTTGTATAAGTGACCCACATGTTAAAGGTTTCATTTCATATGTGTACCAAACCCTTATTACTACCCCCAATGAGGTACTTCCATCATATTCTGTTAAATGGGAAAAGGATTTGGGTCGAATATTTAACAACAATGACTGGTCCAACATTTGGTTAGATACTAAATCATCATCTCCCATCTGTTATGCTTTGGAAACTAACTTTAAAGTTCTGGCACGATGGTACCTAGTACCAGCAAGGATTGCAAAATTTTCTCCATCTTACCCTAATCTTTGTTTTAGAGGTTGCTCCTCTCCTGGTACTCATTTTCATATATGTTGGGATTGTCCGGTGGCGCAAGAATTTTGGAATAACATATTTGCAATGGCCTCTAAAGATTTAGGTATCTATATTGCCCCAGACCCAGCTATTGCACTTTTAAATCTCAAACCAGATTCACTCACACGGACACAATTCAAACTACTTGTTTATATTAATACGGCAGCTAAACAAACCATAGCTAAGGCATGGAAAACCAAAAATTTAATTGTGGCGGAAGCCAAACACAGACTGAACAAAGCTCTCATTTTCGATAAAATGACAGCTATTGAAAACAATAATATTCGTAAATTTCACATGATTTGGCAACCATGGGTTAAACATTTCTTTCCTTCTGATTTTGACCAGTCATTGCTGTTCCCACAATAAAATCCTTGTGTATCGCTGTTGTACTATTGATTTATGTCATGTACCAGGTCACTACCTCGAGAGTTTTCATCTCATCCCTTTTCTTCTCTCTTTTCCTCCTTTTATTTCCCTCTTCTTCTTTTTTTCTTTTATTTATGTTTTATATTTCAAAAGTTGGTTTATTTCTCATCAACATAGAGAATCGATCTCTCTTTTAGAGGGTCTATTCTTCAAAACTTTCTTTAACCACTTTCAGACAGGACCAATTTGCTGGTCAAAAACCAGACCACTTTTTGCGATTCGGCGCTGCATCGCTTTAACTGACAATTGTGTGGTTGTGCGACGTGGCTCCCAAACAAAATTGACATCCTTTTTTTCCCACCAATAGAGCTTTCTTTTGGTGGTATTTGATCACCCCTGCGGTTTTTATTTTTTGCGCTATAAACAAAAATAGAGCGACAATTTTGAAAAAAACACATTATTTTTTACTTTTTGTTATAATAAATATCCCCCAAAAATATATAAAAAAAACATTTTTTTCCCTCAGTTTAGGCCGATACGTATTCTTCTACATATTTTTGGTAAAAAAAATCGCAATAAGAGATTATTGATTGGTTTGCACAAAAGTTATAGCGTTTACAAAATAGGGATAGTTTTATAACATTTTTATTAATCATTTTTTATTATTTATTTTTTTACTAGTAATGGCGGCGATCAGCGATTTTTATTGTGACTGCGACATTGTGGGGGACCCATCGGACATTTTTGACACATTTTTGGGACCATTGTCATTTATACAGTAATCACTGCTATATAAATGTAGTGATTCCTGTGTAAATGACACTGGCAGTGAAGGGGTTAACCAGTGGGTGGTAGTGTAGGGGTTAAGTGTTCCTAGGGATGTGTTACTAACTGTGGGGGGGTTGGGCTTTCATTTAGTGAACACTGATCTCTGCTCCAATCACATGGAGCAGAGATCAGCATCACTAGTTGCTAGGCAGAATGGAGAAATGTTGTTTACAACGGCACTTCTCCATTCGGCCGCTCCGTGAGACGATCGCGGGGATGCCCGCGGCGATCGAGCACGCTCCCGATGGCAGGGCGGCAAATTTAAAGGGACGTACATGTACGCCCATTTGCCTGCCCGTGCCATTCTGTCGACGTACATCATTGTGCGCTGGTCTGCAAGTGGTTAAATACTGGTTGTGCTGAGCTAAAGTTAACCAGGAAAAGAGTTTTACTTTTTGATTATATCTGTTCACAGCTTGAACCCATTTGGGGTGGACAGGTGGTCTGGAGGCATATTTCATTAATTCTCTCATATAGTTCGTTCCTAATTTAGTTCAGTACTTATAATATTATAGTATACAATCTCTATGTTACTTATATTTTCACTTATAACATACCTAATCTATATGATCAATACCTGATTATAACTATATTGTTAATTTACGATACTCATGATATGATGCTCGTTATGATCTGTAAACTTCCCTTTTTTTTTTCTCTTGAAATTCAATAAAAAGATTTAACAAGGAAAAAAAGTGTAAAATTGGAAAAAAAAAGTGTTTATTTAATTTGGAAGTAAACCTCAATTTTTTTTATACCAGAATCATAGTTATATAGTAAAAATATAGACTTATAATGTAGACATTATTTCACAAAAGTGAGTACACCCCTCACATTTTTGTAAATATTTTATTATATCTTTTCATGTGACAACACTGAAGAAATTATCCTTTGCTACCATGTAAAGTAGTGAGTTTACAGCTTGTATAACAGTATACATTTGCTGTCCCCTCAAAATAACTCAACACACAGCCATTAATGTCTAAACCACTGGCAATGAAAGTGAGTACATCCCTAAGTGAAAATGCCCAAATTAGATATTAATGGCTGTGTGTTGAGTTATTTTGAGGGGACAGCAAATTTACACTGTTATACAAGCTGTACACTCACTACTTTACATTGTAGCAAAGTGTAACTTCTTCAGTATTGTCACATGAAAAGATATAAAAAATATATATATATATTATATGGATAAATGAAATTTTTATGTTAGCTTAAGGCAAAGTATGATAAAGTTATTGCTGAACAAACAGCTGTAAGAACTGCTCTGGTCCATAGGGGGATGTAAAGATGTGAGAGCCAAAATTGTTAAGGATCATTGTGTGTTATGATAATAAATAATATTTTTTATATATATTTCGAAAAAAAAATGAAATAAAATAAAGCAGATTTAAAATGATGCATTTATGGAAAGTTCAGCAAGCAAAACAGCTCAAAGTAGAAGGAGAATAAAGAAACATATTCAGTACAATGAGAAATTGAAATACATAAAAAGAGAGAGGAGAGAAGAGATGATTACATTGTCACTAACTTACTGTGGGAATGTCACTAAGCAATGTTCAGCATCAGATCACAGAATTATGTACACAGCCTGTGATATTCCGAATGGCAGAGATTGTTTTATTTTATACATATATGAAGATCAAAACCTTATCTTCCGCTAATTCCTATAAAAGCTGGCTCTTCTGGATTGTTCTGAGGATGACATTTTTTATATACAAGACTCAGTGCTCAGAACCGTTCTTTAAGGTCCAGTTTGGATTGAGAAAATTTGAGATGGATTTCTATCAGGAGGGAGATCTTATCATTGGAGGAGTGTTCACAATAGCCACAGCTACTATGATTGACACAGAAAACAATACCAGAATACTTTTTTGTGACATGTAAGTTGCATTTTATAGTATAGTTTACATTTTTCTTTGTCCTTCGTTCTATTTTTTTCTTGTTTTGTTTGAATGTAATTGATGATATTCTCATTTTCTAATCCATTGATTAGAAATTAAAGGGATTCTGTGAAAATATAAAGATATAAAGATAGGAGTTGCCTTTAATGACGTGTTTAGAAACCTGTATTGTGGAAGTATTGGACTGTCATCTGTGACCTCTCCTTCTACAAATATTAGTTTCCTGGCCTAAATGCTGACCCTCCATTTTCAGTTATTCCTTGATCACAAACCTGGGACAATATGAGGCTCAAGAATTTTGACTTTCCTAATTTGAAGGCTTGTCTCTGTCTCCTTCCGCAGAAAGGTTTTACCAGTTCAGCACCACAGACATTTTTTGCACACATGTAAAAAGCTTCATTTTGGCAATAAAATCACTTAAAGTGATTGTAAAGTCTTGTTTTTTTTTTCTGGTTAAAAATAACAAACATGTTATACTTACCTTCCCTGTACAGTGGTTTTGCACAGAGCAGCCAGGTCCTCCTCTTCTGGGGTCCCTCTTAGGTGCACCTGGCCCCTTCCTCCTGTTGGGTGTCCCCATAGCAAGCACTTTGCTTTTGGAGCACCCGAGCCGAATCACAGCTTCGCGTGTCCATTCAGACACAAAGCCAGGCCCGGCCCCATCCCTTTCTCTTCTCATTGGCTGAATTTGACTGACAACAGTGGTAGCCAATGGCGCTGCACTGCTGTCTCAACCAATGAGGAGGGGAGTCCTGGGTAGCTGAGGCACTGCTGCAAAATCCCTGGATAGAGATGGGGCTCAAGTAAGTATTAGAGGGGCTGAGGGGGGCTGCTGCAAGCAGAATGCTTTTTATCTTAAGGCATAGAATGCCTTAAGATAAAAAAAAAACTTCCACCTTCACAAAAACGCTCAACCCCCAGAACATTATATATTTTCTGAAAGCAGAGGCAATGCAAAATAAAAATATGATAGTTGCAAATTTTTAAGGAACACATGTAATAAAACAAATTGTATTGCAAAAACACAATATAATACCCATTTTTTGTAAAATAGAAAAGATGAGGTTGCGTTGCATAAATAGATACCAAACATGCCACATCTTAAAATTGTGTGTGCCTGTGATATTGCAAAAAACGATGGTACCCAAAAATGGTCATAGATGATGCTTTAAAAGCCTTTACAGCTCATCAGTTTAGAATTAACTAGAAGCTCTTGTGTTAGAATTATTGTGCTCCCTCTGATGTTCACAGTGACGCCTCACACATGTGGTGCAAACGCGGTTTATATACACCCTGGGTGTGCGTTTGCGCATTGTATACAGGCAACAGATGTTACAGCAATTTTGTTTTATTTTTTAACACATTTTATTCTATTTTTTAAAAACTTTTTTATTTTAATTTGTTTTATTTATTTATTTGTGGTTGTATTTTTCCTTGATTGCCATAACAAAGGGTTATTAATCCCCCATGTGATAACATTGGGCAGGTGACCGGTACTCTTTATGGAGACATTAGGGGTTTAATATTTCCCTTCTAACAGCTTGGTTAGATCACTAAGAAACTCACAAAAAAATCTTAGTTTTAATATACTGTAAATCAGTATTAAATATATCATATGTAATGGCTATAACCTTTAAAGTAAAACAAAAAGAGCCTTGGATGTATCAGTCATCTTTGACTCTGCCTACAACATATTAATGCACAAAAAACACACATTTGATGTTCAATAAAGATGTATTTGGAGCTGCAAAAGATTTTTTAGGATATTTATGATTTAGAAATATACTTTGGTACTTTGGCATAGTATACCGGGTTATGGCAGCGGATAGATGTCATAATCCTGCCATATTCTTAAATGGCAGACGGTACTCTTTCTGATAAAAGTTGTCTCCGTGGCGGAATTATGGCAAGATCACTTTTATTGGGGGCGGGAGACGGCCCGGGAGATGGCCCCCTCCCACTGCGCTCAGGTAGTCTCCGGAACCATCGGTAGAGGCATAACCTATCGGGGCCTCTGAGACATGGACCTGAGTGAGGGAAAGATGGTCCCCATAACATTGGATGACGCAAGCAACGTCAAACGTCACTTCCGCCCAATGGTCTTAAAGGGGATTTTTTTTTTAAAAAGCCTTTTTTAATGCATTTACATGTAAACATGAGATCTGAGATCTTTTTGACCACAGATCTCACATTTAAGAGGCCCTGTCATGCTTTTTTTTTTCTATTACAAGGGATATTTACATTCCTTGTAATAGGAATAAAGGTCACCAAAATTATTTGTTTTAAAAGGACAGTGTAAAAATAAACTATTTTTTTTTTTATGTGCCCCCATCCCGCCAAGCTCGTGCGCAGAAGCGAGCGCATACACAAGTCGCTCCAGCATATGAAAACGGTGTTCCAACCACACATGTGAGGTATCGCCGCAATCGTTAGAGCGAGAGCAATAATGTTATCACTAGTCCTCCTCTGTATCTCAAAACTGGTAACCTGTAGAAATTTTTAAGCATCGCCTATGGAGATTAAGGGTCTAAGTTTGTCGCCATTCCACCAGCGGGTGCAATTTTGAATCATGACATGTTGGGTATCAATTTACTCGGCGTAACATTATCTCACACAATATTATTTTTTAATTAAAAATGTGACATAAAGTATTGCAATGGCTACCATTTTATTCTCTAGGGTGTCTGGAAAAATATATAATGTTTGGGGTTCTAAGTAATTTTCTAGCAAAAAAAATATTTTAACTTGTAAACACCAAGTTTAAAAAAAGGCTTTTTTTCTAGTCACGTGACTGGCACAACACCAATCAGGGCTGCTCAGACACAGACTGTGGCGAACATACATCAGCAGAGTAATAGAAGCCTCTCCCAAGGATCTTTCCCTGCAGATGCCAAAGAACAAAGAAAGATAGTGTGCCCATCACAAACAAACAAGGGCAATGCACATCACAAACAAACATGTTTTTGTTTGTTTGTGATGTGTTGCCCTTCCATGTGCACCTTACTGCAAATTCTAGGGATTGGGGTGATTGCCATTTGTCATGTGACCACATAACAGTGCTGCAGGAATAAGGTACTTCAAGGATAAAAAAAAATAGAGTGGCATGATAGATGATTTATGGAAATTAATTATTGCAATAAGCACTTCTCTGACTTTAAGTGTAGGTATTGACATTGTGAAGTTGTTCCTTGATTCAATAGCTAGACACTCCCTGACCTGGAACATTGATAAAGGATGACAGACTTTCCAAACTTCATTGGCTGCTTGCCTGTTCCAGGTCAGGAACACACAGGGGGTCATTTACTATAGCGCTGCTGCGCTAATTAGCACTAAGTTTCACAAATTAGTGCTAATTAGCACTAATTAGCGCTAAAATGGTATTCACTATAGCACTGGTGAGAAAATACTCCCAAAATCGAATTTACTATAGCTCCCTGAAACCAAATAGCACCCAAACCCTTACTCTGCTAAAACCTGGAGAATTGCACATTGAAATATTGTTTAGAGGAAGATAAAATTGCTTAAAAATTACTGAAAAATGCAGTATGTTATTTAAAAATAATCTGCTTTTAAACTGTGTGAAAAAGTGATTTCAGCATAATTTGAGCCCAAAAAATGTGATATGTGTACCAACATCAGAAATCAAAATGTAATTCCCAAAAATTTGAGGGTCATTTCACTATTCTACACTGACCCACAAAGAACCACCAAATATCACAGAATAAATCAAGAAGAATAACTCTTGAGTAATGTCATTCCATCACCTGTATGTCCAAATAAATGCAGTATTTATGTGTAGGAGGTTTTCACATGTGGCAGCTCCGTGGCTTAGGGGTTAAAACTTCCGCTTAGCATCCTTGAGCATCTCGGTTTGATTCCTAAACATGCTGGTTCATGAAGAGAAGTTATCTCATCTCCCAGGTCCTAAAACTATGTCTAAATGTAGTATTTATGAGTAGGAGGGTTCCACCACCATGGTAAATCTTGCCAGATACACTATCTAGTCAAAAGTATGGTGACACCTGCCTTTACACACACATGACCTTTAATGGCAGCCCAGTCTTAGTCTGTAGGGTTAAACTTTGCAGCTAGAATAGCTTCTGGGAAGGCTAGGAAGGCCGCCCGTAAGGTTTAGTGTGCCTATGGGAATGTTTAACCATTCTTTCAAGTGCATTTGCCTGGCTTGCAGTCTGCTTTAATTCAGCCAAAAGGTGTTCTATAGGGTTGAGGTCATGACATGTGCAGCCAGTCAAGTTCCTCCACCCCAAACTCACTCATCCATGTCTCTATGGAACTTGACTGGCCTTGTGGATGAATTAGAGCAGAGACTGTAAGCCAGGCCTTATCATTCAACATCAGTGCCTTACCTCACAAATGCACTTGAAATAATGGTCAAACATCCCCATAGACACACTCCTAAACCTTGTGGATAGCCTTTCCAGAAGAGTTTAAGCTGTTATAGCTGCAAAGTTTGGGCCAAATGAATTATGAACCCTACCAACTAAGCCCTTGTACACACGGTCGGATATTCCAATGGACAATGTCCGATAGGACCGTGTTGTTGGATAATCTGACTGTGTGAGGGCTCCATCGGACTGTTTCCATCGGAGTATCCGACGGACCAAGTTTTCCGACAACATGATCCGATCGGACATTGTCCGATTTTGTGTAGAGAATTCCAATCGGACAAAGTGCCATGCATGCTCAGATCAAATTCCTAGACCAAAGCTATTGGCTACTAGCCTGAACGTAGTCCCATCGTAACAAAAATTACGTCATCATGTTCTGAACGATCGGATTTTCCGACAACTTTGTCCGACCGTGTGTATGCAACAGTTTCGGCCAAAATCCGTCTGACAAAATCCAACGGATTTGGTTGTCAGAATGTCTGACCGTGTGTACAAGGGCTTAGACTGGGATGCCATTACCGTTCATGTGCATTTAAAGGCAAGTGTCCCAATACTTAGGCCGATATATATTGTATATTGCTTGTGACACTGAGCATGGCTATGGACTTAGGGCTGATTCACATCACAGAGATGCAGAGAACATGTGTGAGGCTGGCTATGTGGGTTGCAATTCTGTGTAGCAGTGCTGGGGTTGCTGGTTCAATTCCCCAACATGCTAATACTTGTCTTGAAGTTTACTGTATATGTTCTCCCTGTGTGGGTTTCTCACTACAATCCAAACACATGTTGGCATCTTATTTGTCTCCTGTCAAAATAGTCTCTAATGTAAGAAAGCTAGTTTTGGACTTTAGATTGGAAGCTCATTGCAGCCAGGGAATGATGTTAATGTTTGTTAGCACTAATCATACCCAGGAACTTGGACATTTAAAATTGTAGGGTTTACACTGCACAGGTGCATATGCTTAGAAAACTGTTTGTTAAAATTCTTGTGCATTTTTTTCAAAAGTGCAATTATGTGGCCATGCTGTCAATGTTGTGTGTGTATTGTTCCTGTCTGACCATGCAAACATGGTTTGGGAGCATGTGCTGACCTTCTACTCGCTTCTTGATCTCATTGCTTAATCATGTACACAGAAATGCAGCTTCCAGCAGAACATGGTCACCATTGTATGTATGTGTATGGATTTGTGGGGTGGTGGTGGGCGTTATATTTTGAACATGTGGCTTTTTTAATATTCAGTTGGAATGCTTTGTAAGAATAATGACTGTTAATTATGTTTATATAATCTTGCAGATAAAAAAGCTGTGTCCACTCTAACGTTTAGACGAATTTTAGATTGTAAGCTCCTATGAGCAGAGCCCTTAAAATCCAATTGCCAACTGTTTTGCTAAATGTAGCACCATATATCCTATATCGGCCAAAAGTTTGTGAACCGCAAAGTTCGCGGCGGACCCCATTCACTTTAATGGCAGGCGAACCTTAAAAATCTCTAGGTCATATTTTCAGCCACAAAATACTTACTAGCTGTGCACACACAGTCCCACAAAATGGACACTGACATAACAAAAGTATTAAGTGAATCTGGGATCGACAACGACAAGCATTCTTTTTTTATCTGTGAAATTTTGACCATTCAGGAGCGCATGAAGGCCATGGAGGAGAGGCAAGGTTAGGCCAGGCTATGAAGGGGGTGCAGGAGATGATCAGTGCCTCAGTCAGGGCAGCACAGTCCTGTGCCAGTGTGCCAACCTGTGCTTGAGCCCCTCCCTCTGCCCGGCTTTTACCCCCACCTATGCAGGGCTCCACTGCAGTTGTTCGGAGGTGCCAGTCCAGTGCTGATCCTCAGCCATGGTGCTAGCACTGCCTGCTGATTGGTTTCTACGCTGCTATATCCCTCACTGTCTAAAACCAGCACCGCGATAGAGACTGAGCACTGACACCAGCACCATGATAGAGAGCAATGACACCAGCACAGAGATAGAGAGTACTGACACCACACCAGCACCGTGATAGAGAGCACTGACACCAGTACTGTGATAGAGAGCACTGAGACCACACCAGCACCGAGATAGAGAGCACTGACACCAGCACCGAGATAGAGAGCACTGACAACCATCACAGTGATAGAGAGCACTGACACCACACCAGCACCGAGATAGAGAGAGAGCACTGAGACCAGCACAGAGATAGAGAGAGAGCACTGACACCAGCACAGTGATGGAGAGCACTGACACCACACCAGAACCGTGATAGAGAGCACTGACATCAGCACCATGATAGAGAACACTGAGACCACACCAGCACTGAAACAGAGAGCACTGTCACCACACCAGCACCGAGTTAGAAAGAGAGCACTGACACCAGCACCTAGATAGAGAGCACTGACACCACACCAGCACCATAATAGAGAGCACTGACACCAGCACTGTGATAGAGAGCACTGAGACCACACCAGCACCGTGATAGAGAGCACTGACATCAGCACCGAGATAGAGAGAGAGCACTGACACCAGCACCGTGATAGAGAGCACTGACACCAGCACCATGATGGAGAGCACTGACACCAGCACCATGATAGAGAGCACTGACACCACACCAGTACCAAGATAGAGAGAGAGCACTGGCAACAGCAACGTGATAGACAGAGAGCACTGACACCAGCACCGAGATAGAGAGCACTGACAGCAGTACTGATACCAGCAACTCGCTGCGGGACCCAAAAATATGACACCGCTCAACCTCTTCAAAACAGGAGTATATGGGCATATAGTACGGTGTGCTTTTTTTGTACAAGGAAGTGAGCCAAAGGTAGAAAAAAGGTCTGTGTGCTTGATCGAATACATTGTTTATAGAGTTATGCATATACATGGTCTACTGGTCACATGTGTTGAATTCCACCGAGATCCATGCCTCATTCATTTTTATAAATGTGAGGTAGTCAACACTGTTATGAGCTAGGCGAGTGCGCTTATCGGTCACGATCCCCCCTGCTGCGCTGAACATCCTATCGGACAGGACACTGGATGAGGGGCAAGCCAACAGTTCCATTGCAAATTGGGCAAGCTCTGGCCAGAATTCAAGCCTGCCCACCCAGTAGTCCAGGGGTTCATCACTCCTTAGAGCATCCACATCGGCCGTTAACCCGATGTAGTTGGACACCTGTCTGTCTAGGCATTCCCTGATGCTGGATCCGGATGAGACCTGTCGTTGGGTTGGCTGAAAGAATGAACTCATGTCATAAGTCACCAACACATCTTCAAACCGCCCTCTTCTTGCAGGCACTGTTGGATTGGTACCCGCAACTCTTTCTCTGGGAGTGGGAATTCCTCCTCTGCCAGCGCACGCAAAAGTAGAATGCAGCATTTCTCGAAACAAGGCCTGTAAGTGCTCAATTCTGACAGCCCTCTATGACGGTGGTAACATTTCCGCCATTTTGTGTTGGTACAGGGGGTCACCCAGTACCGGTCCTTGACCTTTATGCTTTTTATACAGGGGTCCCTGTTAAAAAATGGAGCATGAAGGCCCCTATTTGTACTAAGCTGGAAGTGGTGTGGTGGCCTGGCTCCTGCTCATCATCCAGGATAATGTTGTCCTCCTTGTTCTCCTCTCCCCATCCACGCACAACAACAGGGATCCCGGAAAGGTTTAAAGCATGTTCTTCTTGCTCCTCCTCATCCACCCCGGCACCATCCTCCTCTGACTCCTCTTCATGACGCAATGCACACTCCATACAGAAGGCATAAGGTACCATGTCACTGATGGCGCCATGGCTGTGACTGACCAGTTTGGTGATCTCATCAAATGGCCACAGAAGTCTGCATGCGTCGCGCATGAGCAGCCACTGGCATGGTGAAAAAACCAAGCTCCCCAGAACCTGTTCTGCCGCAGAGTTCATACAGGTAGTCGTTAACTGCACGTTTCTGTTGGAGCAGCCTATCAAGCATATAGAAGGTTGAGTTCAATCGAGTCGGGCAATCGCAAAAAAGACGTGTGACCAGCAGATTGTGTCTCCACTGAATGTCAGCAAGGCGAGCCATGGCCGTGTAAGATCTTCTGAAATGGGCAGAGATTTTCCTTGCCTGCCGCAAGATGTCCTGGATCCCAGGGTATATGACAACGAATCACTGCATGACCAAGTTTAAGCCCTTGTACACACGGTCGGACAATCTGCCAACCAAATCCGTTGGATTTTGTCCGACGGATTTTGTCAGACGGATTGTGTCCGAAACTGTTGCATACACACGGTCGGACCAAGTTGTCGGAAAATCCGATCGTTCAAAACGTGATGACGTTATTTCGTTACGACGGGACTACGTTCACGCTAGTAGCCAATAGCTTTGGTGTAGGAATTTGATCTGAGAATGCGTGGCACTTTGTCCGATCAAAATTCTCTACACATGATCGGAGTATGTCCGATTGGACCAGTTTGTCCGAAAATATTTCCAACAAGTTGGAAAATTGGGTCCGACGGATATTCCGACGGAATCAGTCCGATGCATACCACACACAGTCGGATTATCCGACAACACGGTCCGATAGGGCACATTCCGACGGATTCTCCGACCATGTGTACAAGGGCTTAGACGTGTGCCATGCATGGCACGTGTGTAATTTTTGTCCTGTTTCAATGCGCTAAGCAGATTGGCAACGTTGTCACACACCATTTACCAACTGTCAAATTGAGTGGTGTTAGCCACTGTTCGGCCTGTGAACGCAAAGCTGAAAGGAGTGCAAAGCCAGTGTGGCTCTTGGCTTCCAGGCACAACAGACGCAGCACAGCATGGCAACGTCTCACCTGGCATGTCGAATAGATTCTGGGGAGCTTGGGCGGCGCAGTGGAAGAGATGCTAGCAATGGAAAATGAGGAGTCAGCCGAAGAGGAGAGGGAGGAGGATGGAGTAGGAGGAGGAGAAGAAGAGGCAGGCTTTCATGCAATCCATGGCGGTAAAACCAAATCTACACGGGTGCCACGGGTTACATGCTTGACGGCCGTCAGAAGGTTCACCCAGTGGGCAGTAAAAGTTATATACCTTCCCTGCCCGTGTTTGCTAGACCACGTGTCTGTGGTCAGATATATCTTGGCACAGACACTGTGTGCCAGAGATACATTCACTTGCCGCTGAACATGGCCATATAGCTCTGGGATGCTCTTCTGTGAGAAATACTTCCTTCCTGGGACCTTCCATTGTGGTGTTCCAATGGCCACAAATTTTCAAAAGGCCTCTGAGTCCACCAGTTTATATGGCAGTAGTTGGCGGGCTATCAGTTCTGACAAGCCAGCCGTCAACCGTTGGGCAAGAGGGTTATCCGGTGTCATCTTTTTTTACGCTCAAAAATTTGGCCCACGGAAGCCTGCCTTTTTCCAGAAAAACTTGAGGATGGCATGATGGAAGGTGGAGTGGAGGATAATTGTGAGGAGAGAGTAGAAGGAGAAGTAGAAGACGAGGCTGGATGGTGAGAGCCTGGAGTGTGGCTTTGTGGGTTCCGTTGCTCCCACTGGGCTCGGTGATGGCAACTCATGTGCCTTCTTAAGGCAGTCGTCCCTAGGTGAGTGTTGGGCTTACTGCGACGAATGCATTGACTGCAAAGGCTGCAGATGGCAACACTATTGTCAGCAGCGGACAAGTTAAAAAAAGCCCAAACTGCGGAGCCATGTGTCGGCGACCTGGGAGCACCGAATGTGACCGTACATGGTTGATGCCTTGCTCCTGATACATTAGCAGTCTGCTTTGTCCCTCCTGTGCAATCTAAGTTCCGCCTGCTTCTCCTCCTTATCTGCTGGTCCATATCTCCTTCTGAACTCCCCTCCTCTTCCTCTCTTGTGGGCACCCACGTGACATCACTAGACACGTCATCATCAATGTCAACTTCCCCACCGCTATAATTAGAGATCTCGGAGTAGGCAGCAACAGTGGGGACCAACCTCCTCCTTGGGCTGATCTGGATACTGTTGTCAGACTGCTGAGTGGCGGTAGTTGCTACCTCCTCTTCCTGATCCAATGCCAAGAGTGGCTGCGCATCGGCAATGTTTTGTGATGAATCGGAAAATAATTCCTGTGACTCAAGCAGAGGGTATATGGTGGTGGCGGTGATGTTGGTGGTAGTGTCTTTGGGGGTGCACACAGCAGAGTGTGAAGAAGAGGGTGCAGATCAAGAGGATAAGGAGGGTGCAGAAGAGTAAGGCTGAGTGAGCCACTCAACCAAGTCTGGTGCATCCTTTGACGTAATCGCACGCACCTTCTGCAATTTCCCACTTTGGCTCAAGTCTGTTGCTCCTGCCCTACCCTTACTATGGCCGCGGAAGGGCCTGCCTCTTCCTCTGCCTGTCATTTTTAAAATCACTCTGTGACAAAAGTCTCCAGAGAAGTGCAGTATGTATGTGGAAGAAGGTATATAACACCCCGCTTTAATCTGTCATTTTGGGGGCCACTGGTCTATCACACCAGTTATAATACTTTTTTCATTGCGTTTGTCACTCTTTGTAGTATCGCTGCAGAACCGCTCAGCATTCACAATGCTGCACAGTGGAAATGCACTATACTATGCTTTCTATATTTTATACGTGTATTACACCCCTATATACTGCACATCAAATAGTACACCTATACCAGTCTTTAAAAGGATCTTTGTGGATCTAATAGTAGCTAGCTAGTAGCTAGTGAATTGCAGACTGTCCCTGCTCCAAAAACCAAACTGTCCCACCCTACACTGAGAAATGACAGCTGCAGAATCGGTCAGCAGCACTGCATGCAGTTCACTATAATATGCTTTCTATATTTGAAAGAAAGTATATTATACATGCACAACCCTATATACTGTACACCTACAAAAGGACCTTTGTGGACCTAGTAGCTAGTGATTTGCAGACTGTCCCTGCTCCAAACACCAAACTGTCCCTCAGTCTCTACACTGATAAAAGACACCTGCAGAATAGGGTATCAATCAGCCCAGCAGCACAGTAGCCACGTTTAATATGCTTTCTATATTTGAAAGAAAGTATATTATACGTGTACAACCCTATATACTGTACACCTATACCAGTCCTTAAAAGGACCTTTGTGGACCTAGTAGCTAGTGATTTGCAGACTGTCCCTGCTCCAAACACCAAACTGTCTCTCAGTCCCTACACTGATAAAAGACAGCTGCAAAATCGGTCAGCACTCAGCTCAGCAGCACAGCAGTCAAGTATAATATGCTTTCTATATTTGAAAGAAAGTATATTATACGTATACAACCCTATATACTGTACCCCTATACCAGTCCTTAAAAGGACCTTTGTGGACCTTATAGCTAGTGATTTGCAGACTGTCCCTGCTCCAAACACCAAACTGTCCCTCAGTCCCTACACTGATAAAAGACAGCTGCAGAATTGGTCAGCAAGCACTCAGCAGCACAGCAGTCAG
The DNA here is from genome assembly GCF_037356315.1 of Lithobates pipiens. NCBI lineage: Eukaryota > Metazoa > Chordata > Amphibia > Anura > Ranidae > Lithobates > Lithobates pipiens. The sequence continues at coordinate 521,690,621 of NW_027507718.1, forward strand.
CAGTGCACCATAATATACTTGAAAGAAAGTATATTCTCAGTGTATTACAACCCTATATACTATACACCTATACCAGTCCTTAAAAGGACCTTTGTGGACCTAATAGTAATAGCTAGTGATTAAACTGACTGTCCCTGCTCCACAGAGCGTCCTGTCCCTACACTGACAAAAGACAGAATGTAAAATGGCCGCCAGATCAGGTCTATTTTTAAGGCAGGGGGTATGTCCAATTATCCAAGTGCTGAAATGTCTCAGTTGGCTGTCCTGTACCCCATGATGGATGTGTCATGGGTCAAAGTTCTTCACAATGTAAACAAATATGGCCGCCGCGAACAGCGCCAGAAGTCCGCCGGTTTGGCAAATCGCGAATGAGCAAAATTCGCCGCGAACCTACTGCTGGGCGAACCGTAAGGCCATCTCTACTGTTGACATTTTTTTGAAGCTAGTAAATGAATGTACAGAATTTTGTTTCTGCTGGCAAAATAAAAAGTACATTATCGAGATTGTTGTGTCTTTTTTTTCTACTTTTTAATTAGTTTTGTGGGTGGTGGTTTTGGGAAAGTGTATGATCTTTTATATCTTAGGCTGCTTTCACAGTGGAGGTGCTTTACAGGAGCTATAGTGCTAAAAATAACACGTGCATAGTGCCTGTAAAAAGCCTCTCCTCTCACTCCGGTATGAACTGGCTTGATCCTAGGATTACACCTATGTATTTTTTTGTGCGTTTTGCAGTTTTCAGAAACACTCTACAGTCCATTTAACATAGTACTAGTTCACATCTATGCGTATTACGGCCAGTGCATTTTTGGAAATGGTCGGGGACTTCTTTCACGCAATTTGCGGGTAATAGATTTAAATGGAAATGCTGTATATAGCTGGTTGCTAACCGGGGACCCAGGATGCCAGCTGCCGCGTCCTTAACAACCAATGGATCTTTAGCTCTCAGTGGCTTCCCCACTGAAAGTAAAGAAAAAAAGCCAGCCAAAAAAATTGAAAAAAACGGCATGGGGTACACCCCAGGTCTATGCCAAGCCCTTTGGGTCTAGTATGGATTCTGAGAGGGACCCCCCATGCCAAAATGTAACACAAATGGTGTAGGGTTCCTTCCCCAGTCCATTACCTTCAGGTCTGGTATGGATTTAACAGGAACCACGCATCAAAATAAAAAAAATGGCATGGGGTCCCCTTCAAAATCCATACAATACCTTTATCTGAGCATGCAACCTGGCAGGCTGCAAGAAAAGAGGTGGGATGAGAGTGCGCCACCATCCTCCTTAACCATACCAGGTCACATGCCCTCAACATAGGGAGGGTGCTTTGGGGTCTTCCCAAAACACCTTGTTCCCATGTTGATGGGGACAAGGGCCTCATCCCCACAACCCTTGCCTGTTGGTTGTGGGGGTCTGTGGGCAGGGGGGCTTATTGGATTCTGGAAGCCCCCTTTAATGAGGGGGGCCCCAGATCCCACCCCCCATGTGAATGGGTATCGGGTACATTGTACCCCTACCCATTCACCAAAAAAACACTTTCACTTTAATTGTTTCACTTTAAGCATTATTAAAAATCACTGCTCCTACAAAAACTGCATTATTAAGAAAAAAAAAATTATTAAAAACTGCAGTTTTTAAAACTTTTTTTTTCCATTGATACGTGTCCCCTGGGGCAGGACTCCGGTCCTCATGCACTTTATGGCAATAACTTGCATATAAGCATTTAAAATGAGCACTGTTCGTTTTTCATGTCCCATAGACCTTAATGATATTCGCACAAATTTTTGGCCTCTTCGCAAGTTCTGGTGCTGGGGGGCGTTCGGCTCATCCCTACTCAATAGCACATGAGTTTGGTTGGTACCATAACATTAATGTTTCAAATGCAAAACATTATTGTATACAATGAAAAGAATCAAACATTAGTAATAGTATTTTTTTATGAATGATTGTGCTCAGCATCATAGCGTAGTGTTATGCCCTGCTACCTTCAAAGGTTCAAGCCATGGGTTTAAATCCCACCAATGGTATCACCTCCTGAAAATGTACATTGTACATATGAAGTGGAATAAAAAAATCAGATATTCAAAAATCAAGGAAAAAAACTGCATATTGTCCCCCCATCCAGTGCATACCAGGCCCTTCGGATCTGGTATAGACTTTAAGGGAAATTCCATGCTAAAATGTGAAAAAAATGGTTTAGGGGTCCCCCCAAGGTCCATACCAGATCCTTCAGGTCTGGTATGGATATTAAGGGAACCCTGCACCAAAATAGGAAAAAAAATTGATGGTCCCCCCAAAATCCATACCAGACCCTTATCTGAACACGCAATCTGGCAGTCCACAGGAAAAGAGGGGGAGACAAGAGCGCGGCCCTCCCCCTCCATAACCGTACCAGGCCACATGCCCTCAACATGGGGAGGGTGCTTTGGAGTAGCCCCCCAAAGCACCTTGTCCCCATGTTGATGGGGACAAAGGCCTCATCCCCACAACCCTTGCCTGGTGGTTGTGGGGGTCTGCGAGTGGGGGGCTTATTGGAATCTGGAAGCCCCCTTTAACAAGAGGGCCCCCATATTCCGGCCCCATATCCCGGTCCCCATGTGAGTACCCCTACTCATTCACCAAAAAATGCAGTGAAATGTGACAAAAGACAATTCCTTTATTTAAAATGTCTTCTTCTCTCTCCACTCCTTCCTCCAGCTTCTTCTTCCCCCCACCCTTCCTTCGGTTTTCTTTTTTCCTCCAGCTTCTTCTTCCCGTTTCATCCTCCATCTTTTTCCGCTTCTTCCTCCAGTCTTCTCCATATTCCTCTGTCTCCGGTCTTTCTCCTTCGCCACTCCCGCCATGACCTGCTATGAAAACAAATCTCCTCTGACGCTGCGGCCAGCCAATCTGTCCGTTTCCACAGTGCACATTTCATATATAACTATGGAGCGTGGCTGCCGGATGACATCATCTGGAGACCCCACCCCCTTGTGACATCATTGACACATCCTGAGGTAAAGTCACAGGCATCGGAGGAGGTTCCTTTTTTGAATGTTCAGCGGGAGCAGCATAGGAGAAAGACCAGAGGACGGACCGGGGGGAAGAAGAAGCTGGAGGAAGAAGTGGAGGGAAGAGGAAGTGGGAGAAAGATGGAGAAGACCAGAGGAAGAAGCGGGGGAAAGAATAAGACATTTTTAATAAAGGAATTGTCAAAAAATAGCTATTGTTTTTTGGCACATTTTACTGCTTTTTTTGGTGAATGGGTAGGGGTACAATGTACCCAATTCCTATTCAAATGGAAGGGGCTCTGGGGGCCCCCTTATTAAAGGGGCTTTCCAGTTTCCGATAAGCCCTCTGCCCACATACCCCCACAACCACTGGGCAAGGGTTGTGGGGATGAGGCCCTTGTCCCCATCAACATGAGGACAAGGTGTTTTGGGGGGACCCCAAAGCACCCTCCCCATGTTGAGGGCATGTGGCCTGGTATGGTTCAGGAGGGTGGCCCTCTCTCGTTCCCCCCCTCTTTTCCTGCTGCCTGCCAGGTTGCGTGCTGGAATATATTGGTCTGGTATGGATTTTGGGGGAACCCCCACGCCATTCTTTTTTAGATTTTGGTGCAGGGTTCCCCTTAATATCAATACCAGACATGAAGTGTCTGGTATGGATTGGGGGGGGAGGGGCTCTATGCCATTTTTTTTATTTGGTGTGGGGTTCCCCTTAGTATCCATTTCAGACTCAAAGGGCCTGGTATGGACTGGTGGGGGAAACCTACACGGTATTTTTCTTTGATTTTAACTCTATATTGCCAGGAACTGGCTATTCATTACAGCCGCAAGCAATTCAGGATGAGGATGACAATAGCAAGTTGGTAATATTAAAGTTTTTTCTTTCTTTCTTCCTTTGATGAAACATTTTTTCCCACAAGAAAAACATGAAACCAGTTAGCTATTATATATAAAATATGACCAGTATCTTGGCATTCAACATTAAAAGTTAAAATTAAAACAAGTGTGAGTGCAAATATTCTGAATATTTTCAAACACAGGGCAGCTTCTAATGCTTTTAACTCAATGCAGAATAACCAACTGATTCTCAGCTCCTTTACATTGCTGACTAATAGCCTTATGCATGGAACAAATAGAAAAAAAAAAAATTTCAGCATTTTCAATGTCCCCTCCAACAGGAGCACCAAGGATTGATTTATAAAACAGTTTCCCAATTATTGCTTCATTTGAAAGATGAAACTTGATTAGCTGTTACTGAATTCCAAAGTTTGGCTCCCATTGATTTCAATGGGATTCAGATTCCAAATATGAAATTCAATAATATTCATGGCACCAAGCCCAGGTACATTCCGTTCATCACTAACCTTTACCTGTCTGCAGAAAATTTGTCCTAATATTTCCATTTATTATCGTTCTGATGCTAGCCAATTTTACACTGCTTTATCTTCTGTGATCTCCTAAACCCTTTAGTAAAACCCCCAGCTCTGCGCCTTATCTGTAGTAAATTTGGACTTAAAAATAATATTTGAAATTGATCTGCTGCTGACCAATCTTATACTGCTGTTTTGTCTGCAATCTCTTAATGCTTTAGGTAAAATCTAGCATGTGCTCTGTTGCGAGTAGTAAAATTAGGCCTAAATTTGCTTTTTAACCACTTGCCTACTGGGCACTTAAACCCCCCTCCTGCCCAGACCAATTTTCAGCTTCCGGTGCTCTCACACTTTGAATGACAATTACTCAGTCAGGCAACACTGTACCCAAATAAATTGTTTGTCCTTTTTTTCCCACAAATAAAAAAAAAAAGCTTTCTTTCCTGACAGACTCCATGGCAGCAACGTGTGGGTTAAGTCCCGCCTCCACTACCCTATAGGACACTACTCCCATAAATCTTTGCTCCCTGCCCATGGCCGTGTTCTTTTTTTGTCCTCCTCCATAGGACCCATTACGGTCTTTCTACCTGAAGATTGCTCCCACATGATTCCGTTGTTGGTTTGGCCGAATAGCGACTGTGGATGGAATTGTCGCATGACTCCGTTAAGCCCTAGCTACTAGCGGAGTATGGAGTGGGCATTTGGATATAAGCGCTGGAGGAAAGCCAGGAGCCTAGCCACTGGCAGGCAGGCGGCGCATTCGGTCGGATAGCCCAGCTAAATAGCAGGTGACCTATTTTGCCCTGAGAAGTCCGGTATGTATTGTTCTTGCCTTCGGCCTGGAGACGATCGTGTGGGAGTGGTAAGATTGTTCCTCTTTTTCATGGCAGCAGTTTGTGTTTGTTCCTTGCCTTTTCTCCTTCATTTTCCGTTCGTTTTTTTTTTGTGTGTCTATGTATGTGGGTATAGGCATGGCGGCCGGATTAGCCTGCATTCCAGCCGCCGCTCACTTCCTGGTTTTCGTTGATACGTTCGTTCTGCGCATGCGCGAGTATGGCACAGAATCGAGGCTTGGTTCGCGCATGCGCGATAGCGGCAGAATTACGCTATTCGCGCATGCGCAGTAGCGGTGCACAGGACGCGGTGATGACGTCATTAAGGCGTCCTATTTAAACATAGAAAATAGCCTGCAAGCTTTGGGAATGCTTGCAGGTTATTACGTGACTTCCCCTTGTCCAGGATTTCTGCTGTGGAGGTAGGTGGACTTCTGGGAAGAAGGGGGTGGGCGTGTGTGTGTGTATGGTGCCCTCAGCCTTACTTATATGTCTTTGCAGCATTTATGGAAACCCCTAGAGATATGTACTCACCTCCGCCTGTATGTGGCCAGCCCTCTCATAATAGGTACTGTCTGGGGGGGAAGTAGGGGGGGGGGGAGGGGTCCGGTATTAGTCAGTGTGTTATCTTTCCTTATCTGTATGTCTCTTCTATCTCTGTCTTAGCCCATCTAGATCAGAACAGCAACGCAGCTCAACGCACAGAGGAAGCGATTCTTCTAAGTCTTACCACCGGCATTCATATTCTAAGTCTAAACATCACGGCTCACCCTCAAGATCTGGGCGCCGTAGCGAGGATCGATCTCGCTCCTCCAGGGCTCATTCCAGCCGCTCAGTTATTAATAATTGCTGGGGATGCAGATCGCAAGTTCCTATTGGGAAATCCCTGTGTGACCTCTGCTTTTCCAAAGCCTCTAGTGAGAGAGGGGGTACGGACCAGCAACTAAGATCCCTTGTGGAAAAAGTGGTGAAAGAATCCCTCAAGGGGATCGGGGCCAGTCAGACTCCTGTGCCTCAGTCAGAATCACCTCAGTCACCAGTCAGGGAGTTGCATGATCAAGAGCTCTGGGAGTCCTCTTTAACAAGCCACCATTCAGCTGCTGCTTCAGACAGTGAATCTGAGGAAGATAGTCCCTGTGTGGGGTTTGACTTTGCCTTACTTTCCCCCTTGGTGAAGGCCATCAGAGAGGCTTTGAACTGGGAAGATGAGGTGGCTAATCCTTCCAAACAAAGGAAGTATTTCAAGCAACTTAAAAGGGAGCGTCTTAACTTTCCATTCCTGTCTGAACTTGGTGAGGTCATCACGGATGAATGGAGTAAAGTTGAGAAAAAGAATAGTATGCTCCCGGGTTATGCTTTCAGCTGTAACCGCCAAACGGGCCCTTTGGCTCCGTCCCTGGCTGGCTGATCCAGCATCTAAACAGGTGTGGTGCCGTATCCCTTTCGAGGGTTCTTCCCTTTTGGGAATAAATTGGATAATGCCATAACCCGGGCCACTGGTGGTAAGTCGGGGTTTCTTCCTCAGGATAGACGTTTAAAAAGCCAGAGGAGATTTTTTCCTAAAAAACAGTATCAAGAGCAGGCCAGGGAGGCCCGTAGCTATAGACCGGGTCGGGAATATTCCAGATCATGGAAATCAAGGCAGTCATCCTTCAAGAAATCCGCCAAGAGCAGTGTGACAGGAGAGAGGGAACCAACCAAATCTTTTTGAGATTGGGCCCGCTCAGATAGGCCAGGTGGGGGCTCGTCTTCTACATTTTCAGCATGTCTGGGCGGCCTCAATCCAGGACTTCTGGACCGTCAGAACGGTCTCTTCAGGCCATTTTTGGACCTTCAGCAGGTCCCCAAGACTAAAGTATGTTCCCACTTCCTTTCCAGCCACAGAAGAAAAAAGGCAGATCTTGTTGGCCTACGTGAAATCTTTATTGGCTCAAGGCGCTGCCGTACCTGTGCCAGACGATCAACGAGGGAGAGGAATTTATTCTCCTCTTTTTATGGTCCAAAAGAAAAACAGTTCTTGGAGACCAGTCATAGACCTTACACATCTGAATCGTTTTATCAAAAAGGAAAGGTTCAAGATGGAAACCTTGTCAACAATACAACAGTCAGTCCAGTCAGGCGACTGGATGATTTCAATAGACCTAAAGGACGCTTACTTTCATGTCCCTGTGGCAGAAGATTTTCAGCAGTTTCTGCGATTTTCAGTAGGAAAACTACATCTCCAGTTCGTATGTCTCCCGTTCGGACTTTCAACGTCCCCCCAAGTGTTTTCAAAGGTGTTGTTGGCCGTAGTGGCTCTATTGAGAACCAAGGGAATTCGTCTTCACCACTATTTGGACGATCTTCTGCTGCTAGCCCAGGACAGAGACCATCTGTTATTGCACAAGGGTCAGGTTATCTCCACTCTTCAAGAGTTCGGTTGGATCCTGAATCTAGAAAAGAGTCAGTTAATTCCTTCCCAGTCTCTTGTATTCCTAGGCGCACTCTTCAACACAGTGAAGGGTACCATCTCATTACCCGAAGAGAAAGTAGTGGTAATTCGGGACAGAATTTGTCCGGCCCTCTCAGCCTCCCATCTTCCGGCTCTTCAGTGCCTGAGAATTATTGGCACCATGGTGGCCACGATTCCAATGGTGAAGGGGGCCCAATGGAAGATGAGACCGTTCCAAAAAGGGTTTCTTCACCAATGGCTAGGCAACAAGACTCAACCTATCCGGATCACATCTTCAATGAGAATCTCTCTGCTCTGGTGGCTTCGGAAGGAGAACCTATTCAATTGTCATTCCATTCTCCCCATCTCATGGGTAACAATAATTTCGGATGCCAGCAACAGGGGCTGGGGCGCCCACTGTTTGACGGAAGTAGCACAAGGCACCTGGGACTTCCCTTCCAGGAGGATGGTGTCGAATATTCTAGAATTGAGGGCAGCCTTCCAGGCGCTCCTAGCCTTTCGTCATCTGGTCTCAGGAACCTCGGTCCTACTCAGACTAGACAACACAACAGCAGTGGCATATATAAGGAGACAAGGAGGTACTCGGAGTCTGTCCCTTCTTCAGGAGGTAGAGCTAATCATGTCTTGGGCTCAGAAGAACCTGGTCAACATTACAGCAACTTATGTTCCAGGAACGCAGAACGTCCAAGCGGATTTTCTGTCTCGAGTCAGTCTGGACAACAACGAATGGTCCCTTCACGAAGAAGTTTTTAGGTGGATTCTAACGTTGTGGTTCTCCCCAGAGGTCGACCTATTTGCCTCCCCTTGCAACAAGAAACTGGCAAGGTATTATTCCAGGTTTCGGGATCCTCAGGCCTACGGAGTGGATGCTCTGAAGGATCGATGGTGGTTCAACAAAGCTTACGCCTTTCCTCCAACTCCTATTATTCTACAGTTCCTGCAGAGACTCAAATCAGAAGCAGTGGAGGTGATAGCTGTAATACCTTATTGGCCCAACAGGCCATGGTTTCCGCTTCTAATGCTCCTCAGTGTCAGAGATCCGATTCCCTTACCTCTCAGACCCGATCTTCTATCCCAGGGCTCGAAGCTCCATCCCTGCCCGGCCCATCTATGTCTGAGGGTCTGGTTTTTGAGAGGGGAAGGTTAGAGGCTCTGGGTTGTCCAAAGGAGGCCATTCCTACTCTCATGAGTGCAAGGAGGAAAAGTACCAACCAGGTGTATGAGAGGATTTGGTCTAGATTCACAAGTCACTTGTCTTCCAGGTCTTGCTCCAATGGTAATTTGATGGTTCAGGATGTTCTGGGTTTCTTACAGTCCGGACTAGACATTCCCCTATCTGTCAGCGCTCTTCGTGTGCAAGTCTCGGCAATTTCGGCCTTTTCTGGAGTATCCTGGGCTAAACATCCCTTGGTTCAGCAATTTTTAAAATAGCAATTAGACTTAGACCACAGAGGAAACCTAGATTCCCCAAGTGGGATTTACCGCTAGTTCTCGACTTCTTCTCTCATCTGGACAGAACACTTTCAGTCAAAGAATTGTCCCTAATGACATCTTTTTTGGTAGCCATATCCTCAGCAAAAAGAGTCTCTGAGATTCAGTCTTTAGGATCAAAGGAACCTTTCCTCACATTCTTCCCTGACAGAGTGGTCCTAGTGCCAATGCTGGGTTCGAACCCAAAGGTTACCTCAGTCTTTCATGAAAATCAGGACATTACCCTTCCTACCTTTAATTCTGCTGGGAGTTAGGATCTTCATCCTCTCGACATGGGAGTTATTCTGAAATGATACCTGGAGGCGACAGCTTCTTTCTGGCAATCAGATTATCTTTTTGTTCTTTTTCATGGTAAAAGCAAAGGCCTTAGGGCTTCGGTCAGATCCATCTCCACGTGGGTGGTTCAGGCGATCCAGTGGGCTTATAATGAGAAGGGCTTGGCTCCTCCTGAGGCGGTTACGGCACATTCCACGAGAAGTCTCTCTACTTCTTGGGCAGCTTCACGTCATGTGGCTCCTGAGGTTATCTGCAAGGCTGCCTCTTGGTCATCCATTCATACATTTATGGCTCACTATTGTGTTGAACCTGCCAGTTTATCTTCCATTGATTTTGGTTTAAAGGTGCTGTCGGTGGACAGTGTTAAATAAATTTTTGTTCAGCATTTTTGCCCACCCGAGTGTGTTTGGCAAGTTATTTCCCACACGTTGCTGCCATGGAGTCTGTCAGGAAAACTGAAAATTCCTATCAAAATACTTACCGTAATTTTCCTTTCCTGATGGACTCCATGGCAGCAGGAGTTCCCTCCCAAAATGGCTGGAGTAGGCTAGTTATTGAACACGGCCATGGGCAGGGAGCAAAGATTTATGGGAGTAGTGTCCTATAGGGTAGTGGAGGCGGGACTTAACCCACACGTTGCTACCATGGAGTCCATCAGGAAAGGAAAATTACGGTAAGTATTTTGATAGGAATTTTCCGTTTTTGGTGGTATTTGATCACCTCTGATTTTTTTTTTCTTTTTTGCGCTATAAATGAAAAAAGACAGACAATTTTGAAAAAAATGCATTTTTCTTTGTTTCTGTGATAACATTTTGCAAATTATTAATTTTTCTTCATAAATTTTGGGCAAAATTTATACTGCTACATATCTTTGGTAAAAAATAACCCAAATTAGTGGATATTATTTGGTATTTGTGAAAGTTAGAGAGTCTACAAGCTGTAGTGCAAATTACACAAAATTGATCACATCTGATGTACTGGTGGCCAATCTCATTTCTTGCGACCCAAACAAGTCAGGAAAGTACAAATACCCCCCAAATGACCCCTTTTTTGAAAGTAGAAATTCCAAGGTATTTAGTAAGAGGCATGGTGAGCTTTTTGATGTTGTCATTTTTTCCCACAATTCGTTGCAAAATTAATATTTTTATTTTATTTTATTTTTTTCCACAAAATTGTCATTGTAATAGGTTATTTCTCTCACCTGGCATGTGTATACTACAAATAATGCCCCAAAAATAAATTCTGCTACTCCTCCTGAGAATTATGATACCACATATGTGGGACTTTTCCACAACCTGGCCACATAGAGAGGCCCAACATGCAGGGAGCACCGTCACGTGTTCTAGGAGCATAAATTACACATCTAACTTGTTGACTACCTATTACACATTTGAAGGCCCTGGAGCACCAGGACAATGACACGTGACACCGACGTGGCACTGATGACAGATGTCACTGATACGTAGCACTGATGACAGATGCCACTAATACGTGGCACTGGTGACACTGACAGATGGCACTAATATGTGGCACTGATGACAGATGGCACTTATACGTGGCACTGATGACACGTGGCACTGATGGCACATGGCACTAATATGTGGCACTGATGACACGTGACATTGATGAAAGATGGCACTGATACCTGTCATTGATGACACGTGACACTGATAACAGATGGCACGTGACACTGACAGGTGGCACTGATGACAGAGTGTACTTATCCATGGCAATGATGATAGATGGCAATAATATGTGGCACTGATGACACATGACACTGATATGGCACTGATGACAGATGGCACTATGTGGCACTGATGACACGTGGCACTGATGTGGCACTGATGACAGATGGCACTATGTGGCACTGATGACACGTGGCACTGATGTGGCACTGGGGACAGGTGGCACTTGGGACAGATGGCACTGATAACAGATGGCACTGATGACAGATGGCACTGGGGACAGATGGCACTAATGACAGTTGGCACTGATGACAGGTGGCAGTGGGGGCAGATGGCACTGACAGGTGGCAGTGGGGGCAGGTGGCAGTGGGGGCAGATGGCAGTGGGGGCAGTGGGGACAGGTGACAGTGGGGACAGGTGGCAATGGGGACAGATGGGCACTTTATTTTAGTTTTTTTTACACTAACCGCTGCATCTCTGCAGCGGTTCATCTCTCCCTCCTCACATGCTGTCTGTGTGAGGAGGGAGACCCGGCGATGAGAGATGATATGATATGTTTACATATCAGATCATCTCTCATTGGGCACGCCGATCGCGCTGTAAACGGGCGATGTGATTGGCCATTTACAGTGATCTGTGACTGGCTGTGTCCGAGGGACACGGCCAGCACAGAACTTCCCTGATGCATGCCCGCGGCAGCGCGCAGAGGGGAAGTTAAAGGGAGGACATCCAGGGACGCCCTCCCGGCAGATAGCGTCCACGCTGCAGCCGTCATTTGGCTATAGCGTGGGCACAAAGTGGTTAAAATCATTCTCGGGGGGTGTGGCTTAGGGCTTGTCAGCTATCACTCAAGAACCTATTTTCTGCATGATGGGAAAAAACAGAAGGTGTGCGTCTGCCACTCCATCTTTATAGGACTTGGGCACACAGCTGAGCCGCAATATACCAGAGATATTCTAGTGTCACTATACTGACTCACAGGCCTCTTCACAGCCACCAGACTGAGGCCTGGTCAGCAGCCCTCCCACCTTCTGAATCTCTGGAATACACGGGAAAGGGTCATCTGGCCCTAATGCTGGACGTTCCCCAGTCTATTCAATCTCCAAACACTGGCTCTGGATATCAAAACCATCCTGTCAGCAGCAATCTCTGACTTTAACACTGACATCAAGGCTATTTTGTCATGCCTGGAAGCAGTGGAGGTTACTTCAGAGGTGCCCGAGATGGCCATCACGCAAGTGTAGCAGGTCTCAAGCTCCCACACCCAGCATCTCATTGATCTGCACTGCCATATTGAGAACCCGAACAACAGGGGATGGAGGCGCAATCTGCAAATCCCGGGGATGCCTAAGACAGTGGAAGGGCTCCACCGTCAGCCTGAAGTCTGGACGATTTTCAACTCCCTACTTGGCAGATCACCAAACTCGCCTTTTGATATGGAGTGCTGCCACAGAATGCATAGATCCAGAACGCAGGACACTGACCCTCCCCGGGATATAGTCTGTTGCCTGGTCACCTTCCAGCTGAAAGAAGATATTGCCAGGTTATTGTTCAGGGGGGTAATTGTGCATACGGGGTGATAATTGTGCAGACGGGGGTGGTAATTCTGCAGACTGGGGATGGTAATTCTGTAGACTGGGGTAATTCTGCAGAGGGGATTGGTAATTGTGCAGACGGGGGGGTGGTAATTGTGCAGATGGCAGACTGGCTATCGGGACTCCCGGGAGTTTCCCGGTGGGCCGATGGCTCAGTGTGGGCCAGTTTCAGCCGCATCTGTGGTGCGTGGTAATCTACCCGTCAACCGGGTAATTCCCGGCCAATGGCTATAGAGGAAGTTTTCTTCTGGATACCTGGTTGCGTAGTCTAAGATGACTAATATATATTGGTGCCTCCTTGCCGACTTTATCAGGGGCCCTACAAGATCCATAGCAATCCGCTCCAATGGAACCTCAATAATTGGCAAGGGTACCAGAGGGCTTCTATAGTGGGGCACTGAGGCAGTTAACTGGCAAATGGGACAAGATGCACAATATCTTTTAACCTCTGCCTTCACCCCTGTCCAGTAAACCAATCGGTTATCCTGGCCTCTGTTTTCTCTGCCCCCAAGTGTCCTCCCAGTGTTTATTTGTAGGCTAGATCAAGTAGCAACCATCTATATGGTTGGGGAACCAGTAACTGCTCTACAGTTTCCCCCCCGGCTTTCAGCCACTCGATAAACCAAGTCCCCCTTCAACGCAAAATGAGGAAACCTCTGATCGGCCCCTGGCATTTGTGAGACAACATCAACATCAGAAACCTGCTCTCCAGCATTGACCAAGGTAGGATCCTGCAACTGGGCGGGCCAAACGCACCCCTGGGTACATCCAGATCTGGGTGCACTGGCCTTGAGGATGTTTCCCCTTCACCCTCCTCAACCGGGAACTGCAATGAGGAGAGCTCTTCGTCATCCTTCCCCAGCATAACTTGTAATGGGAAGACTCCCCCCCCCAGAGGTCAACTAGGTTTTGAAACCTGAAACAGAAACATTATCATTCAAATTAACATTCTCTGCAATATCATTATCAGTGACAGGTATCTCCATATCAGAGGGGTGTGCTGTGAGGGTCTCAGGCCCAGACCCCTCAGACTCTGTCTCTTCCAGGCCAAGTGTCCCTAGTTCTCCTGGCTGTCCTGGCATCCCCATCTGTACCTGGTTTCACAGTTTGATAAATAGTGGACAGTCCCGCTTCATTATAATATCATGTATTAAACTGCTTACTACCCCAACCTCTTGTGTTACTGAAGTACGGCCATAGGAAACAGTCACTGTAACCAGGGGGTACTCCCTGGTTTCCCCATGGATACACACTATGCATTGAGTTTTACTTATAGGGCCAAGTCTCCCAATGCCCTGGCATGTACAAGTGTTACCATGCTACGGGAGTCCAGTAGGGCCTTGGCAGGAAGGTGGTTCATCCACACTTCACACTCGTCCTGAAACCAGATCAAGATGAATGGTACACACTCTTTGCACATAGAAGGAGCTTCTCCGACCAGTCCCGCAATCCATAGGCTCCTCCTGAAGTGGGCAATGTGCCCAGGTATGCCCCCAGAACCGACATCACCAACACTGTAGGCCTCCAATCCTTGGGACAGGAACCAACCTTCGAGGTTCTGCAGAAGATGGTGCAGGGTTGCTGGTTCCAACGTCTGGCAGGGCTTCTCTCCTAGGTGCTGTGGCCGGTCTGGTTGCCCTTGGTGTGGGTTCCCGATGCTTGGCAGGCCCAAGCAGGTCCTCCACCATGGTGTGCCTTTCAACCATCTCAACCAGCTGGTCAGTGGTTGCAGGGTCTCCATGGCTTACCCAGCGCTGCCTCTGGCAGGGACCGCAGGTACCAGTCCATTACCACCCGTTCCACCATTTGTGGGCCTGACAGCTTTTCTGGCTGCAGCCATTTTTTAACCAGCTGTATCAGTTTATGCATTTGGGACCTGGGTGGTAGGTCAGGTTTGTACCAGTGATGCACCCTCTGAGCACGGACGGCGGTGGTCACTCCTAGGCGGGCCAGGAACTCTGCCTTCAGACGCTCATAGTCGCTGATGTGTTCAGTTGGGAGGTCAAAATAGGCCTTTTACGGATCACCGGTGATAAAAGGGGAGATAATGCCGACCCATTGGTCACGGGGCCACCCCTCTCTCCCACTATCCTCTCAAAGGTTTTGAGAAAGGCCTCTACATCATTGCTGTTTGTCAGTTTTTGTCAGAAATGGCTGGCCCTCACAGACACTTGGTTGCCAGCAGTGACGACCGCTTGTTCTCGTCCCTGAGCCAGCCCCTACACTGCCTCCTGTATGGCAGCCACCTGTGCTTGAGTGGACTCCTGCTGAGCAGTAAACTGGGCGGCTAGCAACCGTGTGCTTTCTTGCTGTGCAGCTATAGCCTGTACCAGGGCCTTCTGCTGCTGAGCCATCACTTCCTCATGGCAACGGTTTGCATCTGCTGAAGCTTGCTGCTGGGTCACAGTGGCTTGTGCCAAAGCCCTGATGACCTCCTCCATGTCTTTACCTGCTGCTTACAGCGTCTGAGCTGATGTCACCCACGACATGCCATTTGTATACTGTCACTTTAAATGTCAGTATTTTGAGTTTTAAACGTTTTTTGCAGCTGCAAATGCACTTTTGCCTGCATTCTCCACCAGTTATAAACTGTGGGGATAATAGCTCTGCGGGATTAAGTGCATAAACCGTTTAAACTTGAAACAAAAGGTTTTTATTTATAAGCAAATAAAAAACAAGGCTTCCTTCAGCACACAAGTCAAAAATATAAAACAAAGTCTGCTTATCTTCAGCATAAAATAAAGTCGTTGTAAAAAATAATAATTCAGGACACTTTTTTGGCAGTGGGCGAAGTCGTGGTATAATTAGGGGCGGGGCATGCATTTATAGGTGTGGCATAGGAAAAGGTAAAAATGTGGCGCGCGGTGCGAAAAATGGGCGTGGTTTATGTAAAATAGTGGGCATGGCTTACACGGGGCGTGGCTCAAAGGGGTGTGTTTAGAGTCTGAGATGAATGCGGGATGGAGAGGGAAAGGAGGGGGATGGAGAGAGGGGGGGAGAGGGAAAAGAGGGACAGCAGCCCCGATCCTACACCACAATAGCAATATGTGTTTTCCAGAGTTTGACAATCAGCAGATAAAGATACTCCAAATACCTGGTGTTGGCCCTTCAATCATTCCGGCGCCATGATTGTTATGGTGTCAGGATGATTGAAGCGCATTATTTCTATTATTACATTGTAATATGAAATGAAATCATTCAACTCACCATAATGCAGAATCAGTGGGAGCCATTAGCGCGTCACTAGCCACGTTGCCTACCACCAGATGCCATCAGGTGTCCCAAGTGGAGTGTTTCCTTACATCAGGTGCCCCATCAGAGGTACCTTTCTCACATCTGTATCCATCAGCGGAGCCCCTCCTTACATCTGGTGCCCCTCTGACATCCACAGACCGCCCCCCCACATCCTGCACAGACCTGCCCCCACATACTCCACAGACCGGCCCCCACATCTCCAGACTGGCCCCCGACATACCACTGGCCCCCAACATCCACAGACGGGCCCCCGACATACAACTGGCCCCCGACATCCACAGACTGGCCCCCACATCCACAGACTGGCCCCCGACATACAACTGGCCCCCGACATCCACAGACTGGCCCCCCACATCCACAGACTGGCCCCCCACATCCACAGACTGGCCCCCGACATACCACTGGCCCCCACATCCACATACCATGACTGTCACTGGCCCCCGACATCCACAGACTGGCCTCCCACATACAACTGGCCCCTGACATCCACAGACTGGCCCCCCACATCCACAAACTGGCCCCCACATCCACAGACTGGCCCCCACATCCACAGACTGGCTCCCCACATCCACAGACTGGCCCCCGACATTCACACACTGGCCCCCGACATACCACTGGCCCCCACATCCACATACCATGACTGTCACTGGCCCCCGACATCCGACTGGCCCCCGACATCTGACTGGCCCCCGCCCCGACATCCACATTGACAGACTGGCCGCCTTTGCCGCGCACAGACATTTAACTGTGGCGCCGCCCACCACCCTTTACACTGACACAAACACACACTAGCAGTAGGGGTGGGCGGCGCCACAGGTGTAGACCAACTTTTGGTCTTCTTAAAAATGGCGGACATTGTCTCCGCCAGCCGCCAACCTCTAGCGGCCGGCGGCAAAAAAACAGGAAATTCAATTTCCCGGGACAAACCGAATTTTGCGGGACATTTCCCGGGACAAAATTTATTTCGGGACAAATGTCCTAATCGTGGGAATGTCCCGCAAAATTCAGGACAGTTGGCAACTATGACAGCTCATCACAACAGGTGTAAGCACCTACTCCTCCTCACCTCCACCTCTTCACTACTTCCTGTCTTTTATGAGCTGTTTCCTGGAGGCCTTTAAACCCCTGTGTGCTGAATCCCTGTGGTCAGAGAGGGAGGCTCTTTATCACCCAAATATCACTTGAGAGCCTCCCAAATTCTGGATCCCAACTAACTCTCTATTAAAATAGAGAGGACTGCGAGTCAGTCCTCTCCTGATTGACTACTCCCGGAATTCCTCACCCAATCTGGGTGATCCCCTGAAATCTATCGTGACTCCCTTAAAGGGACCACAACCCAAACACTGGTGCTATATAACCCAACCTTGGTGTCCTGTACAATATGTATACAGTATTTGAAAATTGATCAATCCTGATGTACTGTTGTGGCAGTGATCATGGGGACCAACGGGAGACAGTATGTATATATATATATATATATTTCAACACAATAATTGCTTTTAATAGTGAATGTCATTGTTATAAGCAATCTTTTTTTTAAATGGCATCCATGCATTGCCATTGTGTACTACTGTGATAGCTGTGATTTGCCACAGCTATCACATGGTACAGATGCACTGTGATTGGTCTTGTCTGTACCATATGACCAATAAGATCACTCACAGAGATCATCACAATAGTACACAATGAATGGCTATAAATGAAAGCCAAACACTGTGGGCAACTTACATGTGATCTATGTGATTGGTCACAGCAACCACATGGTAGTGCGGCTGCTAGAGCACACTGGAGACATGCGCTTGGAAGACGTTCTATGATATCCACCCAGAATAGCAGTGCTCTTGTTTGGCTATTTTTTTTTTTTTTTTTTTTACAATAGGTCGGGTGGGAGGTAAGTAATGTTTAGGATTCGTCTGAGTGTTTAGACACCACATGTTTGATCTGAACTTAGGTTCTCAATTCATCTCTAGTGGAGGAAAAATTTTATATTTGAGGCTGGTGGACTTTAATGGTACCGTAACAATTAAGATACACGTATATAAAAATTGTTTTATTGAATTGACATCAAAAAATTTAAAACTTACAAATTTAAGAGAGCAACTCTGTCTATCTAAACATAAGAGGTGCAACTGAAATACATGGTAATACCAGTTCACTAAATCCTAACTGGACTGTGTAGGTTTGTTGTGTTAAGTTGAATCTGTTTGTAATTTTCAACTGGTACATTTTTAAAGTGTAGCTCCAGTCAAAAAAACTATTTTTAAGCTTTTTGGAAAACATAGGGAAGGGTTATCACCCCTGTATAATTTGTTTCGCCGTCCGTCTTTTTTCATCTCACTTGCTGTTGTCTCCTTCGGTTTGCAAGTAGGAGATGTTTGTAAGTTGGATGTTTGAAAGTAGGGGCCTGCCCTATATGCTCTGCAGAAATGGAGGAACAAGGTGTTGGTTTTGCCACAACATTGTAAGCCCTCAAAGTGACTCTTGGTGGGTGCTGGAGCGCCCTGCTGTGAACGATTATATCAAGAATTGTAATTACATGCCATTGTTGAACAGTGGTAGAAAAATTGACCTTTGGTGGTTGTGGTGCTGGTGCCACAACACTATAAGTCCTCACAGTTACTCTGGGTGGGCACAGGAACGGGCCCTCCTGTGAAATATTATATCAAGAATTGTAATTACATGTCCCTGTTAAACAGGGGCAGAAAAATTGGGCCTTAGGCAATGGTGCTGGTGCCACGACACTGCAACCTCTCCCATATACTCTAGTTTTATTGCAGAAATTATCCCTGCTGCAAAGCATTGCATCAAAAATTCTAACTAAACGCCCCTGTTAAACAGGGGCAGAAAAATCGGGCCTTAGGCACTGGTGCTGGTGCCACGACACTGCAACCTCTCCCATATACTCTAGTTTTAGTGCAGGAATTAGCCCTGCTGCAAAGCATAGCATCAAAAATTGTAATTAAACGCCCCTGTTAAACAGGGGCAGAAAAATTGGGCCTTAGGCACTGGTGCTGGTGCCACGACACTGCAACCTCTCCCATATACTCTAGTTTTAGTGCAGGAATTAGCCCTGCTGCAAAGCATTGCATCAAAAATTGTAATTAAACGCCCCTGTTAAACAGGGGCAGAAAAATTGGGCTGATGGGATCACCCAGAACCAGAAATGTTCTTCCAACATATCAGCGGAGGAGGAAGAGGATAGACAATCAACATAACAGGACAGTCACTCAGCATCAGCATAGGCAGTCTTGAAGGGATGTGATATTTCAAAAAAAATTATTCGGTTACATCAGCTTCAGGTGCTTGGTAGCTGTGGGTGATCGAAGACTGATTCATCTTGATGAAGGTCAGTCGATCAACTGATTCAGTGGACAGGCGCACCCTGTGATCGGTAACAAAGCCACCAGCAGCACTGAAGGTGCGTTCCGAAAGAACGCTGGATGCAGGACGGGCCAGTAGCTCAATTGCATACTGAGCAAGCTCTGGCCAGTGATCCATCCTCAAAACCCAGTAAGCCAGAGGATTTTCGGTGGGAAAGGTGTCCAAGTCTGACATTGCCCCTAGGTATTCCTGCACCATGTAAATCAGACACTGGCGATGGTTGCTGGAACCGATCATACCTTGGGGCTGCGGACTAAACAATTGTCTGAAAGCATCGGTCAGACGGCCACCTTCTCCACCGCTCCTTCTGACCGATGCCTCAGCAACACTTTGTCCAGGACCAGGAGTTTGTAACCTCCCAGTCTCTGGGAACGCGTTGCACAGACCTTTCTGCAAGGCCTCCCGGAGATGTCTCATCCTCTGCTCCCTCTGCGATGGCAAGATAAGGTCGGCAACCTTACCCTTGTACCGTGGTTCAAGGAGAGTGGCCAGCCAGTAATGGTCCCTCTCCTTGATCCAAAGAATACAAGGATCCTTCCGCAGGCTTTGCAGGATCAGGGAGGCCATGCAGCGTAGGTTAGCTGAGGCATTCGGTCCGGAGTCCTCTGGGTCACTAAGGACAACATGATCCGCAGCCACCTCCTCCCAGCCATGTACAAGTCCATGGGTTTCTTGGGACTGTAAATCATCCCTACAAGACTGCTGCTTCTGCTGATGCTGAGTGCCAGCCTCCACCTCCATGCTGACACAATCATCCTCCTCCTCCTCCTCCTCATCCTCTTCCTGTGTGATGGGTGGCACAGCAGGAACACTGTCTGGATAAAGGGGGCCTTGAGAGGCAAGGAAGTTCTTCTCTTCCTGCCTCTGTTCTGCCTCAAGTGCCCTGTCCATTATTCCACGCAGCGTATGCTCCAAGAGGTGGACAAGAGGTTCAGTGTCACTGATGCATGCACTGTCACTGCTCACCATCCTTGTGGCCTCCTCAAACGGTGACAGGACAGTGCATGCATCCCCGATCATGCCCCACTGGCGTGGTGAGAAAAAACTAAGCTCCCCTGACCCTGTCCTGATGCCGTAGTTGCACAGGTACTCATTGATGGCCCTCTGCTGCATGTGCAGCCGCTGCAGCATGGCCAACGTTGAGTTCCACCTGGTGGGCATGTCACATATAAGTCGGTTCTTTTGCAGGTTCAACTCCTTTTGGAGCTCAGCCAGCTGAGCACAGGCATTAAATGATCGGCGGAAATGCACACAGACTTTCCTGGCCTGCTTCAGGACATCCTGTAAGCCCGGGTACCTGCCCAAGAACTGCTGCACCACCAGGTTAAGGACGCGAGCTACACAGGGCACATGGGTCAGTTGTCCCTGTCAGAGGGCGGAGAGGAGGTTGGTGCCATTGTTGCAAACCACCATTCCTGGCTTAAGCTGGCATGGCGTCAACCACCTCTCGGCCTGCCCCTGCAGAGCTGACAAAACATCCTCCAGAGCTGACAAAACAAACCAGCGCAAGCAGGGCATGGCATCGTTTTGCCTGCACACTTGCCTAGCCCCTGGAACGCCTACGGAGCACCGCTGGTTCTGAGGACAGAGCACTGGAAGAGGCCATGAAGGAAGAAGAAGAGGAGGGGGTGGAAGAGAGAGGTATGTCACAACCAATAGTAGCATTTTGGAGGTGTGGTGGCGGAACAACCTCCAACACTACTGCACCTTGTCCTGCATCCTTCCCAGCTGCCAAAAGAGTGACCCAATGGACCGTGAAAGACAGGTAACGTCCCTGTCCATGCCTGCTGGACCATGAGTCAGCGGTAATATGCACCTTACCGCTGACCGCCCTGTCCAGTGAGGCAAGGACATTGCCTTCCACATGCCGGTAGAGAGCCGGCCGTGAGAAAAAGTGGCGTTTGGGGACCTGCCACTGAGGAACTGCACATTGTACAAACTCACGGAAATTGGCCGAGTCTACCAGCTGAAAAGGCAGCAGTTGAAGTGCTAGCAATTTATCCAAGCTAGCATTCAACCTCTGGGCATGTGGATGGCTGGGAGTGAACTTCTTTCGCCGGTCCAGCAGCTGGGGCAGGGACATTTGCCTGCTATAATCGGATGTAGGTGTGCTGCTAGCAGAGTGCCCGGAAGCACTTGGCTGTGACACAACTAATTGTACACCTTCATTCCTCTCAGAGCAGGTTTCAGAGAGGACTGAAGGTCTAGTGGGGTTGGAGATGCCAGCTGATGAGGAGCAAGGAGAGGTCCGCTTTGTTCTTTGGTGTGGGTCTTTGAGGTACGCTTGCCAACGAGCTGCATGGCAGGTCAACATATGTCTGGTCAAGCATGTGGTGCCCAAGCGGCTGATGTTTTGGCCACGCGAGATACGCTTGAGACATATGTTGCAAATAGCAGCGGTGCGATCTAATGCACTTGTCTCAAAAAAGGCCCACACCAAAGAACTTTTGGAATAACGTGCAGAGGCAGCGCCCTGCACAGGCGGAGCTCCTTGGTGTGATTCAGTCAGTGTGCTGCCCCTAATCTGGCCCTCGGAGGGCATCCTGCCTCATTGGGGATGTGCCTCCTCCTCCTCCTACCAGGCACCCACGTGGAGTCAGTGACCTCATCATCCCCTCCCTCTTGATCACTGGAGCACACCTGGCAGTATGCTGCAGCTTGTGGAACATGACTGCCAGATTGCTGTCCTTCTTGAGCATCTCCTCTCTCTGTGCTCACGCTACTGCCCTCCTCTAGCTGAGTATCATCATCAGAGCCTTCAAAACACTGGGCATCCTCCTGGATTATGTACCCAACATTGTGCTCAAACAGTTCGGAGGACTCCTCAGGAGGACATGGTGGGTCTAGGGAAGGAGTGACTGATGATGACATTGAGACGAGGGAAGAGGATGCGCTGGCAGCTGTTTTGCTAGTACCCTGAGCCTGGGTGAGAGAGAATGAGGAGGATGAAGAGGGCTTGGTTATCCACTCTACCAAGTCTTCGGCATTATATGGCTCAACACGTCCAGCTGCCGAAAATAAGGATAAGCGTGTCCCATTGCCACGTGCTGATGAAGATGCACCGCGTCCACGACCAGCACTGTTATCTCTAGACACAGAACCTGCTTGCCCTCTTTTATTGGCTCGTGCCTGTCTGCCTCTCCTTGTTGACCTTCCAGACGTGGTAATGGCCTGCAGGAAGATGGGAAAACCAGCAATTGGGTAGTGTATATTGTGCTGGAGGCACACAACACCCACTGACTCTTGCAGATGCCTGTATGATAGAACACCAGCAATAAAGGGTAGATACAGGTGTATACTGTGCTGTGCTGGAGGCACACAACACCCACTAACTCCTGCAGATGGCTCTATTTGAGAACAGCAATAAAGGGTAGATACAGTTGTATACTGTTCTGTGCTAGAGGCATAAAACACCCACTAACTCCTGCAGATGGCTGTATTAGAGAACAACAGCAATAAAGGGTAGATACAGATGTAAACTGCACTGGGGGCACACGGCACCCACTAACTCCTGCAGATGGCTCTATTAGAGAACTCCAGCAATAAAGGGTAGATACAGGTGTATACTGTTCTGTGCTGGAGGCACACAACGCCCACTAACTCCTGCAGATTGCTGTATTAGAGAACACCAGCAATAAAGGGTAGATACAGGTGTATACTGTGCTGTGCTGGAGGCACACTACACCCCCTAACTCCTGCAGATGGCTGTATTGGAGAACCCCAGCAATAAAGGGTAGATACAGGTGTATATTGTGCTGTGCTAGAGGCATAAAACACCCACTAACTCCTGCAGATGGCTGTATTAGAGAACAACAGCAATAAAGGGTAGATTCAGGTGTATACTGAACTGGGGGCACACGACACCCACTAACTCCTGCAGATGGCTCTATTAGAGAAATCCAGCAATAAAGGGTAGATACAGGTGCATACTGTGCTGTGCTGGTGGCACACAACACCCACTAACTCCTGCAGATGCCTTTATTTTATTTTTTTTATTTTTTTTTTAAAACAATTTTTATTGAAGAATACAAGTCAGTACAAGCGGGTTATACAACTTATACATAACAGCAGATGATCAGGTCAAGAAATACCATAGTATATCCGCGGACACAGCCGCTGTTAGATAGGTAATTATTGCAATGTACAAACATATGTAAACTAGTAAATCAGAGAACATATCTAAAGAACAGAAGGAACAGGGTCTGTATGGCCCCGTAGTATAAAGATAGTTCAAATTGTCTCCTACTAGGACAGGATATAACGCAGCCTAAACATCAGTACGTGGGTTTCCTCGCCTCTCCTCCCTTGTAATTGATATTAACCTGTCACCTGTCAGCATCCGTAAAGGCATCCGTAGATATGCCAGTAAGTTGCTAGCACACGTGGAATCTTCGATGGCGTTTTGAGTCAGTGAGTGTGGGTAAGTCCTCTGGCGTAGGTATACCAATAGCCTCTATAGCTAAGCGTGATACCAGTAAGGTAGTATAGTGCTATGTCTAAAAACCCGTCCAAATAATATATAGTATAATATAAAATCGGGAAACACATGTAAAGTAAAGCGCTTCTCACAATACAGTAAGATATCGTCATGAAAATGAAAATGAGAATGAAAGTAGTGCAGACTAGTGGTCATGAAGGGTTATTTTTAATAATACTTTTGTATTGGTCTGTTTTAAAATGAATCCAACATGTCCAAATGGTCGTGAATTTTGTAGGTGTATCATGTGCTTGGTGGATAAGATCTTCCATTGACATGATCGTATCAATTCGATGGAACCATTCAATCAGTGATGGAGGGTTGGGCGTGCGCCATTTGCAAGGAATGCACAATCTAGCAGCGTTGACCATGTGCATAGCCAAAGATCGAAAATAGGAACGGGAAGGTTTGTTGGAATAATGTAGTAAGAATTGAGCAGGGGAAATGTCTAATCGATAGGTTGAGATATCGGTTATCAACTTGTGAACCTCTGTCCAGAACGGCACAATTTGGGGACAGGTCCACCAGATGTGAATAAATGTACCAATTTCCGTCTTGCATCTCCAACACATCTGTGAGTTAGCCGGGTTTATAATATGTAATTTATAAGGTGTGTTGTACCACCTGGATGCTATTTTAAAAGCATTTTCCTGTGTATGTGCATTTATGGAGCCTTTATGGACAAATCTGAAAATATCTTCCCAGTCTGTTTCAGGAATGTGTATCTGTAGATCTGAGGCCCACTTTTGCCTTATTCGCAGATCTGATTTATCACATTCTTTAAAGAGAAGGGAATAAGTTAGCGCAATCAAATGGCGGCGGGGTTCTGTGACATAACATAAATCTTCGAATGGAGTCAGTGCTCTGGACCATTGTGGGCTGGGACGTTTATTAAGTAAAAAATGTCGGATCTGTAGGTATGTCCAAAATGGGAAAGTATCCTGAGCTGTCATGTTTGCTACGTCGCTTCTAGAACAAATTGAGTCATTGCGAATGAAGTGCATTGCTCGGACTGTGGTGTGAGGCCAATCTGGTTCTAGAAATGAAGGGTGTAGCCCGGGGCTAAAATCTGGATTACCCCTAAGGGGGGTCAGGGGCCCATTAGCTGATGAGATGCCGTAATGGACACTCGCCCATTGCATGGCATTTAATGTTGGGGCTATCAAAGGATGAGTCTTATGCATTTTAATTTGGAGTTTGTAGTCAATCCACGGAAGGGAAGTCAACGGAATGGGGGAAAAGACTTGTTCAAGATTGACCCAATCTTTAAGCGGTGCGTGATTATGCCAATCAATCAGTCTGGTAAGGTGGCAGGCCACCTGGTATTTGTGAATGTCAGGTAGACCTACTCCGCCCCTAAGCTTTGGAGAAGTCAATTTTGAGAAACTAAGACGGGGACGGCCCTTGTTCCAGATAAAACGTGCGCATAAGGTTCGGAACGTGGAAAAAAAGTTTAGGGGAAGTCTTATCGGGATCATCTGGAGTAGGTAGAGGATACGTGGAAGAATGTTCATCTTGATTATGGCAATCCGTCCAAACCAAGAAAAACGTTCTGGGGACCACTTCTGAAAGTCAGAGGTTATCTTCTTCAACAGGGGGGTGTAATTAAGAGCATAGAGGTCTGCTAGGGAGGCAGGAAGTTGGATGCCTAGGTAAGTGATGGATTTAGATTTCCATAGAAAAGGAAAATTAGTACGACAGAGGGCACATACAGATTCAGGTAGGGAGATATTCAAGGCACTAGATTTATTGAAGTTGATCTGCAAGTTAGATATGGTCTTGAAATGAGCAAAGTCCCGTAATAAATTGGGAATGGTGGTAAGTGGGGAGGAGAGAAAGAGGAGAATGTCATCTGCAAATGCAGCTACCTTATACGTGTGGCCTTTTACATCTATTCCTCGAATGTCGGGGTTAGCTCTAAGTCTTCGCAAGAGAGGTTCTAGGGTCAGAATAAAGATAAGAGGGGACAAAGGGCATCCCTGACACGTACCGTTCGACACGGAGAAGGCATCCGACAGGTGACCGTTAACCCTAACCTTTGCCGTAGGGTTTGAATAAAGGGCTTGTATTAGATTTAGCATTTTTGGGGGTAGATGTATCGCCTTGAGAACTTCTGACATGTAGTCCCAGGCCACCCTGTCGAATGCCTTCTCCGCGTCCAACGACAGCATAAAACCAGGCTTCTGAGATGTAGTTATCCAATGATTAATGTTTATTGCTTTTAGGGTGTTGTCCCTAGCTTCCCTACCAGGGACAAATCCTACTTGGTCTAGGCCGATAAGTTGTGGGAGAAGCGGTAGTATTCTATTGGCCAAAGTTTTTGCATACCATTTTAGGTCAACATTTAAAAGGGAGATAGGTCTATAATTGGTCACAACAGAGGGATCTTTGCCTGGTTTTGGAATTACCGTTATGTGAGCTTGCAATAAATCAGCTGGTGGGGATATAGGTTCCGAGAGGGATTGAAAGGCCGAGAGAAAATGAGGCTGTAAAATATCTGCAAAGGTCTTGTAATATACTACAGTGAGGCCATCGGGGCCTGGACTCTTGCCTGGTTTAAGTTGCTTCAAAGCTTTCGCTATTTCTTCTACCGTCAGGGGAGAATCCAGGTCTCGAGCCGTATCGTCTGAGATGGGGGTAGGACTGTATTGGTGTAAGAAATCTTTGATGCGGTCCAGTTTTGACGGTAAGCTTGAGGGCGGGTCCGTTGGGGAAAGGTTGTAAAGTTTAGCGTAGTATTGGACAAAATGATTGGCTATATCGGTGGATTTATGAAGCCGTCTTCCTGCAGGATCTGTTATCGAGTGGACAGTAGTGGATGCTCTTTTGGCTTGGAGCGCTTTGGCTAACATTCTGCTGGATTTGTTGCCATATTCGTAGAATGTTTTTTTGGACAGAATGTATCTACGTTTGACTTGTTTATCTAATATTTCCAAAAGTTGTACACGTGCTTTCGTGAGATCTTGGAGCGTCGCTAGTGCTTGTGTGCGTTTGTGTACTAACTCTAGTTTCTTAATGGTAGTTAGGAGATCAACGTATATTTTCTTTTTTTCCCGTTTCCGTTTGGCTGCTAAGGCTATAAGGGTTCCCCGTATCACACATTTATGAGCCGCCCAATTGTTAAGTGGGGAGGTGTCTGTCTCATGATTTTCTTTGAAGTAATTTTTTAACTGGGTAGAGATTTCTGTTAACATGACAGGGTCTGTGAGCAGCGAAGGGTCTAGTCTCCATATAGGAGCTGCCGATTTAGTCGTTGGGAACTGCAGTGTCACGGAAATCTGATGGTGATCCGAAAGAACCATTGGGTCAATAGTAGCGGATTGTAACATTGGGAGATCCTTCTGCGAAAGGAAGAAGAAGTCGATACGGGAATATCTGTCATGAGGGGCTGAATAGTATGTAAAGTCTTTGCAGTCTGGGAATAATGTTCGCCATGTGTCGTGTAATAAGACGGTCGTCAGTGAAGAGTTAATAGATTTCAAGGCTCTGTAGGGAATTGAGGATGTGCCTGAGGATGTGTCGAGGACGGGGTTAAGGGGAACATTGAAGTCCCCCCCAAGAATTACTATCCCTTCTTGAAAAGAGATCAAAGAAGATGTTAATTCTCTGAAAAAAGTGACTTGCTGGGTATTGGGGGCGTATAAATTTACCAGGGTGATAGTGGTGCCAGCGTATGTCCCTTTAAGAAAAATGAACCTACCATTGGGATCTATGAGCTGGTCAGTAAGTACAAATGGGCAATTTTTGTGGAAGATGATAGATACTCCTTTAGATTTCGTTAGCGGGGAAGTTGCATGAAACGCTATGTTGTACCTATGATCACAAATTTTTGGGACGGAATTGGTCTTGAAGTGGGTTTCTTGCAAAAAAATGATATCAGCCAAATTTCTGTGCATTGTAAGAAGAAGCTTGGAACGCTTCTCTGGAACATTTAATCCTTTCACATTGAGCGAAACAATTTTCACTCTAAGAGGAAGTGAGGCAGTCGTGCGAGTAGGCATTGTTAAATTATGAGATGAACGGATAATAAGCGTCTGTAAGAAGTGTGTGTGCTGGTGAGGAGAGTAAGGCTTAACAATCTAGAGGCGAGTGTTCGTAGTAAGGCAAAGCTTGTACTGAAGTTTGAGGTCTGTAAGCGGTCAGAAATCTGCGTCTGTCCCCAACTAAAAGTGTAGTCGACTAGTTATTGTCGGGGAACTAAACAATAAATGGCAAGGGGTTCTCTGGGATCTTCCAAGGATCCAGGGAACTACTAATGTACAAGTGCCATGAAGAACCAGTGGCGTCACAACAAAAAAAAAGGGCTTGTATGCAGTGTGATAGTAATGTGCCACCGTTGTGGGGTTGGCTCAGTAGTGGACGAAGACAAGGGTGTGAATTGGTATAATTAAATATTTTGAGAAAGGTATCAGGAGTAGGGTCAAAAGGCCTCCACCTATGCACTATGGAGGTCCAGGGACCAATCCTTAACAATTAAAGAGTCACAAAAAAGTGCCGTCCGTCCGGCCCATGACCCAAACCATAATCATCATAAGGTTAAGGAGTATGGTTAGGGGAGGGCATTGTCAGGTGAATAATTATTGCATTAAGAAGTCAAGGCGCCTGGCTTAAGTCAAGCATTACGATAGTCAATGAGCATGACAACGCTCGGCACTTAGGGGTGTTTTCCCCTATAGAAGGTTAGTACCTCTGCGGTAAAACAAAGAACACCGTATAAATGCGGAATCATTGGTTAAAGCCATTCACTATGTAGAGAATTTAACTATAAAAATTACATCCGGAACTGTACGCTGATGTAACATAACCACATATATAAATATTCCATAGCGGACAGAAAATATAAAACAGTAAGAAACATCTAACTCTTCCCCCTGCTAACAATATTTATGTCTCTCACTTCCAACTGAAATGTGAGGCAACCCAGTCTAAAAGCTGGATCAAAGATCTATTCTATAATCAGTACATATTCTCTTATACCATTCTAAACACATGTAAGTCACCATTTTAGAGAAGGAGCTGTTCTGGTGGTGAGTGCAGGAAGAGGCCCCCCCCGTGACGAGAAGAGCCTGTGGGCAGAGCGAATCCTCGGATCTTATCCGCTGTCAGAACTATCATTACCAGTAGAGGATACACTATCCCCCCCCCCTCCCCCCGCCCCAAAAGAGGCCCTCCCCCGCCCCCCTCCCCTCTCCCCCCCCGCTATTCGTTGCTTCTCTCAGGATGTTAAGGCAAACATAGTTATGCTAAAACCCAATCCACCCCCCGTGTTATCAGTCTGTTCTGGAGATAGGCTGCTGAAAATTTTTTTGTTATACTAGCTTTGCAACTAGTAGATTCTTTACATACCATCCACCAGCGTACACTGAAAAGCTCCCTGTCACTGCTGTAAAAAAAAAAAGAAAAAAAAAAAAAGACAATTACGGATTACAGAAAAGTCAAGGGATCATCCTTCAGCAGCTCATCCAGGTGTCTATGCCTTAGTAGGGATAACACTCTGAGTGTCTTATCAGGGTGCTTAGCAGTCACGGTTTGCGCTGATGAACCGTAGAAGGATATGTGTCTCTCGAGTAGGGAAGCAGAACGAGTATTCAGCACCGTGAGGTAGTGACAAGACAGCAATGTCCGATTCCTGAAGTGGCAAATCCTCTGGTCTAGCTAAGAAGAATAGGAAAATCGGGTAGCAATCCATATAGACCAGCAGGTGTTAAAAGTTCCAATAGTGTATGCACATCAGTGTCAGGTAACATTCTAAGGGGATATTCAGTGGGTCGTGGTGAGCAATAATACATCTTTTAAAATTCGGTTTCAGAGCATCCCTGCACTTAGCAGTCTGACCGGGCTGTTGTCATCTGAGGTATAATGTATATTTGAGGGGAAGTCCCAACATGGAGCCAATTCAATTGACTAGGTAAAGAGCGGCGTCGGCCGTGCTCGTATAACGGTTATATTAACAAAATAAAAACAGTCAATAAAAAAGAGAAAGAACGAAAAAGAAAACCGGAACATACATCTCAGAAAAACGCTCACCCCTTCAGCGGTCTCTGCGGGCTCTCCGCGGTAGTGGTGCCGCTGTCGGGCTCGCAGGGGGGAGTCGAGCTTGAGGTCCCCCACCTGGTCTGCCTGTGGATGGTGATCTACGTCGGCGATAGTGAGAGGATTGGGTCTCCATTATGTCAGAATCCAAGCCCGAATAGCTGCGGATAGGGATGTGGAAGTCGGCATACCAGTTCGGTAAATCCACATACGGTATGTCCAATGTGCGGCAGAAGAGGTCCAATTCTTCAGGGACCCTCAAGGTAGCTATGCGGCCCAGATGAGTAGCTTGGAGGGCAAATGGGAACCTCCAGGGATACCTTATCTCTCTTCGTTTGAGAACTTCCAGCAATGGACGGAGGTCTCTTCTGTGTCTTAGGGTGATTGCCGACAGATCCTGGAAGATTTGGATTTGGTGTTCCTCATGTAGTAGTTGCGTCCGTTCTCGGGCTTTCCTTAGGATGTCTTCTTTTATAGAGAAATCGTTTACAAAGCACACCACATCCCTTGGCGGATCTGCTTCCTTACCCTTTGGGCGAAGAGCTCTGTGCACGCGGTCCATTGTGATGGCAGTTTGCGGGGGTCTCTCTAGCAGGCGATTAAAGATGGCTACTACTGCCGGAACAAGCTGATCTTGTTCTATTGATTCCGGTAGGCCGCGCACTCTTAGATTATGCCTGCGGCCCCGGTTGTCAATGTCCTCAACGTGTCGTTGGATATCACGGAGCTGCATTGTGTGAGTATCCACCCGCCGATCGGTTCTTTGCAGAGCTTGTTGTTGTTGTACGGCTTGATTTTCCACTACCTGTACACGGCCTGAGATCACTTGCAGTTCTCTGCGGAGGTCAGCAATGGCGGCAGTGAGTGTGTCCTTTATATCGGTCGCCACTGCCCGCAGGTCTTGGAGGCTTGGGTGTTGGTGGTGGGGCTGAACGGGGGCCTCTGGTGCTGTTTGTCGATCCGTGGGAGTCAGCGTGATTCCGATATGGCCGCGGGCGGGAGAATTAGCCGCCATATTAGGCCCCTGGCTTCTGAAGAGCTCCGGGATCGTAAGAGGAGCACGGGTATCAGCGTCCCTCGGAGAACGGGAACGCGATGTAGAGCGGCTGCGGGATGACGTGCCCATGTTCCGTTAATAAAAGAACTCAAATGGTCCCCAATAATGTGGGTTTAGGGCACAGGCCGGACGGAGCTGAGGAGTTAAGCGGCCATCTTCGTCCAAGGCTAGCCACGCCCCCCGCAGATGCCTTTATTATAGAACACCAGCAATAAAGGGTAGATACAAGTGTATATTGTGCTGTGCTGGAGGCACACAACACCCACTAACTCGTGAAGATGGTTCTATTAGAGAACAGCTATAAAGGGTAGATACTGGTGTATATTGTGCTGTGCTGGAGGCACACAACACCCACTAACTCCTGCAGATGGCTGTATTAGAGAACACCAGCAATAAAGGGTAGATAAAGGTGTATATATTGCTGTGCTGGAGGCACACAACACCCATTAACTCCTGCAGATGGCTGTATTAGAGAACATAAAGTGAGCCCAGATCCATAGGACAACTCCTAAATGGACTAGACTCACCAAAGACCCATACCTTGATTGGCAACCACACATAGTCTCAATGTTGGGAGCTCTGACCGACAGGTGAACTACAGAGAGTCTTAACTGAATCTGCCTATATGGCCCAAACTCCACAGAGCTACAAAAATGTATACCGTAAGTAGGGATAATAAGACAGAGATCAAATACACTATCATAGGGTATGAATATGCTAGAAATATCTCACATTTGTTATATATGCTTCTCACCTCTATATATCCTATTATAGTGTGGCTCCAACCTCACAAAGAATCTCTATACTGAGGGAGCGCACCAGAAAAAAGAGAAGATCAAAAAGTCCCAATGCAGGGTAAAAAAAAATCGAATGCCCCTTACACACGGGCGGACTTTTTGACATCAAAGGTCTGACGGGAATGTTTCCGGTGGACCATTCGATCGTGTGTGGGCTTCAGCGGACTTTTGCTTTTCCAAAATCTGACAGACTTTAAAATTGGAACATGTTTCAAATTTTTCCGCCGGAACTCCGCCGGACCCAGTTCCGATGTAGAAATCGTCTGTATGCTGTTCCGACAGACCAAAAACGACGCATGCTCTGAAGCAAGTACAAGACGGAAGTGCTCGGTCTTGTAAAACTCCAGTTCGTATTGGAAGTAGTACATTCGCCATGCTGCAAATTCTGTGCTCGTAGGGGGCATGTCCGGCCGGCGGAGAAGATGGCCGCATAGCTGTGAGCTCCCGCTGCCTCATGCTACATAGCGGCTCATAACGACACACCGGCGAGGTTTCCATTACTACCCATTCGTTCCTGACCTGACGAACGTCACAGGCGACGATGACAAAATGAAGAAAAGGCTCTAAACCGCCGCAGCGGCTCACGGATTTCTATCCGGCGGTGATCCCTTCGGATTCCCAAGATGGCGCCGGTGCTTCTCACAACGTAGGGAACGAACAGCACACAGGCCTTCCACACGGCGGGGTGAGTCGGGCTCCTCTTCGGATGGCAGACACGGGGGATATATCATATATCACCCCCTTCTACTCCCCCTATGCGTAGCCCAGCTAAAACCAGGCCATGCAGGGAAGAAGATGCTCTGTCTGCTGGGCCGCAGCATCTCCATGCACAGCCTGTCTCCACACAGATCTCCTCACAGGGCATTCATACTGAGGCCCTCATAGAAGGATTCCCTGCTTCAGACCAGGCTATTTCAGAGAGCACTATGAAAAACATGCTCTTGTCCCTCAGGAGAACTTTGTTTAATGATTTTTCTGACATGTTTGACATTCTACCCAAATCCAGCACTTAGAATCTAAAATGGCTCTATCTCTATACTGCCCATAATGACCTAGTCGACGCATATGCTGACCAAGAATCTGCCTTACAGCACCTTCAAAATAAATTATCGGATTTGGAAGACCGCTCAAGGCACAATAATATAAAATTCAGAGGCATCCCTGAAACCATCTCTTCGAGTGAACTCACTAATTTAGTCCAGTGGCTTATGAAAGCCCTTATACCATCTCTGACGGACATTGAACTGTGCGTGGACAGGGCCCATCGCATTCCTAAATGGAAATTTCTTCCTGACACAGCACCTAGAGACACTCTGGCGTGCATTCACTACTACCATGTGAAAGAGAGGGTCATGGCGGCTGCTAAACAAACTCCAGTGGTCCCAGATGAATTACAGGTATATCTCTGTATACCGACATTTCACAACAGACCGCATTGAACAGAAAGAAGCTTAATCCGCTTACAAAGATTCTGCGTAACAATAACATAATGTATAGATGGGGATTTCCCACAAAACTTCTCGTTTCGTGGAACGGCAGCGTGGTCCCTATAAACAGTGTGGAAAAAGGACTACATCTGTTCAAGCAATGGAATCTGCTCCCTCATGATGCTCCATCTCCTGCTCCGTCGGCTCCAAACCGCCTGGGTTCAGAATGGACCTGACTGTCTTGAAGAAACTCAGCGAACCTCTCCCTACCTTTGCTACACACCTGTAGCGTGAGGCACGGAGGCCTACTACTCTTTTTGTTTTGTTTTTCTGTGCCTAGTGCACGGCACTAGTGAT
Source organism: Lithobates pipiens (assembly GCF_037356315.1). Taxonomy (NCBI): domain Eukaryota; kingdom Metazoa; phylum Chordata; class Amphibia; order Anura; family Ranidae; genus Lithobates; species Lithobates pipiens. The sequence goes on from NW_027507718.1 coordinate 521,724,084, forward strand.
TTCTATACCCCCATTTTCTGCCGAAGCAGCCTCGGCTGCCCATTGACCTGAATCTCAGGTCCTTTTTACTGATGTTGTCCTCCATCCTTCCCTTTCCCTTCCTTTTGTGCTTTCTCCTTCCCCCTTTTTGCTGGGTCACCATCTATAATATTCCTTTCCCTACAGCTGAGAGTGATGTATGGTCTGTAACGCTTATATGGATTGCCGCAGCAACTATGTTGTCCTTTATTAATCTACAGAAACGTTGCCCCATTTCAGGGATGTGTTGCTGTACCCTCACATGGGAAGCATGTTTCCTGTTCTGCTACATTCCATCAAGTAACCCCAAGAAGAAATGCCATTGAAATTTATGTCCCTTAATGCAAAGGGCCTTAACAGCCCGTTTAAGTGATCTGCCCTACTAAAGGAAGCCCGTTCGCTTAAGGCAGATGTCATATTTGCCCAAGAGACACACTTTGCTGCCCATAAATGCCCTAAGTTGAACTTCCGAGGTTACTCTCAAGTTTTTACATCCAATGGTCCCAAGAAAGCTAGGGGAGTTCTGATTGCTGATAAAGATTCGGTCCTGTTCTGCCCCATTCGCACGATCCAAGACCCACTAGGCTGGTATTTTATTCTTATTTGTGAACTCACCCACACCGTGTTTACATTGGTTAACCTGTACGCCCCTAACTCCAAACAAAGAAGTTTCCTTGCACCTCTGCTTGCCAAGATTTCGGACATTGTTCAAGACACCCTTCTTATCGGTGGGGACTTCAATACAGTCTTAGATCCCACTATGGATTCCTCCGCCCGGACCAGGAGACCCCTACACTCTATTGCTCCTCTACTTGCAAAGTATGAACTGTATGATGTCTGGCGATGTTTTCACGGCTCTGAAAGGGATTACACATTCCTGTCAGCAGTGCACTCTTCTTACTCCTGTATTGACTTTTTTCTGACAGGGAAAATGTCGCTCCAAAATGTACTGAGCTCGGACATTGGCACAATATCTTGGTCGGACCATGCACCAATTCTACTAGAATTTGATGATACCTTAAAAAATACTCCCCCTCCTATTTGGAGGTTAAACGCCTCACTTCTGGGAGACAAGCTATTGTGCCAAACGATCCAGCAAGAACATCGTGATTTCTTTATCTATAACGACACTCCTGATGTTAACCGGTTCACATTGTGGAATACTTACAAAGTGTACATGAGAGGGGTATTGCTTAAATTAGCGTAAGTTGTTAAAAAAAAGAGGACAAAGCAAACTGATGACTTGTTGCACTCTATATCCTCTAAAGAACGGGTTAATAAAATTACGCCTACTCCCTTGCTTACGCAAGCTATTGATTAAAGATAGACAACAGCTAAGATCTTTACTCCTTTACAAACAAGCAAACCATCTTAAGTTCCTTAAAGCTTCTTATTACGGTTTGCATAACAAAGCCGGAGCTTGGTTGGCTAGAATAGTGAAGGCCAAACAGATCAAATGTAGGATAGCTACTCTTACTCATCCATTCACTAAAAAGCCTGTCACGAATCCTAAAGACATAGCTAATGTCTTTGCGGATTATTATCAATCATTATATGACCTTCGTAATGATGGGGAAACAAATCAACCTTCGCCAACTCTTATTGACGAGTTTTTACAGAAAATAAAGCTTCCCACCCTTTCTAAGGATCAACTTGACTCCATCTCTCGCCCATATACAATTTCAGAGATCTGTTTGGCCATCCAAAGACTTCCCAACCGTAAGTCTCCAGGTGTGGAAGGGTTCATAAATGAGTATTATAAATTCCTCTCCACTGACCTTGCTCCTCATTTACAATCGGTTTTCAGTTTGGCTTTGTCCTCTGGCACTTTTCCACCTGAAATGCTTAAAGCGGTGATAGTGACTTTGCCAAAATCTGACAAGGATCCTACTAACCCTGCAAATTATAGACCCATATCCCTTCTCAACACGGATGTGAAACTGTTTGCTAAACTCTTAGCTACCCGGTTGCAGACGGTCTTACCTGATCTTGTCCATCCAGATCAAGTGGGCTTTGTACCCGGACTACAGGCCTCGGATGGCACTAGACGTCTTATTAATTTAATTTCACAGGCTGGATCCTCTCGAGTGCCTTCTCTGCTTCTCTCTTTGGATGCAGAGAAGGCATTCGACAGGGTACATTGGGGTTACCTAAATGCGGTGCTCAATAAATTTGGATTTGTGGGATGGATTCAGATGGCCATCATGACACTGTACTCCAACCCTTCGGCCACAGTACTCACCTCGGGCATTACCTCTAAATTGATACATATAACTAATGGGACGAGACAAGGATGCCCCCTTTCACCGATCATTTTTACGCTTCTCATGGAACCATTAGCAGAACACATTAGATCCCATCATAATATAACTGGGCATACTATAGCTGGTAGAGAACATAAAATCAGCTTATTCGCTGATGATGTTATGCTCATACTTTCTAACCCCTTGACATCATTGTCAGAGACACAGAAAGTACTGCAGGACTTTAGCGCCGTTTCTTATTATAAACTGAATGCTACTAAATCTCAAATTCTAGGTATCCATGTGTCAGCTTCCATGCAATTGGCTTTGACTAGGGATTTCCCTTTTACTTGGTGTTCTCACTCTATACCCTTTTTGGGTACTCATCTGACTAGGCAGACCTCACAATTGTATACATATAATTTCAAACCCTTTTTAGAGTCTTTATCCCAGCAATTGTCGCATCTACATACTCAGGATCTATCGACAGCAGGTAGAATTGCAGCACTTAAGATGATCATACTCCCGAAACTCCTTTATCTGTTTCACACACTGGCTATCCATATCCCACGTATTTTCCTTTCCTCGGTACAAACGATATTTAATCAATACATATGGAATCGTAAAGCACCTAGGTGTTCTGCTACAATTTTGCAGACACATAGGAAGCATGGGGGTATGGGTGCTCCTAATGTAACAGCATATTATAAAGCTTGTGTCTTAGACCAACTTAAATATTGGTGGACTCCCTCTGAACACAAAACGTGGATAGCCATGGAAGTTGATGGCACTCTGCACCGGGACCTCAAATCCACTCTTATTGCTATTATGTTGGGTGCACCAATCCCTACTTCCTTTATACCTACGATTCAAATCTCCACAAAACCATGGTCTCAACTTACCGTCTCTTCCATACATGATCAATCGTTCTGTAAAATTCCTATCCCACTCTCAGTCCTCCGCCACTTTATTCCATGCCTTGATTTGAAAATATGGATCTCCAAAGGTATAACCTTGCTCCAAGATCTATATCATAACTTGTCCCTTTGTACGTTTGATCATTTGGTATCAAGATTTCAACTCCCTGCTTCTGCCTATTTTCCCTACCTACAAATTTCCTTTTTTCTACGGAAGCAACCTCTACCCTATTACCTGCAAATTCCTTCACTACTAAACAAACTCCTTCGGGATCCTAGTGGCCCTGTTAAAGGAATATCTTTATTTTACAACATCTATAACGCCCAACATTCCTTTTCCAAAACAACTACTATTACTAGGTGGGAACACATCCTTGGTAAAAAAAATTCTGATGATCATTGGAAGAATGCATTCTCTACTACATATACTTCCTCCAGATGTGCCATTCATTGGGAAAATTATTCTAAAGTAGTTCACTTCTGGTACCTTACACCTTATAAACGTAGTAAATTTTGCCCGGATCGTACAGCCTTATGTTGGAGAGGATGCAGAGATGTTGGTACATTGTACCATATCCTGTGGACGTGCAAATCAGTCCGATCCTTCTGGAATAAGGTTTTCACAGTGATATCTGATATCTGTGATAAACATGTGGATCCCACACCTGAGTTAGCCTTATTACATCTAACAATACATGAGTTTCCTTCTAAGATTAGAGTAGTGCTCACACAAATATTGCTTGCGGCCAAACTCACTATCACAGGATTCTCCTTCTCCCTCTGATGCTGTTCTCACCCTCAACCATCAGTGCGAGATGGAGAGACTCTTAGCCTTTATACATTTTAAAGCCACGCCGTTTAGGCTTAAATGGAGTAGCTGGCTCTCCCACCCCAGCTGTTCGGTTAAAGATTGAGTTCTAAGGTTGATAACTTGGTTTATGAATACAATCCGATTTATACTCTGTTGGGATGTTTACTATACACCTGTTCTTTGTGTTCCAAATGGTGATCTGTTCTCCCCCCCCCCCCCCCCCTACTTCCCCCTCTCTTATCCTCTCCATGTGTCTGTTCCTTCCTTTCATTGTTTTGGTTCATGTACCATTTTTGGCGGGAAAAGGGGTCTCCACCCTGGGTGGCACAGTGTGATCCCATTGGGGTACCAGTAAGTGAGTGCGGGATTCCTTCTTCCTGATTATCACTCTAGCCTCAGTATATCCGTCATTTGCCTTATTATTGCTATTGCTTTATTATTGTTATGTTATGCTATGTTACTCCACTCTTTCATGTTGGTTGTTTACTATTTGGTGGATACTAGCTCTACTCATATCCTACTTGGCTGTATTTGTATGTTCTTTCATATGTAAACTCAATAAAAAAACAATTGAAACTAAATTCTGTGCTCGTTTAAATGCAGCGCATCTTCTTTATAATGCTAGAAGAAAGAAAGTTGCTTTGCTGCTCATATTCACTCACACAGAGTTCTCACAAACACATTTCTGGATTATTTCTCCTGATCTCATGAATGATATTGTTTTTAGTTTAAAGCCCCATCTCAGTAATAATGTATTTTAAAATATTTTTTGGTAGTTCTCTTTTTTTTTTTTTTTCATCCATATTTTTAGTATAATTATTTCAAAAAAAAAAATTCTAGTGATCTCCATATTTAATTACTCTGTCAAGTTAATACAAAAAAACTTTTTCTTTTGATATTTTTTTTTGTGTGTCATTACCACAATAACCTTTTTCTTTTTTGTGTGTCATTACCACAATAACCTTTTTATTTTTATTCTGGTGCCAAGTTACAACAATAACATTATTTATTTATTTTTTTGGAACCTCAAGGAGGTTGGTGTCCCTTGTTCATTTCACATTGTCTTTTAGGAATGTATTTGACTAAAAACACATAGGCAAGTGTATTTTCAAAATAAAATATCCATTTATTCTGGTTAAAAAATAAAGATGAAGGCAACACTGAAGAAACTTGAGCAATTTGTGTAGCCTTTTGGCCCCAGGGCAAACATTAAAGTCTGTGGAAAAGAAAATTGGGATATTGAGAAGTACATATAATGGGGAGCACAATCTGGTCCATGAATCCCAGAGATCAAGAGCAGCAGCAGATGGTATATATGTCCCCAGGCTGTGGTACAACAGGCTGCGTCTTTGGTCAGACCAGACTGAAGCCAAGTCATCACTTTCTTCTCTTCGCTCCACCCTTCACTGCACCCTTCCCTGGGTGTCTCTGGTGGTGTACTTGTGGCAGGAGGAGGAGGAGGAACAGGAGGAACTTGATCCAAGATTTGGCTTGTGGCAGTTAACTCGCCACTCAGCCCTTTCTGAAAGGCAGAGAAAATGAGTCGCTCACATTGGAGGCGTTAGCCCCTCTCTAATTGCTGCAACCGGCTGGCTATATAGCAGCCATAGGCCTTTTCAGCTTCGGGGGGGGGGGGGCTCCTTAGGACATTTGTAGCCTCTCTAATGAGGTGCAGTGATTCCTCCTGTGTGACCGTCCCCTTCTTGGGCCTTTTTGCCTGAAGACGGAGGGGAGGCACCTGCGACTGGGTGAGGCTCCTACTGGGCCCGGCCACCTCCTGGCTGACAGTGGGCCCAGCCTCCTCCTGCCTGCCACTTTCCACAACTTCCTCCTGGCTGAGCTCATCCTGTGTATAAAAAAGGGACATAGTTTTAGTTTTTTGTTCATCAATCAAGCACGTAAGCACGTACGACATGTGCATGTTGGCGTTATATACAGTGCGCACGCGTAAAACCTCGTCTGCATTGCCCGCCCATGACGTTCTTTTGGTCAACTCTTTTTTCCTGCCCTTTTGTGCGCACATAACGTACGTAAGCACGTACGACATGTGCATGTTGGCGTTATATACAGTGCGCATGCGTAAACTCCACCTGCGGTGCCCGCCCATGACGTTCATTTCCACAAATATTTCCCGCCCCTTTTTCTCTACGGTGCGCAGTAGGAGAAACATGGCGGAAACACAACAGGTGCTTCATATTAATGACTCCAGTAGTCACGAATCCCCGGAGCCACAAACATCCCGATCCGGGAAGGAGAGATTTAAGGCCTTCAATATGGCCTTTGAAGAGATGGGGGAGATGTTGGCAATCTTGCGAAGTAAGGATTATGATGGGAAGCATGGACCATACACCCATCCAAACTTGCGCAAGGCCAGAATCATGGCCAAAGTTGTAAAGACCCTGCACAATCTTTTTGTGGTACGACGGTCAAAAGACCAATTAAGGAAACGGTGGTCCAACCTGAAATTGAGGGAGCCGGATCAGTACAGAAGAATAAAGAAAGTTCTGAAAAAAAGTAAGTACTTGTCGTGTGTTCCTATTATGATTATTGCATACTGATCCATATGCTTTTCTTTACCTTTGTACAATGTAAAATTGCTGCTTTCATGTTGGTGGATACAGTAATCATATCGTTCATAACAAACCCTCGTTTGTTGTTCGTGTGAAACATCGTTTATGATACAGGATTTAATCATCAATTTTTTTCTTGGTAATTTGTCTTAATAAAAAAAAGATTAGGGCATTGTTGTTTAGATGTGTTTGAAACTACAATGACTAGAAAACAACATTCAGTGGAATTGAAGGAGAGGACACTTGGCAGCTGGTTAACACATCTGCACTCATGAGCAAAAGTGTGGGACACCAGAGAACATTTATTAGGGTAAACCACACAGGGGTTTCTTGGTATACTTGGGGGGGGGGGGATCTGTGAAACTTGGCCCAAAAAGGTAAGTATTGTAGTTGTTTGCAAAGTGAATTTATTAATCATGTCTTCAACTTTTGCATCTCTTCTTAAACAGACAATTGTACAACACTTCTAATCAATGTTTCATCTTCCTAGTTCTGGCCTCAAATATCTGTGTGCTAAGTACACCTTTTGTTTTGTTTAATTCTCATAGAGGAGAAAAGACTCCCAAAGCAGGATCCCAGGGACCGCCGACCTTGCCAGCCTGAATGTGAGGTTAGCCCCATCCCCCCGTGGATGTGCATGTGGAGGAAGGAGAGGTGGAGGAAGGAGAGGAGATGGGCACCCCACCAGGTGAGTGTCTGACACCACAGCTTCAGGTAATCGATGTATGCCTGCATATTTCTAAACACATGTTTTTACATCTATTTTAGGTGATGTTCTGGTTGGGGAAAGGGACCCATTTGCAAGCACCAGTGCCCCCCCCCCCCCCCCCCGAGGATGTGGAGGAAGGAGAGGTGGAGGAAGTAGGTGAGATGGGCACCCCACCAGGTGAGTGTCTGACACCCCAGCTTAATTTAATCCATGTATGACTGCATATTTTTTTTCAAACATTTTTTATCATCTATTGTAGATGATGTTCTGGTTGTGGAAAGGACCCCATTTTCCAGTGACAGCGCACAAAGGCTGATTGGCCAGTTAATGGGCTGGAATGAGGAAATAGATGCCATGTGAACTAGCCTGGATCTCATGAAGAATCGGCTTGACAATATGCAGCAGGAAATGAAGAACATGATCAATATTTAATCCGTTTCTCCAGAATATCGATCATGTTCTTCATTTACGTTGTTGAACTTCCAAACTTCAAAAGATTGTGGCTGATTGTTGTTCCATTTTAACAATTTTTTTCTAAAAATCCAAAAAAAAAGTTTAAAAAACAAAAGTATAAAAAAGTAAAAAAATAAAATAAAAAAATGCTGTTAAAATGTTTTTAAAATAAAAAAAAATAAAAATTTTATACCAAAAAGAGATATTTTACATATAAATATTAAAAGGCACATGTGAATGTGGCCAAATTAAAAATTGGAATAATCAACAATGTGTGGCGTCTTCTTTCAATGCTCAATACCAGTTTTGTAAAAGTGATTTTGTGTTTCGAGTGACAATGGGCCTTATTTAATAAATGAAAATACACTTGGCACTACAATTGCACTAGGAGAACATAGGAGACAGCCCAAACAAAAAGCAAGCAAGAAAAACATTTCCTGATTTTATCTTCTTTTTTTATTTGGAAAAATTAAACATTGTGTGGCATTGCAATGGCCCCCCTACCGTTAAAATAAGTCACATATTTTTCCCGAACCTCACGGGCACTTTTGGGGGCCAAGCCAGTACGGCCAGTATCCAGGCCTGTCATATTTTCGCAAACAAGTCCAGCCTCAGGCCCAAATGAAGATATATAATTTGAAGAGTTCTTATTTAAATAATTGTGCAAGATGCAACATGCAAGGACAAGATGATTAAGTTTGTATTCCACCATGTGTATGGGAGTTAGAAAAACACGGAACCGGCTGGCCTTTATTCCAAAGGCATTTTCCACAACTCTTCTCGCTCTGGCCAGCCGGTAGTTAAAAACCCTCATCACGTGCTCGCCCAGACTGAAAGCTTCATCAGCTATGAAGACGAAGGGGAGTCCTTTCACATTATCTGTATCAGGTGGCAATCCCAGGCCACCTGTCTGTAGACGCTGGTAGAACTCCGTCTGGGTGAAGACCATTCGACATCCGGCCATTCTTCCCCACATCCGCATACATAAATTCATATTGTGCCGACACCACCGCCATTAACACAATACTATGAAAACCCTTATAGTTGTAATAGTATGACCCAGAATGGGGTGGTGGCACGATGTGGACATGTTTCCCATCTATCGCCCCACCACAGTTGGGAAAGTCCCAACGGGTGGCAAAATGGGATGCCATAGTCTGCCATTCCTGTGGCGATGAAGGAAACTGGGGAGGCAAAGCAGAAAAAAACAAAATAAGTACTTTTGCACATAAAACATTGTACATTACAACAAAAACATTCTTTAACAACATCAGTCTAACCTTTTTAATAAAAGCTTATTTAACCACTTGGCAATTGCTGTCGGCAAATATATGTTGGCAGAATGGCTTGGCTCGGCAAATTAACTTCCCCATACATTACTTTGAAATGCACGCACGCCTGCCGCAAGCTCCGTGACCATGCTGGGGAACACGCAGACTCGATTGCTGCTGGGATACACACAATTGTTGTCACGGAGCTGAAGAACGGAGAGATGCCGATGTAAACAGCATCTCCCGCTTCTGCCTAGTGACAGGACACCAATCGTCTGCTCCCTGTCATCGGGAGCAGTGATCAGGGTCATGTCACTGCTAGCCCATCCCCCAGACAGTTATAAACACTCCCCCAGAACACACTTAACCATTCCTCCGCCCCCTTGTGGTTAACACCTTCACTGCATGTGACATTTTTACAGTAATCAATACAATTTTCGAGCATTGATCACTGTATTAATGACAATGGTCCCAAAAATATATGGAAATTGTCCAATGTGTCCGCCATAATGTGGCAGTCACAATAAAATTTTGTGATCACCACCATTACTAGTTCCAAAAATTGGAAGATTAAAAATGCCATTAAACTAGACCATATTTTGTATACGCTATAACTTTTGCACAAACCAATCAATAAACGCTAAATTTACTAGAGGAGCCATGTTACAAGGACGCACAATTGTCAATTCAAGCAACGCACTGCCAAATCGCCAAAAGTGCTGGTGGTCAGGAAGGGGGAAAATCATTCCAGGGCTGAAGTGGTTTAAAAATACAATATATAATTCAACATTAATTTACGGACACACAGACTATTTGGAATTATTTTAAGGGTGGGGGGGTATTCAGTTAAGGACACACAGAACATTTGGAATACTATTAAGGGGGGGAGGGATTCAGTTAAGGACACACAGACCATTTGGAATAATATTAAAGGTTTGTTTTTAGGATAAAGAAATACAATGGAGCTGACAAAAGACATTTTAAGTGACTAGACTAGGTGGATATGGGCCTACCATAGCATGTTGGTGAGGTTTAATGAAGGCAAATATGCATGAAAGACAAAAAAGGAGCATTAAAAGATTACAGCATGCATGAGGACAAAGGGGACATTCACAGCATATTGCAATCATGGTAATTAGAGATTGAGGAAAGAAATACAATACATTAGCAAACATTAAAGGCAATAAAATGTGATGTTAAATGATAAATCTTACCTTAATATAGTCCTCCTGCAGGACCTGTATGATGGCAGAACAGGTCTCTGGAATAATGATCCCCAGAGCCCGGGGGGAGATGCCTGTTGAGAACTTGAGGTCCTAAAGGCTTCTCCCTGTTGCCAAGTAGCGCAACATGGCAATGAGCCTCTGCTCCGGAGTGATGGCTTGCCACATGCAGGTATCCTGCCTGATGATATAAGGGTTCAGCAAAGCCAGCAGACGGTGAAAAATGGGGTCCATCATCCGGAGATAATTACTGAAATCATCAGGATTATTCTCCCGGATCTCACGAAGCAAAGGCATGTGAGAGAACTGGTCACGCTGGAGTAACCAATTCTTCGTCCATGAACACCTCCCCACCTTGTTCACGGACTGGTCTTGGGTTGAAGAATGAACTGCAACACCAAGCCCAAGCAAAGCACAAACACGACAAGCACGTACACGCAACATGGCTTCAAAACGGTCGGCTTGTCAGAACGAACTAAACAGAAGGCACTGAAGAACAGCAAGGCCTGTGAAGAGTGAGCTGAAAGTCAGCAACGAGCACAGCAGATCGCACTGCAAAATACAGAGACAAACTGACTACACGCACTAAAAAACAGATACAAACCTCACAAGCACAAACTGAAAAGCAGTTAAACGATCTGAAAAATACGAGTCTGAAAAGCGCGAATCGTCTCTCACCAAACTTCTGCTTACACGAGGTAAACACGAAATTAGCAGAAGGAGCCCAAAGGGTGGCGCACTTGGTATTGAACTTCCGTTTTATAGTCTCGTCAGACCTGGTGTACGTCACCGCGTACCAGACGGGCGGACTTTGTTGTGATCGTGTGTAGGCAAGTCTGTTTCCACGGAACTCTGACGGAACTCCGGCGGAACTCCGTTGGAAACTCCTTCGGAGTTCAGTCCGCTCGTGTATACGCGGCATAAGAAAAATCTAGGCAGTGAGAGAGGGAAAGGGAGTCCACCTAAATGAATAAACAGCAAACAACCATAGATCAATCAAAGTCCCAATGATTTCTCCTCCCAATTCACCGCAATAAAATAATTAAAAAGTACCTTACACCAAGTCCGTTTGTCTCAAGAGCTCCCATACCACCTAAACCAGCTTGCAACATGTGTGCCCTTTATATATCCCTCCCCATGGTGCCAAAACAGCACCATGCTGACACCGAAGGGGAGGTCCCCACAGGACGGACTAACACCCAGAACCGGAAGTGAGAACAACTTCTGGTGTGCCCCTACCCAGAAGTGATGACAACATCCTGTAGGCTGTGACTGATAGCATAAACATACCGCGCAGACACTACCAAGTGACGGAACACAATCCCCCGCCCCTAGGGGTCAAGATGAACTCGGAAAGCTGTAGAAGATTGATAAAATCAAAGCAGACCTGAAACCAGACAGCATCCCCATTGGGGCAATGCTAATGTCCATTTCCAGATCCTGGGGCAGGAAAGAGGTGTGAAGGGAGGAAGAATTTTTTTTTATTAATTAATAAAAAAATAAAAAAAAGGGAAGCAAACCCACTAACATATTATTTATTTACATTTTTTTCTTTCTCCTCCATTTCTTCTCCTTTTTTTTTCTTTCCTTCTTTCTCCTCCCTTTCTTCTCCTTTTTTTTTTTTCATTTTTTTTTTGTATTGCTCTAAGCCATATTTGTACATTCATTGTATTTAATATTTGGATTGTTATGCTTTTCTCTTCTTTTTTCCTTCTACACACCTAAGGCTTTGCATATCTTGTCATTGTATGTCTATTTGATTTTCTCGTCCTTTTCCTGATGAAGCTGACCTGGCGAAACATGTTGAAATAGTAGGACAATAGAATCAACCTGTATGTGACCCCAGTTCTCTCGACAGTTAGGGTTGAGCTGTGTGTTATACCCAGAAAGTTGACTAGAACTGTGGTACTTACCTTTATCTTGTTTATGTTTAACCACTTGCTTACTGGGCACTTAAACCCCCCCCCGTCCTGCCCAGACCAATTTTTAGCTTTCAGCGCTGATGCACTTTGAATGATAATTGCGCGGTCATACAACACTGTACCCAAATTAAATTTTTATCATTTTTTCCCCCACAAATAGAGCTTTCTTTTGATGGTATTTAATTACAGTTGGGAGTTTTATTTTTTGCTAAACAAACAAAAAAAGATGCAAAATAAAAATAAATAAAAAATCATGTTTCATAGTTTGCTATAAAATTTTGCAAACATGTAATTTTTCTCTTTCATTGAAATGCACTGATGAGGCAGCACTGGTGGGCACTGATAGGCTGTACTGTTGGGCACTGATAGGCTGCACTGGTGGGCACTGATAGGCACAGTTAAGGCGGCACTAATAGGCACAGATAAGGTGGCACTGATAGGCACAGATAAGGCAGTACTGATGGGTACAGATAAGGCGGCACTGATGGGCAAAGATGGGCACAGATAAGATGGCACTGATGGGTGTCACGGATGGGTGTCACGGATGGGTGTCACAGATGGGTGGCACTAAGGGGCACTGATAGGTACCACTGATAGATGGGACTGATGGGCACTGATGGGCGGCACTGATGGGCACTGGTAGATGACACTGATGGGCACGGATATGTGGCACTGGGGTGCAGCACTGTTGTTGAGGCAGATTGTGGGCACTGATAGGTGGCACTGTGGGCACTGATGGGTGGCACTGTGGGCACTGATGGGTGGCACTGTGGGCACTGATGGGTGGCACTGATGGGGGGCACTTTTTATTATCTAGGTGGCACTGGTAGGGGACAGGTGGGCACCGATGAGCTGGCTGTGATCGGGACTGATGTCCCGATCATGGCCGCCGGTGAACGGCTGTCAGCGCGAGGAGGAAAAATAGCCGATTACTGGCTCTGCTGTGTCACATGATCAGCTGTCATTGGCTGACAGCTGATCATGTGGTAAGGGGTCGGGATCGAGCCCTTGCTTTGATCCGTGATCAGGCGAGTCTCATAGACTCGCTGATCACAGAGCGCGCCGCGCACGCCCTTCTGGGGGCGCGCAGGCCACTCGTGCACGGGACGACATCAATAGACGTAGTGCCGGCAAAGCAGGTCCGCGCTGTAGCCGTCATTCGGCTATAGCGCGGATCCCTAGTGGTTAATAAATTATTTATATATTGATTTTTTACAGTGTTGTCTGTTTGGGTATATCGTGTACCTTTAAAATCACAGTTCCTCAACTCTTTGTGCCTTGCTAATTTCAATGGCAGAAGGACAGGTAAGTACCTGTCTTGTCAGGGGTACAGAAGAGGCCTATTGAAGGTCACTAAATATAAGATCAAAATAATTGTAATGGTAATTTCTAAATCTACCCTCCTCTGCTATAAACATTTTTGCCTTTCCAGTGCAGAACAAACACCTATAAATGTTTTGGCTTTTATTTCTGCTATCCACAATGTTAACCAGAATCCAGACATTTTGCCCAATATTACACTGGGATTTCATGTGTTAGATTCATGTTTACATCCATGTTTGGCTGTAAAGGATGTTCTAAGCATTTTATCTGGGCTACAGAAGACAGTCCCTAATTATTCATGTTCTGGAGAAGCTGAACTGGTGGGATTTATTGGAGATCATTACTCAGTTACAACAATTCCAATGGCACAAATACTGGGAATTTATGGATATACACAGGTAGGTCTTTCATCTTTGCCCTCCAGACCATCAAGTGCAAAATTTAAATAAAATGTAGCTACAATGAAACAAAAAAAAAAAGTTTTCAAATTCACCTGAAATTATTGTGAAGAATAATTGTTTTGTGCATGGAACTCCTCCCTGCTCCATATATACTTTTATCTTTTATCACACCAAACCCCCACAGGCACTCCAGAGTCAGAGAACAGTCCCTGATCCTGTTTTTGTTATTTTTTGAGTGATAACAAGTTGGATAGGGATGGGAGGTCATGGGATGTCCACTTGACTTCAGCAACAAAATTTAGGCAGCAGTTTCAGGGACATCTTCCTATACACAGTCTATATACAGTCTCCTTGACTCTCCTCCTGCACACACTTCATTGCTGGTTCCAGCTGAATCACTGTTGGAAGATATGACAAGGTCAGTTTTTTAGCAATGGCCCACAGGGTGGAATGACAACTTATGTGGCCCCCGGTCAATAAGAGATCATGGGCCCACTGTATCCATGCTTTTATGTATTAGTGTGTTATAATATAGGGGGAACCATTGTAATTATATTATTTTTATTGTTCTGGTAAGAGCTATGTATTTTTTGAGCAGTGGTCATCAACCCTGTTATCTTGCAAACCTGGCCTGTTAGTGTGCCCTGAGGACAGAGTTAAAGTGGTTGTAAACCCTTACAACACACTTTGACCTACAGGTAAGCCTAGATTAAAGCCGCGTACACACGGGGCGGACTATCTGGCCAACTTAGTCCGTCAGACAATCCGACGGACAGTCCGTCATACTTTCGAATGAACGGACTTGACCACACACACCACTTTTTGAGCGGACTAATACGGCGTACTAAGTCCGCCATACTATCCGCCCTTCTTTTGAAATGAACGGACTCGCCCACACACGCGGAGGAAAGTCCGCTCATTTCGAGCATGTCTCCAGGTAGGCAGGGCCCGCGAAGGAGACGTCGCTGACCCTGCCGCCTGGAATGGACTTAAAGGGGAACCCCAACGCCGAAAAAAATCGGCGTGGGGGTCCCCCCCAAGTCCACAACAGACCCTTGTCCGAGCATGCTACCCGGCCGACCAGGAAAGGGGGGCGAGGGAGCGCCCCCCTCCTGAGCCGTACCAGGCCGCGTGCCCTCAACATGGGGGGGTGCCTTGGGGAAGGGGGGGCCGCGCGGCCCCCCACCCCAAAGCACCTTGTCCCCATGTTGATGAGGACAAGGGCCTCTTCCCGGCAACCCTGGTCGTTGGTTGTTGGGGTCTGCGGGCAGGGGGCTTATCGGAATCCGGGAGCCCCCTTTAATAAGGGGGCCCCTGGATACCGGCCCCCCACCCTATGTGAATGAGTATTGGGTACAATGTACCCCTACCCATTCACCTGTAAAATAAAAGTACAAAAAAAAAAACACAACACACGAGATAAAATACTTTATTGCACAGCTCCGGGGGTCTTCCGTCTTCGGGGGTCTTCTCGCCGGACTCCTCCGCTATCTTCTTGTAGCTCTTTTGCTAGCGGAGGAGTCCGGCTTTCTTCCTCGCCGCCGGCCTCTTCTCCCGACTTCGGGGGTCTTGTCCCCCCCTTCGGTTCTTCTGCCGGGCCACCGCGCCTTCTTATAGCTCTTTTACAGGCGGTGGCCCGGTCTTCTGTCGCCGCCGTCGCCGCCGTCTTCCGTTCTTCTTCTTCTTCTTCTTCTTCTTCTTCTTCTCCAGGAGATGTTGCCTCGATGATCTCTCCGGCCGGAATGCCAGGGACGCACTGCACGGCCACTTATATAGGGACAAGGGGCGGTGTCACATGGCTTTATGTCACATGGGTTTGTCACATGGGTTGATGTCACATGGGGACTATGACATCGTAAGGGGGCGGGGTCACCATGTGACTCCAACCCATGTGACATAAAGCCATGTGACACCGCCCCTTGTCCCTATATAAGTGGCCGCGCAGTGCGTCCCTGGCATTCCGGCCGGAGAGATCGTCGAGGCAACATCTCCTGGAGAAGAAGAAGAAGAAGAACGGAAGACGGCGGCGACAGAAGACTGGGCCACCGCCTGTAAAAGAGCTATAAGAAGGCGCGGTGGCCCGGCAGAAGAACCGAAGAGGGGGACAAGACCCCCGAAGTCGGGAGAAGAGGCCGGCGGCGAGGAAGAAAGCCGGACTCCTCCGCTAGCAAAAGAGCTACAAGAAGATAGCGGAGGAGTCCGGCGAGAAGACCCCCGAAGACGGAAGACCCCCAGAGCTGTGCAATAAAGTATTTTATCTCATGTGTTGTGTTTTTTTTTGTACTTTTATTTTACAGGTGAATGGGTAGGGGTACATTGTACCCCATACTCATTCACATAGGGTGGGGGGCCGGTATCCGGGGGCCCCCTTATTAAAGGGGCTCCTGGATTCCGATAAGCCCCCCGCCCGCAGACCCCGACAACCAACGGCCAGGGTTGTCGGGAAGAGGCCCTTGTCCTCATAAACATGGGGACAAGGTGCTTTGGGGTGCCAAGGCACCACCCCATGTTGAGGGCACGTGGCCTGGTACGGCTCAGGAGGGGGGTGCTCGCTCGCCCCCCTTTCCTGGCCGGCCGGGTAGCGTGCTCAGACAAGGGTCTGTTGTGGACTTGGGGGGGACCCCCATGCCGATTTTTTTCAGCGTTGGGGTTCCCCTTTAAGTCCATACCAGGCGGCCAGGCCAGCGACGTCTCCTTCGCGGGCCCCGCCTACCTGGATACCCGCTCGAAATGAGCGGACTTTTCTCCGGGCGGGAAAAGTCCACTCATTTCAAAAGTACGGCGGACTGGCACACACACGGGCGGATTGTCCGCCGAAATGCGAGTCCGACGGACAGTATTACGGAAATTCCGAAATACTTAGTCCGCCAGACTGCACGCTGAAAAAGTCTGCTGAAGCCCACACACGAGCGGACTGTCCGCTGAAATGTGTTTCGGCGGACTAAGTAGGCCAGACAGTCCGCCCGTGTGTACGCAGCTTAAGGCTTACCTGTAGGTCCAAGAAATATCTCCTAAACCTACACAGTTTAGGAGATATTTACAGAAAGACAGGCACCACTGTCTACGGCGCATGCGCCGTAGACAGCGGTGCACAGGCTCACTGAGCGTGGCACCGTCAACAGCAAATATGCCATCGCAAATTAGCCGAATGACAGCGGCAGAGCAGCGAAGACCCACCAAGAAGATGGATGTGCCGGACTACAGGTGACAGCGGTGACATCGCTGGCTCCTGTGTTGGGTAAGAGGATCAGGGTTTACTTCCTCTTTAATGACCACTGTTTTAGAGCATCTTTGGTTTCTGTATGTCTAAGTTGGATTAAGGAAAAGAGAACTGTGAATGCCTGCCCGTGTCGATGGTTCAAATACATTTTAAAATACACAAAACTGGTGACTAGGGATGGCCGAACGGTTCGCCCGGCGGTCGTTTCCCTGCGAATTTCGGCTGTTCGCCGGACTATTGCCGCCGTTCGCCCGGCGGACTTCCGTGTTTACTGTGTAAAAGAACTTTGACCGATGATGACACATCCATCATGGGGTACAGGACTAGGGATGAGCCGAACGCCCCCCTGTTCGGTTCGCACCAGAACCTGCGATCAGACCTAAACTTCGTGTGAACTTTAGAACCCTATTAAAGTCTATGGGACTCGAACGTTCACAATCTAAAGTGCTCATTTTAAAGGGTAATATGCAAGTTACTGTCCAAAAAAGTGTTTGGGGACCTGGGTCCTGCCCCAGGGGACATGGATCAATGCAAAAAAAGTTTTAAAAACTGCAGTTTTTTCAGGAGCAGTGATTTTAATAATGATTGAAGTGAAACAATAAAAGTGTAATATTCCTTTAAATGTGGTACCTGGGGGGTATCTGTAGTATGCCTGTGAAGGGACGCATGTTTTCGGTTCTTAGAACTGTCCCTGCACAAAGTGTCATTTGTGCAGGAAAAAAAGTCTTTTAAAATCACTTGCGGCTATATTGTCGGCTCCCCGTAATACAGAGAACACTCAATTAGTGTTCTCTGTATTAGCCGACAATTCATTCATTCATTGATTTAAAAAAAAAAAAAAAACCTGGGGGTTCCCCTAAATTCAATTACCAGGCCCTTCAGGTCTGACATGGATATTAAGGGGAACCCCCGTGTCAAATAAAAAAAAAAAAGTTGACGTGGGGGTCCCCCTAAATATCCATACCAGACCCTTCAGGTCTGATATGGATATTAAGGGGAACCCCGCATCAAAAAAAATAAATTGATGTGGGGGTCCCCCTAAAAATCCATACCAGACCCTTTATCCGAGCACGCAACCTGGCAGGCCACAGGAAAAGAGGGGGGACGAGAGATCGGCCCCCCTCCCTCCTGAGCCGTACCAGGCCACATACCCTCAACATTGGGAGGATGCTTTGGGGGTCTGTGACCCCTCAAAGCACCTTGTCCCCATGTTGATGAGGACAAGGGCCTCATTCTCACAACCCTGGCCGGTGGTTGTGAGGGTCTGCGGGCGGGGGGCTTATCAGAATCTGGAAGCCCCCTTTAACAAGGGGACCCCCAGATCCCGCCCCCCCCGTTTGAAATGGTAAGGGGGTACAAAAGTACCCCTACCATTTCACAAAGAAAGTGTAAAAATGGTTAAATAAGACAAACACACTTTTGAAAAATTCCTTTATTAAAAATTAAAAAAAATTAAAAAAAGATTCCAGCGGTGCTAATCCACTCTTGCTATCCAGTGACGAATCTCCGGGGTCCAGCGATGGATGATCATATCCAGCGACGGGGGATCTCTCAGTCCAGCGCTGTCCATACATGAGTCTTCTGTCTCCACTGCGGAGACACTGCGGAGATCCCAGCGCTGACATTTCTTATATTAGGAGGGCAGGGCCACCCGTCACCTGACCCCACCCCTCTGACGATGGTGAGGGAAGCTAGGGGTTCCCCAGTGGCGTATGGGTGACCCCGCCCCCTCTGATGTAACGCAGGTTTCCGTTACATCAGAGGGGGCGGGGTCACCCATACATCACTGGGGAACCCCTGGCTCCCCTTACCAGCGTCAGAGGGGGCGGGGTCAGGTGACGGGTGGCCCCTCCCTCCTAATATAAGAAACGTCAGCGCTGGGATCTCCGCAGTGTCTCTGCAGTGGAGACAGAAGACGGAAGTATGGACAACGCTGAACTGAGAGATCCCCCGTCGCTGGATATGATCATCCATCGCTGGACCCCGGAGATTCGTCGCTGGATAGCAAGAGAGGATTAGCACCGCTGGAATTTTTTTTATTTTTTTATTTTTAATAAAGGAATTTTTCAAAAGTGTGTTTGTCTTATTTAACCATTTTTACACTTTCTTTGTGAAATGGTAGGGGTACTTTTGTACCCCCTTACCATTTCAAACGGGGGGGGGCGGGATCTGGGGGTCCCCTTGTTAAAGGGGGCTTCCAGATTCTGATAAGCCCCCCGCCCGCAGACCCTCACAACCACCGGCCAGGGTTGTGAGAATGAGGCCCTTGTCCTCATCAACATGGGGACAAGGTGCTTTGAGGGGTCACAGACCCCCAAAGCATCCTCCCAATGTTGAGGGTATGTGGCTTGGTACGGCTCAGGAGGGAGGGGGGCCGATCTCTCGTCCCCCCTCTTTTCCTGTGGCCTGCCAGGTTGCATGTTCGGATAAAGGGTCTGGTATGGATTTTTAGGGGGACCCCCACGTCAATTTTTAATTTTTTTATTTGATGCAGGGTTCCCCTTAATATCCATATCAGACCTGAAGGGCCTGGTAATTGAATTTAGTGGAACCCCCATGCTTTTTTTTTATCAATGAATGAATGAATTGTCGGCTAATACAGAGAACACTCATTGAGTGTTCTCTGTATTACGGGGAGCCGACAATATAGCCGCAAGTGATTTAAAAGACTTTTTTTCCTGCACAAATGACACTTTGTGCAGGGACAGTTCTAAGCACCAGAAACATGTGCCCCTTCACAGGCATACTAGAGATACCCCCCAGCTACGAAATTTAAAGGAATATTACACTTTTATTGTTTCACTTTAATCATTATTAAAATCACTGCTCCTAAAAAACGTCAGTTTTTAAAACTTTTTTTTGCATTTATCCATGTCCCCTGGGGCAGGACCCAGGTCCCCAAACACTTTTTAGGACAGTAACCTGCATATTACCCTTTAAAATTAGCACTTTAGATTTCTCCCATAGACTTGTATAGGGTATTCTGGCTTTTCGAATTTGCCGCGAACAGCCCAAATTGCTCACTGTTCGCTGAACAGGCAAACAGGCAATGTTCGAGTCGAACATGAGTTCGACTAGAACTTGAAGCTCATCCCTATACAGGACAGCCAATTGAGACATTACAGCACATGGGCACTTGGACATTCCCCCTAACTTATAAATAGACCCGATCCGGCGGCCATTTTACATTCTTTCTTCTGTCACTATAGGGAGAGGTTGCTGTGTGGAGCAGGGAGAGACTGCAGTGACCCAAATCGCTAGCTATTTGGTCCACAAAAGTTCTTTTCAGGACTGGTATAGGTGTTAGGTGTAGTTCAGGATATAGGTTTGAGGCACTGCTGTGCTACTGATTTTTGCAGCAGCCTGTCTTTTGTCAGTGTAGAGAGAGGGACAGGACACTGTGTGTGGCAGGGAGAGTCAGTTTAATCATTAGCTGTTACTATTAGGTCCACAAAAGTGCTATTCAAGTTATTGTTCCAGCAGCCTCTGTTTTGTCAGTTTAAATAGGGACAGGCAGGAAGCTGTGTGTGAGGCAGTGAGGGACAGTCAGTTTAATCAGTAGCTGTTACTATTAGGTGCACAAAGGTTCTTTTCAGGACTGGTATGGTAATAGGCTTGTACACGTATAATATTCTTTCTTCCAAATATAGAAAGAATATTATACTTGACTGCTGCCCTTCTGCTGCAGTAGTCCTTTATCAGTATAGGGTCTGAGGTACAGTCTGCTAATCATTCACAACCTACTTGTTCCACAAAGGTCCTTATAAGGACTGATAAGGTATAGGGTACTACAGTACATAGGGTTGAGTGAGGTACAGTCTGCTATTCCTTAAGGACTGGTATAGGTCCACAATATATAGGGTTGAGGTGCACTACTGCTGACTGCTGCCCTATACTGCAGCAGTCCTTTATCAGTATAGGGACTGAGGTACAGTCTGCTAATCATTCACAGCCTACTTGTTCCACAAAGGTCCTTATAAGGACTGGTACGGTATAAGGTACTACAGTACATAGGGTTGAGTGAGGTACAGTCTGCTATTCCTTAAGGACTGGTATAGGTCCACAATACATAGGGTCGAGGTGCACTACTGCTGACTGCTGCCCTATACTGCAGCAGTCCTTTATCTGTATAGGGACTGAGGTACAGTCTGCTAATCATTCACAACCTACTTGTTCCACAAAGGTCCTTATAAGGACTGGTAAGGTATAGGGTACTACAGTACATAGGGTTGAGTGAGGTACAGTCTGCTATTCCTTACGGACTGGTATAGGTCCACAATACATAGTGTTGAGGTGCACTACTGCTGACTGCTGCCCTAAATTGCAGCAGTCCTTTATCAGTATAGGGTCTGAGGTACAGTCTGCTAATCATTCACAACCTACTCGTTCCACAAAGGTCCTTATAAGGACTGGTAAGGTATAGGGTACTACAGTACATAGGGTTGAGTGAGGTACAGTCTGCTATTCCTTAAGGACTGGTATAGGTCCACAATACATAGGGTTGAGGTGCACTACTGCTAACTGCTGTCCTTCTGCTGCAGCAGTCCTTTATCAGTATAGGGACTGAGGTACAGTCTGCTAATCATTCACAACCTACTTGTTCCACAAAGGTCCTTATAAGGACTGGTAAGGTATAGGGTACTACAGTACATAGGGTTGAGTGAGGTACAGTCTGCTATTCCTTAAGGACTGGTATAGGTCCACAATACATAGGGTTGAGGTGCACTACTGCTGACTGCTGCCCTATACTGCAGCAGTCCTTTATCAGTATAGGGACTGAGAGTTTTGTCACAGGGTCATTTAAAAAATGACAGGCAGAGGAAGAGGCAGGCCCTTCTGCAGGGGTGGTAGGGGTAGGGCAGGAGCAACAGGCTTGAGCCAAAGTGGGAAGTTGCAGAAGGTGCGTTCAATTACTTTAAAGGATGCATCAGACTTGGTTGAGTGGCTCACTCAGCCTTACTCTTCTGCACCCTTCTCATCCTCTCGATCTGCACCCTCTTCTTCACTCTCTGCTATGTGCACCCAAAAAGACACTACCACCAACAATACCACCACCACCACATACCTTCCGCTTGAGTCACAGGAATTATTTTCCGATCCATATCAAGACATTTCTGATGCGCAGCCACTCTTGGTATTGGATCAGGAAGAGGAGGTAGCAACAACCGCCACTCAACAGTCTGACGACAGTACCCAGATCAGCCCAAGGAGGAGGTTGGTCCCCGGTGTTGCTGCCTACTCCAAGATCTCTACTTATAGTGGTGGGGAAGGTGACATCGATGATGACGTGTCTAGTGATGTCACGTGGGTGCCCACAAGAGAGGAAGAGGAGGGGAGTTCAGAGGGAGATATGGACCAGCAGATAGGGAGGAGAAGCAGGAATAACTTACATTGCATAGGAGGGACAAAGCAGAGTGCAAATGTATCAGGAGCGAGTCATCGACCATGTACGGTCACATCTAGCGCTCCCAGGACACCGGCACATGGCTCCGCAGTGTGGGCTTTTTTTAACATGTCCGCTGCTGACAATAGCGTTGCCATCTGCAATCTTTGCAGTCAACGCATTAGTCGCAGTAAGCCCAACACTCACCTAGGTACGACCACCTTAAGAAGGCACATGAGCAGCCATCACCGAGCCCAGTGGGAGCAACAGAACACACAAAGCCACACTCCAGGCTCTCACCGTCCAGCCTCGTCTTCTACTTCTCCTTCTCCTCTCTCCTCACAATTGTCCTCCACTCCACCTTCCATCACGCCAAGCTCACGTTTTTCTGCAAAAAGGCAGGCTTCCGTGGGCCTAATGTTCGAGCGTAAAAAAATGCTGCCACCGGATAACCCTCTTGCCCAATGGTTGATGGCTGGCTTGTCAGAACTGATAGCCCGCCAACTACTGCCATATAAACTGGTGGACTCGGAGGCCTTTCGAAAATTTGTGGCCATTGGAACACCACAATGGAAGGTCCCAGGAAGGAAGTATTTCTCAGAGAAGGGCATCCCAGAGCTATATGGCCATGTTCAACGGCAAGTGAATGTATCTCTGGCACACAGTGTCGGTGCCAAGATACATCTGACCACAGCCATGTGGTCTAGCAAACATGGGCAGGGAAGGTATATCACTTTTACTGCCCATTGGGTGAACCTTCTGACGGCCGTCAAGCATGTAACCCGTGGCACCCGTGTAGATTTGGTTTTACCGCCATGGATTGCATGCAGGCTTGGCTCTTCTTCTCCTCCTCCTCCTCCTCCTACTCCATCCTCCTCCCTCTCCTCCTCGGCTGACTCCTCCTTTTCCGCTGCTAGCGTCTCTTCCGCTGCACCGCCCAAGCTCCCCAGAACCTATTCGACATGCCAGGTGAGACGTTGCCATGCCGTGCTGTGTCTGTTGTGCCTGGAAGCCAAGAGCCACACTGGCCCGGCACTCCTTTCAGCTTTGCGTTCACAGGCTGATCAGTGGCTAACACCGCTCAATTTGACAGTTGGTAAAGTGGTGTGTGACAACGGTGCCAATCTGCTTAGCGCATTGAAACAGGGCAAAATTACGCACATGCGGGCAAATTTACGCACATGCCATGCATGGCACACCTCTTAAACTTGGTCGTAGATCGAATTGTTGTCAAATACCCTGGGGTCCAGGACATCTTGAGGCAGGCAAGGAAAATCTCGGCCCATTTTAGAAGATCTTGCACGGCCATGGCTCGCCTTGCTGACATTCAGCGGCGACACAATCTGCCGGTCAGATGTCTTATTTGCGATTGCCCGACGCGATGGAACTCAGCCTTCTATATGCTTGATAGGCTGCTCCAGCAGAAACGTGCAGTTAACGTGTATGAACTCTGTGGCAAAACAGGTTCTGGGGAGCTGTTTTTTTTTTCACCGTGCCAGTGGCTGCTCATGCGCGACGCATGCAGACTTCTGCGCCCATTTGAGGAGATCACCAAACTGGTCAGTCGCAGCCATGGTGCCATCAGTGACATGGTACCTTATGTGAAATAAAAAGGTTATGGCGCTAAACCCTATTAGTGATGAGGTGAGTTAACTTATCAAATCCTAGTGTTTGATTTTTTATATAAAAAGAGAAAGAAAAAGAAAAAAGCTGTTGGTGATACCGTGAAAAAAATATATATCCTAAAGCAATTTTATCCAAAACAAATTGTGTGTGATTAATGTGGAGTCAGCATTCATGTTCCATTATAATAAAAACAAAAAATGAGTATTAAATTATCATATGCGTATCAGCCTACTAAAAACATGTAAACCTTCATTAAATGTGCAAATTAGTGGAAATAATGTTAATATTCAACAGTATGTTAGTGTAAAACAGATTGTGCAAACATGTGCAAAAAAATGTACAAAAAAGCAACTAAAGGTCAGAACAACCAAGGATCAGAAATAATTTAACCATAAAATCGCATGAAGTCACTAAATGTGTGAATAGACAATATTTTCAACCAATAATCGCATGAAGACGCATCTGTGTCCAATATAAGTCCAAAATTAATATTTGGCTTGATAGTGCTGCCTCTTCAGACTATTGTTGTAATTGTTACAAAAAGTCAATGGGGGGTATTTGATTTACTCGTGCAAATACTGCGGGCTTTCAATTAGAGAACTTCATCCCCGGTGCGCCACTCTGTGCTATAGTATGTGAATGCTCTCACCAGAGTTAATGCCCCTGTGGGGCTGGATGGACCTTCACAATGTAAGCCACTGTGTCGCTCTCTGGCTGCTGCTGGTGCACTGGGTGAAGCTTCGTTGTTCCGTCCGTATAGTATCCAACGTTAATTATATAAGGGAAGACATATCCATAGTGTAATACGTTCTTAACCAAATCGTTCGTTTATTAATATTAAAATCTACTCACATTTTACATTAAAAGCATGTGCATATAGGAAAAACTCCGCCGTTCGTCTCAAACGAGTGCACACAACGTGGCCACGCCCTACGCGTTTCGTCACTACGACGTCCTCTGGAGCGGCCATATTGGTGCACCTTATTACTTAAATAGGGTGCAGTGCTCCACTACGCCTGCGCTAAAATAACAGCGCCATTTTGGGTGTGGGATGCCCTTACTCTACTGGGGATGAATGCCATTACTCCCCCTAGTGTCCTTAGGGAAGACTGATATACTTAGCCTTGGAGCACTGCAGCCTACCCATAAACCATACTCAGTTTAGATGACATTCTTTAGTTTTTCCCATTTAACCGGACGTTTATAATTAAGAGAATAAAAATAAAAATAAAATTAAATGACACTAAAAATACATTAAATAAATGTATGTATAGGAATACATACATAAAATTCACGTATATAAAATTCATACATACATAAAAATTCTTACATAAAAATTCATGCATAAGAAAGGGGGGTATACATTAATACTGAAAAAACGCATAAATTTGTAAAGATTATAAAAATTATAAAAATTATTTAAGAGGTTTTTTAATATTATTTAATTATTTAAGGGGTTTTTTATGTTTAAAAAAGTTTTTTATGCATACTAATATGTGAATGTAAATGGAGAAATTATTCCAAAGGAAAGTTTTCCAAGAGGAAAGTTTTTTTGGGAAGGAATTAAATAAAATAAAATTCTTAAGAAATAGATATATATGGAGGTGCTAAGAAGGTCTGTTTAACATCGTCCTATAGGTGATTGTAATATTTGTGACTGTATGTTTGATTCCTACAGGGGAACTTTTAGATAATTTAGATCAGTCTTGTTGTAATTCCGACACATCCAATGTATTTTGAATGAATAACATTCGACCTGAACCCGAAGGTGTGGGCCATGTGATGTTAATATTGGGGTAGATAGGTTACTTATATATGTGGTTAGGTCTTATCGGGATCCTGTAATGTTATGTATGTGTATGGGTAACATTCGACTACGGAATGTTCGTCCAGCATTATCTAATGCTGAGGCAAACAGTTGACTGTTAAAAGTTAGTTAAGAAGCAATTGACTATTAAAAGTTAGTTAAGAAGCAATTGAGGTCTAATTCTATGTTCATTCCCCTTGGCTGGAGGGTATCTAAATTAAAAATCCATTTCGTTTCGTTCCTGGATATTTTGATCGTTTTGTCTTCCCCTCTCCAGTGGCCTCTTATTTTGTCTATTCCGTAGAAAATCATTTGTCCAGGGTCCCGATTGTGGAAATCCCTAAAGTGTTTGGAGACACTGTGTTTCTGGAAGCCTTTTTTGATATTTGCAATATGTTCCCTTATCCTGACTTTTAACTCCCTGGTGGTCCTTCCCACATATTGCTTATGGCAAGGACATTCAATGACGTAAGTGACGTGGGAGCTGTTACAAGTAATCAATTCTTTGATTTTATATTCTTTCCCATTAGAGGTGGAATTAAAAGTAGTTTTCTTTTTTTCTGTCTTTTTACTATTTCTGCATGGGAGGCAATTTCCGCACTTATAGAATCCTTTTAGGGTTTCGGAAATGTTTTTATTTGTTTTGGTGGGTCCACCACATTTTTTACTAGTTTGTTTCGGAGTGTTGGAGCCCTCCTGTAGATGAACCGTGGTTTGTTCGGCAACATGGCCTGGAGTGAGCTGTCTGCTTGTAAAATCGGCCAGTGTTTTTTGATGATACGCTCTACATCTTTATGTTGTCTGTTATACCCTGTAAGGAACGCGATGTCATGGAGGTTTTGTTTTGGTTTTACTTTCTTGCCTTCAATTAGTTTTTTCCTATCCATATGTTTTACTTCATTTTTTAATTTACGGAGATTTTCTTCTTTATATCCTTTCTTCCTAAACCTTTCGATGACTATATCCGCCTGCTTATCAAAGTCGTCAATTTTGCTACAGTTCCTGTATAGCCGTAGAAGCTGGCCTTTGGGTATGTTCCCTAGCCACCTAGAATGGTGGCAGCTATTTGTGGGGATGTACCCATTGCGATCCGTGGTCTTGAAGAAGGTGCGGGTGCCAAGATTTCCTTCATGTTTGTAAATTTGGAGGTCCAGATAATCTACAGTCTGGGTGTTAAACTTTCCTGTGAATTTGATGTGATATATATTGTCATTGATTTCTCCAAAAAAGTCTTGCAGTTGTTCTACCGTGCCTCCCCATACCAATATAATATCGTCTATATATCGATGGTAAAATTTCAAATTTTGCCTATGCACTCCATAAATTTGTTCTTCCTCCCATCGGTTCAAAAACAAGTTCGCCACACTTGGAGCGTACTTTGCCCCCATTGCCACGCCTTTCGTCTGTGTATAGAAAGTTCCATTGTACCAGAAATAGTTCGAAGTCATTGCCATCCTTAGGCCTTCAATGATGTATCTTATTTGTTCCTGTTTTAAATCCGATAGTCGTTGTAATGCCCACTCGACACTACTGATGCCATCCTCTTGTTTTATATTTGTATATAGCGATTCCACGTCTATCGTCACCAATATGTCACTTTCACTAATGGGGATTCCATTCAAGTCCTCTAGTAATTGCTTACTGTCCCTTAAGTATGAGTAGGTCATACTTAAGGGACAGTAAGCAATTACTAGAGGACTTGAATGGAATCCCCATTAGTGAAAGTGACATATTGGTGACGATAGACGTGGAATCGCTATATACAAATATAAAACAAGAGGATGGCATCAGTAGTGTCGAGTGGGCATTACAACGACTATCGGATTTAAAACAGGAACAAATAAGATACATCATTGAAGGCCTAAGGATGGCAATGACTTCGAACTATTTCTGGTACAATGGAACTTTCTATACACAGACGAAAGGCGTGGCAATGGGGGCAAAGTACGCTCCAAGTGTGGCGAACTTGTTTTTGAACCGATGGGAGGAAGAACAAATTTATGGAGTGCATAGGCAAAATTTGAAATTTTACCATCGATATATAGACGATATTATATTGGTATGGGGAGGCACGGTAGAACAACTGCAAGACTTTTTTGGAGAAATCAATGACAATATATATCACATCAAATTCACAGGAAAGTTTAACACCCAGACTGTAGATTATCTGGACCTCCAAATTTACAAACATGAAGGAAATCTTGGCACCCGCACCTTCTTCAAGACCACGGATCGCAATGGGTACATCCCCACAAATAGCTGCCACCATTCTAGGTGGCTAGGGAACATACCCAAAGGCCAGCTTCTACGGCTATACAGGAACTGTAGCAAAATTGACGACTTTGATAAGCAGGCGGATATAGTCATCGAAAGGTTTAGGAAGAAAGGATATAAAGAAGAAAATCTCCGTAAATTAAAAAATGAAGTAAAACATATGGATAGGAAAAAACTAATTGAAGGCAAGAAAGTAAAACCAAAACAAAACCTCCATGACATCGCGTTCCTTACAGGGTATAACAGACAACATAAAGATGTAGAGCGTATCATCAAAAAACACTGGCCGATTTTACAAGCAGACAGCTCACTCCAGGCCATGTTGCCGAACAAACCACGGTTCATCTACAGGAGGGCTCCAACACTCCGAAACAAACTAGTAAAAAATGTGGTGGACCCACCAAAACAAATAAAAATTTCCGAAACCCTAAAAGGATTCTATAAGTGCGGAAATTGCCTCCCATGCAGAAATAGTAAAAAGACAGAAAAAAAGAAAACTACTTTTAATTCCACCTCTAATGGGAAAGAATATAAAATCAAAGAATTGATTACTTGTAACAGCTCCCACGTCACTTACGTCATTGAATGTCCTTGCCATAAGCAATATGTGGGAAGGACCACCAGGGAGTTAAAAGTCAGGATAAGGGAACATATTGCAAATATCAAAAAAGGCTTCCAGAAACACAGTGTCTCCAAACACTTTAGGGATTTCCACAATCGGGACCCTGGACAAATGATTTTCTACGGAATAGACAAAATAAGAGGCCACTGGAGAGGGGAAGACAAAACGATCAAAATATCCAGGAACGAAACGAAATGGATTTTTAATTTAGATACCCTCCAGCCAAGGGGAATGAACATAGAATTAGACCTCAATTGCTTCTTAACTAACTTTTAATAGTCAATTGCTTCTTAACTAACTTTTAACAGTCAACTGTTTGCCTCAGCATTAGATAATGCTGGACGAACATTCCGTAGTCGAATGTTACCCATACACATACATAACATTACAGGATCCCGATAAGACCTAACCACATATATAAGTAACCTATCTACCCCAATATTAACATCACATGGCCCACACCTTCGGGTTCAGGTCGAATGTTATTCATTCAAAATACATTGGATGTGTCGGAATTACAACAAGACTGATCTAAATTATCTAAAAGTTCCCCTGTAGGAATCAAACATACAGTCACAAATATTACAATCACCTATAGGACGATGTTAAACAGACCTTCTTAGCACCTCCATATATATCTATTTCTTAAGAATTTTATTTTATTTAATTCCTTCCCAAAAAAACTTTCCTCTTGGAAAACTTTCCTTTGGAATAATTTCTCCATTTACATTCACATATTAGTATGCATAAAAAACTTTTTTAAACATAAAAAACCCCTTAAATAATTAAATAATATTAAAAAAACCTCTTAAATAATTTTTATAATTTTTATAATCTTTACAAATTTATGCGTTTTTTCAGTATTAATGTATACCCCCCTTTCTTATGCATGAATTTTTATGTAAGAATTTTTATGTATGTATGAATTTTATATACGTGAATTTTATGTATGTATTCCTATACATACATTTATTTAATGTATTTTTAGTGTCATTTAATTTTATTTTTATTTTTATTCTCTTAATTATAAACGTCCGGTTAAATGGGAAAAACTAAAGAATGTCATCTAAACTGAGTATGGTTTATGGGTAGGCTGCAGTGCTCCAAGGCTAAGTATATCAGTCTTCCCTAAGGACACTAGGGGGCGTAATGGCATTCATCCCCAGTAGAGTAAGGGCATCCCACACCCAAAATGGCGCTGTTATTTTAGCGCAGGCGTAGTGGAGCACTGCACCCTATTTAAGTAATAAGGTGCACCAATATGGCCGCTCCAGAGGACGTCGTAGTGACGAAACGCGTAGGGCGTGGCCACGTTGTGTGCACTCGTTTGAGACGAACGGCGGAGTTTTTCCTATATGCACATGCTTTTAATGTAAAATGTGAGTAGATTTTAATATTAATAAACGAACGATTTGGTTAAGAACGTATTACACTATGGATATGTCTTCCCTTATATAATTAACGTTGGATACTATACGGACGGAACAACGAAGCTTCACCCAGTGCACCAGCAGCAGCCAGAGAGCGACACAGTGGCTTACATTGTGAAGGTCCATCCAGCCCCACAGGGGCATTAACTCTGGTGAGAGCATTCACATACTATAGCACAGAGTGGCGCACCGGGGATGAAGTTCTCTAATTGAAAGCCCGCACTATTTGCACGAGTAAATCAAATACCCCCCATTGACTTTTTGTAACAATTACAACAATAGTCTGAAGAGGCAGCACTATCAAGCCAAATATTAATTTTGGACTTATATTGGACACAGATGCGTCTTCATGCGATTATTGGTTGAAAATATTGTCTATTCACACATTTAGTGACTTCATGCGATTTTATGGTTAAATTATTTCTGATCCTTGGTTGTTCTGACCTTTAGTTGCTTTTTTGTACATTTTTTTGCACATGTTTGCACAATCTGTTTTACACTAACATACTGTTGAATATTAACATTATTTCCACTAATTTGCACATTTAATGAAGGTTTACATGTTTTTAGTAGGCTGATACGCATATGATAATTTAATACTCATTTTTTGTTTTTATTATAATGGAACATGAATGCTGACTCCACATTAATCACACACAATTTGTTTTGGATAAAATTGCTTTAGGATATATATTTTTTTCACGGTATCACCAACAGCTTTTTTCTTTTTCTTTCTCTTTTTATATAAAAAATCAAACACTAGGATTTGATAAGTTAACTCACCTCATCACTAATAGGGTTTAGCGCCATAACCTTTTTATTTCACATTTTTATTTCCCTCTCCTCCCCAATAAGGAAGTGAGGGCTTCAGGCACAGGCAGCTCTAACCCAGTATATTTTCTTTCCTTCCTCCAATTTTTATTTTCAATTTATTTCACATATTTCTATCACTTAGGAGATTTGTTTTTTCCATAGCGCGACTTTATTTATTTATACATGGTACCTTATGCCTTCTTTATGAAGCATGCATTGAGTCGTGTCATTGATCAAGCTGTGGATGAGCAGGAGCGGGAAGATGAGGAAGTCACAATGCTGGATGAATTCCTGGGGGGGCTACTCTATCTGAGACAAGAGAACAACAGGAGTCTGAAGAGGAGTCAGAGGAGGATGGTGCCGGGGCGGATGAGGAGGAGCAAGAAGAGCATGCTTTAAACCTTTCTGGGATCCCTGTTGTTGTGCATGGATGGGGAGAGGAGAATGAAGAGGACGACATTATCCTGGATGATGAGCAGGAGCCAGGCCACCACACCGCTTCCAGTTTAGTGCAAATGGGGGTCTTCATGCTCCAGTGTTTTAATAGGGACCCCGTATAAAAAAGCATAAGGGTCAAGGACCAGTACTGGGTGGCAATGTACTTAGACCCCCAGTACAAACACAAAATGGCGGAAATGTTACCGCCGTCACAGAGGGCTGTCAGAATGGAGCACTTCCAGGCCTTGCTTCGAGAAATGCTGCATTCTGCTTTTGTGTGCGCTGGCAGAGGAGCAATTCCCACTCCCAGAGAAGGAGTTGCGGGTACCAATCCAACAGCGCCTGCAAGAAGAGGCCGGTTTGAAGATGTGTTGGTGACTTCGGATATGAGGTCATTCTTTCAGCCGACCCATCGACAGGTGTCATCCGGATCCAGCATCAGGGAATGCCTAGACCATCAGGTGTCCGACTACATCGGGTTAACGGCCAATGTGGACGCTCTGAGGAGTGATGAACCAATGGACTACTGGGTGGGCAGGCTTGACCTCTGGCCAGAGCTTGCCCAATTTGCAATCGAACTGTTGGCTTGCCCCTCATCCAGTGTCCTGTCCGAAAGGATGTTAAGCGCAGCAGGGGGGATCGTGACCAATAAGTAGGGATGAGCCGAACGCCCCCCTGTTCGGTTCGCACCAGAACCTGCGAACAGACCTAAACTTCGTGTGAACTTTAGAACCCTATTAAAGTCTATGGGACTCGAACGTTCACAATCTAAAGTGCTCATTTTAAAGGGTAATATGCAGGTTACTGTCCTAAAAAGTGTTTGGGGACCTGGGTCCTGCCCCAGGGGACATGGATCAATGCAAAAAAAAGTTTTAAAAACGGCCGTTTTTTCAGGAGCAGTGATTTTAATAATGATTAAAGTGAAACAATAAAAGTGTAATATCCCTTTAAATTTCGTAGCTGGGGGGTATCTATAGTATGCCTGTGAAGGGGCGCTTGTTTCTGGTGCTTAGAACTGTCCCTGCACAGTGTCATTTGTGCAGGTTTCCGTTACATCAGAGGGGGCGGGGTCACCCACATGTCACTGGGGAACCCCTGGCTTCCCTCTCCAGCGTCAGAGGGGCGGGGTCAGGTGACGGGTGGCCCCGCCCTCCTAATATAAGAAACGTCAGCGCTGGGATCTCTACAGTGTCTCCGGAGTGGAGACAGAAGAAGGATGTATGGTCAGCGCTGGACTGAGAGATCCCCCGTCGCTGGATATGATCATCCATCGCTGGACCCCGGAGATTCGTCACTGGATAGCAAGAGTGGATTAGCACCGCTGGAATCTTTTTTTTATTTTTATTTTTTTTAATAAAGGAATTTTTCAAAAGTGTGTTTGTCTTATTTAACCATTTTGACACTTTCTTTGTGAAATGGTAGAGGTACTTTTGTACCCCCTTACCATTTCAAACAGGGGGGGGCCGGGATCTGGGGGTTCCCTTGTTAAAGGGGGCTTCCAGATTCTGATAAGCCCCCCGCCCGCAGACCCTCACAACCAACGGCCAGGGTTATGAGGATGAGGCCCTTGTCCTCATCAACATGAGGACAAGGTGCTTTGAGGGGTCACAGACCCCCAAAGCATCCTCCCAATGTTGAGGGTATGTGGCCTGGTACGGTTCAGGAGGGAGGGGGGGCGCTCTCTTGTCCTCCCCTTTTTTCCTGCGGCCTGCCAGGTTGCGTGCTCGGATAAAGGGTCTGATATGGATTTTTAGGGGGACCCCCACGTCAATTTTTTTTTTTTATTTGACACGGGGTTCCCCTTAATATCCATGTCAGACCTGAAGGGCCTGGTAATTGAATTTAGGGGAACCTCCACGCTTTTTTTTTAATTTTTTTATTTTTTTATCAATGAATGAATGAATTGTCGGCTAATGCAGAGAACACTCATTGAGTGTTCTCTGTATTACGGGACCCGACAATAGCCGCAAGTGATTTTAAAAGACTTTTTTTCCTGCACAAATGACACTTTATGCAGGGACAGTTCTAAGCACCAGAAACATGCGCCCCTTCACAGGCATACTATAGATACCCCCCAGCTACGAAATTTAAAGGAATATTACACTTTTATTGTTTCACTTTAATCATTATTAAAATCACTGCTCCTGAAAAAACGTCAGTTTTTAAAACTTTTTTTGCATTGATACATGTCCCCTGGGGCAGGACCCGGGTCCCCAAACACTTTTTAGGACAGTAACCTGCATATTACCCTTTAAAATTATCACTTTAGATTTCTCCCATAGACTTGTATAGGGTGTTCCGGCTTTTCGAATTTGCTGCGAACAGCCCAAATTGTTCACTGTTCGCTGAACAGGCGAACAGGCAATGTTCGAGTCGAACATGAGTTCGACTCGAACTTGAAGCTCATCCCTACCAATAAGCGTACTCGCCTAGCTCACGACAGTGTTGACTACCTCACATTTCTAAAAATGAATGAGGCAGGGATCTCGGAGGAATTCAACACATGTGACCAGTAGACCATGTATATGTCTATAAACAATTTTTTCAATCAAGCACACAGACCTTCTTTCTTCATTTGGCTCACTTCCTTGTCCAAAAAAAGCACACCGTACTATATGCCCGTACCCTACTGTTTGAAGAGGTTGAGCGGTGTCATATTTCTACTGGGGCTGCTTATTATGATGGGCTCCCACCATCTCTGTGCTGTGCTGACTTCCTCCTGGGGCTGTACCTCTGCTGTGCATATTATAAGGGGCTCCTACCATCCCTGTGCTATGCTCATTATGAGGGGCTCCCACCATCCCTGTGCTGTGCTGACTTCCTCCTTGGGCTGTACCTCTGCTGTGCATATTATGAGGGGCTCCCACCATCCCTGTGCTGTGCTGACTTCCTCCTGAGGCTGCTTATTATGAGGGGCTCCCACCATCCCTGTGCTATGCTGACATACTCCTGGGGCTGCTTATTATGAGGGGCTCCCACCATCCCTGTGCTGTGCTGACTTCCCCTGGGGCTGTACCTCTGCTGTGCATATTATGAGGGGCTCCCACCTTCCCTGTGCTATGCTCATTATGAGGGGCTCCCACCATCCCTGTGCTGTGCTGACTTCCTCCTGGGGCTTTACCTCTGCTGTGCATATTATGAGGGCTCCCACCATCCCTGTGCTATGCTCATTATGATGGGCTCCCACCATCCCTGTGCAGTGCTGACTTCCTCCTGGGACTGCTTATTATGAGGGGCTCCCACCATCCCTGTGCTATGCTGACATCCTCCTGGGGCTGCTTATTATGAGGGGCTCCCACCATCCCTGTGCTGTGCTGACTTCCTCCTGGGGCTGCTTATTATGAGGAGCTCCCACCATCCCTGTGCTATGCTGACATCCTCCTGGGGCTGCTCATTATGAGGGGCTCCCACCATCCCTGTGCTGTGCTGACTTCCTCCTGGGGCTGTACCTCTGCTGTGCATATTATGAGGGGCTCCTACCATCCCTGTGCTATGCTCATTATGAGGGGCTCCCACCATTCCTGTGCTATGCTGACTTCCTCCTGAGGCTGCTTACGGTGCAGGTGTCAGTGCTGTATATCACGGTGCTGGTGTCAGTGCTGTATATCACGTTGCTGGTGTCAGTGCTTTATGTCACGCTGCTGATGTCAGTGCTCTCTATCACGGTGCTGGTGTCAGTGCTCTATATCACGGTGCTGGTGTCAGTGCTTTAAGTCACACTGCTGATGTCAGTGCTCTCTATCATGGTGCTGGTGTCAGATCACTCTATCACGGTGCAGGTGTAATTGCTGTATGTCATGCTGCTGATGTCAGTGCTCTCTATCACGGTGCTGCTGTCAGTGCTGTATATCACGGTGCTGGTGTTAGTGCTGTATGTCACGCTGCTGATGTCAGTGCTCTCTATCACGGTGCTGGTGTCAGATCACTCTATCATGGTGCAGGTGTCATTGCTGTATGTCACGCTGCTGATGTCAGTGCTCTCTATCACGGTACTGGTGTCAGATGACTCTATCACAGTGCAGGTGTCATTGCTGTATGTCACGCTGCTGGTGTTCATCTCCTGCACCCTCTTCTTTGCCTACCCTGACCTTCCCTCTCCTCCATTGCCTTCATGCGCTCCACAGTCCTGAATTGTCACAACAATTTCACATATAAAAAAAGAATGCTTGTAGTTGTCGATCCCAGATTCACCTCATACATGTGTTATGTCATTGGCCATGTGGTGGGACTATGTTTGCACAGCTATTAATTATTTTGTGGCTGCAAATTTGACCTGTAGGTTTGCAAAGTTCGCCTCCCATTGAAGTCAATGGGGCCCGCCGCGAAATGTTACGGTCTGCGAACTATCGGCCTCGTTTGCGGTCCGCGTTCGCGAAACGTCCCGTCGGAAGTTCGTCCATCACTACTTGTGACGAGAATGGGATTTCAGTGAATGGACACTGTAGAAACACAGGTAATCAGCTTGAGTAAAGAATTGGTGCTTTGGAGACACATCTATAAATATCTCCAGCATGGCTTCTCTGGGACACATGGAGGAATTTGATGTGACTAATCCATCCTCATGGGACTCATATGCTGACAGGTTAAAGTTTTCCCTGGAAGCTGTGCAGAAAAGAGCTGTTACTGAGTTTTATTGGATCTAAGACTTTTTTTCAAATAACAGTTTTATTAGTTATCTCAGCAGGTAAAAGAACATAGAGAGAACACATTAAGTTCGAGGCAGTGCTAGAACAGGGATATAGCCAGTACATTGTGGCAGTAATTGGTGCAGGATCATTGCTAATTTATACTATGAGTTAAATAATAATTGAAATGTGCCATTGATTAGGTGAGAGCCTATGGAATGTGAGAGAGAACATAAAAGAAAAGATAGAAAGATAGAAAGGAGAGAAGGGATAAAGAGAGTTAGAAAATAAGATAAAAACGAAGAGATGGGAAAGTAAGGTAGTATCTCAACAATTGGCTCATAGCGCATCCTCTCAGCGATGCCACTCCTCCCAGACCTTATCGTGCATTTCCAACCTATCCTAATCTAGCTGTCATTTTTTTCATTAGCTCCATATCTTTTATTCTGGCGTACCAAGCTTCTTGGGAGGGTGGGGAGCGCGGTTTCCAGTTGAGGGCAACCAGACATCGTGCAGCTGTCAGGACATGTCTAAGTAGCTTCTTGGATGGTTTGGCAATTTGTAATGGTGACACATCAAGTAGGAAAAATGTTAGCATCATGGGGACCTGTACCCCAAAGAGGCTGAACAACAAGCGCTGTGTCTCCATCCAGAAGGTCACTATCATGGGGCAACTCCGGTAAATATTGTAGAGGGTACCTTTGTCCCCCTGATAGCGCCAACACCGATCAGAGCTAGAAGTGTAGATAACATGGAGTACGTCTGATGTCAGGTACCAAAAGTAAAGACTTTTATAAGTGTTCTCTTTGTAGAGCGTACAGAAGGAGCTTTTAGCTGCCTGGGACCAGATCATCTGCCATGTAATCTCAGGGATTTCTTCTCCAAATAACTTTTCCCAACAGATCATGTAGGTATGTTTACCCTGATTCAGTATAGAGTAGGGATTAAGTAGCCGGTATATGTCGGAGATCAGACTCCGGCATGTAGATCCCTCTAATATTAGTGGCATATTTGCAGATATCCATAACACACCTGGCAAGGCACGTGAATATTAGTGTCAGGGCTGGGCTCAGCTCTTCCTTCTAAAAGCTGGCCGCTCAGCTGTCTGCTAATTGCAAGATCCCATCTCTCCACAGTGACTCACCTGTTGATGATATCCTGCTCGTCAGTCCTGCCTACTTAAGCCGTTCAGCCCAGATGATCTCTGCCTTCGCCTTGGTCACATCTCTAGAGACGCTCTCTTGTGTTCCTGTTAAAGACTTGCTTGGCTGACATTCCTTCTGGCACCAAATCCTGCTTGCTGTTCTACTACGCTCATCTCTGGCTCTCTGACATTTTGGCTTGTCTGACTATCAGTTCCGGTTCCTGAGTTCTGGCTATGTTTTGACTACATTTACTCTACACAGGTTTACGTTACATCAGAGGTGGGCGGGGTCACCCATACATCACTGGAGAAGCCTGGGTTTCCCCTTGCGTTAGAGGGGCTGGGGTCAGGTGACAGGTGGCCCCGTCCTCCTCAGCTAAGACCTGTCAGGCTGCTGGGATTCCCACGGCGTCTCCGGTGGAGACAGGATGCGCTTCACTGGACCCTCGGGAGAGATCACCCATCGCTGGACCCCGGAGAAGAGATCACCCATTGCTGGACCCCCGAGAAGAGATCACCCATCGCAGGATACCAAGAGTGGATTACCATAGCTGGAATCTTTTAATTTTTTTTTTAATTTTAATAAAGGACTTATCCGAACAGTGTCTATGTGTTTTTTAACAATTTTTTACACTTTCTTCGTGAAATGGTAGGGGTACAATGTACCCATTACCATTTCAAATAGGGGAGGGACCGGGATCTGGGGGTCCCCTTGTTAACGAGGGCTTCCAGATTCTCATAAGCCTGCAGACCCCACAACCACTGGCCAGGGTTGTGGGGATGAGGCCCTTGTCCCCATCAACATGGGGACATGGTGCTTTGAGGGGTCACAGACCCCCAAAGCATCCTCCCAATGTTAAGGTCATGTGGCCTGGTACGGTTCAGGAGGTGGGGCTCTCTCTCATCCTCCCTCTTTTTTTGTGGCCTTTCAGGTTGCATGCTCGGATAAAGGGTCTGGTATGGATTTTTGTTGGGAACTCCACGTCATTTTTTTCAAAAAATTGGCATGGAGTTCCCCTTAAAATCCACACCAGACCCTTCAGTCTGGTATGGATATTTGGGAAACCCCACATGATTTTTTTTTTATTTGACGCATGGTTCCCCTTAATATCCATACCAGACCTGAAGAGCCTGACAATTGAATTTGGGGGAACACCACGCCTTTTTATTTTACCAATGACTTTCAATGACTGTTCTCTGTATTACGGGGAGCCGACAATTCATTATAGCCGCGAGTGCTTTTAAATGACTTTTTTTCCTGCAGAAATGACACTTTGTGCAGGGACAGGTTTAAGCACGGGAAACATGTGCCCCTTTACAGGCATACTATACACACACCCCAGGTACGAATTTTAAAGGAATATTACACTTTTATTGTTTCACTTTAAGCATTATTAAAATCACTGCTCCCGAAAAAAACTGCAGTTTTTAAAACTTTTTTTTGCATTGATACATGTCCCCTGGAGCAGGACCCAGGTCCCCAAACACTTTTTATGACAATAACTTGCTTATAAGCCTCTAAAATTAGCACTTTAGGTTTCTCCCATAGACTTTTACATGGTGTTCCACAGCTTTTTGAATTTGCCGCGAACACCCCAAATTGTTTGCTGTTCGGCGAATGGGCAAACAGGCAATGTTCGAGTTGAACATGAGTTTTACTCGAACTCGAAGCTCATCCCTATTTCTGATAGTTAGTAATTTTCATGATCTAGGGTCTACCAAATAGCCAAAGTGGAATAAATTCTGCGCTGCCCAGGGTGAAGACATCTGGTGAGTGAGACCAGTAGGCATCTTGTGGTTGCAGCGGAAAGATGTTAGCAGTGACTTTTCTGAACTAAGCTCATATGTGTGGGACAATTTGCGCCAGAGCAATCTGAGTGTAGACATAGACCCCAAAAGCCTACCAGGGTCCACCTCCATGTTCACACACCAGAGTAAACTATTTGAGTCGGGAGTATAGGCACAAGCCTTATCTTTTCAATCTCTGTCCATTTATTTTAGGATTGTTGAGGGAACCAGAAGATCAAAGCATGCAATTGAGTCACTTGATAATATTTTACCAGGTCAGGGAACACCAGCCCCCCTTTGGAGTGGGACGCCATCAAGACTGAATGGGGTATCCTGTGACTCCTGTAGTTCCAGACAAAGCGCATCAAATCTGCTTGAAGTTTTCTTAGTTGTACATAAGGGATAGGCAGTGTCTAGAATAAATACAGGAGTTTATGGAGGATGGTCATCTTCACAGAGGCCATTCTCCCCAGGAGGGAAATGTGGTGGTTGTTCCATTTTTTAAATAAATCTCTTATGGAGTGAAACAGGGCTGGAAGTTCACTTGGTAAAAGGTGGCAAAGATGGGGTAATATGAACCCCTAGATATTTTAGGGCTCAGGTCTTCCAGTTATAGGGGAAGCACTGCTGCAGGTGGGTGCACTTTGGCTGCCGGTATGTTAATTGGAAGTGCCTCAGATTTGGTCGCATTTATTTTATAGCTTGAGAGGGTCCTTTAGGTATCAAGTTCAGCATGCAAGTTGGGTAGGGAGAGCCTAGGTTGGGTC
Organism: Lithobates pipiens; assembly: GCF_037356315.1. Lineage (NCBI taxonomy): Eukaryota > Metazoa > Chordata > Amphibia > Anura > Ranidae > Lithobates > Lithobates pipiens. The sequence continues at coordinate 521,763,882 of NW_027507718.1, forward strand.
AGGGTGAGTATGACATCATTCGCGAATAGTGATAGTTTAAACTCCTTCCGTCTGACTGGGATAGACCGAGTGCTTGGGTTTCTGTGGATGGATGCTGCCAAGGGTTCAACACAGAGTGCAAACAATAAAGGTGAGAGTGGGCACCCCTGGTGTGTCCCATTAGCAATCGGTAACGAGAGAGACAGAGCAAAAGGAGTTTTGACAGAAACCGCTATGACAGAAAACGATGTGAGGCATGAATCATGAAAAGACCATGGAAGTGGAGCTACCCCACGAATCAGCCCCCCATCTGCTGGACTGCACCCCCCCTCCCCTGGATCAGTGACCCCAAGGGGTATTGATACTGACAAAATGGAACCTATTTTTTTCTCCACTTTATTAACACAGCTATCAACAGTGGAACTTTTTTTTGTGTGGACAGTGTGTGATAACAGCGAGCCCTCAGCACTCATCAGTCACTGGGCTGTCACTGAGAGACACACAGGGGAGAAGAGAGGACACACTGAGGAAGACTCTCCTTCAGCCAATCAGCGCTCAGCTTACATGACACTGCAAAGCTGGAAGTAAGCGATGTGTGTGTGGTGCGCTAGTGTTAGCTGATCACCTCCATCCCTCCCACGATCACACCTGGTGATGGTGCTGTGCCCGGAGACTAGCCGGGCAAAACACACACCCGACACCCCTGCACCGTCATCTGGCCTCCAATCCCTGCTGACAAGGGTGAGCTAATGTTGCGACATGCGACACCCCCATCCGCTGCCTTTTCAGCATGAGGGTGAGCAATTGAGGAGGTAAAAAATGCACAAAGCAACATCTAGCCCACCCCCCCCCGGAGCCGACATACCCCTGTGATCGGGCCCCCCCCCCCGCCCCGCTGAGCTCAGGCTGACATCTGAGCGGGCACCTGAGTGGTATGGGCGGCATGCCACCCACCTGCATCTACCAGAACCGCGACCACCGGGAGAGGGAACCGGCGATTCCTGCAGCCGACCGTGCTGTTGCTCTCCTAACCAAAACCAGAAGTGATGCAAACTGCCCTAAACCTGGAAATGACGTGTCGGCTGACCCAGAAATGAGCCACCAAGGATCTGAAAGAGGAGGAGGAGAGATATATAGCACTCAGACTCCTCCTACAAATTACTACTAATTTGATGTCTCTTTGTAAGTGCGTTTTTTTATTATTCATTAAATAAGTATTTAAACGATTACACTATGGAGGCATTTCTTGTTTTTACTTTTTGAGCGGCAGGATTGCCATATCCATTTTGTGAGCTGCCTGAGAAGCCAGTATAGGTATTGGGGATACCTGAGAATTTTCCCTTGGAAATTTTGCTTGGAGTGACCATTGCAATGTGGTCATTTGGAGTCGGTAAAGGTTATTATTACTCACTTATGGTGTGCCACCTGTTTGGATATAGTCACCGATTGGGATAAAGGAATCTGTCTTCACCACCTGAGATTGGATTGTGTTTTTCAGAACCTTACGTGGACTATTTCCTTTCTTTGTGCACTAATATGTTATCTCACGCCATATTGGACGCTCTTATTTATTTGTATAGGTTATGCAGTATTGTCTGACACTACAGGTTTATTTTTTAAAAACAAGTTAGGATAGTTATGAATTTTGGATGGTGTCTGCTTTAGCTTTTCTTTAGCCCTTGTACACACGGTCGGAGATTCCGTCGGAATGTGTCCTATTGGACCACTTTGTTGGATAATCCGACTGTGTGTGGTATGCATCGGACTGATTCCATCGGAATATCCGTCGGACCCAATTTTCCAACTTGTTGGAAATATTTTCCGACAAACTGGTCCGATTGGACGTACTCCAATCATGTGTAGAGAATTTTAATCTGACAAAGTGCCACGCATGCTCAGATCAAATTCCTACACCAAAGCTATTGGCTACTAGCATGAACTTAGTCCCGTCGTAACAAAATAATGTCATCACGTTCTGAACGATCGGATTTTCCGACAACTTGGTCCGACCGTGTGTATGCAACAGTTTCAGACACAATCTGTCGGACAAAATCCGTCGGACAAAATCCAGCGGATTTGGTTGGCAGAATGTCCGACCGTGTGTACAAGGGCTTAGAAGTGATTTTTCACCATTACCTTGGTATTGATTTCAATTCATTTATTTTTTTCAATATATTTATTATTGTTATTTATTTCACATCACTTTGGTGGGATAATTATTTAAATAAGTATATTAATTTTTTGATATTTTTATAAGTTTTTATATATTTAATTTATTTATTTGATATTACTGTTATTTATTTATTTTACGTCATTTTGGTGGTACAATTAATTTAATTTTGTTTGGTATTCTTATTATCAGCACTGCACTTTTTTGCACTTTACTGATTTGAGTTTTTTTATCCAGACTCCAGTGCTAGCTGCTTTTTATCTTCATATCATAGTCATCATATTTAATTAATTAACATCGTTTTTAGCACAGCGTTAATCCTATTTTATTTTTTATTTTTACCAAATATAGTTTTTAACCAGTTCACTGCCGCCCTATAGCAGATTTTCAGAATCACATACAATATCTCACAAAAGTGAGTACACCCCTCATATTTTTGTAAATATTTTATTATATCTTTTCATGTGACAATACTGAAGAAATTACACTTTGCTACAATATAAAGTAGTGAGTGTACAGGTTTTATAACAGTGTAAATTTGCTCTCCCCTCAAAATAACTCAACACACAGACAATTAATGTTTAAACTGCTGGCAACAAAAGTGAATGTCCAAATTAGTGAGCAGGTGTGTTAAATTTGTCGTTATCGCACTCACTCTCTCATACTGGTCACTGGAAGTTCCACATGGCACCTCATGGCTAGGGATGAGCTTTGACTCGAACATCGGCTGTTCGCCAGTTCGGCGAATTCCGAACGTTATGGGCCATTCGTGCCAAATTCGTGTGGCGCTCACAGTCCACAATGCACTGCGTCATCGTAGTGCATTGCTGGCTCATGATTGGCCAAGCATGCACTGTGACCCCGCATGCTTGGCCAATCACAGCGCCAGCAGCGAGGAGAGCCATGATTGGCAGGATGCCTGTGGCCAATCATAGCTCAGGGTGTGTAGTACACGCCCCACACTATATAAGGCCGCCAGCGCGGCGGCCTTGTGTAGTGTGTTGGCGTCTGAAGCAGTTAGTGGGTGTTCTGTGTACCTTCAACACAGTATACACTGATCATTATCAGTTGATTTTCGATCTTGTTCTTCTGTAGTGGTTGTTGTCTGCGTGCCCTGACCGCAGTATACACCGCTATATTCACCTCACTTATATAGCTAGTGATCTATCTTTTATAATAGAGCTTGCAGTCAGTAGTGTTAGGAGCTTGTGCGTGCTGTCTGCGTGCTCTGTACCCAGTACACACCGCTATATCCACCTACATAGCTCTTCTCTATTTGAGCCCACTTGCCATCTGCAGGAGTTATTGGAAGTTGTGTGTGCCTCCAGCACAGCACAGTATACATCTGTATATACCCCTTTATCTCTGGTGTTCTATAATAAAGGCATCTGCAGGAGTTAGTGAGTGTTTTGTGCCTCCAGCACAATATACACCTGTATCTACCCTTTATTGCTGTTCTCTAATAGAGCCATCTGCAGGGCTTAGCGGGTGTTGTGTGACTCCATTACAGTATACCCCTTTATCTCTGGTGTTCTATAATAAAGGCATCTGCAGGAGTTAGTGGGTGTTGTGTGCCTCCAGCACAATATACACTACCCAACTGCTGTTTTACCAAACTACCTTCAGGCCATTACCATGTCTGGAAGGCCAGGAAGGAGAGGCAGACAGGTGCGAGCCGATAAAAGAGGGCAAGCCGGCACTGTGTCTAGAGACAACAGTGCTGGTCATGGACGCGGTGCATTGTCATCAGCACGTGGCCATGGGACACGCTTGTCCTTCTTTTCGGCAGCTGGACATGTTGAACCGTAACATGCCAACGACTTGGTAGAGTGGATGACCAAGCCCTCTTCATCCTCTTCATCCTCTCTCACCCAGTCTCAGGGTACTAGCAAAGCAGCTGCCAACGCATTGTCAGAGAGAGGGGATGCTCAAGAAGGACAGCAATCTGGCAGTCATGTTCCACAAGCTGCAGCATATTGCCAGGTTTGCTACAGCGATGAAGAGGGAGGGGATGATGAGGGCACTGACTCCACGTGGGTGCCTGGTAGGAGAGAGGAGGAGGAGGAGGAGGCACATGTCCAATGAGGCAGGATGCCCTCCAGGGGCCAGCTTAGGGGCAGCACACCGACTGAATCACACCGCAGAGCTCCGTCTGTGCAGGGCGCTGCCTCTGCGTGTTATTCTAAAAGTTCTTTGGTGTGGGCCTTTTTTTAGATGAGTGCATCAGATCGCACCGCTGCTATTTGCAACATATGTCTCAAGCGTATCTCGCGTGGCTAAAATATCAGCCGCTATGGGCACCACATGCTTGACCAGACATATGTTGACCTGCCATGCAGCTCGCTGGCAAGCGTACCTCAAAGACCCACACCAAAGAACAAAGTGGACCTCTCCTTGCTCCTCATCAGCTGGCATCTCCAACCCCACTAGACCTTCAGTCCTCTCTGAAACCTCCTCTGAGAGGAATGAAGGTGTAGAATTAGGTGTGTCACAGCCAAGTGCTTCCGGGCACTCTGCTAGCAGTACACCCACGTCCGATTATAGCAGGCAAATGTCCCTGCCCCAGCTGCTGGACCGGCGAAAGAAGTTCACTCTCAGCCATCCACATGCCCAGCGGTTGAATGCTAGCTTGGCTAAATTGCTAGCACTTCAACTGCTGCCTTTTCAGTTGGTAGACTCGGCCCCCTTCAGTGAGTTTGTACAATGTGCGGTTCCTCAGTGGCAGGTCCCCAAACACCACTTTTTCTCACGGAAGGCGATTTCGGCTCTCTACCGGCATGTGGAAGGCAATGTCCTTGCCTCGCTGGACAGGGCGGTCAGCAGTAAGGTGCATATTACCTCTGACTCATGGTCCAGCAGGCATGGACAGGGACATTACCTGTCTTTCACGGCCCATTGGGTCACTCTTCTAGCAGCTGGGAAGGATGCAGGACAAGGTGCAGTATTGTTGGAGGTTGTTCCGCCACCACGCCTCCAAAATGCTATTATTGGTTGTGACACACCTCTCTCCCTCCACCCCCTCCTCTTCTTCTTCCTCCATGGCCTCTTCCAGTGCTCTGTCCTCAGAACCAGCGGTGCTCCGTAGGCGTTCCAGGGGCTACACAAGTACGCAGGCAAAACAATGCCATGCCGTGCTTGCGCTGGTTTGTTTGGGGGACAGGAGCCACACTGGGGCAAATGCTTTGTCAGCTCTGCAGGGGCAGGCCGAGAGGTGGTTGACGCCACGCCAGCTTAAGCCAGGAATGGTGGTTTGCGACAATGGTACCAACCTCCTCTCCGCCCTCCGACAGGGACAACTGACCCATGTGCCCTGTGTAGCTCACATCCTTAACCTGGTGGTACAGCGGTTCTTGGGCAGGTACCCTGGCTTACAGGATGTCCTGAAGCAGGCCAGGAAAGTCTGTGTGCATTTTCGCCGATCATTTAATGCCTGTGCTCGGCTGGCTGAGCTCCAAAAGGAGTTGAACCTGCCCAAGAACCGCCTTATATGTGACATGCCCACCAGGTGGAACTCATCGTTGGCCATGCTGCAGTGGCTGCACACGCAGCAGAGGGCCATCAATGAGTACCTGTGTGACTAGGGCACCAGGACAGGATCAGGGGAGCTCGTTTTTTTCTCACCACGCCAGTAGGGCATGATCAGGGATGCATGCACTGTCCTGTCACCGTTTGAGGAGGCCACAAGGATGGTGAGCAGTGACAGTGCATGCATCAGTGACACTGTACCTCTTGTCCACCTCTTGGAGCATACGCTGCTTGGAATAATGGACAGGGCACTTGAGGCAGAACAGAGGCAGGAAGAGGAGGACTTCCTTGCCTCTCAAGGCCCCCTTTATCCAGACAGTGTTCCTGCTGTGCCACCCATCACACAGGAAGAGGATGAGGAGGAGGAAGAGGAGGAGGAGGATGATTATGTCAGCATGGAGGTGGAGGCTGGCACTCAGCATCAGCAGCAGCAGTCTTGTAGGGATGATTTACAGTCCCAAGAAACACGTGGACTTGTACGTGGCTGGGAGGAGGTAGCTGCGGATCATGTTGCCCTTAGTGACCCAGAGGACTCCGGACCAAATGCCTCAGCTAACCTACGCTGCATGGCCTCCCTGATCCTGCAAAGCCTGCGGAAGGATCCTCGTATTCTTCGGATCAAGGAGAGGGACCATTACTGGCTGACCACTCTCCTTGATCCACGGTACAAGGGTAAGGTTGCCGACCTTATCTTGCCATCGCAGAGGGAGCAGAGGATGAGACATCTCTGGGAGGCCTTGCAGAAAGGTCTGTGCAACGCGTTCCCAGAGACTGGAAGGTTACAAACTCCTGGTCCTGGACAACGTGTTGCTGAGGCATCGGTCAGAAGGAGCGGTGGAGAAGGTGGCCGTCTGACTGATGCTTTCAGTCAATTTTTTAGTTCGCAGCCCCAAGGTATGATCAGTACCAGCAACCATCGCCAGCGTCTGATTTACATGGTGCAGGAATACCTAGGGGCAAGGTCAGACTTGGACACCTTTCCCACTGAAAATCCTCTGGCTTACTGGGTCTTGAGGATGGATAACTGGCCAGAGCTTGCACAGTATGCAATTGAGCTACTGGCCTGTCCTGCATCCAGCGTTCTTTCAGAACGCACCTTCAGTGCTGCTGGTGGCTTTGTTACCGATCACAGGGTGCGCCTGTCCACCGAATCAGTTGATCGACTGACCTTCATCAAGATGAATCAGTCTTTGATCACCCACAGCTACCAAGCACCTGAAGCTGATGTAACCAAATAATTTTTTTTGAAATATCACATCCCTTCAAGACTGCCTATGCTGATGCTGAGTGACTGTCCTGTTATGTTGATTGTCTATCCTCTTCCTCCTCCGCTGATATGTTGGAAGAACATTTCTGGTTCTGGGTGATGCCATCAGCCCAATTTTTCTTTTTTTTTCCATTCAAGAAAGGTTTTTTGGCAAATGGAGACACATATTACATGGGTTTGCAATAGACACTGCACAAAGGAAACAATGCATAACAAGGTCAAAACTGTGTCAATAACATTTCTTAGTCGGCTATTGGTGTATCATCTAACACAACCAAGTCCCTCCATTGCGGGCCCGACCGGACCTAGGAGGGCAGATCATTATCCAACCCCGGATTCCATCAGGAACCATTCATTCCCAATGAACAACCAAAAAACATATCAAGAAGAACTAGTAGCTTATCAAAGAAACCAAGTATAGGGATAGACAAGGAGCGGAATAGAGAGTGGAAGAAAGGTGTCACGTACCTGGTGGTAGGAGCCCGGAGTGCAGGGAGCGGCCTCTCGTAAGCCTCTGGCTCGAGACCCCCTGAAGGTGAGAACAGGGGTTCTGGAGGGCAGAGGGCACAAGTGCCAAGTCCGTGAAGGTGGGCCTTGGTCAGGAACTGGCGTAGACAGCGAAGGACGAAGTCAGGTGACTCAGGAACGGTAAGACGTCAGCAGCTGGAAGCAAGCAGGTGGGCACCAACACGAAGTGGAACAGCAGGCAGAAGCGAAGTGGTCACAAGCCGGGTCGTCAACGGGCTGGCAGCAGAGGTACCGAAGGATAAGGCAGAAGAGTAGTCAGGAGGTCCGAAGGTCAGGGCAGGCAGCAGGCAGGATAATCAGGAACAAGCCGAGGTAAACAGAGACAGGAACAATCAGGCAAACAGAGCAACTCTCAGGAACGCTGTAGACAGGACAGCAACGAGCCCCTAGAGTGAATCACTTAAGAAGCCTTCTGGGCGCCAAAGACGGTCGCACGGCACGTCAGTTCGTGCCCACGTCAAACCGTGCAACCGAGCGTGGCCCCGCGCACCCGCGTGCGCACGTCTGCAACTCTGCGCACCCGCGTGCGCCCGATCGTACCAGCTCGCACTCGCGTGCGTACGTCTACAACTCTGCGCACCCGCGTGCGCCCGAACGTACCAGCTCGCACCCGCGTGCGTCCGCTCGCGCCAACGCGCGCCCGGGAAGACCCATCAGCGCTCAACGGACCGACATTGTGGGTAAGTCTTCCACGGGCTGCAGGGACTCGGGACCGACCATGACATTGCCCCCCCCCGAGGGGCAGCCTCCGGATGCCCAATTGGGCTATTCTATCAGGATGGGCCCTTCTGAAGGCGAGAATCAATCTTTCGGCATGAAGGTTGGATTCAGGTTCCCAAGAATTCTCCTCGGGTCCATACCCCTTCCATTTTACCAGGAACTGGACTTGATTCCGTCTACACCTGCAGTCCAGGATAGACTCCACCTCGTATTCGATTTCACCGTCGACGACCACAGGTTCCGGTGGGACAATCCTCCGGCTGACAAAGGGGTCTGGAACGGCTGGCTTGAGTAACGCCACATGGAACACGGGGTGAATCCGGAAAGACTCAGGCAATTTCAGCTCAAAAGTTACCTCGTTAATTCTTCTAATAATAGGGAAGGGACCCACAAACCTTGGTCCCAACTTCTTGGTAGGGCAGGCCATCTTCAGGTTTAGTGTGGAGAGCCACACCTGGTCTCCAATTTTAAGTTCAAGCTCCCCCCTTCTTTTCCTGTCAAAGATTTCCTTATTACGTTTTTGAGTTTTCGCCAAGGTCTCCTGCAGAAGCTTATTATTGGCACTAAAGAAGTTGATACTCTCCTGGACAGCAGGTACCGGGCTTTCAGGCAGGTCTTGGGACAAGAATGAAGGGTGGAAGCCGTAATTAGCAAAGAATGGAGACTGACTTATGGCAGAATGGATGGAATTGTTGTAAGCGAACTCCGCTAACGGGAGCAAGGAAGTCCAGTCGTCCTGGGAGAAGGACGAAAAGCAGCGTAAGTATTGCTCTAGCGTCTGGTTTGTCCGCTCTGTTTGCCCGTTGGTCTGCGGGTGGTAGGCTGATGAAAGACAGAGGTCAATCTTTAAAGCCCTGCAGAGAGCTCTCCAAAACTTGGATGTGAACTGCACACCCCGATCCGAGATAATATTCGCGGGAACACCGTGCAGCCTTACGATTTCCTTAATAAAAACCTCAGCGGTCTCTGCAGCAGACGGGGTGCCCTTCATTGGCAGGAAGTGGGCCATCTTCGTTAGCCTATCCACCACCACGAAGATAGTGGAGTGACCTTCTGATGGAGGAAGTTCTACGATGAAATCCATCGAAATCATTCGCCAGGGCCTCTCTGGAACAGGTAATGGCTTCATCAGACCCCAGGCCCTGGACTTGCTGTTCTTATTACGGGTGCAAATGACACAAGCTTCCACATACCTCTTGCAATCGGTTCTCAGCTGGGGCCACCAAAAGGAGCGCTTGACCAACTCGGTAGTCTTGAAGGCGCCGAAATGACCGGCCAACGGGTGGTCATGACATGCACTGAGGACTGATACCCGAGCTTCCTGGGGGACAAAAATTTTATCTTCATGCCAGAGAAGTTCGTCTTGGGTCAGAAGCGTGACATTTGGCGGAGGAGTGGCACCCACGGAGGCTTGTTTGATCAGGGACAATAAATCGGCCTGAAGAAAAAGAAAGTTCCCTGAGGCCAAGATGGTATCCGGGTGTGGAGTAGTCTCAGGTTCATTGTACATTCGGGACAGGGCGTCCGGTTTGGTGTTCTTGGAACCCGGACGATACGTTATGTGGAACAGGAACCTGGAAAAGAAAAGAGCCCATCTGGCTTGGCGTGGTTTCAACCTCTTAGCGGATTTCAAGTATTCCAGGTTCCTGTGATCCGTATAGATGAGGATTGGATGCGTAGCTCCCTCCAGTAGGTAACGCCATTCCTCGAGAGCCGCTTTAATGGCCAATAGCTCCCGATCTCCGACATCATAGTTTGCTTCTGCCTCCGTTAATTTGCGGGAGAAAAATGCCACCGGGTGTAAGCGGGCCCTAGGACCATGTCTCTGGGAGAGAATTGCCCCAACCGCGATCTCAGAGGCATCAACCTCTAAAATATAGGGCCGGGTTGGATCAGGGTGTTTGAGGATGGTAGCTGACACGAATAAGTCCTTCAGGGTGGAGAAGGCTTTCTGAGCTTCTGGAGACCATTGGAATTTTAGACTCTGCCTGGTCAGTCTGGTGATGGGGGCAATGATAGTAGAGAACCCCTTGATAAATTTCCTATAGAAATTTGCGAATCCTATGAAACGCTGGACGCCTTTTCTGTCAGTGGGAGCGGGCCAATCCTGGATAGCGGAAACCTTCTGAGGGTCCATCTTGATGCCATCTACAGAGATTATCAACCCCAGGAATTGAATGCTAGATTGCTCAAAGGTACATTTCTCCGGCTTGGCGTATAACCCATGCAGACGAAGTCGGGATAGCACCTTCCTGACATGCTCCCGGTGCTCTGCCAGAGAGGAGGAGAAGATCAGGATATCGTCCAAGTAAGTGATGACGAACAGGTCTAGGTAATCCTTGAAAATGTCGTTAATAAAATGTTGGAACGTGGCGGGAGCGTTGCATAATCCAAAAGGCATGACAAGGTACTCGAAGTGCCCGAAGCGAGTACGAAAAGCCGTCTTCCACTCATCACCATCACGGATGCGGACCAGATTGTAAGCCCCCCGGAGATCCAGTTTTGAAAATACTGCTGCTGATCCCAGTCTCTGAAAAAGCTCCGGTACGAGTGGTAGGGGGTAACGGTTTTTGATCGTTATTTTATTAAGGGCCCGGTAATCAATGCAAGGGCGCAGGGTCTGATCCTTTTTTTCCACGAAAAAGATCCCTGCCCCTGCCGGAGAAGTGGAGGGACGGATAAATCCCTTCCTGAGGTTATCGTCCAAATAAGACTTCAGAGTCACCAACTCAGTTTCAGACAGCGGGAAGATCCTCCCAAAAGGAATTTCTGCCCCAGGAAGTAACTCAATGGGGCAGTCGTATGGCCTGTGAGGGGGTAAGGTCTCTGCACCCTTCTTGCTAAATACGTCTAGGAAATCGTGGTAGGCAGCGGGTACAACTTGGCGGGTTTCTTCGTCAGCTTCCAGACAGAACAAGGAAGAAGAAGAGGCCTGGTCGGTTCCCGGAAGGCAGTGTTGGAGGCAGTAAGGAGAAGGAAATCTCAGCTCCCCAGTGGTCCAGTCAATACAGGGGTTATGTGCCCTCAGCCAGGGCATGCCGAGAATGATAGGGAAGAGGGGAGAGGTGATAATGTCCAGGCAGAGTAATTCTTGATGGACTCCAGCAATTGTAGTTAACAGGGGTTGAGTCTGTTGGGTAACAGGTCCGGACTTGAGAGTGGAACCATCGGCCAGGTGTATAGAAAGACCCCTTGCCCTGGGCCGAAGTGGTATATTATGTTTAGAGGCAAAGGTTGAATCCATAAAGCCACTGCAAGCACCGGAGTCAATAATGGCGTTGGTCTGGACGTTCCCTCCTGGTAGCTGCAAAGAAATGGACACAGTCAAATGGGAAGCAGCACTAGGACAGTCTAATGTGAGGGCAGGAGAAACACGGAGGGACTTACGGAGCTTAGCAGGGCAATTGCGCACAAAATGTCCAGACCCACCACAGTAGAGACAGAGGTTTCCTTCCCGACGGCGCTGGCGTTCTTCAGGCGTTAAAGAAGGCCGGAGTAAACCCAGCTGCATGGGCTCAGGGAGGTCTTGACTGGTCGTGGTGGTAGCAGGAGGGATGAGATGAGGAGAGCTGGGGACTCGTGGAAGCATCCAGACTGGACGAGATGTGGTTGTAGACCGCTCCAGACGGCGTTCCCTCAGCCGTCTGTCAATTTGGATTGCCAGATCTATTAGGGCTTCTAGAGTCTCTGGGATGCCTACTCGGGCGAGCTCATCCTTTAATGGTTCCGATAGGCCCATCCGGAACTGGTAACGTAATGCTGCATTATTCCAGTCCGTGTCAGAGCTCCAGCGTCGGAACTCCGACACGTAGTCCTCTACAGGCCGACGGCCTTGCTGCAGCGAGTGCAGAGCTGCTTCAGCGGTGGCGGTTAACTGTGGGTCCTCGTACAACCGCGACATGGCCTGGAAGAAGGTGTCCAGGGTCTCGAGGGAGCGATCTTTTCTTTCAAGAAGACGGTGGGCCCAAGACTGAGGTTCACCGGTCAGCAAAGAGATCACATAGCCCACCTTAGTGGCCTCGAGGGAGAAAGTCCTTGGCTGTAGGGCAAAGAACAGTTCGCAAGAGTTCCTGAAAGACCGGAATTTCCCTCGATCTCCGGAAAATCTCTCGGGTGTAGGCACCCTGGGTTCGGGTGGCAGCATTACTACAGCAGGAGTAGCAGGAGATCCGGAGGAAGCAGGAGAGGAAGCGGATAGGGCCTGAACCCGTTCCTCCAGTTGACTGTAGCCTTCCTGTAAGCTTTTCACCGCTTGAGTGAGACCTGCGAGATGGTGGCAAAGTTCGTCCATTGGAGACGCTCCCTGCGTGGGCTCGGACATGGCTGTCCTGTACTGTCACGTACCTGGTGGTAGGAGCCCGGAGTGCAGGGAGCGGCCTCTCGTAAGCCTCTGGCTCGAGACCCCCTGAAGGTGAGAACAGGGGTTCTGGAGGGCAGAGGGCACAAGTGCCAAGTCCGTGAAGGTGGGCCTTGGTCAGGAACTGGCGTAGACAGCGAAGGACGAAGTCAGGTGACTCAGGAACGGTAAGACGTCAGCAGCTGGAAGCAAGCAGGTGGGCACCAACACGAAGTGGAACAGCAGGCAGAAGCGAAGTGGTCACAAGCCGGGTCGTCAACGGGCTGGCAGCAGAGGTACCGAAGGATAAGGCAGAAGAGTAGTCAGGAGGTCCGAAGGTCAGGGCAGGCAGCAGGCAGGATAATCAGGAACAAGCCGAGGTAAACAGAGACAGGAACAATCAGGCAAACAGAGCAACTCTCAGGAACGCTGTAGACAGGACAGCAACGAGCCCCTAGAGTGAATCACTTAAGAAGCCTTCTGGGCGCCAAAGACGGTCGCACGGCACGTCAGTTCGTGCCCACGTCAAACCGTGCAACCGAGCGTGGCCCCGCGCACCCGCGTGCGCACGTCTGCAACTCTGCGCACCCGCGTGCGCCCGATCGTACCAGCTCGCACTCGCGTGCGTACGTCTACAACTCTGCGCACCCGCGTGCGCCCGAACGTACCAGCTCGCACCCGCGTGCGTCCGCTCGCGCCAACGCGCGCCCGGGAAGACCCATCAGCGCTCAACGGACCGACATTGTGGGTAAGTCTTCCACGGGCTGCAGGGACTCGGGACCGACCATGACAAAAGGAAAGAAAAGGAAGAAGAGCGCCTTGTTCCAGAAGCTCCAGTAAGTTAACAGGAGCAATGTTAGTGTGGTATTAAAGTAGTAGAGAACGTATTGTCAGGACACCGCCTCATATCAGGCTGTCAGGCTTCGGCCTGTGTATTCCCTGAAAGACTGAGAGTATTTGAAAGCAAACCACGGAGACCAGGTCCCATGGTAACCATCCACTCGCTCATCAGATTGGGCCGCCGTATCTTCCATCTCACAGATAAGAGCAATTTTAAGCAGCCATTCTCTTCAGCCCAATTTTTCTGCCCCTGTTTAACAGGGGCGTTTAATTACATTTTTTGATGCAATGCTTTGCAGCAGTGCTAATTCCTGCAATAAAAATAGAGTATATGGGAGAGGATGCAGTGTGGTGGCACCAGCACCAGTGCCTAAGGCCCAACTTTTCTTCCCCTGTTTAACAGGGACGTTTAAGTACAATTTTTGATGCAATGCTTTGCAGCAGGGCTAATTCCTGCAATAAAACTAGAGTATATGGGAGAGGTTGCACTGTGGTGGCACCAGCACCAGTGCCTAAGGCCCAATTTTTCTGCCCCTGTTTAACAGGGGCATTTAAGTACAATTTGTGATGCAATGCTTTGCAGCAGGGCTAATTCCTGCAATAAAACTAGAATATATGGGAGAGGTTGCAGTGTGGTGGCACCAGCACCAGTGCCTAAGGCCCAATTTTTCTGCCCCTGTTTAACAGGAGCGTTTAATTTCAATTTGTGATGCAATGCATTGCAGCAGGGCTAATCCCTGCAATAAAACTAGAGTATATGGGAGAGGTTGCAGTGTCGTGGCACCAGCACCAGTGCCTAAGGCCCAATTTTTCTGCCCCTGTTTAACAGGGACATGTAATTACAATTCTTGATATAATATTTCACAGGAGGGCCCATTCCTGTGCCCACCCAGAGTAACTGTGAGGACTTATAGTGTTGTGGCACCAGCACCACAACCACCAAAGGTCAATTTTTCTACCACTGTTCAACAATGGCATGTAATTACAATTCTTGATATAATCGTTCACAGCAGGGCGCTCCAGCGCCCACTAAGAGTCACTTTGAGGGCTTACAATGTTGTGGCAAAATCAACATCTTGTTCCGCCATTTATGCAGAGCATATAGGGCAGGCCCCTACTTTCAAACATCCAACTTACAAACATCTCCTACTTGAAAACGGAAGGAGACAACAGCAAGTGAGATGAAAAAAGATGTACGACAAAACAAATTATACAGGGGTGATAACCCTTCCCTATGTTTTCCAAAAAGCTTAAAAATAGTTTTTTTTGACTGGAGCTACACTTTAAAAATGTACCAGTTGAAAATTACAAACAGATTCAACTTAACACAACAAACCTACACAGTCCCTGTCTTGTTTGCACCGCCTGTATACTGCTGTTTTGAGTATATAGGGCCTGGTGGCCACACGCATTTCCTTTTTTTAATATGGGTATGGGGTTCCCCTTAATATGCATACAAGACCCAAAGGGGCTGGTAATGGGCAGGGAGGGCTACCCATGCCATTTTTCTCAATGATTTTCAACCATATTGCAGGAACCAGATATAACATTAAAACCGCAAGCAGTTTTAAATGATGTTATTTCAGTTTAATGTCATTTTGTGCAGGGACTGTGAAATGGATAAGAACTACAAATTAGTTCTTGGTTATCTGCTGCTATTTCTAATTAAAAAGTATAAATGTGCATGCACATTAGAAGTAAACGCTCTCTGAGATACTTTCAGCTTGGCTACTTCTAAATTCTGATATATTGGTGGGCGGGGTTGATATTTTATACAGAAAGATACGTCATTGCTATATCAGTCTAATTGGTACATCTCATTGGTTACAATACAAGAGAAATGAAGAAACTTGATGCTTGAAGTTTGGTTGAAGCTGGTTCCCTTATCTCAAATGCATTCTTCTAACGCGGGGGATGTAGGGTATAGATGCCATCTTAACTCCGAACTGAGAAGTCAATCTGTATATTACATAATAAGTAAGGAGCATAGGAACATGTATACACATAAGCACATAGACATTTTCTGATTATCATTATGTACATTAGATTCCTTAACAGTCCCCCCTAAAATGGCTATTTTCTTCTGTCCCTCATCTAAAGGTCCTCCTCACCTGGCCCATTCTCCTCAGCAACTCTTTTTAAGCTGTATATAGAGTTAAGCAGCAACTAGTTCACTACCCCCCTCGATACAACTGGAGAAGGGCAATCAGGTGCTATCTATCCCTATAATCCTATAGGCTTGTGAGATTATGGACAGGGAGTGACTGTACAGGAGTGAAGGGTTTGTCATCCTCCATCATAAGAGGGTCCTCTTCTTCTTGGTGGAGAAATGTAGGTGTGCTGTTGTCTACAGCCTTTCTCATTAACTTCTTTACGAAAGGTAGAATACAGCATACAATTGGGGGGTAAAAGAACCAGGATTATTAGTACCGTTACCCCTATCTGGGCGACCACCTTCTGCCACCCACTCATCCAGCTAAAATATTGATCCCATGGGTCTGTAATACCTGAGTTCTTCTTCAACTCCAATGACAAATCTTCTATTTTCTTTATAGCTAAAGTTACTTTACCATTTGGGGCGGTATTATCAGGAATGTAGGTGCAACAGGTTCCCGTTTTTTCTATAATTTTACAGACACCTCCTTTCTCAGCTAACACCATGTCTAAGGCCATCCGGTTCTGGAATGTCATGTAGGAAGTGAGGGCTAACTGGTCAGCAATTCCCTGGAGGGCATCTTTAGTGTAATTCACCAATCTTTGTTGGTTGTAGTTTATGTAATTGATCCAATCTACATTCTTGTTCACAGTTATTATGGGGATCAAAGAGTCAAAACCAGCTTTTACCTGATCCCTGGCTTTGAATTCATCAGGGACCCCCCTTGGAACTCCTATAGCATCTATGTACACATGAGGGTCAAAGCTGCCGGAGAGAGCTGCTCGCTTCCTCCTCTGACTGTGTGCTGGGTCAGTGTATGTATCAGGAGTATCTTCTGCTAGGATATGGAGGGGCATAATGACCTTTGTAAGGGCACATTCACCGGTCCAGATACCCCCTAATCTGGTCCTATATTTCAACCCACTGTCCCTCCCAGGAACCACAATTCTGTCCCCAGTAACTGCCTGTAAAACACACATATATCCTTACCATCAGGGATGTCTCTGTACCAATGGCATTGCCATGAAAGAGTAAACGGACAAGGTACTATGTCATAGTAATCAAAGGTAAAGTTGGTCACATGTGTACCTGAAGAGTTATACCAAAATGTAATTATGTTGTCATGTTTTGTGATGACCACCTCCTGGGCCTCCCCCCTAGACCAAACAGAAAAGGGATATGCAGCATGGTCATCATGAAGTGGGCGGGATCTTGTCCTCAGGGGTTGGAGATTTCTTGCAGTGGGAAGCGTGTATTCAGGTGTTCTTCCCGGCCAATTCCACTGAGGTGGGTGTGGTTCGCAAAACTTGGAATGGGCCATCATATCTGGGTTCAAGAGAATGTTTTCTCACAAATGTCTTTACCAACCCCCAATCTCCAGGCAGTAGTTGGTGTGTTCCTGTATCTAATTCAGGATCTGGAATGGAAGAAAACACCTGGACATGCATTTGGGTTAATTCTCGTGATAATGCGGTTACATAATTAGTCAACACATCAGATTGCAACTGTAACTGTTGGGGAAAGTGACAGCCAAGTCTGGGGCTGAACCAATCAAAATTTTATAAGGGGATAGGGCATATTTCCCCCCCCCCCCCTGGGGTGTGTCTGACACTGAACAGGGCAATGGGCAAACTGTCTGGCCGACTCATGTTAGTCTTTTGGGCCATCTTTAACATCCTGTTTTTCTAGTGTCCCTTTCATCCTTTCTACCTTCCCGCTACTTTGAGGGTGGTAAGGAGTGTGCAGAGTCAACTGAACCCCCAGTGCTGCCCTAATCTTTTGTAAGGGTTGCTGTGAAGGCTGGGCCTGATCGCTATCTATCACCTCTAGGACCTCAAATCTACATACTATCTCACTCAGTAGTCCCTTAGCTGTGGTCCTGGCAGTCATGCCCACCTCCACTAGGGCGTATTCGAATCTGTCACTCCTTTGGCATTTGGGAGTGATCAATTTGTATCCTCTGGAATGGGTATAGGGCTTTTGCCAGGTGCTTTTGTGCCTTTTCTGTACATTCTGGGTTACATTTGTTGCAGATAGTGCATGATCTGCAGAAGTTGTTGGTCAATGGAGTAACTCATAAGTTCATAAGAGTCTTTGTCAAGTGGGCAGCTCCATTTGCCCATTGCACCATGGCTGGGTACATACTCCTGGGTAGACAAGGCTTCTTGTTGCACTTGAATAGTCCATCTCTGAGAGTTCCTCCTCTCTGTTTCCAGCTTTCCTTCTCATCTGGACTTGCTGCTTCCTGTAATTCTTTCAGATAAACTCTGTCCACTGGGAGAGTCCATAGGATAAGCATGGCGTGCTCTTCTTCTACCACCCTGCTGTCCACTTCCCGTGGACCACTGGCTGTCTGTTTGGTAGCTGAATCGGCTAGATTGCCTCGAGCTTCCTTCGAGTTGAGTTTGCTGTGTGCTTTACTTTAGAATAGTCACTTGGGTTGGAAGAAGAAGGACATCTATCAAGTCCTTGATGGCTGAGCTATGTTTCACAGGTGTTCCTGCAGCCGTCAGGAACCCTCTGTCCTTCCAGATAACACCAAAATCATGGGCAACGCTGAAAGCATATCTTGAGTCCGTATGAATATTGGCTCTTTTCCCTCTGCCAATTTACATGCTGTAGTAAGCGCTTGCAGCTCTGCCACCTGTGCAGAAATCACCGGCGTTAAGGTTTCAGTTTGGAGAACCGAGTTTTCAGTGGTGACCTGGATCCTGCAGGGGTATTTCACTCACGGTGGGGAGATGCGTGGTTTCCAGCTGCATTCGTTCGATGCAGTCATGGGGTGACAAGTCAAGACTCGACTCCTCCTCCTCCTTTCCCCCCTCGAGAAGTGGAAGAAGGGTGGTAGGTTTCAGTGTTTGACAACGTAATAGAGTAATGCTGTCTAGAAGGTAGGAACACAGGAGTCTCAAGTGTCTGGCAATGGACAGATGTTTCGGCTGGATCTTGGTGGAGTATGGGAGCAATGTCATGGGAGCAAGCAGAACGAGGCAGAGTCCGAATACCAAGCTCGAAGTTTTGTCAAACAAGGCTTGTGCAGCAAAGACAGCTCGCAGACACAATGGGCCTCCTCTTGCTATCGCATCCAGCCGACAGGAATAATATCCTATAGGGCGTAGGCAGATGCCGTGTGATTGGGTGAGTACACCTGTAGCATGTCCCAGATGTTCGGATACAAAGGGCTTGAACATTTTGTCGTAGTCTGGGAGCCCTAGCGCCAGAGATGGTGTGCTTGAAGGCCTCAAAGTTGGATATTGCTTCAGGAGACATCTGGAAAGGGTCTGATTTCAGGGCATCATACAAAGCTTGCATCAGTAGAGAGCCTTCTGAAATCCATGCTCTGTAATAGGAAATTAGTCCAAGGAAGGAATGAAGGGGCTTCTGGCCTTGTGGCAGTGGGATGTCAGAGATTGCTTTCACCCTGTCTTCAGTGAGGTGTCTTGTCCCATGGGACAAGCCAGTGTCCAAGAACAATTACAGACGTTGAGCACCACTGCAATTTGGGCTTTGAGGCTTTGCAGCCCTGTTTGGCAAGATAGCACAACTGGCTTTCTGAGGTGACTTCAACAGTGGGTAAGTCAGCTGCACAGTGGAGAAGGTCATCAACATATTGGAGGAAAATCACTTCCAGGTGATCCTCTTGTTATGTGTCAAGGATGATAGCCGTAGCATTTGCAAACTAGCTTGGAGAGTTCTGTGCCCCTTTTGGCATAACTGCCCACGTATACTGTTTCTTTTTGTGGGAGAAGGCAAAGAGGTACCTGCAGGAAGGATGCAGGGGTACACTGTAGAATGCATTTGCCAGGTCCACCACAGTGAAGTACTCAGCCATTGGAGGTACAGCTGATAATAAGGTATGTAGATTTGGCACAATTGGGGTGTCCAACACTGTGACTTCATTAATTGCTCGTAGATCCTGCACCATCCTGTATCTGTCAGGTTCTCCCTTAGGTGTTTTCTTCTTAACAGGAAAAAGAGGTGTATTACATGGTGAGGTACAGGGGATCAAGGCCCCATTCTGGACCAAGGCAGCTACATGTTTCGAGATAGCTTCTGATTGAGCCAACTTAAGTGGGTATTGTGGTTTCCGGGGCAATGATGCGTCCTCTTTGAGCTTGACTGAAACTAGTGGCACTTTTAAGTGACCAATGTCTTCCGGGCCTGTGGACCATAGACAGGCAGGAATTCTGTCAAGTACTTCGTTTGGTATTGAACTTGGAGTTATTGTTCCATGAAGTGTCATCATAAGAGGCAGAGAACACAAGGCAGATGAGTCTTCCAAGGATAGGGGAGTATGTAACTTCACCCCCCCTTCAGGTGTGAAAATGATTGAAGTCTGTAGTCTGGACAGCACATCAGCTCCTAGTAGATTCAAGGGACATGTAGAGGACACCACAAATCTGGTAAGCAAATCAGGAAATGTCCCCACTTGGAGAGGCTCAGTGAGTGGACTGGAGCGGGGCACCCCATCCACTCCCACACAGGAAACATCAATAGTGGAAAGGAAAGAATTATCAGGCAGGTCCTCAGCCCTCAACACACTCCTGGCTGCACTCATGTCAATGAGAAAAGTGGTAGGTTTTCCTTGTATAGGTAACGTGACCTTTGCTAGGGGTCCCCCAGTCTCATTTGAGGACACTGTCGTAAGGGGTGACACGGGTTTTCTCATTTCCTAGCGTGAGTTGGGGCGTGGTGGTGGAGGTTCATGTCCACGTTGCCCTTCACGGGGATCCATGTCTTGTCTCGGATGTCTTGGGGCTCTGCATACTCTTCTGATGTGACCCCGCTTCCCACAGTTGTAACAGATGATCTTTTCCCTGGTATTGGGCAGTGGTGGAGGACGAGTGTTGGCAGGATCTTCGTCTTGTGTTACCATGAGGGGCGTTGTTTTTTTTTCCTTTTTGGTTTTCTATCCCTCTGGCCACCAACAGTAAATCGGACATTTTCATTGAGCGATATTCAGGGTGGGCTACCATCAGGCTTTTTCTGATATCCTCTCTGAGTCCTGAGACAAAAGCAGATGATAACATGTG
This sequence comes from Lithobates pipiens, assembly GCF_037356315.1. NCBI lineage: Eukaryota > Metazoa > Chordata > Amphibia > Anura > Ranidae > Lithobates > Lithobates pipiens. The sequence goes on from NW_027507718.1 coordinate 521,784,435, forward strand.
TGTGTGTGTGTGTGTGTGTCTTTTCATAGAGGGAGAATCCCAGATCATCAAAGGCCTGTATGAGTCTAGCATGATACTTCTCCACAGACTCCCCTTTATCTTGGGCAATATCTTGGATTGTGGTGGTCTGATCTGCCAATTTCTCCTTTGCCCAGTCGCGGAGTTGTGCACAGAACTCCAAGCCTGAGGTGTAAAAAGTGGCACTTGCCAGGCAGGCATCATTGAAGGCTGTCTGCATGACCGGCCAAAAGACATGTCCTGCTTTAATTTGGCAAAGGCTGATCAAGTATCTCCAGGCAGCTGAGTAAGCTTCTTGTATCTGCACTATCCTGCGGTAGAAGGGCATTGGCTGTTTCTCTGGGTCTGGCAGACTTGTCACTAAGGTTGCTGCTTGTGATGGGGTAAAAGCGACATATATCACCAGTGCCCCTTCTGGTAACCGAGACTGGTGTTGGGGCAGGGGCTGAGAATGGGCACTGTTTCTTATGGTTGTCAGCATACGTTTGAGATCCTCCCGGAACTGTGAGTCTGGAGCCGGATTGGGGGTTAAATCAGCAGGTGGCCTTGCTGCCTGTTGTTGGCCTTCCCACTCGCATGCTTCTTCATCATTAACATATCCGGCCTGTGAAGGTAGTGCTTCCATACTAGGGAAGACAGGTGTGCGGTAGGAACCATCCTGGTTTGAAACGGGAAGAACTGGGTATAGGCCATGGCTAGGTCTATTGGGTGTACCAAGATGGCCGCCTGCAGGAAGTGCACTGGCTGAAGTGAGGGCTTGGGTGTACCAAGATGGCTGCTGGGTGGAGTTGTCACAGTGGGTTGTGCTTGGGCTGGAGTTTTGAGAAGGGAGTGGGTGTAAAGCGGATGGCAGGGTTGTCCCTCTCCTCCTTTGTTCCAGTTTTAGTATATGGGTGCAGTACAGCCACATTATCAACTCTGTGATACACATACATAGTACAATTTGCATCTTTCTTGATTTCCTCTTCTATCCAACCCTCTTTGCAATGCCCTTGCCGTCCTGTACCATGCTTCTGTCACATCCAATAAGCCGTTATCACACAGAGCGCCCCTTTGTTCTCTTATCAGCACATGCCATTCCTCTGCTTCTTACAACATTTTCTCTCCTCTTCACAATATCACATGCTAGCATTCCCTTCTCTCTCTCTCTCTCTCTCTTTCAGCGGACTGCTTAAGAGGAGAATACAGGCAACAAATGGGTTAATACTCCTCTGACTGCTGTCTTATCAAAGAATTCCTAGGGTGGGGGCTCGCATCCCTGTGAGAAATCTGTCTCCTCGCACACTCCTGACTGTTCTATCTCTTGGAGGGTCAAAACTAGCATGTCAGAGGTGGTGTGGAGCAGTGGCTTATGGCCCAACTGAATCTTCAGGTAGCCACCTTCTCCCCAACCCTCCTCGTGTATGGCAAACAGTAATCCACAAATACACTCAGTACAGGACATGACACCTGACACTCTTTGAACTGCAAAGATAGCTCTCGGGAAAAGCTCACCTGAGTTACAAGGCTGCCAAATTCCAGCTAGCCTTCGTTCAGTCTGCCCAATTTCCGCAGCTGAGATTAACCCTCAAGAAAAGCTCACCCGAGAAGAATGTTTATAAACGTTTGCAAGACTGCCACTTCCACAAGCCTTCTTTCAAACTGCCCTAATTCACAGCTTGAGATTAACCCTCAGAGGTCCTACACAGCCAACCTCGAGTAACCCTGTCTATAAACGCCTGCAGAATTCCACCCCACCACTAGAGGTAGAATCTAGGGGTGAGGATGGACACACGCCTGCAGCTGCACTTTCAGTCTGCTAAATTTGCAGTACTTCAGAATGACAGACACTGAACAGATAATAGTCAGCAGAAAACCATTAGCAGGTTTGTTAAAACAGCTTCAGGCGAGAAATAAGTTACCTGCCTCTTTGAACAATCGAAAGGAGCCAACATGACAAAATTAACGGGCCCAACCAGAGAAGTCGTACTATGGTAAGGATAAATATGCTTACCGTACTGTTAGGGCTGCGTGCTTAACCCCCTTCTCTGATCTGGCCAGCCGTTCAGTCCTGGAATGCGGGCTCCCTTTGATTGTGGCCTGAAAGCTCCCACGCTCGGGCGCCAGTTGAAATGGATAAGAACTACAAATTAGTTCTTGGTTATCTGCTGCTATTTCTAATTAAAAAGTATAAATGTGCATGCACATTAGAAGTAAACACTCTCTGAGATACGTTCAGCTTGGCTACTTCTGAATTCTGATTTATTGGTGGGCGGGGTTGATATTTTATACAGAAAGATACGTCATTGCTATGTCAGTCTAATTGGTACATCTCATTGGTTACAATACAAGAGAAATGAAGGAACTTGATGCTTGAAGTTCGGTTGAAGCTGGTTCCCTTATCTCAAATGCATTCTTCTAACGCGGGGGATGTAGGGTATAGACGACATATTAACTCCGAACGGAGAAGTCAATCTGTATATTACATAATAAGTAAGGAGCATAGGAACATGTATACACATAAGCAAATAGACATTTTCTGATTATCATTATGTACATTAGATTCCTTAACAACTGTTCTAAACACGGGAAATACGTGGTACTTCACAGGCATACTACAGACACCCCCCAGGCACCATATTTAAAGGAATAGTTCACTTTTTTTTCACTTTAATCGTCATTAAAATCAGTGCTCCCGCCAAAACAGCCATTTTTAAAAACATTTTAGGCATTGACCCATGTCCCCTGGGGCAGGAGCCAGGTCCTCAAACCCTTTTTAGGACAGTATCTTGCATATTAGCCGTTAAAATTAGCACTTTTCATTTCGAACGTTCGAGTCCCATAGACTTCAATGGGGTTCTACAGTTCGTACGAATTTGGGGTCCGTTCAAAAGTTCTGGTGCGAACCGAACCAGGGGGTGTTCGGCTCATCCCTACTCATGGCAAATAACTCTCTGAGAATCTGAAAAAAAAGAATTGTTGCTCTACATAAAGATGGCCTAGGCTATAAGAAGATTGCCAAGACCCTTAAACTGAGCTTCAGCATGGTGACGACCATACAGCAGTTTAACAGGAGAGGTTATACTCAGAACAGGCCTCGCCATGGTCGACCAAAGATGTTGAGTGCATGTGCTCAGCGTCATATCAAGAGGTTGTCTTTGGGAAATATATATATGAGTGCTGCCAGCATTGCCAGCATTGCTGCAGAGGTTGAAGGGATGGGGAGTCAGCCTGTCCATGCTCAGACTATACTTCACACACTGCATCAAATTGTTTTGCATGGCTGTTGTCCTAGAACAGGGATATGCAATTAGCAGACCTCCAGCTGTTGCAAAACTACAAGTCCCATCCATCCTCTGCCTCTGGGTGTCATGCTTGTGGCCATCAGAGTCTTGCTATGCATCATGGGAATTATAGTTCTGCAACAGCTGAAGGTTCGCTAATTGCATAGGAAGGAAGCCTCTTCTAAAGATGATGCACAAGAAAGTCCACAAACAGTTTGCTAAAGACAAGCAGACAAAGGACTTGGATACCTGGAACTATGCCCTGTGGTCTGATGAGACCAAGATAAACATATTTTGTTCAGATGGTGTCAAGCATGTGTGGCGGCAACCAGGTGAGGAGTACAAAGTCTCCTGTGTCTTGCCTACAGTCAAGCATGGTGGTGGGTGTGTCATGGTCTGGGGCTGCATGAGTGCTGTCGGCACATTGGAGCTACAGTTCATTGAGGGGAACCATAAATGCCAACATGTACTGTGACATAGTGAAGCAGAGCATGATCCCCTCCCTTCGGAGACTGGATTTTAGGGCAGTAATCCATGATACCGACCCCAAACACACCTCCAAGACAACCACTGCCTTGTTAAAGAAGCTAAGGGTAAAGGTTATGGACTGGCCAAGCATGTCTCCAGATCTAAACCCTATTGAGCATCTATGGGGCATACTCAAGGTGCAGGAGTGCAAGGTCTCTAACATCCACCAGCTCTGTGATATTGTCATGGAGGAATGAATGAGGATTCCAGTGGTAACCTGTGAAGCTCTTGTGAACTCCATGCCCAAGAGGTTTAAGGAAGAGCTAGAAAATAATGGTGGCCACACAACATATTGACAATTTGGTCCCAATTTGGACATTTTCACTTAGGGGTGTACTCACTTTTGTTGTCAGCTGTATAGACATTAATGCCTGTGTGTTGAGTAGGGATGAGCCGAACACCCCCTGGTTCGGTTTTCATCAGAACATGCGAACAGGCAATAAATTAATTTCAACCTCCAAACACCATTAAAGTCTATGGGACTCGAACATGAAAAATCAAAAGTACTAATTATAAAGGCTTATATGCAAGTTATTGTCATAAAAAGTGTTTGGAGACCTGGGCCCTGCCCCAGGGGACATGTATCAATGCAAAAAAAAAGTTTTAAAAGCTAACGTTTTTTCGGGAGCAGTAATTTTAATAATGCTTAAAGTGAAACAATAAAAGTGTAATATTCCTTTAAATTTCATACCTAGGGGGTGTGTATAGTATGCCTGTAAAGGGGCGCATGTTTCCCGTGCTTAGAACTGTCCCTGCACAAAGTGTCCTTTGTGAAGGAAAAAAAATAATTTAAAAGCACTCAGTCAGAGAACAGCCATTGAAAGTCATTGATAAAAAAAAAATGCGTAGGGGTCTCCCCAAATTCAATTACCAGGCCCTTCAAGTCTGGTATGGATATTAAGCGGTTCCCGACCAGCGCACGCCGATGTACGTCAGCAGAATGGCACGAGCAGGCAAATGGGCGTACTTGTAGGTCCCTTTAATTTGCCGCCCTACCATCACGAGCGCACCGCAGGCAGCGCGCTTGCATGCTGGTCGCAGTCCGGTCATGGGTCCCGCAGACTCGATCGCTGCGGGCATACCCGCGATCGTCTCACAGGGTGGCTGAACGAGGAAATGTCGTTGTAAACAGCATCTCCCCGTTCTGCCTAGCAACTACAGACGCTGATCTCTGCTCCATGTGATTGGAGCAGAGATCAGTGTTCACTAAATGAAAGCCGGGTGTCCCCCTTACCCCAAAGCACCCCTCATGTTGAGAGCACGTGTGGCCTGATACGGCTCAGGAGGGGGGCACTTGCTCATCCCCACCCCCTTTCCTTACCGGCCAGCCTGCGTGCTCGGATAGGGGTCTGGTATGGATTTTGGCGGGACCCTCAAGCCATTTTTTTCGGCATAGGGGCTTCCCCTTAAAATCCCTACCAGACCTAAGGGAGGGGGAACCCATGCCTGTTTTTTATTTAAAATTTGGCGTGGAGTTCTCCCTTAAGATTCATATCAAATACAGTGCCTGGTATTGGCGGGAATCCAATTCGGATCCCCGGACCAGTGTGAACCCGGCCTTAATGTCAGCGATGCTTGTCGCTTATCGGGAAAGAAACATTTTTTCTTTCCCGATGCGAGCCGGCTCGATGCTGGCTCCACAACGGGGATCGCAGGGTGTCAATCTCACAGATAAAAGCGGCGAGATTGACACAATATTGCTGGCACCTACTGTATGCTTATTGGAATTTATTTTTACCAAAAATATGTAACAGAATACATATTGGCCTAAATTCATGAAGAATTTTTTTTTTTAATTATTGGATATGTTTTATTAGAGAAAGTAAAAAAATATTGTTTTTTTGCAAAAAATGTAGGCCTTTTTTTTATAGTACAATAAATAAAAAACCAAGTGGTGATCAAATACCACCTAAAGAAAGCTCTATTTGTGGGGGAAAAAATTACATACATTTCATTTATGGACAGCATTGTATGACGACACAGTTAAAGTAAAACAATGCTGTATTGCAAAAAATGGTCTGGTCATGAACAGGGGTAAATCTTCCGGAGGTCAAAACATTGAAAATAATGATTGTTTTTCTGTTTTGAAGATCAGTTATGGAGCTACGGACTATTCTCTAACAAATAGGCTTCTCTATCCTCGTGTATTCCGGACAGTTCAGAATGACCATGTTCACTATATGGCTGTTATTAAGTTGTTGAAACATTTTAGCTGGACGTGGGTTGGAATATTTGCATCAAAAGATGATGCCGGAGACAAAGATAAGGAGATATTAATAAAGTACATGAAAAGTAATGGTATTTGTGTTGAATATTCAGTTTCATTTTGGTCTAGTTCGTATGATGACATTAATGAAGAACAAATTACAAATAATGTAATTTTTGTTATTAAAAACTCCAGTGCTAAAGTAATTGTATTATGTGGATCTTTTATCAGTAAATTTTTATTTTATAATTATTTCATTGATAATAATGTCATTTATGATAAAACATTTATTGTTCCTCCTCTGAGATCTCTCAGCTCTGCAGGATATAAATCATTCGAAATATTTAATGGTAGCTTGTCTCTGGATTTACACCCTTTATTCATTCCAAATAAAGAATTATTTTTTGATAGAATTGACAAGACTTATACCTTAAATAATTCATCAGATTCCATGTTTTTTTTATCAATTGCAAAGTGTATGTCTGAAAACAAAGAAAATAGAAACAATACCATATTATGTGCACTTACCTATTATGGGTCTCTGAAAGAAAAAATGTATGCAAATTTATTTAATATTCTGCATCAAGGACTCTCTCCACGAATTTATTATGCGGTAGAAGTTATGGCCAAAGCACTGCATGATATCAATCTGTTCTATAAAGGAAAATTGTATAATAAGCATCCTCATTATTACAGACATAAGGTACAGTATACAGACTTTTCCAGGACTTTCATAAAATTAAAAAAAATATATACTTTTCTGGTATTAGTGATCATTTTAAATGTAGCCTAAAAATTGATACAGTAAAATACTAAATATCCAAACACCTCACCCTTCTCTAAAAAAAATATAGTTTGGCCTGATGGACAAACACAACCAATTGACACTTTAATCAGGGGTGGTGTCAGGTTGGTGCTCCCCCAAAATTTCCCTATCACTCCCATAGCACCCCATTGGCAGCCATCTTGGGTACCTTGGGAAGAGATTCACAGTTTAGAGTCCGGGTCTCCTGCTTGTCATGATGACTGCAGGGAGACCTGGCTGCTGATACTATCAGCACTGTCACCCCCCTATGTACACACAGCAGAGTTCCTCCTATCTTTCAGAACATTAGTCAGATGCAAGACGATGTAATTCTAGTGGCTCGGCCAGCATAGGGAGGAATCTATGGAATCATTTACTAAGTCATAGCCAATCATCATCCGTCCATGCTGCAACCTTTCCTTCTTCCCCTGCCACCGGATTTTGACTTCAGGCAGTTCCAGAGCAAGAGGAAGAAGCTACAGAGCCGCACCTATTTACTTGACTGGGTTGTGTTTGGTAGGCGCTAGCACCTGGCAAAAGCAATGGGACCACAGCCACTCCCCAGCCACTGCCTGTACAAAGGGGTAGCAGGTGGGGCGGTAAAACAGTGCTTAACTGCATGGTTTTACCACCCTATAACCAGTATTCTGAATGAGCCCTAACATTGTGGGTGTTTCACAATAAATCTCACTAAAGCAAAAAGTGAGCTTTCCTTCTAACCATGCCCTCTCTCATGTTGCTATAATGTTTATTTTTCTAACCTGAGAAAAATATATGCCACCAATCAATGTAAGGGCTCATTTACATTTGCAATAAGGGAGCTACACAAACAGGGATTTTACTGCCACCCTCCGACCAACATCACCCTGCAACCATGTGTAATGCAAAAGTGCAGTGCTGAAGGCTTTTAAGGGTTAAAAGAGAATTGTAGTTTAAAATAAAAAAACATTTATATTTACCTATGTGGTGATGTGGTGGTCAGATCTGCAGCTGTCCTCCACCACCTCTCACATGACTGCTGATTGTTCAGTGAGAAGAGTGATGACCGTCAGTCACCGGCTCTCTGCTATTCCCTCCAGTACTCGCTGGAGTGTCGGGCTGTGGAAGGGGTGGGAGTGGCCGGCTCAGTCTGTCAGTGGCACAATGAAAGTCTGAACCAGCTGCTGATTAGGCATCTAGGCAGATCCTAACCATATTGTTGGGATCTGCCCAGAGCCTCGATGGGCTCTGTGGTGTCAGCTGACATCAGCCTTTAGCCCGCTATCTGCTGAATCTGAGTCACAAGAGTGCAGAACAAAGTGCAGTCCTGTGACCCACATGAGAAATATGGGCAAAATAACTTTGGCCATGCTTCTCCTTTAACCTCCCTAGCAGTAATCCCGAGTGGGGCTCAGGGTGAATTTTCATTACTAAAAGAGGTAACCCTGAGCCAAAGTTACTTACCTTGTCCCCAGGATCCTGCGATGTCCCCCCCCCCCCCCCTGCTGTGTGTGAAGGCTGTGTCCTACACTCAATCTATCACTGTGCTGGGATCCGTTCCCTGCGAGTGTCACAATGCATGGGGCGGAGCCTGGTGCCAATTCCAAAAAAGTGAAAAAAAGCATAATACATACAGAAAAGCCCGGAGCCGCAGGGGTTAACAAAACCCCATAGGCAGAGGGCTGGCATGACTGTGTGGACAGTGCATGTCAGCCCTGCATGATAGGGGGCGGGGGATTGGCCGAGGGGAGTAGGATGTGAGTTACTCAGTGCAGAGAAGTTGATCCCGCCCCCTCCATGAGGCAGCATTCAAGAAGAAAGTTTGAGGAGGACAGCAGCATGGCAGCCATAGAGGAGCTGATTGCAAAGGTTAGGGAGGAGGCAGCCACTCGGGGGGAGGCATGGGTGCAGGAGACACTGGGGGTTTTGCTGGGGCAGCCGGGGGGGACATCCACGGACAGCGGGGGGGTTGGGGGGCGCCCACGGAGGTCACGGCCCCATCCAGGTTTTCACCTGAACCCCCCAGGAGAGGGAGGGCTGATGCCAGCAGTGCGGGGAGGGCTCCATCGGTCCCCCCGGCGAAGAGAGCCACCAGGACTGGAGGGGGGAGACTGAGGAGCCTATCCCCAAGGAGGCTGGGACAGAGGAGCAGGCCGGAAGGGGGATCTACAGGAGCTGCTGGGCCCCATAGGAGAGCAGTAGGAGTGGATTCAGCCCCCCCACCCAGCGTGGAAAACGCAGGGTTAGGACCTCAGCAGGGGAGATCTCGGGCCGCGGGGGTGGGTCGGACCCACCCAGGGCTAGCATCACCAGGTCGGGTGAGGAGGGACGGAGACTGGCGTCGGCAATTGGTGGTCGATCGGACGGGGCTGAGGTGGTCCGCACCAGCCCTACAATGGCAACGCAAAAATCCACTGGCGGGTACGCAGCACGGCGGCAGGCCAGGTCGGCTGTTTTACCCTCGGCAGCCAGGGCCGTGTACCCTGGTGGGCTGTCTGGAGAGGATGCGCTGATGACCGGTCACAGGTTGGAGGGTGAGGTGTCCGGATCGGAGCAGGAGGTTCCGAGAAGTCCAACCCCTGCTAGAGTGTCTGAGAGATCGGCTGGTGGGATCGCTCCTGTGCAGCCCGGTGAGTACCCTTTAAGTTTACCTATTGGTGGGGGGGTTGTTTCGGCGGGTGCCTGTGGTGCTGTGAGTGCGGGTACACAGGAGGTGGTGGAGAAGGGGGGTTTGGGGACAGGTGGGGCTGTCAGTGCAGAGAGTGGGCTGTTGGGTTTTCTGGCTGGGATCAAGGAGCTGGTGGGCAGTTTTGAGCAACAGGAGAGGGCTGGCGCTGGCCCGGCGGCGGCGTGGGTCCCTCCTGGCGGGGTGTACAGGGGTGTCGCAAAAGGCACGGGATCAGTGGTCTGTGCCCAAGGGGTGGTTGTCCCGGCAGTGGCTGGGCCCGTGGGGCAGGAGCCACCAGTGCCCATTAAGGCATCGAGCGGGAGCGAGTCCTCTACTAGACAAGACATTGTTCGTCTTTGAAATGCGAGGTGTATGTCTGCTTTGAAGGGCCGTTGGGGGCTCATTTGAAGCCAGAGGTACGGGAGAAAATATGGAAGGGTGAGTATGTGGAGATATTTTCACTACTACCAATAGAGAAGTTCAACCTGGACAGGGTCAAGCCGGATGATACTAAAAAAGACGATGAGGAGAAGCGGCGGTACAGACTGATACCGAGGACCTTTGCGAATTGGCTGCAGGCATTCGCCATCATGGCGAGTGTGATTGGAGAAAAGAACGCTGAGCATTGCTCGGCTCTTTTCTGTTACATGGACTCGGTTGGGGAAGCCTACCGAGTGTACGGGGGAACCGCGTGGCTGAGATACGATGAACAGTTTAGTCAGCGGAGAGCGGTGCGGCCGTCGCTGAGATGGGACCACGAGGACATTAGTCTGTGGATGTGCCTGATGACGTTGGCGAGGGCACCGGGCCAGTTTTTTCAGGGGGGGGCGGTGGATCTTCCGCTCCCGGACAATCGGCCAGTAGAAAGAAGGGAACTTGTTGGCAGTTCAACGAGGGATCCTGTAAGTTCGGCGGATCCTGTCGGTACAAGCACGAGTGTTCCAGCTGCGGGGGAACACACCCGTTGTCACGCTGTTTTAAACAGGGCAGGAACAGATCTGGAGATGCTGCGCAAAAGAGGGAGGGCGCCAGTGATGGTGGAAAGGATGCGACCGTTTCTCGGTAGGTATCCGGATAGGAAGGCAGCATGCCTATTGGAGGAGGGTTTCACAGTGGGGTTTCGGATACCGGGTAGGTTAGAGGTGGTCCCGCCGGTACCGCAGAACCTGAAGTCGGGCCTTGCTGCATCCTGACGTGGTTTCTATGAAGCTGCGTAAGGAGGTAGAGTTGGGACGGATGGGAGGCCCTTTTCCAGTGGCACCTTTCCCTGATCTTGTGGTTTCTCCTTTGGGGGTGGTTCCAAAGAAGGAACCGCAGAAATTTCGGCTAATTCACAACTTGTCTTTTCCGAAAGGGGGGTCGGTCAATGATGCCATTGATCCTGAGGAGTGTACAGTTAGCTACACGTCCTATGATGCGGCGGTGAGTTGGGTCCGCCGATATGGGCGGGGGCGCTGATGGCGAAAACAGACATTGAGTCGGCTTTTCGGTTGCTCCCCGTCCATCCCAAAAGTTTTCGGTTGTTACATTACTGGATCAAATCATTTTACATCCCTTTTGTCATTAATGCCTTGTCCAGTGCCCTGCATGCAGCTTTATATTTTATATATATATATATATATATATATATATATATATATATATATATATATATATATATATATATAAAAGTGTCCCTTAACATCAAAAGCGGTTTTAGACCAGCTAGAAAACAGAGATAGTAAATTAGAATCACTTGCAGAATTGAGTGATAGTGATTTGTGGGGAAACTCGTCATCAGTCACTGAAAGTAACAACAGCGACAATTCTGCAACTGAGCAAATTTCTCTGTTTTTGATTTGATTACATTATTGAATAATTTTATTATGATTATATTATTATTTGTTATAATTATTTATATTTATTTATTATAATATAATTTATGATTACATGTTTCAAACGTTATCATATCCGGAATGTCTACTAGACTCTTGCTTGGAGAGATTTAAGTGAGTTATTCCTAAGAATTACAGGCCCACAATATAAAACGCCAAATTTCAATGCAAAACTATGTACTGCTTTGAGACGCAAAAATCTGACATAATCACACCACCAGGGAGGTTAAAACAGGCAGTGAGTAGGCAGCACATCACCTCTCAGTCACCTGTCAAGTGTCTATGAAAAGCAATCCTCTGAGAATAGTTTTTCCCAGGAATGACATTGGCAGCTAAAAATGTAAACAAGCCCCAACAGAGCAATTTTCACTGACCGCCAATATAACTAGGGGACATCATCCGGTGATGTCCCTATATAAGTCGCCGCGCGCCGTGTCCCCGTCATTGTGAGTAGAGAGAGCGACAAGGCAACATCTGAAGAGAAGAAGAGAAGAACAGAAGACGGCAACAGCCTGTAAAAGAGCTAGAAGAAGGCGCGGTGGCCCGGCAAGAAGAACCGAAGAGGAAGACAAGACCCCCAAAGTCAGAGGAAGAGGGCGGCGGCGAAGAAGAAAGCAGGGCTTCTTCGCTAGCAAAAGAGCTAGTAGAAGATAGCAGGGGAGTCCGGCGAGAAGACCCCCGAAGACGGACAGAAGACCCTCCCGGAGCCGTGCAATAAACTATTTTAACCCTTGTGTTTTCTGGGTTTTTTTAACTTTTATTTACAGGTGAATGGGTAGGACATTGTACCCCATACTCATTCACATAGGGTGGGGGGGCGGTATCCGGGGGCCCCCTTATTAAAGGGTGCTCCCGGATTCCGATAAGCCCCTGCCCGCAGACCCCGACAACCAACGGCCAGGGTTGTCGGGAAGAGGCCCTTGTCCTCATCAACATGGGGACAAGGTGCTTTGGGGTGGGGGTGGCTGTGCGTCCTCCCTTCCCCAAGGCACCCCCCATGTTGAGGGCACGCGGCCTGGTACGGCTAAGGAGGGGGGGCGCTCGCCTCCTTCGCTGGCCATGTCTACCTGGAGATGCTCTCAAAATGAGAGGACTTTCCTCTGTGTGTGTGGGCGAGTCCGTTTATTTCAAAAGTACGGCAGATAGTCCAGTGGACTTAGTACGCCGTATTAGTCCGCTGAAAAAGTACCGTGTGTGGGCAAGTAGCCCGTTCGAAAAGTCCGGCGGACAGTCCGGTGGGAAGTCTGCCAGACTAAGTCCGCCGGATAGTCGGCTACGTGTGTACGCGGCATAACACTGATGACTAGTTGATCAGTGGAAATTAGACACGTGATTTGTTTCGGTCCAAAGACAAATTTGGGGTTATTCAGAGATTGGGATGTATCTCAGTCTTCAAATTAAATAGTAACAAATAGTAACAAATTTAATTGAAATAAGTTAAAATTTGTTCTGTTTATTCTTTCTCAAATGAATTGCACATTTTTAGTATGATTAGAATTCGGATTGGTCGAAAAATGATCGACCAAGTACAATTCTGTGTGAAGAATAGCTGGTTATTAACCGGTTCCCGACTGGCGCATGCCGATGTACGTCAGCAGAATGGCACGGGCAGGCATATTGGCGTACAGGTACTTCCAATCTGTAATGCCGCCCTGCTATCGCGAGCGCGCCGCCGGCGGCGCACTTCCATGCCGGTTGGACCCCCGTGAGTCCGGTCGCGGGTCCCCGTGGACTCGATTGCCGCGGGCATACCCGCGATCATCTCACATGGCGGCTGAATGGAGAAATGTTGTTGTAAACAGCATTTCCCCGTTCTGCCTAGCAACTACTGACGCTGATCTCTGCTCCATGTGATTGGAGCAGAGATCAGTGTTCACTAAATGAAAGCCCAGCCCCCCACAGTTAGTAACACACCCATAGGAACACTTAAACCTTACATTGCCACTCACTGGTTAACCCCTTCACTGCCAGTGTCATTTACAGAGGAATCACTGCATTTATATAGCAATAATTGCTGTATAAATGACAATGGTCCCAAAAATGTGTCAAAAATGTCCGATGTGTCCGCCATAATGTTGCAGTCACAATAAAAATCACTGATCGCCGCCATTACTAGTAAAAAAAAAAAAAATATTAATAAAAATGCCATAAAACTATCCCCTATTTTGTAAATGCTATAACTTTTGCGCAAACCAATCAATAATCGCTTATTGTGATTTTTTTTACCAAAAATATGTAGATGAATACGTATTGGCCTAAACTGAGGGGAAAAAATGTTTTTTTATATATTTTTGGGTGATCTTTATTAACAAAAAGTAAAAATTAATGCATTTTTTTCAAAATTGTCGCTCTATTTTTGTTCATAGCGCAAAAAATAAAAACTGCAGTGGTGATCAAATACCACCAAAAGAAAGCTCTATTTGTGGTAAAAAAAAGGACGACAATTTTGTTTGGGAGCCACGTCGCATGACTGCGCAATTGTCAGTTAAAACGACGCAGTGCCGAATCGCAAAAAGTGGACTGGTCTTTGACCAGCAAAATGGTCCGGGGCTGAAGTGGTTAAGCAGCGGGTCGGGAAGCTGGCCGTCTGGTCCTCAACAACCAATGACTCATCAGATGCATAGATGTGAACCTAGGGTAAAGGTTAGATTCACTGGTCAGGAAAGTGCATCTTGCAAGATGAGCAATTAATGACTGGATCCTCTGATCTAAAGGCCGTTATCAGATTGGACGCAAACCACAAAATTCCATCCCTCAAAAAAAGAAGCTCCAGATGATATCCTTCCTGTCCTGCAAAGACTCCCCTGGTCACTGGAAATTATATTTTTCTTCTGGCTTTAATGACTGAAAGCATAATTTAGCTCATTTACAGTGAGCCCAGTGTGGCAAGGCATCCCTGCCCTTGACTGAAAGGAGAATGCAGATGAGTTCAGCACCAAGTCTTTACATGACACTCCTCTCTGCGGAATTAAGGTTCAACCCAAGTGGAGGGTGGGACCAGAGGGGGGATATCAGGAGTGAGTTGGACTTTAAATGTACATTTGTATTTGACAAATTTCTATTTCTTAGTTAACACACCTTTCTCTTTCTATTTTCATGTTGAAGTTGTATCACTATTTAAAAGAAATTAAATATGCATTTGGTTTAAATGAGCCGGCACCTTTTTTTAATGAATACGGAGAATTTGTTAATCACTACAAAATAATAAATTTGATATATAAGGAAAATTTCACTGTGATTTATAATGATGTGGGAAATTTTACATCCTGGGCTCCAGAAGATCAGCAATTTCAAATTAATACTGAAGCCATAACATGGAATCTCGGCAGTGAGGTAGGCTGTATTTGGTCAATGATGTCACCATTATCGCTGCCTCTTCCCTTATATAGCTGATGGCAGCTCAGCCAGGTCATCGCATAACATTTGGTGGTGGGCATTGTGACTGATTTACAACAAGGGACATTTTCGGGGCGTTTTTTCTTTCATTTCTATTAAGAACTTGTCAAATGTCTGGGTGTCTATTTCGAAGTTACATTTTTTTTTGTAAATGAGTAGGGGTACTATGTACCCCATGCTCATTCACATGGGGGGGGGGGCAGTATCTGGAGGCCCCCTAAATTTTAAATTGGGCTTCCAGATTCTGATAAACCTCCTACCTGCAGACTCCCACAACCACTAGGCAAGGGTTGAAGTGAAGAGGCCCTTGTCTTTATCAACATGGAGACAAGGTGCTTTGTCTGAGGGGTTTCCCGCTAGAAAGGCACTTTCCTTATGCCCCCCACCTTTTTCCTAGCCAGCCAAGCTAAATGCTCAGATTAAGGGTGTGGGATGAATTTTTTTGTGGGATCTCCCATGACATTTTAAAACCAGTACCAGACCAGTACCAGGGTTTGATATGTATAGAGGGAGGGCGGGGTACTACACTTTTTTCATTCTTTCTGTAGAAAAAAAACTGTGAAAATTGGCAGCAAATTATATTCAGTGCAACCCCATATTTTTTACCCACCCCCCCTCCTTTATTTACTAGACAAGACAATGGATATTTTTAGAAAAAAAGGGGGGAAAATTTGCACTACAGAATAAACAAAACCACAAAGAACATTTTTTTGTATGATGCTGCAATTCAAATATATACCAAAAAGTTATATGTTTATGTAAATAAGAAAAAGAAAAGAACTGCGCAATCCCTAATATCTCATATTAGGATTTAAACATCTCACCAAAATAAAGTGAAAAATAAAAATAAAAAGTGCACAATATTACATAAGAATACCATAAACACCAAGCCTATTGTATGACATATACCTGACCACATACGGTAATAAGTATATAACAATAACATTAATTTACATAACCATGTTATTAATTACATAAACAGTGAATCTCAGTGATAACAGTGCCCAAAATGAATACGAAAAAATGTGCAATTATATAAATCACATGAATGATTAATGTGTCCTCTTTGGATAGTTCTTATGAAAATGCAAAAAGGCAAAATTTGAGTGCAAATGCACTATAAACAGAAAACACCACGTGTCCAAAAATGGCTGCCAGGACTCTGAGTCGTGTGTCAACGTGGAACAAATTTGAAGTGCACCACTACCAAAGGAATAAAATTGGCTCCTTACCAGTTGCCCTAGTAAGGTGCGCTTTTTGAGAGATCAGGTCAGAATATGCATCAGACTTGAATCGTCCAAACCAAGATCCACTTTGAAGCAAGACTCAGATAAGTTTCAACGGGAAGACAAATGGTCCACCGCGCACAAGCTTATCTCCAGCCGCTCTCGATGCACTTTTTATTTTTATTTTTCACTTTATTTTGGTGAGATGTTTAAATCCTAATATGAGATATTAGGGATTGCGCAGTTCTTTTCTTTTTCTTAATGGATATTTTTAATTTGACAGATCTGTCCCTCATTGATTTTAATGGGGTTTGGGTTTGGCATCCAAAATCTTTTAGGCTGGGTTCACACTATTGCTGCATGCGGCTCACAGCAGGGTTTCAGTACGTCCCCATTCTCGGTTTCAGGTTCAATTTCAGCCTGGATTTTTGTGCTGAATTTGGACCTGAAATGGACCAAAAGAAGCACAGAACCCCTGTTCAAATTAGCATTAGAGCCATAGTGAAGATATGTGAACCATCTCCATGGAGGACCGGTCACAATCTCCTACCATGCAAATTGGATGCAGAGAAACCCGCATCCAATTCTCATAGGTATGAATTCAGCCTTAGGGATCACGGGACCCCTGCCTAACAGAACCCAGAGCAGTTCAGCTCATCACTACTTCTTATGAACCAAAGCAATGTCACTATTTCTTCTGTGGGCCTGTTTATTCAGTGATAAATTTGCATTATTTCAGAGAACAAAATAATACATGAATTGGGATAGTTTATTAAAACTGGAGAAAGCTAAATCTGGTGCAGCTGTACATGGTAGCCAATCAGCTTCTAACTTCAGCTTGTTCAATTAAAGGGGAGGTCCACCCTAAAAAATAAAAAAAAAATGCATAAACAGGCTCCAAAAAATAAATAAAAATAAATTAACATTCTTTCACTTAGCAGAAGTGGCTGTTGCTAGGCAGATCATCCTAATCTGCCTCTTCCTATTCCACGGTGATCTTCTGTCTTCTCCTCCTCACGTTGTCTTCTGGGGAATGGGGCGCGGTGTTTTGTGGAAACCGTGTGTGTCCCACAACACAGTGTGCCCCATTCACAAAGTGCTGCGCGACTCGCACATGAGCAGTAGGAAACAGGCAGTCAAGCTGCAAGGCTCCACTGCCTGTTTCCCTTACTTTGAATGGCGGCGTCAGGATCCGAGAGCTGAGGAACGGGTTGGCCTCTGGCGCCTGACATTGTGGGAACCCTAGAAAGGTAAGTGCTTATTAAAAGTCAGCAGCTATAGTGTTTGTAGCTGTTGACTTTTAATTTTTTTTATTTTTTCGCTGGCCCACCCCTTCAAGCTTTGACAAAAAAAGCACTCTTCAGTTTTAACCGCCTGCCGACCAATGCACGATGGCACAATGTACCGATGTACGTCGACACAATGGCATGGCTGAGCAAATGGGCGTACCTGTACGTCCCTCCGTTGAAGCCAGACAGCGGGAACGCACATTCCGGCGGTGGGTGCGCGCACCCATCTGCCAGTGGCCCGCGATCACAGTGAGGAGAGGCAGAACAGGGAAATTATTATGTAAACAAGGCATTTGCCTGTTCACCTAGTGACATGACAGAGCTTCTTTTCCCAGTCATCGGGAACAGTGATCTCTGTCATGTTCTACTGAGCCCATCCTCCCTACAGTTAGAACATACCTAGGGAACACACAGTTAACCCCTTAATCACCCCCTAGTGTTAACCCCTTCCCTGCCAGTGACGTTTATACAGTAATGCTGGCTATATTTAGCTCTGATCACCATATAAATGTCAATGATCTCCAAAATATTGTCAAAAATGTCCGATCTGTCCCCTGCAATGTTGCAGTCCCAATAAAAATCACAGATCACTGGCATTTGTAATAATAATAATAAAAAAAAAAAAAAATTATATATATATATATATATATATATATATATATATATATATATATATATATATATATATATATATATATATATCTATATATATATATATATATATATATATATATATCTATATATATATATACTGTATATATAAATATACATAATAATAAAAATGCCATAAATCTATGCCCTATTTTGTAGACACTATAACTTTTGCGCTTATTGCAGTTTTTTAAAAGAATATATATTGGTCTAAACTGAGGAAGAAATTTGTTTTTTATATATTTTTTGGGGATATTTATTATAGCAAAAGTAAAAAAAAATATTTTTTCCAAAATTGTCTGTCTTTTTGTTTATAACGTAAAAACAGAGGAGATAAAATACCACCAAATGAAAGCTCTATTTGTGGGGAAAAAAAGGACAAACTTTGTTTGGGTACAACATCGCATGACCGTGCATTCATGTTTTAATATAACTTATTCTTTTTGTTAAGATACTAAAATTACAGTTCTGGTACAAATGAAATGTAGGATTTTTTTTTTTTTTATTTGACAAATTAAATACAATTAAATACAATATTAAGAAATAGAAATTGAAAAAAACATCAGAAAATAATAGAAGGATAATAGGAGATGGAGGGTATGTAGTTTAGGGCTGGTAAGAGTTAACTAAGGTTCAAGAAGTGTTAAAAAGGAACACTTTTTTTATTGAAAAAAAGAAAAACACATCAAAATTAAACAAATTTAATACAAATAAACAATATTGCATTGTATATCTGAATTGCACTTCTCCATTTTTGACAACAGACACTGCAGCAGCTGTTGTATTACTAAGCAAGTCTGGGCTGGCATTGTAATTGCTGGTTAGAGCAGCAGAAAGCTACTTAAGTGAAGTTATTTTTTTTTCATGTATCATGCCAGATGGTTAATGCATACAGTGCACTCCTGTTTAGAGATCTAAAAAAAGTATGAATGATACTACTTTTATGTTTCCTATTCCAACATAGTGCACTTCACCACAATATATGTTACCAAGAATGTACTTTATGGCTTTTGAAATGTGGCCAGGCGGCAAAGAATTATGAGGGGATGCCATAATGCTGTATGTGGTGTTACAGAACAGTACCATTTTCACAGACAAACTTAGCGACAGCATACACAGGCAGCGCTGACAAGCTTACATAGTTAAGTTAAAAAAATAAAAATAATCTATGGTAGTTTTAGCAGCAAGACATGGTTTTTCATCAAGCTGTAATAGGCCCTGTTATTACTGGCAGATAGAAATTGGCCAGTAGTTCACTGAGGTTGTCCTTGTTCCTACTGATTAAAACTATTAGCTTTATGCTGGGCAAGGGCAGATTGGACCAGGAGGCAATTTTCCCCCAGGCCAGCCTGATAACTCCAGGTTGTTAGGTTGTTGCCCTCTCTGTGACTCTCTGCTACTCTGCTTGCTTGGCTTGCCCAGTGGCGTGGTGCTCACTCACCAGAGTAGGTTCAGACTCCACGGGTAGCGCTGTGTGTGGTGGCAGTGACAGCACAGTCTCTGCTCCTTGTCTTCCTGCAGTCTCTTTGCTCCCTGTCACAGTTCCTCTGGGGGAAATCAAGTGGTGCATTCTCAGAGACTCCTCCACATTATTATCCCAACAGAGACAGATTGCTCCATAATGATTGCCCCAACTGAGAGAGAAAATGATTGTTTTGATAAACATTTGCGCAAATATAATTGTGCCCTAAAAATCTGTAGCACCTTATTGTTATTCTATTGGTCATTTGCGTTCAGAAATATATATGAGAGGGCATGACCTGGCACGCGAGCAGGATGGTTGCTTAGAACAGGAGCTCCTCACACCAGTCACTAGTACAAGCATCAGCCAGCTTCCAGCTATCACTCCCCGAATCACCCAACCTGTGGATATCACCTGCAGCACCCGGGAGGTCATGCCACTAAAGAGGAAGGAGGATTGCCTCTCCCACAAACTGACAACCTACATGTAAAAGCTGACTGCAAGGCGAAGCCAAGATGGCGCTGCGGCTGGTCTGCTGCAAGAATCATCCACGGCTCTCCTCCCACGCAATCCATGCAGTCTGCACCCTCCGCTGTGAACCAAGAGGCCTCCCTGAGTACTGGAATGGAGCCTCCACCTTCTCCTCCAGGTACCCCAGTATCTAGCAGCCCTGCTAAGGTAAAAATGTGCCTGGATATCACTGCAGCCAGCTATGAGGTAAGCCATATCACCTCATTAACTCCTACATTGCCAGTGCAAAATTCTATGCCTGACTCCATAGCTGCCTTCCCTACTATGGGACAACTAGTGATGGACACTACATTAAAGGATATGCTAATGTCCTTAAGAAGCTCACTACAAGCTGATATGCTTTTTCTCATGCTTTCTCATGCTTTTTCTCATGCAAAGATTTGGCCACAGCATAGAGGTACTGGAGACTAGGGATGAGCCGAACACCCCCCTGTTCGGTTCGCACCAAAACCTGCGAACAGACCTAAACTTCGTGTGAACTTTAGAGCCCTATTAAAGTATATGGGACTCGAACGTTCCCAATCTAAAGTGCTCATTTTAAAGGGTAATATGCAGGTTACTGTCCTAAAAAGTGTTTGGGGACCCGGGTCCTGCCCCAGGGAACATGGATCAATGCAAAAAAAAGTTTTAAAAACGGCCGTTTTTTCAGGAGCAGTGATTTTAATAATGATTAAAGTGAAACAATAAAAGTGTAATATTCCTTTAAATTTCGTAGCTGGGGGCTATCTATAGTATGCCTGTGAAGGGGCGCATGTTTCTGGTGCTTAGAACTGTCCCTGCACAAAGTGTCATTTGTGCAGGAAAAAAAGTCTTTTAAAATCACTTGCGGCTATTGTTGGGTCCCGTAATACAGAGAACACTCAATGAGTGTTCTCTGCATTAGCCGACAATTCATTCATTCATTGATAAAAAAAAAAAAAAAAAAGCGTGGGGGTTCCCCTAAATTCAATTACCAGGCCCTTCAGGTCTGACATGGATATTAAGGGGAACCCCGTGTCAAATTAAAAAAAAAATTACGTGGGGGTCCCCTAAATATCCATAACCAGACCCTTCAGGACTGATATGGGTATTAAGGGGAACCCCGCATCAAATTAAAAAAAAATTGACGTGGGAGTCCCCCTAAAAATCCATATCAGACCCTTTATCCGAGCACGCAAACTGGCAGGCCACAGGAAAAGAGGGGGGACGAGAGAGCGCCCCCCTCCCTCCTTAACTATACCAGGCCACATACCCTCAACATTGGGAGGATGCTTTGGGGGTCTGTGACCCCTCAAAGCACCTTGTCCCCATGTTGATGAGGACAAGGGCCTCATCCTCACAACCCTGGCCGTTGGTTGTGAGGGTCTGCGGGCGGGGGGCTTGTCAGAATCTGGAAGCCCCCTTTAACAAGGGTACCCCCAGATCCCGCCCCCCCTGTTTGAAATGGTAAGGGGGTACAAAAGTACCCCTACCATTTCACAAAGAAAGTGTCAAAATGGTTAAATAAGACAAACACACTTTTGAAAAATTCCTTTATTAAAAATAAAAAAAATAAAAAAAAGATTCCAGCGGTGCTAATCCACTCTTGCTATCCAGCGACGGGTCTCCGGGGTCCAGCGATGGATGATCATATCCAGCGACGGGGGATCTCTCAGTCCAGCGCTGTCCATACATCCTTCTTCTGTCTCCACTCCGGAGACACTGCATAGATCCCAGCGCTGACGTTTCTTATATTAGGAGGGCGGGGCCACCCGTCACCTGACCCCGCCCCTCTGATGCTGGAGAGGGAAGCCAGGGGTTCCCCAGTGACGTGTGGGTGACCCCGCCCCCTCTGATGTAACGCAGGTTTTCGACTCGAACTCGAAGCTCATCCCTACTGGAGACTAGGGTCACCCATATTGCTGCTAACATAGGGGACATTACTAACACTGTGAACAACATCATTGACACTCAAGAAGACCAAGCTAAATGGTTAAAAGATAAAATTGCGGATAACGAGGATTGGTCCAGACACAATAACATTAAAATAAATGGCATACCGGAATCGATGCAAAACTCTGACCTATCCTCACACGCATTTGGTCTAATCAAAACCATACTACCTGAAACAAAAAAATTTAGCTTTATCATTGACTCCATCCACAGGCTGCCAAAACCTACATTTCTCTCTGCCACAGTCCTCCAAATACACTTCTTTCGTGTCAAAGAGCAATTCATGCAAAAAATTAGAGCACTAGACACCCTACCTGCTCCATATGGCCAACTGCAAATATTTGCGTACTTATCCCAGCATACCCTGAGTCGCGGCATACAGCTCAACAACATCACCAAGATGCTGCGTAACAACCAGATCCAGTACCAGAGGATAGCACCAGCCAAAATCTCCATCACCTAAATTCAAAATGGAATGAGCCTCCTGCAGGAACGGAGCATTATTCCTGATACATCTGATACAACCCCCATGGATCAGAGTACCATCAGGAACCTTCAAGTTAATCCGTTACCACAAAGCAGGGCCGGATTGGCCTACCGGGATACCAGAAATTTCCCAGTAGACCGCCTGCCCTGGGTCCGCTTTGAGCGGCGACTGCAGCGCTCTCCTCCCTCTCCTCCACCGCTCGTATGTCACAGAGCTGGGTCTCTGTGCAAGGTCCCACCCCCCTAGAACAGCTCATGTGATAGTGGATTGAATCCGTGTTCCGCCTATCACACAAGCCGGTCTAGGGGGCGGGACCTTGTACACAGACCCAGCTCCATGACATATGAGCACCAGAGGACAGAGGGAGGAGACTGCTATGTTATCCAGAAAATGGTGAGGCTGACAGTGGGCACATAGGCTTCAATTGGTTGACACAGGGGCTGCAATTGGTGGACACAGAGGCTGCAATTGGTGGACACAGAGGCTGTAATTGGTGGACACAGAGGCTGCAATTGGTGGGCACAGATGCTGCAATTGGTGGACACAGAGGCTGCAATTGGTAGACGCAGAGGCTGCAATTAGTGGGTAGATAGGCTGCAATTGGTGGACACAAAGGCTGCAATTGGTGAGCACAGAGGCTCCAAATGGTGGACACAGAGGCTGCAATTGGTGGACACAGAGGCTGCAATTAGTGGGCAGATAGGCTGCAATTGATGGATACAGAGGCTGCAATTGGTGGACACAGAGGCTGCAATTGGTGGGCAAAAATGCTGCAATTGATGAGCAGAGGGCACAGCGATGCTGCCATTTGTGGGCACAGGGAGGCTGCATTCATGGGCATAGAGAAGCTACATTGGTGGGCACAGTGAGGCTGCATTGGTGGGCACAGTGAGGGCGCATTGGTGGGCACAGAGTGGTTGCACTGGTAGGCACAGTGAGAATGGATTGATGGGCACCATGAAGCTACAATGATAGGCACAGTGAGGCTGCAATGATTTGTACAGGGAGGCTGCATTGGTGGGCACAGGGAGACTGCATTGGTGGGCACAGGGAGGCTGCATTGGTGGGCAATGTGAGACTGCATCCATGGGCACAGTGAGACTGCAATGATGGGCACAGTGAGGCTGCATTAGTGGGCATGGTGCGGCTGCATTGATGGGAACGGTGAGGCTGCAGTGGTGGGCACGGTGAGGCAGCATTGGTGGGCACGGTGATGCTGCATTGGTGGACACAGTGAGGGCGCATTGGTGGGCACAGTGAGGCTGGATTGATGGGCACGATGAAGCTACAATGATGGGCAAAGTAAGGCTGCAATTCTTGGTACAGGGAGGCTGCATTGGTTGGCACAGTGAGGCTGCATTGGTTTGCACTGCGAGGCTGTTTTTGTGGGCACAGAGAGGCTGCAATGATGGGCAGAGTGGTTGCATTGGTAGGCACAGTGAGGCTGGATTGATGGGCACCATGAAGCTACAATGATGGGCACAGTGAGGCCACAATGATTGGTACAGGGAGGCTGCATTGGTGGGCACAGGAAGACTGCATTGGTGGGCACAGAGAGGCTGCATTAGTGGGCAATGTGAGACTGCTTCCATGGGCACAGTGAGACTGCAATGATGGGCACAGTGAGGCTGCATTGGTGGGCATGGTGAGGCTGCATTGATGGGAACGGTGAGGCTACAGTGGTGGGTACGGTGAGGCTGCAGTGGTGGGCACACAGACTGCAATTGGTGGGCACACATAGGCTGTAGTTGGTGGGTACACAGAGGCTGCAGTGGTGGGCAAACATAGGCTGCAATTGGTGGGCACAGAGAGGCTGCATTGGTGGGTGCAGTGAGCCTGCATTGATGACCATGTGAGGCTGCATTGGTGGGCACGGTGAGGCTGCATTTGTGGACACAAAAAGCTGCAATTGATGGGCACAGAGAGGCTTAAATTGGTGGGCACAAAGAGGCTGAAGTGGTGGGTACACATAGGCTGCATTTGGTGGGCACAGGGAGGCTGAACTGGGTGGGCACAGAGGCTAAAATTGGTAGGCACAGTGAGAATGTATTCATGGGCACATATAAACTACATTGGTGGGCACAGTGAAGCTGCATTGGTGGGCACAGTGATGCTGCATTGGTGGGCACAGTGAGGCTGCAGTGATGAGCACAGGGAGGCTGCATTGGTGGGCATGATGAGGCTGCATTGATGGGCACAGAGAGGCTGCAAAGATGGACATAGAGAGGCTGCATTGATGAGGACAGAGAGAGGCTGCATTGACGGGCACAGAGAGGCTGGATTGATGGGCACCATGAAGCTACAATGATTGGCACCCGGAGGATGCATTGATGGGCACAGGGAGGCTGCATTGATGGACATAGGGAGGCTGCATTGGTGGACATAGGGAGGCTGCATTGGTGGGTACAGGGAGGCTGAAATTGGTGGGAACAGATGCTGCAATTGGTGGACACAGAGGCTGCAATTAGTGGACACAGAGGCTGCAATTGGTGGGCACAGAGGCTGCAATTCGTGGATACAGAGGCTGCAATTGGTGGACACAGAGGCTGCAATTGGTGGGCAAAAAGGCTGCAATTGATGGGCAGAGAGGCTGTAATTGATGGGCACAGAGAGGCTGCCATTCGTATGCACAGAGAGGCTGAATTCATGGGCACAGAGCAGCTACATTGGTGGGCACATTGAGGGCGCATTGGTGGGCACAGTGAGGCTTGAATGATGGGGACCTTGAAGCTACAATGATGGGAAAAGTTAGGCTGCATTGATGGGTATGTATTCATGGGCACAGAGAAACTACATTGGTGGGCACAGTGAAGCTGCATTGGTGGGCACAGTGATGCTGCATTGTTGGGCACAGTGATGATGCAGTGATGAGCACAGGGAGGCTGCATTGGTGGGCATGGTGAGGCTGCATTGATGGGCACAGAGAGGCTGCAATTATGGACATAGAGAGGCTGCATTAATGGGCACAGAGAGGCTGAGTTGATGGGCACCATGAAGCTATAATGATTGGCACCGGGAGGCTGCATTGATGGGCACAGGTAGGCTGCAATTGGTGGACACAGTGGCTGCAATTGGTGGGCAAAAAGGCTGCAATTGATGGGCAGAGAACCTGCAATTGATGGACACAGAGAGGCTGCCATTTGTGGGCACAGAGAGGCTGCATTCATGGGCACAGAGAAGCTACAAGGTTGAATTTGTGGGCACATTGAGGGTGCATTGGTGGGCACAGTGAGGCTGGAATGATAGGCACCATGAAGCTACAATGATGGGCAAAGTAAGGCTGCATTGATGGGCACAGAGAGGCTGCAATGATGGGCACAGAGAGGCTGCATTGATGGGCACAGAGAGGCTGCATGATGGGCACAGAGAGGCTGGATTGATGGATACCATGAAGCTACAGTGATTGGCACAGGGAGGCTGCATTTGTGGGCACAAAAGCTGCAATTGATGGGCACAGAGAGGCTGCAATTGGTGGGCACAGAGGCTGAAATTGGTAGGCACAGTGAGAATGTATTGATGGGCACAGAGAAACTACATTTGTGGGCACAGTGAAGCTGCATTGGTGGGCACCGTGATGCTGCATTGGTGGGCATAGTGAGGCTGCAGTGATGAGCACAGGGAGGCTGCATTGGTGGGCATAGTGAGGCTACATTGATGGGAACAGAGAGGCTGCAATGATGGACATAGAGAGGCTGTATTGATGAGGACAGCGAGGCTGTATTGCTGGGCACAGAGAGGCTGGATTGATGGGCACTATGAAGCTACAATGATTAGCACCTGGAGGCTACATTGATGGGCACAGGTAGGCTGCATTGATGGACACAGGGATGCTGCATTGGTGGACACAGGGAGGCTGCATTGGTGGGTACAGGGAGGCTGCAATTGGTGGACACAGCAAGGCTGCATTGGTGGGCACATTGAGGGTGCATTGGTGGGCACAGTGAGGCTGAAATGATGGGTACCATAAAGCTACAATGATGGGTAAAGTAAGGCTGCATTGATGGGCACAGATAGGCTGCAATGATGGGCACAAAGAGGCTGCATTGATGGGCACAGAAAGGCTGCATTGATGGGCACAGAGAGGCTGGATTGATGGGCACCATGAAGCTACAATGATTGGCACAGGGAGGCTGCATTTGTGGGCACAAAAGCTCCAATTGATGAGCACAGAGAGACTTCAATTGGTGGGCACAAAGAGGCTGAAGTGGTGGGTACACATAGGCTGCAATTGGTGGACAATGAGAGGCTGAAATTGGTGGGCACAGAGGCTGAAATTGATAGGCACAGTGAGTATGTATTCATGGGCACAGACAAACTACATTGGTAGGCACAGTGAAGCTGAATTGGTGGGCATGGTGACCATGAAGCTACAATGATGGGCAAAGTAAGGCTGCAATGATTGGTACAGATAGGCTGCATTGGTGGGCACTGTGAGGCTGCTTTGGTAGGCATAGAGAGGCTGCAATGATGGGCACAGAGTGGTTGCATTGGTAGGCACAGTGAGGCTGGATTGATGAGCACCATGAAGCTACAATGATGGGCACAGTGAGGCTGCAATTATTGGTACAGGGAGGCTGCATTGGTGGGCGCAGGAAGACTGCATTGGTGGGCGCAGGGAGGCTGCATTGGTGGGCAATGTGAGACTGCATCCATGGGCACAGTGAGACTGAAATGATGGGCACAGTGAAGCTGCATTGGTGGGCATGGTGAGGCTGCATTGGTGGGGACGGTGAGGCTACAGTGGTGGGTACGGTAAGGCTGCAGTGGTGGGCACAAAGGCTGCAGTTGGTGGGCACACAGATGCTGCAGTGGTGGGCAAACTTAGGCTGCAATTGCTGGGCACAGAGAGGCTGCTTTGGTGGCACAGTGAGCCTGCATTGATGACCATGGGGAGGCTGTATTGATGGGCATGGTGAGGCTGCATTTGTGGGCACAAAAGCTGCAATTGTTGGGCACAGAGAGGCTTCAATTGGTGGGCACAAAGAGGCTGAAGGGGTGAGTACACATAGGCTGCAATTGGTGGGCACAGGGAGGCTGGATTGATGGGCAACATGAAGCTACAATGATTGGCACCGGGAGGCTGCATTGATGGGCACAGGGAGACTGCATTGATGGACACAGGGAGGCTGCATTGATGGACACAAGGATGCTGCATTGGTGGGTACAGGGAGGCTGCAATTGGTGGACACAGGGGCTGCAATTGGTGGACACAGAGGCTGCAATTGGTGGACACAAAGGCTGCATTTGGTGGGCACAGAGGCTGCAATTGGTGGACACAGAGTCTGCAATTAGTGGGCAGATAGGCTGCAATTGGTGGATACAGGGGCTGCAATTCGTGGACACAGAGGCTGCAATTGGTGGGCAAAAGGGCTGCAATTGATGGGAAGAAAGGCTGCAATTGATGGGCACAGAGAGGCTGCCATTCGTGGGCGCAGGGAAGCTGCATTCATGGGCACAGATAAGCTACATTGGTGGGCACAGCAAGGCTGCATTGGTGGTCACATTGAGGGCGCATTGGTGAGCACAGTGAGACTGGAATAATGGGCACCATGAAGCTACAATGATGGGCGAAGTAAGGCTGCATTGATGGGCACAGAGAGGCTGCATTGATGGGCACAGAGAAGCTGCATTAATGGACACAGAGAGGTTGGATTGATGGGCACCATGAAGTTACAATGATTGGCACAAGGAGGCTGCATTTGTGGGCAAAAAAGCTGCAATTGATGGGCAAAGAGAGGCTTCAATTGGTGGGCACAAAGAGGCTGAAGTGGTGGGTACACATAGGCTGCAATTGGTGGACACAGAGAGGCTGAAATTGGTGGGCACAGAGGCTGAAATTGGTAGGAACAGTGAGTATGTATTCATGGACACAGTGAAGCTACATTGGTGGGCACAGTGATGCTGCATTGTTGGCACAGTGAGGCTGCAGTGATGAGCACAGGTAGGCTGCATTGGTGGGCATGGTGAGGCTGCATTGATGGGCACAGAGAGGCTACAATGATGGACATAGAGAGGCTGCATTGATGGGCACAGGGAGGCTGCATTGATGGGCACAGAGAGGCTGCATTGATGGGCACAGAGAGGCTGCATTGATGGGCACCATGAAGCTACAATGATTGGCACAGGGAGGCTGCATTGATGGACACAGGGAGGCTGCATTGATGGACACAGGGAGGCTGCATTGATGGACACAGGGAGGCTGCATTGGTGGGTACAGGGAGGCTGCAATTGGTGGGCACAGAAGCTGCAATTGGTGGGCACAGAAGCTGCAATTGGTGGACACAGGCGGCAATTAGTGGGCAGATAGGCTGCAATTGGTGGATACAGAGGATGCAATTGGTGGACACAGAGGCTGCAATTGGTGGGCAAAAAGGCTGCAATTGATGGGTAGAGTGGTTGCAATTGATGGGCACAGAGAGGCTGCCATTCGTGTACACAGAGAGGCTACATTCATGGGAACAGAGAAGCTATATTGGTGGGCACAGAGAGGCTGCATTTGTGGGCACAGTGAGGGCGCATTGGTGGGCACAGTGAGGCTGAATTGATGGGCACCATGAAGCTACAATGATGGGCAAAGTTAGGCTGCAATATTTGGTACAGGGGAGCTGCATTGGTGGGCACAGGGAGGCTGCACTCGTGGGCACTGTGAGGCTGCAGTGGTGGACACAGAGAGGCTGCAATGATGGGCACAGAGTGGTTGCATTGGTAGACACAGTGAGGCTGGATTGATGGGCAAAATAAAGCTACAATGATTGGCACAGTGAGGCTGCAATGATTGGTACATGGAGGCTGCATTGGTGGCCACAGGAAGACTACATTGGTGGGCACAGGGAGACTGCATCCATGGGCAATGTGAGACTACATGCATGGTCACAGCAAGACTGCCATGATGGTCACAGTGAGCCTGCATTGGTGGGCATGGTGAGGCTGCATTGATGGGCACGGTGAGGCTGCAGTGGTGGGCACGGTGAGGCTGCAGTGGTGGGCACACAGGCTGCAATTGGTGGGCACACATAGGCTGCAGTGGTTGGCACAGTGAGCCTGAATTGATGAGCATAGTGAGGCTGCATTGATGGGCACGGTGAGGCTGCAGTTGTGGGTACAAAGCCTGCAATTGATGGGTACAGAGAGGCTTCAATTGGTGGGCACAAGGAGGCTGAAGAGGTGGGTACACATAGGCTGCAATTGGTGGGCACAGATAGGCTTAAATTGGTGGGCACAGTGAGGCTGAAATTGGTAAGCACAGTGATTATTTATTCATGGGCACAGAAAAACGACATTGGTGGGCACAGTGAAGCTGCATTGGTGGGTACAGTGATGCTCCATTGATGGGCACAGAGAGGCTGCATTGATGGGCACAGAGATGCTGCATTGATGGGCACAGAGAGTCTGGATTGATGGGCACCATGAAGCTACGATTGGCACAGGGAGGCTGCATTGATGGACACAAGGAGGCTGCATTGTTGGGCACAGTGAGGCTGCATTAATGGGCACAGTGAAGCTGCAATGAAGGGCACAGTGAGGCTGCATTGATGGGCACACAGGGGCTGCATTGATGGGCACACAGAGGCTGCAGTGGTGGGCAAACATAGGCTGCAATTGGTGGGTACAGAGAGGCTGCATTGGTGGGCACAGTGAGCCTGCATTGATGAGCATGGTGAGGCTGAATTGATGGGCACAGTGAGGCTGCATTTGTGGGCATACAGGCTGCAATTGATTGTCACAGATAGGCTTAAATTGGTGGGCACAAAGAGGCTGCAGTGGTGGGTACACGTAGGCTGAAATTGGTGGGCACAGAGGCTGAAATTGGTAGGCACAGTGAGTATGTATTCCTGGGCACAGAGAAACTACATTGGTGGGCACAGTTAAGCTGCATTGGTGGGAACAGTGATGCTGCATTGGTGGGCACAGTGAGGCTGTAGTGATGAGCACACAGAGGCTGCATTGGTGGGCACGGTGAGGCTGCATTGATGGGCACAGAGAGGCTGCAATGATGGGCACAGAGAGACTGCATTGATGGGCACAGATAGGCTGCATTGATGGGCACAGAGAGGCTGGATTGATAGGCACCATAAAGCTACAATGATTGGCACAGGAAGGCTGCATTGATGGGCACAGGGAGGCTGCATTGATGGACGCAGCGAGAATGAATTGGTGGGTACAGGGAGGCTGCATTAGTGCACACAGTGAGGCTGCATTAATGGGCACGGTGAGGTTGCAATGAAGGGCACGGTGAGGCTGCATCGTTGGGCACACTGAGGCTGCAGTGGTGGGCACAGAGAAGCTGCAATGATGGGCACAGAGTGGTTGCATTGGTAGTCACAGTGAGGCTGGATTGATTGGCAACATGAAGCTACAATGATGGGCACAGTGAGGCTGAAGTGAATTGTACAGGGAGGCTGAATTGGTGGGCACAGGGAGACTGAATTTGTGGGCACAGGGAGGCGGCAGTGGTGGGCAGTGTGAGACTGTATCCATGGGCACAGTGAGACTGCAATGATGGGCACAGTGAGGCTGCATTGATGGGCACAGGGAAGCTGCATTGATGGACACAGGGAGGCTGCATTGGTGGGTATAGGGAGGCTGCATTGGTGGGCACAGTGAGGCTGCATTAATGGGCACTGTGAATCTGCAATGAAGGGCACCGTGAGGCTGCATTGATGGGCACACATAGGCTGCATTGATGGGCACACAGAGGCTGCAGTAGTGGGCACGCATAGGCAGCAATTGGTGGGCACAGAGAGGCTGCAGTCATGGGCACAGAGAAACTACATTGGTGGGCACAGCAAAGCTGCAGTCATGGGCACAGTGATGCTGCATTGGTGGGCACAGTGAGGCTGCATTGATGGGCACAGTGAGGCTGCATTGATGGGCACAGTGAGGCTGCATTGGTAGGCACAGTGAGGCTGCAATGATGGGCACAGAGAGGCTGGATTGATGAGCACTATGAAGCTACAATGATTGGCAGTGAGGCTGCAATGATTGGCACAGTAAAGCTGCATTTATGGGCACAGGGAGGCTGCATTGGTGGGCACAGTGAGACTGAAATCATGGGCATAGTAAGGTGAGGCTTCAATGATGGCAACAGTTCAGCTGCATTGGTGGGCACGGTGAGGCTGCGTTGATGGGCACAGTGAGGCACACATAGGCTGCAATTGGTGGGCACAGTGGGGATTCATTGGTGGCACACTGAGGTGGCATTGATGGGCAGTGCACAGAGAGGCTCCATTGGTGGGCACAGTGAGGCTGCAGTGGTGGGCACACAGGCTGCAATTGGTGGGCACACATAGGCTGCAGTTGGTGGGCACAGGGAGGCTGCATTGAAGGGCACAGTGAGCCTTCATTGATAAGCATGGCGAGGCTGCACTGATGGGCATGGTGAGGCTGCAGTTGTGGGCACACAGGCTGCAATTGATAGGCACACCAATGCTTTAATTGGTGGGCACACAGAAGCTGCAGTGATGAGTACACATAGGCTGCAATTGGTGGGCACAGAGAGGCTGCAATTGGTGGACACAGTGAGGCTGCAATCATGGGCAAAGAGAATCTACATTGGTGGGCATAGTGAAGCTGCATAGGTGGGCACAGCGAGGCTGCATTGATGGGCACAGTGAGGCTGCATTGATGGACACAGTGTGGCTGCATTGGTGGGCATAGTGAGGCTGAAATGATGAGCATAGAGAGGCTGCAATGATGGGCATAGTGAGGCTGCATTGGTGGGAAGAGTTAGGCTGGATTGATGGGCACCATTAAGCTACAATGATTGGCACAGTAAGGCTGCATTGATGGGTACAGGGAGGCTGCATTGATGGGCACAGGGAGGCTGATTTTATGGATACAGGGAGGCTGCATTGGTGGGCACAAGGAGGCTAAATTGGTGGGCACAGGGAGGCTGCATTCATAAGTATGGTGTGGCTGTAATGATGGGCATGGTGAGGCTGCATTGATGGGAACACAGAGGCTGCATTGATGGGCACACATATGCTGTAATTGGTGGGCACAGAGAGGGTGAAATTGGCAGGCACATAGGCAGCAATTGGTAGGCAGAGTAAGGCTGCATTCATGATCACAGAAAAATTACTTTGGTGGGCACAGCAATGCTGCATTTGTGGGCACAGTGATGCTGCATTGGTGAGCACAGTGAAGCTGCATTGGTGGGCACAGTTAGTCTGCATTGATGGGCACAGTTAGGCTGCAATGGTGGACACTGGGAGGCTGCAATGATGGGCACAGATGGGCTGCAGTGAGGCCGGATTTATGAGCACTATGAAGCTACAATTATTGGCACAGTGAGGCTGCATTGGTGGGAACAGGGGGGCTCCATTGGTGGGCACAGTGAGACTGCATTCATGGGCACAGTGAGGTGAGGCTGCAATGATGGGAACAGTTCAGCTGCATTGGTGGGCACGGTGAGGCTGCATTGGTGGGCACAGTGAGGTTGCAGTGATGAGCACAGAGAGGCTGCATTGTTGGGCATGGTGAGGCTGCAATGGTGGGGACACAAAGGCTGCAGTGGTAGACACATAGAGGCTGCAATTGGTGGGCACAGAGAGGCTGAAATGGGTGGGCACAGAGGCTGCAATTGGTAGGCAAAGTGAGGCTGTATTCATAAGCACAGAGAAACTACATTGGTGGGCACAGTGAGGATGCATTGGTTTGACACAGCAAGGCTCCATTGGTGGGCACGGTGAGGCTGTATTCATGGGCACAGATAGGCTGCATTAGTGGGCACAGTGAGGCTGCATTGGTGGTCACAGAGAGGCTGCAATTATAGGCACAGAGAGGTTGCATTGGTGGGCACAGTGAGGCTGGATTAATGGGCACAATGAAGCTACAATGTTTGGTGCAGTGAGGCTGAAATGATTGGCACAGGGAGACTGCATTGGTGGGCACAGGGGGGATTCATTGATGGGCACAGGGAGGCTACATTGGTGAGCACTGTTAGACTGCATTCATGGACATAGCGAGGCTGCAATGATGGGCACAGTGAGGCTGCATTGATGGGCCCAGTGAGGCTGCATTAGTGGATACAGGGAGGCGGCATTGATGGGCACAGGGAGGCTACATTGGTGGGCACAGGGAGGCTGCATTCATGGGCATGGTGAGGCTGAAATTGGAAACACATAGGCTGCAATTGGTAGGAACAGTAAGGCTGCATTCATGGGCACAGAGAAACTACATTGGTAGGCACAGCAAAGCTGCATTTGTGGGCACAGTGACTCTGCATTGGTGTGCACAGTGAGGCTGCATTGGTGGGCACAGTGAAGCTGAATTGATGGGCACAGTGATGGTGAATTGGTGGACACAGTGAAGCTGCAATGATGGGCACAGAGAGGATGCATTGGTGGCCATGGTGAGGCTGAAATTATGAGCACAGAGAGAGTGCATTGATGGACATGGTGAGGCTGTAGTGGTGGGCACGCAGAGGGTACAGTGGTAGGCACACAGAGGCTGCAATTGGTGGGCACAGAGAGGCTGAAATGGGTAGGCACAGAGGCTGCAATTGGTAGGCAAAGTGAGACTGCATTCATGGGCACAGAGAAACTACATTGGTGGGTATAGTGAGGCTGCATTGGTTTGGCACAGTGAGGCTGCATTGGTTTGACACAGCAAGGCTCCATTGGTGGGCACAGTGAATCTGTATTCATGGGAACAGAGAGGCTGCATTAGTAGGCACAGTGAGGCTGCATTGGTGGTCACAGAGAGGCTGCAAATATAGGCACAGAGAGGCTGTATTGATGGGCACAATGAGGCTGGATTAATGGGCACCATGAAGTTACAATGATGGTTGCAATGAGGCTGCAATGATTGGCACAGGGAGGCTGCATTGTTGGGCACAGGAGGGATTCATTGGTGGGCACAGGGATGCTACATTGATGGGCACTGTTAGATTGCATTCATGGGCATAGTGAGGCTGCAATGATGGGCACAGTGAGGCTGCATTGATGGGCACAGTGATGCTGCATTGCTGGACACAGTGAGGCTGCAATGATGGGCACAGAGAGGCTTCTTTGTTGGCACAGTAAGGCTGCATTGATGGGCACATGGAGGCTGCATTGGTGGGAACAGGGAGGCTGCATTAGTGGTCACAGTGGTGCTGCAACAATCAGCACAGAGAGGCTGCATTGGTGGGCATGGTGAGGTTGCATTGATGAGCATGGTGAGGCTGCAGTGGTGGGCACACAGAGGCTGCAATGGTGGGCACACATAGGCTGCAATTGGGCACATAGAGGCTGAAATGGGTGGGCACAGATGCTGCAATTGGTAGGCAAATTGAGGCTGCATTCATGGGCATAGGGAGACTGCATTGGGGGGCACAGGGGGGATTCATTGGTGACACAGGGAGGCTTCATTGATGGGCACAGTTAGACTGCATTCATGGGCATAGTGAGGCTGCATTGTTGGGCACAGTGAGGCTGCAATGGTGGGAACAGAGATGCTGCATTGGTGGGCATAGTGAGGCTGGATTGATGAGCACTATGAAGCTACAATTATTGACACAGTGAGGCTGCATTGATGGGCACAGGGAGTTTGCATTGGTGGGAACAGGGAGGCTGAATTCATGGGCACAGTGAGGTGAGGCTGCAATGATGGGAACAGTTCAGCTGCATTGGTGGGCATGGTGAGGCTGCATTGATGGGCATGGTGAGGCTGCAGTGGTGGGCACACAGAGGCTGCAGTGGGGGGCACACAGAGGCTGCAATTGGTGGGCACAGAGAGGCTGGAATGGGTGGGCACAGAGGCTGCAATTGGTAGGCAAAATGGGGCTGCATTCATGGACACAGAGAAACTGCGTTGGTGGGCACAGCAAGGCTGCATTGGTTTGGCACAATGAGGCTGCATTGGTTTGACACACCAAGGCTCCATTGGTGGGCACAGTGAGGCTGTATCCATGGGCACAGAGAGGCTGCATTAGTGGGCACAGTGAGGCTAAATTGGTGGTCACAGAGAGGATGCAATTATAGGCACAGCGAGGCTGTATTGGTGGGCACAGTTAGGCTGGATTAATGGGCACCATGAAGTTACAATGATGGGCGCAGTGAGGCTGCAATGATTGGGAAAAGGAGGCTGCATTGGTGGGCACATGGGGAATTCATTGGTGGGCACAGTTAGATTTCATTCATGGGCATAGTGAGGCAGCAATGATGGGCACAGTGAGACTGCATTGATGGGCACAGTGAGGCTGCATGGCTGGACACAGTGAGGCTGCAATGATGGGCACATAGAGGCTGCATTGTTGGCCACTGTGAGACTGGATTGATGAGCACTATGAAGCTACAATTATTTGCACAGTGAGGCTGCATTGATGGGCGCAGGGAGGCTGCATTAGTGGGAACAGGGAGGCTGCATTGGTGGTCACAGTGAGACTGCATT
Organism: Lithobates pipiens; assembly: GCF_037356315.1. Classification (NCBI taxonomy): domain Eukaryota; kingdom Metazoa; phylum Chordata; class Amphibia; order Anura; family Ranidae; genus Lithobates; species Lithobates pipiens. The sequence continues at coordinate 521,820,103 of NW_027507718.1, forward strand.
CATGGGCATAGTGAGGTGAGGCTGCAATGATAGGAACAGTTCAGATGAATTGGTGGGCAAGGAAAGGCTGCATTGATGGGCACAGTGAGGCTGCAGTCATGGGCACACATAGGCTGCAAATGGTGGGCACAGTGAGGCTGCATTGGTGGGCACGGTGAGGCTGTATTGATGGGCATAGTGAGGTTTCATTGGTGGGCACAGTGAGGCTGCAACGATGAGCACAGAGAGGCTGCATTGGTGGGCATGGTGAGGCTGCAGTGGTAGGCACACAGAGGCTGCAATTGGTGGGCACAGAGAGGCTGAAATGGGTGGGCACATAGGCTGCAATTAGTAGGCAAAGTGAGGTTGCATTCATGGGCACAAAGAAACTACATTGGTGGGCACAGCTAGGTTGCATTGGTTTGACACAGTGAGGCTGCATTGGTTTGACACAGCAAGGGTCCATTGGTGGGCACAGTGAGGCTGTATTCACGGGCACAGAGAGGCTGCATTAGTGGGCACAGTGAGGCTGAATTGGTGGACACAGATAGGCTGCTAATATAAGCACAGTCAGGCTGTATTGGTGGGCACAGTGAGGCTGGATTAATGGGCACCATGAAGTTACAATGATGGGCACAATGAGGCTGCAATGATTGGCACAGGGAGGCTGAATTGGTGGGCACAGGGGGGATTCATTGGTGGGCACAGGGATGCTACATTGGTGGGCACTGTTAGACTGCATTCATGGGCATAGTGAGGCTGCAATGATGGGCACAGTGATGCTGCATTGATTGGCACAGCAAGGCTGCATTGGTGGGCACAGTGAGGCTGCAATGGTGGGCACAGAGAGGCTGCATTGGTGGGCACAGTGAGGCTGGATTGATGATCAATTAAGGGCACAGGGAGGTTGCATTGGTGGGAACAGGGAAGCTACATTCATGGGCACAGTGAGGTGAGGCTGCAATGATGGGAACAGTTCACGTGCATTGGTGGGCATGGTGAGGCTGCATTGATGGGCACAGTGAGGCTGCAGTCATGGGCACACATATGCTTCAAATGGTGGGCAGAGTGAGGCTGCATTGGTGAGCACGGCGAGACTGCATTGATGGGCATGGTGATCCTGAAGTGGTGGGCACACAGAGGCTGCAGTGGTGGGCACACAGATGCTGCACTTGGTAGGCACAGAGAGGCTGAAATGGGTGGGTACAGAGGCTGCAATTGGTAGGCAAAGTAAGGCTGCATTCATGGGCACAGAGAAACTACATTGGTGGGCACAGCGAAGCTGCAGTGGTGGGCACAGTGAGGCTGCATTGGTTTGACACAGCTAGGCTGCATTGGTGGGCACAGTGAGGCTGTATCCATGGGCACAGTGAGGCTGCATTAGTGGGCACAGTGAGGCTGAATTGGTGATCACAGAGAGGCTGCAATTATAGGCACAGAGAGGCTGCATTGATGGGCACAGGGAGGCTTCATTGATGGACACAGGGAGGCTGCATTGTTGGGCACAGTGAGGCTGAATTTATGGGCATGGTGAGGCTGCAATGATGGGCATGGTGAGGCTGCATTGATGGGCACAGTGAGGCTGCATTGATGGGCATGGTGTGGCTGCATTGATGGGCATGGTGAGGCTGCATTGATGGGCACACAGAGGCTGCATTCATGGGCTCAGAGAAACTGCATTGATGGGCACCAATAAGCTACAATTATGGGCACAATGAGGCTGCAATGATGGGTACAGGGAGGCTGCATTGATGGGTACAGTGAGGCTGCATTGGTGGGCACAGTGAGGCTGCATTGGTGGGCACAGGGAGGCTACATTGGTTGGCACAGTGAGACTGCATTCATGGACACGGTAAAGCTGCATTTGATTTGCACCGTGAGTTAGCAATGATGGGCACCGTGAGGCTGTAATGATGGGCACAGTAAGGCTGCTTTGGTGGGCATGGCGAGGCTGCATTGATGGGTAAATGGAGGCTGCATTCATGGGCATAATTAGGCTGCAATGATGGGCACAGTGAAGCTGCATTGATGGGCACAGTGAGGCTGCATTGGTGGGCACAGTAAGGCTGCAATGGTGGGCACAGAGAGGCTGAATTGGTGGGCACAGTGAGGCTGGATTGATGAGCACTATGAAGCTAACATTATGGGCACAGGCAGGTTGCATTGGTGGTCACAGTGAGACTGCATTCATGGGCACAGTGAGGTGAGGCTGTAATGATGGGAACAGTTCACCTGCATTGGTGGGTACGGTGAGGCTGCATTCATGGGCATGGTGAGGCTGCAGTCAAGGGCCCAGATAGGCTGCAAATGGTGGGCAGAGTGAGGCTGTGTCGATGGGCACAGTGAAGCTGCATTGATGGGCACAGTGAGGCTGCGTTGGTGGGCACAGTAAGGCTGCAATGGTGGGCACAGAGAGGCTGCATTGGTGGGCACAGTGAGGCTGGATTGATGAGCACTATGAAGCTAACATTATGGGCACAGGCAGGTTGCATTGGTGGTCACAGTGAGACTGCATTCATGGGCACAGTGAGGTGAGGCTGTAATGATGGGAACAGTTCACCTGCATTGGTGGGTACAGTGAGGCTGCATTCATGGGCATGGTGAGGCTGCAGTCAAGGGCCCACATAGGCTGCAAATGGTGGGCAGAGTGAGGCTGTGTCGATGGGCACAGTGAGGCTGCATTGGTGGGCACAGTGAGGCTTCAATGATGAGCACAGAGAGGCTGCATTGTTGGGCACGGTGAGGCTGCATTGATGGGCATGGTGAGGCTGCAGTGGTGTGCACCCAGAGGCTGCAGTGGTGGGCACACATATTCTGCAATTGGTGGGCACAGAGAGGCTGAAATGGGTGGGCACAGAGGCTGCAATTGGTAGGCAAAGTGAGGCTGCATTAATGGGCACAGAGAAACTGCATTGGTGGGCACAGCAAAGCTGCATTGGTTTGGCACAGTGAGGCTACATTGGTTTGACACAGCAAGGCTGCATTGGTGGGCACAGTGAGGCTGTATCCATGGGCACAGTGAGGCTGCATTAGTGGGCACAGTGAGGCTGAATTGGTGGTCACAGAGAGGCTGTAATTATAGGCACAGAGAGGCTGCATTGGTGGGCACAGTGAGGCTGTATCCATGGGCACAGCAAGGTTGCATTAGTTTGCACAGTGAGGCTGAATTGGTGGTCACAGAGAGGCTGCAATTATAGGCACAGAGAGGCTGCATTGGTGGACACAGGGAGGCTGCATTGATGGAAACAGGGAGGCTGAATTGGTGGGCAAAGTGAGGCTGAATTCATTGGCATGGTGAGGCTGCAATGATGGGAATGGTGAGGCTGCATTGATGGGCACAGTGAGGCAACATTGATGGGCATGGTGTGGCTGCAATGATGGGCATGGTGAGGCTGCATTGATGGGCACACAGAGGCTGCATTCATGGGCTCAGAGAAGCTGCATTGATGGGCACCATTAATCTACAATTATGGGCACAGTGAGGCTGCAATGATGGGTACATGGAGGCTGCATTGGTGGGCACAGTGAGGCTGCATTGGTGGGCACAGGGAGGCTGCATTGGTTGGCACAGTGAGACTGCATTCATGGACATGGTAAAGCTGCATTTGATTTGCACCGTGAGTTAGCATTGATGGGCACCGTGAGGCTGTAATGATGGGCACAGTAAGGCTGCATTGGTGGGCATGGCGAGGCTGCGTTGATGGGTACATGGAGGCTACATTGGTGGGCATAGTGAGGCTGCAATGATGGGCTCAGTGAGGCTGCATTGGTGGGCACAGGGAGGCTGCATTGATCAGCACAATGAGACTGCATTCATGGGCACGGTATAGCTGCATTTGATGGGTACCATGAGGTTGCAAAAATGGGCACCGTGAGGCTGCAATGATGGGCACAGTGAGGCTGCATTGGTGGGCCTCAGTCCTCGGTCTCTAACTATCTCCTGTACCATACCTGCAGCCTCTGACCATCTCTTGTATAATGTCCGCAGCCTCTGAGCATCTCTTGTATCATGTTCTCAGTCTCTACCCATCTCTAGCATCCTGTCTTCAGTCTCTACCCATCTCTTGTATCGTGTTCTCAGTCTTTAGCCATCTCTTGTATCCTGTCCTCAGTCTCTAGCCATCTCTTGTATCCTGTCCTCAATCTCTACCCATCTCTTGTATCCTGTCCCCAGTCTTTAGCCAGCTCTTGTATCCTGTCCTCAGTCTCTATCCATCTCTTGTATCATAGCCTCAGTCTCTCGCCATCTCTTGTATTCTGTCCTCAGTCTCTAAACATCACTTGTACCATATCCGCAACCTCTGACCATCTCTTGTCTTATATCATGTCTGCAGTCTCTGAGGGTGAGTCTGGAGAGAAGTTAAGAATGGGAGTGCCGCCAGGGTGGGGGTCATGGAAGAAGTCAGATGTGTGTGGACTGTGGAGAGGATAAAACCAGAGCCACCAACCTGGAGCCGTCTAACTGAACCTTGCACAGTGCACCTGATAGGAGGAGAGTGACAGTGCCACCAGGCAAGTCTGAGGGGGTCACTGATGTAAGGGGGGAGTGAACACAATAATATAAGGGGGCACTGATATAAAGGTTTCCCCCTTATATCAATAACCCCCCATTCTTTCTTCGGAAGGTGGTCTCTGGAAACCAGAGTCCCCCCACATTCCTGGGATGCCCCTTGATGGTGGACTAATTTTACCACTGTTAACTGGAATTTTCTTATATATATATATATATATATATATATATATATATATATATACAGCCCTCAAATTTTCCACTCTCCTACTCGCATTTTGCGAGTGGAAAATGAGGGCTGGCGATGAGCTGGGCTGCCTGGGAGTTGGGGGGAAAACAACGCCGGCGGAAGAGGTTGACTGGGAGCCATTCTCCTGGTGGAAGAGTGCATGGAGTTAGAGGAGAGCTGCGGGATCACCGAACAGTAAAACACGCTGTACCAGCTTACATTGAAACTGTCTCCGCTCTGCTCACTCTCACATAGCCCCACCTCCTCCTAACCCCACGGCTGTAAAAGACAGAATGTATTGCAGCATTAGACCGATGTTCTGTCTATTACAGGTGCGGGGTTAGGAGGAGGTGGGGCTGTATGAGAGTGAGCAGAACGGAGACAGTCTCAATGTAAGCTGTTACAGTTTGTTTTACCGTTCGGTGATCCTGCGGATCTCCTCTAACTCCAGTCACGATCTGACCACCCCTCTCACTTCCTTCGCCCTGGGAAGGCTGCAATGGGGGTAATGTAAGGCTGCAATGGGGGCAATGTAAAGCTGCAATGGGGGCACTGTAAAGCTGCAATGGGGGCACTGTAAGGCTGAAATTGGGGTACTGTAAGGTTACACTGGGGGCACTGTAAGGGTGCAATGTGGGGCACGGTAAGGCTGTAATGGCGGCACAGTGAGGCTACAATGTGTGTTCCATCTGTGGTGCCAATGGTAGTTCCGCCTGTCCTGTGGGGGGTCAGGATCCGCTGCTTCTCCATTGACTGGAAGAAGACTCCATTTCTTGAGTAGTTCCATACCTTTTCCTACAGAAGCAATCACATGCGATTCATTATTCATTTCCAGGAGGAGCTTAGCTGGGAAGCCCCACTTATACAAAATATTCTGGTTAGGCAGTATCTTGGTGATGGGGACTAGGTTATGTCTAGCCGTGAGCGTAGCTTGTGACAGGTCAGCATATAGTGCAATCCCTGTGAAGGGATCCGGGAGGGACGGGTGTTGTCTGGCATATCGCATTAGCTGATCCTTCACGTGGAAGAAGTGGATTCTTGCTATAACATCCCTGGGGACCTGCTCAGATAAGAATGAGGGTTTGGGCAGTCTGTGCGCTCTGTCAATGATAACATCTGCAGGTCCCAGCGCTGGGAGAGCAGTAGTCATAAGCTTTTGTAGATAGGCAGTAAGTTCAGCTGGTTTAACAGTTTCCGGGACTGCTCTAAACTTCACATTGTTTCTGTGTGCCCTGTCTTCAATATCCGCCATTTTAAGGCGCATAGCTTTTATTTAATCTTCAACCTCAAAATGAGCATCAACTAATTCATTATGTGCAAAAGTGAATTCCTCCATTTTGCGTTCCACATATGTCACTCTAGCTTTAACTGCAGACAGCTCTGCCTTAGTAGAGTGTACAAATGAATCCATGTCTTGCTGCAGGGCCCCTCTTAGCGTTTGTAGCATCTCCTTCATAGTGGTGTCTAATATGGGTTGCCCTGATGTGGGGGAAGTATCCAGCTGCTGTGCAGATATGGAGGATTCCTCCATGCCATCCCCCTCTGCCGCTGTATCTGCCTGGGTGTCTTCACCCTCCCCTATCCTTCTTTTCTGTTTGACTGGGCTCACAGATGGGGAGGGGGGCATTGGGGAAAGCGATGAACATGACTCACCCAGGTTCGTCTGAGCTGCATGGGCTGCGTGTCCAGGGGAGGCCGCCACACTGTGTACATCGCGGGCGCCATCTTGGATCTCTCTATCTGTTGCTGGAGGAAAGAAATCGGTCAAATTTTGTGGCCCCTCTCGTTCTTTCCGCTTGCTCATTGTGATCGGCGTGTGCGTGGCAGTTTCCCCTTTCAGAGGATGCTAGTTTGAGGCTTGTAGGTTCGCTGGGTGCCGCGTTAGAATCCCCGCTGTGTCGGAGCTCTCCTCTCACACCACCAGGCGCTCCGGCTGCCGGATCCGCCCCCCTTAAAAGAGTATTTGACGTTCCCGCATGCTTGGTTTCTGCTGCCAATTGCCTCATCCATGTTCATCAAACAAAGTATGAGAACTGTTGCCGACTACGCCATTGAATTACGTACTCTGGCAGCAGAGGTTGCTTGGAACAATGAGGCCCTCATGGCTGCTTTTTTTTATAGTCTCTCGGATACCATCAAGGATGAGATAGCAGCCTGAGATATACCCACTGAGCTGGAGAAGTTGATCATGTTTGCCATCCTCTTTGACTCCAGACTCAGAGAAGGACTTCCTTTTAAGGAGCGCTTGTGGAAGCCTCCTGTACATTTGTCTCCGTACTTTGCAGTCCCACCCTTGCCTCCCTCACCTCGCATGCCTTCTGGTACCGAGTTGGTTTGTGAAGATGAACCCGCACTTGCACTTGGGCTTCATGAATCTCTCTGTGGATGAGAGTATCCTTAGGAGGAGGGAGAGATTGTGCCTTTATTGTGGCCAGACAGGTCACTTTTTGAAATCTTGTCCTACCGGTCCAGGGAATGCCTGAACCTTGAGGTCCTGTCCTTAGGTGGCATTGTTTCGTCCCCAGTTATCCAGAAGGATGAGCTCCTGGTTTTGCTTACCCTTTCTTGGGCTGAGTTGTCCATTGAGATACAGGCTCTAATCCATTCTGAGGCTGCAGGCCTGGTCATTGATGCTGCCTTTGTATCAAAGCACTCGATTCCTCTGCAGCTTCATGACACCCCACTTGCCATTGAGTGACTCATGAGACTGTTCCATTGTCCATGGCCATAGGGGCCCTTCACCATGAGATAATCCAATTCCAAGTTATTTCCTCACCTAAGTTTCCGCTGGTTATTGGTTATCCTTGGTTACAGAGGCACAACCCCTCTTTTAATTGGCTCCATGCTGAGGTTCTTTCCTGGTCGCCACAATACAGTAAGACATGCTTCCAGAAGGTTGCCAAGGTCCTGTGCACCTCTTCACTCTCCTCCCTGCCGGAGGTGTCCCGCGATTTTAGCGATGCCTTTGACAAAGGTCAAGCCAGTAGTTTGCCTCCACACCGGTCATATGATTGCACAATTGACCTTCAACCTGGTGCCATATCCCCTCATGGCTGGGTTTACCCTTTGTCAGTCTTGGAGGATAAGGCCATGGAGAAGTATGTTGCAGACGCACTTTCTTGAGGTTTCATCCACAAATCCTCATCTCCTGCTGGTGCTGGTTTCTTCTTTGTGAAGAAGAAGAGTGGTGATCTGAGACCATGTATTGATTATAGGGGTCTCAATCATAATCTCTATTGTAAATTGGAGAAGTGCGAATTCCATCATGAACAGGTTAAATTCCTGGGTTATGTCATTTCCACTGCTGGTTTTTTGATGGACCCAGAGAAACTTTCATCAGTCCTACAATGGCCCCCGACCTGTGGGTTTACGTCCACTGCAGCATTTTCTTGGCTTTGGCAACTATTATCGGAAGTTTATTTGTAACTTCTCATCTCTGGTCAAGCCCCTGACTGATATGACCAGAAAGGACGGTAGCCCATAGAGGTGGTCTCTGGAGTCCATTAAGGTCTTTGAGAGTCTCAAGGCTGCCTTTGTTTCTGCTCTTGTGTTGGTACATTCTGATCCTAAAAAGCAAGGATGGGGGGAGGTTGCGCTATGGAGCAAATTGGTATTATGGTATGAGCGGCCTCTATTTAATTTCCCACCCTGTGTGGGTGGAAATACTGATAAGATAAGGGGGAAATAGACTTGGCGCTATACCTTTAAATTGTAATGTTAAATGGTGAAAAGCAAAGTCTAAGTTAGTGAAAAAAAAACTATAATTTGTATAAATTTTCCAGCATGGTGGTAAGTGATAAAAAACACAAACAATTCTATTTATAATAACCAATAATCTCTAGTGATTTTTTAAGGAAAACCACATATGCCTGTGTTAGTACCGTGAAAGTGCTAACCTTATTATACTAAATAAACCACAAACGAACATACAATTACTATGTTTGGTAATAAAAATGCAAGTGACAACCATGCAAAATCCCAAGTGAAATTTTTTAGCATAAAAAATCAAAAGCAATTAAAGAAAGTATTTCTAAAAATTAATTAGTATCAAAAAAAATGTCAGATTCATAAAATATTAATTAGTGAAAATCCCACATTTTCATAAACAGTGTACTGAGTGCCACATCCTAAATAGCATGTGAATAATAACAGGTGAAAAATAATATAATGAACAGTGAAAAAAATCTTCCGTGAGTGCCTTCAAACTGTGTCTGCAACTGCTGCTCCCAGTGAACAGTGAATACTAATGTGATTGCTCTCACCAGAGGTTTTACCCCATCTGGGGTGGATCAGCCTCCACAGTATAAGCCACTGTGTTGCTCTCTGGCTTTAATCAGCTGCTGTCCTGGGAGACCCCCGTTCCTCCGTTGGTATTACATGCCCCGTTATATGTAACAAGGAAGAAGCATATCCATGGTATAGTATGTATGGAAAGGAGTTTTTTCGAAAAACAAATGAAATTACTCACAAACATTCGGTGAGCAATTTCATTGTTGTGGAAACAGAGTTTAAAATCCCTCCGGCCGTATTGCCATCTGTGTAAAAAGTGCACGCTGTCCAGCCACGCCCTACGCGTTTCGTCACACGGACATCATCTGGTGCGGCCATCTACGTGCACCTTTTGCCTTATATAGGTTGCAGTGCTCCAATTTGCATGCGTGGACAATCGCCGCCATTTTTGGTGAGGGAATGCCCTCTGTCAACATTTAGTGAAGTTGTTTGTATCAGGGGCCGCCGGGGTTAGTGAATCTGTGTTCACAAGGCTGCGGCTTCAAAATCACATAGATTACATAGTATTACAGCAAATTATGGCAATTCCAAGAGATGAATAAAAACAACGTAAAGTGGAAAAAAATAAATATAAAATAGAGAAATACATGGTAAATCCATTCTTTATATCAGTAATAAACTTATGAGGTTAAAAAATTCCAGGGATGTTAAAACTTGGAGTCCTATGATATGAGTGAATAAAGCCTAAACTATAAAGAGGTAAAATTTGAATTTTTCTTATTCTATTATTTTTATTTTGTGTCAATACTTTTGTTTATAACTATATTTATTTCAAAATTTAAATAAAATGTAATTTTAAAACTACCAAAAATTGTTTATAAAGTTTAGAAGTAGAAAATTAAATATAAATGTAAAAGTGAAAGTAAAAATAAAAATAAAAATAAAAGTAAAAATGACAAGGGCATATATTAGGTGGCCTCAGTTACTATGTTTGCTCCGTGAAGAGGAAGTTAATATTATTATTATGTTATACGTTTTCGGGTATATTAATATTTAAATAACCTTTTTTATGAATATGTTACATTCGACCTATGTATGTTGTGTAAGGGAATATATATTGATATATTACCTTCGACCCATATGTATTGTAAGAGGGAATTTAAATGGTATTTCCAGACCCCTATTCCAACTGTTAAAAAGGGCAGTTGTGTCCTATTGGTTCCCCAATGATAGGCATTGATGTAGGGATCTGGCTTATTTAATGGGTGTTTGGGGAAATGTAATCTTATTCCTAATCCAAAATGTGCCCCTGGGACCTAGAGTTTTAGTTATCTGACATTAAAAGATTTCTTTTAAAAATTGGTTGAAAAACAGTTAAGATATATATTCATTCCTGCCAGTTGTAAAGTGTCCAAATTAAAAATCCATCTTGTCTCATTTTGTGAGACTTTAATAGTCTTATCCTCTCCTCTCCAGTGTCCTTTAATCTTGTCTATCGCGTAAAATGTCATTTGGTTTGGGTCCCGATTGTGGAAGTCTCTGAAGTGTCGTGAGATGCTATGTTTGTCGTACCCATTTTTGATGTTGGTAATGTGCTCCCTGATTCTTTCGTGCAGTTCCCGTGTAGTTCGTCCCACGTACTGTTTCTGACAGGGGCATTCAATGACATATGTGACATGGGTACTATTACAGGTGATCAGTTCCTTAATTGTATATTCTTTCCCATTGGTGGTTGAGGTGAAGGTGCTTGTTTTTCTACTAGTCTTCTTACTCTGGCGGCAAGGGAGGCATTTGCCACATTTGAAGAACCCTCTTAGATTCTTAGCAATCTTAATTTCTCATGGAGGGTCAATTGTATTCCTTACTAATTTGTTCCTTAGAGTGGGGGCCCTCCTATAGATAAATGAAGGATTGTTCGACAAGAATTTCTTTAGTGTGTCATCTGTCTTTAAAATGGGCCAGTGTTTCTTTATAATTCTTTCTATTTCTTTGTGCTGTCTGTTAAAACCTGTAAAAAAGGCAGTCTCTATGTTCTTTACTTTCCTGGTGGTTTCAGTCCTTTCAAACTGTTTTTTCCTTTCCATTTTCATTACTTTTTCTTTGAGAAGTCGTAGGTGTGATTCTTTGTACCCTTTTGCTGTAAATCGTCCAATGATGACTTCTGCCTGGTTATCAAAGTCCACCTTGTTACTACAGTTCCTATATAATCTCAAAAGTTGTCCTTTAGGTATGTATCCAATCCATCGTGGATGGTGGCAGCTTGAAGTAGGGATGTACCCGTTACAGTCCGTGGCTTTGAAAAAAGTTCTTGTGCACAAAGACCCTTCGGATTTAAATATCTGTAAGTCCAGGTAATCAATCCTCTGGTTATCCCAACTTCCTGTGAATGTAATTCCATAAATGTTCTGGTTAATCTCATCGAAAAAGGACTGTAGTTCTTCGTGTGTGCCCCCCCCCCAGATGATGATAATATCATCTATGTACCTTTTGTACATATTGAGGTTCTTCCTAGGCACTCCATAAATTTGTTCTTCTTCCCAATGGTCTAAGAAAATATTTGCCACACTGTGTGCATATTTTGCCCCCATGGCTACCCCTTTGGTTTGAACATAGTATTTGCCTTTATACCAAAAATAGTTATGGCTCATTGCCAATTCCAATCCTTCTAATATGTAGTCAATTTGTTCCTGTTTTAGTTTGGACTTTTTGTGGAGTGCCCGCTCAACACTGTTTAGTCCATCTTTCTGTTTGATGTTCGTATATAGGGAATTTACATCAATTGTTACTAGTATGTCCTTCTCCCCTATCTTAATGTCTTGAAGTTCTCTTATAAGTTGTCTGCTATCTTTCAAGTATGATTTGCCTTCCGCCACCAAAGGTTGTAAATAACCGTCCACATAGGCCCCTAGTCTCGAAAATAAAGAGTTTATGCCACTCACTATTGGTCTTCCTGGAGGGTGGGTTTGGTTCTTGTGGATTTTCGGAAAAAAATAGTATATTACGGGAGTCTTGGATATGTTAGGTGTCAGATATCTCGCTTCCTTTTTATTAAGAATACCTTTGGTTAGTCCCTTGTTGACATACCTTTTCAATTTTTTGTCATATTCCTCTTTTGGATTTCTCTTCAGTTGTTTGTATGTATCTGGTATGTTGAGGACATTTGCCATTTCTTTTTCATAGTCTGTTGTGTTCAATATAACCAGTCCTCCTCCTTTGTCTGCCGGTCTGATGACAATGTCTTTCTTCTTTTCAATTTGTTTAATAGTTTTCCATATTCCCTTTCTTTTTGAGGATTTGGTTGGCAGTTCTCTTATGTCTTTTTCTACCATCGTCTTAAAAACTTTAATTCCCTCATTTTGTTGTTGGTTAGGGTTAAAAGTGGAGTTGTTCTTCAATTAAGAATGTTTAAAAAATGTCTCTTCCCTATTCCTCTTTGTGTGGTCCTTGGAGGCAAAAAAAAAATTAATATTTAATTTCCTTACAAATTTCTGTAGGTCAATAAAGGCTTCAAACTTATCCAGATCTTTATCCGGTGCAAATTTTAGGCCTAAGTCTGATCCTACATTACCTTTTATCCTTTAGGTTGATGCTTCTGAGACTGGAGTTGGTACCCTTCTGTCTCAACGTCCTACCTCTGAGAGCTCTATGCATCCTTGTGGCTACTTTTCCAAGAAATTGTCACCTGCAGAATGCAATTATTAGATTGGTGACAGAGAGCTGTTAGCGATCATTTTAGCCCTGAAACCACTGTTCCGGTTCTCATTCTTACTGACCATAAGAATCTCACATTCTTGTCCGAGGCTAAATGCCTCTCTCACATAAGGGCACAATGGGCTCTATTCTTGTCTAGTTTCAACTACATTGTCTCATTCTAACCTGGTACTAAAAATTTAAGGGTTGATGCTTTGTCACAACAATTTTCCTCCACTTCCAAGATGGAGTCGGTTCCGGTTCCTGTGATTCCTGCTGACCGTATTCTGGCTACTGTTTTCATCAGTCTCACTTCTCCTTTGGGTGACAAAATTCTTACTGCTTAGGTCTATGCTCCTTCTGAGAAACCCTGTGACTGCTGCTTTGTCCCAGAGAGTCTCCGTACTGCTGTGTTCCAGACTTATCATTCTTCCAAGGCTGCTGGCCACCCTGGGAAGAAACAACTCTTTTGGGCCATTTCCCAACAATTCTCGTGGCCTAGTCTACGTGGTGATGTAACCGCCTTTATAGCTGCCTGTTTCGTGTGTGCTCAGAGTAAGACTCCTCCAGTGGGACTCCTACAACACATACCCAATGGAGAAAGGCCCTGGACCCACCTGTCTATGGATTTCATTGTGGAGTTACCCAACTCCCAGGGCAACACAGTTATGCTTATGGTGGTTGACCGCATCTCGAAAATGCCCCATTGTATTCCACTTAAGAAGTTACCCACTTCTAAGGAACTGGCTTCCATTTTTGCTTGGGAGATCCTTCGCTTCCATGGGCTACCCAAGGTGATTGTCTCGGACAGGGGTAGTCAGTTTTTGTCTCGGTACTGGGGAGCCTTTTGTGCACAGTTGGGAATCCAGCTTGCTTTCTCCTCTGCATATCATCTGCAGTCTAATGGAGCAACAGAACTAGCCAATCAGTCCTTGGAGCAATTTCTACGTTGCTATTTTTCTCACCGTCATAACAATTGGTCAGATCTCTTACCATGGGTGGAGTTTTCTCACAATAGCGTCTTGAATTCTGCTTCCCGATTGTCCCCATTTATGCCAAATTATGGTTTCCAACCTTCCATGTTGCCTGACTCATTTGTTCTGCAGAGTATTCCTGTGTTAGAGGAGCATCTCTGTGGTCTTCGTTCCACTTGGGCACAAGCCCAGGAGGCTTTGTGACATGCTAATTATAGGTACAGACTCCATGCTGACAGCAGACGCCTGCCTGCACCTTCATACCAGGTTGGGGACAGGGTCTGGCTGTCATTTCGCAACCTCCGACTTTGTGTTCCCTGTCTGAAGTTGGCACCTTGGTTTATTGGGCCTTTCCGTATTCTTTGCAGGAGTAACCCAGTGGCTTACACATTAGACCTTCCTTCTAATATGCATATCTTGAATGTATTTCATGTCTCCTTGTTAAAATCTTTGGTTTGCAACCGCTTTACTACCTTGGTGCCTTGTCCTTATCCTGTACAGGTGGAGAACCATGAGGGGTATGAAGTACAGTCCATTGTTGACTCCCGTAGGTTCAGTAGGCACATACAGTACCTGGTGCATTGGAAAGGGTACGGGTCGGGGTCTCATCCTTGGACGTACATGCCCCTGTCCTCCTCCATGATTTCCATAGATGTTTTCCCCTCAAGCCTGGTGGTCCTCTGAGGGTGAAGGGTTATTGAGGAGGGGGTACTGTCAGGGCTGGGCTCAGCCCTTCCTTCTATAAGTTGGCCACTCAGCTGTCAGCTAATTGCCAGCTCCTGTCTCTCCACAGTGACTAACCTGTTGATGATATCCTGCTCGTCAGTCCTGCATACTTAAGCCGTCCAGCCCAGATGATCTCTGCCTTCACCTTGTCACATCTCTAGAGAGGCTCTCCTGTGTTCCTGTTAAAGACTTGCTTATCTGACATTCCTTCTGGCTCCAGATCCTGTTGCTGTTCTACTACGCTCATCTCTGGCTCCCTAACGTTTTGGCTTGCCTGACTATCAATTTCCTGAACTCTGGCTATGATTTGACAACATTTACTCCCTTTTTTATTATTATTGAACAAGTGTGATTTAACTGTACTTACATTGATGATGGACTGAAGGGGGATAGCCTATGTAAAGGTAAGATACTACAAGAATAAGGAGACAGCAGATGCCACAACAGTGAAAAATTGGCCAACAACCGGAAATTTTTAAGTAGCATAGTCAGGCCTAAAATTACCAGAGACAAAGACCACAGCCTGGAACTTTACAAAAACAATAAAGATTCTACAGGAGATACAGTAGTTAAAGAGTTAAAGTGACCACCAGTCATATAGTTTTATTCAGGAAAAAGGCCTAACTGGCATATGCCTAACCTTTTTTAATCTATGGAATTAAGAGAGATGGCCCTGTGAATTTGAGTGATATAACACAAGGTGGATTAGGTGTACATTGTTCTTACACTTTTTTTCTTTCAAAAGGTAGATCCAAGAACAGATGGTCTGTAAGCAGGGAATGCTGCACTTAAAGAACACCAGACTTCAAAAAAGCCCTATTAACACAACAAAAAAAATAGAAAAAGCCCTTAGCCCTCTTTCTTGCCCGGCTAATAGCATGTAACCTCTGTGGACCCTCCGTAACTCGCCCTTCCCCTCCAATTTCTTCTCTATGCTTCGCCTGTTAAAACGATTGTAAACATTTGATTTTTTTTTCAATAAAATATGTTATACTTACTTGCTCTGTGCAATGGGTTTGCATAGAGCAGCCCCAATCCTCATCTTGTCAGGGCCTCTGCCAGAGATGCTGGTTCCTCTTGCTGAGTGTCACTCATGTGGATTCACTCCTCATCCAGGCTGAATGCATCTATTCAGACATACAACCTAGCTTGGCCCCACCCCGTGCTCTCTGCTTACAGGTTTAGATGGACAGCAGCAGGAGCCAATGGTTCCTGCAGACAGTGCTGGACCGAGATCAGACTCAGGTGAGTATTTAAAGGAGGTTGTGGGGTGAGCTGCATGTAAAAGGTTTTTTACCTTAAAGCAGAGAATGTATTAAGGTTAAAGAACTTTTAACTGTACAACAACTTTATGTGGTTCCTAAAGCCCCGTACACACTATCAGATTGTCTGCTGAGTTTTTCCTTCAGATTTACCAAAAACCATGTAGTAGAAGGGCCTGCCTGATTGCATACACATTGAAACTCCTAAGGTTTGACCTCATATTATATGGTTTTGGTAAATCTGAAGGTAAAACTCAGCAGACAATCTGATAGTGTGTACGGGGCTTTAGGCATCCTGTGAGTGCAGACTCTCAATGCCTAGCAGGCATTATTATTTAATGTATACCATCAGTCATTAACCCCGCACTACTGTCTTAATTTTGGCTCACAATTTAGTATACCAGCTAGCATGCCTTCCCATGCCATCTGACTATTATATTTGACAATGTCTTGATATGTGATTGTCCTGTAATCTAATGCCGCATACACACGATCGGAATTTCGGCCCGCAAAAGACCGATGAGAGTTTTACGTTGGAAAATGCGACCGTGTGTATGCTCCATCAGTCTTTTGCTGGTGGAATTCCAGCCAGCAAAAGATTAAGAGCATGCTCTCAATTTTTCGGTTAGGAAAAGTTTGTATCAGAAAATGCGATCGTCTGGCAATTCCGACGTGCAAAATTCCTACGCATGCTCGGAAACAATTCAAGGCATGCTCCGAAGCATTGAACTTTATTTTCTGGGCTTGTCATAGTGTTGTACGTCACCGCATTCTTGAGAGTCGTAAATTCACTTTAACTTTTGCCTGACCGTGTGTATGCAAAGCAAACTTGAGTGGAATCCCATCGGAAAAGCCGTCATATCTTTTTCCGACAAGAAATCCGATCGTGTGTGAGGCATAAGACGTTATGGTGTACATCTTGCACTCTGAAAAGAGCGTCTTACTTTGAATTAATAAAAATATTGAAAAAGGCCCTAACAAAGAACAAAATAAACCAATATACCCCACAATTAAAGAAAACCCCATAGTAGTACCCCCTTAAACAAGAGTTCAAATATACCCCCAAAATGATCCCCAAAATATCAACTTCATGAAACAATCACCCATTTATTTTTAGGGAAGCTTTACACCAAAACATGAAAAAGAAGGTTCACTATAGATAGCACAGCAGCTAAAAGTGACATTGAAGCACCCACAAAATATAATTATGAACAAAAAACACCCCTATCATAAGGAAAACAAAACAAAAAGGAGTTGATGGCCCAAGAGCTAGCAATAAGAATTAAAGTACTATTTCCTAACTGACTCTAATCTCTCCCTTTGTTTTGTTTTTTTCTTTTTTTTAACCACTTGCCTACTGGCCACTTAAACAGCCTTCCTGCCCAGACCAATTTTCAGCTTTCGGTGCTCTCACACTTTGAATGACAATTACTCAGTCATGCAACACTTCACCCAAATTAATTTTTTGTCCTTTTTTTCCCTCAAATAGAGCTTTCCTTTGGTGGTATTTGATCACCTCTGGGGTTTTTATTTTTTGCACTATAAATGAAAAAAGACTGAAAATTTTGAGAAAAAAAAAATGCATATTTCTTTGTTTCTGTGACAAAATTATGCAAATTATAAATTTTTCGTCACAAATGTTGGCCACTATTTATACTGCTACATATCTTTGGTAAAAATAACCCAAATTAGGGGATATTATTTTTTCTTTTTTAGAAAGTTAGAGAGTCCACAAGCTGTGGTGCGAATCATACAAAATTGATCACATTTGATGTACTGGTGGACTATCTCATTTCTTGTGACCCGAACAAGCCAGGAAAGTACAAATACCCCCCAAATGACCCCTTTTTGGAAAGTAGCCATCCCAAGGCATTTAGTAAGAGGCATGGTGAGCTTTTTGATATTGTCATTTTTTCCCACAATTCTTTGCAAAATTAAGATTTTTTTTCCCACAAAATTGTCATTGTAATAGGTTATTTCTCTCACGTGGCATGTGTATACCACAAATGACACCCCCAAAAAAATTCTGCTACTCCTCCTGAGTATTAAAATACCACATGTGTGGGACTTTTTCACAGCCTGGCCACATAGAGAGGCCCAACATGCAGGGAACACTGTCCCATGTTCTAGGAGCATAAATTACACATCTAACTTGTTGACTACCTATTACACTTTTGAAGGCCCTGGAGCACCAGGACAATGACACGTGGCACTGATGACAGATGGCACTGATGACACTTATACGTGGCACTGATGACAGGTGGCACTGATGACAGATGGCACTAATATGTGGCACTGATGACAGATGGCACTTATACGTGGAACTGATGACAGATGGCACTAATACGTGGCACTGATGACAGATGGCACTAATACGTGGCACTGATGACAGATGGCACTAATATGTGGCACTAATACATGGCACCGATGACAGATGGCACTAATTCGTGGCACCGATGACACATTACACTGATGTCAGATGGCACTGATAAGTGGCATTGATGACACGTGACACTGACAACAGATGGCACGTGACACTGACAGGTGGCACTTATGACAAATGGCACTGATACGTGGCACTGATGACAGATGGCACTGGGGACAAATGGCACTGACAACAGGTGGCACTGAGGACAGATAGTACTAACAGGTGGCACTGGGAACAGATAGCACTAACAGGTGGCACTGGGGGCAGGTGGCTCTGGGGAGGATGGCACTGGGGAGGATGGCACTGGGCGAGGATGGCACTTGGGCGAGGATGGCACTGGGCGAGGATGGCACTGGGTGAGGATGGCACTGGGGCGGATGGCACTGGGGAGGATGGCACTGGGGTGGATGGCACTTTTTTCCTTTTTTTTTTTTTACTTACGGCCTCTGCAGCCGTTGATTTCTCCCTTCTCACATGCTGTCTGTGTGAGGAGGGAGAGCGGCGCTGAGAGATGATCTCATATGTTTACATATGAGATCATCTCACATTGGACACGCCGATCGTGCTGTAAACGGCCACTGTGATTGGCCGTTTACAGCGATCTGTGACTGGCTGTGTCCGAGGGACACGGCCAGCACAGAACTTCCCCGATGCACGCTCGTGGGAGTGCACATTGCGGAAGTAAACAGGAGGCTGCTCAGGAACGGCCTCCCGGCAGTTAGCTTCCGCTCTGTAGCCGTATTTCGGCTATAGGGCAGGAGCGAAGCGGTTAAAAAAGTTTTTATTGCGCTTGTATATAAAGAGTATACAGAGTCACAAAAAGATTTTTTTTAACATGCGTGAGCGGGTGCAGCCACAATCTGTATTGAAAAATAAACTTATCAATTTAAAATATTTAAAAGATCATTTAAAATATCATTTTCCAAACCTTCCTTAACATGAGGCTAATGTTTATATAGTAGATATCGTACATCGTTATTTTTTTTTATCGAGTGTATTATACTCTGAAAAAAATGTTCAAGCTGGGATGGCAAGACAATGACCAGTACCCAAGATGTAGGTCTACTGGGGATTTTATCCACATGCTTTGGAAGTGTCCGAAGCTATTTAGATATTGGATAAATGTAATAGATGAGATTAACAAAACTTTTAGGATAGCATTAGGTGCAACGGTTAAAGTCTGCCTCTTGGGTTTGATGGAAGGGGGCAATGTCCCTAAAAACATTGTCGAACCAGTCTTGAGATGTTTATTCCGGGCAAGGAAGCTGATTGCTCAACACTGGCAAGCACATCTACCCCCGACAGTGGAGTCCTGGGTAGCAGGGGTAAAATCAACAATAGGAAATGAGAGAGTGTTTTTTTATAAAACAGGGTAATCATAGTAAAGTTTGTAAGATTGTGGGCAACTTGGCTGGATAGTTTGGGGTTCCCCCCATAGGTGGAATAATGTTTACAAATCTTGTCACGACCTCCCTGTCTGGGCTGTTTCACTTGATATCTCCGCTCCCACTCCCCCGGCACCCACGGATGACATTTGGAGTTGGTTCATTGGGATCGGGGGGGGGGGGGGGGTAGGTAAAGTAAGGTGAAAAACGGGTGTACAATAACCACTAGGAAAGGATAGATGGGGGGATGGGAGGTAAAGGGAACAGGGAGAGTGCTAATATATCTAATGTACCCGTTTAAAAAACAGATTATTTTAGATGTTTAGTTGAATATGTTAAAAAGATGTTTCTCTTGAATTTTCTTTTTGCAAAATGTTGGACGATCTGTTTGTAATGTAAAATTAAATAAAAAGAATAATTAAAAAAAGATATCGTACATGGAGTTGCTTGTCTTGAGCCATGTTCTTTCTGTCATTTGAGAAGAGTATGGTAACTATAACATGTCTCGTTTTAGATTCATGAGCTGTGTGGTTAGTTTGCTCAAGATCATCGACTTCAGGTATGAGCGTTTGATGATAAGCCTAGAATGGGTGTCAAGGGGAGAATATGTGTATGAATTTGTAAGGGGTGGTGAGTGAGTGTATGAAGGGGAAGGTTCTGGTCCTCGTTTCTGTAAGTGGAGGGAGTCGAGTGATCCAGTGTCGTTGTTTGTGGGGGTTGTGAAGGAATTATTTAGGTGGGGGTGAATAGGTTGGGAGATCAGACCCTAGTTGTTGTCATTTTAATCTTGCGGCATCTTCTGTCAGCTTAATCATTCATGTATTGTTTGAACTTATCGGTGGTCATGAGTTGTATCCAGCATGACCAGGTGGTGATGAACTTGGCGGGAGTATCCTTTGCTTGGTGTATTAGTTCTTCCATAGTCATAGTATTAGTTATGCAAGTAAACCATTCCTTTATGTTTGGTGGATTAGGGGATTGCCATTTAGGCGGGATGCACATTTTGGCTGCGTTGACCATGTAAATTTGCAGAGATTGGTAATAGGAGCAGCTGGGGGTGGTAGAGTGATGGAGTAAAAACTGAGCTGGTGAAAGTTCTAGGGGGTAGGTGGTTACTTCAGTGATTATTTTGTGAATTTCAGTCCAGAAAGGTTGGATCTTTGGGCACTTCCACCAGATATGGAGTAACAATCCAATATCTCTATTGCATCTCCAACAGGTCGGGGGGAGTGACGGGTTAATTTGGTGTAGATTTAGGGGTGTTCTGTACCACCTAGATGTTACTTTGAAGGTGTTTTCTTGAAATTGTACATTTACCATTCCCTTGTGGACGTATCTGTATATGTTTTCCCATGCAGCATCCGTGAGCTCAATTTGTAAATCTCGTTCTCATTTTTGATTCATCTGATGTCTTAATGGTGTTAAATCCGAGAATAATAATGAATATGTGGATGATATCAGATGACGCTGGGGTTCCTCACTTGTGCATAGAGCTTCAAATGTTGTTAGATTTCTAGACCACTGTGGTTTAGGTCTTGGTTTGTCGAAAAAATTTCGAATTTGGAGATACGTCCAGAAGGGAAATTAGTCTTTTGCCATTTTTGCTGCTAGTTCGGCTTGGGAAAGGAAGCGGTCGTTTACAAAGAAATGTTCTGCTTTAACTGTCGGGTGTGGCCACCCCTCTGACAGGAAGGAGGGGTGTGCTTCAGGTGCAAATTCTGGATTCAGTCTGAGTGGAGTCATTGGACCGTTAGTAGATGAGATTTTATGTTTGTTGCAGGCGTTTCGGAAGGAGTGTAGTGTCGGATTGATAAGGGGGTGGAGAAGGCATTCACGGGTAGTGTGTCGGTAGTTTATCCACACAAGGGCTAATGGAGATAGGGAGTGTTCTAAGTGGACCCAGTCTTTGTGTTTGAATGTACATTCCAATCAATAATCCTGGTCACTGACAATGCCCCCTTTGGGTTTGGGGGCAGTTAGTCGCTGAAATCCTAGCCATGGACGTAGCTTATTCCAAATAAACTCAGTGCAGGCTTTCAGATAAGCTGAGAAGAAGGTAGGAAGATCTCTCCCTTTGTAGTTTCAATAGAAATTAATGGTAAAACATGTGTGTATAGAAATAAAAATCATTATAAATACCTCCCCCCCTTTTTGAATAATAATCACATACAGTACCCTCTGCTTCCAGCTGCAAATTGAGGTGAGGGTGGAGAGAAATATCAGTGTACTGGTCTTCCCAGTGAGTGGCTGTGCAAGGGGAGGCATGTGAGGACAAGTCTGGTCATTGGAGGAGCTCCCAGAACAGCTAGAGAACTGACCACTGTGTGTTCTCCTCCTTACTGTGTTTGATTTTTAATAGGAAAGCAGAGGGACTAGCAAGAACACCAGGGATTTTACATAAAGGAAGCAATACAAAGACAAAGAGAACCAGGCATTTTCTCATACAGGCAGGGCAGGACTTAGGGTGGTGGGGGCCCCTGGTCTTGAGTCACTTTGGGGCCCTACCGTCTATACATTACCGTATTTATCAGCGTATAACACACACCGGCGTATAACACTCACCCCAAGTTTAGGAGGGAATTTTAAGGAAAAAAACTTTTAGGAGGGAAGTTTAAGGGAAAAAAAAACTCACATTTAAATGCCCATCAATGCAGCCTTATCAGTGTCCATCTGCAGCCTTGTCCATTCATTTGCAGCCTTGCCCCAGTGTCAATTGCAACCTTGTCATTGCAGTCTTGAAGTTTAAAAATGGTGCCGTCGAGATACAGAGTCCTGTGTATCTTGGCGGCTCTCTGATCCTCTTGGCGCCTCTCAGGTCCTCTCGGCGGCTCTCAGGTCCTCTTGCAGTCCCGAGCGGAGCCGAGAGTAGCCGAGAGTACTCGGCTCGGCTCACAGTTACGCCCAGTCCCTGTGTTATGTCCATCATAGGGCGGGACTGTGAGCGGAGCGGAGCCGAGTACACTTGGATATGCATCTCTGCGGGGCCCCCTACTGGGCAGGGCCCATGGGCTTGAGCCCAGTCAAGCCCAATGGTAAGTCCTGCCCTGCATACAGGCACATATCAGGTATATGAAGTGTTGGATTTATATATGCTGTTGTTTTTAGTTTGTATAATGTAGCTTCATTGTACCTGATGGACCTCTACAAAATAATAATAATATCTGACTTTTAGGTTCCGGTATCTCGATGCTCAGATCCCTGTTTACCTGGCAGCAGAAAAATGTTTGGATCTTCAATTTATGAATGTTGCTATGAGTGTGTCCCATGTCCAGAAGGAGAGATCTCCAACATTTCTGGTAAAATGTGTACTTGTTAGTAAGCTGCTTTTGGACTATGTAGAAGTTGCCATTATAGTTAAAGTGTACAGAGCCTTGTAAAAGTATTCATACCCCTTGACATTTTCCACATTTTGTCATGTTACCACCGAAAACATAAATTTCTTTTATTGGGATTTTATGTGACAGACCAACACAAAGTGGCACCTAATTGTGAAGTGGAAGGAAAATGATAAATAGTTTTCATTTTTTTTTACAAATAAATATGTGATAAGTGTGGGGTACATTTGTATAGCGCCCCCTGAGTCAATATTTTGTAGAATCACCTTTCCCTGCAATTACAGCTACAAGTCTTTTTGGGGATGTCTTTACCAGCTTTGCACATCTAGAGAGTGGAATTTTTGCCCATTCTTCTTTGCAAAATAGCTCAAGCTGTGTCGGATTGGCTGGAGAGCATCTGTGAACAGCAATTTTTAAGTCTTAATTCAAAAAATAAAGTGTAGCGCTAATAAATGGTGAATGAAGATACAAAAGGTGACAAGTCCTTAATCATATAAAAAAAGTAGAAAAGGTAACAACAGTGACTATAGATCCAAAATAAATGTCCACTGGTATCTGTCCACCTTAGAGGGCTTTATCTTCCAGCACCAGTTTGCAATCACAGTGGCTCCTGCATCAAACATACAGACAAGAGGATGGGTACTCTTACCATGAGTGGTGGACACATATACAATACGGCAATGCATCGTGTGAGCTTGAGATGGTCAAAGATGGTGAATGCCTAGCTTGATGGTATCCCCCAAGGTATGGATTGGATCCATGTCCACTTCAGTCCGAATCCACGATTCCAGACTGGTGGCTCCAAGGTCGATCTCTCAAAGGTTAATCCGAGGAAGTTTGTCAGATACCAAACATGAGAGAGAAAAATATATGGAGGCGCTCCACAAAGTATAGATCAACCAATGAAGGTTTATTGAAATTTTAAAAACACCATAAAAATAATGGTAAAACATAAAAAAATCATGTGATAAATAAAAAGCAACATGAGAAGCAGAAAATTCTGGCCATACGCGTTTTGACTGCAAAGTCTTCTACTGGGGCATAGCCTGACCACCCCATATTGCCACTATATATAGACTACACAATAATGCAATATTGAACAGGACCGCCCACATCATGGCTGACCCGGAAATGACCCAATTCCACCCATGAAAAATGTGTATAATATTATTGTACTAAATACATTCACATAAACATAATTATAATAGACATATTAAAAGAATTCACCTTAATAGAAACCCAGGAAATGTAAATACTAATACCACCACAAGTAGAATTCATATATAGCGGCTGGAGCGCAAGTGCTAGCAACATGTTCGCTCCGCTTGTGCTCCACGCCTCAAAGAGGAAACCAGAAGTGATGAAAAGGTCACTTCAGCTCAAACTAACTGTTGGGCCAATATATATAAAAAACCATGCACACAAAAGTAAAAGGAATAAGTAATAGAAGGCACCTCCTCCCCTAAATCAAAAGCGGGTGAGAAAAAGGCACTATATAGTAACTGGAGCCCAACCACACGGTGTCCGTCCAGCTTGCGCTCCCAGCCTCATAATGGAAAGGGGAAGTGGCGAGAACGTCACTTCCGCCCAGGCGCAGGGATGTTTACCGTCACAGCCTCGTGGTGGACGCTGGAAGCGACAATATGCGTCACTTCCGCCCAAACCACCATGCCGCCGGTGCAAGCCTCGTTCTAGGTGTTGGGAAGGCTGCGAGTGACGTCACTCGCTCCTTCCGTTCACACAACAAATAAAGGCAGTGTCTCCACCCAATCACATGGAAGATAAAGCCCTCTAAAGTGGATAGATACCAGTGGACATTTATTTTTGATCTATAGTCACTGTTGTTACCTTTTCTTCTTTTTTTTATACGATTAAGGACTTGTCACCTTTTGTATCTTCATTCACCATTTTTTGCGCTACACTTTATTTTTGAATTTGTGCTTGGACTTTGTGTGTTAGCAGCTTTATTGTGTGTATTTACACAGTGGGAGTACATACTTCACATATGTTTGGTATTATATGTTTATGGTTTAGCGCAGCGTTTTCCCCCTTATCTACACAATTTTCTATTCTTGCCAAAGGTTCTCAATTGGATTTAGGTCTGTACTTTGACTGCGTCATTCTAACACATGAATATGCTTTGATCTTATTTCATTTCAATGGACAGGGGCACTGTAGGAGTTGTGTATACACCGCTCCTACAGCGCCTCAAAGATGCGGTTTGCAGGATTTTTTTTGGTGTGCTGCCAGTGCACTGCTCCAGTGTGAAATTACTCGGGCTTTCACACAGGAGTGAGAGGAGAGGCTCTGTACAGGCGTTATGCAGGCGCTATTTTTAGCGCTATAGCGCCTGTAAAGCGCCTCAGTGTGACAGCAGCTTAACAGGTTTTCTTCTAAGATTGCCCTGTATTTGACTCCATCCATCTTCCCATCAACTCTGACCAGCTTCCCTGTCCCTGCTGTAGAAAAGATTTCCCACAACATGATTCTGCCACCACCATGTTTCACAGTGGGGATGGTGTGTTCAGGGTGATGTGCGGTGTTAATTTTCCGCCACACATAGCGTTTTGCTTTTAGGCCAAAAAGTTCAATTTTGGTGTCATCTGACCAGATCACCTTCTTCCACGTTTCCTGTGTCCCCCACATGGCTTCTCACAAACTGCAAACCGGACTTCTTATGGCTTTCTTTCATCAATGGCTTTCTTCTTGCCACTCTTCCATAAAGGCCAGATTTGTGGAGTGCACGACTAATAGTTGTCCTGTGGACAGATTCTCCCACCTGAGCTGTGGATCTCTGCAGCTCCTCCAGAGTTACCATGGACCTCTTGGCTGCTTCTCTGGTGAATGCTCTTCCTGCACAGGCTGTCAGTTTTAGGTGGATGAAGATGTCTTGGTAGGTTTGCAGTTGTTAAAAGCTTGGGATATTTTTTATAACCTAACTCTGCTTTAAACTTCATCCACAACTTTATCCCTGACCTTTCTGGTGTGTTCCTAGGCCTTCTTGATGCTGTTTGTTCACTAAGGTTCTCTAACAAACCTCTGAGGGCTTAACAGAACAGCTGTATTCATACTGAGATTAAATTACACACAGGTGGACTCTATTTACAAATCAGGTGACTTCTGAAAGCAATTGGTTCCACTAGATCTTAGTTAGGGGTATCAGAGTAAAGGGGGCTGAATACAAATGTACGCCACACTTTTCACATATTTATTTGTAAAAAAACTATTGAAAACCATTTATCATTTTCCTTTCACTTCACAATTATGTGCTGCTTTGTGTTGGTCTATCACATAAAATCCCAATAATATACATTTACCTTTTTGGTTGTAACAAAAAAACGATCGCCTAGCACAGAGGCAGAACGGGGATCTACCAATGTAAACAAGCGGATCCCCATTCTGACAAGGTACATGTCAGAGATCTACTGATCCAGTGATCGGGAGCAGTGATCTCTGTCATGTCCCTGCCAGCCCATCCCCCCTACAGTTAGAACATACCTGAGAAACACACATAACCCCTTGATTGCCCCCCTACTGTTAACTCCTTCCCTGCCAGTGTCATTTTTACATTGATCCATGCATTTTTATAGCACTGAGCAATGTAATAATGTCACTGGCCCCAAAAAGT
The DNA here is from genome assembly GCF_037356315.1 of Lithobates pipiens. Classification (NCBI taxonomy): domain Eukaryota; kingdom Metazoa; phylum Chordata; class Amphibia; order Anura; family Ranidae; genus Lithobates; species Lithobates pipiens. The sequence goes on from NW_027507718.1 coordinate 521,846,479, forward strand.
GTCATTTGGGGTCAGATTTGTCAGTCACAATGTCGCAGTCCTGCTAAAAATGGCAGATCGCCGCTATTACCAGTAAAAACAATAAAAAAATAAAAGTCCCTAAATCTATCCCAAGTTTTGTGCAAACCAATCAATACACTGCTATCGCATTTTTTTTTTTTTTTTTACCAAAAATACGTAGAACAATATATATCAGCCTAAACTGATGAATACAGTAAATGTGTTTTTTTTAATATATTTTTTGGGGGATATGTATTATAACATAAAGAAAAAAATGTCACTCTTTGTTTATAGCGCAAAAGAAAAACGGCAGAGGTGATCAAATACCACCAAAAGAAAGCTCTAATTGTGGGAAAAAAGGACATCAATTGTGTTTGGGTACAGCGTAGCACAACTGCGCAATTGTCAGTTAAGTTGACGCAGTGCCGCAGTGCCATATCACAAAAAATGGCCTGGTCATTAAGGGGACAAATCCTTTCCGGGGCTTAAGTTGTTAAAGCGGAGTTCCACTCAAAACAGTAACTTCTGCTTTAAGGACTCATAACTAGTGATGGCTGAACAGTTCGCCCGGCGGTCGTTTCGCGGCGAATTTCGGTTGTTCGCGGTCCGCCAGTTCGGCGGACTATTGGCGCCGTTCGCCCGGCGGACTTCCGTGTTTTTACTGTGTAAAGGAACTTTGACCTGATGACACATCCATCATGGGGTACAGGACAGCCAATTGAGACATGACAGCACATGGACACTTGGACATTCCCCCTAACTTATAAATACACCCGATCCGGCGGCCATTTTACATTCTTTCTTCTGTCACTATAGGGAAAGGTTGCTGTTTGGAGCAGGGACAGATAAAACGCTAGCTATTTGGTACACAAAAGTTCTTTTCAGGACTGGTATAGGTGTTAGGTGTATATAGGTTTGCTGTGCTACTGATTGTTGCAGCAGCCTGAGTGTCTTTTTTCAGTTTAGAGAAAGGGACAGAGCGCTGTGTGCTGCTATTTTAGGGACAGCCAGATTAGTCATCATCATTAGCTGTTACTATCAGGTCCACAAAAGTGCTATTCGAGTAACCAGTAATTGTTCCAGTCTCCTCTGTTTTGCAGTTTATATAGGGACAGGAAGGAAGCAGTGTGTCAGGCAGTGAGGGTCAGTTTAAACAGTTGCTGTTACTATTAGTTCCACAAAGGTTCTTTTCAGGACTGGTATCAGTGGTATGGTAATAGGCTTGTACACGTATAATATTCTTTCTTCCAAATATAGAAAGAATATTATACTTGACTGCTGCCCTTCTGCTGCAGTCTGCTAATCATTCACAACTCCCTTGTTCCACAAAGCTCTTTATCAGGACTGGTAACTTGGTCTGTGTAGGGTGCTACAGTACATAGGGTTGAGTGCGGTACAGTCTGCTGTTCTGTAAGGACCGGTATCGGTCCACAATAGATAGGGTTGAGGTGCACCACTGCTGACCGCTGCCCTATACTGCAGCAGTCCTTCAGCAGTATAGGGACTGACGTACAGTCTGCTAATCAGTCACACACAACCTACTGGGTCCACAAAGGTCCTTATAAGGACTAATAACTTGGTGAAGGGTGCTACAGTACATAGGGTTGAGTGAGGTACAGTCTGCTGTTCTGTAAGGACCGGTATCGGTCCACAATAGATAGGGTCGAGGTGCACCACTGCTGACCACTGCCCTATACTGCAGCAGTCCTTCATCGGTATAGGGACTGAGAGTTTTGTCACAGGGTCATTTAAAAATGACAGGCAGAGGAAGAGGCAGGCCCTTCCGCAGGGGTGGTAGGGGTAGGGCAGGAGCAACAGCCTTGAGCCAAAGTGGGAAGTTGCAGAAGGTGCGTTCAATTACTTTAAAGGACGCACCAGACTTGGTTGAGTGGCTCACTCAGCCTTACTCTTCTGCACCCTCCTCATCCTCTCGATCTGCACCCTCTTCTTCACTCTCTGCTATGTGCACCCCCAAAGACACTACCACCAACAACACCACCACCACCACATACCTTCCGCTTGAGTCACAGGAATTATTTTCCGATCCATATCAAGAGGACATTTCTGATGCGCAGCCATTCTTGGTATTGGATCAGGAAGAGGAGGTAGCAACAACCGCTACTCAGCAGTCTGACGACAGTACCCAGATCAGCCCAAGGAGGAGGTTGGTCCCCGGTGTTGCTGCCTACTCCGAGATCTCTACTTATAGCGGTGGGGAAGGTGACGTTGATGATGACGTGTCTAGTGATGTCACGTGGGTGCCCACAAGAGAGGAAGAGGAGGGGAGTTCAGAGGGAGATATGGACCAGCAGATAGGGAGGAGAAGCAGGAATAACTTACATTGCACAGGAGGGACAAAGCTGACTGCAAATGTATCAGGAGCAAGTCATCGACCATGTACGGTCACATCTGGCGCTCCCAGGACACCGGCACATGGCTCTGCAGTGTGGGCTTTTTTTAACGTGTCCGCTGCTGACAATAGCGTTGCCATCTGCAATCTTTGCAGTCAACGCATTAGTCGCGGTAAGCCCAACACTCACCTAGGGACGACCGCCTTAAGAAGGCACATGGGCAGCCATCACCGAGCCGAGTGGGAGCAACGGAACACACAAAGCCACACTGCAGGCTCTCACCGTCCAGCCTCGTCTTCTACTTCTCCTCTCTCCTCACAATTGTCCTCCACTCCACCTTCACGCCAAGCTCACATTTTTCTGCAAAAAGGCAGGCTTCCGTGGGCCTAATGTTCGAGCGTAAAAAAATGATGACGCCGGATAACCCTCTTGCCCAACGATTGACGGCTGGCTTGTCAGAACTCATAGCCCGCCAACTACTGCCATATAAACTGGTGGACTCGGAGGCCTTTCGCAAATTTGTGGCCATTGGAACAGCACAATGGAAGGTCCCAGGAAGGAAGTATTTCTCAGAGAAGGGCATCCCAGAGCTATATGCCCATGTTCTGCGGCAAGTGAATGTATCTCTGGCACACAGTGTCGGTGCCAAGATACATCTGACCACAGACACGTGGTCTAGCAAACACGGGCAGGGAAGGTATATCACTTTTACTGCCCACTGGGTGAACCTTCTGACGGCCGTCAAGCATGTAACCCGTGGCACCCGTGTAGATTTGGTTTTACCGCCATGGATTGCATGCAGGCCTGACTCTTCTTCTCCTCCTCCTCCTACTCCATCCTCCTCCCTCTCCTCCTCAGCTGACTCCTCCTTTTCCGCTGCTAGCGTCTCTTCCGCTGCGCCACCCAAGCTCCCCAGAACCTATTCGACATGCCAGGTGAGACATTGCCATGCCAAGCTGTGACTTTTGTGCCTGGAAGCCAGGAGCCACACTGGCCCGGCACTCCTTTCAGCTTTGCGTTAACAGGCAGATCAGTGGCTAACACCACTCAATTTGACAGTTGGTAAAGTGGTGTGTGACAACGGTGCCAATCTGCTTAGCGCATTGAAACAGGGCAAAATCACGCATGTGCCATGCATGGCACACGTCTTAAACTTGGTCGTGCAGCGATTCCTTGTCAAATACCCTGGGGTCCAGGACATCTTGCGGCAGGCAAGGAAAATCTCGGCCCATTTCAGAAGATCTTACATGGCCATGGCTCGCCTTGCTGACATTCAGCGGCGACACAATCTGCCGGTCAGACGTCTTACTTGCGAATACCCGACGCGATGGAACTCAACCTTCTATATGCTTGATAGGCTGCTCCAGCAGAAACGTGCAGTTAACGTCTACCTGTATGAACTCTGCGGCAGCACAGGTTCTGGGGAGCTGGGGATTTTTTCACCGCGCCAGTGGCTGCTCATGCGCGACGCATGCAGACTTCTGCGGCCATTTGAGGAGATCACCAAACTGGTCAGTCGCAGCCATGGCGCGGGAGGATGAGGAAGTCGCAATGCTGGATGAATTCCCAGGGGGGCTACTCTATCTGAGACAAGTCAACAACAGGAGTCTGAAGAGGAGTCAGAGGAGGATGGTGCCGGGGCGGATGAGGAGGAGCAAGAAGAGCATGCTTTAAACCTTTCTGGGACCCTTGTTGTTGTGCGTGGATGGGGAAAGGAGAATGAAGAGGACGACATTATCCTGGATGATGAGCAGGAGCCAGGCCACCACACCGCTTCCACTTTAGTGCAAATGGGGGCCTTCATGCTCCAGTGTTTTAATAGGGACCCCCGTATACAAAGCATAAGGGTCAAGGACCAGTACTGGGTGACAACATACTTAGACCCCCGGTACAAACACAAAATGGCGGAAATGTTACCGCCGTCACAGAGGGCTGGCAGAATGGAGCACTTCCAGACCTTGCTTCGAGAAATGCTGCATTCTGCCTTTGCGTGCGCTGGCAGAGGAGCAATTCCCACTCCCAGAGAAGGAGTTGCGGGTACCAATCCAACAGCGCCTGCAAGAAGAGGCCGGTTTGAAGATGTGTTGATGACTTCGGATATGAGGTCATTCTTTCAGCCGACCCATGGACAGGTGTCATCCGGATACAGCATCAGGGAACGCCTAGACCGTCAGGTGTCCGACTACATTGGGTTAACGGCCGATGTGGACGCTCTGAGGAGTGATGAACCCCTGGACTACTGGGTGGGCAGGCTTGACCTCTGGCCAGACCTTTCCCAATTTGCAATCAAACTGTTGGCTTGCCCCTCATCCAGTGTCCTGTCCGAAAGGACGTTCAGCGCAGCAGGGGGGATCGTGACCGATAAGCGTACTCGCCTAGCTCACGACAGTGTTAACTACCCCACATTTCTAAAAATGAATGAGGCATGGATCTCGGAGGAATTCAACATATGTGACCAGTAGACCATGTATATGTCTATAAACAATTTTTTTAATCAAGCACAGAGACCTTCTTTCTTCATTTGGCTCACTTTCTTGTCCAAAAAAAGCACACCATACTATATGCCCATACCCTCCTCTTTGAAGAGGTTGAGCGGTGTCATATTTCTACTGGGGCTGCTTATTATGAGGGGCTGCCACCATCCCTGTGCTATGCTGACTTCCTCCTGGGGCTGTACCTCTGCTGTGCATATTATGAGGGGCTCCCACCATCCCTGTGCTATGCTCATTATGAGGGTCTCCCACCATCCCCGTGCTGTGCTGACTTCCTCCTGGGGCTGCTTATTATGAGGGTCTCCCACCATCCCTGTGCTGTGCTGACTTCCTCCTGGGGCTGTTTATTTTGAAGGGCTCCCACCATCCCTGTGCTATGCTGACATCCTCCTGGGGCTGCTTTTTATGAGGGGCTCCCACCATCCCTGTGCTATGCTCATTATGAGGGGCTCCCACCATCCCTGTGCTATGCTCATTATGAGGGACTCCCACCATCCCTGTGCTATGCTCATTATGAGGGGCTCCCACCATCCCTGTGCTATGCTGACTTCCTCCTGGGGCTGCTTACGGTGCAAATGTCAGTGCTTTATGTCACGCTGCTGATGTCAGTGCTCTCTATCATGGTGCTGCTGTCAGTGCTGTATTTCACGGTGCTGGTGTTAGTGCTTTATGTCACGCTGCTGATGTCAGTGCTCTCTATCACGGTGCTGCTGTCAGTGCTGTATATCACGGTGCTGACGTTAGTGTATTATGTCACGCTGCTTATGTCAGTGCTCTCTATGACGGTGCTGCTGTCAGTGCTGTATATCACGGTGCTGGTGTTAGTGCTTTATTTCACGCTGCTGATGTCAGTGCTCTGTATCACGGTGCTGTTGTCAGATGACTCTATCACGGTGCAGGTGTCATTGCTGTATGTCACGCTGCTGGTGATCATCTCCTGCACCCTCTTCTTTGCCTACCCTGGTCCCTGACCTTCCCTCTCCTCCATTGCCTTCATGCGCTCCACAGTCCTGAATTGTCACAACAATTTCCCATATAAAAAAAGAATGCTTGTAGTTGTCGATCCCAGATTCACCTCATACATGTGTTATGTCATTGGCCATGTGGTGGGAATATGTTTGCAGGGCTAGTAATTATTTTGTGGCTGCAAATTTGACCTGTAGGTTTGCGAAGTTCGCCTCCCATTGAAGTCAATGGGGCCCGCCGCGAATGTTCCGGTTCGCAAACTATTGGCCGCGTTCGCGGTACGCGTTCGCGGAACGTCCCGTCGGAAGTTCGTCCATCACTGATTGCAGGACCCTCCGGCCTCTCAGAGTTAAACAACCGCCCTGAAGCCGTTAATCGGCTATGGGCCGGTTGTTAAGTTGTTAATATTGATTGGACCCTGGGCATAAAATTTCTGCCCCCCCATGCAGTTTCCCTCTCCATCTGCTCTGAGACGTACAATAAATAGCAGCTAGACTCAAAATCAGGTCACCTTGAGGCGAGGTGACAGATGCACACCATAGGGATCAGGAGTGTACCGCAAGGTTGTGGACCCTACGGCTGACTGCTGCGGACGGGGGATCCCACCGGGGTTAGAGCGTAAGATTCCCTGGGGTGCGGAGTCTAAGAGCCAGCAGGTGTTCACCAGAGCCTCTAGAGGTGAGGATGGACTGGGCTGCAACTGGCTCCAGGTCACGACCCCCAGGGTCCCCCAGCTCGCACCCACAGTAGGCAACAGTAGGAAAGGGATAGTGAGGGATAAAGCCAAGTTCGGGGCCACAAGTAGACAGGAATAGTCAGGGACACGCCAATAGGTCAGGATCACAGGCAAACAGGGATAGTCAAGGACACGCCAAAGTCGGTAACGGAACAACAGAAGAGCACACTATTGCAAAACCATGACAGTACCCTCCCTCTTACGAGGCCTCCCCCTCCCCCGCCTGGGTCCAGGCTTAAAGGGAAACTCCAGATGGAACCTCCTCCACAGACTAGGAGCAAAGACCTCAGATGCAGTGATCCAAGACCTCTCATCAGGGCCAAACCCTTTCCAATGTACAAGGTACTGAAGAATGCCTTTACGTAGCCGGGAATCCAAAATTTGACTAACCTCGTATTTTAGATTATCCTCAGAGACTGGAACCGAGGTAGGGAGAGGACGAGAGTACTTGAGGACTAAAGGCTTTTTAGGAATGGGTAAGGGCATGAGAAGATCAGGAGCCTGAGCAGGGTCTCCCAGACCCTTAAAGATGAGCTGGGCATCCAGAACAGGGCCACCAGACTGGGCAGAGGTCAGAGGATCTCTGAGGTCAGGTAGGCTAGAAGGTGACATGTCACAAGAGTCAAGCTGGATAGCTGAAACAAAAACAGAATGCAGAGAACCCTGAGAAAAATATTGAAAGCCCCACCTGGCCGAATGAGGCAGTCTATCCAAAGGATGGATTGAGCCTCTTAAATGGGTTTGAATGGACATAGTAGCAGTAGGATGAGGCCAGGTCACAGAAGGTCCTGAACAAGAAGCAGGAAGCTCATTGGGCATGGGCTGGACTGGCATAACTGGTGCAGAGGCCGACTGAATAGTATTGTCAGGTGTAGCGACCATCTCAATCGCATCATAGGGCATAGCAACTGTGGAACTTGCAGACAAGTTAGCCTGGCTGTGTGTCCAAGGGAGATTAGGGACAGGCAAAGGTAAATGGTTATGCAAACTGGAGTGAATGATCGACTCAGGTTCATAGGTGGGCCCCTCATCCAGAGTACCACATGACCTAGAGAGTGCATCAGTCCAACTATTGCAGGACGCATCCCAGAGATCGCTATATACAGCGGAAATAGCAGAAGATACTGGGATGGTGGTAACAGGAAGTTTCTCTTTTGGGGTACCCTTGAGTAGGCAGGAAGAGGAACAGGAGAAACCCTAAGCCAGGATCTGTCCAGCAGACCAGTCGACGTGTGGAGAATGGAGCCGTAAACCAAGGAAGACCTAATATGATAGGAGATGAAGCCTTAGGTAAGAAAAGGAAGGATATCCACTCCTGGTGGAGTGTCCCTACTGACATCTTAACAGGAAGAGTCTGGAAGCGGATAGGGCCCCCTGGGAGAACAGTGCCATCAATCGCCAAGACCACCAATGGCGTTGTAAGGGGCAAAAGAGTAAGTCTCATGGAGGATGCAGTTTCCCAATCCATGAAATTGGTGTGCTGAGACCAAACGAGAGGAAGCACCGACATGAAGCAACACAGAAAGGAGAAGACGAGAAGGTGTAGGTTTGATTTCAGGGTCTAATACTCCACCTTCCAGATGTATTACCCCTGAGCGTTTTTCCGGACGAAGAGAACAAGTGTCACGGAAATGACCTTTGGCCCCACAATAGAAGCATAGGCCTAGAGTTCTACGCCTAGCGCGTTCTTTGGGAGATAATTTAGTCCAGCCCAACTGCATAGGTTCCTAAGTAGGCAAGGGGTGCTCCTCGTATCAAAGAGAAGGGACTGAGGGCTCAGGCTGCCTAAAGAACGGGGAGTGCTGGCGTCTTTTTTCCAGGGCCCTCTCCTGAAAGCGAATATTGATCTGGTTACACAAGGTGATGACACTGCCCAGATCAGCAGGAAGGGATCTACCTGCTAATTCATCCTTCACTCTATCAGAGAGGCCATGTAAAAAGGTTGCAACTAGGGCCTCATTATTCCAGCTCAATTCAGCTGTGAGGATACGGAACTGAAGAGCATACTGTCCCACAGACGAGGACTCTTGACGGAGACGTAAAAGAGCGCTAGCCTGCTGAGGAGACACGACTCGGTTCCTTGAAGATATTCCGAAAAAGTTTCAAGAAATCAGACAGGCTAGAAACCACTGGATGATTCAGTACCCACAGAGGGGCAGCCCAAGCTAATGCCTCACCGGACAGGAGGGATATGATATATGCAACTTTTGCCCGATCGGACAGGAAGTTTTGGGGCTGAAGTTCAAAATGAATTGTGAACTGGCTAAGGAACCCCCTGCAAGCCTTGGAGTCCCCAGAGAAATGGACCGGAGCTTGTAGTTGTAATGAATGTGTGGCTGCGACTGATACGTTAGGTGCAGCAGCAGATAGCGGTTGAGGTTGTTGAACTGGGGGTCCTAATGAGGCCTGAACCTGTTCAAAATGGGATGCCAAATCCTGAAGGAATTGCATCATCTGGGTCTGATGCGATTCTTGGGTCTCAAGTCTGCGAACTAAGCCCTGCAACAGATCGACTGCAGGAAGCGGCACGTCAGCCGGGTCCATGGCTGATCAAACTGTCAGGTCACCTTGAGGCGAGGTGACAGATGCACACCATAGGGATCAGGAGTGCACCGCAAGGTTGTGGACCCTACGGCTGATTGCTGCGGACGGGGGATCCCACCGGGGTTAGAGCGTAAGATTCCCTGGGGTGCGGAGTCTAAGAGCCAGCAGGTGTTCACCAGAGCCTCTAGAGGTGAGGATGGACTGGGCTGCAACTGGGTCCAGGTCGCGATCCCCAGGGTCCCCCAGCTTGCACCCACAGTAGGCAACAGGAGGATAGGGATAGTGAGGGATAAAGCCAAGGTCGGGGCCACAAGCAGACAGGGATAGTCAAGGACACGCCAAAGTCGGTAACGGAACAACAGAAGAGAACACGGCAGGTAACAGGAAGCTAACACACAAAGGTTTATCAGCCGGGTTGACCTGCAGTGCACAGGTTAATATAGAGCTCTCTGATAGGAGCTAGGGTTGAGTCATGCCAGAGGATGGATTACAAAAGCAGTCAGGTGAGGGTCGGCTGGTCTCTAGAGATGAACACATGGAAACAGGTAAGCAAACTATTGCAAAACCATGACAATCTGTTTACTGAATCAGATCAGGCAGCAATTGAAATTGATTGCCAGAGGTTACAGTGTGTCATTACCACTCACTGACTGGTTTCTAGAGGTTACAACACACATTACGGCTCACTGATTAGTTGCTAGAGGTTACAGCACATGGTTTCTACTGGTTGATTGGTTGCTAGAGATTACTGTACATCAATACTGTTCATCGATTGGTTGCTAGAAGTTACTGTACATCATTACTGCTCACTGATTGGTTGCTAGAGGTTACAGCACATCATCTCCTCACTGCCTGCACACCATGGACTGGGGAGGTGAAGGACCCATTAATAGACAGAAAACTCCTAGGGATCCTAGGACTCCTGGGATCAGTGGCATTGCTGAGAGGAGGGTATGATCAATGACAATGCTGATTTTTTTTTACCGACTACCAATATAAAGAGGAATTTCAGCACTGGCCACCAAAGTAATAGGGGTTTACACTGAGCATTCACAGTAACCACAAATGTAAGGAGGAATTTACACTGACCACCAATGTAAGGGGGACCTTCACACTGGCCACTAGTGTGATTGAAAGGATTCTACACCAAGCACCAATGTAATGAGAGGATTTACACTGACCACCAATGTAACTGAGACATTTCAGCCTGCGTTCACATTTCTTTGTGTTGGAAACGCATGCAAAATTGCTTTCCTGACACCACAGAAACGTGCTGCCCTTTAGCAGATACACAGCAGTGCCAGCAATTGTTAATGACACCCTCGTGTATCTGCTGAGATGTGCCTTGGCACTGTGTGATTTTGAAAGTTTGGGACCTTCTTCCACATTTGTAGCACATAGAGAAGCCCATTGAAATGAATGGGCTGCCCTACACGTGACCTACATCTTTATCCACCCTGTCAGTACACCTTTTTCCTCCTAAAACCCCTGCTAACCTCTGCACCCCAAACCTCTCCAATCCCCCTCCCCTTTATCTCTAGCTGCCTCCTCTGCTCATCTTTGCATCCACCTCCCTTACCTCCGTACATCCCCTCCTTACTCACCTGTGTACCCCAAACTGTAATTCCTTCTCTGCCTACCTCTGTACAACTCACACTACCCCCACACTAAGTTGCTTACCTTTGCAGAACAGGCTGATGGTAGACTTAATGACCACAGTTGTAGGCAGGACTTTCAAGCATGCCCCTTTACCTCCCCAGTGGGCAGCATTCAGGTTAGATGATGGTGGATATGACCTCAGGGGGCATGATATACATATGAATACTGCCTCTATTTACATATGAATGCTGCCGGTCCGCCGCTATTTACATATGAATGCTGCCGGTCCGCCACTATTTACATATGAATGATGTCGAGGGTCTGCAGGTGAGTCATCTGTACACAACAATAGAGCTGGGCAGCATTAGTAACAGAACTTCACACTAAGAAATCAGGACACAGCACGGGACTAAAACCTCAAGGGATGAAGGAATTTAAACTGGGATAGTTGGCAAGTATGAGGCAGCTGCTTTGGGTTATGTTGTTATATTTACTCGATTCTATTTTATTCCTTTTTATTCTATGCTCCACTTTTTTATTCTATTATTTCATTTTCCTATCTAATCTTTTCTATTTTATACTATTTTATAATTTTCTATTCAAATTCAAACTTATTCTATTTGAAATCCGAAATAAAAAAAAAAAATGGTTCATGTAATGGGAAATGGTTATATTCTATTCTATTGTTTTTTTCAATTTTATTCAATTATTTTATTTTTTATTTTATTATTTTCTATTCTACTCTTTTCTATTTTATTCAAATTTGAATTCATTCAATTTAAAAAAAAAAATTTCAGAGGAAACAATTATTTTATTTTCTATTCTATTATTTTCTATTCTATTCAAACTTGAATTCATTCTATTCAACTATCGTTTTTCGGAGGAACATTATATTGTTTCTATTTTATTCTATTCTATTTATTCCTCTCAAATTTATTCTATTTGAAATTCAAATTTCAGAAGATGGTTATCTTCTTTCTATTTTATTATTTTTATTTTATTTATTTTTTATTCTATTCTATTCCATTCTATTCCTTTATTTTCTATTATATCCCTTTATTTTATTTATTTATTTTGTTTATTTGAATTTAAATCGATTTTAATTTTCCAAATTCAATTAAACTGAACTCAAATTTGACCAAATTTGGACGATTCTAATTGATTCGAATTGCATTCAAAATTGCATTCAAGTTTAAATCAAATTCCATTAAAATTCCATTGGAAATTAAATTTATTAAAATTTAAATTAGAGTTTTGGAAGATGGTTACTGTGTATCCTTTCCATTCCATTATATTCTATTGTTTTTTATTATATTCTATTCTTTTATTTTCTATTCCATTCTTTTCTTCTTATTCGGATTCAAATTTATTCTATTCAAAATACAAAATTTGGAAACCTGTTATATTTTTATATTTAGTTTATTCCTTTTTATTCTATTCTACTCTTTTATATTCTATTATTTTATTTTCCTATATACTCATTTCTACTTTATTCTATTCTTTTCTATTCATATTCAAATTTATTCTATTTGAAAATGTAATTTTGTAAAATTGTTCAAATTGTGGGAAATGGTTCTATTCTATTCTATTGTTTTGTTTTTTGTTTTTAATTCTATTCAATTTCTTTATTTTACATAGTTACATTTCTATTCTATTATTTTCTATTGTGTTCTTTTCTATTCAAATTTTAATTCATTTTTGCATAGATTCATTTCCTTGGAGTACAAATCTCTCTCCTCCAACTTGTTAAATCATCTCGAGAAAGAGGACAGGGACCAGAAATATAAGAAGCAGAAAAAATATTCAAGGGATGTAGGGGACTATAAAAATGGTACAGTTTTTGGTTGGCAAAAACTTCTGAATACCTCCCCTCCAATGCACACGACTCCCCCTGTAGGTACATAGTCTATATTTCCTTCTAGCTCTGTGTCGGTACAGGGAGGTCTAAAACCGTTACTGTCCTACAGTGGAGTAGTCCAAGTAAAGAATGATTTTTGTAGTAATGATTCCCAAGGTTCACAACCAATGGTACGTTATTACAATCCCCATACCCCGAAAAACTCTACAAGAGGTAGGGGTAACCATCGGGGAAAGAAGGGAGGAAGAGGCCAATTTAAGGGTAATTCCTATAATTATGGCACTTATCCCCAATGTGAATACGATATCCAAAATGGTAGGGGTATTTTTGTACCCCCTTACCATTTCAAACGGGGGGGTGGGCGGGATCTGAGGTCCCCTTGTTAAAAGGGGCTTCTAGATTCTGATAAGCTCCCCACCCGCAGACCCCCACAACCATCGGCCAGGGTTGTGGGGATGAGGACAATGTCCTCATCAACATGGGGACAAGGTGCTTTGAGGGGTCACAGACCCCCAAAGCATACTCCCAATGTTGAGGGCATGTGGCCTGGTACAGTTCAGGAGGGGGGCCACTCTCTTGTCCCCCCTCTTTTCCTGTGGTCTGCCAGGTTGCGTCCTCAGATAAAGGGTCTGGTATGGATATTTAGGGGGAACCCCACGTCATTTTTTTTTCAATTTGATGCGGGGTTGCCCTTAAGATCCATACCAGACCTGAAGGGCCTGGTAATTTAATTTGGGGGAACCCCACACTTTTTTTTTTTATCAATGACTTTCAATGACTGTTCTCTGTATTACGGGCAGCCAACAATTTATTATAGCCGCGAGTGATTTTCAATGACTTTTTTTTCTGCAGAAATGACGCTTTGTGCAGGGACAGTTGTAAGCACTTTACAGGCACACTATAGACACCCCCCAGGTAGGAAATTTAAAGGAATATTACACTTTTATTGTTTCACTTTAAGCATTATTAAAATCACTACTCCCGAAAAAACTGCAGTTTTTAAAACTTTTTTTGCATTGATACGATGTCCCCTGGGGCAGGACCCGGGTCCCCAAACACTTTTTAGGACAATAACTTGCATATAAGCCTTTAAAATTAGCGCTTTAGATTTCTCCCATACTTTGAAAAAATATATTATTAGGGAAAAGGAAAGGGGGAAAACAAGAAAAAACCTACACACAAAAGACCTCAAAAAGAAGTGTTGGTTCTGTTTGGACTTTTTAGGCAAAATGAAAAGAGAAAACAATATATTCAAAACTATTATTTATTTTTAAAAAAGATTTTTTTTAAAAAAAATTTAAGCATGAAAACAAAAACAAGGGAAAACACATCAAGTCTTAACTAAATATCCTGTCAAGATTTATACAGTCTACACAGAGTTTATATTCATTTCCATATAAGTATCCAAAAAAAATACAAATATACAAGGAGTAAATGAGACAGGATATCAGGTATGAAACTAAAACTTAAATATATTGTGGCGCTCTACATGTTTCGCATTTTTGAATGCTTCTTCAGGAGCTTTAACAATTTTGTTTCTTCATGGGTATGCCCCAAGAGAAATGTAGCAGAGGGAAGAGGGAAGATAACCAGAGAACGTTTTTCTGAAATAGAATAAAGTAACCAGTTTTCAATTCAGGAAGACACTTCAATCTATGTATATGCCTGCAGTCTAGCATAGAGGCCCCAGATACCATGTAGTATGGAGTGGCCAGAGACGGCATAGGAAGGGGTTCTGGTACCCCGTATTCTTTAAAATGAAGTTGTAACTTCCAGCAGCATCAAAGTGCAAAAGAGGTGGGAACAAGTTCTCCCAAAATGATCCAAGTTAAAAGGGGGGATCCTTGTTAGCCCCTATATTGTTCCATCTGGTGCAGAAGTGGGACCGCTGTCTATGGGGATTTCTCCCATAGACTTGTACAGGGTGTTCCGCGGCTTTTCAAATTTGCCACGAACACCCCAAATTGTTCACTGTTCGGAAACAGGCGAACAGGCAATGTTCGAGCCCTACTGTGCAGCAATACCGGTTCCTGAAATTCCAGCCAATGAGGCTGTAGCACTGTTCCTGCAATAAAGTGGGCCAGTCTGAATGAAGTCCAGGGCCAAATGTGAGTCCCAGTCCAGCCCTCTATCTATCTATCTATCTATCTATCTATCTATCTATCTATCTATCTATCTAATGTGAAATATATCTCTACAATATAAGTGCATTTGTTTATTTTATTTTACTCTCCCACAATGCACTGTTGAAAATCCAGCTGCTAGCGGTAAGGCAAGGATATTTTTTTTAACTCAGAAACTTTGGCACAGAGGCTCATTGTGTTTGTATTTTCCTTCCTTCAGACAGTGAAAACTGCATGAAATGTCCTGATGATGAATGGCCAAATGAGAAGAAGGATCGGTGTCTTCCCAAATTGGTGGAATTTCTTTCCTACACTGATGATACAATTGTTGCAGTATTTTCGTCTCTCTCCATCCTCTGTTGTCTTCTGACTGGTTTAATATTGGGGATATTTATACATTACCAGGACACCCCCATTGTTAAAGCTAATAACCGGAACCTGAGCTATCTTCTCCTGGTCTCCATCATGCTGAGCTTCCTCTGTGTCTTCTTGTTCCTCGGACGTCCAGTAGATGTAACCTGCATGCTACGTGTGACCTCTTTCGGTGTCATCTTCTCAGTTGCTGTCTCTTCTCTACTTGCCAAAAGTATCATGGTGTGTATTGCTTTTAAAGCCACCAAACCTGGGAGTCCTTGGAGGAAATGGATGGGAGCCAAGCTGCCCAATTTTATCATTTGCATGTTTTCACTGCTTCAAGTAATAATCTGTGTTTCTTGGCTATCCATTTCTCCTCCATTCCAGGATAAAGACACTCACTCTTATCAGGGAAAGATCATCATTCAGTGTAATGAGGGTTCAGTTATCGGCTTCTACTCTGTCCTGGGATATATGGGGCTTCTGGCAGCTGTGAGTTTCATTATAGCTTTTTTAGCCAAAACATTGCCAGACAGTTTTAATGAGGCCAAGTACATCACCTTCAGCATGCTGGTGTTCTGCAGTGTCTGGATTGCCATGATCCCGGCCTATCTGAGCACTAAAGGGAAAGACATGGTGTCTGTGGAGGTTTTTGCTATATTGGCATCAAGTTCTGGACTTCTTGGCTGTATATTTTTCCCAAAATGCTACATAATCCTGTTCAAGCCTGACCTGAATACAAAAACAGGTTTGCTTGAAAATAAAGGATAATATATATTTATATATTTTTTTTATGTTAGATGACCCTTGGAAATAAAAATATTATCTATAATATATAGAGCTAACATTATAGTTCTATCTATATCATTGTAAATTGTAGTATTTTACTAATGTATTAGGATGAGAATGAATACTGTTAAAGTTTAATTATTAATACTTACTCTTCCAATGGGCAGTTAGTATAATTTTTTGTTTTCTTGAAGAGCTTTGGACACCACTGGTATCCAACACTGTGGATTTGTTGCAGACCTTGTCCCCTGCTTGGTGTAATGGTTCCTACTACTGGCCTACTACAGAACAAAGTAATCACTTAGCAGGGAGGAACCACTGTGATCAGAGGGCAGCATAGTTTCCAAATGATCCTAAAGTATGACACCAGCGCTACCCATATCTCCGAGAGAGAGAAGATTTCACTCACTGCATTCCAGAACCTTCCATTAAACATATTCTTTTATAAACTGTTTGTAAAGTATTTTGGACAGGGTTGCTTCAGATATGTAGATGTCTATATGAACAAGTACATTTTGCCTGGTGCATTCTAAAATATTTCTCTAATACTAAATAAATGTTTAAATGAGCATGTTTACAGTAAGTTCACATTTTAATTGATACGATTACTTCATTTTAAATAATATTTTCTTAATGGAATAAAAACGCATTTTCTCCTCATATAAATTTTATAATTATATAAATGCTGCTGCTATAAGGGAAAATTCATTTTCTCCATACAATCCAAGAAGGATGTTTGTATATAACAATCTGGTACCAACACAAAAACAATAGGTACCAGGTACTCACTGTCAATTATAGACTTATTTTCAAGACAGTGTATAACAGCAACATGTACCCACTCATAAATAGAGATGAGCTTTGGGTTAAATACGAGTTTGGCCCAAACCCAGCCTGTTGGCCGTTCAGCAAATGGATGAACAAAATGGGCAGATTTGGCAAGATTGTCCACCTGCCCAAATCTCCAACTGATCAAGTCAGTAAGCAATCACTTAATGACAAATCCGAGCAAGCTTGTAAAAATCTGCCTGGGATCCCACGTCTCATCAGTAACCATATAAGGACATAATCATATTTGGTCAATTACATCATCCAGGTTCCCTGGCACTGCACTTATATTCCAGCTGCACAGAGGAGCTGTCATTTGCAATGGGAGTAGCGGGGGGGGGGGGGTCATTGTGAATGATGTAAATGTAGATCTACATCTCTGGACAACATGATTGTCATTGTGGGACATCATTTTTTAAAGGAAGGTTTTATATTAAAAGAAAAAAACCTGACACTATCCCTATTACAACGTGAGATCTAAGAGGTCTATGAGATCTAATCATCCTGCACCTGTCTATGTATTGTATCATCATATCAGACATTTTTATGTCTTTATATTGTTTTTAATGCTTTTCAACCACATCTGGACCAGCCGCCGCAGTTTTACTGAGGCTGGTTGGCTCCCCTGGGCAAAACAATGTTAGCTTACTTCGCTTTGCCTTTTGACCACTAGAGGGATGCGCGCTCTGTCGGAGTCATGCCGCTGGAGCCAATGCGAATGCCCAGTGGGCGCGATGCCTGCCAGGCACCCGCAATCGCTCGTAACAGAGCGAGAATCGGGATCTGTGTGTGGAAACAGATCTTGGTTCTCTCAGGGGAGAGGAGGCTCATTGTGTGTTCATACTGATTATGATCTGTCATCTCTCCTAGTAAGTCCCATCCCCCCACAGTTAGAATACACACGGAACATAGTTAACCCCTTGATCGCCCCCTAGTGTTAACCCCTTCACTGTCAGTGACATTTATACTGTTATCATTGCATTTTTATAGCGCTGATCTCTGTATAATTGTCACTGGTTCCAAAAATGTGTCTAAAGTGTCCGATGTGTCCGCCTCAAAATCGTGGTCCTGATATAAATCACTGTTTACTGCCATTACTAGTAAAAAAAATAAAAAAAATAATAATAAATGCTAAAACTGATTATGAACACCGATCTGTCATCTCTCCTAGTCAGTCCCATCCAGGGACCTGCAATCGCTCGTGACAGAGAGCGAGAATCGGGATCTGTGTGTAAACAGATCTTGGTTCTCTCAGGGGAGAGGAGGCTGATCGTGTGTTCATACTGATTATGATCTGTCATCTCTCCTAGTAAGTCCCATCCCCCCCAAAGTTAGAACACACACAGAACACAGTTAACCCCTTGATCGCCCCCTAGTGTTAACCCCTTCACTGTCAGTGACATTTATACTGTAATCATTGCATTTTTCTAGCACTGATCGCTGTATAATTGTCACTGGTTCCAAAAATGTGTCTAAAGTGTCCGATGTGTCCGCCGCAAAATCGTGGTGCTGATAAAAATCGCTTACTAGTAAAAAAAAAAATAATAATAAAAATGCTAAAAATATATCCCCTATTTTGTAGATGCTAGAACTTTTGCACAAACCAATCAATATACGCTTATTGCGATTTTTTTTTCAAAAATATTTAGAAGAATACATATCGGCCTAACCTGAGGAAAAAAATGACTTTAAGAAAAAAATAAAAATTGGGATATTTATTATAGCAAAAATACCACCAAAAGAATGCTCTATCTGTGGGGAAAAAAAGGACGTCAATTTTGTTTGGGTACAGAAGCACACGACTGCGCAATTGTCAATTAAAGCAACGCAGTGCTGAATCGCAAAAAATGGCCTGGTCATTGAGCAGCCAAATCTTCCGGGGCTGAAGTGGTTAAATACATTTGTATATATTTATTTCTACCTTTGTTGTTGCATCTTTGCACCTTTAAAATCCTAAACCAGTTGATCCCTATTACAACGTTATAAACAAAGGGGAAAAAGAAACCCCAAGTTTCCAACAAGGGAGCCTGGAATGGGAGATGTTTGATTGTCACACAATACCCAAAATAGAAATGATGGTTAAAAAGAAACAATAAATCTTTATTATTATATACAAGACAGAAGAGCCGGCAACTCCAAAGTCCTTTTTGCAAAAATGTATTGGCTACATAGGAGCATTAAAAAGCAAACCACTGACGCGTTTCGGCATGAGCCTTACTCATAGCAAGTTTACAATGAAATAATAAAAACATTTATAAGGAAACAGATACAAATCTCCATCCTCTTCTGAGGCACAAAGAGGTCTAATTTCCTCATTATCGCTCAGGAGTGTACCCTATGTATGAGAATACTCAGGAGGGAGGGGAGAAGGGAAAGCACTGGATCCTAAAGTAATAATGTTAATAGGTATTGCAATCAGCATGGTTACTTAACAAAACAAAAAAAAATATTATTACAAAGTGTTTGATAAAGCATTCAATACATACACATATATAAGGGTAAACAATATACCACGAATGAGATAAATTAGTACATGTCTGGGGAAAAATGTATGTGCAGAGATGTTTGAGCACAGTGAAAAACTATAGCGAAAAAAACAAAAAACATCTTTATAATGACTTAAAATATAATTGTCCTTATTAAAAATTGATCCATATTATAAATTGTGTATATATATATATATATATATATATATATATCCAAAATATTGAGCCTAAAGGACCAACACATTTCGCATAAGTCCAGTGCTTCTTCAGGATCCACAAGCTCTCTATATCAAAAATATGGAGAGTTCCAAAGCCACAATTAGAAAACCTTTCCTTTGCCATATTTACAAATGGTGGGGGGGCAACATAGACATAAACCAGACGTGTCATCTCACCTAAAAAGCACCAAATATACATCAGCCAGCCAGTGTAACAAGGATTATCCAGGTTTTATATCAGCAAGAGAAACAAAGTATATTATTTTACTGATATCTCACCCCTAGCCTCTTAAAGATGGATATCCCAGGAAATCGACCACATGCCTCAACCCGCCCCCCACAGTAATCGGAGGCACTGAGTGGAATGCTTCTCCGCACCCCAAAACGTCCCACCCACAAATTTCTGAGAACCGATTGATGCGTGGAAACTGAAAGTCACACATCCGTCATAGATAGATGATGCACATGAGGAACCATTTGATCAAGGCGAGCGTGCATTAACTAAAAATAACCAAACTTAACCACAAACAGCAGGTTGGCGCCGACCACCAACCCCAAGTGCCAAACATGATATATAACGTCCTACAAAGAGCCACATAAGAGGTCTCAGAAGAAAGAAGAAAGAGGGCTGTCCAAACCACGGCCCAGGACAATCAGAAACATGGAGGGGGACAAGCAAAAAAAAAAAAACCCAACCCAAAAATGAGCATAAAGGACTAACAAAATAATAAAAAAATAATAATATTCATTGGCCTTCTTGTTCATTAACCCCCCTGATGGTCTTCCTGAGTCTGGCTCGGGGTGGAATTTTTATACTAAAAGCGGTAACCCCGAGCCAGACTCGGTACCGCATCGCTGGATCCAGGAGGAGGTTTACTTACCTTCTCCCTTGGATCCAGCGATTTCCCCCCACTGTGCGAGCGAGCCGTGTCTCGCTCGATCTATCACATCGCCAATCTCCGTTCCCTGCGAGCGTTGCGACGCACGGGGACGGAGATCGGCGCCAAATTCAAAAAGTGAAACACACAGTATACATACAGTATAATGTAATCTTACAGATTGCATTGCTGTATGTAATTATTTCACATTCCCTTTGTCCCTAGTGGTCTGCCCAGTGTCCTGCATGCAGTTTTATATTATAAAAACTGTTCTTTATGCCTGGAAACTGGAGATTGTCCATAGCAACCAAAACTGTCCCTTTACATCAAAAATAGAAAACAGCTATAATAAATTGGAATCACTCGCAGTGATAGGGATAGTGATTTGTGGGGAGATCCGTCATCAAATATTGAAAAGTAATGACAGTGACAATTCTGCAACTGAGCAAATTTCTATGTTTTTGATTTGATTACATTATTGAATAATTTTTATTATTGTTATATTATTATTTGGTACAATTATTTATAATTATTTATTATATTATAATTTATGATTTCATTTTTCAAACTTTATTATACCCGGGATGTCTGTTAGACTCTGGTTTGGACAGATTTACAGTGGTGTGAAAAAGTGTTTGCCCCCTTCCTCATTTCCTGTTCCTTTGCATGTTTGTCACACTTAAGTGTTTCGGAACATCAAACCAATTTAAACAATAGTCAAGGACAACACAAGTAAACACAAAATGCAATTTGTAAATGAAGGTGTTTATTATTAAAGGTGAAAAAAAATCCAAACCATCATGGCCCTGTGTGAAAACGTGATTGCCCCCCTTGTTAAAACATACTATAACTGTGGTTGTCCACACCTGAGTTCAATTTCTCTAGCCACACCCAGGCCTGATTATTGCCACATCTGTTCACAATCAAGGCATCACTTAAATAGGAGCTGCTTGACACAGTAAGGTCCACCAGAAGATCCTTAAAAGCTACACATCATGCCGAGACCCAAAGAAATTCAGGAACAATTGAGAAAGAAAGTAATTGAGATCTATCAGTCTGGAAAGGGTTATAAAGCCATTTCCAAAGCTTTGGGAATCCAGCGAACCACAGTGAGAGCCATTATCCACAAATGGCGAAGACATGGAACAGTGGTGAACCTTCCCAGGAGTGGCCGGCCGCCCAAAATTACCCCAAGAGCGCAGCGACGACTCATCCAAGAGGTCACAAAAGACCCCACAACAACGTCCAAGGAACTGCAGGCCTCACTTGCCTCAGTTAAGGTCAGCGTTCATGCCTCCACCATCAAGAAAAGACTGGGCAAAAATGGCCTGCATGGCAGAGTTCCAAGGAGAAAACCACTGCTGAGCAAAAAGAACATCAAAGCTCGTCTCAATTTCTCCACAACACATCTTGATGATCCCCAAGACTTTTGGGACAACATTCTGTGGACCGATGAGACAAAAGTGGAACTCTTTGGAAGGTGTGTGTCCAAGTATATCTGGCGTAGAAGGAACACTGCATTTCAGAAAAAGAACATTATACCAACAGTAAAATATGGTGGTGGTAGTGTGATGGTCTGGGGCTGTTTTGCTGCTTCAGGACCTGGAAGACTTGCCGTGATAAAAGGAACTATGAATTCTGCTGTCTACCAAGAGATCCTGAAGGAGAATGTCCGACCATCTGTTCGTGTACTCAAGCTGAAACGAACTTGGGTTCTGCAGCAGGACAATGATCCTAAACACACCAGCAAGTCCACCACCGAATGGCTGAAGAAAAACAAAATGAAGACTTTGGAGTGGCCTAGCCAAAGTCCTGACCTGAATCCTATTGAGATGTTGTGGTATGACCTTAAAAAGACCGTTCATGCTCGAAAACCCTCTAATGTAACTGAATTAGGACAATTCTGCAAAGATGAGTGGGCCAAAATTCCTCCAGGATGCTGTAAAAGCCTCATTGCGCGTTATCGCAAACGCTTGGTTGCAGTTGTTGCTGCTAAGGGTGGCCCAACCAGTTATTAGGTTTAGGGGGCAATCACTTTTTCACACAGGGCCATGATGGTTTGGATTTTTTTTCCACCTTTAATAATAAACACCTTCATTTACAAATTGCATTTTGTGTTTACTTGTGTTGTCCTTGACTATTGTTTAAATTGGTTTGATGTTCCGAAACACTTAAGTGTAACAAACATGCAAAGGAACAGGAAATGAGGAAGGGGGCAAACACTTTTTCACACCACTGTAAGTGAGTTATTCCTAAGAATTACAGGACTACAATATAAAACGCCAAATTTTCATGCAAAATAATGGTACCGCTTTTAGCACCTAAAATCCGAAATAATCGTACCGCCAGGGAGGTTAAGGCCGGGCCTATTGCATGATTTTAAATAATAGATCCATCTGCATTCTTTTTGTAAATTCATTTTATTCCCCCTTCTAGAATGTGGGTGAATCCATTCCAATGCTACAAACTTTAAGACCCCAGACTTATACTTATGAACAAAGGCAAAATGGCGAGCCGCAGAGTTTTCTAAATGACTACCTGTGTATCATTCACATGATCTTAGATGCTTTTCCAAAATTTACATTTTGTTTTACCCACATAAAATGCATTAACCACTTAACAACTGAGCTATAGCCGAATGATGGTTAGAGCGCTGCTCGATAACTCTGGGAGGGCGTACATTGACGTCCACCCCCTGGGGAGTGCACATTGGAGTATCCGTGACGCATCACGGATCACTGTAAATGGCCTCTGACAGCGGCTGTTTACCATGTGATTGCTCTGTCAAATGACAGAGCGATCACTTGTAAAACAAAAAACTTGTAGAAAAAAAATGACATATTCAAAAGACTTGACAACTTCCGCTTCCGGCACCGTATCTGAGGGACAGGGAGAGCAGTGGCTCCCCTCAGACCGCAGAGAAATCAGCATACTAAACCTCGGGGCAGCTCTCAACTAACAGGAAGACCCTCACCCACCCCCAGCATTGCCGTAGATGGAACGGTACCTCACACAGCCGTGATCTCTCTCGAGGGACACTTCTCCTTCTCCCTTAGGAGCTCCAGGGAAACCTATGATGGCCACCGCAGCATGTCCCTCATCTCTCTCACAGAGCAAACACCATTGAAAAAACCAAGGTAACCTCAGTGAAAGAGAGACTTCCTATGAGGACATGGAAGCTAGTTGTATCGGAATCCAATTAGACATATAGCTCCTTTGATAAGATCACTCAGCCGGTGGCAGATCTGCTTTCCCCCACCATCACAGCCATAGTAGATAGAGCGGTGTCAGCAGGCATAATGCAGCTGTAGAAAGAACTGGTAGAACACTTACAGAGGCTGACAGAAGCTGAACAGCATATATCTTCAATAGAAGATGACCAATATAATATGAGCACAGCCATGGAGAAATACATCCAGGCTCAGCAACATCTGCAGGATCGAATGTAGGACCTGTAGAATCACTCCAGAAGTAACAATCTGAGGCTAATCTGCCTCCCTGAATCCCACAAACATGGCTTACTCCTAGATCTATGCACCTGCCCCCTTCCAGAATCCCTCAGTATAAATCACTGATGCACCGTGGAAAGGGCTCACCAGATCGGGGCCCCTGAAAATGATCGCAAGCACCCAAGACCAATAATAGCAAAATATCTCAACCATGCCAATCGCATAGACATGTTGCAGAGCTTTCAGAAAGCATGCTCCGTGGTGATAGAGGGTCACAAGCTGCAAATTTTCACAGCAATTCCAACCCATGTGTGCAGAGGTATACAGTAGGAACATCCGTTTCAATTTAGCCTACCTGGCAATTCTTCGTCTACAACCCCCGTATGGAGAACAGCTCACCTTTTAATCTCCAGAAATGGCAAACGCCTTTCTGCGCTCACTTTCACGCAGACAAACCACATCTGAAACCTACGCAGACAAAGTGAAACATGTGCCTAGAGAGCAAAGGAGCTCCAGGAAGGAACCCCCAAAACATCTAAAGGCCATCTCTTCAATTGACCAGCCTGATCATCGCTGAACTTGCCCTCTGACAGGCACCTCACATTCATTGGTGTGTGGGTAAATATATCCTTTGAGCTCCAGCTTTCCAGGAGTCTATAGCCTCTAGGACAGACAAAAAAGTCTGAACCTAGACCTATCACACGATACCTGTCAGTTGAGTTTTATAAGGTGATTTAATAGATACATGTGCTGTTTCATCAGTGTATGATCTGTTCTCAGTTATTGTTTCTGCTACCAGACCTTACAATGTTTCTTCCCACAGGAGAGGTTATATGAACCTTCACCACTTGTTCTACCCACTAATGAATTCAGAAGCCAAGGAAACGTGGATGGCCACTAATTAATCTACCACTTCATCAGTGGAGTAGTGCCCAATCTCACTCTTAGGCTGCGTACACACGCGGGGACTGTTCGCCCAACTTTGTCCGCTGAACAGTGTTTCGGCGGACAGTCCGCTCGTGTGTGGGCTTTCAGCGGACAGTTTCAGCGAACAGTCTGCTGAACAAAGTTTTTCGGAAATTCCGAAAAACTTTCCGCTGAAACTTTGTTTCAGCGAACAGTCCCCTCGTGTGTACGTGGCCTTACATCTTTCTGGCCTGCGGGCTAGCGGTTCAACCGGTGGTGAAAATGCATACGGAAAAAAAGTGAAGTCTCAAAATTTTTGGTTTCTCAGTATTATTCTGTTATCATCGGTCATTTAACACAGGTAAACTCCACATACAACCTCATACACTATTTTACCCTTATCTGATCCATGAACACTCTACAAATAACATTCTGGAATGTTAAGGGGCTCAGACATCTAAAAAGATTAAAATCAGACATAGCATTGCTCCAGGAGACATACCTGGTGGAAAGCAACTTCTTCTAAATGAAGAAGCTATGGGTAGGAAAGGTGATAAGTTCAGCATCCAAGGGACGCAAGGCAGGTATGTTTATACGTTTACATGAAAAATTAAAATACGATTTAGTGTCCGTCGACAAATATGAGGATGGCAGGTTAGTTTTAATTCACCTCAGATTCCTGACAAGAGAAGTAAGGATAACTAATATCTATGCCACTAATTCTCTGGACAAATCCTACTTTATAGACCTAACATCCCAACTAGCAAACAAGACCAGCTTTCCCAACCTCATAGGGGTGATTTCAATTCATTCATTAACAATAATGAAGATAGATCTAATCCCCACTATAGACCAAGATAAACTACACGGGACCAGATCACCCACTTCTACCACATGGTAAATGCCCTTCAATTGAGAGATACATGGAGAATACACCATCCTCTGGATAAAGAGTTCACCTACTTCTCTCCAGTCCATAACTCTTTTGCCAGACTTGACTACTTCCTCTGCACCCCCCCCACCCTCTATAATGTTAGAGATTCATTTATCCACAACATGGTCATATCAGACTATTCCCCTATCTCGGTCACCCTACATAATCTCTGGACCCGCCCAGCCTATAGACAATAGCTCTTCCTGGCACACTTAAACCAAAATGACAGTTTAAAAAAAAATGTTATACAATGTATGGCTGGAATATGCCCACAATAGCTCACATTAAAGCCGCATACACACGGGCGGACTGTATGGCCTACTTAGTCCGTCATACAATCCGACGGACAGTCCGTCATACTTTCGAATGAACGGACTTGACCACACACGGCACTTTTTGAGCGGACTAATACGGCGTACTAAGTCCGCCGTACTATCCGCCCTACTTTTGAAATGAATGGACTCGCCCACACACGAGGCGGAAAGTCCACTCATTTCGAGCGGGTCTCCAGGTAGGCGGGGCCCGCGAAGGAGACGTCGCTGGCCCCGCCGCCTGGTATGGACTTAAAGGGGAACCCCAACGCCGAAAAAAATCGGCGTGGGGGCCCCCCCCAAGTCCACAACAGACCCTTGTCCGAGCACGCTACCCGGCCGGCCAGGAAAGGGGGGCGAGCGAGCGCCCCCCCTCCTGAGCCGTACCAGGCCGCGTGCCCTCAACATGGGGGGGTGCCTTGGGGAAGGGGGGGCGCACGGCCCCCCCACCCCAAAGCACCTTGTCCCCATGTTGATGAGGACAAGGGCCTCTTCCCGACAACCCTGGCCGTTGGTTGTCGGGGTCTGCGGGCGGGGGGCTTATCGGAATCCGGGAGCCCCCTTTACTAAGGGGGCCCCCGGATACCGGCCCCCCACCCTATGTGAATGAGTATGGGAATGTACCCCTACCCATTCACCTGTAAATTAAAAGTACAAAAAAAAACACAACACACGAGATAAAATACTTTATTGCACAGCTCCGGGGGTCTTCCGTCTTCGGGGGTCTTCTCGCCGGACTCCTCCGCTATCTTCTTGTAGCTCTTTTGCTAGCGGAGAAGTCTGGCTTTCTTCCTCGCCGCCGGCCTCTTCTCCCGACTTCGGGGGTCTTGTCCCCCTCTTCGGTTCTTCTGCCGGGCCACCGCGCCTTCTTCTAGCTCTTTTACAGGCGGTGGCCCGGTCTTCTGTCGCCGCCGCCCGTTCTTCTTCTTCTTCTTCTCCTGGAGATGTTGCCTCGACGATCTCTCCGGCCGGAATGCCAGGGACAAGGGGCGGTGTCACATGGCTTTATGTCACATGGGTTGGTGTCACATGGTGACCCCGCCCCCTTACAATGTCATGGTCTCCATGTGACATCAACCCATGTGACCAACCCATGTGACATAAAGCCATGTGACACCGCCCCTTGTCCCTATATAAGTGGCCGCGCAGCGCGGCCCTGGCATTGTGGCCGGAGAGAGCGTCGTGTCAACATCTCCTGGAGAAGAAGAAGGAGAAGAAGAAGAAGAAGAAGAACGGGCGGCGGCGGCGGCGACAGAAGACCGGGCCACCGCCTGTAAAAGAGCTAGAAGAAGGCGCGGTGGCCCGGCAGAAGAACCGAAGAGGGGGACAAGACCCCCGAAGTAGGGAGAAGAGGCCGGCGGCGAGGAAGAAAGCCAGACTCCTCGGCTAGCAAAAGAGCTACAAGAAGATAGCGGAGGAGTCCGGCGAGAAGACCCCCGAAGACGGAAGACCCCCGGAGCTGTGCAATAAAGTATTTTATCTTGTGTGTTGTGTTTTTTTTTTTGTACTTTTATTTTACAGGTGAATGGGTAGGGGTACATTGTACCCCATACTCATTCACATAGGGTGGGGGGCCGGTATCCGGGGGCCCCCTTAGTAAAGGGGGCTCCCGGTTTCCGATAAGCCCCTCGCCCACAGACTCCGACAACCAACGGCCAGGGTTGTCGGGAAGAGGCCCTTGTCCTCATCAACATGGGGACAAGGTGCTTTGGGGTAGGGGGGCCGCGCGGCCCCCCCCTTCCCCAAGGCACCCCCCCATGTTGAGGGCACGTGGCCTGGTACGGCTCAGGAGGGGGGGGTGCTCGCTCGCCCCCCTTTCCTGGCCGGCCGGGTAGCGTGCTCCTCGGACAAGGGTCTGTTGTGGACTTGGGGGGGACCCCCACGCCGATTTTTTTCGGCGTTGGGGTTCCCCTTTAAGTCCATACCAGGCGGCGGGGCCAGTGACGTCTGCCTTGCGGGCCCCGCCTACCTGGAGACCCGCTCGAAATGAGCGGACTTTTCTCCGGGCGGGAAAAGTCCGCTCATTTCAAAAGTACGGCGGACTGGCATACACACGGGCGGATTGTCCGCCGAAATGCGAGTACGACAGACAGTATTTCGAACATTCCGAAATACTTAGTCCGCCAGACTGCACGCTGAAAAAGTCCGCTGAAGCCCACACACGAGCGGACTGTCTGCTGAAATGTGTTTCGGCGGACTAAGTAGGCCATACAGTCCGCCCGTGTGTACGCGGCTTCAGATAACCCACATTTGTTCTGGGAGACGGGCAAATCATTCATGCATGGAAGGATCATATCCTTTGTATTGGCCTATAGGAAAACCACCCAAAAACAATATCTAGAGGCCAGCGACAGAATACGAACTGCCCAAACGCGACTTAACCGGTTCCCGGCCGACGCACGCCGATGTACGTCGGCAGAATGGCACGGGCAGGCATATTGGAGTACAGGTACGTGCAATCTTCAATGCCGTCCTGCCATCGCAAGCGGCGGCACGCTCGCGTGCCTGTCGGGACCCTGTGAGTCTGGTCACGGGTCCCACGGACTCGATTGCCACGGGCCTACCCGCGATCATCTCACGGGGCAGCTGAATGGAGGAAATGCCATGTAAACAGCATTTCCCCATTCTGCCTAGCAACTAGTGACACTGATCTCTGCTCCATGTGATTGGAGCAGAGATCAGTGTTCACTAAATGAAAGCCCAGCCCCCCCACAGTTAGTAACACACCTCTAGGAACACTTAACCCCTACACTGCCACCCACTGGTTAACCCCTTCACTGCCAGTGTCATTTACACAGGAATCACTGCATTTATATAGCAGTGATTACTG
Organism: Lithobates pipiens; assembly: GCF_037356315.1. NCBI lineage: Eukaryota > Metazoa > Chordata > Amphibia > Anura > Ranidae > Lithobates > Lithobates pipiens. The sequence goes on from NW_027507718.1 coordinate 521,875,131, forward strand.
TATAAATGTCAATGGTCCCAAAAATGTGTCAAAAATGTCCGATGTGTCCGCCGCAATGTCGCAGTCACAATAAAAATCGCTGATCGGCGCCATTACTAGTAAAAAAAGAAATAATAAAAAATTATTAATAAAAATGCCATAAAACTATCCCTATTTTGTAAACGCTATAACTTTTCCGCAAACCAATCAATAATCGCTTATTGTGATTTTTTTTTACCAAAAATATGTAGAAGAATACGTATCGGTCTAAACTGAGGGAAAAAAATGTGTTTTTATATATTTTTGGGGGATATTTATTATAACAAAAAGTAAAAAATAATGCGTTTTTTTCAAAATTGTTGCTCTATTTTTGTTTATAGCGCAAAAAATAAAAACCGCAGGGGTGATCAAATACCACCAAAAGAAAGCTCTATTTGTGGGGAAAAAAAGGACATCAATTTTGTTTGGGAGCCATGTCGCACGACCGCGCAATTGTCAGTTAAAGCAACGCAGTGCCGAATCTCAAAAAGTGATCTGTTCTTTGACCAGCAAAATGGTCCGGTCTGTAAGTGGTTAATGAGCAGAACACCCCATAAAATCGTAAGTATTGGCAGAAAGCCAAGGACCTCTTTGATACCTGTGCAAATAATCTAGAAAATGATACATACTCAACTACAATACCACAAATACAGAAATAAGGCAGGGAAGCTATTAGCCAGACTTACCAAGGTACAGTACATACCTTCCCACCCATATCAATGCCCTGTACAATCCCAATGGTACACTTTCCACATCTCCCAACAATCTATAGATCCCACCAAAAAAAGCAAATGGTTAGACTCAATGTCCCTCCTCTGGATGAACCCAGATCTATTAAAAACTTTAAATATCCCAATCACTAAAGAGGAAATCATGGTTTCCATTAATGGCCTGCCAATTGGAAAAGCCCCAGGCCCACACCCAAATTTTATGAAGTAATAAAAGAGACAATTACCACTCTTTACTAGCAGTCTACAATTCAATATGGGACCATACCTTCTGACAGGACATCAAGCAAACATAAAACTGATTGCCAAAAAAAAGGAAAGGACCCAAGGAACCCAGGGTCATACTGCCCAATTTCATTGCTAAACATAGATTCCAAAATCCTCTGTACGATAATAGCCTCCCGATTAGCAAATATTATGCCATCTCTTATTCATCATGCGCAGTCAGGCTTCACCAAGGGTAAGTCAGCCTCATCCAATCTAAGAAAAGTCCTAGCCGCCTAGCCAAATATGCAAAACAACACCCCGTTGAAGATATAGCAATCATTACCATAGATGCCGAAAAGGCTTTTGATAATGTTAGGTTTCAATGGCTATCCTTAGTGATGCAAAATTGAGAGATATCAGGCACCTTCTAACACTTCATACATAACCTGTATTCTGCACCGTCAGCCACAGTAATACCTGCAGGAGTACAATACAACCCCATACAGTTACATAAAGAAACAAGATAGGGATGTCCCCTCTCACCCCTGCTATTTAATCTAGCCATTGAACCCCTTTCACGATATCTCAGCACCACAGACCCCATTCAAGGAATGCCGGATGATATTTTGATATTCACGACTTCCCCCCAAACAGATATACCCGCCATACAATCAACTTTCAACTCCTTTCGTAAATGCTCTGGCCTGAAAATAAACTTTGCCAAGTGCAAAATCCTTCTTCTAGGTACAAGTGCAACATGTTCATGGATGCCCTTCTCCCCCTTCCACATAAGCAAGAAACAAATCACCTATCTAGGCATTAAAATAGGTAAGGAACCATCCTCTCTTTACTATCTTAACTATCCTTTTTTGATTTAAAAAATTGTGGGTGAATTGGAGGCCTGGCCAACCTTCCACTATCACTCTTTGGGAGTTGCACGCTCTATAAAATGGTCAGCTTTTCTTGCCTTTTATGCCCCCTACAAACTTTACCATTATTACTGAAAGGCAATTATAACTTTTCTATGGAAAAAGGGTAAACCGAGAATAGCCTTGACCAAACGAATTCTCCCAAAGAGTGTGGGGGGGGGAACAGTCTTCCGAACATTAGAGTATACAATCTAGCGTGTTTACTGATAACAGGAATGGATTGGATTTTACATTCATCAAAATACTCCAACTATGGTTTAGAATCTGACATGGTTCATCCAATAAATGTATCCGCTCTCTTACATAGCTCGCTGCAACAAATCCCGAACCATATCAAACAAACTTGTTTTTCAGAGACACAATAATAGCCTGGAAGGAGGTGAGAAAAAAGTTGGGTCTTTCACCCTATTTATCCAAGTTCCTTCCATCCCAAGGCAACCCCGTGTTCCCCCTTGGACTTCAACCAAAGCATATTCTCTATATCATGCTGAAAATGGTACCCTTAAGCCCTTCCACCTCTTTATGGAAGAATTCCACCTACCTACCCACCACTTTCTACAAGTTTCACAATACTCAGATTTCATCAGAAAAACCTGCCCAAAGAAAAACATCAAATTCCAACCCTCTTTCTTGGATAAACTACTTGCGGAACATCAACACTCTATCACAGGCATATACCACCCTCTAAATGTGACATTTACAAAGCCCATACACAACACCTCGATTAAATCCTGGATAACAGACCTACTCGGGCTACAACATCACCAGAAACATTATTCCAAACAAATCCTGGATGGAAACTCAGTTCAAATTGATGCATAGGGTCTACTACCCATTTTCATCGAAACACTGATCCACCACAGGAGCTACCTGCCCGTGGTGTTGACTCCATATACTTCACCACCTCTGGCTCTGTCCATGGATTGACAACTACTGGTCCACAATCCTTAAGTTCATACATGAAGTGACTAATTGCCAACCCAAGAAAGACCCTATGGTTCTTTTGTTCAGATACCCATCACCAAAAAATTAATCCCCAATTACCTCTAACATAATACCCCAAGAAAATCTTCAATGGATGCTCCTCAGACTACTCATAGCCCGCAGAAAAATCTTTAAGCATTGGATCTCTTCCACACCTCCGACCTTATCCGAAATGATAAGAAATCTCAAAACCCTGCTCTGTCAAGAAAAATTGGATGCCATGATCCAACATACATGGTCCAATAACAAATTTTAAAAAAAGATGGTCATCCTTTATCGAATGCTGTCTAGCATCTTCACAAAAAAACCTACTTAAATTCACCTTCCTTCTCATTTTCCGAAAAGGGTCTCATTTCAAGCACAAAACCTCTCCATGGTTAACCATACCTATCCATCTTTTTAAGACCTATCTCAAAGAGAACTCTCTTTTTGATACTGTTTAGATGTCTACATTGTACTTAAGAATGTTATTTGTTAGGACCAATACAACTAAAACATCTACATGTGGATTATTATTACTATTTACTATTTTATTCAGGGTTTCGTCTGGGAATACCGAAGGGGGACAATCACCAGATGTCCTTATTCAGTTTCCCCTCTTCCTTCCTTCTCTCAATTTCCACAAAAATCCTTCTCCCTTCTTCTCACCTCTAGCAACCCTCTTCTCTTCTCTTCCAATTTTCTTTCCCCCTCTCCTCTTTTGTAGTAATGGTTGTTATTATTTCCGAGATTGTATACCCTTCATGACGACAATGTAGGTAATCTATTCCTTGTCAAAACTAATAAAATATATTTGAAAAAAAAAGGAGGGGCGTGGCTTGGGACGGCTCGGAGATGGCCGCCTAAACGAAGAGCTCCAGCTATCGAGGTCACAATATTCATTCCAGGAGGCTCCCCGTAGCGTTATGAGCAGCCACACGGGCCGCGGAGAACCAGCGACACGGTCCCGCTCTCCGAGGGCACCAAAAACGCAGTTAAGCGGCACTATTCCGGAGCTGTTCCGCTCCCAGCAGACGAAAGAAGGCATGGCCGCCTCCGGCAGGAGATCGCGCTCCCTGAGCAGAAGCCCGCGCTCGCCACAGGACGAATCTGCCGCTCTAGGAAGGGGTGAGTCTCGCTCTCTGAACTTCCATGACATGCAGATGATCGCCGCTGACATAAAGAATACTCTGTCAGCGGCGATCGCGGACTTGAGGAGAGACATCCACACCATTAATCTCAAGGTGGAGGAGGTGGAGCTCACGACCGCCCGCAATGACACTTCTTTATGCCAGGTGCAGCAAGTGACAGAATCTCACACCACACATCTCAGGGATCTACAAAGACATATCGAGGATTTGGACAACCGTGGCAGACGCCACAACCTTAGAGTGCAGGGACTACCTGAAAGCATTGATCCCAGCAGTCTCCAGCAAACAACGGTGTCCCTTTTCAATGATATCCTGGAAAGGCCTCAGGACACACCAATAGAAATTGACCGGCTTCACAGAGCCCTCAGACCCCGAGGCAGGGAAACAGACCCCCCCGAGACGTAGTTTGCTGCCTAGTGAGCTTCCCCCTGAAGGAGGAAATCCTGAGAAAAGCCCGCACCAGGGGACGCATTATGTCACACGGGGCAGAAGTCAAAATCTACCAGGATCTTTCAAATATCACCTTGCAAAGAAGGAAGGAGCTGCGCCCACTGCTAGACCTCCTTCGAGCGAGATCCATTGCCTACAGATGGAAATTCCCATTCTGTCTTTCCGCAACACATCAAGGTCGCACTGCAGCATTGAGAGTTCCAGAGGATCTAGATCATTTTTGCAACATCTTAGAGATCCCCAAAGTGGAGCTTCCCGATTGGTATAGCGATTTCCGCTTTCCACGAGCAAGAAACGCCACGTCTATGGAAGGGGTGCACGAAGCTGGCCAAAGAGACCCCAACTGTCGCCGCTCGCTGGCCCCACGCTACCACCCACCGACTGCACAAGACTCGCCAAGGAATGGCAGCCCAACGGCTTCTCCGGCTCATCGCCGAGCAAGAATTTCTGCATAAGGAAGACCGTATCCAACACTGAAACCTGTGGACCAGGCAAGACCCATGGAAGAATTTTTGAACACTCCTAGGCTCACTAACAAAACTGCGATTTGGCTAAGCCCCATCACTCGGTACTAGATGCAATTACAAAACCCCAATCACCGCCTTAACAGACTCCGAAAGAGCACCTTAACCCAACATCCTGACTTACCCCAGCTCAACCTTGAGTTTACATAATACCCAAGGGAGGGCTCTGAACAGTGTGTATTACCCTCTCACTGCAAGTAGTTTATTTGGCGGGGATGATCCCTGGAAGAGTGCCTTGGCGGGGACAGACATTATTCCTTTGAGGTAATATGCTTACTTCTAACCCTGCCCCTTTCCCTTACTCCCCCACCGAATACCAACATGCCCATACTATCGAGCCAATTGTTCCCTGAATCCACAAAGTGATCTGAAGTGACAGCTCCAGGCTCAGTGACCCTACATCCCTCCCCTCCCCCCCCCCTTCCTTTTTTTTTTTTTTATCTCTTCTTTTCTGTTTCTTCTTCTCCCTTTCTTTCCCAACCTGGAAAAGACTTATACCAGCAATCGAATCTAGAGACCCTGGTCCACAGAATGACCCATGTTTTATTTGTATTTCTCTTATGCAGTGTCTGTTTCTACAAATGCTTCTCTCTTTGTTTTTGTTCTAGTTTATGTTTAAATTTACGCTAAGGTAAAGTTGATCTTGTTCATTCAATGGTTTAGCCTGTTTCGCACATACCACAATGGATGATTTACCTGAGGGTCCGGAGAATAGTGGTCTGCAGTTCAATCAGATACCCCCGAAAATACTCGAGCTTAATCAAGGTGAAATAAAGCCACGGTAATTACAGAGACCATACTGAACTCCCTAGCCACTTACACCAGTGGGTTACCTTCTGGCTTCTTGAGAACTGAGAGACCTGCAGACCCTACCAAAGGAACACCTCCCATTCCAATAGAATGATCTGAAATAACAGGAAAGATACAGACCTAGTTTAAGACATTTATGTCTGATCTTATTTGTTTGTGGCAGCATCAATATCTGAACTCGTATGTTTAGTTGTTTTTATAATAAAGATATACACATATCAAGATCCATTGTCTACACCGCCTGCTTAGCAGGGAATCCACATAGGTTCTATTCTTTGACATGTACAATAGCAATCTCCCAGACACACTAGATCCAATAACCTAACACCAACGACACTCTTATACCTGGAACCTGCTCCTCCCCAGATTCCGATCCAGTATAGTTTAAATATCCTCCTGCCAACCAATATCCGAAATATCCCTGTACCACTCGCTTATGCAATCACCTGGAAGAGACCTGGGCACCACCTTCCCGGCTCTTTTACACCACGTCTTACGCTTAACCGACCAACCAGTCCACATACCCACATACACATACATTTCCTCAGGTAACAGCCGCAACCCATAACTTCTGAATTATCTAATCACGAGCCTCCATATTAGCACCATAGACCTCCTTGGTAGCTGAATTCTCGACCAAATCCAAAACCCTTCTCTACCATTCCCCAACTCAGCAAACTCTGGTAGTCCCTGCTGACCTGTTCCGGACACACCTGTTTCTCCCTCTGCGTAAGTTGATAGTTCCATACACTTACCCCCGGATACTTTACCCCCTTTCCCCCCCACCCCACCCCAACTCCCGTTCCCTAGTCAAGCCAGATTTCTCCTTTTGAATTACCTGCTAGACGCCCCACCGGACCCTCTCCCCTTCTATCCCTTCCTGACCCAGTTCTCCCCGGACTGGCTGCCATCTCTCTCTCCCCCGCAGCTTAACGCATCACTGACCCTTGAAACTATAAGTAGATAGAGTGTATCATACTGAATAGTCCTCCATATACCACATTCCACATATCGTACTAGCAATGACTTCCCCTCAGCCCACAGACAAGCCTTTCTCATTCAAGATTGTTTCCCTGAATACAAAGGGACTCAACAAGCCTGAAAAAAGATCACAGGTCCTAACCACAATGCGCAACATGAAAGCGGATATCGTGTTTCTGCAGGAAACGCATTTCAAAACTGGACATGCCCCCAAACTCGAAAATAATTGGTACCCATTATCCTTTCACGCAACAACCCCAAACTCCAAAACAAAGGAGTCTCGATTCTGATAGCAAAGAACTTCCCTCTCCAAATTAGTGACACCCTCCTGGATGACCAGGGGAGATATATTTTCATTAAAGGTACGATAAGAGACAAACACATAACGCTAGCTAACATTTATAGCCCGCACACTTCACAGGTTCCTTTCTTTAGGTCAATCACTCGTCTATTAACTACCTTTCAATCAGGAATATTAGTCCTAGGGGGAGACTTTAACGTTCCCTTGAACCCCCTGCTTGACTCATCCACGGGTACAGCCCAACTCCCATTTCGTGCATTAAAACAAATCAGATTGGCCCTACAAGAACTCGCCCTACACGACACCTGGAGATCCATGCATCCCCTAACGAAAGACTACACGTTCTTCTCAAACCCCCATAATAAATACACCAGACTAGACTATTTCTTCCTCAGTCAACAAGACCTACCGCTTATTTCGTCCTCGACAATAGAACCTATGACTATCTCAGACCACAATCCGATTACCCTACAGCTATAGCTATCCCTCCCGCTTACTAACCATAGTACCAAAATTTGGAGACTTGATCCCAACCTACTCACTGACCAAGTTAACGTTCACAAACTGGAAACAACTATAGCCAATTACTTCATAGACAATGACACCCCAGACACTACTGTTTTGACCCAATGGGACGCACATAAGTGTGTGATACGCGGCCATCTCATTTCCCTCGCATCATCCATAAAACGTGATAAACAAAGACAACTAAATGACATCTTTACCAAAATACAAGTACTAGAAAGAAAACATAAACGCGATCTAGCCCAAAGCACCCTTGAAGAACTCTCTGATACGCGGAAGACTCTCCTAGATATCTTAGGCCATAGGATTAAAAGACAACATGTCCTCTCACAAAGGCTCTTTTACGAGCACAGCAACAAGAGTGGTCATCTACTAGCACAGGCTCTCCGATCTAAAAAATCCAGAATAACTGTCCATCAGTTAAAAACCTCCAAGGGACATACGGTACAAAGTAACCCAGATATCGCACAAGAATTTGAAAACTTTTATTCTCACCTTTATGACCTTACGCGCCACAGAACCCCAACAAATGGGGATGTCGGCTAGGATTTACCTCATTGAAAATTTTCTTCAATCCCACTACCCCAAAGCAATGTCCCTGGAAACCTCAGCCCAATTAGACCTTCCTTTTCGGAAGGACGAATGGGACATGGCCCTCAAAACTCTGAAACCCGGGAAAAGCCAAGGCCCGGATGGCCTGTCAGCGGTATATTATAAAACGTTTGCGGAAATTCTATATACCCCTTATCTCAAAGCATTCAACTCAATCTCCTCAGATTGCCCACTTCCCCCGCCCATGTTAGAAGCCCCCATCACAGTAATCCCAAAAGAAGACAAAGACCCCTCAAACACAGCAAATTACAGACCGATATCCCTTTTAAACTTGGACGTTAAGATTTTCGCCAAAATTATAGCAAATCGTATGCTCCCCCTTCTCCCCACTATCATTGAGCATGATCAGGTTGGTTTTGTCCCTGGAAGAGAAGCCAGGGACAATACCTTAAAGGCAATTAACCTACACCACTTCCTGACCTCGACTAACACTGCAGATTTCTTTCTATCCCTGGATGCGGAGAAGGCGTTTGACAGGATAGCCTGGGACTACATGTCAGCAGTTCTGAGATTTATGGGACTAGGAAACCGTCTCTTAAGCTACATAATGGCCCTATATTCTGGTCCCACTGCGAAGGTAAGGGTTAACGGCTTCCTGTCAGACGCCTTCCCCATCCGAAATGGCACGAGGCAGGGGTGTCGCCTCTCCCCAGTGCTTTTTGTGCTCACCCTAGAACCCTTTTTACGATGCCTAAAAAACAACCCAGATATTAGAGGGGTTCGGACAACCGATAAGGAATATAAACTAGCGGCTTTCGCCGACGATATTCTATTATTCCTCATAGACCCACATATTTCTCTCCCCAACCTTTTAAAGGAATTCCACCAATTTAAGTTGATCTCCAATCTTAAGATAAATTTCCCTAATTCCTACGCCCTAAATGTCTCCCTCCCTAACAGTCTCGTAGTCCAATGCCAGAACAACTTTCCATTCAAATGGAAGGAAGATCATATAACCTACCTAGGAATCCAACTCCCCCGACATCTGAAAGACTTGTACAGTAAAAATTACCTCCCTATCTTACAAAGCCTCACCGGCGACTTCAAGAGATGGAACAAACCCATTTTTTCTTGGTTTGGCAGGGCGGCCATTTTAAAAATGAACGCCTTACCTCGCCTGCTGTACATAATGCAAGCTGCACCAATCCACATACCGATCGCCTTTTTTAGAAACTATAAGAGCCCATGTACCCGCTTTCTTTGGGGGGACCGTAAACCCTGAGCCAGCTTCCAGCTTCTTTCACTACCTAAAACTAAGGGAGGGATCGGTCTACCCGACATAAGAAATTATTTCTACGCTTGCCAACTTACCAGAGTAGCAGACTGGAGCATCCACTGCAGCACGAAAGAATGGGTTCACCTTGAGGCTTCATTTTCCCCACTTCCACTACATTCGCTGCCTTGGATAGCCCACAAACATATACCAATTGACGTCCTGTCCCACCCCCTTATCGGCCCTACCCTCAAAGCTTTCCGAAGTGCATGCAAGACGTCACTCCTTTCCTCCACTCCAGGTCCCCTCACACCAGTTTGCCAAAACCCCGACTTCCCACACGGACTACGCAGTAACTTCTTAAACAATTCCTGGCCACATAAAGATGCATTAGTATATCACTTCTACTCACAAGGCAAACTCTTACCACGGGACAAGTTACCTTCCAACGATGGACGCCCCCCCATTTCCCAGTGGAACTACTTACTGATGGTCCATTACTTAAACAAGCTCGACAGGGAATATAAGACCTCCAGACCCCTATTACCATTTGAATCTCTATGTTCTACTGGCATCCCACAACACCACCTTCTATCGATTACACATTCTTTTCTCTTCTCCAACACCCCACCAAACACAGGCAGGGCATGCCTGTCCTGGGAGAGAGACCTTAACCTATCACTTTCTCCAGAAGACTGGGTCCGAATCTTTCAGACCATACACAAAGGTTCTGCGAATGTCACAACTCAAGAAAACGGATATAAAATCCTAACACGCTGGTACCGTACCCCTACATTGATCCATAAATATAAACCAGACCTCCCAGATACATGCTGGAGATGTTTAAAAGAGAGAGGCTCGATTCTCCACATTTTTTGGAATTGTCCAAAAATCCGGCCATTTTGGGCCGAGGTCCACCGAATTATTGAGAAAGTTACCACTCTCACCTTGGAGTTCTCACCAGCCCAATTCCTTCTTCATCATACGCTCCACGTAAATAGACTCTATTTCAAGTCTCTGGCCATGCATATGGTCAACGCGGCCAAGCAGTGCATTCCAATTCACTGGGGATCCACTCACATCCCCTCACCCAAAGAATGGCTCCTTAGGATAGCTAACATTTCCGAAATGGAACGACTTATCTCTCAGGCAAATGACACACCCACAAAATTTGCAGCGAAATGGGCCTGCTGGATCCACTACATCACAACGACAGAATACCTTAACTTAACGGCCCCTAAGACGCGACAAACCAACCCTTCGGAAGAAGCCCCACCCTAAGAGGACAGCCCCTTTTCATCTATCCTCTCTGAATCATAATATGTAACCCAGAACTGGTACTTCCCGATCTCCGAACCCTCCAACCCGTATCTGTCCCAGGCGCACTTTACTCCTGTGGGTGGAGAGAGAGATGGCACCCATTCAGTTCCCCCGGCTCCTATCCGCCTCCGTCCCCTTACCCACCCCCTGTCAATTCATCTCCCTATTTCTACCCTCACCGACACCCATAATTCCTATACAGAAGTACGACATCCAATCCAGACCCACCCTAGATAGAATAATCTGCTCCCAAAGGCGTCAAATTTAAAGAACCTTCTCCTAAGCCGCTCCTCGATACATTGCAGACATATGAGCATAAGAGCAAATGAATATGACACATTAAGCCCAATGCAGGAGCTAATACATTCAGACCGAGAAGGTTGATAACCCACACACAAACGACTCTACAGTATACTCCCCTTCATCTGTTACGCTAATATTTCATTATATCTATGGTTGCTTTCTTTCGCCCACAATGAGGCTTTGTTGCACTAAAACGTCCTATCTTGGATAAACGTCATGACTATACCCTCTGTAAAGCTGCTTACTTCTGTAATGTTACTTATTAAGCTGTTACTTCCCTTTTTTTTCTTCAATAAAATATTCATGGAAAAAAAAAAAAAAAGAAAAAAAAAGTTTTAAACAAACAAGTTAGGCTGCAATACTCACGTTGAATTAATAACTGTCCCTTTAAAAAAAAAAAAAAAAACTCTATCGGGGTAATTTACGAAAAGGCAAATCCACTTTGCACTGCAAGTACACTTGAAAGTGCAGTCACTCCAAATCTATGGGCTAGATCTGAAATGAATGGAAGCTCTGCTGATTTTATCATCCAATCACGTGCAAGTTAAAATGCTGTTTTTTTTTCCTTGCCTCCCTCGGATCTACAGCGACTTTACTTCCAAGTGCACTTTCAGTGCAAAGTGGATTTTCCTGTAGTAAATAAGCCCCTATGTCTCATAGATTATACGTTGGGGTGTTTTCTTTCCAAATGGGTAATTTTTGGGGCGCTTACATTGTCCTGGTGCTCCATGGTCTTCAAAAGTGCAAGAGGTAGTCAGGAAATTAGATGTGTAATTTATGAGCTTGGGTGTGAGAGCTGAAGATGCTGCCAGTTTTATACCTCCATATGGCGGGTCTGAGCTTATCCCCACAGTGGTCTTCTCATCCATCGTGACGGCTGTCTGCTTGATTGGTAATCCACATCTACCCTGTGTGCAGCTTGCAAGATACTTTTATGTAAGTGTATCTGAATAAAGTGTTACATGTTTTTACTATCACACTGACCCAAGTGCCCTCTTTCTGCTGTTTTTTCTTGTATCTCATCTATGATGGTTTAGACTTGTAACATATATTTTAAATAAGAAGGAAAGGACTCAACATGAGATCTCAAGCAGGGATGAGCTTTCCTTTTCTCACATCAGGGGACACAGAGCCATAGTAATTACTATGTGGAATTTCCCATAGCAATGGCAACTGAAGGGGGGAAACACAACAAAAAGAAAAGGAAGTCAGAGGCCTTATACTGCAGCCTGCAGTACGCTGCGCCCAAAGGCAGAATCGCTTAACATCGATTTGATCAAATCTGGTAAATGTATGAACTGAAGACCATGTCGCGGCCTTACAGATCTGAGCCATAGAGGCCTGATGATGCACCGCCCAGGAGGTACTAATTGCCCTGGTTGAGTGTGCCTTAATATGAAAAGGAGGAATTTTCCTCTTTAAACCATAAGCCTGAATAATGACTTGATGAATCCACTTAGAAATAGTGGATCTAGACGCTGCCTGTCCTCTCTTTGGACTATACGCCAGAATAAACAAAATATCTGTCTTACGAACCTGAGCTGTCGCCTTTAATTACACTCTGACCGCTCTTACTACATCAATGGCATGTAGCAACCTCTCTTCCCTAGATCAAGGCTCTGGGAAGAATGAAGGAAGAACAATATCTTGTTTTAAGTGAAAACCTGTCACTACCTTTGGCAGGAATTCAGGATGAGGGCGTAAAACCACCATATCCTTATGTATAATCAGATATGGCTCCTTACAAGATAGAGCCGCTAGTTCAGAAACTGTCTGGGAAATAGGGGCATCCCTATGCGCAATTTTCAAGGTTAGTGAATCAACATAGGCAAGTTTATGCTAATGCGCATCAGCGCACACAAAGGCGCAATGTGTTTTCTAAACAAACGGCTGGCATTGCGATTGGGCGAACACGTGTGTGAGATAATAATGTGTCTATACGAAAGCATATGTGCAACAACATCGCGGTCGTACGAACGCATGTGCGTAACGACACATGTACGACGTGACACAGGCGTCTTGTCTATTTAAACACTCCTCTGACAATGCTGCATTGCTGGATTATCGTCAGCTTCTCCTGTATACCTGTGTTCGTGATTTCTACTACCTGATCTTCTGTGTACTGACCTGGCTTGTTTGAGCCGCTCCTGTTTGATCCCCTGGCTCTTATTACCGGCTTGCACCCGACTTCTCCTTGTTTGCTTTCTGCATCTGACCCCGACTTGGCTTACCGACTCCGAACACTTCTGTCTCCTGTTCTGGACTTGTGGCTCCAATCTGATTTACCGTGTTTGACTCCTGGTCTGGCCTTGACTCTGCTTCTGGACTCCCGTTTGTCCTTCCCTTGGAGATCCTAAGCATGGTTGCCTCCAGAGACTTGCTTTACACAGTTCCTGACACCAGCTGCTATTACCAGGCAACCCGTGCTTCTGTGGGCACTGCATCCCTGTGCCACCTTCAGGGTTGTGCTGCACTCGGCCGCAAGGGGAGCCCTCTCAGCATCTTGGCCTCCACACAGCCCTGACAGAAACTCTTCTAGCAGAAGAAATGGAAATCAGAAAGACTATCTTTCTAGTCAACAGAACCAATGAATTTCCCATAAGGGTTCAAAAGGCTGCTTCTGTAAAGCTGACAGGACCAAATTCAAATCCCAAGGATTTAGGGATGACCTGATCAGATGACTGATCTGTGTTACCCCCTGCGCAAAGCTATGCAACAAAGAGTGAGACGCTACAGGCCGCTGAAAGAACACTGACAAGGCCGAGGTCTGGTCCTTGATGGTATTCAGGCCAGATTCATCTCTAATCCCATCTGCAGGAAATCAAGGATTCTACCTATAACATATTTCCTGGGGTGCCAATCCCTGGATCCACATCAGGCAACATATGCCCTCCAGACTCTATAGTAAATGATCCTGTAAGCTGGCTTCCTGGCATTAATCAAGGTAGATATAACTGAAGGAGACAACCCACGATCCCTTAGAATGTGGGTCTCAATAGCCAGACTGTCAAATTTAGCGCCTGTAAGGTAGGATGGAATACCGCACCCTGCGTGAGAAGGTCCGGCCATAATGGCAGAGTCCAGGGAACTCCTACTGCTATCTTTATGATTTTGGTGAACCAAGGCCTTCTGGGCCATGCTAGGGCCACAAGAATCACCTCCTTTTGTTCCTGCCTGATCCTGCGAAGAAGACACGGAAGTAGCAGAACTGTAGGAAATGCATAGATCAGAGTAAACTGATCCCATGGGGGGGCGTGGCCAGCGGCGGACATGTAGACAGCGCGTCTTGAGAGCTCCTCCGGCACCGAATAATCCTTTACAGCATCCGACTACACTGACACTGTCCCGACCCCGTAGACGCCGCCAGAACACCCGCTGCCTTCCCGGGGAGCCGTTAAAATGGGTCGGCACGGCCCGGCAAGTCAGAAATCCGCCACGGAGCGGGCGGCCTCGCAGGCGGGGAACAAGGCCAAAGATGGCGCCGGCGCATCCTCCTCTATGGGAAAGCCGTCCAAAAGCAAGCCGCAATCGAAAAATGATTCCGGACCCTCGGCAGGTACACAGTCCTCCTCCGGCAATCCCGGTAAGCCTAAGCCCCCGACGACCATTAGGGAGCATTTTGCGGACTCTCCACTCAGTCAGCAGGCCGCTCCGCCGGTGTCGCCGCAGGCGGAGGAGGACGTGGAGCCATGGGAGGAGGATGGGGCATGGGAGAAGGACAGTGACCCTGGTGATCCCGCACCACAGGCGGATCGAGGAATGGAGGCAGAGGGGACGGTGGAGGGTGAGGAAGAGCTCACTTTTGAAACATGTCATGGAGGCTATCCATCACTGCCAGACTGCCCTGACCAAACAGATCCAAACAGTCAGACTAGATCTGTCCATTGTTAAACATGACATGCAGAAGATTCGCTCTAGAATCTCTACTGCAGAGCAACGAATCAGTGATATGGAGGACAATATGCAACCTATGTCTGCTACTATCCCTACGCATCAACAGGAGCTTAAAGAACATGCCACTAAATTGGGGGACCTTGAGGACCGAATGCGCAGGAACAATCTGCGTTTCGTGGGATTCCCAGAAGGCGCGGAAGGCAAGGACACAGAGCAGTTCCTGGAACAATGGCTGGGTACCTTACTGGGACGAGAAGCCCTTGTTTGCGATTGAACGGGCTCATAGGGTGCTCATGCGCCCTATGCCCCCTGGAGCACCTCCGCGTCCCATCTTGGCCAAGCTGCTCCACTTTCGAGATAAAGAATGTATTATGCGTACTGCTCGGAACCTGCAAGATATACAATATAATGGAAAGAAGATCTCCATTTTCCCTGATTTTTCTGCTACCACCCAAAGGCTAAGAGCAGCTTTCACACATGTTAAGAAGCGCCTTCGGGAGAAACATCTTCCCTACAGCATGATGTATCCTGCCAAGCTGCGAGTAGTTAATGAAGGCAGAGTGCAATTTTTTCTTTCACCCACCGAGGCTTCGGAATGGTTAGATGGACTACAATAATCCCATTTTTCTACGGCATTACATAAACATTGCGGAGATTGCCCTTACCAATTCCTATGGCTGGAATCCCTGATTATGGGGGAGGACAAACATTATGTGAGGTATTTTTGTGTTATTTCTGTGTTATCCTACCCTGGAGCTATGTTTACTGCTGAGTTACCCTTACGTTCGGCTGGCGGACCTAATTTTGGTGCCTACACCCAACATAGGATGCGCACCTTTTCACTTGGTTACTTCATTAAGTGCCTTATATGTGCCATGTTTCGCCGGGGGATGCACAAGATTCACCTTTATTGACCTGACAAGGTTTTCTTACTGACTGAAGCTGGGAGCTACGTCTGGTCACTCCCTAGACTGAACTATTTTTCCTTTTTGGTTTTTGGGATGAAGCTCGTTGTAGTTGGGGATAATGAGCAGGGAGGAACCTAGATGGTTAAGGTGGGGTTGTTCGTTCTATTTTTCTTGCATAGGCAATGCACGCATAAACTGGCTACGTAAATACTGGTGGGATGCTCGATTTTTGTATTCTTTACATAATGTATGTAGTATGTTGGTAGGGGGGGGAGCTGGGGACTAGGCTTTTTCTGGCCTGTCCTCTCTCCCCTCTTCTGTTGTATGGGTCCTGTATCCCACCGATGAGTTTTAACTGTATCACTTGGAATGTCAGAGGACTAAATTCAAAGATTAAGAGATCACTCATCTTTGATTACTTAAAACGTACTAAGGCGCAAATACTTATGCTCCAGGAAACTCACCTGGTGGGATCGAGGGCCACGGCCCTGAAAAAGAGATACATTTCACATGCTTTTCATGCTACTTACTCGACCTATTCTAGGGGTGTGTCTATACTTATACTAAGATCCTTACCTGTCCAGATACTGGAAGTCAAAACTGACCTGCAGGGCTGCTATGTCGTGGTAATTCTACAATACCTGGGAGTGTTATATACTTTAGTAAATATGTATATGCCGCCGCTGTTTGATTTGCAAAGACCTGTATGGCGGTGGTGCTTCCCATGTTACAAGGTCACCTTCTTATAGGAGGAGATTTTAACCAGGTTATGAACGTAGATCGGGATAGGCTCCGATGCACTAGACCATTGTCCACAGTGTTGAGTGACTGGGCCGCGTCCTATGACCTCAAGGAGGTATGGCGTTGGAAGCACCCGGAATCGCGGGAGTTCTCTTGTGCATCGGCATCCTATAGATCGCTTTCTAGACTGGACATGTTTTTCCTCTCTGGGGCTGCGCTGCCCGGAGTAGAGGAGATTTCCTATTTACCAAGGGCAATATCGGATCACTCACCTCTGCAATTGACTATGAGAGCGGGTAATGCCCTGGGTGACCGGGTGTGGCGGATGAGCTCGTACTGGTTGCAGGAGCCCATGGTAACATCTACCTGTAAGGACGCAGTGACACACTTTTGGCAGGAAAACAGGGAGGAGGTCCCCGAACTGATAACTTGGGATGCTTTTAAAGCAGTTTCTAGAGGGGCCTATATGAAGGGGTTCTGGATCTCAGGAGGGCGAATGGGGATTGCCTACGAAAGCTGGCCTCGCAGTTACAGGAGGCGGAGGATTCTTATGTCAGGGATCCCTCTCCCCCCCATTATCAGAACTTACAGAGTATTAGTAGAGAATATGAACTTGCACTTCTTTCAAAGACCCCAAAAAAAACCCTATACCAACGTCAGCGAATTTTTGAAATGGGCGATAGGAGCGGGAAATTGCTGGCGTTTTTAGCCGCACCGCTCCCTGACCCTATTTTCATCCCTTGTGTCTATGATACTTCGAATACACTGAGGCCGCGTACACACGCGTGGACTGTTCGCCCAACTTTGTCCGTCCAACAGTTTGAGCGAACAGTCCGCTCAAACTTAGCATGGACGGACATGGCCACACACGACGAACGAACAGTTTGCTGAAACCGTGCACGATGATGTGAACGGCACGTACGACGGGACGAAAAATACGACGTCCTATACACTGCATTATAACTTTCGGCGTGTAAATCCTTTCTGAGCATGCGCGGAACTTAGTTTGTCGAACAAGCCTACACACGGGCGGACTGTCCGCTGAAACAAGGCTTCAGCGGACAGTTTTTCGGAATTTCCGAAAAACCTTGTCCGTCCAACTGTCCTCTGAAACTGTCCGCTGAAAGCCCACACACGAGCGGACTGTCCGCCCAAACACTGTTCAGCGGACAAGGTTGGGTGAACAGTCCGCCGGTGTGTACGCGGCCTTAGAGATACTCAGGATGAGATTGTGGAGATTTTTCACAGTTTTTACATGAACTTATATCGTTCCCAGGCCCACTATACCATTCCTGAACTATATGAATATGTTGATACGATTGACTTCCCGGCGTTGACCCTAGAACAGAAGATGTCCCTGGAATCACCCATTTCCACTGAGGAGATAACGCTCACCATTAAAAATTTTGCCAAGCACATGACCCCAGGCCCAGATAGATTCCCCATTGAATGGTATTTAGAATATCAGGATATCCTAGTCCCTAGACTGAGAAAACTTTTTTCAACCATTTTTGCACAACGCTGTTTACCTCCATCCATGAAAGAAGCACTTATTGTATTAATTCCCAAACCCAATAAAGACCCGCAGTACTGTGAGTCATACAGGCCCATCTCCTTAATTAATACGGACTTGAAAATTTTATCTAAAATTCTAGCAACCCAATTAAATTCCATCCTTAGCACTCTCATTAGCCCAGATCAGACCGGCTTTATTCCCGCAGATTATATACCAATCTACAAACCCCCAATCCACTGACAGTCCCTAGGGCGATTGTGTCTCTAGACGCCCATAAAGCATTTGATTCAGTGGAATGGCCTTATCTCATATATGTTATGGAAAAATTTGGCTTCGGACATAATGTTATCACCTGGATTAAGATATTGTATGACCAACCCATAGCACGCCTTAGGCTTAATGGCGTCATTTCTAAACCCTTTAAAATTCATAGGGGAACCCGGCAGGGTTGCCCTCTCTCACCTCTTCTGTATGCACTGGCAGTGGAGCCTCTGGCAAGGTTGTTAAGGAGTTCCACGGAGCTACAGGGCATGTGGATAGGACCATTGGAAGAGCGTATATCACTATATGCTGATAATATGCTGCTCTATTTGTCAAACCCCATGTATACGATTCCCAAGCTACTGCAGTTGATCACTGCTTTCGGCGCTTATTCAGGGCTGATGATTAATTGGACTAAATCCATTGTATTCCCATTAGACTCTGAATCCCCTGCTCAATTGCCACAGAACTGTCCTCTACAGATTGCCACGATGTTTAAATACTTAGGGGTGGTTGTTCGGCTACCAATTTCAAAATACATCCCAGATAATCTTCTTCCTTGTATAGCTTCCCTTAAGGTTAAACTTAATAACTGGGTTAACTTGCCCCTTACGTTGATGGGGAGAGCCAATTTATTCAAAATGGTGTTTTCCCCCAAACTATTATACGTCCTGGCAAACTGCCCGGTATATGTGCCCAAGGCGATCTTTCAAGAGATTGACTCTTTGGTGTCTACATTTTTATGGTCTCCTAAAAACCCACGGATAGCACTGACCACTCTACAATTACCTGTAAATAAAGGGAGATTGGCACTACCAAATCTGAGACTGTACTACTACGCCTCACAATTGGTATATGTACATTGGTGGCTGTTTCCACAATTGAATAATGCTGCTACTGCGGTGGAGGCAGCATTGCTCTCCTCCTATGAAGCACTGTCGAATGTGGTTTTTAGGGGAGCAGTCTTTGAGAAGAGGGGTACAGACATGATCAAAGTTTCTCTCAAAATCTTTAAAGTATGTCAGACACTGGTTCCTGAAGCCCACCCCACGATATCACCCAATCAGCCCATATGGAATAATCCTTTATTTTCACACTTTAGAGATTTCCCTGCCGCTGGCAGTTGGGCTGAGAGGGGCTTAAAATATGTTCACCAACTGTATGAGGAGGGGGGATTTAAAACATTCCAAACGTTAAGACAGGAGCTGGGTATACCTGAGTCCTGGAGATTTAGGTACTTACAATTGAAACATGCATCCGAATCTCAATTGGGACTCAGGGATGTTTTCTTTCAGAATTCTACTTTGGAAGGGGCGCTTGCCCGACCAGAACATGTTAAACTTGTTTCCACTTATTACAAGATACTGAATGAACCTCAAACTACTAGATTACTAATCCTGAAACGACAATGGACGAGGGATATACCTGGGCTGTCAGAGGATAATTGGGAGGAACTCCTGGATACTTATTTTAGCACTGCTATTTCCGCTAGAGATAGAATGATTCAGATACGCATATTTCACAGGATATACTACACTCCTCTACGTCTTTTTCGTATGCGGAAAATACTTACCCCGGTGTGTCATAAGTGTGGTAAAGAAGAGGGTGACTTGTTACATATGCTATGGGACTGTGAAAAGATAAGACCATTTTGGTCTCAGGTGACCCACTTTGTTGCGATCACTTTTGACCTGCCCAATATCTGTAGTCCTAAGTGGTGTCTCCTCTCGGTGTTTGAGGAGGTAGATCTTAGTAACTGTCGGAAACAATTTTTGCGTTTTCTGTTATATTATGCTAGAAAGACTGTACTATTGCACTGGACGCAAACCACAATGATCTCCTTGAACAGATGGAAAGCTTTGATTAATCAGGACATACCAATATATAAAATAACATACGAGGCAAGGGGCAGTGCTGGAAAATTTCTCAAGATATGGGGAGATTGGGTGGATAAGATAGAAACGTGTGGAACTGCAGAATCGTGACCTACCATAATATGAGAATACCACCATGAGAGTCTTGTGACCTCAGAGGATTGGGTTGGTGCTTTGACCTCACCGCCACCTGACTGTCTTACTTATGCGTGTAACAGTTTATTTGAGGGTTTGTTTATTGTTGTTTGGGGGTGGGGGGGGGGGGAAATAAAAACAAAACCAGTACACACTTTCTGTATAACTGAAGCACAGGGAAGTTATTACTGTAAGACTTGATACCATTTATGATGTCTTGTTTGTATTACACAATGATGTACAATACCTGTTTTACCATACCTGTCTGTACCAATTACTACTAATAAAAAAAGAAGTTTAAAAAAAAAACTGATCCCATGGGAAGACTAATGTGTCTGTTCCACAAGCTAATGGATCCCTTCTCCTTGACACAATGTTGTCGACTTTGTTGTTGAATCTGGACGCGAACAGGTACATGTCCGGAGTACCTCATCTCTGACATATCGCAAGGAAGATGTCGGGGTGAAGAGACCACTCTCCTGGGAATAATTGTTGGTGGCTCGAGTAGTCTTCCTGCCAATTCTCTATTCCAGGAATGAAAATTGCAGAAAGGCAAGGAACATTGTGTTCTGCCCAAGACAGAACGTAATTCACCTCTCTCTGGGCTGCATGACTCCTCGTGCCCCCATGGTGATTGATGTACGCCACAGCCGTGGTGTTGTCGGACTGAATCCTGACGGGACAGCCCTTCAGTCTGACCGTCCAGGCTCCTAGAGCCAGACAAATTGCCCAAATTTCCAAAATATTGATAGGCAAGGTCCTTTCCAACCTGGACTACTTCCCCTGGACAGAATCCTCTTCCAGGACCGCTCCTCAGCCTAAAAGAATGGCATCCGTAGTTACTACCTTCCAGGTGGCAGGTAGAAATGATCTTCCTTTTTGAAGGTTGCTGGATATCAGCCACCAATTTAGGCTCCGATGTACGTCGGGAGCCACCTTAATTGGAAAATCTAAGGCCTGAACCTTTTTGTTCCAGGCTGACAGGTTTGCGCTTTGTAGCAATCTTGAATGAAACTGTGCGTAAGGGACGGCCTCGAAGGAGGCCACCATCTTTCCCAGCAGTCTCTTGCACAACTGAAGGCTTTTTCTTTGCCTTGATGAGATGGATTAGTTCTACAATGGAACTGATTCTCTTTGGAGGTAGAAATACCTTTCCCTGCCTGGTATCTATGATTAGTCCCAGGTACTGTACTCTCTTTGATGGCCTCAAGGAGGATTTTTAGAGATTGAGAAGCCAGCCTAGAGATTCCAGGTAGTTTACCGTTGTCACCAGACCATGGTCTAACCTGGAAACAGAATGATCTACTAAGAGTAGGTCATCCAAATAGGCTAGGACCATTATGCCCTGAGCCCCTTAATCTGGCACCCGAGGAGCTGTGGCTAGGCCAAATGGCAGAGCCACAAACTGAAAATGACAGCTTTCTACTTTGAAATGCAGAAACCTCTGGTGAGTGGGAAATATTGGCACATGAGGGTAGGCATCCTTGATATTGATCGAAGCCAAAAATTCTACTCCTTGGAGGATGGCTACAACCGACCAGATTCACACTATTCGAAAGGATCAGATGTTCAAGTGCTGATTTAGATCTCTGCCTTGGATAGCAGATGATCAAGTGCTAGAAAGAGAGCCTTCTTCCTTTCTGGATCTTTGGGAACACTTGATCTTAGAAAACGGGGAGACGTTAAAACTCTGAACTCTAGTTTGTAACCTAGAGAAACCGCAGAAGCCACCCACTTGTCCTGACATTGCTCCTGCCAGACCTTTGAAAATTGCAGGAGCCTTCCCCCCACCCCAGAGAGCGGGGGAACCCCTTCATAAGGAGGCTTTAGTACTCTGCTGTGTGGGCTTCTTTCCCCAAGATCTCTTTTGAACTTGGTGCTGCCCCTGGGGTTTTCCCCTTGAACCTGACAGCTGAGGCTATCGAGACTGCCTAGAGCATGATGTCCCTGGTACAGGAGAAGAGGCGTGCTTAAATGAGAAATGTCTAAATTTCTTCTTTACTGTTAACAGAGAGCTTTTGCCATTGGAAATCCTCTGTAGTTATTTATCCAAATCCTCTCAAAATAGCCGTTTGCCGTTAAAAGGGAAACTGGCTAGGAGCTTCTTGCACGGTGCTTCAGCTGATAAACTCTTGAGCCAAAGAATTCTGCGAGAATGCACCAGTCCCAACATCAGACGTGAGATCTGAATGGACGCATCTCTCATAGCATCCACTGTAAAACACAGTGCGTCTGCTAAATCAGCACACTGCTGGACCTGTTCAACAGGTAAAATTGTAAGCATCTCCTCAAACTGTTACTTAATAGCCTGGGATATACTCATTGCGGCAAGAACCGGCTGCACTGCTGAAACTGCTAAAGCCATCTGGTTCTTAGAAAGATGCTCCAGCTTCTTATCTGCTGGATCCCTTAACATGAGTGCATTATCAACCGGACATATGAGGTTCTTATTTACAGAGGTAATCACCGGAAATCAACTGCTGGAACCCCCATTTCCTATAGAAATCCTCTTCCATAGGATAAAGTTTGGAGAATCTCTTAGGGGGATAAAACTGTTTATCCAGATGTTCCCACTCTGCATACATAAGCTTTCTAAGCCATGCATGAATAGGAAAGGCATCCCGAGCCAGAGGAGGTTTTAATGATCCTAACTTAGAGATTGGATTATCAGAACCAACTTAGTGAGAGCGTGCACAAGCAAACTCTCTTGCGGTGATACTCCTTCTATATTAGGATCCTCCGAAGAGGATAAGCCAGTATCTTCCAAATCTCTAGGAAGATCTGCCTGATCCCTGGCACCCTGAACCTCCAGAGGAGGATCTTGAGCAGTTTATGGGGATCTACTGCGTTTAACCCCGCTCTGAAGGGATAAAATCGCTTCATGTTTCTGCTCTAAACCAGCAATGGTAGAAGACAATACTTTATGTGTAACATACTCAGGGGCTAAAGCGTCTTGAGCGACTGCAATAACAGCTTCCCCTGACAGCTCAATCTGACCGTTTAGCCATGCCCCCCATGTGAAATAGGCCCCCCCTTCCTCTTTCAAACAAATAAATTGAATCTCCCACGCGAGTGCTGGCATCATGGCAGGGGGTTTGGCAAAAAATACTTTTTTTTTCATGAAAGAAAAAAGGCAGCTGGCTGCCATTAAATCAGACAAAAATCGCCAATCTGGGGGCCCAGGATGTGATCAAGACCCCCCTTTCTCTTACCTGAGGGTCTGAGCTGGCTTTGACGGAGAGGAGAGTGGAGCTTTTGCTGTTTCCAGCGTCAGAATGGTGAGTGCTCAATACAGCCCCCAGTGGTGACACATAGACATGACATGACAACACAATACATGGAAGGAGAGATTCCTGAGAAAATCTCCCCTACCTTATCCTAGCAGCAGAGTTTTATCAGAGATAAAAACCCAATCTTCACCCTTCACGGTAGGCTCCGAGACCTTAAAAGGAAACCTTCAGGAACTGGGGAACACTTAGGGTGACCCACAATCCTGGACCTGCATGAAGACCCTGCCAGTAAACTTTTATTGGCCTTACTACCAAAAAGTACTGGATCCCAGGGCCCAGCTCTTTAAAGCGTCCGCAAGCAAAAACCTTGTGTCTTCGGCTTACGAGGCCCGGCTCCCATTAATTTAGTCCATTACAGAGACATCACAACGGATCCGGTCAGGATGGCTGGATTTCATCAAAGGATTACTGCCCGTGGAGCTCAGTACAACACATCCTTACTTGTGCCTAACACCTTAGACACTGGTAAACTGAGGACTCCCAGTAGTGGGAGGGGTTATATGGGGGAAGTTCACACCTTAAGGGGAGTGCCAGTGTCCAGCACCTGATACTCCGACATAACCAACGTAGTAATTACTACGGCCCTGATGTAAGAAAAGAAAAAAGTGTCAAAAAGGTTAAAAAAACAGAAGTCAATGTAGTACCAATATTTAAAAAGGGCCCAAAATACATCCCTGGGAATTACAAACCAGTTAGCCTAACATCAATAATATGTAAACTCTTGAAGGGGATGCTAAGGGACTATATACAAGATTTTAGTAATGAGAACGGTATCATTAGCAGTAATCAGCATGTATTCATGAAAAATCGTTCTTGCCAAACCAATCTACTAACCTTCTATGAGGAGGTGAGTTGTCAGCTAGATAAAGGAAGGCCCATAGATGTGGTGTATCTGGATTTTGCAAAAGCATTTGACACAGTTCCCCATAAATGTTTACTGTACAAAATAAGGTCTGTTGGCATGTACCATAGGGTGAGTACATGGATTGAAAACTGGCTACAAGGGCGAGTTCAGAGGGTGATGATAAATGGGGAGTACTTGTAATGGACAGGGGTGGATGGTGGGGTCCCCCAGGGTTCTGTGCTGGGACCAATCCTATTTAATTTGTTCGTAAATGACCTGGAGGGTAGAGTAAACAGTTTAATCTCTGTATTTGCGGACAATACTAAGTTAAGCAGGGCAATAACTTCTCCGCAGGATGTGGAAACCTTGCAAGAAGATCTGAACAAATTAATGGGGTGGGCAACTACATGGCAAATGAGGTTCAATGTAGAAAATGTAAAGTAATGCATTTGGGTGGGAAAAATAGGAAAGCAATCTATACACTGGGGGGAGAACCTCTGTGGGAATCTAGGATGGAAAAGGACCTGGGGGTCCTAGTAGATGATAGGCTCAGCAATGGCATGCAATGCCAAGCTGCTGTTAACAAAACAAATGGAATATTGGCATGCATTAAAAAGGGGGTGAACTCCAGAGATAAAATTATAATTCTCCGGCTCTACAAGACTCTGGTCCGGCCGCACCTGGAGTATGCTGTCCAGTTCTGGGCACCAGTCCTCAGGAAGGATGTACTGGAAATGGAGTGAGTACAAAGAAGGGCAACAAAGTTGATAAAGGGTCTGGAGGATATTAGTTATGAGGAAAGGTTGCGAGCACCGAATGTATTCTCTCTGGAGAAGAGGCGCTTGAGAGAGGATATGATTTCAATATACAAATACCATCCTGGTGACCTCACAATAGAGACAAAACTTATTCGCAAAAGGGAGCTTAACAAAACTCATAGCCACTCATTAAAATTAGAAGAAAAGAGGTTTAACCTTAAGCTACGTAGAGGGTTCTTTACTGTAAGAGCGGCAAGGATGTGGAATTCCCTTCCACAGGTGGTGGTCTCAGCGAGGGGCATTGATAGTTTCAAGAAATTATTAAATAAGGAACTGAAAGACCAAAACATGCAGGCATATACAATGTAACTGACATATAATCACAAACATAGTTTGGACTTGATGGACTTGTGTCTTTTTTCAACCTCACCTACTATGTAACTATGTAACAATGGTGTCAAGCGTGTGTGGTGGCAACCAGGTGAGGAGTACAAAGACAAGTGTGCCTTCATTCAAGCATAGTGGTGGGAGTGTCATGGTCTGGGGCTGCATGAGTGCTGCCGACACTGGGGAGCTACAGTTTATTGAGTGAACTATGAATGCCAACATGTACTGTGACATACTGAAGCAGAGCATGATCCCCTCCCTTTCAGAGACTGGGCCATAGGGCAGTATTCCAACATGATAACAACCCCAAACACACCTCCAAGATGACCACTGCCTTGCTAAAGAAGCTGAGGGTAAAGGTGATGGACTGGCAAAGCATGTCTCCAGACCTTATTTAGCATCTGTGGGGCATCCTCAAATGGAAGATGGAGGAGCACAAGGTCTCTAACATCCACCAGCTCCGTGATGTCATCATGGATGAGTGGAAGAGTAATCCAGTGGCAACCTGTGAAGCTCAGGTGACCTCCATACCCAAGATGGTTAAGACAGTGCTGGAAAATAATGGTGGCCATACAAAATATTGACACTTTGGGCCCAATTTGGACATTTTGACTTAGGGTGTACTCACTTTTGTTGCCAGCAGTTTAGACATTAATGTCTGTGTGTTGCCTTATTTTGAAGGGACAACAAATTTACACTGTTATACAAACTGTACACTCACCGCATACTCAATACATTGTAGCAAAGTGTAATTTCTTCAGTGTTGTCACATGAAAAAATAGAATAAAACATTTACAAAAATGTGAGGGGTATATAAAAATTATATTGTATGGATAAATGAATCTGTTATCTTATGATAAAGTTATTGCTGAACAAACAGCTCCACAGCAGAAATGTAAGAACTGCTCTGGTCCATAGGGAGTGTAAAGATGTGAGAGCCAAAATTGTTAAGGATCATTGTGTGTTTATGCTAATAAATAATATTTTTTATATGTATTGCAAAAAAAAAAGAATAAAATAAAGCAGATTTCAGGGTGCGCATGCGCGGCGCCCTGTGATGGTCGCCTGAACACAGGGCTCCGCAACGTCCCTGCCTTGCCGCTCACTTAGCGGCTGAACACCTGAAATACACAGCGCCACAAGTAGCGGAGGTACCCGACGACACAGGGGCACTAGCGGATGCCAAAAGGGAAGGCAAGGGGAGGGCAGAGCACCCGTCTCGCAAGCCTCCCCGGAGCGGCCGAAATTTCTAAGATGGCGGCGGAGCGGCCGCCTCACGAGGCCTTCGCTGGATCACATATCACAGCATGCCGGTGCCTTCATAGACGCAACACAGCTCATCCCTCAGCCATCCCAGTCCCCTCAGCCACAGGACATGTCTCTTATGTTTTCCAAATTTGCTGAGCTGCTCGACAGGGGGCTAGCACAGACGGCGTCTAGAATTACCTCTGATATAAAATCTGATCTCCATATGCTGGGCTCCCGCATTGAAAGTATTGAACTTAAAATGGATGCCACGATCGACCGAGTAAATCAGAATTCCGATCGTTTCCAGGAACTGCACGATCAACTTGAGGGGGCTTATGCCAAAATCGACGATTTGGAAAATAGATCCCGCAGACTCAATTTCCGCATCAGGGGGCTTCCTGAGTCGGTAACAGATGTACATGAAGCTGTCCATTCACTAATAAAGACCCACATCCCTGACATCAGAACACACAGAATGGAGCTGGATCGCGCTCATAGAGCCCTGGGTCCCCCCCGCCAAGATGGTCTCCCACGCGATATAGTGGTTAAACCGCACTACTTCAGCGTCAAGGAAGAGGTGATGAAGAGAGCTCGGTCATCACCCCAACTTCAAATTATGGGTCACCAGATACAACTATACGCATTTTTTTTTTTTTTTGCGTGCAAGTCATATATCACAGCCATTAGTTATGGTGTGCTACAGGTGTTCAGTTTTGTCTATTAGTTATAAACTGATTGCTTTTAGGTTGGTGCTGTGGGGGCTGGGACGTTCCTCCTGAGCACTCTTTCCTCTCTGGGTGGGATAGTCCCTGAGGGGCCTGTCTCATCTAGTTTGGACGACTCCTCCTTTGTGAGGATAGTAATATTGATTTCCTTCGGTGGGTGGATCCGATATTATCCCCCACCTGGGAAAGATTTTTCTTCTATGTATTTCTCTCTTGTCTGTTTCATTTTCTTCTTTTTCCTTCTTTCTCTCCCTAATATAGCTTATGAAGCGTTCTCTCTCACCTTTGCTGCTCGTATTGAAGCCTGGATGTCCTTTCCGGTATCTCGCAGTCTGCAGCTGGTAACAAGCGAGAAGGTAGGTCTTCAGGGTATCCCTACCTTCTGTGCCTTTCTGCTCCATGGCTAACACACCCCACCACAAACCAATAATGCGACTAGCCTCCCATAATGTGCAAGGTCTTAATTCCCCAATCAAACGTAAAAAGATTTTCCAGCATTGTCACACCTAAAAATTTATATCCTTTTTCTTCAAGAAACACATTTCCCGAAATCATATCAACCCTCTTTCATTCACGCCAAATTCCCCAAATTTTACTTAGCTAATTCTGACAACAAAACCAAGGGGGTAGGTCTTTTTATTTCAGGAAGGGTTCAATTTTCTTTGGTTTCCGAATTTAGAGACCCAGCGGGTAGATTTATTCTCTTTAAAATTATTATAGACAAACAAATTTACTCTCTTATTTCATATTATGCTCCCAACAAGGGGCAAGCACAGTTTTTCCAATCCATGCTTAGTACCTTATCTCCACTAACGGAAGGAATAGTCATATTCGGCGGAGATTCTAATTTAACTTTTGACTCTGGGGTGGACAAATCACGTCCCCCCGGAAGGGATAGGGTTCGTACGACTAAGCAGAGCCTTAAGGTAGCCAGACATTTATATCACTATGGCTTGATCGATGCCTGGAGGGAACTTAATCCCAGGGTTCGGGATTATACTCATTACTCTAGTCCTCACCAAACCTTTGCAAGAATTGATCATTTCTTTATCCTCCAACAACATATCCCACTAGTTCATCGATCAACCATTAGGGACTCTGCTTGCTCGGACCATTCCATGGTCCTTCTCTCCATTCAGGGAGGTTCGATCCCTCGATCCGAGTTTCACTGGCGCCTAAATGCCTCCATTCTCAGCAACCCTGTACACGTTACGGAAATAGAACAACATATCCAGGATTACTTCCGCCTCAGTGATGTGGAAGACATTTCCCCCTCAACGCTATGGGCAGCTCATAAGGCCACCATAAGGGGAGTCCTCATCCAACTATCTACCAGGTTGCGTAAGGCTCGTAAGGCAGAAATACACAAACTTGAAAGGGAATTTTCTTCCCTAAGCAAAAGTCATAAAGATAACCCCACACAACTCTCAACAAACAGACTAGATGTGGCCCGTAATGCATTAAATCTTGCACTCACTGTGGTAGCAGAAAAAGACCTCAGATGGGAGGGGGGACGCTTTTACCAACATAACAATAGTCTTGGTACCCGAGTTGCTAGACGTCTTACCCCTAAAACCAAACTGTTTTCACTTCCCAAAATCAGAATGAAAGATGGTTCACTATCCCAGAATCCCCCAAAAATTTTGGATGCATTTCATGACTTTTATCTCTCCCTCTATGGCAATACAGATAGTGGCTCGCATTCCGACGCTATTCATTCATTCTTACAGTCAATTCAAATCCCCACACTGAAGGATCACCATAGGGATGAATTGGAAGCTCCAATTTCTGCAGAAGAAATAGAAGGGGTCATTAAGGATCTTAAGTCAATTCCGACGGATTCTCAGTACCTTACTATAAACATTTTTCGCAAACTCTAGCCCCATATCTAGCACGCTTCTTTAATCACCTCAGATCTGGCTCTCCTCTGGATAAAGCCTTAAATTCAGCTTTTGTCACGGTAATTCCCAAACCTGGGAAGGACCCCAGTTGTGTGTCTAATTATAGACCCATATCTTTGATCAACAACGATCTTAAAATCTTAACTAAACTTTTGGCTAATCGACTATCTAACTTCATTAGCCTATACGTACATGCTGACCAAATGGGCTTTATCCCGGGGAGACAAGGCCCGGATCAAATAAGGAGGGCCGTGGACATTATTTCACTGTTGCAGTCCAAGTGGGATGGGGTCCCCCTCAACAGGGGTGCCTCCTCTCACTGGATCTAATGAAGGCGTTCGACTCAGTATCCTGGTCCTTCCTGTTCCCCACACTGGAAAAGTGGGGATTTGTACAATCCTTAATGAACATCATTCACACACTTTACTCGAATCCAGAGGCACGAATAAAGATGCAGGGATACTATTCGAACCCCTTCTCGATCCTTAGGGGCACAAGGCAGGGGTGCCCCTTATCTCCATTGATTTTCGCCATGGTCATTGAAACTCTTGCTATATCAATTAGAGCGAACCTTGACATTAAGGGTATAAGATGTGGATCGAAGATACACAAGTGTGCTCTATTTGCTGATGATGTTCTGCTTTTTATTTCCTCTCCGACCACCTCGCTCCCAGTAATATGCAAACTCCTTAATGATTTTGGCGGAATCTCTGGGCTAAGGGTCAATTATGCCAAGTCCTTAGTGCTTAATATCAACCTTCCATCTATACTTGTTTCACAACTTAAACATAACTTCCGCTTTGATTGGTCGGAATCGATTCTCCCTTACTTAGGGATACACCTGACAGCTTCCATTGACAAATTTTACTCAGCTAATTTCCCCCCGACATTCCGCAAGCTAGAGGAAGATCTGGCCTTCTGGGATACCCTTAAGTTATCCTGGATAGGCAGAGTAAATTCGGTTAAAATGACACTTCTTCTACGAATTTTGTATCTCTTTCGGTCATTACCTATCCCTGTCCCTAAGGACCGTATTCGTAGTTTTCAGTCCAGAATCATGAAATTTATTTGGGGTTCCAAGGGTCATAGAATCTCTAAAGAAACGCTTTTCCGTAATAAAAATCAAGGGGGTCTGGGGGTCCCAAACATCCTTTATTATTACCAGGCGGCGCAACTCTCCAAACTGTCTACTATATATATATATACCTTAAAAAATCCCAGCCAGATTGGGTTCTCATGGAGAGACAGGCGGTCCCTAACCATACTTTGGATTACCTCCTATGGAGCGCGCCTAAGTCCAGACCGGCCGTTATGGCACCTACTCTCTCCCACTCCATCGCCCTTTGGGACTCTTTGAAAAATAATCGATTTATTACCTCTCACTGGAAACCACTTTCCCGCATATTCAGGAATCCCCTCTTTCTTCCAGGGCAGGATATTATGGCCTTCCGTTGGTGGCTGGATAAAGGGTTATATAGGATTGGCCACTTTATTTCACCCTCAGGTCCTTTCTCTTTAGAACACTATATTAAAAAGCTTCACCTGCCTGAAACTGAAAAATTCAGATTTCACCAAATTTACAATTTTCTAAAGTCTTTGGGGCTTTCTGCTGAACCCCCTCTTTCTATCACTGAATACGAACTTTGGTGTGGTCAAGCCATGGAGCAGAAGGGGGGATATCGGTGATCTATCGCTCTCTTACCAGGGCAGAGGGTAAAACACTTTTCATGCGAGAATGGGAAACAGATCTACAACAACAATGGTCCTTAGGGGATTGGCATAAGGCGTCTCTTACGGCCTTCAAAGGCTTTCTAAATGTGACTCTCATAGAAGCTAACTTAAAGATTCTTATGAGATGGTACATGGTTCCTCTCAGACTGGCTAAAATGTATCCGAATGCCTCTCCCCTTTGTTTCCGTAATTGTGGTCATATAGGTTCTATGTTACATATCTGGTGGGATTGTCCAAAAATCAGGAATATATGGAATAAGGTTTTCCACATTATACGGAAGATCACAACCTTCCCCATTCACAAAACGCCTCAAATAGCTTTACTCAATTTCCCCTTGCTGGGGGTCCCTAAATTAACTCAACAACTCATTAGATTTATTCTGGTCGGAACTAAACTTACTATTGCCAGGGCCTGGGAAAAAACTATGGTTTCCCTGAGATTGGTTAAAAGAAAAATTTCTTGGATCATGGTACAGGAAAAAACAGTAAGCATCTTCCTTGATACGGTAGACAAACATACAGTGATATGGGATCCTTGGATCAAATATACCTCTAAGTGTCTACCTTGACCAGGGACTCCATGTTGCTGTAGGGTGAGAGAGAACCACTTCGTTCATAGCTACCTTTTATTTGATCCCTTTTCTTTTCCTTTCTTCTTTTCTTTCTCTCTTCTTACTTTTGAATATATCTTACCTCTGATTTAGTGCTTCTTATCAGGCCTATTATAGGTACAACATGAGGTTTAAGCCCTCTATAAGATCATAAACCTCAAGCCTCAGATCTGTAAGCTGATTGTTCATAGTCTTATCTCGATCAAACAGTTTAGTTACATTTTGTCCAAGGTAATTCAGTATTCTTCGTTTCGGGACATTTATTTTCTGATACTTAATCCAGAGGATGTTGTTACATAGGTTCTAGTTCCTGGGTTAGGTGGGGTCTCAGGGTTCTCGGCACAGCAAGTTCCCATTTGGGGTGCTGGGCCCTGGAGGCTCGACCTCCCCGTTCATTTATGGGATTTCCAGAACCAAGGGTTTTATAGCTATTAAGATGTTGTTTCGTTCGTGTTATTTAACTTAAGGTTTACCTGGTCTTCACCGGATAGTTTACGTAGTTAAGCCTCGCTCGATAACTCTCAGGGTTTATTTTCTGTCTATACAGTACTCTATTTTATTTTATTATACAATTGTGCACTGTGCAAACATATTTTTGTATCTGTATAAACCTTCAATAAAAATCAATTGAAATTAAAAATAAAGCAGATTTAAAATGATGCATTTATGGAAAGTTCAGCAAGCAAAACAGCTCAAAGTAGAAGGAGAATAAATAAACATATTCAGTACAATGATGAATAGAAATACATAAAAAGAGAGAGGAGAGAAGAGATGATTACATTGTCACTAACTTACTGTGGGAATGTCACTAAGCAATGTTCAGCATCAGGTCACAGAATTATGTACACAGTCTGTGATATTCCGAATTGCAGAGATTGTTTTATTTTATACATATATGAAGATCAAAACCTTATCTTCCCCTAATTCCTATAAAAGCTGGCTCTTCTGGATTGTTCTGAGGATGACATTTTTTATATACAAGACTCAGAGCTCAGAACCGATCTTTAAGGTCCAGTTTGGAGTGAGAGAATTTGATTTGGATTTCTATCAGGAGGGAGATCTTATCATTGGAGGAGTGTTCACAATAGCCACATCTACTGTACATGACACAGGTATAGAAAACAATACCAGGACACTTTACTGTCAAATGTAAGTTGCATTTTACAGTATAGTTTATATTTTTCTTTGTCCTTCGTTCTCTCTTTTTTTTTTCTTGTTTTGTTTGAATGTAATTGATGACATTCTCATTTTCTAATTCAGTGATAAGAAATTAAAGGGATTCTGTGAAAATATAAAGACATAAAGATAGGAGTTGCCTTTAATGACGTGTTTAGAAACCTGTATTGTGGAAGTATTGGACTGTCATCTGTGACCTCTCCTTCTACAAATATTAGTTTCCTGGCCTAAATGCTGACCCTCCATTTTCAGTTATTCCTTGATCACAAACCTGGGACAATATGAGGCTCAAGAATTTTGACTTTCCTAATTTGAAGGCTTGTCTCTGTCTCCTTCCACAGAAAGGTTTTACCAGTTCAGCACCACAGACATTTTTTGCACACATGTAAAAAGCTTCATTTTGGCAATAAAATCACTTAAAGTGATTGTAAAGTCTTGTTTTTTTCTGGTTACAAATAACAAACATGTTATACTTACCTTCCCTGTACAGTGGTTTTGCACAGAGCAGCCAGGTCCCCCTCTTCTGGGGTCCCTCTTAGGTGCACCTGGCCCCTCCCTCCTGTTGGGTGTCCCCATAGCAAGCACTTTGCTTTTGGAGCACCCGAGCCGAATCACAGCTTCGTGTGTCCATTCAGACACGGAGCCAGGTCCCGCCCATTTCTCTTCTCATTGGCTGACTTTGATTGACAACAGTGGTAGCCAATGGTGCTGCACTGCTGTCTCAGCCAATGAGTAGGGGAGTCCTGGGTAGCTGAGACACTGCTGCAACATCCCTGGAGAGAGATGGGGCTCAGGTAAGTATTAGAGGGGCCGAGGGGGGCTGCTGTAAACAGAATGCTTTTTATCTTAAGGCATAGAATGCCTTAAGATAAAAAAAAAACTTCCGCCTTCACACAAACGTTCAACCCCCAGAACATTATATATTTTCTGAAAGCAGAGGCAATGTAAAATAAAAATATGATAGTTGCAAATTTTTAAGGAACACATGTAATAAAACAAATTGTATTGCAAAAACACAATATAATACCCATTTTTTGTAAAATATAAAAGATGAGGTTGCGTTGCATAAATAGATACCAAACATGCCACATCTTACAATTGCGTGTGCCTGTGATATTGCAAAAAACGATGGTGCCCAAAAATGGCCATAGATTATGCTTTAAAAGCCTTTACAGCTCATCAGTTTAGAATTAACTAGAAGCTCTTGTGTTAGAATTATTGTGCTCCCTCTGATGTTCACAGTGACACCTCACACATGTGGTGCAACCGTAGTTTATATACCCGTGTGCACCCTGGGTGTGCGTTTGCGCGTGTATGCAACAGACATTACAGCAATTTTGTTTTATTTTTTAACACATTTTATTGTATTTTTTAAAAACCTATTTTTTTTTTTTTTTTTTTATTCATGGTTGTATTTTTCCTTGTTTGCCATAACAAAGGGTTATTAATCCCCCATGTGATAGCATTGGGCAGGTGACAGGTACTCTTTATGGAGACATTAGGGGTTTAATATCTCCCCTGTGCTTCACACCATCAGAACAGCTTGGTTAGATCACTAAGAAACTCACAAAAAAAACTTAGTTTTAATATACTGTAAATCAGTATTAAATATATTATATGTAATGGCTATAACCTTTAAAGTAAAACAAAAAGAGCCTTGGATGTATCAATCATCTTTGGCTCTGCCTACACCATATTAATGCACAAAAAACACACATTTGATGTTCAATAAAGATTTATTGGGAGCTGCAAAATATTTTTTAGGATATTTATGATTTAGAAATATACTTTGGTACTTTGGCGTAGAATACCGGGGTTATGGCAGCGGATAGATGTCATAATCCTGCCATATTCTTAAATGGCAGACGGTCCTCTTTCTGATAAAAGTTGTCTCCGTGATGGATTCACCGCAAGATCACTTTTATTGGGGGCGGAAGAGGGCCCCCTCCCACTGCGCTCAGGTAGTCTCTGGAGCCATCGGTAGAGGCGGAGCCTATCGGGTCCTCTGAGACATGGACCTGAGTGAGGGAAAGATGGTCCCCATAACATTGGATGACGCAAGCAACTTCAAACGTCACTTCTGCCCAATGGTCTTAAAGGGGATTTTTTTTTTAAAAATACTTTTTTTTTATTGCATTTACATGTAAATATGAGATCTGAGATCTTTTTGACCACAGATCTTATATTTAAGAGGCCCTGTCATGCTTTTTTTTCTATTACAATTGATGTTAAAATTCCTTGTAATAGGAATAAAAGTGACCCAAAAAATTATTTTTTTAAAAGGACAGTGTAAAAATAAAAATTAATTTTTTTTAATGCGCCCCGTCCCGCTGAGCTCCTGCGCAGAAGCGAGCGCATACGCAAGTTGCTCCAGCATATGAAAACTGTTTTCAAACCACACATGTGAGGTATCGCCGCGATCATTAGAGTGAAAGCAATAATGTTATCACTAGTCCTCCTCTGTAACTCAAAACTGGTAACCTGTAGAAATTTTTAAGCGTCGCCTATGGAGATTTTTAAGGGTCTAAGTATGTCGCCATTCCACCAGCGTGTGCAATTTTGAATCATGACATGTTGGGTATCAATTTACTCGGCATAACATTATCTCACACAATATTATTTTTTAATCAAAAAATGTGACATAAAGTATTGCAACGGCCACCATTTTATTCTCTAAGGTGTCTGAAAAATATATAAGGTTTGGGGTTCTAAGTAATTTTCTAGCAAAAAATTATTATTTTAACTTGTAAACATCAAGTTTAAAAAAAGGCTTTTTTTCTAGTCACGTGACTGGCACAGCGCCAATCAGGACTGCTCAGACACAGACTGTGGAGAACATACATCAGCAGAGTAATAGAAGCCTCTCCCAAGGATCTTTCCCTGTAGATGTCAAAGAACAAAGAAAGATAATGTGACCATCACAAACAAACAAGGGCAATGCACATCACAAACACATTTTTTGTTTGTTTGTTTGTGATGTGTTGCCCTTCCATGTGCACCTTTCTGCAAATTCTATGGATTGGGGTGATTGCCATTTGTCATGTGACCACATAACAGTGCTGCAGGAATAAGGTACTTTAAGGATTAAAAATAAAATAAAAACACAGTGGCATGATAGATGATTTATGGAAATGAATTATTGCAATAAGCACTTCTCTGACTTTGAGTGTAAATATTGGCATTGTGAAGTTGATCCTTTATTTAATAGCTAGACAGTCCCTGACCTGGAACATTGATAAAGGGTGGCAGAATTTCCAAACTTCATTGGCTGCTTGCCTGTTCCAAGTCAGGAACACACAGAGGGTCATTTACTATAGCGCTGCTGCACTAATTAGCACTAATGCCGCGTACACACGATCAAACAATCTGGTGGAAAAGTCCAGCGGACTCAAGTCCGCCGGACAATCCCCCCGTGTGTAGCCTCCAACAGACTTTTTTTACCCAAAAGTACGGCGGACTTAAAAAGTAGTTTTGCACTTCAATCTTTCCGTCGGACTCGCATTTCAGCGGACTATCCGGCCGTGTGTGTGCCAGTCCGCCATACTTTTGAAATGAACGGACTTTTCCCGCCCGGCAAAAAGTCCGCTCATTTTGAGCGCGTCTCCAGATAGCCCGGGCCAGCGAAGGAGGCGTTGCTGGCCCCGTCACCTGGTATGGACATAAAGGGGAACCCCAACGCCGAAAAAAATTGGCGTGGGGGTCCCCCCAAGTCCACATCAGACCTTTGTCCGAGCACGCTACCCAGCCGGCCAGGAAAGGGGGGACGAGCGAGTGCCCCCCTTCCTGAGCCGTACCAGGCCGCGGAAGAAGAGCGTGGCGGCAAAGAAGAAAGCCGGGCTCCTCCGCTAGCAAAAGAGCTAGCAGAAGATAGTGGAGGAGTCCGGCGAGAAGACCCCTGAAGAAGACGGACAGAAGACCCCCGGAGCTGTGCAATAAACTATTTTAATCCTTGTGTGTTGTGTTTTTCTTACTTTTATTTAAAGGTGAATGGGTAGGGGTACATTGTACCCCATACTCATTCACATAGGGTGGGGGGCCTTTAATAAGGGGGCCCCTGGATTCCGATAAGCCCCCCCGCCCGCAGACCCCGACAGCCAACGGCCAGGGTTGTCAGGAAGAGGCCCTTGTCCTCATCAACATGGGGACAAGGTGCTTTGGGGTGGGGGGCCACGCGGCCCCCCTTCCCCAAGGCACCCCCCATGTTGAGGGCACGCGGCCTGGAACGGCTCAGGAGGGGGGGTGCTCGCTCGCCCCCCCCTTTCCTGGCCAGCCGGGTAGCGTGCTCGGACAAGGGTCTGATGTGGACTTGGGGGGGACCCCCACGCCGATTTTTTTCACCATTGGGGTTCCCCTTTAAGTCCATACCAGGTGATGGGGCCAGCGACGCCTCCTTTGCTGGCCCCGGCTACCTGGAGACGCGCTCAAAATGAGCGGACTTTCCTCCGCGTGTGTGGGCGAGTCCGTTCATTTCAAAGGTACGGTAGATAGTCCGGCGGACTTAGTACGCCATATTAGTCTGCTGAAAAAGTGACGTGTGTGGACAAGTAGCCCGCTCGGAAAGTCCGGCGGACAGTCCGGCGGGAAGTCCGGCAGACTAAGTCCGCCGGATAGTTGGCTACGTGTGTACGTGGGCATAAGTGTCACAAATGAGTGCTAATTAGCACTAATTAGCACTAATTAGCGCTAAAACGGTATTCACTATAGCGCTGGTGAGAAAATACTCCCAAAATCGAATTTACTATAGCTCCCTGAAACCAAATAGCGCCCATCCCTTTATTCTGCTAAAACCTTGAGAATTGCACATGGAAATATTGTTTAGAGGAAGATATAATTGCAAAAAAGTACTGAAAAATACAGTATATTATTTAAAAATAATCTGCTTTTAAACTGTGTGAAAAAGTGATTTGATCAATCATAATTTGAGCCCAAAAAATGTGATATGTGTACCAACATCAGAAATCAAAATGTAATTCCCCAAAAAATTGAGGCTAATATCACTATTCTACACTGACCCACAAAGAACCACCAAATATCACAGAATAAATCAAGAAGAATAACTCTTGAGTAATGTCATTCCATCACCTGTATGTCCAAAGAAATGCAATATTTATGTGTAGGAGGTTTTCACATGTGGTAGCTCCATGGCTTAGGGGTTAGAACTTCCGCTGAGCATCTCGGTTTGATTCCTAAACATGCTGGTTCATGAAGAGAAGTTATCTCATCTGCCAGGTC
Source organism: Lithobates pipiens (assembly GCF_037356315.1). Classification (NCBI taxonomy): domain Eukaryota; kingdom Metazoa; phylum Chordata; class Amphibia; order Anura; family Ranidae; genus Lithobates; species Lithobates pipiens. Next base: position 521,913,398 of record NW_027507718.1, read on the forward strand.
CTAAAACTATGTCTCATTGTAGTATTTATGAGTAGGAGGGTTCCACAACCATTGTAAATCTTGCCAGATACACTATCTAGACAAAAGTATGGTGACACCTGCCTTTACACACACATGACCTTTAATGGCAGCCCAGTCTTAGTCTGTAGGGTTAAAATTTGATTTGGCCTTCCTTTGCAGCTAGAATAGCTTCTGGGAAGGCTAGGAAGGCTGTCCGTAAGGTTTAGTGTGTCTATGGGAATGTTTGACCATTCTTTCAAGTGCATTTGCCTGGCTTGCAGTCTGCCAAAAGGTGTTCTATAGGGTTGAGGTCATGACTCTGTGCAGCCAGTCAAGTTCCTCCACTCCAAACTCACTCATCCATGTCTCTATGGAACTTGACTGGCCTGGACAGAGTCCTGACCTCAACACAACAGAACACCTTGTGGATGAATTAGAGCAGAAACTGTAAGCCAGGCCTTATCATCCAACATCAGTGCCTTACCTCACAAATGCACTTGAAATAATGGTCAAACATTCCCATAGACACACTCCTAAACCTTGTGGATAGCCTTCCCAGAAGAGTTTAAGCTGTTATAGCTGTTTGGGCCAAATGAATTTTGAACCCTACAGACTAAGACTGGGATGCCATTACCGTTCATGTGCATTTAAAGGCAGGTGTCCCGATACTTAGGCCGATATTGTATATTACTTGTGACACTGAGCATGGCTATGAACTTAGGGCTGATTCACACCACAGAGAAGCAGAGAACATGTGTGAGGCTGGCTAAGTGGGTTGCAATTCTGTGTAGCAGTGCTGGGGTTGCTGGTTCAATTCCCCAAAATGCCAATACTTGTCTTGAAGTTTATATGTTCTCCCAGTGTGGATTTCTCATGACAATCCAAACACATGTTGGCATCTTATTTGTCTCCTGTCAAAATAGTCTCTAATGTAAGAAAGTTCATTTTGGACTTTAGATTGGAAGCTCATTGCAGCCAGGGAATGATGTTAATGTTTGTTAGCACTAATCATACCCAGGGACTTGGGCATTTAAAATTGTAGGGTTTACTCTGCACAGGTGCATATGCTTAGAAAACTGCTGAAATTCTTGTGCATTTTTTTCAATCAAAAGTGCACTTATGTGGCCATGCTGTCAATGTTGTGTGTGTATTGTTCCTGTCTGACCATGCAAACATGGTTTGGGAGCATGTGCTGACCTTCTACTCGCTTCTTGATCTCATTGCTTAATCATGTACACAGAAATGCAGATTACAGCAGAACATGGTCACCATTGTATGTATGTGTGTGGATTTGTGGGGTGGTGGCGGGCGTTATATTTTGAACATGTGGCTTTTTTAATATTCAGTTGGAATGCTTTGTAAGAATAATGACTGTTAATTATGTTTATATAATCTTGCAGATAAAAAAGCTATGTCCACTCTAATGTTTAGATGAATTTTAGATTGTAAGCTCCTATGAGCAGGTCCCTTAAAACCCAATTGCTAACTGTTTTGCTAAATGTAACACCATATATCCTGTTGATTAGTGATGGACGAACTTCTGACGGGACGTTTTGTGAACACGAACAGTGAACGCGGCCAAAAGTTTGCGAACCGCAAAGTTTGCAGCGGACCCCATTGACTTTAATGGCAGGCGAACCTTAAAAACCTCCAGGTCATATTTTCAGCCACAAAATACTTACTAGCTGTGCACACATAGTCCCACAACATGGACACTGACATAACAAAAGTATTAAGTGAATCTGGGATCGACAACGACAAGCATTCTTTTTTTATCTGTGAAATTTTGACAATTCAGGAGTGCATGAAGGCCATGGAGGAGAGGCAAGGTCAGGCCAGGCTATGAAAGGGGTGCAGGAGATGATCAGTGCCACAGTCAGGGCAGCACAGTCCTGTGCCAGTGACCCAGTGTGCCTACCTGTGCTTGAGCCCCTCCCTCTGCCCGTCTCTTACCCCCACCTATGCAGGGCTCCACTGCGGTGGTCCGGAGGTGCCAGTCCAGTGCTGATCCTCAGCCATGGTGCTAGCACTGCCTGCTGATTGGCTTCTCCACTGCTATCTCCCTCACTGTCTGAAACCAGCACGGCGATAGAGACTGAGCACTGACACCAGCACTGTGATAGAGAGCACTGACACCAGCACCGTGATAGAGAGCACTGACACCAGCACTGAGATAGAGAGCACTGACACCACACAAGCACCGTGATAGAGAGCACTGACACCAGCACCGTGATAGAGAGCACTGAGACCACACCAGCACCAAAATAGAGAGCACTGACACCAGCACCGAGATAGAGAGCACTGACACCACACCAGCAACGTGATAGAGAGCACTGACACCAGCTCTGTAATAGAGAGCACTGACACCAGCACCGAGAAAGAGAGCACTGACACCACACCAGCACCGAGATAGAGAGAGAGCACTGACACCAACACCGAGATAGAGATAGAGAGAGACTACTGACACCAGCACCGTGATAGAGAGCACTGACACCAGCACCGAGATAGAGAGCACTGACACCACACCAGCACCGTGATAGAGAGCACTGAAAGCAGCACCGTGATAGAGAACACTGAGACCACAGCAGCACTGAGCTAGAGAGCACTGACACCACACCAGCACCAAGATAGAGAGAGAGGACTGACACCAGCACCAAGATAGAGAGAAAGCATTGACACCAGGACCGAGATAGAGAGCACTGACACCAGCACTGAGATAGAGAGGACTGACACCACACCAGCACCGTGATAGAGAGCATTGAGACCACACCAGCACTGAGATAGAGAGCACTGACACCACACCAGCACAGTGATAGAGAGCACTGACACCAGCACCATGATAGAGAGCACTGACACCAGCACCGTGATAGAGAGCACTGACACCAGCACCGTGATAGAGAGCACTGAGACCACACCAGCACCGAGATAGAGAGCAACACCACACCAGCACTGTGATAGAGAGAGAGAGCACTGACACCAGCACCGTGATAGAGAGCACTGGCACCAGCACCATCATAGAGAGCACTGAGACCACACCAGCACTGAGACAGAGAGCACTGACACCACACCAGCACCAAGATAGAGAGAGAGCACTGATACCAGCACAAGATAGAGAGAGAGCACTGACACCAGCACCATGACAGAGAGCACTGACATGAGCACCGAGATAGAGAGCACTGACACGAGCACCGAGATAGAGAGCACTGACACCAGCACCATGATAGAGAGCACTGACACCAGCACCATGATAGACAGCACTGAGACCACACCAGCACTGAGATAGAGAGCACTGATACCAGCACCGAGATAGAGAGAGAGCACTGATACCAGCACCGAGATAGAGAGCATTGACACCAGCACCAGCACCGAGATAGAGAGAGAGCACTGAAACCAGCACCGTGATATAGAGCACTGACACCAGCACCAAGATAGAGAGCACTGACACCAGCACAGAGATAGAGAGAGCACTGACACCAGCACCGTGATAGAGTGCACTGACACCAGCACCGTGATTTAGAGCACTGACACCAGCACCAAGATAGAGAGCACTGACACCACACCAGCACCATGATATAGAGCACTGACACCAGCACCGTGATAGAGAGCACTGACACTGGCACCAAGATAGAGAGCACTGACACCACACCAGCACCGAGACCGAGAGAGAGCACTGACACCAGCACCGTGATATAGTGCACTGACACCAGCACCGTGATATAGAGCACTGACACCAGCACTGAGATAGAGAGCACTGACACCAGCACTGAGATAGAGAGAGAGCACTGACACCAGCACCGTGATAGAGAGCACTGAGACCACACCAGCACCGTGATAGAGAGCACTCACACCAGCACCGAGATAGAGAGAGAGCACTGACACCAGCACCGTGATAGAGAGCACTGAGACCACACCAGCACTGAGATAGAGAGCACTGACACCACACCAGCACTGAGCTAGAGAGATATCACTGACACCAGCACCGTGATAGAGAGTACTGAAACCAGCACCGTGATAGAGAGCACTGAGACCACACCAGCACTGAGATAGAGAGCACTGACACCACACCAGCACCGAGATAGAGAGAGAGCACTGACACCAGCATGAGATATAGAGAGAGCACTGACACCAGCACCGTGATAGAGAGCACTGACACCAGCACCATGATAGAGAGCACTGAGACCACACTAGCATCGAGATAGAGAGCACTGACACCACACCAGCACCATGATAGAGAGCACAGATACCAGCACCGAGATAGAGAGAGAGCACTGACACCAGCACCATGATAGAGAGCACTGACACCAGCACCGTGATAGAGTGCACTGACACCAGCACCATGATAGAGAGCACTAAGACCACACCAGCACCAAAATAGAGAGCACTGACACCACACCAGCACCAAGATAGAGAGAGAGCACTGACACCAGCACCAAGATAGAGAGAGAGCACTGACACCAGCACTGTGATAGAGAGCACTGACACCAGCACCGAGATAGAGAGAGAGCACTGGCACCAACACTGAGATAGAGAGCACTGACAGCAGCACTGATACCAGCAACTCGCTGCGGGACCCAAAAATATGACTCTCAACCGCTCAACCTCTTCAAACAGGAGGGTATGGGCATATAGTAAGGTGTGCTTTTTTTGTACAAGGAAGTGAGCCAAAGGCAGAAAAAAGGTCCGTGTGCTCGATTAAAAAAATTGTTTATAGAGTAATGCTTATACATGGTCTACTGGTCACATGTGTTGAATTCCTCTGAGATCCATGCCCACCCAGTAGTCCAGGGGTTCATCACTCCTCAGAGTGTCCACATCGGCCATTTAACCCGATGTAGTCAGACACCTGTCAGTCTAGGCTCTTGGCTTCCAGGCACAACAGACGCAGCACAGCATGGCAACGTCTCACCTGGCATGTCGAATAGGTTCTGGGGAGCTTGGGCGGCGCAGCGGAATAGACGCTAGCAGCAGAAATGGAGGAGTCAGCTGAGGAGGAGAGGGTGGGGGATGGAGTAGGAGGAGGAGAAGAAGAGGCAGGCCTGCATGCAGTCCCTGGCGGTAAAACCAAATCTACACTGGTGCCACGGGTTACATGCTTGACGGCTGTCAGAAGGTTCACCCAGTGGGCAGTAAAAGCTATATACTTTCCCTGCCCGTGTTTGCTAGACCACGTGTCTGTGGTCAGATGTATCTTGGCACTGACACTGTGTGCCAGAGATACATTCACTTGCCGCTGAACATGGCCATATAGCTCTGGGATGCCCTTCTGTGAGAAAAACATCCTTCCTGGGACCTTCCATTGTGGTGTTCCAATGGCCACAAATTTTCGAAAGGCCTCCAAGTCCACCAGTTTATATGGCAGTAGTTGGCAGGCATCTGGCATATGGCATCAGTTCTGCAAAGCCAGCCGTCAACCGTTGGGAAAGAGGATTATCCGGCGTCATCATTTTTTTACGCTCGAACATTTGGCCCACGGAAGCCTGCCTTTTTCCAGAAAAAACTTGAGGATGGCATGATGGAAGGTGAAGTGGAGGATAATTGTGAGGAGAGAGGAGAAGGATAAGTAGAAGACGAGGCTGGATGGTGAGAGCCTGGAGTGTGGCTTTGTGGGTTCCATTGCTCCCACTGGGCTTGGTGATGGCAGCTCATGTGCCTTCTTAAGGCAGTCGTTCCTAGGTGAGTGTTGGGCTTACCGTGACTTATGCATTGACTGCAAAGGCTGCAGATGGCAACACTATTGTCAGCAGCGGACACGTTAAAAAAAGCCCACACTGCGGAGCCATGTGCCGGTGTCCTGGGAGCACCAGATGTGACCGTCCATGGTTGATGCCTCGCTCCTGATACATTAGCAGTCTGCTTTGTCCCTCCTGTGCAATCTAAGTTCCGCCTGCTTCTCCTCCCTATCTGCTGGTCCATATCTCCTTCTGAACTCCCCTCCTCTTCCTCTCTTGTGGGCACCCACGTGACATCACTAGACACGTTATCATCGACGTCACCTTCCCCACTGCTATAATTAGAGATCTCAGAGTAGGCAGCAACACCGGGACCAACCTCCTCCTTGGGCTGATCTGGGTACTTTCTTCAGATTGCTGAGTGGCGGTTGTTGCTACCTCCTTTTCCTAATCCAATGCCAAGAGTGGCTGCGCATGGGCAATGTCTTGTGATGGATCGGAAAATAATTCCTGTGATTCAAGCGGAGGGTATATGGTGGTGGTGGTGGTGGTAGTGTCTATGGGGGTGTACACAGCAGAGAGTGAAGAAGAGGGTGCAGATCAAGAGGATGAGGAGTATGCAGAAGAGTAAGGCTGAGTGAGCCACTCAACCAAGTCTGGTGCGTCCTTTGATGTAATCGCACGCACCTTCTGCAATTTGCCACTTTGGCTCAAGTCTGTTACTCCTGCCCTACCCCTACCACCCCTGCGGAAGGGCCTGCCTCTTCCTCTGCCTGTCATTTTTTAAATGACCCTGTGACAAAAGTCTCTAGAGAAGTGCAGTATGTATGTGTAAGAAGGTATATAACACCCCGCTTCAATTGTCATTTTGGGGGCCACTGGTCTATCATACCAGTTATAATACTTTTTTTTTTAATTGCATTTGTCACTCTTTGTAGTATCGCTGCAGAACTGCTCAGCAGTCACAATGCTGCACAGTGGAAATGCACTATACTATGCTTTCTATATGTGCAAGTATTTTATACATGTATTACACCCCTATATACTGCACACCAAATAGTACACCTATACCAGTAGTAGTAATACCGTATTTTCCGGCGTATAAGACGACCTTTTGCATGTAAAAAAATTGGCCAAAAAGCAGAGGTCGTCTTATACGCCGGGTCAGCCCCTCGGATGCCGGCTGGGTGTTCGGTAATACTGTATGTAGCTTCGGCTACATACAGTATATACCGCTGAGCCAATCCTGGTGAGCGATGTATTCAAATGAATACAAAGCCTGCTCGGATTGGAGTAACGACTTCTGCCAATCCGAGCAGGCTACTCTGTAGCCTGCTCTGATTGGCTTGGAGAGTCAGAGCGGCGCGGGCTGATGATGTTACAGCATCTGCCAATCCAAGCAGGCTTTGTATTCATTAATAGAATACATCGCTCCCCGTGATTGGCTCCAGCAAATGCAGGAAGAAGGAAGAAATATGAAGCCTCGGAAGCCGGGTCGTCTTATACGGTAAGTACAGTTTTAAAACCTTTTTTGTCCTGTAAGATTAGGGGGTCGTCTTATATGCCGGGTCGCCTTATACGCCGGCAAATACGGTAGTAGTAATAGTAGCTAGCTAGTGAATTGCAGAGTGTCCCTGCTCCAAACACCAAACTGTCCCTCCCTACACTGAGAATCGGTCAGCAGCACTGCATACAGTGCACTATAATATGCTTTCTATATTTGAAAGAAAGTATATTATACGTGTACAACCCTATATACTGTACACCTATAAAAGGACCTTTGTGGACCTAGTAGCTTGTGACTTGCAGACTGTCCCTGTTCCAAACATCAAACTGTCCCTCAGTCTCTACACTGATAAAAGACAGCTGCAGAATCGGGCAGCAATCAGCTCAGCAGCACAGCAGTCAAGTAGGGATGAGCCAAACACCCCCCGATTCGGTTCGCACCAGAACTTTCGAACGGACCCCAAATTCGTACGAACATTAGAACCCCATTGAAGTCTATGGGACTCGAACGTTCGAAATGAAAAGTGCTATTTTTAACGGCTAATATGCAAGATACTGTCCTAAAAAGGGTTTGGGGACCTAGCTCCTGCCCCAGGGGACATGGGTCAATGCCTAAAATGTTTTTAAAAATGGCCGTTTTGGCGGGAGCACTGATTTTAATGACGATTAAAGTGAAAAATAAAGTGAAATATTCCTTTAAATATGGTGCCTGGGGGGTGTCTGTAGTATGCCTGTGAAGTGCCACGTGTTTCCCGTGTTTAGAACAGTCCTTGCACAAAATGACATTAAACGGAAATAACACCATATAAAACTGCTTGCGGTTTTAATGTTATATCTGGTTCCTGCAATATGGTTGAAAATCATTGAGAAAAATGGCATGGGTAGCCCTCCCTGCCCATTACCAGCCTATTTGGGTCTTGTACGCATATTAAGGGGAACCCCGTACCCATATTAAAAAAAGGAAATGCGTGTGGCCCCCAGGCCCTATATACTCAGAACAGCAGTATACAGGCGGTGCAAACAAGACAGGGACTGTGTAGGTTTGTTGTGTTAAGTTGAATCTGTTTGTAATTTTCAACTGGTACATTTTTAAAGTGTAGCTCCAGTCAAAAAAACTATTTTTAAGCTTTTTGGAAAACATAGGGAAGGGTTATCACCCCTGTATAATTTGTTTTGTCGTCCATCTTTTTTCATCTCACTTGCTGTTGTCTCCTTCCGTTTGCAAGTAGGAGATGTTTGTAAATTGGATGTTTGAAGTAGGGGCCTGCCCTATGTGCTCTGCAGAAATGGCGGAACAAGGTGTTGGTTTTGCCACAACATTGTAAGCCCTCAAAGTGACTCTTGGTGGGCGCTGGAGCGCCCTGCTGTGAACGATTATATCAAGAATTGTAATTACATGCCATTGTTGAACAGTGGTAGAAAAATTGACCTTTGGTGGCTGTGGTGCTGGTGCCACAACACTATAAGTCCTCACCGTTACTCTGGGTGGGCAAAGGAAGGGGCCCTCCTGTGAAATATTATATCAAGAATTGTAATTACATGTCCCTGTTAAACAGGGGCAGAAAAATTTGGCCTTAGGCACTGCTGCTGGTGCCACCACACTGCAACCTCTTCCATATACTCTAGTTTTATTGCAGGAATTAGCCCTGATGCAAAGCATTGCATCAAAAATTGTACTTAACGCCCCTGTTAAACAGGGGCAGAAAAATTGGGCCTTATGCACTGGTGCTGGTGCCACCACACTGCAACCTCTGCCATATACTCTAGTTTGATTGCAGGAATTAGCCCTGCTGCAAAGCATTGCATCAAAAATTGTAATTAAAGCCCCTGTTAAACAGGGGCAGAAAAATTGGGCCTTAGGCACTGGTGCTGGTGCCACCACACTGCAACCTCTGCCATATACTCTAGTTTTATTGCAGGAATTAGCCCTGCTGCAAAGCATTGCATCAAACATTGTACTTAAACGCCCCTGTTAAACAGGGGCAGAAAAATTTGGCCTTAGGCACTACTGCTGGTGCCACCACACTGCAACCTCTTCCATATACTCTAGTTTTATTGCAGGAATTAGCCCTGCTGCAAAGCATTGCATCAAAAATTGTACTTAAACGCCCCTGTTAAACAGGGGCAGAAAAAATGGGCCTTAGGCACTGGTGCTGGTGCCACCACACTGCAACCTCTCCCATATACTCTTGTTTGATTGCAGGAATTAGCCCTGCTGCAAAGCATTGCATCAAAAATTGTACTTAAACGCCCCTGTTAAACAGGGGCAGAAAAATTGGGCTGATGGCATCAACCAGAACCAGAAATGTTCTTCCAACATATCAGCGGAGGAGGAAGAGGATAGACAATCAACATAACAGGACAGTCACTCAGCATCAGCATAGGCAGTCTTGAAGGGATGTGATATTTCAAAAAAAATTATTCGGTTACATCAGCTTCAGGTGCTTGGTAGCTGTGGGTGATCCAAGAGTGATTCATCTTGATGAAGGTCAGTCGATCAACTGATTCGGTGGACAGGCGCACCCTGTGATCGGTAACAAAGCCACCAGCAGCACTGAAGGTGCGTTCCGAAAGAACGCTGGATGCAGGACAGGCCAGTAGCTCAATTGCATACTGTGCAAGCTCTGGCCAGTGATCCATCCTCAAGACCTAGTAAGCCAGAGGATTTTCGGTGGGAAAGGTGTCCAAGTCTGACCTTGCCCCTAGGTATTCCTGCACCATGTAAATCAGACGCTGGCGATGGGTGCCGGAACCGATCATACCTTGGGGCTGCGGACTAAAAAATTGTCTGAAAGCATCAGTCAGACGGCCACCTTCTCCACCGCTCCTTCTGACCGATGCCTCAGCAACACGTTGTCCAGGACCAGGAGTTTGTAACCTCCCAGTCTCTGGGAACGCGTTGCACAGACCTTTCTGCAAGGCCTCCCAGAGATGCCTCATCCTCTGCTCCCTCTGCAATGGCAAGATAAGGTCGGCAACCTTACCCTTGTACCGTGGATCAAGGAGAGTGGCCAGCCAGTAATGGTCCCTCTCCTTGATCCAAAGAATATGAGGATCCTTCCGCAGGCTTTGCAGGATCAGGGAGGCCATGCAGCGTAGGTTAGCTGAGGCATTCGGTCCGGAGTCCTCTGGGTCACTAAGGACAACATGATCTGCAGCTACCTCCTCCCAGCCACGTACAAGTCCACGTGTTTCTTGGGACTGTAAATCATCCCTACAAGACTGCTGCTGCTGCTGATGCTGATGCTGAGTGCCAGCCTCCACCTCCATGCTGACACAATCACAATCTCTTCCTGTGTGATGGGTGGCACAGCAGGAACACTGTCTGGATAAAGGGGGCCTTGAGAGGCAAGGAAGTCCTCCTCTTCCTGCCTCTGTTCTGCCTCAAGTGCCCTGTCCATTATTCCACGCAGCGTATGCTCCAAGAGGTGGACAAGAGGTACAGTGTCACTGATGCATGCACTGTCACTGCTCACCATCCTTGTGGCCTCCTCAAATGGTGACAGGACAGTGCATGCATCCCTGATCATGCCCCACTGGCGTGGTGAGAAAAAACCGAGCTCCCCTGACCCTGCCCTGGTGCCGTAGTCGCACAGGTACTCATTGATGGCCCTCTGCTGCGTGTGCAGCCGCTGCAGCATGGCCAATGTTGAGTTCCATCTGGTGGGCATGTCACATATAAGGCGGTTCTTGGGCAGGTTCAACTCCTTTTGGAGCTCAGCCAGCCAAGCACAGGCATTAAATGATCGGCGGAAATGCACACAGACTTTCCTGGCCTGCTTCAGGACATCCTGTAAGCCGGGGTACCTGCCCAAGAACCGCTGAACCACCAGGTTAAGGACGTGAGCTACACAGGGCACATGGGTCAGTTGTCCCTGTCGGAGGGCGGAGAGGAGGTTGGTGCCATTGTCACAAACCACCATTCCTGGCTTAAGCTGGCATGGCGTCAACCACCTCTCAGCCTGCCCCTGCAGAGCTGACAAAACATCTGCCCCAGTGTGGCTCCTGTCCCCCAAACAAACCAGCGCAAGCACGGCATGGCATTGTTTTGCCTGCGTACTTGCGTAGCCCCTGGAACGCCTACGAAGCACCGCTGGTTCTGAGGACAGAGCACTGGAAGAGGCCATGGAGGAAGAAGAAGAGGAGGGGGTGGAGGAGAGAGGTGTGTCACAACCAATAGTAGCATTTTGGAGGCGTGGTGGCGGAACAACCTCCAACACTACTGCACCTTGTCCTGCATCCTTCCCAGCTGCCAGAAGAGTGACCCAATGGGCCGTGAAAGACAGGTAACGTCCCTGTCCATGCCTGCTGGACCATGAGTCAGCGGTAATATGCACCATATCGCTGACCGCCCTGTCCAGCGAGGCAAGGACATTGCCTTCCACATGCCGGTAGAGAGCCGGAATCGCCTTCCGTGAGAAAAAGTGGCGTTTGGGGACCTGCCACTGAGGAACCGCACATTGTACAAACTCACGGAAGGGGGCCGAGTCTACCAACTGAAAAGGCAGCAGTTGAAGTGCTAGCAATTTAGCCAAGCTAGCATTCAACCGCTGGGCATGTGGATGGCTGGGAGTGAACTTCTTTCGCCGGTCCAGCAGCTGGGGCAGGGACATTTGCCTGCTATAATCGGATGTGGGTGTACCGCTAGCAGAGTTCCCGGAAGCACTTGGCTGTGACACACCTAATTCTACACCTTCATTCCTCTCAGAGCAGGTTTCAGAGAGGACTGAAGGTCTAGTGGGGTTGGAGATGCCAGCTGATGAGAAGCAAGGAGAGGTCCGCTTTGTTCTTTGGTGTGGGTCTTTGAGGTACGCTTGCCAACGAGCTGCATGGCAGGTCAACATATGTCTGGTCAAGCATGTGGTGCCCAAGCTGCTGATGTTTTGGCCACGTGAGATACGCTTGAGACATATGTTGCAAATAGCAGTGGTGCAATCTCATGCACTCGTCTCAAAAAAGGCCCACACCAAAGAACTTTTAGAATAACGCGCAGAGGCAGCGCTCTGCACAGGCGGAGCTCTGCGGTGTGATTCAGTCGGTGTGCTGCGCCTAAGCTGGCCCCTGGAGGGCATCCTGCCTCGTTGGACATGTGCCTCCTCCTCCTCCTCCTCCCTCCTTCCAGGCACCCACGTGGAGTCAGTGCCCTCATCATCCCCTCCCTCTTCATCGCTGTAGCAAACCTGGCAGTATGCTGCAGCTTGTGGAACATGACTGCCAGATTTCTGTCCTTCTTGAGCATCCCCTCTCTCTGCGCTCACGCTACTGCCTTCCTCTAGCTGAGTATCATCATCAGAGCCCACAAAACACTGGACATCCTCCTGGAGCATGTACCCAACACTGTGCTCAAAGAGTTCAGGAGACTCCTCAGGAGGACGTGGTGGGTCTAGGGAAGGAGTCACTGATGATGACATTGAGAGGAGAGAAGACGATGCGTTGGCAGCTGCTCTGCTAGTACCCTGAGACTGGGTGAGAGAGGATGAGGAGGATGAAGAGGGCTTGGTCATCCACTCTACCAAGTCGTTGGCATGTTGCGGTTAAACATGTCCAGCTGCCGAAAAGAAGGACAAGCGTGTCCCATGGCCACGTGCTGATGACAATGCACCGCGTCCACACAGAGCCTGCTTGCCCTCTTTTATCGGCTTGCGCCTGTCTGCCTCTCCTTGCTGGCCTTCCAGACATGGTAATGGCCTGAAGGGAGTTGGGTAAAAAAGCAGTTGGGTAGTGTATATTGTGCTAGATGCACACAACACCCACTAACTCCTGCAGATGCCTTTATTATAGAACACCAGAGATAAAGGGGTATATACAGATGTATACTGTGCTGTGCTGGAGGCACACACAACTTCCAATAACTCCTGCAGATGGCAAGTGGGCTCAAATAGAGAACAGCTATGTAGGTGGATATAGCGGTATGTACTGGGTACAGAGCACGCAGACAGCACGCACTATCTCCTAACACTACTGACTGCAAGCTCTATTATAAAAGATAGATCACTAGCTATGTAGGTGAGGTGAATATAGCGGTGTATACTGTGGTCAGGGCACGCAGACAATAACCACTACACAACAGCAAGATCGAAAATCGGCCGAAAACTATCGGTGTGTTCTGTGTTGAAGGTACACAGAACACCCACTGCTTCAGACGCCAACACACTACACAAGGCTGCCGCGTTGGCGGCCTTATATAGTGTGGGGCGTGCACTACACAGCCTGAGCTATGATTGGCCACAGGCATCCTGCCTGTGGCCAATCATGGCTCTCCTCGCTGCTGGCGCTGCGATTGGCCAAGCATGCGGGGTCACAGTGAATGCTTGGCCAATCATGAGCCAGCAATGCACTGCGCCATCGCAGTGCATTGTGGGCCGTGAGCGCCACACGAATTCGGCGTGAATGGACCAAAATGTTCGGACTTCGCCGAACGGACGAACAGCCAATGTTCGAGTCGAACGTACGTTCGACTCGAACACGAAGCTCATCCCTACAGTCAAGTATAATATTCTTTCTATATTTGAAAGAAAGTATATTATACGTGTACAACCCTATATACTGTACACCTATAACAGTCCATAAAAGGACCTTTGTGGACCTAGTAGCTAGTGATTTGCAGACTGTTCCTCCTCCAAACACCAAACTGTCCCTCAGTCCCTACACTGATAAAAGACAGCTGCAGAATCGGACAGCATTCAGCTCAGCAGCACAACAGTCAAGTACAAGTATAATATGCTTTCTATATTTGATAGAAAGCATATTATACATGTACAACCCTATATACAGTACACCTATACCAGTCCTTAAAAGTACCTTTGTGGACCTAGTAGCTAGTGATTTACAGACTGTCCCTGCTCCAAACACCATACTGTCCCTCAGTCCCTACACTGATAAAAGACAGCTGCAGAATCAGGCAGCAATCAGCTCAGCAGTCAAGTATAATATACTTTCTATATTTGAAAGAAATTATATTATACATGTACAACCCTATATACTGTACACCTATACCAGTCCTTAAAAGGACCTTTGTGGACCTAGTAGCTAGTGGTTTGCAGACTGTCCCTCAGTCCCTACACTGATAAAAGACAGCTGCAGAATCGAGCAGCAATCAGCTCAGCAGCACAGCAGCCAAGTATAATATGCTTTCTATATTTGAAAGAAAGTATATTATACCTGTACAAGCCTATATACTATACACCTATACCAGTCCTTAAAAGGACCTTTGTGGACCTAGTAGCTAGTGATTTGCAGACTGTCCCTGCTCCAAACACCAAACTGTCCCTCCCACCACTGATAAAAGACAGCTGCAGAATCGGTCAGCACTCAGCAGCACAGCAGTCAGCAGTGCACCATTATATACTTGAAAGAAAGTATATTCTAAGTGTATTACAACCCTATATACTGCACACCCACCACATACCAGTCCTTAAAAGGACCTTTGTGGACCTAATAGTAATAGCTAGTGATTTAACTGACTGTCCCTGCTCCACACAGCGTTCTTTCCCTACACTGACAAAACACAGCTGCAGAATCGGTCAGCAGTGCACTCAGCAATCAGCAGCACAGCAATCGGCAGCAGTGCACCAGAATATACTTTGTATCTTTGAAAGAAAGTATATTCTAAGTGTATTACAACCCTATATACTGTACGCCTATACCAGTCCTTAAAAGGACCTTTGTGGACCTAATAGTAATAGCTAGTGATTAAACTAACTGTCCTTGCTCCACACAGCGTCCTGTCCCTACACTGACAAAAGACAGAATGTAAAATGGCCGCCAGATCGGGTCTATTTATAAGGTAGGGTGTATGTCCCATTGTCCATGCGCTGAATTGTCTCAATTGGCTGTCCTGTACCCCATGATGGATGTGTCATGGGTCAAAGTTCTTCACAATCTAAACAAATATGGCCGCCGTGAACAGCGCCAGAAGTCCGCCGGTTTGGCGAATCGCAAATGAGCAAAAGTGCCGCGAACCGACTGCCGGGCGAACCGCAAGGCCATCTCTACTGTTGACATTTTTTTGAAGCTAGTAAATTAATGTACAGAATTTTGTTTCTGCTGGCAAAATAAAAAGTACATTATTGAGATTGTTTTTTTTTTTTTTTTCTTCTTTTTAATTAGTTTTGTGGGTGGTGGTTTTGGGAAAGTGTAAGATCTTTTATATCTTAGGCTGCTTTCACACTGGAGGCGCTTTACAGGAGCCATGGCGCAAAAAATAACACGTGCATAGCGCCTGTAAAGAGCCTCTCCTCTCACTCTGGTGTGAACTGGCCTTGACCCTAGGATTACACCTTTTTAGAGCATTTTGCAGTTTTCAGAAACACTCTACGGTCCATTTAACATAGTTTCCTATGGTACTAGTTCACATGCGTTTGCGTTTTGCGGCCAGTGCATTTTTGGAAATGGTCGGGGACTTCTTTCATGCAATTTACGGTAATAGATTTCAATGGAAATGCACCAGAAATGCAACTGTTGCATTGATGATGTTATTTTTGGTGTGTTTCCCAAAACAGTTTCCCAATTATTGCTTCATTTGAAAGATGAAACTTGATTAGCTGTTACTGAATTCCAAAGTTTGGCTCCCATTGATTTCAATGGGATTCAGATTCCAAATATGAAATTCAATAATGTTCACGGCACCAAGCCCAGGTACATTCCATTCATCACTAACCTCTACCTGTCTGCAGAAAATTTGTCCTAATATTTCCATTTATTATCGTTCTGATGATTGCCAATTTTACACTGCTTTATCTTCTGTGATCTCCTAAACCTTTTAGTAAAACCCCCAACTCTGCTCCTTACCTGTAGTCAATTTGGACTTAAAAATAATATTTGAAATTGATCTGCTGCTGGCCAATCTTATGCCGCGTACACACGACTGGACTTTCCAACATCCAAAGTCTGACGGAATGATTCCGGCAGACTATTCGATCGTGTGTGGGCTGCAACGGACTTTTGATTCGCAAAAGTCTGACAGACTTTAGAAATGGAACATGCTTCAAATTTTTCCACCAGAACTCTGCCGGACCCAGTTCCTACCGAGAAATTCGCTCGTGTGTATGCTATTCCAACGGACTAAAACCGACGCTAGTGCAGCTATTGGCTACTGGCTATGAACTTCCTTATTCGAGTCGAGTCGTACGTCATCACGTTCGAATCCGTCGGAGTTTGGTGTGATTGTGTGTGGCCAAGTCCGCTCATTCGGAAAGTCCGTCAGAACTCTGTCAGAACTCCGTCAGAACTCCTTCGAAAGTCTGTCGGACAGAAGTCTGGTCGTGTGTACGCGGCTTTATACTGCTGTTTTGTCTGCAATCTCTTAATGCTTGAGAGCTTTCTTTTGGTGGTATTTGATCACCTCTGGGGTTTTTATTTTTTGGGCTATAAATGAAAAACATTTTGAAAAAAAACACATTTTTCTTTGTTTCTGTGATAACATTTTTGCAAATTATTAATTTTTCTTCATAAATTTTGGCCAAAATTTATACTGCTACATATCTTTGGTAAAAATAACCCAAATTAGTGGATATTATTTGGTATTTGTGAAAGTTAGAGAGTCTAAAAGCTGTGGTGCAAATCACACAAAATTGATCTCATCTGATGTATTGGTGGCCTATCTCATTTCTTGCGACCCGAACAAGCCAGGAAAGTACAAATACCCACCAAATGACTCATTTTTTGAAAGTAGACATTCCAAGGTATTTAGTAAGAGGCATGGTGAGCTTTTTGATGTTGTAATTTTTTCCCACAATTCTTTCCAAAATGAAGATTTTTTTATTTTATTTACATTTTTTACACAAAATTGTCATTGTAATAGGTTATTTCTCTCACCTGGCATGTTTATACCACAAATAATGCCCCGAAATAAATTCTGCTACTTCTTCTGAGTATTACGATACCACATGTGTGGGACTTTTCCACAACCTGGCCACATAGAGTGGCCCAACATGCAGGGAGCACCGTCACGTGTTCTAGGAGCATAAATTACACATCTAACTTGTTGACTACCTATTACACTTTTGAAGGCCCTGGAGCACCAGGACAATGACAAGTGACACCGACGTGGCACTGATGACAGATGGCACTGATAAGTGGCAGTGATACGGGGGGCGTGGCTTGGCGCTGTTCCGAGATGGCCGCCTGAACCCGGAGCTCCCGTCCAAGAGACCCTGCTTCATAAGCTCAGGCAAGTGATCGGCTATCCTCCTGCCCACATCTGACCCCCACACCACCGCAACATGTCAGCGGCGAGATCCCGATCACCGCCGGAGCCCGACGCTCCCCCCGCCAGACAAATTCCTGACATATTCAGGTCCCGGCCTACTGGCAGCACCAGAGCCGCGGCCTCGAGTAGGCCGCGATCCCACAGCAGGAGCCCGCTCCGCGCACAGCCCGACACAGACGCCAGGGATCCACCGGCGATCAGCCTGGAGGACTTGCGCAATGTAGCTGCTGACATCAAACGTACCCTCTCCGCAGCCATATCTGATCTCCGGACAGACATCCAAACCATGACGCTGCGAGTTGAGGACATTGAAACCACTCAGGCCCGCCATGATTCCTCCCTGTGCCAGCTGCAACAGCTCACTGAATCCCACGCCGTCCATCTAAGGGACATGAACAGGCACATGGAGGACCTTGACAACAGGGGGAGACACCGCAACCTGCGAGTAAGAGGTATCCCGGAAACTGTAGACCCTGGACGCCTAACCCAGAGGGTAATTAACATCTTTAACGACCTCCTCGAAAGACCCCCAGACACCCCGATTGTATTTGAACGTCTCCACAGAGCTCTACGCCCCAGAGGCCGCGACACTGACCCCCCGAGAGACGTCGTGTGTTGCCTGATCGATTTCCCCCTGAAGGAAGAAATCCTTCGCAAGGCCAGGGAGAGGAACCAAATTGTACACAGAGGAGTGACCATTAAAATATTTCAAGACTTGTCTAACATCACTCTCCAACGGAGGAGGGAACTTCGACCGTTATTGGAAATACTGCGGAACAGGGCCATCCCATACCGCTGGAAGTACCCCTTTTGCCTATCTGTTTCTCACCAGGGCCGCACGGAAAACTTGAGAGTCCCAGAAGACCTCGACCACTTTTGCACTGCGCTGGACTTGCCTCAAGTGGACCTCCCCGACTGGTATAGTGATTTCAGATTCCCTACACTCCGCAGAGCTGCGTCGATGGAAGGAGTAGATGAAGCTGGTAACTATGCCGTCAGCAGACGCCGCAGACAGGCGCTCCAACCTCCTTACCATCGCTCCCCTCAAAGGAACGCCACCCCGCTGAGAAATGGGAGCCCCACTGCATCGCCTGCCCATCGCAGGCCCCGCCATAACTAAAGACAACGTCCTTTATCTCTGTTTGCTATATGGCACCCGTTGTTAGAAATGCTGACGGTTATTGCAAAACCGCTCTACTATTGCAAATACCATCTTTGCCTGGAGACATTGCTATATGCTTAACCCTCCCACCAGGCTGCCGCGCTCTCTCTTTCTCTCTGCAAGGACCCCTCATGCCCCAGACTTGTACGGTTTACTTTTACCTACCTACGTTGCGACTTTTGAAACCCTGCCCCATTGCCCTACTCCTCGTGGCCCCCCTCCACGCATCCTGAACTGAACTCTCCAACGATGCTACCTGAAAAGGATGCACTTTCACGGACTCTTTTAATGCGGGAACCCCCGTTTTGCCCACTCTCTGCCTCTCTGGAGGGCCTCACAGAACTCACTTGGACCCACCACGGACTCTACTTGCCGAAACTTTTATTTTATTATTTCTAATTTAATATCCCGTTTTCCCTTGGTTTGTATTTACTTACTTACTTGCCTTTTTTTTTTCCTACCTATATGTGCTCTCAGCAGCTCACCTATGGACTGTTTCCAACCGCATCACTGTTTCCTTTGGAGTCGGGAGTGAGGTGTATGGTAAGAATAGCCTGTTGTCCTTCGGGGCACTTGCAATCATCTAACTTTTGCTTGCTTCACACCTGCTATCCTGTTCTAAATTCTCTGCATTTTTGGTATTTATTTTTCTCTTTACGTGAGGTTTATACTTCCCATTTCCCAAAATGATTAAATAACACTAGCACAGATCCCCAGTCACATGAGCTGAGCTGACCGACTTCCATGTTTTTACGTTGGTGGAAGGGGGGGAACACGCCCACATACCTACGCACCAGATCTACTTGCAGTAAGGAGTTCTGGCTGGCAGAGGGAGAGCAGGGAGGGAATACACCTTACTATCCGGGAGGGACTTTATACGGACAGCATGTCGGAAGCATTGCTTGTGGAAATCCACGTTCCACATGACTGGAGTGAAAATAACCCACCTTCTCAGAAACCTCCGTCGGTGATATATTACCTGACGCACAGGTAGTCCTTTTTTGTTTTTTTTTCACTTTTTTCTTTACCTTTTTTATCCTTTTTACCTTTATCTTCTTGCCTCTCCTCACTCCCAACTCTGACTGCCGCAGGTTTTGTAAAATTATACCGTGTCTCCCAGGTAAAACATTCTCCTTTATTTCTTGTAACTATTGCAATATCTGTTTATCACGTTAAAGCATTTGTTGTGCCATTCTGAGCCTCTGTTATTGATTGTTTTAGTTATACTTGTTTGAATGTGCTTACATATCGCTGTTCCCCTACTATGGGCTTCAAGCTGGAAGTTCCCCCTCCACATAACTCAACCTGCTTAGAGGCTACGGGCCTCCTCTGGCCTGCACATGGCCTGTCCCCACCCAGTTTGCCTCTCCCCGTCCTTAGGCCTTGATCCTGCACTCGAACTTACACTTGCATTGCATTTTTTCTTCAAGCTTTACCTCCCGCCTCTAGGGCTAAATCACTATACGTAGCTCAGATACTCCCCCCTCCTCTTACTCAGGTTAAGGGGTCTTCATGCTAATACCTATTACTGAGCCCCCCCGATCCCACACTATGTCACATATCTAATTGCCACACATTACCCCCTTAGGTCTCGTAGTGACGGAACCTCTTTCCAACTCGTGTAACTCCGCCCGCCACCCCCAAGCAACAGACGCTGGTAGTCAGTGTTGACCCGACCGGTGCCCTATTCGGAATTCCGAGGGTTGCCAGGTTCCACCCAAACACTGGTCCCTTCTCCCGCCCCTCCTACCCGTTGTTTCGGGTATCCACTTTCCTTTTTGTATCCCGAGCTCTACTCTCCCCCCTACCCTCCCCCTCCTCCCTCCCTCTTCGCTCCTTTTCTCCCCTTCCCCCTCTTTCTCTGACCCCCCCCCCCTCCCCGAGACCCCCCCTCCTGTGAGCAGCGCCCGCTACTCTTGCCTCTGGACTTCAACAAAATGTCCACTTCAGCACAAAGGTCCACGAATATCTCCCTGAAGCTGGTTTCCCTAAATGCCAAGGGATTAAACATCCCGGAAAAACGCCATCAAATGCGATTAACGATGCAGAAACTGAAGGCAGACGTTGTCTTCCTTCAGGAAACCCATTTTTGTTCAAAATCAACTCCCAAATTATCCAATCACGCCTTCCCAGTGGAATTTCATGCAACATGCCCCAACTCTAAAAGCAAAGGAGTCTCCATGCTTCTCTCCAAACACTTTGCCTTTCAAGTTATAGACACTCTTGCAGATGTGAATGGTAGATTCTTGTTTACCAAAGGAACGTTTAAAAATAGAATGATTACTCTAGCTAACGTATACAGCCCTAATACCTCTCAAGTATCCTTTCTTCGGAAGACACTGCACCAGCTAGGCTCCTTCGCTGAAGGGATGCTGATCCTGGGAGGTGATTTTAACGCCCCCCTGGATCCCTTGCTGGATACCTCCTCCGGGACCTCCAGCTTACCGTTTCGGGCACTTAAGCAGATCAGAAAAAGCTTACATGAACTACTGTTACATGACACATGGCGAACGCTGCACCCCAAAGACAAAGATTTCACCTTTTTCTCTACACCCCGCAATAGGTATTCACGGATCGACTATCTTTTAGTCTCCCAGCAGGAATTACAGTTCTTAACCAAGGCCTCAATCGAACCCATGACGATCTCTGACCATCACCCTATCACTGCCCTATTTACCTTCCCTGAACGACTAGATCGAACCAGTGTATGGAGACTGGATGCGAGTATCCTGACAGACGAAGTTAGAGTAAAGGAGATCAGGGATTGCTTATCTCATTATTTTGTAGACAATGACACACCTGATGTTTCCCCTCTTATGCAATGGGAGGCACACAAATGCGTAATAAGAGGCAAATTTATCTCCCTGGCCTCCGCCCGCAAGAAAGAAAGAACGGCAGCTCTGACAACCCTTTACACGAAGCTCAGATCTTTAGAAACTAAGCACAAAAAAACCCTAGCGGTAGACACACATACTGAATTACTGGATACTCGCACCCAGATCCAAGAAATACTGGGCTACCAGACGAGAAGAGCTTTTGCCCTCTCACAGAAATTTTTCTACGAACATGGGAACAAATCAGGTCGCCTGTTAGCACGAGCGCTGAGATCCAAGAAGGCCAAAAACACGATCCACCTCATCCACTCCCCAAATGGCTCCACCCTTGAAACGAATACCGATATTGCCCGGGAATTTGAGCGTTACTATACCTCCCTCTACAACCTTAAATCTGACTGCCCACGCCCTCCAGATCCCCAAAAACGTCTTAATGACTTTCAGACATACCTCTCGAGGCTTCCCCTCAAAACAGTTTCCTCTGACGCTCTCCAGTCACTAGAAACACCTATCTCAGCGACAGAATGGCTTCAAGCCGTCAAACAATTGAAACCAGGCAAAAGCCCTGGTCCCGATGGGTTAACCTCTGCTTATTACAAGCTATTTGCTGAAACACTTCAAACTCCTTTCCTTAAAGCCTTCAATTCTGTCCCCACATCCAAATCCCTCCCCCGCAGTACCTTAGAGGCCCACATCACAGTTATACCCAAACCCGACAAAGACCCGACGATCACAAGCAGCTATAGACCAATTTCCCTACTCAACGTAGATGTCAAATTATTTGCCAAGATCCTGGCCAACAGACTTCTCCCTTTTATTCCAACCCTTATTTCCCCTGACCAGGTTGGTTTCGTCCCCGGGCGCGAAGCCAGAGACAACACCCTAAAGTCTATTAATATCCACCACATGATAACCCAAACTGAACAGAAAGCCTTCTTCCTGTCTCTAGATGCGGAGAAGGCGTTTGACAGAGTGGCATGGGACTATATGGAAGCGGTCCTCCTTAATCTGGGTCTCGGCCCTCACATGATGTCCATGATCATGTCCTTATACTCAGCCCCCTCGGCGCGGGTGCGGGTTAATGCCACTCTGTCAGACGCCTTCCCCATCAGTAATGGAACTAGGCAGGGGTGCCCCCTCTCCCCGATTTTGTTTATCCTCACTCTGGAACCCCTCCTCCAAACTCTCACCCTAAATAGTGATATTAAAGGCATTATCACCCCACTTAAAGAATGTAAATATGCAGCTTTTGCGGACGACATATTGATGTTCCTCACAGACCCTATTACCACGATACCTATTATCCTATCGGAATTTCAAAAATTTCAAACCATTTCTAACCTCAAAATTAATTTCTCCAAGTCTTACGCCCTTAACATTTCCCTCCCAGAGACGATCCAAACACAATGCGAAACGAACTTCCCTATCAGCTGGAAGAATGACTCCATCACATACCTGGGCACTCAAATCCCGAGGTCACTAGCCGACCTGTATACTAAAAACCACCTTCCTATCCTACTTAACCTCACTGCCGACCTTGAAAGATGGAACAAACAAACCCTCTCTTGGTTTGGCAGAATAGCGGTCCTTAAGATGAATGTCCTGCCACGCCTTCTATATATTCTCCAAACAGTACCTATACAGGTCCCTCCATCATTTTTCAAAACATATAACGCCATCTGCTCTAAATTCATCTGGGGGCACCGAAAACCTAGAATCTCCCTTAAGACCCTAGCTCGCCCTAAACACCTCGGGGGCCTGGGCTTTCCGGACATACTTAACTATTATAGAGCAGTCCACTTAACTAGAATTGTTGATTGGAATGTTCGCGATCCCAACAAAGAATGGGTCTCTCTGGAGGCCTCCTTCTCCTCTTCCCCGCTTGCTTCCCTACCTTGGATGAAACTGTCCCACGCAACCCCCCCTACCATCTCCCACCCCCTCATACGCTCTACACTGAAATGCTTCCAGCAGATCTGCTCCCAAACCACAATCTCTTCAACCCCGGGACCCTTAACCCCGATCAAATGTAATCCGGACTTTCCGCCTGGCTTATCTCCGGACTTCTTACTAGATCATTGGCCTAAAGACAGACTGAACGCCTGCCACTTTTTTGAGAAGGGGACACTTGCTTCCGCTCAGAACATCGCCAATTCAGTTGATAGACCACCTATCCCTCCATGGACCTACCTCTTGATCGCCCATTACCTGCGCTCCCTGAACATAAATTCACAATGCTCTAGGGCACTGACTCCGTTCGAAACCCTGTGCACTCAATCTACCCCTCAAAGACATCTAATGGCGCTCACACACAACCTACTTTTTGACGGGGTAAGCCCCGGTTCTACCACTGCATGTAAACGATGGGAGGAAGACCTTGCATTGCCAATCAATGATGAGCAATGGGAGGCTATCTTCCATACAATTCACAGGGGTTCTCTAAACGTCAGCGTTCAAGAGAACGGTTACAAAATTCAATCGAGATGGTACCGCACACCCTCCCTTCTTCACAAATTTGCCCCCAACACCACTGACGTTTGCTGGAGATGTAACCAAGACAGAGGAACCCCTCTCCACATCTGGTGGTCGTGTCCCTCACTGCAGGATTACTGGAGAGAAGTATGCAGAATCACCTCCCAAATTACCACATATGACATTGATCCAACCCCATCCCAGTGCCTCCTTCACCTCTCGCCTTTGCCGAGACGTACCTACCATGGCTCCCTAGCTATGCATATGCTCAACGCAGCTAAGCAGTGCATCCCAGTTCACTGGGGCTCATCCAAGATTCCCTCCATCAAAGAATGGTTCATCAGAATCAGCAAAACGGCTGAAATGGAAGAATTGATTCACATATCCAGAGATACCCCCTCTAAATTCAACACGAAATGGGCCTGCTGGAAACACTTTCAGACTACTGCTGATTATCTAGACGCAAGCAAATAGCGTTCTCATGCATTTTGGTTTGGCTATAAAGTGTCACCTTTCATGATATTGATTCTCCTTGGAGATCATCTGGCCGGAAGGGCAAACAGGTTTTTCTAACTATGTGTCAGCTTCATCTCCCACTCCCCTCTTTCCCTTATACTCCAACCCAGGCACACAGATAATCCACTGTGCTTCATGTCACAGACCCCCAACATGACGCCATCCCAGCCTTTATCCACAGAGTTCTTCAGGAACATACAAGGAGCGACCTGGAAATCTACTACCTACTTTGCCCTACCATTTACCTATGAACCCCTCTGAAACGGTCCCATCCCCCCTTGCATAGAGTTCAGATACCATCCCACAGTTGAGCCAACTCACCTCACAGGGACAAATGTTTCCTTAGCTCTCTGTTGCAGATCGATCCGAGTCCTCCTTATACTCCCCCCATATATCAACTCCCCCTTCCTCCCACTCTTAGTAGTCGCGCCATATCCAGCAGCCTATACCCTCAGATCATATGGTTTTTTTTTTGGTCCCTTTAATCCAAGAAGGTTCCTATATACAATCTTACTGAACTTGTTGTATGTTTCATTTGAAATTCTGTTAACATCTGAGTCCCCCCCGATTGTTGGGGATCTTACTGTATTTCTGACCTCTTGTGCCTATTATCTCTTTTCAATAAAATCTATTTAAAAAAAAAAAAAAAAAAAAAAAAGTGGCAGTGATACGTGGCACTGATGACAGATGGCACTAATACGTGGCACTGATGACACGTGACACTGACAGATGGCACTTATACGTGGCACTGATGACACGTGGCACTGATGACACATGGCACTAATATGTGGCATTGATGACATGTGACACTGATAACAGATGGCATGTGACACTGACAGGCGGCACTGATGACAGATGGTACTGATACGTGGCACTGATGACAGATGGCACTAATATGTGGCACTGATGACACGTGACACTGAAATGGCACTGATGACAGATGGCACTATGTGGTACTGATGACACGTGGCACTGATGTGGCACTGGTGACAGATGGCACTATGTGGCACTGATGACATGTGGCACTGATGTGGCACTCATGACAGGTGGCACTGATGACAGAGGGCACTTATACGTGGCACTGGGGACAGATGGCACTGGGGACAGGTGGCACTGGGGACAGATGGAACTGATGAAAGATGGCACTGATGACAGGTGGCAGTGGGGGCAGAGGGGGCAGTGGGCACAGGTGGCAGTGGGGACAGGTGGGCACTTTATTTTCATTTTATTTTTATTTTTTTACACTAACCACTGCATCTCTGCGGCAGTTCATCGCTCCCTCCTCACACGCTGTCTGTGTGAGGAGGGAGAGCCGGCAATGAGAGATGATCTCATATGTTTACATATGAGATCATCTCTCATTGGGCACGCCGATCGTGCTGTAAACGGCTGCTGTGATTGGCCGTTTACAGCGATCTGTGACTGGCTGTGTCTGGGGGACACGGCCAGCACAGAACTTCCCCGATGCGCGCCCGTGGCGGCGTGCCGAGGGGAAGTTAAAGGTAGGATGTCCAGGGACGCCCTCCCGGCAGATAGCGTCCGCACTGCAGCCATCTTTTGGCTAAAGCGCGGGTGCGAAGTGGTTAAAATCATTCTGTGGGGGTGTGGCTTAGGGCTTGTCAGCTATCACTCAAGAACCTATTCTCTGCATGATGGAGAAAAACAGAAGGTGTGCGTCTGCCACTCCATCTTTACAGGACTTGGGCACACAGCTGAGCCGCAATATACCAGAGATATTCTAGTGTCACTATACTGACTCACAGGCCTCTTCACAGCCACCAGACTGAGGCCTGGTCAGCAGCCCTCCCACCTTCTGAATCTCTGGAATACACAGGGAAAGGGTCATCTGGCCCTAATGCTGGACAGTTCCCCAGCCTATTCAATCTCCAAACACTGGCTCTGGATATCAAAACCATCCTGTCAGCAGCAATCTCTGACTTGAAAACTGAAATCAAGGCTATTTTGTCATGCCTGGAAGCAGTGGAGGTTACTTCAGAGGTACCTGAGATGGCAATCACACAAGTGTAGCAGGTCTCAAGCTCCCACACCCAGCATCTCATTGATCTGCACTGCCATATTGAGAACCCGAACAACAGGGGATGGAGGCGCAATCTGCGAATCTGGGGGATCCCTAAGACAGTGGAAGGACCCCACTGTCAGTCTGAAGTTTGGACAATTTTCAACTACCTACTTGGCAGACCACCAAACTCGTCTATTGATATGCAGTGCTGCCACAGAATGCATAGATCCAGAACGCAGGACACTGACCCTCCCCAGGATATAGTCTGTTGCCTGGTCACCTTCCAGCTGAAAGAAGATATTGCCAGGTAATTTTTCAGGGGGGTAATTGTGCAGACGGGGTGATAATTGTGCAGACGGGGTGGTAATTCTGCAGACTGGGGGTGGTAATTCTGCAGACTGTGGTAATTCTGCAGATGGGATTGGTAATTGTGCAGACGGGGGGTGGTAATTGTGCAGACGGGGGGGTGGTAGTAATTGTGCAGACTGGAGGGATAGTAATTGTGCATATGGCAGGGATGAACTGCCTATCGGGACTCCCGGGAGTTTCCCGGTGGGCAGATGGCTCAGTGTAGGCTGGTTTCAGATGCATCTGTGGTGCGTGGTGATCTACCCGTCAACCGCCAACAGCTGGCGCCTGACGGGTAGATCGAGATTTAGCCAGCATGCAGAGTAGCGCAGGAAGCATCTGTACTAGTAAGTTCTCTCTCTCATGTCATCACGCTGCTCCCCGGTGGCCCCTCCTCTCTTCTCGTCTTCGAGTGGTGCGTCATGGCCCATAATTCACTGCTACATTGCAGTGCATTGCTGGCTGATGATTGGCCAAGCATGCACTATGACCCGCAAGCTTTGGCCAATGACAGCGCAGAGAAAACGGAGAGCCATGATTGGCCAAAGCCATGGTGGCTTTGGCCAATTATGGCTCAGGGGGTTTAGTACAAGCCCCACACTATATAAGGCCGTCTGCGTAGCGGCCTTGCGTAGTGTGTTGCATCACAGAGAGAAAGATAGACGGAGAGACAGTGTCTTTGAATTTCCTTTGAAGCTCTTGAAATTAAAGTTGGTGTGCTGTGCCATCTGCACAGTGTACACCTAAAGCTACCCCAATTGCTGGTGTTCTTCTGATCCTATACCACAGGCAGCTGCTGCAGCAATTACAGTAGGGATGAGCTTCGTGTTCGAGTCGAACATACGTTCGACTCAAACATCGGCTGTTCGCCCGTTTGGTGAATTCCAAACATTATGGCCCGTTCGCGCCAAATTCATGTGGCGCTCACGGGCCCACAATGCACTGCGCCATCGCAGTGCATTGCTGGCTCATGATTGGCCAAGCATGCACTGTGACCCCGCATGCTTGGCCAATCACAGCGCCGGCAGCGAGGAGAGCCATGATCGGCCACAGGCAGGATGCCTGTGGCCAATCATAGCTCAGGCTATGTAGTACATGCCCCACACTATATAAGGCCGCCAGCGTGGCGGCCTTGTGTAGTGTGTTGGTGTCTGTAGGAGTTAGTGGGTGTTCTGTGTACCTTCAACACAGTATACACGGATTGTTATCGGCCGATTTTTTGTTCTTGCTCTTCTGTAGTGGTTGTTGTCTGCGTGCCCTGACCGCAGTATACACTGCTATATTCACCTATATAGCTAGCTATATTTCTCTTTTTTAATAGAGCTTGCAGTCAGTGGTAGGAGATTGTGCGTGCTGTCTGCGTGCCTTGAACCCAGTATACACCGCTATATCCACCTATATAGCTAACTATCTTGCTCGTTTTAAATAGAGCTTGCAGTCAGTGGTAGGAGATTGTGCGTGCTGTCTGCGTGCTCTGAACCCAGTATACACCGCTATATCCACCTACATAGCTCTTCTCTAATTGAGCCATCTGCCATCTGCAGGAGTTAGTGGATGTTGTGTGTGCCTCCAGCACAATATACACTACCCAATTGCTGTTTTTCCCAACTCCCTTCAGGCCATTACCATGTCTGGAAGGCCAGCAAGGAGAGGCAGACAGGCGCGAGCCGATAAAAGACCATGTATATGTCTATAAACGATTTTTTTAATCGAGCACACAGACCTTCTTTCTTCATTTGGCTCACTTCCTTGTCCAAAAAGCACACCATACTATATGCCCGTACCCTCCTGTTTGAAGAGGTTGAGCGGTGTCATATTTCTACTGGGGCTGCTTATTATGAGGGGCTCCCACCATCCCTGTGCTGTGCTGACTTCCTCCTGGGGCTGCTTATTATGAGGGGCTCCCACCATCCCTGTGCTGTGCTGACTTCCTCCTGGGGCTGCTTATTATGAGGGGCTCCCACCATCCCTGTGCTATGCTGACTTCCTCCTGGGGCTGTACATCTGCTGTGCATATTATGAGGGGCTCCCACCATCCCTGTGCTATGCTCATTATGAAGGGCTCCCACCATCCCTGTGCTGTGCTGACTTCCTCCTGGGGCTGCTTATTATGAGGGGCTCCCACCATCCCTGTGCTATGCTGACATCCTCCTGGGGCTGCTTATTATGAGGGGCTCCCACCATCCCTGTGCTGTACTGACATCCTCCTGGGGCTGCTTATTATGAGGGGCTCCCACCATCCCTGTGCTGTGCTGACTTCCTCCTGTGGCTGCTTATTATGAGGGTCTCCCACCATCCCTGTGCTATGCTGACATCCTCCTGGGGCTGCTTATTATGAGGGGCTCCAACCATCCCTGTGCTGTGCTGACATCCTCCTGGGGCTGCTTATTATGAGGGGCTCCCACCATCCCTGTGCTATGCTGACATCCTCCTGGGGCTGCTTATTATGAGGTGCTCCCACCATCCCTGTGCTGTGCTGACTTCTTCCTGGGGCTGTACCTCTGCTGTGCATATTATGAGGGGCTCCCACCATCCCTGTGCTATGCTCATTATGAAGGGCTCCCACCATCCCTGTGCTGTGCTGACTTCCTCCTGGGGCTGCTTATTATGAGGGGCTCCCACCATCCCTGTGCTATGCTGACATCCTCCTGGGGCTGTACCTCTGCTGTGCATATTATGAGGTGCTCCCACCATCCCTGTGCTATGCTCATTATGAGGGGCTCCCACCATCCCTGTGCTGTGCTGACTTCCTCCTGGGGCTGCTTATTATGAGGGGCTCCCACCATCCCTGTGCTATGCTGACATCCTCCTGGGGCTTCTTATTATGAGGGTCTCCCACCATCCCTGTGCTGTGCCGACTTCCTCCTGGGGCTGTACCTCTGCTGTGCATATTATGAGGGGCTCCTACCATCCCTGTGCTATGCTCATTATGAGGGGCTCCCACCATCCCTGTGCTGTGCTGACTTCCTCCTGGGGCTGCTTATTATGAGGGTCTCCCACCATCCCTGTGCTGTGCTGACTTCCTCCTGTGGCTGCTTATTATGAGGGTCTCCCACCATCCCTGTGCTATGCTGACATCCTCCTGGGGCTGCTTATTATGAGGGGCTCCAACCATCCATGTGCTGTGCTGACATCCTCCTGGGGCTGCTTATTATGAGGGGCTCCCACCATCCCTGTGCTATGCTGACATCCTCCTGGGGCTGCTTATTATGAGGTGCTCCCACCATCCCTGTGCTGTGCTGACTTCTTCCTGGGGCTGTACCTCTGCTGTGCATATTATGAGGGGCTCCCACCATCCCTGTGCTATGCTCATTATGAAGGGCTCCCACCATCCCTGTGCTGTGCTGACTTCCTCCTGGGGCTGCTTATTATGAGGGGCTCCCACCATCCCTGTGCTATGCTGACATCCTCCTGGGGCTGTACCTCTGCTGTGCATATTATGAGGTGCTCCCACCATCCCTGTGCTATGCTCATTATGAGGGGCTCCCACCATCCCTGTGCTGTGCTGACTTCCTCCTGGGGCTGCTTATTATGAGGGGCTCCCACCATCCCTGTGCTATGCTGACATCCTCCTGGGGCTTCTTATTATGAGGGTCTCCCACCATCCCTGTGCTGTGCCGACTTCCTCCTGGGGCTGTACCTCTGCTGTGCATATTATGAGGGGCTCCTACCATCCCTGTGCTATGCTCATTATGAGGGGCTCCCACCATCCCTGTGCTGTGCTGACTTCCTCCTGGGGCTGCTTATTATGAGGGGCTCCCACCATCCCTGTGCTATGCTGACATCCTCCTGGGGCTGCTTATTATGAGGGGCTCCCACCATCCCTGTGCTGTGCTGACTTCCTCCTGGGGCTGCTTATTATGAGGGGCTCCCACCATCCCTGTGCTATGCTCATTATGAGGGGCTCCCACCATCCCTGTGCTGTGCTGACTTCCTCCTGGGGCTGCTTATTATGAGGGGCTCCCACCATCCCTGTGCTATGCTGACATCCTCCTGGGGCTGCTTATTATGAGGGTCTCCCACCATCCCTGTGCTGTGCTGACTTCCTCCTGGGGCTGCTTATTATGAGGGGCTCCCACCATCCCTGTGCTATGCTGACATGCTCCTGGGGCTGCTTATTATGAGGGTCTCCCACCATCCCTGTGCTGTGCTGACTTCCTCCTGGGGCTGTACCTTTGCTGTGCATATTATGAGGGGCTCCCACCATCCCTGTGCTATGCTCATTATGAGGGGCTCCCACCATCCCTGTGCTGTGCTGACTTCCTCCTGGGGCTGCTTAATATGAGGGGCTCCCACCATCCCTGTGCTATGCTGACATCCTCCTGGGGCTGCTTACGGTGCAGGTGTCAGTGCTGTGTATCACGATGCTGGTGTCAGTGCTGTATATCACGGTGCTGGTGTGAGTGCTTTATGTCACGCTGCTGATGTCAGTGCTCTCTATCACGGTGCTGGTGTCAGTGCTGTATATCATGGTGCTGGTGTCAGTGCTTTATGTCACGCTGCTGATGTCAGTGCTCTCTATCACGGTGCTGGTGTCAGATCACTCTATCACGGTGCAGGTGTCATTGCTGTATGTCACACTGCTGATGTCAGTGCTCTCTATCACGAAGCTGGCGTCAGTGCTGTATATCATGGCTGGTGTCAGTGCTTTATGTCACGTTGCTGATGTCAGTGCTCTCTATCACAGTGCTGGTGTCAGATCGCTCTATCACGGTGCAGGTATCATTGCTGTATGTCACGCTGCTGATGTCAGTGATCTCTCTCATGGTGCTGGTGTCAGATCACTCTATCACGGTGCAGGTGTCATTGCTGTATGTCACGCTGCTGGTCATTATATCCTGCACCCTCTTCTTTGCCTACCCTGACCTTCCCTCTCCTCCATTGCCTTCATGTGCTCCACAGTCCTGAATTGTCACAATTACACATATAAAAAAAGAATGCTTGTAGTTGTCGATCCCAGATTCACCTCATACATGTGTTATGTCATTGGCCATGTGGTGGGACTATGTTTGCACAGCTAGTAATTATTTTGTGGCTGCAAATTTGACCTGTAGGTTTGCAAAGTTCGCCTCTCATTGAAATCAATGGGGCCCGCCGCGAACGTTACGGTTCGCAAACTATCGGCCGCGTTTGCGGTCCGCTTTTGCGAAACGTCCCGTCGGAAGTTCGTCCATCACTATTGCACAGTATGCAATTGAGCTACTGGCCTGTCCTGCATCCAGCGTTCTTTCGGAACGCACCTTCAGTGCTGCTGGTGGCTTTGTTACCGATCACAGGGTGCGCCTGTCCACCGAATCAGTTAATCGACTGACCTTCATCAAGATGAATCAGTCTTGGATCACCCACAGCTACCAAGCACCTGAAGCTGATGTAACCAAATAATTTTTTTTGAAATATCACATCCCTTCAAGACTGCCTATGCTGATGCTGAGTGACTGTCCTGTTATGTTGATTGTCTATCCTCTTCCTCCTCCGCTGATATGTTGGAAGAACATTTTTGGTTCTGTGTGATGCCATCAGCCCAATTTTTCTGCCCCTGTTTAACAGGGGCGTTTAATTACAATTTTAGATGCAATACTTTGCAGCAGGGCTAATTCCTGCACTAAAACTAGAGTATATGTGAGAGGTTGCAGTGTGGTTGCACCAGCACCAGTGCCTAAGGCCCAATTTTTCTGCCCCTGTTTAACAGGGGCGTTTAATTACAATTTTTGATGCAATGCTTTGCAGCAGGGCTCATTCCTGCACTAAAACTAGAGTATATGGCAGATGTTGCAGTGTCGTGGCACCAGCACCCGTGCCAGCAGCCCAATTTTTCAGCCCCTGTTTAACAGGGACATGTAATTACAATTCTTGATATAATATTTCACAGGAGGGCCCGTTCCTGTGCCACCCAGAGTAACTGTGAGGACTTATAGTGTTGTGGCACCAGCACCACAACCACCAAAGGTCAATTTTTCTACCACTGTTCAACAATGGCATGTAATTACAATTCTTGATATAATCGTTCACAGCAGGGCGCTCCAGCACCCACCAAGAGTCACTTTGAGGGCTTACAATGTTGTGGCAAAACCAACACCTTGTTCCGCCATTTCTGCAGAGCATATAGGGCAGGCCCCTACTTTCAAACATCCAACTTACAAATATCTCCTACTTGCAAACGGAAGGAGACAACAGCAAGTAAGATGAAAAAAGACGGAAGGCAAAACAAATTAGAAAGGGGTGATATGTCCCTATGTTTTCCAAAAAGCTTAAAAATGTTTTTTTTTGACTGGAGGTACACTTTAAAAATGTACCAGTTGAAAATGACAAACAGATTCAACTTAACACAACAAATCTACACAGTCCCTGTCTTGTTTGCACTGCCTGTATACCGTTGTTCTGAGTATATAGGGCCTGGGGGCCACACAAATGTCCTTTTTTTAAAATGGGTATGGGGTTCCCCTAAATATGCGTACAAGACCCAAATGGGCTTGTAATGGGCAGGGAGGGCTACCCATGCCATTTTTCTCAATGATTTTCAACCATATTGCAGGAACCAGATATAACATTAAAACCGCAAGCAGTTTTAAATGACGTTATTTCCGTTAAATGTCATTTTGTGCAGGGACTGTTCTAAACACGGGAAACACGTGGCACTTCACAGGCATACTATAGACACCCCCAGGCACGATATTTAACTAGATGCTGACCGCCGGCCGTCAAATGACGGCCAGGCGGCGCACCTATTGTGTGTCATATGACGGCCTCCCGTTTAAACAGGGAATGCGCGCGATCGTGCGCGCGCATCCCTGTTTCTTCGGTGGCGGCGTGTCACGGAGACCCCGCTCGCCACCGAAGGAGGTGAACAGCCATTGGTTATGGCTGTTTACCACGTGATCGGCCGTGATGAAGTCACGGCCGATCACAGATGGTCACACCCCGACTGCACATGCGCGTGTGCACGTCGGTGGCGGCGTGCTCCCCGTGAACACTGCTCGTCACCGACGCTGGTAAACAGCCATTGGCCGGCTGTTTACCCACGTGATCGGCTGTGATGCTTTCACAGCCGATCACTAAAATGTAAACAAACCGCGGTAACGAGATGTTACCGGGTTGTTCTCCTCCTCACACACCGATCATGTGTGAGGAGGAGATTGCGGTAACATCTCGTTACTGCCTAGTGTACACCAATCACACTGATTGCCTGCCTGCCCCCCCCAATAAAGAGGACCTGTCACCACCCCTCATAGTACCTGTCAATCACAGTCCATCAGAGTACTTGTCACAGTCCATCAGAGTATTTGAGTACCTGTCACAGCCCATCAGAGTATCTGAGTACCTGTCCCAGCCCATCAGAGTACCCGAGCACCTGTCACAGCCCATCAGAGTACCCGAGTACCTGTCCCAGCCCATCAGAGTACTCGAGTACCTGTCACAGCCCATCTGAGTACCCGAGTACCTGTCACAGCCCATCTGAGTACCCGAGTACCTGTCCCAGTTCATCTGAGTACCCGAGTACCTGTCACAGTTCATCTGAGTACCCGAGTACCTGTCACAGGCCATCAGAGTACTCGAGTACCTGTCCCAGCCCATCAGAGTACCCGAGTACCTGTCACGGCACATCAGAGTACCCGAGTACCTGTCACGGCACATCAGAGTACCCGAGTACCTGTCACGGCCCATCAGAGTACCCGAGTACCTGTCACGGCCCATCAGGGTACCCGAGTACCTGTCACGGCCCATCAGGGTACCCGAGTACCTGTCACGGTCCATCAGGGTACCCGAGTACCTGTCACGGTCCATCAGGGTACCCGAGTACCTGTCACAGTCCATCAGGGTACCCGAGTACCTGTCACAGTCCATCAGGGTACCCGAGTACCTGTCACAGTCCATTAGAGTACCGAGTACCTGTCACAGTCCATTAGAGTACCGAGTACCTGTCACAGTCCATTAGAGTACCGAGTACCTGTCACAGTCCATCAGGGTACCCGAGTATCTGTCACAGCCCATCTGAGTACCCGAGTACCTGTCACAGTCCATCAGGGTACCCGAGTACCTGTCACAGCCCATCTGAGTACCAGAGTACCTGTTCCAGTCCATCTGAGTACTTGTCACAGTCCATCAGAGTATTTGAGTACCTGTCACAGCCCATCAGAGTATCTGAGTACCTGTCCCAGCCCATCAGAGTACCCGAGCACCTGTCACAGCCCATCAGAGTACCCGAGTACCTGTCCCAGCCCATCAGAGTACCCGAGTACCTGTCACAGCCCATCTGAGTACCCGAGTACCTGTCACAGCCCATCTGAGTATCCGAGTACCTGTCCCAGTTCATCTGAGTACCCGAGTACCTGTCACAGTTCATCTGAGTACCCGAGTACCTGTCACAGGCCATCAGAGTACTCGAGTACCTGTCCCAGCCCATCAGAGTACCCGAGTACCTGTCACGGCACATCAGAGTACCCGAGTACCTGTCACGGCACATCAGAGTACCCGAGTACCTGTCACGGCACATCAGAGTACCCGAGTACCTGTCACGGCCCATCAGAGTACCCGAGTACCTGTCACGGCCCATCAGGGTACCCGAGTACCTGTCACGGCCCATCAGGGTACCCGAGTACCTGTCACGGTCCATCAGGGTACCCGAGTACCTGTCACGGCACATCAGAGTACCCGAGTACCTGTCACGGCCCATCAGAGTACCCGAGTACCTGTCACGGCCCATCAGGGTACCCGAGTACCTGTCACGGCCCATCAGGGTACCCGAGTACCTGTCACGGTCCATCAGGGTACCCGAGTACCTGTCACGGTCCATCAGGGTACCCGAGTACCTGTCACAGCCCATCTGAGTACCCGAGTACCTGTCACAGCCCATCTGAGTACCCGAGTACCTGTCCCAGTTCATCTGAGTACCCGAGTACCTGTCACAGTTCATCTGAGTACCCGAGTACCTGTCACAGGCCATCAGAGTACTCGAGTACCTGTCCCAGCCCATCAGAGTACCCGAGTACCTGTCACGGCACATCAGAGTACCCGAGTACCTGTCACGGCACATCAGAGTACCCGAGTACCTGTCACGGCACATCAGAGTACCCGAGTACCTGTCACGGCCCATCAGAGTACCCGAGTACCTGTCACGGCCCATCAGGGTACCCGAGTACCTGTCACGGCCCATCAGGGTACCCGAGTACCTGTCACGGTCCATCAGGGTACCCGAGTACCTGTCACGGTCCATCAGGGTACCCGAGTACCTGTCACAGTCCATTAGAGTACTGAGTACCTGTCACAGTCCATTAGAGTACCGAGTACCTGTCACAGTCCATTAGAGTACCGAGTACCTGTCACAGTCCATCAGGGTACCCGAGTATCTGTCACAGCCCATCTGAGTACCCGAGTACCTGTCACAGTCCATCAGGGTACCCGAGTACCTGTCACAGCCCATCTGAGTACCAGAGTACCTGTTCCAGTCCATCTGAGTACTTGTCACAGTCCATCAGAGTATTTGAGTACCTGTCACAGCCCATCAGAGTATCTGAGTACCTGTCCCAGCCCATCAGAGTACCCGAGCACCTGTCACAGCCCATCAGAGTACCCGAGTACCTGTCCCAGCCCATCAGAGTACCCGAGTACCTGTCACAGCCCATCTGAGTACCCGAGTACCTGTCACAGCCCATCTGAGTATCCGAGTACCTGTCCCAGTTCATCTGAGTACCCGAGTACCTGTCACAGTTCATCTGAGTACCCGAGTACCTGTCACAGGCCATCAGAGTACTCGAGTACCTGTCCCAGCCCATCAGAGTACCCGAGTACCTGTCACGGCACATCAGAGTACCCGAGTACCTGTCACGGCACATCAGAGTACCCGAGTACCTGTCACGGCACATCAGAGTACCCGAGTACCTGTCACGGCCCATCAGAGTACCCGAGTACCTGTCACGGCCCATCAGGGTACCCGAGTACCTGTCACGGCCCATCAGGGTACCCGAGTACCTGTCACGGTCCATCAGGGTACCCGAGTACCTGTCACGGTCCATCAGGGTACCCGAGTACCTGTCACAGTCCATCAGGGTACCCGAGTACCTGTCACAGTCCATTAGAGTACTGAGTACCTGTCACAGTCCATTAGAGTACCGAGTACCTGTCACAGTCCATTAGAGTACCGAGTACCTGTCACAGTCCATCAGGGTACCCGAGTATCTGTCACAGCCCATCTGAGTACCCGAGTACCTGTCACAGTCCATCAGGGTACCCGAGTACCTGTCACAGCCCATCTGAGTACCCCGAGTACCTGTTCCAGTCCATCTGAGTACCAGAGTACCTGTCACAGTCCATCTGAGTACCCGAGTACCTGTCACAGTTCATCTGAGTACCTGAGTACCTGTCACAGTTCATGTGAGTACCCGAGTACCTGTCACAATCCATTAGAGTACCGAGTACCTGTCACAGTCCATCAGGGTACCCGAGTATCTGTCACAGCCCATCTGAGTACCCGAGTACCTGTCACCAGGCCATCAGAGTACCCGAGTACCTGTCACCAGGCCATCAGAGTACCTGAGTACCTGTCACCAGGCCATCAGAGTACCCGAGTACCTGTCACCAGGCCATCAGAGTACCCGAGTGCCTGTCACCAGGCCATCAGAGTACCCGAGTACCTGTCACCAGGCCATCAGAGTACCAGAGTACCTATCTCCAGCCCCTCAGAGTACCCGAGTACCTATTTGCAGCCCATGTCTCATAGAATATACGTTGGGGTGTTTGCTTTCCAAAATGGGGTCATTTTGTGGGTAATTTTACTGTCCTGGTGGTCCAGGACCTTCAAAAGTGTGATGGGTAGGAATGAAATGAGATGTGTCATTTATGCTCCTAGAACGCCTGAATGTACTACTTCAATGTTTGGCCTCTCTATGTGGCCAGGCTGTGTAAAAGTCCTACACATGTAGTATCACCATACTCGGGAGGAGTAGCAGAATGTATTTTGGGGTGTCATTTTTGCTATATACATGCTATGTGTTAGAAATATCTTATAAATTGACAATTTTGTGTAAAAAAAAATGCGGTTTAATTTTTTTCCACATATTCCAAAAACTTCTGGAAAAAAATTAACCATTCAAAAGACTCATTATGCCTCACAGATTATACGTTGGGGTGTTTGCTTTCCAAAATGGGGTCATTTTATGGGAAATTCCATTGTCCTGGTACTCCAGGGCCTTCAAAAGTGTAATAGGTGGTTGAGAAATGAGATGCGTCATTTTTGCTCGTAGAACGTCTGAAGGTACTACATCAATGTTAGTGCTCTGTATGTGGCCAGGCTGTGTAAAAGTCTCACACATGTGGTATCGCCGTACTCGGGAAGAGTAGCAGAATGTATTTTGGGGTGTAATTTGTTGTATGCATATGCTGTGTGTGAGAAATAACCTGATAATATGACAATTTTGTAAAAAAAAATAATAATAAAAAAAAAATCTTCATTTTGCAAAGAATTGTGGGAAAAATGACAACTTAAAAAAACTCACCATGCTACTTAATTAATACCTTGGAATGTCTACTTTGTAAAAAGGGGTCATTTGGGGGGTATTTGTACTTTCCAGACTTGTTAGTGTCTCAAGAAATGAGGTACACCTGATGTACTGAAGGCCTGATAAGAAGTGATCAATTTTCAGTGCTTGGCACCATAGTTTGTAGACTCTATAACTTTCACAAAGACCAAATAATATATACTAATGTGGGTTATTTTTACCAAAGATATGTAGCAGTATAAATTTTGGCCAAAATTTATGAAGAAAAATTACAAATTAGCAAAAATTTATGACAGAAACAAAGAAAAAGGCATTTTTTCACAAAATTTACGTTTTATTTTATTTATAGCACAATAAATAAAAAACCCACTAGTGATTAAATACCACTAAAAGAAATCTCTATTTGTGTGGAAAAAAGGACGCAAGTTTCATATGGATACAGTGTTGGATGAGTAATTGTCATTCAAACTGTGAGAGCGCTGAAAGCTGAAAATTGGTCTGGTCAGGAAGGGGGTGTAACTGCACTGTATTGAGGTGGTTAAAGGAATATTTCACTTTTTTTTTTCACTTTAATCGTCATTAAAATCAGTGCTCCCGCCAAAACGGCCGTTTTTAAAACTTTTTTTTGCATTGACCCATGTCCCCTGGGGCAGGAGCCAGGTCCTCAAACCCTTTTTAGGACAGTATCTTGCATATTAGCAGTTAAAATTAGCACTTTTAACCACTTGCTTACTGGGCACTTAAACCCCCCTCAGTCCCAGACCAATTTTCAGCTTTCAGTGCTCTCACATTTTGAATGACAATTACTCAGTCATGCAACACTGTAACCAAATGATTTTTTTGTCCTTTTCTTCATACCAATAGAGCTTTCTTTTGGTGGTATTTGATCACCTCTCGGTTTTTTATTTTCTGCGCTATAAATGAAAAAAGACCGAAAATTTTGAAAAAAAATGAATTTTTCTTCGTTTCTGTGACAAAATTTAGCAAATTAGCAATTTTTCTTCATAAATTTTGGCCACAATTTATACTACTACACATCTTTGGTAAAAATAACCCAAATTTTTGCATATTATATGATCTGTGTGAAATTTATAGAGTCTACAAGCTATGGTGCAAATCATAAAGATTTGCAAAAAAAGATCACATCTGATGTACTAAGGCCTATCTCCATTCTTGAGACCCTAACAAGCCAGGAAAGTACAAATGCCCCCCAAATGACCCCTTTTTGGAAAGTAGACATTCCAATGTATTTAGTAAGAGGCATGGTTAGTTATTTTAAGTTGTCATTTTTTCCCATAATTCTTTGCAAAATTACGATTTTTTTTTTTTTTTTTTTTTTTCACAAAATTTTCATTGTAATAGCTTATTTCTCCCACACGGAATGTGCATACCACAAATAACACCCCAAAATACGTTCTACTACTC
This sequence comes from Lithobates pipiens, assembly GCF_037356315.1. NCBI lineage: Eukaryota > Metazoa > Chordata > Amphibia > Anura > Ranidae > Lithobates > Lithobates pipiens. The sequence goes on from NW_027507718.1 coordinate 521,953,052, forward strand.
CTCCTGAGTATAACGATACCAAATGTGTGAGACTTTTACACAGCCTGACCACATACAGAGGCCTAATTTTGAAGTAGCACCTTCAGGCATTCTAGGAGCATAAATTACACATTTCATTTCTCAACCACCTATTACAGTTTTGAAGGCCCTGGAACACCAGGGCAATGGAAACGTCCAGAAAATGACCCCATTTTGGAAAGCTAACACCCCAACGTATAATCTATGAGGCATAATGAGTCTTTTCTTTTTTTTTTTTTTAAAGAGTATTTATTGAGAAATGAAACAGACATAATAATACATATGCAACAAAAGTAAGTGCAGTACAGTAGGACCATCATCACAGATGAGGTATGCGGAGAGAGGGAGAGCAGAATAAGACTGCAACATATTAATCGTACAGCACATACTGTAACAAAGGAATCAAATATCAAGTAATAATACAAGTAAAACAGAGCGACAAAACCAACAATAACTGGATGGATCCTGAGGCTAAAGGTTGTTGCAATAGCAATATAGAGTTAACCAAGAAAATGACATTTCCCAAGATTTAGTAAAGATAAAAAAGGGGGGGGGGAGGGGGGGGGAAGGGAGGAAGGGACGCAAACAGGAGGGGGGGTAAACGGGGGGGGGGGGGGGGGTGAAGGAGGGGGAGGGGGCAAGGAGCCATGGATTCTCGTGTCTAGTCCCAGAGGCGGGGGGTTCCGTAGAGTGGATCCTGGGGGGTAGTGGGTTGTTGAGAGCGGATTAGCCATTAGAGGGGGAGAGGGGGCTGATCCCCAGAGCAGCTGGAGAAGCGCCATAGTAGAAAAAAGTGTAGTGATCCAGATTGGTAATGTCTACCGGGGGGAGAGTGAATTGAATGAAGGGGAGCCACAGTGCGTAGAAGCGAGACTTTGTTTTTTCGTCCCGAAAATTTGCGTTGCATCGGTCCTTGTAGAGGAGTGAAAGGAGGTCTTTCTGCGTCTGATCCACGGAAGGGGGAAGAGAAGAAGTCCAGTTTTTCAGAATAGATTTCCTGGCTAGTAGCAAGCAGAGGAGAGCCCAGTCTTTGTGGGAAGGTTTGCAAGGTGTGCAATTAGGGGGCACGAGGCCACCGGTGGGAGACCACGGAAGCAAGAGGGGGTCCCAATAACCAAAGATGAGAAGGAGGGGGTCCTTTGGCAGTTTCAATAAGGTAACTTTGAAGATGTAGGCGAGTATCCGATCCCAGAATGATGAGATGTAGGAGCAGGACCAGAAGCGGTGAGCCAGCGAGGGCCTGTTAAGAAGACAGTGGGGACACTTGGTGGTGTCCTGGTCAGTGGCAGATGGAAGGAAGGGAAGGTATGCCCGGTGGGCAATTTTCAATTGCGTTTCTCTCCAAAGTTCGTTGGGAGTCAGTCGGTAGACTTTGTTGAGACCGTGCAGAATTTTGTCTACTAGATCCGGGTCAGGAAAGTCTTTCTTCCAGTTGGCGACAGATGAAGAAGTCAGGGGGGAGGAACATCGCTGGAGCAAAGGTTTGTAGACGTCCGATATTTTGTAGGTATCATCTCTGAGCAGACGGTCCAAGAAAGTTAAGGTGAAGCGTTTATGTTCCTCTCTGCAGATGCCGTTTAAGTAGCTGGTACATTGCCTATAATGAAAGGCATGGGCTGGTGGGAGGGAAAACTTTTCTGCTAGGAGAGCAAAAGGCAGAGGGCGGCCAGAGTCCAGGTCACAGAGTGTAGCAAAGCTTGTGATGCCCTTCTCTTTCCAGAGGTGGAATGTCTTGTGGAGAAGGCCAGGGGAGAAAGTAGGGTTCCCCTGTATCGGGAGGTGCCTGGAAACAAAAGGGGGGAGCTTGAGGCACTTCCTGGTTTCCCTCCAAGCTATGGCAGTGTCCCGGAGTAGGAGATTGTGTTGGAGCAGTGGTGGTGCCGATTTCCACCGACAGTGGAGGAGAGCTGTCAACGAAAGTGGAGAGACCATGGCGGCTTCCATAGAGTAGTTGGAGTATTTGGAGGATTGGGATATCCAATCCAAGCCAGTGCGTAACAAACATGACAAATTATACAATCTTAAGTTAGGCAAGCTAATACCCCCCTCGTGTCTGGGAAGATGCAACTTTTTTAGGGCTATGCGTGGGCGTTTGCCCTGCCACAGAAAGGAAGAAAAAGCTGACTCTAGAGTCTTGACATCTTTGTGGAGAAGGAGCAGAGGGATGGTTTGGAGTGGGTACAGTAGCCTGGCAAAACTAACCATTTTTAGAAGGTGGCATCTTCCCAGAAGCGAGAGAGGCAGATCCATCCAGTTCACCATTTCCTGAGAAATTTTTGTGATCAGAGGGGGGTAGTTAAGGTGGTAAAGGGAGGAAGGCAATTTACCAATTTTAATACCAAGATAGGTGATGTGGGAGCTAGCGGGTGAGAAGATAGAGTGTTGCGTCCAGGGGGGTGTACGATGGGAGCCTATCGGGAGGATTTCGCTGTTGCTGTAATTTATTCGAAGCCCTGAGCAGGATCTGAATACGTCAAAGACCTCTTTAATGGTGGGCATGTCGGAGGCAGGGTCCGACGAAAAAATGAGCACATCATCTGCAAAGAGGGAGGTGCGCAGATCATGTTGACCTATGCGGATACCGTGAAGGGGGGCCTTGTGTATTAGATATCTGGACAGGGGTTCTAGGGCGATGTTAAAGAGGAGCGGGGAGAGTGGGCACCCCTGGCGAGTGCCCTTGTGCAGGCGAAATTCATCTGAAAGAACACCAGCCGCAACTAATTTAGCTACAGGGGAGGAATACATGGCTTTGATAAGGTGGCAGAAGTGGCCTTTGAAGCCCATTTCGGATAGGGACATAGAGAGCCAATCAAAACTGACATTGTCGAATGCCTTTTCCGCATCTAATGTTATAATGGCAAAGTCCCCATCAGGGTTGTTTTTTGCATGTTCCAAAGCGAGCATAACCTTACGGATATTCAAAGTGGCAGTTCTGCCCTTCACAAAGCCAGATTGGGCAGGATGAATTAGGGAGGGAATAATGGCAGCTAGTCTGGTGGCTATTATTTTGGACAGTATCTTGACATCCAGGTTGAGGAGGGAAATTGGCCTATACGAGCCTGGTTCGAGAGGATCCTTCCCCTTTTTGTAGAGGAGTTTAATAACAGCCTGGTTCCCTGAGGGGAGATATGGGCCACCGGACCAGATGCCATTATATACTTTGTGTAATGTGGGCTCTGTGATGGAGGAGAGGGTTTTATAAAATTCACTGGTGAAACCATCGGGACCGGGAGCTTTGGATGGGGTTAGTGTGCGGATCGTGGAGGAGATTTCGGTGAGTGAGATGGGGGCATTAAGGGCTTCTAATTGTTCAGAAGTGACTTTAGTTAGGGGCACACTATCTAGGAAGGAGCGGGCGGAGGCATTATCTATAGGGTCTGGAGCATAAAGGGCCGTGTAGTAGTTCAGCATCACCTTATTAATTGCTTGCGGGGTGGAGTGAAGGGCACCCTGTGTATCTTTGAGAGAGGTGATATGCGTCGGATGAAAGGCGCCTTTGCATAGCCTCGCTAGGAGTTTGCCCGCCTTATTACCAAATTTGTGGAGCGTTGCGTCAAGTTGAGATCTTTTCGCGCGTTCGATTGTGTCCGCCCAAGTGTCAAAATCTTGCTTGGCTGCCTGCCATTCGGCTCTATTGTTGGGGGAGTCAGTAGTGGAGAGGGATCTTTGGGCTAAATGTAATCTCGCGCTGGCCCGTTTATAATGGGACAGGGCGTTTCTTTTGAAGGAAGACGCATAAGAGATGATTCGGCCCCTGAGAAACGCTTTACCAGCGTCCCAGAAGAGGTTGGGGGAATCAGAGTGGGGGGAATTCGCTTCCGAGTATTCGCGCCAGGATATCGCCATAAAGTGTTGGAAGTCAGGATTGTTGTGGAGATAGGAGGGGAAGCGCCACAGTCTAGGGTGTGGTGGAAGATCTAAGTTGTCAAGTCGAGTCAAAATCGGGGCATGATCAGAAATAGCAATGTCGAGAATTTCTGCTTCAGACAGATTGGGGATGAGGTCGTCGGATCCGAAAAAATAGTCGATTCTCGAGAACATGTTATGGGGGTGGGAGTAAAAGGTATATTCCCTGTCTGCCGGGTGAGACAGGCGCCACAAATCGCGAAGGTGTAGGGACTCCATGGTGGAGGCAAAAACGGAGGTGTCAGAGGGAGCATTTTTTAATCTATGTCGTGGGGGAGGGGATCTGTCGTCTACGTAGTGAAGGATGTCATTGAAGTCACCGCCGACCAAATGGGGGGTTTGGGTGAAACGAAGGAGCCAGGAGGTCAGATTGCTGTAAAAGGACTTACCGGGGCTATTGGGAGCGTATACGTTAGTGATCACTAGGTCTTTGGTTCCCAGGCGAATATGCACTGAGAGGAGCCTGCCCTGAGAGTCTGAGTGTGTGGACAATACTTCGCAGGGGAGGTTTTTATGGATCAGCAGGAGAACACCCGCCTTACGGTTAACGGCATCTGAACCTAAGACCTTTCCAACCCAGAGTTTCTGCATGCGATGAAAGTCTGGAGCGGATAGGTGGGTTTCCTGAAGGAGGGCAATGTCTGTTTTCAATCTTTTTAGGTGCCTTAGGATCTTCATTCTCTTATTGGGCGATCTTAGGCCTTTCACATTCCAGGATATTATGTTCATGTCAGAGGGGGCGAGAAGGGGAAATGGGCCGATGTTGTATATTTAACGCTAGCCGGTGGACCGAGTAGGCTAGATTGTGGATTGGATAGAAAGAATCTTGTGTAGCAGTGGAACCCGTAAAGTGTGGCGTAGAGAGGGGGGACGTAGTCTACAATGGAAAGATAGGTGGGGGGGCAGGGGGGATGGGGAATAACCTGAAACACATACGTAAACAAAAACATTGGAGCGAACTTCGCTTTTTTCCGCATGGAGTCACTGTGTAGGCCAGCCCCCAGTGCACGACCCAAGGCATGAAGCAAAAGCACTCGGGTGGGAGTATGAGCACAGTAAAAAGTGCTAGGGGAGAGCCAAAAAAAAAAAGAAACAAAAAAAAAAGAGAATACGTGCCATGGTACGGCGCTAGTCTTGCACAGTGAGTCCAGAGGGAGCACAATATCGTCATAAGTCATGTAAGGAGGGAGCTTCATATAGATATGCGGCTTAAGCAATTTAGGAAAAAGACCCAAAAAAAAGAAAACCGGGTAATTTATGGGGGGAGCATATATATAAAAGGAAGAGAAAAAATATGGACCGTAGAAATATATGTAACAAAAGAGCATATAAAAACAAAGAAACATACAATGATACTAGTGTGACCAAAAATTACAACATATATAATGGCCGCAATGGCGGCAGGGCCACGTCTAAGCGAGGACAAAGAGTCAGTCGATGTAGAGGTGGCCAGGAAGACAGAACAACGGTGGTTTGATTGCTACATAGGAGCATAACTTGGCACAGGGCCTAAAAAAATAATAGAAACCGGGTGAGCATCAGGCAGAGCAACCATCCTTGCCTGGTCGGATGAATGAAAAATCTAACAAGGCAACTTACAAGTCTGGTGAACCCGGCAAAAGGGTCGCCGGAAAGGCGAGCAGAGGAGGAATCAGGGAGACTGCCATGTCCTCACCGAGGGGTGTCACGGGGATGGCGGTCCGGGGCAGAGGGCCTGAACCGTTTGGGCGAGTCTTTCCGCGGGCTCCGTTGGTCCAGGGAGCGGTTAAGCGATGATGACTTGGATGGGGTGTGGGGGTGCGAATCCGAGTGGAGAGAGCATAGAAATGCCTCCGCTTCGGAGGGATCTTGAAAAGTCAGCTGGTCGCCGTTTGGGGCTTTGAGGCGCAGGACAGCCGGAAAGGCCAGGGAAAACTTGAGTTGCATTTTGAAAAGTTCCGAGCACACCTGCTGGAATGCTTTCCTCTTCTTGGAGACCTCGATGGAATAATCGGCGAAAATCAGGACCTTGATCCCATCTAGTTGAAGAGAACGGGTTTGTCTGAACTTCTGTAGGATCAGGGCCTTGTCAGAGTAATTGAGGTACTTTGCGATTATGGGTCTGGGGGATTTGCGTTCAGGTGCGGCGGGACCCATACGGTGGGCCCTCTCTACCGTGCAGGGGCCCGGGAGGCCCAGGGCTTCTGGGATGCGGATCGCACAAAAGTCAGATAATTCGGAGGACTGAAGCGACTCAGGGATGCCAACGAATCGCAGGTTACTCCGTCTGGCCCTATTCTCCAAGTCATCGAGCTTCTGTAAGATGTATTGGTTCGTCCTGTCCTGGGAGCGTTCAGTGGCTTGGGCCTGGTACAATTCCTCCTCCATGTCTGACACGCGGTGTTCCAGGTCATTTAGTCTGGTGTGGTGTTCGCCTATTTGGGCCTTTAACTGTTGCATGCCTGCATTTACGGCCTTTTCCACCGATGCAGAGATCATGGGGGATAATAGAGCAGCCACGGCCTGGGCAATGCGTTCCGTAGTTGAATCACCAGCAGGGGATGTGGGGAGAGTGCCCTGGGGTGGATGAGCTTGAGAGGTCAGTGGGGAATGAGCAGGGCAAGGGGAGGATGGGTCACTGCTCACCTCCATGTCTGTAGAGCGCTGTGAGGAGAAGGTAGCCGAGTAGGCCGAAGCCGGGGCCTCAATTTGCGGCCGCGCCGCGGTCGCGGGCGGCGCCGCGTTCGTTCGCGCGCCGGACTTCTCCAGGAACTTGTCCATGGCTTAGAGGGCTGTGAGAAGGGTGGATTGGTGGTTTCCCAACCGCTCGGCCGATTTTATAAGCCGAATAGAGGGTCGCGCTGCGGGAGCTGAGTGGAGGAGCAGTCACTCCATGCGGCGCCGGAACCGGAAGTCTAATGAGTCTTTTCAATGGTTCATTTTTTTTCCAGAAGTTTTCGGAAAATGTGGAAAAAAAATGAAAACGCATTTTTTTTTACACAAAGTTGTCCGTTTATAAGATATTTCCAACGCATAGCATTTACATAGCAAAAATAACACCCCAAAATACGTTCTACTACTCCTCCTGAGTATAACGATACCAAATGTGTGAGACTTTTACACAGCCTGACCACATACAGAGGCCTAATTTTGAAGTAGCACCTTCAGGCATTCTAAGAGCATAAATTACACATTTCATTTCTCAATCACCTATTACAGTTTTGAAGGCCCTGGAACACCAGGGCAATGGAAACGTCCAGAAAATGACCCCATTTTGGAAAGCTAACACCCCAACGTATAATCTATGAGGCATAATGAGTCTTTTCAATGGTTCATTTTTTTTCAGAAGTTTTCGGAAAATGTGGAAAAAAATGAAAACGCATTTTTTTTTTACACAAAGTTGTCCGTTTATAAGATATTTCCAACGCATAGCATTTACATAGCAATAATAACACCCCAAAATACGTTCTACTACTCCTCCTGAGTATAACGATACCACATGTGTGAGACTTTTACACAGCCTGACCACATACAGAGGCCTAATTTTGAAGTAGCACCTTCAGGCATTCTAGGAGCATAAATTACACATTTCATTTCTCAATCACCTATTACAGTTTTGAAGGCCCTGGAACACCAGGGCAATGGAAACGTCCAGAAAATGACCCCATTTTGGAAAGCTAACACCCCAACGTATAATCTATGAGGCATAATGAGTCTTTTCAATGGTTAATTTTTTTCCAGAAGTTTTCGGAAAATGTGGAAAAAAATGAAAACGCATTTTTTTTTACACAAAGTTGTCCGTTTATAAGATATTTCCAACGCATAGCATTTACATAGCAAAAATAACACCCCAAAATACGTTCTACTACTCCTCCTGAGTATAACGATACCACATGTGTGAGACTTTTACACAGCCTGACCACATACAGAGGCCTAATTTTGAAGTAGCACCTTCAGGCATTCTAGGAGCATAAATTACACATTTCATTTCTCAACCACCTATTACAGTTTTGAAGGCCCTGGAACACCAGGGCAATGGAAACGTCCAGAAAATGACCCCATTTTGGAAAGCTAACACCCCAACGTATAATCTATGAGGCATAATGAGTCTTTTCAATGGTTCATTTTTTTCCAGAAGTTTTCGGAAAATGTGGAAAAAAATGAAAACGCATTTTTTTTTACACAAAGTTGTCCGTTTATAAGATATTTCCAACGCATAGCATTTACATAGCAAAAATAACACCCCAAAATACGTTCTACTACTCCTCCTGAGTATAACGATACCACATGTGTGAGACTTTTACACAGCCTGACCAAATACAGAGGCGCAACATGCAAGAAACACCGTCGGCGTTCCAGGGACACATAGCCTGCACATACCAAGAATTACACCCCCAAATACATTATGCTGAGCAAAGGGTAAAGAAAAGATTACCTGTGGTTTTAGAAGTGCAGTTGTCCACAGGAGGATATCACTGGTCCAGGCAGCAGGCAGGGACTTGGTCAGCAACAGCGAACACAGTTTTTCAGGCAGCAGGCAGGGATACTGTCCATATTACAGTCCAGGGTTAGTGCAGAGATGTCAGCAGTGCCAAAAATATTGGTCCTGGTAGTAGGCAGGTCCTTGTGGTGTGGTCAGTGCGGCATGATGGCAGTAAGTCCTACAGGCAGCAGACAAAAGTAGAGCCTCGTTCAGGACAGAATGGGGATAGGGGTAGAGGCTTCTCCCTCCCAAATCTCTTTGAAGCCTCCGAGTCTCCAGACCCTAATCTAGGAATAAGAAAACAAAGAAAATTGTTTTCTTCTTCCAGAAAAACTATACTGGAGCCCCTCACATATGTGAGACCCCGTGTTGAATCCCACTAGTCCAGTTGCAGAATACAAGATCAGTCCAAGAGGCAGGCAAATATCGTGGTCAAACAGTCCAAGGTCAGTTCCAGATCAGGCAGAGATATATACAGAATCGTTAGACAGAAGCATGGTCGAATAACAGTCCAGGGTCAGTTCCAGATGAGGCAGAGGTATGTACAGAATCGTTAGGCAGAAGCGTGGTCGAATAACAGTCCAGGGTCAGTTCCAGATCAGGCAGCGGTATGTACAGAATCGGCAGGCATAAGAGTGGTCAAATAACAAGCCAGGGTCCGTTACAGAGCAGGCAGTGGCATAAGGGGTGTGAAGGTGTATGAAGGCAGGAACTGAGGATTATGTTTACCATACTTCACTAAAAATTTATTGAAGTATGGTAACGCCGAAAACAGTCGCCTATACAGAGGCCTGGTTGGGAAGGACATTGTGCACAATAATAAGATGTGTCTTTTCTGACTCCTGCTTTGGTACACGCCTTACATCTTTTTTGGCGTCTTTTGCCTGCTGGTGTGGGGGGAATTTTATCCGGAAAGTGGCGCTCGGAGAGTCGACTTACAACGTCTGATCGGATATTTTCTGGTGGGCCGTTTGGGAATAAAAGGGCTGTGAAAACTTCCTCCTGGTAGCCAAAGAAACGTTTGGGGTTTTGGGTGGCGTTGCTGTAAATTACATATGAATTGTAAATGGCCAATTGAAAAAAATAAATTACTACTTTTTTGTACCAATGATATGTCCGTCTTGAGACCAGATATGGTTCCATCATTTGGTCGTTGAAGTCGACTCCTCCCATGAACAAATTATACTCTGAAATACATTTGGGTTTCTTTACGGGGCCATTCCTTCTGGGGATTTCTACGAAGGTATCGTTGTGGATAGAAGATAACATGTACACATCTCTTCTGTCCCTCCACTTCACTGCCAGAACCTCCTTGTTTCTTAGACTTGCGGTTTCTCCTTTCCGCAGCTTCTTGTTCACCAGACTTTGAGGAAAGCCCTTCCGGTTCTTTTTTACAGTGCCACATGCTGGCGTCTTCTTCCGGTGAAGGTTGTGGAACAGGGGCAGAGATGTGTAGAAGTTGTCTACATAGAGGTGGTAGCCTTTATCCAGTAGGGGGTATATGAGGTCCCAAACAATTTTTCCGCTGGATCCCAAATAATCCGGACAATTAGGGGGCTGTAGCTGGGTGTCCTTCCCTTCGTACACCTTGAAGGAATATGTGTACCCTGTGGCTCGGTCACATAATTTGTAGACCTTCACCCCATAGCGGGCCCTTTTGCTGGGCATAAATTGCTTCATCCTAAGCCTGCCACTAAATTTAATAAGGGACTCATCCACACATATGTGTTGGTCCGGGGTAAACAATTTGGGGAATATTTCAGAAAAATAATTTAGTATTGGTCGAATTTTGTAAAGGCGGTCATAATTTGGATCATTTCGTGGAAGGCATTGGGAATTGTCACTGAAATGTAAGAACCTCAGGATCATCTGATACCTGGTTCTGGACATTACCGCGGAGAAGAGCGGTGAGTGGTGGAGGGGGTGGGTTGACCAGTAGGTACGTAATTGGTTTTTTTTGTTGAGTCCCATATTAAATGTGAGGCCTAAAAAAAGCTTGAACTCCTCCACCGTTAGGTCTCTCCATTCGTAGGGACGGGCATAATAGGAGGTCGGATTTTGAAAAATAAATTGTTGTGCATACAGGTTGCACTGGGCCACAATTGACGCCAACATGTCCTCCGTAAAAATTTAATTAAAAAAATCGATGGGGCTAAAATTCTCCGTGTCCACCTGGACTCCTGGCTGGGCGGTGAAAGGGGGAACATTGGCCTCTCCTGAATTAGGAGGAAGCCACAAGGGGTTCTGAAGGGCATAGGGAAGGCCAGCATGGCTCCTAACCCTTTGGGGCTGAGATGACACCCCACTGGTACTTGGCCTTTCTTGCTGGGGCACTGCGGTGCTGGTGGACGGCATTGCGGTGCTGGTGGACGGCATTGCGGTGCTGGTGGACGGCACTGCGGTGCTGGTGGACGGCACTGCCTCACTAGAACGCCTTCGCTTGATGGGCCGGATATCTTCCTCCTCGGATTCATCAGTCAGTGTTTCACTGCTGAGGACTGGCTCATAAGTTACGTCGGCTTCAGAATCCGAATCCGAAAAGGAATCGGAAGAGGAGAGCTCCCCGTTGCTCTCGTCGGCCGCGGAAATAATTTGGTACGCCTCCTCAGCGGAAAAGACGCGTTTAGCCATTGTAGCACTGATGGGCACTGATGAGGTGGCACAGATGGGCGTTTTTGAGGTGGCACAGATGGGCGCTTTTGAGGTGGCACAAATGGACACTGATGGGTCGGCACAGATGTGCACTGATTTATTGCACAGATGTGCAGATTTGTTGCACGGATGTGCACTGATGAGGCGGCAGATGGGCACTGCTGAGGCGGCAGATGGGCACTGCTGAGGCGGCACAGATGGGCACTGCTGAGGCGGCACAGATGGGCACTGCTGAGGCGGCACAGATGGGCACTGCTGAGGCGGCAGATGGGCACTGATGGGTCGGCACAGATGTGCACTGATTTATTGCACGGATGTGCACTGATTTATTGCACGGATGTGCACTGCTGAGGTGGCAGATGGGCACTGCTGAGGCGGCAGATGGGCACTGCTGAGGCGGCAGATGGGCACTGCTGAGGTGGCAGAGATGGGCACTGCTGAATCGGCACAGATGGGCACTGCTGAGTCGGCAGATGGGCACTGATAGGTCGGCACAGATGTGCACTGATTTATTGCACGGATGTGCACTGATAAGGCAGCAGATGGGCACAGATGGGCACTGCTTAGGCGGCACAGATGGGCACTGCTTAGGCGGCACAGATGGGCACTGCTTAGGCGGCACAGATGGGCACTGCTGAGGCGGCACAGATGGGCACTGCTTAGGCGGCACAGATGGGCACTGCTGAGGCACAGATGGGCACCGATGGGTACAGATGGGCACTGGCGGGCACTGGCGGGCACTGGCGGGCACTGGTGGTGCACAGATGGAGTACTGGCGGTGCACAGGTGGGCACTGGCGGTGCACAGGTGGGCACAGGTGGGCACTGGTGGGCACAGGTGGGCAATGGCGGTGCACAGGTGGGCACAGGTGGGCACAGGTGGGCACAGGTGGGCACTGGCAGGGTAGATCTGAGCACTGGCAGGGCACTGGCAGGGTAGATATGGGCACTGGCAGGGTAGATCTGGGCACAGGTGGGTTTTTTTATCACTTTACTGTCTTTTTTAACTCACAAGCACCTTCGGTCTCCTCACACGCTATCGCTGTGTGAGGAGACACGTTCGGCAATGGGTGATGATCTCATTTGTTTACATTTGAGATCATCACCCATTGGAGGAGGCGATCGCGCTGTAAACGGCCGCTGTGATTGGCCGTTTACAGCGATCTGTGATTGGCTGTGTCCAGCGGACACGGCCAACACAGATTTTCCCCGATGCGTGCTCCCGGGAGCGCGCGGGGAACTCTTAAAGGGGACTACGTCAATAGACGTAGTCCCGGAAATTGAGATCCGCGCTATACACGTCATTTTACTATAGCGCGGATCTCAAGTGGTTAATTTCGAACGTTCGAGTCCCATAGACTTCAATGGAGTTCTAACGTTCGTACGAATTTGGGGTCTGTTCGAAAGTTTTGGTGCGAACCGAACCGGGGGGTGTTCGGCTCATCCCTAAATTACAGTCAGTGTATTGTGCCACCTGCACAGTGTACACTTGAAGCTACCCCAATTGCTGGTGTTTTGCTGATCCTATACCACAGGCAGGCAGCTGCATTAATTACAGTCGGTGTACTGTGTCATCTGCACAGTGTGCACTTAAATCTACCACTATTGCTGATGTTCTGCTGGTCCTATACCGCAGGCAGCTGCAGAAATTACAGTTGGCGTACTGTATCATCTGCACAGCTACCCAAATTGCTTGTGTTCTCATAGTAATAATACTATACACAGGCAGTTGATTCTGCTAGCTGCAGTATAATCAGTATATACGTCCAAGCTTTGTGCAGCTACATCTCCCTGAAGGCCATTAGTATGTCTAGAAGGCCAACAAGGAGAAGCAGACAGTCACAAGCCAATAAAAGAGGGCAAGCAGGCTCTGTGTCCAGAGGCAACAGTGCTGGTCATGGACACTGTGCATCCTCATCAGCACGTGGCCATGGGACACTCTTGTCATTATTTTCGGCAGCTGGACGCGTTGAGCCACAACATGCCGAAGACTTGGCAGAGTGGATGACCAATCCGTCCTCATTTGGGGCTTCACCAGCCCTCTACCCACAATGTACCCTAGGTACTTGGCTTCCTCCACCCCAATTGCACATTTCTACGGATTGATGGTGAATCCTGCTCTTCTCAAGGAGTCTACGACTGCCTGATCTTGGGGAAGATGGGACTCCGAATCAGTGCTGAAAATGACGATGTCTCTAGATAAACAGAGGCATACCGTTGATGTGCACGCAAAGTTTTGTCCATGGCCCTTTGGAACGTAGCGGGGGCAGAGTGTAGACCAAATGGCATTCTTTTGTATTGGAAGTGGCCTTCTAGGGTAGAGAAGGCTGTTTTTTCCCTGGTTTCCTTGGTCAGGATAATCTGCCAGTATAAGCATCAAACTTGGAGATTTCGTTAAATTTTCTAAAGTCGTTGCAGAAGCGGAGAGTGCCGTTGGGTTTGGGTACCAACACGATTGGACTCGACCACTCGCTCTGCCACTCTTCAATGACATCAAGCTCGTGCATTTTTTTGACCTCTTCAGGAACTGCCACTCTATGAGCTCCTGGGATACGGTAAGGCTTTAATCAAATTTTTACATTGGGATCGGTTACAATGTCTAGTCTGCACAAGGTACGGACAAGTCCTGTGGGATCCATCCCTGGTTCATTTTAATGAACGTGAGCTTGTCCACATTGGTTCTGTGATAACGCCCCCCTGACGTGCTAAATACACTTTCAGATAATACACTGGCTGCAGGGCAGGCCAGCACATCCAAGGAATAAAGTGCAAGCTCAGGCCATGTGCCAAATTGGGAGACCCAGAAGTTGAAGGGGGCAGACCCGTCATTCAGTAAGTGTAGGCTTGTGCACACATACTGCACCACCATGTTGGTGAAATGCTGCCTCCTGCGAAGACTTTCCATATCAGCTGGTGGTGCTGGTTGTTGTGGCGTACTGACAAAGCTTTTCCCCATTTTGGCCATGCTAACACTGCCTTCTGAGGTGCTAGCGGTGGCCCAGCTGCATTGGCGACCTCTTCCTCCTCCTCTGCCTTTGCCTTATGCTTCCACTGTACCCCCGCTGTCAGGTAGGAATGCCACCAGCAACGCGTCTACCAGCATGTGCTCATATTCACACATCTTATGATCACGCTACAGTGAGGGAATTAAAGATGGTACTTTGTCCTTGTAATGGGGATCCAGCAGCGTAGCCACCCAGTAATCAGCATCAGTTAGAATGTGGACAACTCGGCGGTCGTTGCGGAGACACTGCAGCATGTAATCACTCATGTGTGCCAGGCTGCCCAGAGGCAACAGAAAGCTGTCCTCTGTGGGAGGTGTATCGTCTGTGTCCTCTGTATCCCCCCAGCCATGCACCAGTGATGGCCATGAGCTGCAGGGCCCCCCCTTCCCCAAAGCACCCCCCATGTTGAGGGCACCTGGCTTGGTACGGCTCGGGGGGGGGGGGGCGCTCGCTCGGGGCTAGCGAAGTGTCAATCTCGCCCATGGAGGCAGCGTCATTGATCTCCTGCGTCCCGTTTACCTGGAGCCGTGTTCAAAATGAATGGGCTTTTCTCCATGTGAGCAAGTCCGTTCATTTCAAAAGTCCGGCGGACTAGCACACAGATGACCGAATTGTCCGCTGGACTGCCGAGTCCGGCGGACTATTTTAAGTCAAAACTTCTTTCTAATGGGCGGATTGTCCGACAGACTCTGGTCCGCCGGATAGTCTGATCGTGTGTACATGGCATATATCTTTGGGGAATCCAGTTTGTGAAAACATTTGAAATAATTCCCGGGCAATGGCCATAAAGGAAGTTTTCCTCAAAGGAACTGCTTCTGAATACCTGGTTGCGTAGTCTAAGATGACTAATATATATTGGTGCCCCCTTGCCTACTTTACCAGGGGTCCTACAAGATCCATAGCAATCCGCTCCAATGGAACCTCAATAATTGACAAGGGTACCAGAGGGCTTCTATAGTGGGGCACTGGGGCAGTTAACTGGCAAATGGGACAAGATGCACAATATCTTTTAACCTCGGCCTTCATCCCTGGCCAGTAAAACCAGTCGGTTATACTGGCCTCTTTTTTCTCTGCCCCCAAGTGTCCTCCCAGTATTTAGTTGTAGGCTAGATCAAGTAGCATCCATCTATATGGTTGGGGAACCAGTAACTGCAGTTTCCCCTCGGCTTTCAGCCACTCGATAAACCAAGTCCCCCTTCAACGCAAAATGAGAAAACCTCTGATCAGCTCCTGGCATTTGTGAGACCCCATCAACAGCAGAAACCTGCTCTCGAGCATTGACCAAGGTAGGATCCTGCAACTGGGCGGTGCCAAATGCACCCCTGGGTACATCCAGGTCTGGGTGCACTGGCCTTGAGGATGTTTCCCCTTCACCCTCCTCAACCGGGAACTACAATGGGGAGAGCTCCTCGTCATCCTTCCCCAGCATAACTTGTAATGGGAAGACTCCTCCCCCCCCCCCAGATCAACTAAGTTTTTAAACCTGAAACAGAAACATCATTATCATTCAAATTAACATTCTCTGCAATATCGTTATCAGTGACAGGTATCTCCATATCAGAGGGGTGTGTTGTGGGGGTCTCAGGCCCAGATCCCTCAGACTCTGTCTCTTCCAGGCCAAGTGTCCCTAGTTCTCCTGGCTGCGCTGGCAGTCCCATCAGTTCGAGAAATAGTGGACAGTCCTGCCTCACTATAATATCATGTATTAAATTGCTTACTACCCCAACCTTTTGTGTTACTGAGGTATGGCCATAGGAAACAGTCAACGGAACCAGGGTGTACTCCCTGGTATCCCCATGGATACACACTATGCGTAGAGTTTTACTTATGGGGCCAAGTCTCCCAATGCCTTGGCATGTACAAGTGTTACCATGCTACCGGAGTCCAGTAGGACCTTGGCAGGAAGGTGGTTCATCCACACTTCACACTTGAACCGTCCTGCAACCAGATCAAGATGAATGGTACACACTCTTTGCACATCGAAGAAGCTTCTCCGACCAGTCCCGCAATCCATAGGCTCCTCCTGAAGTGGGCAATATGCCCAGGTATCCCCCCAGAACCGACATCGCCAACACTGTAGGCCTCCCATCCTTGGGACAGGAACCAACCTCCGAGGTTCTGCAGAAGATGGTGCAGGGTTGCGGGTTCCAATGTCTAGCAGGGCTTCTCTCCTAGGTGCTGTGGCTGGTCTGGTTGACCTTGGTGTGGGTTCCTGACGCTTGGCAGGCCCAAGCAGGTCCTCCACCATGGTGTACCTTTCAACCAACTCAACCAGCTGGTCAGCGGTTACATGGTCTCCATGGCTTACCCAGCGCTGCATCTGGCAGGGACCACAGGTACCAGTCCATCACCACCCGTTCCACCATTTGTGGGCCTGACAGCTTTTCTAGCTGCAGCCATTTTTTAACCAGCTATTTCAGTTTATGCATTTGAGACCTGGGTGGTCGGTGAGGTTTGTACCAGTGATGCAGCCTCTGAGCCCGGACGGCTGTGGTCAATCCTAGGCGGGCCAGGAACTCTGCCTTCAGACACTCATAGTCACTGATGTGTTCAGTTGGGAGGTCAAAATAGGTCTTTTACGGATCACCGGTGATAAAAGGGGAGATAATGCTGACCCATTGGTCACGGGGCCACCCCTCTCTCTCCACTATCCTCTCAAAGGTGGTGAGAAAGGCCTCTACATCATTGCTGGGTGTCAGTTTTTGTAAGAAATGGCTGGCCCTCACAGACACTTGGTTGCCAGCGGTATCTTGTTCTTGTCCCTGAGCCAGCCGCTACACTGCCTCCTGTATGGCAGCCACCTGTGCTTTAGTGGACTCCTGCTGAGCAGTAAACTGGGCGGATAGCAACGGTGTGCTTTCTTGCTGCGCAGCTATAGCCTGTGCCAGGGCCTTCTGCTGCTGAGCCATCGTTTCCTCATGGCAACGGTTTGCATCTGCTGAAGCTTGGTGCTGGGTCACAGTGGCTTGTGCCAAAGCCCTGATGACCTCCTCCACGCCTTTACCTGCTGCTTGCAGCATCTGAGCTGACTTCACCCACGACATGCCATTTGCGTGTGCATAAACCATTTAAACTTGAAACAAAAGGTTTTTATTTATAAGCAAATAAAAAATAAGGCTTCCTTCAGCACACAAGTGAAAAATATGAAACAAAGTCTGCTTATCTTCAGTACAAAGCAAAATTAAACAAAAAACACATACAGTTTTGTAGCCGGGTCTTCACCCCAGAGTTTAAAGTCCTTGCTGAATCTTTAGCAGCTCCCAAACAGATACACAGCTCATCAGACAGGTGTAAGCACCTACTCCTCCTCATCTCCACCCAGGGGTGGACTGACCATTGGGCCACTCGGGCACTGCCCGAGGGCCCCATGCCACTAGGGGGCCCCATCAGGGCTGCCAGCCTCAGTAAAACCAGGGACAGTGTGTAAAAATTTTTTTTTTTTACATCTGTCTCTGAAATGTCCCTTACCGACATCCTTTTGGTCTAAAAATCCCGAGATTATAGCTGCCCCACCTCTCCAGTATTGTGTGTGTGTGTGTGTTTGTGTATACTGTGTGGCCCCATGATCTCTGATTGCCTGGGGGCTCCATAATCTCCTATTCCCCGGGGGCCCCATGAGTTGTCAGTCTGCCCCTGCCTCCACCTCCTCACTACTTCCTGTCTTTTATGAGCTGTTTCCTGGAGGCCCTTAACCCCCTGTGTGCTGAATCCCTGTGGTCAGAGAGGGAGGCTCTTTCCCACCTGAATATCACTTGAGAGCTTCCCAAATTCTGGGTCCCAACAAACTCTCTATTAAAATAGAGAGGACTGAGGAGTCAGTCCTCTCCTGATTGACTACTCCCGGAATTCTTCACCCATTCTGGGTGATCTCCTGAAGTCTACTGTGACTCCCTTAAAGGGACCACAACCCAAATACTGGTGCTATATAGCACCCGTCCAGGACCCAACCTTGGCGCCCTGTACAATATGTATACAGTATTTGAAAATTTACCAATCCTGATGTACTGTTGTGGCAGTGATCAGGGGGACCAACGGGAGACAGTATATATATATATATACACACTATATGTACACATGGTAGTGCGGCTGCTAGAGCACACCGGAGACGCGCGCTTGGAAGACGCTCTATGACATCCACCCAGAATAGCAGTGCTCTTGCTTGGCTATTTTTTTTTTTTACAATAGGTCGGGTGGGAGGTAATTAATGTTTAGGATTCGTCTGAGTGTTCAGATACCACATGTTCAGGGGAAAAAGTTTATATTTGAGGCTGGTGGACTTTAATGGTAACATAACAATTAAGATACACGTATATAAAAATGGTTTTATTGAATTGACATCAACAAATTTAAAACTTACAAATTTAAGAGAGCAACTCTGTCTATCTAAACATAAGAGGTGCAACTGAAATACATGGTAATACCAGTTCACTAAATCTTAACTATGCTGACATGCTCTGCATGTTTCGCAGAAATCCACTGCTTCTTCAGGAGCTTTTGTTTACATAATACTGTATTAAAGGAACAGAGATAGTGTATAGTACTATAGCTTAGAAAAAGAAAAATACATTAATAATAATAAACAGGTTATAACATCACAAAAAATGACAACATGTTCACAAAGTAATGGTGAGCAAAGTATCCCTCCCCAAAGGTGATCATGGCCCTTACCCAGAGCATACATAGAGTAATAATACTCCTCTATAAAGAAAGGAGTATATAGAACAGCTGCGGGCCTACTCTTTTGGACCGTGACTCACGTTGCTGCTCTGGGTAAGGGCCATCATCAATTTCGGGAAGGATACTGTGCTCACCATTACTTTGTGAATATGTTGTCATTTTTTGTGATGTTATAACCTGTTTATTATTATTAATGTATTTTTCTTTTTCTAATCTATAGTACTATACACTATCTCTGTTCCTTTAATACATTATTATGCAAACAAATGCTCCTGAAGAAGTGGTGAATTTCTGCGAAACATGTCAGCATAATTAAGATTTTTTGAACTGGTATTACCATCTATTTCAGTTGCACCACTTATGTTTAGACAGAGTTACTCTCTTAAATTTGTATGTTTTAAGTTTGTTGATGTCAATTCAATAAAATTCTATCTGTTTTATATATGTGTATCTTAATTGTTACGGTACCAGTAAAGTCCACCAGCCTCAAATACAAATTTTCCATTAGGGGCATATCCCCTAGAGGAAGACTTGTCATATCGCTGTGTTGCAACGCGTGGGGGAGGGGACAGGACAGTGTAGGAGTCAGCAGCTGGTTTGTTTGAAGTGAAGGGACACCCAACATTTTTATGCTTGCCACAGAGTGGTGCACTGGATAACCTGTACCATGTGAGTACCCCGCATAAGGGCTTTTGTTTGAATAAATATATATATATTTATAAACGGTATCACACTATCCAGTCCTCATTTCTCATATACATGTGGATTAATATAAAAGAGGCTGGGACTGTATTGTACTCGCCAACATTGAGCTCACGGGACCCGCAGGCACACTCCCGCATGAGCCCGCTAGATGGCAAATTCAAAGCGACATACAGGTATGAACTTTTGCCTGCCCATGCCATTCTGCTGATGTAAATCGGTGTGCAGTGGTCGCAAGTGGTTAAAGAGAAAATTCTGTAAGTGGTTTGGATGTACAGGGATGTGCCTTGAGTGGTGACCAGGGATTTATTCAATCTCCATTTAAAAGAGGTCATGCAGGAACAGCTTATAATGCAGAATAAGGGTCTTCTCATTTTCACTTTAGAAACTAATGATAATTGTTGGAGTAGCACAAAGATGTGGTCTGATAGAAGTTTGAATGAGGGTTGGAATAATACATACAAGTCCCTAGTTTGGGGATGGGGGGGGGGGGGCTTCCTGCCATCTCTCTGTTTTTATTATTATTTGTTTGTCTGTCTTCATAACACAATGTATTCACTAATTAATATAGGTTGACTTTGTTCTTAAAAAGCAAAGCCAAACTGTCAAACATGACTGTATGTTTTGCCCAATCTTCATGTGTGAGTCAGAATTGTATTTTAAATGTGTGTTCATTGCTTATTGAACATGAATATTATTGCTGAATTTAAATTCAATCTCTAATATTTAAAAGTGTAAGATCAAATTTAGATGAGTTCTGCTTTTCCCATGAAGACATTTTGCAATATCTATTTCTTCCAGAGGAAAGTTAATATCTTGCTAATTTCAATGACACAAGGACAGGTAAGTACCTGTCTTGTCAGGGGTGCAGAAAAGGCCCATTGAAAGTCACTAAATATAAGATCAAAATAATTGTAATGGTATTTATAAATGTGCCCTCCTCTGCCATAAATTTTTTTGCCTTTACAGTGCAGAACAAACACCTATAAATGTTTTGGCTTTTATTTCTGCTATCCACAATGTTAACCAGAATCCAGAAATTTTGCCCAATATTACACTGGGATTTCATGTGTTAGATTCATGTTTACATCCATGTTTGGCTGTAAAGGATGTTCTAAGCATTTTATCTGGGCTACAGAAGACAGTCCCTAATTACTCATGTTCTGGAGAAGCTGAACTGGTGGGATTTATTGGAGATCATTACTCAGTTACAACAATTCCAATGGCACAAATATTGGGAATTTATGGATATACACAGGTAGGTCTTTCATCTTTGCCCTCAAGACCATCAAGTGCAAAATTTAAATAAAATGTAGCTACAATGAAACAAAAACATATTTTCAAATTCAACTGAAATTATTGTGAAAAATAATTGTTTTGTGCACGGAACTCCTCCCTGCTCCATATATACTTTTATCTTTTATAACACCAAACCCCCACAGGCACTCCAGAGTCAGAGAACAGTCCCTGATCCTGTTTTTGTTATTTTTTGAGTGTTAACAAGTTGGATAGGGATGGGAGGTCATGGGATGTCCACTTGAATTCAGCGACAAAATGTAGGCAGCAGTTTCAGGGACATCTTCCTATACACAGTCTATATACAGTTTCCTTGACTCTCCTCCTGCACACACTTCATTGCTGGTTCCAGCTGGATCACTGTTGGAAGATATGACAAGGTCAGTTTTTTAGCAATGGCCCACAGGAGTGGAATGACAACTTATGGGGCCCCTGGTCAATAAGAGATCATGGAGCCCACTGTATCCACACTGTTATGTATTAGTATTTTATACTGCTCTCCATCCAGTTGGGGGAAGCATTGTAAATATGTTATTTTTATTGTTCTGGTAGAGCTATGTATTTTAGACCATTGGTCATCAACCCTGTCCTCAGGGCCCACTAACAGGCCAGGTTTTATGTATTACCTTGGGGAGATGCAGACTAGAGTACTGCAATCACTGAGCAGCAAATGATATCACCTGTGATGTATTTCAGTTATCTTGCAAACCTGGCCTGTTAGTGGGCCCTGAGGACAGGGTTGATGACCACTGTTTTAGAGCATCTTTGGCTTCTGTATGTCTGTCTTGGATTAAGTAAAAGGGTCCTGTAAATGTCTGTCCATGTTGATGGTTTAAATACATTTTAAAATACATAAAACTGGTGACAAGGATGGGGTTTCAGTGAATGGACACTGCCGAAGCACAGGTAATCAGCTTGAGTGAAGAATCAGAACTTGTGTTTTAGAGACACATCTATAAATATCTCCAGCATGGCTTCTCTGGGACACATGGAGGAACTTGATGTGGCTAATCCATCCTCATGGGACTCGTCTGCTGACAGGTTAGAGTTTTCCCTGGAAGCTGTGCAGAAAAGAGCTGTGCTACTAAGTTTTATTGGATCTAAGACTTTTTTTTTTCAAATAACAGCTTTATTAGTTATCTCAGCAGGTAAAAGAACATAGACAGAACGCATTGAGTTCCAGGCAGTGCTAGAACAGGAATATAGCCAGTACAGACATTGTGGCAGTAATTGGTGCAGGATCATTTCTAATTCATACTTTGAGTTAGATAATAATTGAAATTTGTGAGAGAGAACATAAAAGAAAAGATAGAAAAGAGAGAAGGGATAAAGAGATTTACAAAATAAGATAAAAAAGAACAGGTGGGAATATAAGGTAGTATCTCAATCATTGGCTCATGGTGCATCCTCTCGGCGATGCCAATCCTCCCAGACCTTATTGTGCATTTCCAACCTATCCTGTAATCTAGCTGTCATTTCTTTGATTAGCTCCACATCTTTTATTCTGGCGTACCAAGCTTCTTGGGAGGGTGGGGAGCGCCCCTTCCAGTTGAGGTCACATCTCTAGAGACGCTCTCCTGTGTTCCTGTTAAATACTTGCTTTGCTGACATTCCTTCTGGCTTCAGTTCCTGCTTGCTGTTCTACTACGCTCATCTCTGGCTCCCTGATGGTTGGTCTTGTCTGATTGACTATCTGTTCTGGTTCCTGAACTCTGGCTATGTTTTGACTATGTTGGCTTACATGACACTGTACATCTGGAAGTAAGCAATGTGTGTGTAGTGTGCCTGGTGTCATCTGATCTCCTCCATCCCTCCATCCCTCCCCCGATCACACCTGGTGATGGTGCTGTGCCCGGAGAGTAGCCGGGGAAAACACACACCGACCCCCCCTGCACTGGCATCCGGCCTTCGATTCCTGCTGACAAGGGTGAGCTAATGTTCCGATATGTGACACCCCCATCCGCTGCCTACCTGAGCGGACACCCGCCCCCATCTACGAGAACTGCCACCATTGGGTGAGGGAACCGACGATTCCTGCAGCCGACCGCGCTGCTGCTCTCCTAGCCAAAACAGGAAGTGATGCAAACTGCCCTAAATCCGGAAATGACGTGTCGGCTGACCCAGAAATGAGCCGACAAGGATCTGAAAGAGAAGGAGGCAGGATATATAGCCCTCAGACTCCTTCTACAAATTCAGGCTGCGGCCAGCCTTCTAACTTATTGTGAATTTGCCCAAAATTATGAAAATTCTGAGAAAATTCAACAGGCAAATTCTAATTCCATGTCTACAGTGGGGTTTTTAAAACCAATATATGTAAATTATAGAGATAAATATAGTTTTTAACCAGTTCACTATCACCCTATAGCAGTTTTTCAGAATCACATTCAATATCTCACAAAGTGAGTATACCCCTCACATTTTGGTAAATATTTTATTATATCTTTTCATGTGACAACACTGAAGAAATGATACTTTGCTACAATGTAAAGTGGTGAGTGTACAGCTTTTATAACAGTGTGAATGTGCTGTCCCCTCAATATACAGCCATTAATGTTTAAACCGCTGGAAAAAAAAGTGAATTCACCCTAAGTTATAATATCCAAATTGGGCCCATTTAGCCATTTTCCCTCCTGTCATGTGACTGTTATTGTTACAAGGTCTCAGGTGTTAATGGGGAGCAGGTGTGCTAAATATGTTGTTATCGTTCTTACTCTCTCATACTGGTCACTGGAAGTTCAACATGGCACCTCATGGCAAAGAACTCTCTGAGAATCTGAAAAAAAAAAAATTATATAAAGATGGCCTAGGCTATAAGAAGATTGCGAAGGCCCTGAAACTGAGCTTCAGCATGGTGGCCGAGACCATACAGCAGTTTAACAGGAGAGGTTATACTCAGAACAGACCTCGCCATGGTCATTAAAAAAAGAAGTTGAGTGCATTTGCTCAGCGTCATATCCAGAGGTTGCCTTTGGGAAATAGACATATGAGTGCTGCCAGCATTGCTGCAGAGGTTTAAGGGGTGGGGGGGTCAGCCTGTCTGCATCAAATTGTTCTGCATGGCTGTTGTTCTAGAAGGAAGCCTCTTCTAAAGATGATGCACAAGAAAGCCAACAAACAGTTTGCTGAAGACAAGCAGACAAACGACACGGATACCTGGAACCATGTCCTGTGGTCTGATGAGACCAAGATAAATGTATTTGGGTCAGATGGTGTCAAGCATGTGTGGTGGCAACCAGGTGAAGAGTACAAAGACAAGTGTGTCTTGCCTACAGTCAAGCATGGTGGTGGGAGTGTCATGGTCTGGGGCTGCATGGGTGCTGCTGGAACTGGGGAGCTACAGATCATTGAGGGAACCATAAATGCCAACATGTACTGTGACATAGTGAAGCAGAGCATGATCCCCTCTCTTCAGAGACTGTACCACAGGGCAGTAATCCATGATACATGATAACGACCCCAAACGCACCTCAGAGACGACCACTGCCTTTCTAAAGGAGCTGAGGGTTAAAGGTGATGGACTGGCCAAGCAAGTCTCCAGACCTAAACCCTATTGAGCATCTGTGGGGCATCCTCAAACAGAAGGTGGAGGAGTGCAAGGTCTCTAACATCCACCAGCACCGTGATATTGTCATGGAGGAGTGGATGAGGATTCCAGTGGCAACCTGTGAAGCTCATGTGAACTCCATGCCCAAGAGGGTTAAGGCAGAGCTAGAAAATAATGGCGGTCACACAAAATATTGACAGTTTGGGCCCAATTTGGACATTTTCACTTAGGGGTGTACTCACTTTTGTTGCCAGGGGTTTAGACATTAATGGCTGTATGTTGAGTTATTTTGAGGGGACAGAAAATTTACACTGCTATACAAGCTGTACACTCACTACTTTACATTGTAGCAAAGTGTCATTTCTTCAGTGTTGTCACATGAAAAGATATAATAAAATATTTACAAAAATGTGACGTGTACTCACTTTTGTGAGATACTGTACAGTATATTTATGGGATCTGCACTTCCATATAGGGAGCACTTGCACATGCTGCTGCGCACTGCTTTTGCTGTGGTTAGTTACAGCAGATCCCATTCAGTGGGTGCCAGCCAATGGATGTCCGCCGACATCCGCTGATCAGCAAGGAGAGGCACAGGATGGAGCTCTGCATATATAAACAATGCAGAGCTCTGTTTTGTCTGCAGGGATGTGGTGGATTTTGTTTTCCTTTCAAAGCAGAGAATAAAATCCAGCACATTCCTTAATAAAAACACTACACTGTGTACACATACACACTGGCTAGGTACACATTTAACCCTTTGATCGCCCTAGATATTTAACCCCTTCCCAGCCATTGTCGTTAGTTCAGTGACAGTGTATATTTTTATCACTGCATTAGTGTCACTGGTTCCCACAAAGTGTCAAAAATGTCATATTGACCACCACAATATCACAGTCCTGCTATAAGTCACTGATCACCACTAGGGATGGGCCAAACACCTGCCCCCCCTGTTCGGTTTGCACCAGAACAAGTGGACAGGCAAAAAATTACTTCTAACACGCAAACACCGTTAAAGGTGATCCCACCAGGGGACATGTATCAATGCAAAAAAAGTTTTAAAAATGGCCAATTTTTCGGGAGCAGTGATTTTAATAATGTTTAAAGTGAAACAATGAAAGTGTAATATTCCTTTAATATTCCTTCAAATGTCGTACCTGAGGGGTTTCTATAGTATAGTATATATTATATAGTATATAGTATGTGGCTTATTGTAATCTGGAAGCCCCCTTTAACAAAGGGATACCCAGATCCTTCCCCCCTGTGGGAATTGGTAATGGGGTACAAATGTAACCCTACCATTTCACAAAAAAGTGTCAAAAAAGTTAAAAAAGACAATAGACGGAAAAGAATGGAGGAAGATAGAGGAGAGGAAGAAGCGGGGGAAGAACAAGATGGAGGAAGAAGAAAAACACCAAAGGAAGACCAGAAGAAAGAAGATGGTAAAAGATGGAAGAAGAAGCGGGGAAAGAAGAAGACATTAATAAAGGAATTGTCAAAAACCATCTATTGTCTTTTTAAAAATTTTGACACTTTTTTTGTGAAATGGTAGGGTTACATTTGTACCCCATTACCAATTCACATGGGGGGGAAGGATCTGGGGATCTTGTTAAAGGGGGCTTCCATATTCCGATAAGCCCGCTCCCGCAGACCCCCACAACTACTGGGCAAGGGTTGTGGGGATGAGGCCCTTCTCCCCATCAACATGGGGACAAGATGCTTTGGGAGACTACCCCAAAGCACCCTCCCAATGTTGAGGGCATATGGCCTGGTACAGTTCAGGAGGGGGGGCACTCTCTTGTTCCCCTCTCTTTTCCTGCGGCCTGCCAGGTTGCATGCTCGGATAAGGGTCTGGTATGGATTTTTGGGGGGAACCACGCCTTTTTTTTGGCACGGGGTTCCCCTTAAAAGCCATACCAAACCCTTCAGGTCTGGTATGGATTTTGAGGGGGACCCCACGTAATTTTTTTTAAAAAAATTGGCGTGGACTTCCCCTGAAAATCCATACCAGACCCTTCGGTATGGAATATGGGGGGACCCCCATACATGCCATTTTTTTCAATGAACTTTTATATGTATTTCCAGATGGACAATTCATTATAGCTGCTAGCGCGCTATATATATATATATAAAAATTTATTATAATATAATATAATATAAATATATATATATATATATATATATATATATATTTTTTTTTTTTTTTCCCTTTAGAAATGTCATTTTTCTCTTGGACTGTTCTAAACACAGGAACCTTGCACCACTTTACAGGCATACTATAGACACCCCCCAGGTATGAAATTTAAAGGAATATTACACTTTCATTGTTTCAGATTAAGAATTATTAAAATCACTGCTCCCGAAAAAATGGCCATTTTTAAAACTTTTTTTTACATTGATACATGTCCCCTGGGGCAGGACCTGTGTCCCCAAACACTTTTTATGACAATAACTTGAACATTAACCTTTAAAATTAGCACTTTTTATTTCTCCCATAGACTTTTAAAGGGTATTCTGCGGCTTTCGAATTTGACGCAAACATCCCAAATTGTTCGCTATTTGTCGAACAGGCAAACAGCCAATATTCGAGTCAAATTCATGTTTGACGTGAACATAAAGCCCATCCCTAATCACCACCATTACAAATATAAAAAACATGTATTAATTATAATTCCAGTATATACAACAGTTTGTAGAAGTTATAACGTTTTCCCAAACCAATTAACGCTTATTGGGATTTATTTTTACCAAAAATATGTAGCAGAAAACATATTGGTCTAAATTCATGAAGAAAATTATTATTATTTTTTTTTTTTTTTTTTTAATGGATATGTTTTATAGGAGAAAGTAAAAAAGATTGTTTTTTTTTTTTTTTCTTTTTTTTTGCAAAAATGTTAGGCCTTTTTTGGTTATAGTGCAAAAAATAAAAAACCTAGTGGTGATCAAATACCACCAAAAGAAAGTTCTATTTGTGGGGAAAAAAATTACATATGTTTCATTTATGGACAGTATTGTATGACCACGCAGTTAAAGTAACACAGTTCTGTATAGCAAAAAATGGTCTGTTCATGAAGGGGGGTAAATCTTCCGGAGGTCAAATGGTTAATATAACTAATAAATATTAAATAAGTATAAACAATTATATGTCTAGACTTTAGTCAGATTTCCCAATTCATTTTACCTTTTGGAATTATTTCCAAATATTGTCCACAAACATTGAAAATAATGACAGTTTTTCTGTTTTGAAGATCAGTTATGGAGCTACGGACTATTCTCTAACAAATAGGCTTCTCTATCCTCATGTATTCCGGACAGTTCAGAATGACCATGTTCATTATATGGCTGTTATTAAGTTGTTGAAACATTTTAGCTGGACGTGGGTTGGAATATTTGCATCACAAGATGATGCCGGAGACAAAGATAAGGAGATATTAATAAAGTACATGAAAAGTAATGGTATTTGTGTTGAATATTCAGTTTCATTTTGGTCTAGTTTGTATGCTCACATTAATGAAGAACAAATTAGAAATAATGTAATTTTTGTTATTAAAAACTCCAGTGCTAAAGTAATTGTATTATGTGGATCTTTTATCAGTAACTTTTTATTTTATAATTATTTCATTGATAATAATGTCATTTGTGATAAAACATTTATTGTTCCTCCTCTGAGATCTCTCAGCTCTGCAGCATATGATCCATACGAATTATTTAATGGTAGCTTGTCTCTGGATTTACACCCTTTATTCATTCCAAATAAAGAAATTTTTTTTGATAGAATTGACAAGACTTATACCTTAAATAATTCATCAGATTCCATCTTTTTTTTATCAATTGCAAAGTGTATGTCTGAAAACAAAGAAAATAGAAACAATACCATATTATGTCCACTTACCTATTGTGGGTCTCTGGAAGAAGAAATGTATCCAAATTTATTTAATATTCTGCATCAAGGACTCTCTCCACGAATTTATTATGCGGTAGAAGTTATGGCCAAAGCACTGCATGATATCAATCTGTTCTATAAAGAAAAAATATATAATAAGCATCCTCATTATTACAGACATAAGGTACAGTATACAGACTTTTCCAGGACTTTCAGAAAATTAAAAGAATTTATACTTTTCTGGTATTAGTGATTAAAGTGATTAAAGAGGAAGTAAACCCTGATGGGTTTACTTCCTCTTTGATTCCCTGCAAAGGTAAAGCATAATGGGCTACTATGCATCCATCTTCTTGGTGGGTCTCCGTGGGTCTCGCTGCTCCGCCGCTGTCATTCGATGAAGCCGCGATGACGTCACTCCCTTGCATGCGCACAGGAGCCGCCACTCACGGCATATCGCCGTTGACAGCGGTGCCTTTATTTTGGCAAATATCTCCTAAACTGTGTAGGTTTAGGAGATATTTCTTGGACCTACAGGTAAGCCTTAATCTAGGCTTATCTGTAGGTCAAAGTTGGTTGTTAAGCCCCGTACACACGAGCGGACTTTTCGACATCCAAAGTCTGACGGAATGATTCCGTCAGACTTTTCGATCGTGTGTGGGCTGCAACGGACTTTTGATTCGCAAAAGTCTGACGGACTTTAGAAATGAAACATGCTTCAAATTTTTCTGACGGAACTCCGCCAGACCCAGTTCCTACCGAAAAATTCACTCGTGTGTGTGCTATTCCGACGGACTAAAAACGACGCTAGGGCAGCTATTAGCTACTGGCTATGAACTTCCTTATTCGAGTCCAGTCGTACGTCATCACGTTCGAATCCGTCGGAGTTTGGTGTGATTGTGTGTGGCCAAGTCCGCTCAGTCGAAAAGTCCGTCAGAACTCTGTCGGAACTCCGGCAGAACTCCGGCAGAACTCCTTCGGAAGTCTGTCGGACATAAGTCCTCTCGTGTGTACGGGGCTTTAGGGTTTACAACCACTTTAAGGATGAGCCGAACACCCCCCCGGTACGGTTCGCACCAGAACCTGCGAACAGACCTAAACTTTGTGTGAACTTTAGAACCCTATTAAAGTCTATGGGACTCGTACGTTCAAAATCTAAAGTGCTAATTTTAAAGGCTAATATGCAAGTTACTGTCCTAAAAAGTGTTTGGAGACCTGGGTCCTGCCCCAGGGGACATGGATCAATGCAAAAAAAAAGTTTTAAAAATGGCTGTTTTTTCAGGAGCAGTGATTTTAATAATGATTAAAGTGAAACAATAAAAGTGTAATATTCCTTTAAATTTCATACCTGGGGGGTGTCTATAGTATGCCTGTGAAGGGGCGCATGTTTCCCGTGCTTAGAACTGTCCCTGCACAAAGTGTCATTTCGCAAGGAAAAAAAGTCTTTTAAAATCACTTTGAATTGTCGGCTCTCGTAATACAGAGAACACTCAATGAGAGCTGCAGAGCTGCACCCATTTACTTGACTGGGTTGTGTTTGGTGGGTGCTAGCACCTGGCAAAAGCAACGGGGTGTATAATTCCTGCTGTGAAGCAAAGCAGCCACCCCCCACTGCCTACACAAGGGGGTAGCAGGTGGGTGGTAAAAACTCTGCTTAACTGCATGGTTTTACCACCCTCTAACCAGTAGTGTGAATGAGCCCTAATATTGTGGGTGTTACACAATAAATCTCACTAAAGTGAAAAGTGAGCTTTCCTTCTAACCATGCCCTCCCTCATGTTACTGTAATGTTTATTTTTCTAACCTGATAAAAATATATATATGCCACCAATCAATGTAAGGGCTCATTTACATTTGCAATAAGGGAGCCACACAAACAGTGATTTTACTGCCACCCTCCAACCAACACCACCCTGCATCATGTGTAATGAATACAGTGCAGTGTTGAAGGCTTTTAAGGGTTAAAAAAAACATTTATACTTACCTATGTGGTGATGTGGTGGTTGAATCCTGCAGCTGTCCCCCACCACCTCTCACAAGACTGCTGATCGCTCAGTTCTTGGTCTTCAGTGAGCAGAGTGATGACCGTCAGTCACCGGCTCTCTGCTCTTCCCTCCAGTACTCACTGGAGTGTTGGGCTGTGGAGGGGGTGGTAGCGGATGGCTCAGTCTGTCAGTGGCACAATGAAAGTCTGAACTAGCTGTTGATTAGGCATCTAGGCAGATCCTAACCATATTGTTGGGATCTGTCCAGAGCCTGGATGGGCTCTGTGGTGTCAGGTGACATCAGCCTTTAGACCGCTGTCTGCTGAATCTGAGTCACAGGAATGCAGAACAAAGTGCAGTCCTGTGACCCATATGAGCAATATGGCCGAAATAACTTTGACCATACTTCTCCTTTAACCTCCCTGGTGGTAATCCTGAGTGTGGCTCGGGGTGAATTTTCATTACCAAAAGCAGTAACCCCACGCCACACCCAGGATTGCATCACAGGATCCAGTCAAAGTTACTTACCTTGTCCCCAGGATCCTGCGATGTCCCC
The DNA here is from genome assembly GCF_037356315.1 of Lithobates pipiens. NCBI lineage: Eukaryota > Metazoa > Chordata > Amphibia > Anura > Ranidae > Lithobates > Lithobates pipiens. Next base: position 521,983,734 of record NW_027507718.1, read on the forward strand.
CCCCCCGCTGTGTGTGCGGGCTGTGTCCTCCGCTCAATCTATCACTGTGCCGGGCTCCATTCCCTGCGAGTGTCACAACACATGGGGCGGAGACCGGCACCAGATTTAAAAAGTGAGAAAAGCATAATACATACAGTACACTGTAATCTTACAGATTACATTACTGTATCAAATCATTTCACATCCCTTTTGTCCCTAATGCTTCGTCTGGTGCCCTGCATGCAGTTTTATATTATAAATATATATATATATACTATATACTCCATGGCATCCAAAAAGTGCTCCTTTACATCAAAAGCGGTTTGAAACCAGCTAGAAAACAGCGATAGTAAATTAGAATCACTTGCAGAATTGAGTGATAGTGTTTTGTGGGGAAATTCGTCATCAGTCACTGAAAGTAACAACAGCGACAATTCTGCAACTGAGCAAATTTCTGTGTTTTTGATTTGCTTACATTATTGAATAGATTTTATTATTATTATATTATTATTTGTTATAATTATTTATAGTTATTTATTATAATATAATTTATGATTCCGTGTTTCAAACGTTATCATACCCGGGATGTCTACTAGACTCTTGTTTGGACAGATTTAAGTGAGTTATTCCTAAGAATTACAGGTCTACAATATAAAACGCCAAATTTCCATGCAAAACAATGTACTGCTTTGAGACACAAAAATCTGACATAATCATACCACCAGGGAGGTTAAAACAGGCAGTGAGGAGGCAGCACATCACCTCTCCGTCACCTGCCAAGTGTCTATGAAAAGCAATCCTCCAAGGATAGGTACGTATAAAAGGGAATTGGGACTTTAAATTGATAAATTATATTCCATCCCATATATCCAAGTGCTTCCATCCCAATATATATGTGAGAATGGGGGGATTTGGGACTTTAAATGAAGCACAATTAAGTGCCTCCATCCCGGTAGTAGGTACGTATAAAAGGGAATTGGGATTTTAAATGAAGCACTCGGATAGTGGAGGGAAATTTTAACCATGTTTAAATTTCACCATGGAATGTTTATTGATTGTTAAATATAAAGACAATAAAAAGTATCAATGTCATTGTATATAAAGGCGAAAATATAGTATAGGCATTATAAATAGTATATATATACAACAGCGCATGATAATAATAAATAGATTAATTTGTTTAGCATAATAGTGCCCACAACAGCATGCCTGATATCGACAAATGTACCCACATGGTAAGTATGCACCCACTAGATAGAAAATAATTGTTTTAGTATATAAATGTTATTTTAAAATAATAATGAAATAAATATGGTTCCATATAAGATGTAGCTGGGGCATCAAATCAGAAGCTTGACGCGTTTCGTGGGTGTATCCCCACTCATCGGGAGCTAATGTGACCAAAAAGTTCCTATGGAATGTATATAAAAAGTATAATAATGAACCATACTAACCATATAAACAAATATATAAGTGAATGAACATTTAATGCTTGTAGATGGTTAGCCAAAACATACTCACCAACCCAGACAGCAAGTGCAATGCGCGGTGGTGGGTGCAGGGTGAGCCAGGAGCATAATCCCTCCACTGGAACTGAAGCGGCATAAATATGGATGTGATAACGGGCAGAGTAGAAGAATGCAAAGATATGGCAGGGTGTCACCAAGAATTGAGATGTATTGTTGTTGTTGAGACCAACATATCTGGGAACAAGGTATTAAATATGTGTATAATTAATGATAATAATATTTTACAAAATTAATTAATAGTAAACCCCGTAGGTTACAGAGAAAGTGGTGACATGTATCGGGATAATGCAAGGATGTTGGTGTATAAAAATGAATAACATTGTGAATAATGTACTAATTAGCAAAGTAGTAATTAAGTGGAAGTGTCACTAAAATTGTGGGTGCAAAGTTGCAAGTAAAGAAAAAAAAATGATAAGGTGTAAATTAACAAAAATTTGACAAAAGAATATAGCAAGGTAACCAATAATTTGTTGCTCAAGGCGCACCCAACAGGTCATGTTTTCAGGCTTTCCATTTTTTTGCGCATGTGATTTTATTAGTTTCACTGCCTTAGTAATTACCACAACCGTTTCATCTGAGGAATATCCGGAAAACATGACCTTTTGGTGCGCCTTGAGGACTGGAGTTAAGAAACACTGACCTAGATGATCAGTGGAAATTAGACACGTGCTATTCGCTCTGATCCAAATACAAATTCTGACACATTTTGAGTCATTCAGAGATTGGGATGTATCTCAGTCTCCGAATGAAATAGTAACAAATAGTAATGAATTTAATTGAAATAAGTTAAAATGTGTTCTGTTTATTCTTTTTTGAATGAATTGCACATTTTTAGTATGATTGGAATTTGGATTGGTCGAAAAATGATCGACCAAGTACATTTCTATGTGAAGAATAGCTGGTTATTAAGCAGTGGGCCGGGAAGTCGGCCGTCACGTCCTTAACAACCAATGACTTATCAGCTGCATAGATGTGAACCTAGGGTAAAGGTTAGATTCACTGGTCAGGAAAATGCATCTTGCAAGATGAGCAATTAATGAATGGACCCTCTGACCTAAAGGCCGATATCAGATTGGACACAAACCACAAAATTCCATCCCTCAAAAAAAGAAGCTCCAGATGATATCCTTCCTGTCCTGCAAAGACTCACCTGGTCACTGGAAATTATATTTTTCTTCTGGCTTTAATGAATGTAAGCATCATTTAGCTAATTTACAGTGATCCCAGGGTGGCAAGGCATCCCTGCCCTTGACTGAAAGGAGAATGCAGATGAGTTCAGCACCAAGTCTTTACATGACACTCCTCTCTGCGGAATTAAGGTTCAACCCAAGTGGAGGGTGGGACCAGAGGGGGGATATCAGGAGTGAGTTGGACTTTAAATATACATTTTATTTGACAAATTTCTATTCCTTAGTTAACAAACTTTTCTCTTTCTATTTTCATGTTGAAGTTGTATCACTATTTAAAAGAAATTAAATATGCATTTGGTTTAAATGAGCCGGCACCTTTTTTTAATGAATACGGAGAATTTGTTAATCACTACAAAATAACAAATTTGATATATAAGGATAATATCACTGTAATTTATAATGATGTGGGAAATTTTACATCCTGGACTCCAGAAGATCAGCAATTTCAAATTAACACTGAAGCCATAACATGGAAGCTCGGCAGTGAGGTAGGCTGTATTTGGTCAATGATGTCACCACTATCACTGCTTCTTCTCTTAAATAGCTGATGGCAGCTCAGCCAGGTCATCGCATAACATTTGGTGGTGGGCATTGTGACTGATTTACAACAAGGGACATTTTTGGGGAAATTTTTATTTTATTTTTATTAAGAACTTGTCAAATGTCTGGGTGTCTATTTCTAAGTTACATTTTTTTTTGTAAATGAGTAGGGGTACTATGTACCTCATGCTCATTCACATGGGGGGGCAGCATCTGGAGGCCCCCTAAATTTTAAATGGGGCTTCCAGATTCTGATAAACCTCCTACCTGCAGACTCCCACAACCACTAGGCAAGGGTTAAAGTGAAGAGGCCCTTGTCTTTTTCAACATGGAGACAAGGTGCTTTGTCTGAGGGGTTCTCTTTAACAAGGCACTTTCCTCATGCCCCCCCCCCCCCCACCTTTTTCCTAGCCAGCCAAGCTAAATGCTCAGATTAAGGGTGCGGAATGATTTTTTTTTTGTGGGAACTCCCATGATATTTTAAAACCAGTACCAGACCAGTACCAGGGTTTGATATGTACAGGGGGAGGGTGGGTGCTACACTTTTTTCATTCTTGCTGTAGAAAAAAAAAACTGTGAAAATTGGCAGAAAAATACATTCAGTGCAACCCCATATTTTTTTTCCCACCCCACCCCCCCTCCTTTATCTACTAAACAAGACAATGGGTATTTTTAATTTGACAGATCTGTCCCTCATTGATTTTAATGGGGTTTGGGTTTGGCATCCAAACTCCTTTAGGCTGGGTTCACACTATTGCTGCATACGGCTCACAGCAGGGGTTCAATACCTCCCCATTCACGGTTTCAGCCTGGATTTTTGTGCTGAGTTCGGACCTGAAATGGACCAAAAGAAGCACAGAAGCCCTGTGCAAATTAGCATTAGAGCCATAGTAAAGATATGTGAACCAGCTCCATAGAGGGCCGGTCACAATCTCCTACCATGCAAATTGGATGCAGGTATGAACTCAGCCTTAGGGATCACAGAACCCCTGCCTAACAGAACCCAGAGCAGTTCAGCTCATCACTACTTCTTATGAACCAAAGCAATGTCACTATTTCTTCTGTGGGCCTGTTTATTCAGTGATAACTTTGCATTATTTCAGAGAACAAAGTAATACATGAATTGGGATAATTTACTAAAACTAGAGAAAGTGAAATCTGGTGCAGCTGTACATGGTAGCCAATCAGCTTCTAACTTCAGCTTGTTCAATTAAAGAGGAGGTCCACCCTAAAAAATAAAAAATAATTGTATAAACAGGCTCCAAAATTTTTTAAATTTTTTTTTTTTTTTCACTTTGTACCAGAAATGGCTGTTGCTAGGCAGATCGTCCTAATCTTCCCCCTTCTATTCCGCAGTGATCTTCTGTCTTCACCTCCTTACGTTGTCTTCTGGGGAATGGAGCACGGTGTTTTGTGGGAACCGTGTGTGTCCCACAACACAGTGTGCTCCATTCACAAAATGCTGCGCGACTCGCACATGAGCAGTAGGAAACAGGCAGTGAAGCCGCAAGGCTCCACTGCCTGTTTCCCTTACTTTTAATGGCGGCGTCGGAATCCGAGAGCTGAGGAACGGGTCGGCCTCTGGCGCCCGACATTACAGGAACCCTAGAAAGGTAAGTGCTTATTTAAAGTCAGCAGCTATAATGTTTGTAGCTGCTGACTTTTAATTTTTTGATTTTTTCGCTGCAAGGCATTTCCCTGTTCGCCTAGTGACATGACAAATCTTCTGTTCCCAGTCATCGAGAACATGATCTCTGTCATGTTCTACTGAGCCCATCCTCCCTACAGTTAGAACACACCTAGGGAACACACAGTTAACCCCTTGATCACCCCCTAGTGTTAACCCCTTCCCTGACAGTGACATTTATACAGTAATCGTGGCTGTATTTAGCTCTGATCACCATATAAATGTCAATGATCCCCAAAATATTGTCAAAAGTGTCCGATCTGTCCACTGCAATGTTGCAGTTCCAATAAAAATCACAGATCACTGGCATTAGTAATAATATATGTATATATATATATATATATATATATATATATATATATATATATATATATATATATATATATATATATATATATACAGTGGTGTGAAAAAGTGTTTGCCCCCTTCCTCGTTTCCTGTTCCTTTGCATGTTTGTCACACTTAAGTGTTTCGGAACATCAAACCAATTTAAACAATAGTCAAGGACAACACAAGTAAACACAAAATGCAATTCGTAAATGAAGGTGTTTATTATTAAAGGTGAAAAATAATCCAAACCATCATGGCCCTGTGTGAAAAAGTGATTGCCCCCTAAACCTAATAACTGGTTGGGCCACCCTTAGCAGCAACAACTGCAACCAAGCGTTTGCAATAACGTGCAATGAGGCTTTTACAGCGTCCTGAAGGAATTTTGGCCCACTCATCTTTGCAGAATTGTCCTAATTCAGTTACATTAGAGGGTTTTCGAGCATGAACGGCCTTTTTAAGGTCATACCACAACATCTCAATAGGATTCAGGTCAGGACTTTGGCTAGGCCACTCCAAAGTCTTCATTTTGTTTTTCTTCAGCCATTCGGTGGTGGACTTGCTAGTGTGTTTAGGATCATTGTCCTGCTGCAGAACCCAAGTTCGTTTCAGCTTGAGTACACGAACAGATGGTCGGACATTCTCCTTCAGGATCTCTTGGTAGACAGCAGAATTCATAGTTCCTTTTATCACGGCAAGTCTTCCAGATCCTGAAGCAGCAAAACAGCCCCAGACCATCACACTACCACCACCATATTTTACTGTTGGTATAATGTTCTTTTTATGAAATGCAGTGTTCCTTCTACGCCAGATATACTTGGACACACACCTTCCAAAGAGTTCCACTTTTGTCTCATCGGTCCACAGAATGTTGTCCCAAAAGTCTTGGGGATCATCAAGATGTGTTGTGGAGAAATTGAGACGAGCTTTGATGTTCTTTTTGCTCAGCAGTGGTTTTCTCCTTGGAACTCTGCCATGCAGGCCATTTTTTCCCAGTCTTTTCCTGATGGTGGAGGCATGAACGCTGACCTTAACTGAGGCAAGTGAGGCCTGCAGTTCCTTGGACGTTGTTGTGGGGTCTTTTGTGACCTCTTGGATGAGTCATCGCTGCGCTCTTGCGGTAATTTTGGGCGGCCGGCCACTCCTGGGAAGGTTCACCACTGTTCCATGTCTTCGCCATTTGTGGATAATGGCTCTCACTGTGGTTCGCTGGATTCCCAAAGCTTTGGAAATGGCTTTATAACCCTTTCCAGACTGATAGATCTCAATTACTTTCTTTCTTAATTGTTCCTGAATTTCTTTGGGTCTCGGCATAATGTGTAGCTTTTAAGGATCTTCTGGTGGACCTTACTGTGTCAAGCAGCTCCTATTTAAGTGATGCCTTGATTGTGAACAGGTGTGGCAATAATCAGGCCTGGGTGTGGCTAGAGAAATTGAACTCAGGTGTGGACAACCACAGTTATAGTATGTTTTAACAAGGGGGGGCAATCACTTTTTCACACAGGGCCATGATGGTTTGGATTTTTTTTCACCTTTAATAATAAACACCTTCATTTACAAATTGCATTTTGTGTTTACTTGTGTTGTCCTTGACTATTGTTTAAATTGGTTTGATGTTCCGAAACACCTAAGTGTGACAAACATGCAAAGGAACAGGAAATGAGGAAGGGGGCAAACACTTTTTCACACCACTGTATATATATATATTATATATAAAGTATATATAATATAAATGCCATAAATCTATCCCCTATTTTTTATATATTTTTTGGGGGATAATTATTATAGCAAAAAGTAAAGAAATATATATTTTCCAAAATTGTCTGTCTTTTTTTGTTTATAGCGCAAAAACAGCAGAGGTGATAAAATACCACCAAACGAAAGCTCTATTTGTTTGAAAAAAGGACATACATTTTGTTTGGGTACAACGTCGCATGACCGTGCATTCATGTTTTAATATAACTTATTCCTTTTGTTAAGATACTAAAATTACAGTTCTGGTACAAATGAAATGTAAGATTTTTTTTTTTTTTTTTTGACTAACTTTTAATGTAACACAAAAAAAGCTTAAAAAAATAAAAAATAAAAAAAAACAAGCAGACATTGAAAAAGTTTATTAGTGAATTAAAAAATAGAAATTGAAAACACAGCAGAAAATAATAGAAGGATAATAGGAGATGGAGGGTATGTAATTTACCTGTATGTAGTTTAGGGCTGCTAAGGGTTAACTAAGGGTCAAGAAGTGTTAAAAAGGAACACTTTTTTATTGACAAAAAGAAAAACACATCAAAATTAAACAAATTTAATACAAATAAACAATATTGCATTATATTTCTGAATTACACTTCTCCATTTTTGACAACAGACACTGCAGCAGCTATTGTTGTATTACTAAGCGAGTCTGGGCTATCATTGTAATTGCTGGTTAGAGGAGCAGAAAGCTAATTAAGTGAAGTTATTTTTTTTTCACGTATCATACCAGATAGTTAATGCATACAGTGCACTCCTGGTTAGAGATCTAAAAAAAAGTATGAATGATACTACTTTTATGTTTCCTATTCCAACATCGTGCACTTCACCACAATATATGTTACCAAGAATGTACTTGTAAATGTGGCCAGGCGGCAAAGAATTCTTAAGGGATGCCATAATGCTGTATGTGGTGTTGCAGAACAGTACGATTTTCACAGATAAACTTAGCGACAGCATACACTGGCAGAACTGACAAGCTTACATAGTTAAGTTAAAAAAATAAAAATAATCTATGGTAGTTTTAGCAGCAAGACATGGTTTTTCATCAAGCTGTGATAGGCCCTGTTATTACTGGCAGATAGAAATTGGCCAGTAGTTCACTGAGGTTGTCTTGTTCCTACTGATTAAAACTGTTAGCTTTATGCTGGGTAGGGGCCTACTGGACCAAGAGGCAATTGCCCCCTAGGCCATTCTGATACCTCCAGGTTGTTAGGTTGTTGCCCTCTCTGTGATTCTCTGCTACTCTGCTTGCTTGGCTTGCCCAGTGGCATGGTGCTCACTCACCAGAGAAGGTACAGACTCCACTGGTAGCGCTGTGTGTGGTGGCAGTGACAGCACAGTCTCTGCCCCTTGTCTTCCTGCAGTCTCTTTGGTCTGTTTACTGGATGTAGAGAAGGGGTAGGCTCCCTGTCACAGTTCCTCTGGGAGAAATCAAATGGAGCATTCTCAGAGACCCCTCCACATTATTATCCCAACAGAGACAGATTGCTCCATAATGATTGCCCCAACTGAGAGAGAAAATGATTGTTTTGATAAACATTTGCACAAACATCACTGTGCCCTAAAAATCTGTAGCACCTTATTGTTATTCTATTGGTCATTTGCTTTCAGAAAAATATATGGGGGGAGGGCATGACAGTCACACGAGCAGGATGGCTGCTTAGAACAGCAGCTCCTCACACCAGCCACTAGTACAAGCATCGGCCAGCTTCCAGCTATCTCTCACCACATACCTCAGCCTGTGGATATCACCTGCAGCACCCGGGAGGTCATGTCACTAAAGAGGAAGGAGGATTGGCTCTCCACAATCTGACGGCCTACATGTAAAAGCTGACCACTAGCCGAAGACAAGATGGCGCTGTGGCCAGTCCGCTGCAAGAATCATCCACGGCTCTCCTCCCCACGCAATCCATGCAGTCTGCACTCTCTGTTGTGAACCAAGAAGCCTCCCTGAGTACTGGAATGGAGCCTCCACCTTCTCCTCCAGGTACCCCAGTATCTAGCAGCCCTGCTAAGGTAAAAAGGTGCCTGGATGTCACTGCAGTCAGCTATGAGGTAAGCCCTATCACCTCATTAACTCCTACATTGCCAGTGCAAAATTCTATGCCTGACTCCATAGCTGCCTTCCCTACTATGGCACAACGAGTGATGGCCACTACATTAAAGGATATGCTAATGTCCTTAAGAAGCTCACTACAAGCTGATATGCTTTCTCTCATGCAAAGATTTGGCCACAGCATAGATGTACTGGAGACTAGGGTCACCCATATTGCAGCTAACATAGGGGACATTATTAATACTGTGAACAACATCATTGACACTCAAGAAGACCAGGCTCAGGACACTTAATGGTTAAAAGATAAAATTGCGGATATTGAGGATAGGTTCCAATTGCAATAACATCAAAATCCACGGCATACCAAAATTGATGCAAAACTCTGACCTATCCTCACACGCATGTGGTCTAATCAAAATCATACTACCTGAAACAAAAAAAATTGAGCTGATCATTGACTCCATCCACAGGCTGCCAAAACCTACATTTCTCTCTGCCACAGTCCTCCAAATTCACTTCTTTCATGTCAAAGAGCAATTCATGCAAAAAATTAGAGCACTAGGCACCCTACCTGACCCATATGGCCAACTGCAAATATTTTTCGTACTTGTCCCAGCATACCCTGAGTCGCCGCAGACAGCTCAACAACACCACCAAGATGCTGCGTAACAACCAGGTCCAGTACCAGAGGATAGCACCAGCCAAAATCTCCATCACCTATAATGGATCAAAGCACACAGTGTACTCGGTTCTAAATGGAATGAGCCTCCTGCAGGAATGGAGCATTATTCCTGATACATCTGATACAACCCTCATGGATCAGAGTACCATCAGGAACCTGCAAGTTCATCCGTTACCGCAAAGCAGGGCCGTATTGGCCTACCGGGATACTGGTAAATTTTCCAGTAGACCGCCTGCCCTGGGGCCACTTTCAGCGGCAACTGCGGAGCTCTCCTCCCTCTCCTCCAGCGCTCGTATTTCACGGAGCTGGCTCTGTGTGCAAGGTCCCGCCCCCTAGACCGGCTCATGTGATAGTAGATTGAATCAGTGTTCTGCCTATCACATGAGCCGGTCTAGGGGGGCGGGACCTTGCACACAGACCCAGCTCCATGACATATGAGCGCCGGAGGATAAAGAGAGGAGACTGCTATGTTATCCAGAAAATGGTGAGGGTGACAGTGGGCACAGAGGCTGCAATTGGTGGATACAGAGGCTGCAATTGGTGGACACAGAGACTGCAATTGATGGACACAGAGGCTGCAATTGGTGGACACAGAGGCTGCAACTGGTGGGCACAGATGCTGTAATTGTAAAATTAGTGGACACAGAGGCTGCAATTGGTGGACACATAGGCTGCAATTGGTGGGCACAGAGGCTGCAATTGGTGGACACAGAGGCTGCAATTGGTGGGCAAAGAGGCTGCAATTGATGGGCAGAGAGGCTGCAATTGGTGGGCACAGAGAGGCTGCAATTGGTGGGCACAGAGAGGCTGCAATTGGTGGGCACAGAGTTGCTGCAATTCGTGGGCACAGAGAGGCTGCAATTGGTGGGCACACAGAGGCTGTAATTTGTGGGCAAAGTGAGGCTGCATTCATGGGCACAGAGAAGCTACATGGTGGGCACAGCGAGGCTGCATTGGTGGGCACAGTGAGGCAGCATTGGTGGGCACAGTGAAGCTGGATTGATGGGCACCATGAAGCTACAATAATGGGCACAGTAAGGCTGCAATTATTGGTACAGGGAGGCTGCATTGGTGGGCACAGGGAGGATGCATTGGTGGGCACTGTGAGGCTGCTTTGGTGGGCACAGAGAGGCTGCAATGATGGGCACAGAGAGATTGAATTGGTAGGCACAGTGAGGCTGGATTGAAGGACACCATTAAGCTACAATGATGGGCACAGTGAGGCTGCAATGATTGGTAAAGGGAGGCTGCATTGGTGGGCACAGGGAGACTGCATTGGTGGGCACAAGGAGGCTGCAGTGGTGGGTAATGTGAGACTGCATCCATGGGCACAGTGAGGTTGCATTGATGAGCACGGTGAGGCTGCATTGATGGGCACGGTGAGGCTGCAGTGGTGAGTACACAGGCTGCAATTGGTGGGCACACATAGTATGCAGTTGGTGGGCACACAGAGGCTGTAGTGGTGGGCACACTTAGGCTGCAATTGGTGGGCACAGGGAGGCTGCATTGGTGGGCACAGTGAGCCTGCATTGATAAGCATGGTGAGGCTGCATTGATGGGCACGTGAGGCTGCAGTTCTGGGCACACTGAGGCTTCAATTGGTGAGCACACAGAGGCTGCAGTGGTGGGTACACATAGGCTGCAATTGGTGGGCACAGAGAGGCTGAAATTGGTGGCCACAGAGACAACAATTGGTAGGCACAGTGAGTATGTATTCATGGGCACAGATAAACTACATTGGTGGGCACAGTGAAGCTGCATTGGTGGGTACAGCTAGGCTGCATTGATGGGCACAGTGATGCTGCATTGGTGGGCACAGTGAGGCTGCAATGATGGGCACAGATAGGCTGCAATGATGGGCACAGAGAGGCTGCATTGATGGGCACAGTAAAGCTGCATTGATGGACACAGGGAGGCTTCATTGGTGGGCACAGGGAGGCTGCATTGGTGGGCACAGTGAGGCTGCATTAATGGGCACAGTGAGGCTGCAATGAAGGGCACGGTGAGGCTGCATTGATGAGCACACATAGGCTGCATTGATGGACACACAGGCGCTGCAGTGGTGGGCACACATAGGCTGCAATTGGTGGGCAAAGAGAGGCTGCAATTGGCAGGCACATTGGCTTCAATTGGTAGGCACATTAAGGCTGCATTCATGGGCATGGAGAAACTGCATTGGTGGGCACAGCAAAGCTGCATTGATGGGCACAGTGATGCTGCATTGGTGGGCACAGTGGGGATGCATTGATGGGCACAGTGAGGCTGAATTGGTGGGCACAGTGAGGCTGCAATGATGGCCACAGAGAGGCTGCATTAATGAGCACTATGAAGCTACAATGATTGGCACAGTGAGGCTGCGATGATTGGTACAGTTAGGCTGCATTTATGGGCACAGGGAGGCTGCATTGGTGGAAACAGTGAGACTGGAATCATGGGCATAGTGAGGTGAGACTGCAATGATTGGCACAGTGGGGCTGCATTGGTGGCCACACTGATGCTGCATTGATGGGCACAGAGAGGCTCCATTGATGGGCACAGTGAGGCTGCAGTGGTGGGCACACAGGCTGAAGTTAGTGGGCACACAGAGGCTGCAGTGGTGGGCACACTTGGGCTGCAATTGGTGGGCACAGGAAGGCTGCATTGAAGGGCACAGTGAGCCTGCATCGATGAGCATGGTGAGGCTGCACTGATAGGCGCACAGGCTGCAATTGATGGGCACACAGAAGCTTCAATTGGTGGGCACACAGAAGGTGCAGTGGTGGGTACACATAGCTTGTAATTGGGGGGCAAAGAGAGGCTGCAATTGGTGGGCACAGAGGCTGCAATTGGTAGGCACAGTGAGGCTGCGTTAATGGGCAAAGATAAACTACATTGGTGGGCACAGTGAAGCTGCATTGGTGGGCAAAGTGAGGCTGCATTGATGGGCGCACAGTGAGGCTGCCTTGATGGACACAGTGATGCTGCATTATTGGGTACAGTGAGGCTGCATTGGTGGGCACAGTGAGGCTGTTATGATGGGCACAGAGAGGCTGCATTGGTAGGCACAGTGAGGCTGGATTGATAGGCACAGGGAGGCTGCATTTATGGGCACAGGGAGGTTGCATTGATGGGCACAGGAAGGCTGCAATGATGGGCACAGAGAGGCTGCATTGGTGGCCAAAGTGAGGTCGGATTGATGAGCACTATGAAGCTACAATTGTTGCCACAGTGAGGCTGCATTGATTGGCACAGGGAGGCTGGATTGATGGGCACAGGGAGGCTGCATTAATGGGCACAGGGAGGCTGCATTGATGGGCACAGGGTGGCTGCATTAGTGGGCATAGGGAGGCTGCATTGGTGGGCACAGGGAGGATGCATTCATGGGCACTGTGAGGCTGCAATGATGGACAAGGCAAGGCTGCATTCATGGGCACACAGAGGCTGCATTGATGGGCACACAGAGGCTGCAGTGGGGGACACACATAGGCTGCAATTGGTGGGCACAGAGAGGCTGAAATTGGCAGGCACATAGGCTGCAATTGGTAGGCACAGTAAGGCTGCATTCATGGGCACAGAGGAACTATATTGGTGGGCACAGCAAAGCCCCATTTGTGGGCACAGTGATGCTGCATTGGTGGGCAAAGTGAGGCTGCATTGGAGGGCACAGTTAGGCTGCATTGATGGGCACAGTGAGGCTGCATTGGTGGACACAGTGAGGCTGCAATGACGGGCACAGAGAGGCTGCTTGATGGCAACAGTGAGGCCGGATTGATGAGCACTATGAAGATACAATTATTGGCACAGTGAGGCTGGATTGATGGGCACAGGGAGGCTGCATTGGTGGGAACAGGGAGGCTGCATTGGTGGGCACAGTGAGACTGAATTCATGGGCACAGTGAGGTGAGACCTCAATGATGGGAACAATTCAGCTGCATTGGTGGGCATGGTGAGGCTGCATTGATTGGCACAGTGAGGCTGAAGTCATGGGCACAGTGAGGCTGCAGTTATGGGCACACATGGGCTGCAAATGGTGGGCACAGTGAGGCTGCATTGGTGGGCACAGTGAGGATGCAATGATGAGCACAGAGAAGTTGCATTGGTGTGCACAGTGGGGCTGGATTGATGGGCACAGGGAGGCTACATTGATGGGCAAAGGATGGCTGCATTGATGGACACATGGAGGCTGCATTGGTGGGCACGGGGAGGCTGCATTGGTCAGAACAGGGAGCCTGTATTCATGGGCACGGTGAGGCTGCAATGATGGGCACAGAGAGGCTGCATTGGTGGGCACAGTGAGGCTGCTATGATAAGCACAGAGAGGCTTCGTTGGTGGGCACAGTGAGGCTGCAATGATTGGCACAGAGAGGCTGCATTGGTGGGAACAGGGGGGATTCATTGGTGGGCACAGTGAGGCTACATTGGTGGGAATTGTTAGACTGCATTCATGGGCATAGTGAGGCTACAATGATGGGCACAGTGAGGCTGCATTGATTGGCACAGTGAGGCTGCCTTGGTGGACACAGTGAGGCTGCAATGATGGGCACAGGGAGGATGCATTGGTGGCCACAGTGATGAGCACTATGAAGCTACAATTATTGGCACAGTGAGGCTGCACTGATGGGCACAGGGAGGCTGCATTGGTGAGAACAGGGAGGCTGCATTGGTGGGCACAGTGAATCTGCAGTCATGGGCACAGTGAGACTGCAGTCATGGGAACACATAGGCTGCAAATGGTGGGCAGTGCATTGCTGGCTAATGATTGGCCAAGCATGCATGGCCAATAACAGCTCCGGGAGCGAGGAGAGCCATGATTGGCCACAGGCTGGATGCCTGTGGCTAATCATAGCTCAGGCTGTGTAGTACACCCCCACACTATATAAGGCCGCCAAAGTGGCGGCCTTGTGTAGTGTGTTGGCGTCTGTAGGAGTTAGTGGGTTTTCTGTGTACCTTCATTTTGCATTCTTGCTCTTCTTTAGTGGGTGTTGTCTGCGTGCCCTGACCACAGTATACACCATTATATCTACCTATATAGCTAGCTATATTTCTCTTTTTTAATGGAGCTTGCAGTCAGTTGTAGGAGATTGTGTGTGCTATCTGCGTGCCCTGACCACAGTATACACCATTATATCCACCTATATAGCTAGCTATATTTCTCTTTTTTAATGGAGCTTGCAGTCAGTTGTAGGAGATTGTGCGTGCTATCTGCGTGCCCTGACCGCAGTATACACCGTTATATCCACCTATATAGCTAGCTATCTTACTCTTTTTTAATAGAGCTTGCAGTCAGTTGTAGGAGATTGTGCGTGCTGTCTGTGTGCCCTGACCGCAGTATACACCGTTATATCCACCTATATAGCTAGCTATATTGCTCTTTTTTAATAGAGCTTGCAGTCAGTTGTAGGAGATTGTGCGTGTTGTCTGCATGCCCTGACCGCAGTATAAACCGTTATATCCACCTATATAGCTCTTCTCTAATTGAGCCATCTGCCGTCTGCAGGAGTTAGTGGGTGCTGTGTGCCTCCAGCACAATATACACTACCCAATTGATGGTTTCACCATCTCCTTTCAGGCCATTACCATGTCTGGAAGGCCAACAAGGAGAGGCAGACAGGCACGAGCCGATAAAAGAGGGCAAGCAGGCTCTATGTCTAGAGACAACAGTGCTGGTCGTGGACGCGGTGCATCGTCATCATCAACACATGGCCATGGGACACACTTGTCCTTCTTTTCAGCAGCTGGACATGTTGAGCCGCAAACATGCCGAAGACTTGGTAGAGTGGATGACCAAGCCCTCTTCATCCTCCTCATCCTCTCTCACCCAGGCCCAGGGTACTAGCAAAGCAGCTGCCAACGCATCGTCTTCCCTCCTCTCAATGTCATCATCAGTGACTCCTTCCCTAGACCCACCACGTACTCCTGAGGTGTCTCCTGAACTCTTTGAGCACAGTGTTGGGTACATGCTCCAGGAGGATGCCCAGTGTTTTGTAGGCTCTGATGATGATACTCAGCTAGAGGAAGGCAGTAGCATGAGCGCAAAGAGAGGGGATGCTCAAGGACAGCAATCTGGCAGTCATGTTCCACAAGCTGCAGCATACTGCCAGGTTTGCTCCAGCGATGAAGATGGAGGGGATGCTAAGGGCACTGACTCCACATGGGTGCCTGGTAGGAGAGAGGAGGAGGCACATGTCCAATGAGGCAGGATGCCCTCCGGGGGCCAGCTTAGGGGCAGCACACCAACTGAATCACACCGCAGTGTTCCACCTGTGCAGGGCACTGCCTCTGCACGTTATTGTAAAAGCTCTTTAGTGTGGGCCTTTTTTGAGACGAGTGCATCAGATCGCACCGCTGCTATTTGCAACATATGTCTCAAGCGTGTCTCGTGTGGCCAAACATCAGCCGCTTGGGCACCACATGCTTGACCAGACATATGTTGACCTGCATTGCAGGTCATTGGCAAGCGTACCTCAAAGACCCACACCAAAGAACAAAGCGGACCTCTCCTTACTCCTCATCAGCTGGCATCTCCAACCCCACTAGACCTTCAGTCCTCTCTGAAACCTGCTCTGAGAGGAATGAAGGTGTAGAATTAGGTGTGTCACAGCCAAGTGCTCCCAGGCCCTCTGCTAGCAGTACACCCACATCCGATAATAGCAGGCCATCCACATGCCCAGTGGTTGAATGCTAGCTTGGCTAAATTGCTAGCACTTCAACTGCTGCCTTTTCAGTTGGTAGACTCTGCCCCCTTCCGTGAGTTTGTACAATGTGCGGTTCCTCAGTGGCAGGTCCCCAAATGCCGCTTTTTCTCATGAAGGTGATTTCCGCTCTCTACCGGCATGTGGAAGGCAATGTCCTTGCCTCGCTGGACAGGGCGGTCAGTGGTAAGGTGTATATTACCGCTGACTCATGGTCCAGCAGGCATGGACAGGGACATTACCTGTCTTTCCCGGCCCATTGTGGCACTCCTCAGGCAGCTGGGAGGGATGCAGGACAAGGTGCATTAGTTTTGGAGGGTGTTCCACCACCACGCCTCCAAAATGCTACTACTGGTTGTGACACAACTCTCTCCTCCACCCCCTCCTCTTCTTCTTCCTCCATGGCCTCTTCCAGTGCTCTGTCCTCAGAACCAGCGGTGCTCCGTAGGCGTTCCAGGGGCTACGCAAGTACGCAGGCAAAACGATGCCATGCCGTGCTTGCGCTGGTTTGTTTGGGGGACAGGAGCCATACTGGGGCAGATATTTTGTCAGCTCTGCAGGGGCAGGCCGAGAGGTGGTTGACGCCACGCCATCTTAAGCCAGGAATGGTGGTTTGCGACAATGGCACCAACCTCCTCTCTGCCCTCCGACAGGGACAACTGACCCATGTGCCCTGTGTGGCTCACGTCCTTAACCTGGTGGAGCAGCGGTTCTTGGGCAGGTACTCGGGCTTACAGGATGTCCTGAAGCAGGCCAGGAAAGTCTGTGTGCATTTCCGCTGATCATTTAAGGCCTCTGCTCGGCTGGCTGAGCTCCAAAAGGAGTTGAACCTGCCCAAGAACCGCCTTATATGTGACATGCCCACCAGGTGGAACTCAACGTTGGCCATGCTGCAGCGGTTGCATGCGCAGCAGAGGGCCATCAATGAGTACCTGTGTGACTACGGCACCAGGACAGGGTCAGGGGAGCTTGTTTTTTTCTCACCACGCCACTGGGGCATGATCGGGGATGCATGCACAGTCCTGTCACCATTTGAGGAGGCCACAAGGATGGTGAGCAGTGACAGTGCATGCACCAGTGACACTGTCCACCTCTTGGAGCATACGCTGTGTGGAATAATGGACAGGGCACTTGAGGCAGAACAGAGGCAGGAAGAGGATGACTTCCTTGCCTCTCAAGGCCCCCTTTATCCAGACAGTGTTCCTGCTGTGCCACCCATCACACAGGAAGAGGATGAGGAGGAGGAGGATGATTGTGTCAGCATGGAGGTGGAGGCTGGCACTCAGTAACAGCAGCAGCAGCAGCAGCAGTCTTGTAGGGATGATTTACAGTCCCAAGAAACCCGTGGACTTGTACGTGGCTGGGAGGAGGTAGCTGCGGATCATGTTGTTCTTGGTGACCCAGAGGACTCCGAACCGAATGCCTCAGCTAACCCACGCTGCATGGCCTCCCGGATCCTGCAAAGCCTGCGGAAGGATCCTCGTATCCTTCGGAACAAGGAGAGGGACCATTACTGGCTGGCCACTCTCCTTGATCCACGGTACAAGGGTAAGGTTGCCGACCTTATCTTGCCGTCGCAGAGGGAGCAGAGGATGAGACATCTCTGGGAGGCTTTGCAGAAAGGTCTGTGTAATGCGTTCCCAGAGACTGGGAGGTTACAAACTCCTGGTCCTGGACAACGTGTTTCTGAGGCATCGGTCAGAAGGAGCTATGGAGAAGGTGGCTGTCTGACTGATGCGTTCAGACAATTTTTTAGTCCGCAGCCCCAAGGTATGATCGGTTCCAGCAACCATCGCCAGCATCTGATTTACGTGCAGGAATACCTAGGGGCAAGGTCAGACTTGGACACCTTTCTCACCGAAAATCCTCTGGCTTACTGGGTCTTGAGGATGGATCACTGGCCAGAGCTTGCACAGTATGCAATTGAGCTACTGGCCTGGCCTGTCCTGCATCCAGCGTTCTTTCAGAAAGCACCTTCAGTGCTGCTGGTGGCTTTGTTACCGATCACAGGGTGCGCCTGTCCACCGACTCAGTTGATCGACTGGCCTTCATCAAGATGAATCAGTCTTGGATCACCCACAGCTACCAAGCACCTGAAGCTGATGTAACCGAATATTTTTTTTTTGAAATATCACATTCCTTCAAGACTGCCTATGCTGACGCTGAGTGACTGTCCTGTTATGTTGATTGTCTATCCTCTTCCTCCTCCGCTGATATGTTGGAAGAACATTTTTGGTTCTGGGTGATGCCACCAGCCCAATTTTTCAGCCCCTGTTTAACAGGGGCGTTTAATTACAATTTTTGGTGCAATGCTTTGCAGCAGGGCTCATTCCTGCACCACAACTAGAGTATATAAGAGAGGTTGCAGTGTCGTGGCACCAGTGCCTAAGGCCCAATTTTTCAGCCCCTGTTTAACAGGAGCGTTTAATTACAATTTTCGATGCAATGCTTTGCAGCAGAGCTCATTCCTGCATCACAACTAGAGTATATGGGAGAGGTTGCAGTGTCGTGGCACCAGCACCAGTGCCTAAGGCCCAATTTTTCTGCCCCTGTTTAACAGGGGCATTTGATTACAATTTTTGATGCAGTGCTTTGCAGCAGGGCTCATTCCTGCACCAGAACTAGAGTATATGGGAGAGGTTGCAGTGTTGTGATACCAGCACCAGTGTCAGCAGCCCAATTTTTCAGCCCCTGTTTAACAGGGGCATTTGATTACAATTTTTGATGCAGTGCTTTGCAGCAGGGCTCATTCCTGCACCAGAACTAGAGTATATGGGAGAGGTTGCAGTGTCGTGGCACCAGCACCAGTGCCAGCAGCCCAATTTTTCTGCTCCTGTTTAACAGGGGCATGTAATTACAATTCTTGATATAATATTTCACAGGAGGGCCCGTTCCTGTGCCCACGCAGAGTAACTATGAGGACTTATAGTGTTGTGGCACCAGCACCACAGCCACCAAAGGTAAATTTTTCTACCACTGTTCAACAATGGCATGTAATTACAATTCTTGATATAATCGTTCACAGCAGGGCGCTCCATCGCCCACCAAGAGTCACTTTGAGGGCTTACAATGTTGTGGCAACACCAACACCTTGTTCTGCCATTTCTGCAGAGCATATAGGGCAGGCCCCTACTTTCAAACATCCAACTTACAAACGTCTCCTACTTGCAAACAGAAGGAGACAACAGGAAGTGAGATGAAAAAAGACGGACGGCAAAAGAGATTATACAGGGTTGCTAACCCTTACCTATGTTTTCTAAAAAGCTTAAAAATATTTTTTTTGACTGGAGCTACACTTTCAAAATGTACCAGTTGAAAATTACAAACAGATTCAACTTAACACAACAAATCTACACAGTCCCTGTATTGATTGCACCGCCTGTATACTGCTGTTCCTGGGCCTGGGGGCCCCACGTCTTTCCTTTTTTTAATATGGGTACGGGGTTCCCCTTAATATCCGTACAAGACCCAAAGGGGCTGGTAATGGGCGGGGGGGGGGGGGGGCTACCCATGCCATTTTTCTCAATGATTTTAATCCATATTGCCGGAACCAGATATTACATTAAAAAACGCAAGCAGTTTTTTCCGTTAAATGTCATTTTGTGCAGGGACTGTTCTAAACACGGGAAACATGTGGCACTTCACAAGCATACTATAGACACCCCCTGGCACAATATTTAAAGGAATATTTCACTTTTTTTTCACTTTAATCGTCATTAAAATCAGTGCTCCCACCAATTTTAAAAACATTTTAGGCATTAACCCATGTTCCTTGGAGCAGGTCCCCAAACCATTTTTAGGACAGTATCTTGCATATTAGCCATTAAAATGAGCACTTTTTATTTTGAACATTCGAGTCCCATAGACTTCAATGGGGTTCTAAAGTTCGTACAAATTTTCAGTCCATTCAAAAGTTCTGGTGCGAACTGAACTGGGGAGTGTACGGCTCATCCCTAATGGGCACACAGAGGCTGCAGTGGTGGGCACACATAGGCTGCAATTGGTGGGCACAGAGAAGCTGCAATTGGCAGGCACATAGGCTTCAATTGGTAGGGACAGTCAGGCTGCATTTATGGGCACAGAGATACTACATTGGTGGTCACAGCAAAGCTGCATTGATGGGCACGGTGATGCTGCATTGGTGGGCAAAGTGAGGCTGCATTGGTGGGCACAGTTAGGCTGCAATGATGGGCACAGAGAGACTGGATTGATGAGCACTATGAAGCTACAATGATTGGTACAGTGAGGCTGCAATGATTGGCACAGTGAGGCTGCATTGGTGGGAACATGGAGGCTGCATTGGTGGGAACAGGGAGGCTGCATTGGTGGGCACAGTGAGGCTGCAATGATGGGCACAGAGAGGCTGGATTGATGAGCACTATGAAGCTACAATGATTGGTACAGTGAGGCTGCAATGATTGGCACAGTGAGGCTTCATTTATGGGCACAGGGAGGATGCATTGGTGGGAACAGGGAGGCTGCATTGGTGGGAACAGGGAGACTGCATTGTTGGGAACAGTGAGACTGCAATCATGGGCATAGTGAGGTGAGGCTGCATTTATGGGAACAGTTCAGCTGCATTGGTGGGCATGGTGAGGCTGCAGTCATGGGCACACATAGGCTGAAATTGGTGGGCACAGTAGGACTGCATTGGTGGGCACACTGAGGCTGCATTGATGGGCAAAGAGTGGCTCCATTGGTGGGTGCAGTGATGCTGCAGTGGTAGACACACAGGCTGCAGTTAGTGGGCACACAGAGGCTGCAGTGGTGGGCACACTTAGGCTGCAATTGGTGGGCACAGGGAGGCTGCATTGAAGGGCACCGTGAGCCTGCATTGATGAGCCTGGTGAGGCTGCACTGATGGGCACACAGAGGCTTAAATTGGTGGGCACACAGAAGCTGCAGTGGTGGGTACATATAGGGTGTAATTGGTGGGCAAAGAGAGGCTGCAATTAGTAGGCACAGAGGCTGCAATTGGTAGGCACAGTGAGGCTCCATTTATGGGCAAGAGAAACTACATTGGTGGGAACAGTGAGGCTGCATTGATGGGCACAGTGAGACTGCATTGATGGACACAGCGAGGCTACATTGGTGGGTACAGTGAGGATGCAACGATGGGCACAGAGAGGCTGCATTGGTAGGCACAGTGAGGCTGGATTGATGAGCACAGGGAGGTTGAATTGATGGGCACAGGAAGGCTGCAATGATGGACACAGAGAGGCTGCATTGGTGGCCACAGTGAGGTTGGATTTATGAGCACTATGAAGCTACAATTTTTGGCACAGTGAGGCTGCATTGATGGGCACAGAGATGCTGGATTGATGGGCACAGTGAGACTGCATTGATGGACACAGCGAGGCTACATTGGTGGGTACAGTGAGGATGCAACGATGGGCACAGAGAGGCTGCATTGGTAGGCACAGTGAGGCTGGATTGATGAGCACAGGGAGGTTGAATTGATGGGCACAGGAAGGCTGCAATGATGGACACAGAGAGGCTGCATTGGTGGCCACAGTGAGGTTGGATTTATGAGCACTATGAAGCTACAATTTTTGGCACAGTGAGGCTGCATTGATGGGCACAGAGATGCTGGATTGATGGGCACAGGGAGGTTGCATTAATGGGCACAGGGAGGCTGCATTGATGGGCACAGGAAGGATGCATTCATGGGCACGGAAAGGCTGCAATGATGGGCACGGCGAGGCTGCATTGATGGGCACACAGAGGCTGCAGTGGGGGACACATAGAGGCTGCATTGATGGGAACACAGAGGCTGCAGTGGGGGACACACATAGGCTGCAATTGGTGGGCACAGAGAGGCTGAAATTGGCAGTCATATAGGCTGCAATTGGTAGGCACAGTAAGTCTGCATTCATGGGCACAGAGAAACTACATTGGTGGGTACAGCAAAGCCGAATTTGTGGGCACAGTGATGCTGCATTGGTGGGCAAAGTGAAGCTCTGTTGGAGGGCACAGTTAGGCTGCATTAATGGGCACAGTGAGGCTGCATTTATGGACACAGGGAGGCTGCATTGGTGGGCACAGTGAGGCTGCATTGGTGGGTACAGGAAGGCTGCATTGGTGGGCACAGTGAGGCTGCAATGATAAGCACAGAGAGGTTTCATTGGTGGGCACAGTGAGGCTGCATTGATGGGCACTATGAAGCTACAATTATTGGTACAGTGAGGCTGCATTGATGGGCACAGTGAGGCTGCAATCATGAGCACAGAGAGGCTGCATTGGTGGGCACCAGGAGGCTGCATTCATGGATACAGGGAGGCTGCATTGGTGGGTACAGGGAGGCTGCATTGATGGGAACAAAGAGGCTGCATTCACGGGCACGGTGAGGCTGCAATGATGGGCACAGAGAGGTTGCATTGGGGGGCACAATGAGTCTGCATTGGTGCTCGAAATGAGGCTGTATTGGTGGGCACAGTGAGTCTGCAATGATGAGCACAAAGAGGTTGCATTGGTGGGCACAGTGAGGCTGCAATGATGAGCACAGAGAGACTGCATTGGTGGGCACAGTGAGGCTGCAATGATTGCCACAGGGAGGCTGCATTGGTGGGAACAGGGAGGCTCCATTGGTGGGCACAGTGAGACTGCATTCATGGGCACACTAAGGTGAGACTTCAATGATGGGAACAGTTCAGCTGCATTGGTGGGCATGGTGAGGCTGCATTGATGGGCACAGTGAGGCTGCAGTCATGGGCACAGTGAGGCTGCAGTCATGGGCACACATAGGCTGCAAATGGTGGGCACGGTGAGGCTGCATTGGTGGGAACAGTGAGTCTGCATTGGTGGGCACAGTGAGGCTGCATTGGTGGGCACAGTGAGGCTGCAATGATGAGCACAGAGAGGTTGCATTGGTGGGCACAGTGAGGCTGGAATGATGAGCATTATGAAGCTACAATTATTGGTACAGTGAGACTGCATTGATGGGCACAGGGAGGCTGCATTGATGGGAACAGGAAGGCTGCATTGGTGGGCACAGTGAGGCTGCAGTCATGGGCATGGTGAGGCTGCATTCATGGGCTGCAAATGGTGGGCACAGTGAGGCTGCATTGGTGGGCACAGTGAGGCTGAATTGGTGGGCACAGTGAGGCTGTATTCATGAGCACAGAGAGGCTGCTTTTGTGCTCACAGTGAGGCTGCATTGGTGGTCACAGAGAGGCTGCAATTATAGGCACAGAGAGGCTGCATTGGTGGGCCAATGAGGCTGGATTATTGGGCACCATGAAGCTACAATGATGGGCTCAGTGAGGCTGCAATGATTGGCACAGAGAGGCTGCATTGGTGGGCACAGGGGGGGATTCATTGGTGGGCACAGGGAGGCTACATTGGTGGGAACTGTTAGACTGCATTCATGGGCATAGTGAGTCTGCAATGATGGGCACAGTGAGGCTGCATTGATGAGCACAGTGAGACTGTGTTGGTGGACACAGTGAGACTGCAATGATGGGCACAGAGAGGCTCCATTGGTGGCCACATTGAGGCTGGACTGATGAGCACTATGAAGCTAAAAATATTGGCACAGTGAGGCTGCATTGATGGGCACAGGGAGGCTGCATTGGTGGGCACTGGGAGGCTGCATTCATGAGCACAGTTAGGCTGCAATGATGGGAATGGCGAGGCTGCATTGATGGGATTCCTCCCAGTCCATTAACAGGCCCTTTGGGTCTGGTATGAATATTAAGGGGAACCCCAAACCAAAATGTAAAAAAAATAATGTGTGGAGGTTCCCCCAAATTACATTACCAGGCCCTTCAGCCCAACCACAAAGCTCCTGGACCTGATGGCTTTGTTGGGGAATACTACAAGCAGTTTAAAGACCTACTAACTGAGCATATAGTCCCTATGTTCAATGATGCTGTCTCCTTAGCCTCGTTCCCCCAGGAGATGTTATAAGCATTGGTTATCACCCTACTGAAGCCAGGCAAATAACCTAATACTCCCCAAAACTTCCACCCAATTTCTCCCTTTAACCACGGCACTAAATTGTATGCTGAGGCAATAGCCTATAGACCAGTGGTCATCAACCCTGTCCTCAGGGCCCACTAACAGTCCAGGTTTGCAAGATAACTGAAATACATCACAGGTGATATCATTTGTTGCTCAGTGATTGCAGTATTCTAGTCTGCATCTCCCCAAGGTAATACATAAAACCTGGCCTGTTAGTGGGCCCCGAGGACAGGCTTGATGACCACTGCTATAGACTATTAGATATACTTCCAAACCTGATACATCCTGATCAAACAGGACATCAAACTTATAAGAAACCCACAGAATCATCAATATTATCCATCATGCAGAATCCTATGGAGTGCCTTCTCTGCTTCTTTCTTTGGACGTAGAGAAGGCATTCGATAGAGTCCATTGGGGTTACCTAGAACAGGCATTAAAGAAATGTGTGTTTCATGGCCACTTCCTATCAGCAATTTTAGCACTCTATTCATGTCCCCCAGCCCAGGTATATTGTTTCTCTATGGCCGCGTACACACGGGCGGACTGTTCGCCCAACTTTGTCCGCTGAACAGTGTTTCAGCGGACAGTCCGCTCGTGTGTGGGCTTCAGCGGACAGTTTCAGCGGACTGTTTGACGAACAAAGTCTTACGGAATTTCCGTAAAACTGTTCGCTGAAACTTTGTTTCAGCGGACAGTCCGCCCGTGTGTGTGCCAGTCCGCTGTACTTTCGAAATGAGCAGACTGTTCCCGCCCGGAGAAAAGTCTGCCCATTTCGAGCGTGTCTCGCAGACGTCTCCTTCGCGGGCCCCGCCGCCTGGTATGGACTTAAAGGGGAACCCCAACGCCGAAAAAAATCGCGTAGCAGAATGAAAAAGGGAAGGGTTGAGGTTGCGAAGGTTTCTGCGGGTAGTGGTTTGTAGGTTGGCAGCAGGGGATGTAGGAGACAAGGAGAGAGTGAAAAGGATAAGGTTGTGATCAGAGAGAGGAAAGGGTGTGTTAGAGAAATTGCAGGGAGTGCAGCGATGGGAGAATATTAGGTTGAGTGTGTTACCGTTGGATTGAGTGGTGGTTTCTGTCCATTGTGTTAGGTTAAAAGAGGAGGTTAGGTTGAGTGAAAAAGGAGGAAGTGGTAGCAGTATTAACATTGAGAAGTGGTAGCAGTATTAACATTGATTGGAATGTTAAAGTCACCTAGGATGATAGCAGGTACTTCAGATGAGAGAAAATAGGGTAGCCATGCAGAGAAGTCATCCAGAAAGTGTGACACTGGTCCAGGAGGTTGATAAATAACTGCGACCCTCAGACAAACTGGAGAGAAAAGACGAATGCAGTGCATTTCGAAAGAGCAGTGGGAAAGAGAGGAAGGTGTGGGAAGTACTTGAAAGGTGCATTGTGGGGAGAGGAGAAGTCCAACGCCACCTCCTTTTCGTCCACTGGGTCTGGTGGATTGTGTCCAAAGGAGGCCACTGTGGGACAGAGCAGCTGGAGAGGTAGTGTCAGATTCCTGGAGCCAGGTTTCAGTTATAGCAAATAGATTAAGGGATTTGGAGAGGAAAAGGTCATTGATAGAGGCTAGTTTGTTGAAGGCTGAGCGGGCATTCCAGAGGGCACATGAAAGAGGGGGGCCGATTCGTATAATTAGGGGAATTGGGATGAGAAGGTGGGGGTTATGACTGTTGGAGGAGGTAGACAGCATATTTTGGGGGTGGGAATTGGGTGTGGGGGGGCCGGGGTTTGGTGCAATGTCACCAGACGTTAGGAGTAGTAGAAGGGTGAGGGTGGTAAGGCGGGAATGGGATTTATAGGGAGGCAGATGCTGTGGTGGAATGGACATGGTGATACTGCATGGGCTTAGAATGAGCAGGAGGTGGTAAGGGGAGTGATATTGAGTGGGAAGAAGAGAGGGAGATATGTAAAGGTTGGGGGCTGGAGAGGGGGGGATAAAGAAATGAGAGTTTGAGGAGAAAGGTTATAACAAAGATTAGTGTGAGCATGTTGGAGGGTAGGGAGAAGGGAATAGAAGGAAGGCTGAGGTTAGTTAGAGTATTAAGAGGAACTTCCCGCCAAATAGCAGTGGATCAATGTCTGTACTTACTTTTTGTAGTAGTACCCATGTACAAGTGCCAAACACTTGTTGCCGGTGTTCTATCATATACAGTCCCCCATCGGATAGTGTCCGCTGTGTACTGTGCATGCAAAAGTCCTGCATGTGAGCATGGTGTCAGGGCTGGGCTCAGCCATGCCTTCTCTAAGCTGGCCGCTCAGCTGTCGACTATTTTTCAGTTCCTGTCTCTTCACAGTGACTCACCTGTTGATGATATCCTGCTCGCCAGTCCTGCCTACTTAAGCCGTCCAGCCCAGATGATCTCTGCCTTCGCCTTGGTCACATCTCTAGAGACACTCTCTTGTGTTCCTGTTAAAGACTTGCTTCTGGCTTCAGATCCTGCTTGCTGTTCTACTACGCTCATCTCTGGCTCCCTGACGTTTTGACTTGTCTGACTATTCTTTTCCGGGTCCTGAACTCTGGCTATGTTTTGACTATGTTTACTCTGTTTCCCTTTTTTATTATTATTAAACAGGTGTGATTTAGCCCCCTTTCACACTTATACAACTTGTCCCATGACATCACCTGGTGACCATGCCCCATGCCTATATAAATAGGTGCGCACCGCACACAGGGCATTACAGCGGGAGAGAGTGTTGTGTCAACATTGGAAGAAGAGAAGAGGGAACAAGACGATGGAGAAGACCGGGCCAACGCTAGTAAAAGAGCTGGAAGAAGATAGCGTAGGAGCCCGGCAGGAGGCACGGGAGAGTGGGAGAAGACACCGGAGAGTGGGAGAAGAGGCCAGAGAGTGGGAAAAGAGAAGTCGGAAGAGACCCCCAAAGTTGAAGAGACCCCCGGAGCTGCCTAATAAATTACATTAAAAGCCTGTCTAGTGTGTTGTTTTTATTGACGCTTTTTTACCCCCAGGTGAATGGGTAGGGGTACGATGTACCCTATACTCATTCACATAGGGTGGGGGGCCGGATCTGGGGGCCCCCTTATTAAAGGGTGCTCCCAGATTCCGATTAGCCCCCCATCCACAGACCCCGACAACCAACGGCCAGGGAAGGGGCCCTTGTCCTCAACAAAATGGGGGCAAGGTGCCTTGGGGTGGGGGGGCGTAGGGCCCCCTGCCCCAAAGCACCCACCCCCCATGTTGAGGGCATGCAGCCTGGTAGGGCTCAGGAGGGGTGGCGCTCACTCGTCCCCACCCCCTTTCCTGACTGGCCAGACTGGTGCTCGGATAAGGGTTTGGTATGGATTTTGGGGGGACCCCATGCCATCTTTTCAGCATGGGCTTTCCCCTTAAAATCCATACCAGACCAAAGGGCCTGGTATGCTCATGAAGTGGGAACCCCTGCCAGTTAAACTGGGGAGGAGTTCCCTCTAGTTATTTGGTAATCAAAGTTGCATCCATGCTCATTGAAGTCGTACTTCAATTCATGGGGCAAAGTCTGATTCACAGTCGTATGACTGTCTTGTCAAAATCGTGGCATTGAAATTATGGCAAAATCGCACGACTTTGGAGCAGCACAAGTGTGAAAGGGGCCTTAACTTTACTTCTGTCCTAGTTTGTTTCATGGTTTCTGACAGTAGGCGAAGGCCATGAATTCAGAAGATGCAGTTAATCCACTTAATGGTAATATTTTTTACAGATTGGATGAGCAGGATCACCACATGGATCAGTTTGCCATCGCAAGTCGCATGGCTCACCTGGAATCTCCCACTGTGTTGCAGGCTGTCCCTGCTGCTTCTCCAGTATCTGTGCAGGGACCCACCTTGAGTATTACCTCTATAAGAGTTATGTCTGGTTCTGCTCCACTTCCCCCTGGAATTTGGGGGTGATACAGTCCAATGCAGAGAGTTTCTCAACCAGATTGAGATATACTTTGAAATGCTGCCCCAGGCGTTTCCCACGGACAGAAGCAAAGTAGGTTTTGTGATACCTTTGCTTTCTGAGAGAGCCTTGGCCTGGGCAAACCCTCTATGGGAGATGCAAAAACCTGTTGTCTTGAGTTGAGTTTGTGGCTTCTTTTAAAAGAGTATTTGACATTCCCGCATGCTTGGTTTCTGCTGCCAAGTGCCTCATGTAGATCAAACAAAGTATGAGAACTGTTGCCGACTACGCCATTAAATTACGTACTCTGGCAGGAGAGGTTGCTTGGAACAATGAGGCCCTCCTGTCTGTTTTTTTTATGGTCTCTCAGATACCATCAAGGATGAGATAGCAGACTGAGATATACCCACTGAGCTGGAGAAGTTGATCACGTTTGCCATCCTCTTTGACTCCAGACTCAGAGAAGGACTTCCTTTTAAGGAGCGCTTGCGGAAGCCTCCTGTACATTTGTCTCCGAACTTTGCAGTCCCACCCTTGCCTCCCTCACCTCGCATGCCTCCTGGTACCGAGTTGGTTTGTGAAGATGAACCCGCGCATGCACTTGGGCTTCATGAGTCTCTCTGTGGATGAGAGTACCCTTAGGAGGAGGGAGAGATTGTGCCTTTATTGTGGCCAGACAGGTCACTTTTTGAAGTCTTGTCCTACCGGTCCAGGGAGTGCCTGAACCTTGAGGTCCTGTCCTTAGGTGGCATTGTTTCATCCCCAGTTATCCAGAAGGACGAGCCCCTGGTTTTGCTTACCCCTTCTTGGGTTGAGTTGTCAATTAAGATACAGGCTCTAATCCACTCTGAGGCTGCAGGCCTGGTCATTGATGCTGCCTTTGTATCAAAGCACTCGATTCCTCTGCAGCTTCATGACACTCCACTTGCCATTGAGTGACTCATGAGACTGTTCCATTGTCCATGGCCGTAGGGGCTCTTCACCATGAGATAATCCATCTCCAAGTTATTTCCTCACCTAAGTTTCCGCTGGTTATTGGTTATCCTTGGTTACAGAGGCACAACCCCTCTTTTGATTGGCTCCATGCTGAGGTTCTCTCTTGGTCGCCACAATACAGTAAGACATGCTTCCAGAAGGTTGCCAAGGTCCTGTGCACCTCTTCACTCTCCTGCCAGAGGTGTACCATGATTTTAGCGATGTCTTTGACAAAGGTCAAGCCAGTAGTTTGCCTCCACACCGGTCATATGATTGCACAATTGACCTTCAACCTGGTGCCATATCCCCTCGTGGCTGGGTTTACCCTTTGTCGGTCTTGGAGGATAAGGCCATGGAGAAGTATGTTGCAGACGCACTTTCTTGAGGTTTTATCCGCAAATCCTCATATCCTGCTGGTGCTGGTTTCTTCTTTGTGAAGAAGAAGAGTGGTGATCTGAGACCATGTATTGATTATAGGGGTCTCAATCGTAATCTCTATAGTAATTTGGAGAAGTGCGAATTCCATCATGAACAGGTTAAATTCAGTGGTGGCCCGCCCATAGGGGGCGCCCGGGCGCCACCCCCCTCTCCCTAGGTGTAAAAAAAAAAAAAGTACAAAAAAAAAAAAGTTAAAAAAAAAAACGGGCCCTTTAAGACATAAAAAAAAAAAAAATGTAATTTAACAATTTAACATAGTGTACTGTGGCGCCTGTCACAGTGCACTATGAGAAGCGCCACGTCGAAGCAATCACAAGATTGCATCCATGGCGCTTCATTTGCGGGTTAAAAACCCGCCTTGCGGCGCACTGCAGAACGCCGACTAGCTTCCGCCCGTAAAATCACTGTGATTCTACGGGCGGGAGCATTGTCATTCTTAGACAGGCAGGTCACTTCCGGCTTTCGGCTGCTTCACGAAACCCGGAAGTGACGTCGGCAGCTCCGTTCCTCAGCCCGAGCGGAGCTGCAAGACAGTGAGGCAGGAGGTGAGTCACCGCATAAAGGCTTTCTAGTTTCTACTTTGTTGAGAATGTTCATGCATTTAGCTGAATGAATGGAAAAAAAGCTTTCACAGCCAGAAAGGTTTCCCCAGGCCAGGCGACTTTTGCCGTGGCCAATCAGAGAATGAGCTCTGAAGGGGGAACTCCACGCCAAATTTCTGAAAAGAAATTTGACATGGGTTCCCCCTCCGAGAGCATACCAGGCCCTTAGGTCTGGTATGGATTCCAAGGGGAACCCCCTACGCCGAAAAAACGGCGTGGGGGTCCCCCCAGATCCACACCAGACCCTTATCCGAGCACGCTACCCGGCCGGCCAGGAAAGGGGGTGGGGACGAGCGGGCGCCCCCCCTCCTGAGCCGTACCAGGCCACGTGCCCTCAACAAGAGGGGGACAAGACCCCCGAAGTCGGAAGAAGAGGCCGGCGGCGAGGAAGAAAGCCAGGCTCCTCCGCTAGCAAAAGAGCTACAAGAAGATAGCGGAGGAGTCCGGCGAGAAGACCCCCGAAGACGGAAGACCCCCGGAGCTGTGCAATAAAATATTTTAACCCGGTGTTGTGTTTTTTTGTACTTTTTTTCACAGGTGAATGGGTAGGGGTACATTGTACCCCATACTCATTCACATAGGGTGGGGGGCCGGTATCCGGGGCCCCCTTATTAAAGGGGGCTCCCGGATTCCGATAAGACCCCCGCCCGCAGACCCCGACAACCAACGGCCAGGGTTGTCGGGAAGAGGCTCTTGTCCTCATCAACATGGGGACAAGGTGCTTTGGGGTGGGGGGGCCACACACTCCCCCTCCCCCAAGGCACCCCCACATGTTGAGGGCACACGGCCTGGTACGGCTCAGGAGGGGGGGCGCCCGCTCGTCCACACCCCCTTTCCTGGCCGGCCGGGTAGTGTGCTCGGATAAGGGTCTGGTGTGGATCTGGGGGGACCCCCACACCGTTTTTTCGGCGTAGGGGGTTCCCCTTGGAATACATACCAGACCTAAAGGCTTGGTATGCTCTCGGAGGGGGGAACCCACGCCAATTTTTTTTTCAGATTACATAAGGGGCATGGTTTATGAGAAGTGGGAGGGGCCAAAATGATGGGCGGGGTCATGATGGGCGGGGTCTGGCGCCCCCCCATCCAAAAACTTCACCAGCCGCCACTGGTTAAATTCCTGGGTTATGTCATTTCCACTGCTGTTTTTTTGATGGACCCAGAGAAACTTTAATCAGTCCTACAATGGCCCCCGACCTGTGGGTTTACATCCATGGCAGCATTTTCTTGGCTTTGGCAACTATTATCGGAAGTTTATTTGTAACTTCTCATCTCTGGTCAAGCCCCTGACTGATATGACCAGAAAGCACAGTAGCCCATAGAGGTGGTCTCCGGAGTCCATTAAGGTCTTTGAGAGTCTCAAGGCTGCCTTTGTTTCTGCTCTTGTGTTGGCACATCCTGATCCTACATTACCTTTTATCCTTGAGGTTGATGCTTCTGAGACTGGAGTTGGTGCCCTTCTGTCTCAACGTTCTACCTCTGAGTGCGCTATGCATCCTTGTGACTACTTTTCCAAGAAATTGTCACCTGCGGAATGCAATTATGAGATTGGTGACAGAGAGCTGTTAGAGATAATTTTAGCCCTGAAACCACTGTTCCGGTTCTCATTCTTACTGACCATAAGAATTTCACATTCTTGTCTGAGGCAAAATGTCTCTCTCACATAAGGGCACAATGGGCTCTATTCTTGTCTAGTTTCAACTACATTGTCTCATTCTTACCTGGTACTAAAAATGTAAGGGCTGATGCTTTGTCACAACAACTTTCCTCCACTTCCAAGATGGAGTCGGTTCCGGTTCCTGTGATTCCTGCTGACCGTATTCTGGCTACGGTTTTCACCAGTCTCACTTCTCCTTTGGGTGACAAAATTCTTGCTACTCAGGTCC
The DNA here is from genome assembly GCF_037356315.1 of Lithobates pipiens. Classification (NCBI taxonomy): domain Eukaryota; kingdom Metazoa; phylum Chordata; class Amphibia; order Anura; family Ranidae; genus Lithobates; species Lithobates pipiens. Next base: position 522,015,894 of record NW_027507718.1, read on the forward strand.
TTGCTCCTCCTGAGAAACCATGTGACTGCTGCTTTGTCCCAGAGAGTCTCCGTACTGCCGTGTTCCAGACTTATAATTCTACAAGGCTGCTGGCCACCGTGGGAAGAAACAACTCTTTTGAGCCATTTCCCAACAATTCTCGTGGCCTAGTCTACGTGGTGATTTAACCGCCTTTATAGCTGCCTGTTTCGTGTGTGCTCAGAGTAAGACTCCTCAACACCTTCCAGTGGGACTCCTACAACACATACCAGTGGAGAAAGGCCCTGGACCCACCTGTCTATGGATTTCATTGTGGAGTTACCCAACTCCCAGGGCAACACAGTTATGCTTATGGTGGTTGATCGCATCTCAAAAATGTCCCATTGTATTCCACTTAAGAAGTTGCCCACTTCTAAGGAACTGGCTTCCATTTTTGCTCGGGAGATCCTTCGCTTCAATGGGCTACCCAAGGTGATTGTCTCGGACAAGGGTAGTCAGTTTGTGTCTCGGTACCGGGGAGCCTTTTGTGCACAGTTGGGAATCCAGCTTGCTTTCTCCTCTGCATATCATCTGCAGTCTAATGGGGCAACAGAACTAGCCAATCAGTCCTTGGAGCAATTCCTACGTTGCTATTTTTCTCACCATCACAACAATTGGTCAGACCTCTTACCATGGGCGGAGTTTGCTCACAATAGTGCCTTGAATTCTGCTTCCCGACTGTCCAAATTTATGGCAAATTATGGTTTCCAACCTTCCATGTTGCCTGACTAATTTGTTCTGCAGAGTATTTCTGTGTTAGAGGAGCATCTCCTTGGTCTTCGTTCAACTTGGGCAAAAGCCCAGGAGGCTTTGTGACATGCTAATTATAGGTACAGAGCCCATGCTGACAGCAGACGCCTGCCTGCACCTTCATACCAGGTTGGGGTCAGGGTCTGGCTGTCATCTAGCAACCTCCGACTTTGTGTTCCCTGTCTGAAGTTGGCACCTCCGTTTATTGGGCCTTTCCGTATTCTTTGCAGGAGTAACCCAGTGGCTTACACGTTAGACCTTCCTTCTAATATGCGTATCTTGCATGTATTTCATGTCTCCTTATTAAAACCTTTGGTCTGCAACCGCTTTACCACCTCGGTGCCTCGTCCTTATCCTGTACAGATGGAGAACCATGAGGGGTACGAAGTACAGTCCATTGTTGACTCCCGTAGGTTCAGTAGGCACATACAGTACCTGGTGCATTGGAAAGGGTACGGGCTGGGGGAACACTCTTGGGTCTCATCATCGGACATGCATGCCCCTGTCCTCCTCCGTGATTTCCATAGATGTTTTCCCCTCAAGCCTGGTGGTCCTCTGAGGGTGAAGGTTTATTGAGGAGGGGGTACTGTCAGGGCTGGGCTCAGCCCTTCCTTCTATAAGTTGGCCACTCAGCTGTCAGCTAATTGCCAGCTCCTGTCTCTCCACAGTGACTAACCTGTTGATGATATCTTGCTCCTTAGTCCTGCATACTTAAGCCGTCCAGCCCAGATGATCTCTGCCTTCACTTTGGTCACATCTCTAGAGATGCTCTTCTGCGTTCCTGTTAAAGATTTGTTTAGCTGACATTCCTTCTGGCTCCAGATCCTGCTTGCTGTTCTACTACGCTCATCTCTGGCTCCCTAACGTTTTGGCTTGCCTGACTATCCATTTTCCGGTTCCTGAACTCTGGCTATGATTTGACAACATTTACTCCTTTTTTATTATTATTGAACAAGTGTGATTTAACTGTATTTACATTGATGATGGACCGAAGGGGGAATAGCCTATGTAAAGGTAAGATGCTACAAGAATTAAGAGACAGCAGATGCCACAACAGTGTAAAATTGGCCAACAACAATTTTTAAGTAGCATGGTCAGGCCTAAAATTACCAGAGACAAAGACCACAGCCTGGAACTTTACAACAACAATAAAGATACTACAGGAGATACAGTAGTTAAAGAGTTAAAGTGACTAGCAGTCATATAGTTTTATTCAGGAATAAGGCCTAACTGGCGTATGCCTAACCTTTAATCTATGTAAATAAGAGAGATGGCCCTGTGAATTTGAGTGATATAACATAAGGTGGATTAGGTGTACATTGTTCTTACACTTTTTTTCTTTCAAAAGGTAGATCCATGAACAGATGGTCAGTAAGCAGGGAATGCTGCACTTAAAGACTTCAAAAAAGCCCTATTAACACAAAATAAAAAATAGAAAAAGCCCTTAGCCCTCTTTCTTGCCCGGCTAATAGCATGTAACCTCTGTGGACCCTCCGTAACTCGCCCTTCCCCTCCAATTTCTTCTCTATGCTTCGCCTGTTAAAACGATTGTAAACATTTTAATTTTTTTTTCAATAAAATATGTTATACTTACTTGCTCTGTGCAATGGGTTTGCATAGAGCAGCCCCAATCCTCATCTTCTCAGGGCCTCTGCCAGAGCTTCTGGTTCATCTTGCTGAGTGTCACTCATGTGGATTCACTCCTCATCCAGGCTGAATGCATCTATTCAGACATACAACCAAGCTTGGCCCCACCCCCTACTCTCTGCTTACAGGTTTAGATGGACAGCAGCAGGAGCCAATGGTTCCTGCAGACAGTACTGGACCAAGATCGGGCTCAGGTGAGTATTTAAAGGAGGTTGTGGGGTGAGCTGCATGTAAACCCTTGTACACACAGTCGGAGATTCCGACAACCAAATCCGTCGGATTTTGTCCAACGGATTTTGTCCGAAACTGTTGCACACACACGGTCTGACAACGTTTTCGGAAAATCTGACGTGATGACGTTATTTCGTTACGACGGGACTACGTTCACGCTAGTAGCCAATAGCTTTGGTGTAGGAATTTGATCTGAGCATGCGTGGCACTTTGTCCGATTGGAATTCTCTACACGTGATCGGAGTATGTCCGATCGGAGCATTTTGTCGGAAAATTTTACCAACAAGTTGGAAAACTTGGTCCGTCGGATACTCCGACGGAAACAGTCCGATGTAGACGACACACAGTCGGAATATCCGACAAAATGGTCCGATCGGACACATCTCTTTGGAATCTCCGACCGTGTGTACAAGGGCTTAAAGGTTTTTTACCTTAAAGCAGAGGATGTATTAAGGTTAAAGAACTTTTAACTGCAAAACAACTTTACGTGGTTCCTCAGGCATCCTGTGAGTGCAGACTCTCAATGCCTAGCAGGCATTATTATTTAATGTATACCATCAGTCATTAACCCCGCACTACTGTCTTAATTTTTGCTCACAATTTAGTATACCAGCTAGCATGCCTTCCCATGCCATCTGACTATTGTATTTGACAATGTCTTGATATGTGATTGTCCTGTACTCTAATGCCACGTACACACGATTGGAATTTCGGCCCGCAAAAGACCGATGAGAGTTTTACGTTGGAAAATGCGACCCTGTGTATGCTCCATCAGTCTTTTGCTGGCGGAATTCCAGCCAGCAAAAGATTGAGAGCATGCTCTCAATTTTTCGGTTGGGAAAAGTTCATATCAGAAAATGCGATTGTCTGTGGCAATTCCGGCGTGCAAAATTCCTACGCATGCTCGGAAACAATTCAAGGCATGCTCCGAAGCATTGAACTTCATTTTCTCGGCTTGTCGTTGTGTTGTACGTCACCGCATTCTTGAGAGTCATAATTTCAGCAAACTTTTGCCTGACCGTGTGTATGCAAGGCAAACTTGAGTGGAATCCCATCGGAAAAGCCGTCATATCTTTTTCAGACAAGAAATCCGATCGTGTGTATGCGGCATAAGACGTTATGGTGTACTTCTTGTACTTTGACAAGAGCGTCTTACTTTGAATTAATAAAAATATTGAAAAAGGCCCTAACAAAGAACAAAATAAACCAATATACCCCACATTTAAAGAAAACCCCATAATAGTACCCCCTTAAACAAGAGTTAAAATATACCCCCAAAATGATCCCCAAAATATCAACTTCATAAAACAATTGCCCATTTATTTTTAGGGAAGCTTTACACCAAAACATGAAAAAGAAGTTTCACTATAGATAGCACAGCAGCTTAAAGTGACTTTGAAGCACCCACAAAATATAATTAAGAACAAAAAAAAACCCTATCATAAGGAAAACAAAACAAAAAGGAGTTGATGGCCCAAGAGCTAGCAATAAGAATTAAAGTACAATTTCCTAACTGACTCTAATCTCTCCCTTTGTTTTTTTTTGTTTTTTTTTTTAACCACTTAAGGACCGCCTCATGTAAATATACGTCCTTTTTGCTGCCACAACCGAGGTATCCCTCTTTACAGGAGGCGGTCCTGTGTACGATAACGGTGGTTCACCGCAAGATCACTGTTATCGATGGCGGGAGAGGTGCCACCCCCCTTCCGCCACCCTCTCGCGCCTTCTGCCGCTTATCGGAGCCGTCGGAAGCGGAGGAGGCGATTGGGTCCTGTCGATGGCCGGGTATGGAGATTGCCGGATATGGCCCCCACTCGTCTCTATACCATAGGAGGGCGGAAGCAACGTCAAAACGTCACTTCCGCCCATACCTCTTAAAGGTATATATTTTTCAATGTCATTTTTTAAAATTACTTTTTTTTTTTAATTGCATTTAAGTCCAAATATGAGATCTGAGGACTTTTTGACCCCAGATCTCATATTTAAGAGGACCTGTCATGCTTTTTTTCTATTACAAGGGATGTTTACATTCCTTGTAATAGGAATAAAAGTGATCCATTAATTTTTTTTTTTAAAGTGTAAAAATAAATAAAATCAAGTAAAATAAACAAGAAGAAAAAAAAATTTAAACCCCCCCTCGTCCCGACGAGCTCGCGCACAGAAGCGAACGCATATGTGAGTAGCGCCCGCATATGAAAACGGCGGGCAAACTACACATGTGAGGTATCGGCACGATCGGTAGAGCGAGAGCAATAATTCTAGCCCTAGACCTCCTCTGCAACACAAAACATGCAACCTGTAGAATTTTTTAAATGTCGCATATGGAGATTTTTGAGGGTAAAAGTTTGTCATTCCACGAGCGGGTGCAATTTGGAAGCGTGACATGTTTTGTATCAATTTACTCAGCGTAACATTATCTTTCACAATATAAAAATAAAATTGGGCTAATTTTACTGATGTCTTATTTTTTTATTCAAAAAAGTGAATTTTTTCCCAAAAAAGTGCGTTTGTAAGAACGCTGCGCAAATACGGTGTGAAAAAAAGTATTGCAATGACCGCCATTTTATTCTCTAGTTAGAAAAAAAACAAAATATAATGTTTGGGGGTTCTAAGTAATTTTCTAGCAAAAAAAAACGTTTTTAAACATGTAAACGCCAAATCTGAAAAAGAGGCCTGGCTAAAGAAGATTTTATTGCGCTTGCATATAAAGAGTATACAGAGTCACAAACAGATTTTTTTCAACACGCGTGAGCGGATGCAGCCGCAATCTTAATTGAAATATAAACTTATCAATTTAAAATAGTTAAAAGATCATTTAAAATATCATTTTCCAAACCTTTCTTAACATGAGGCTAATGTTTATATAGTAGATATCGTACATCTGTATTTTTTTTATCGAATGTATTATACTTCAAAAAAAATGTTCAAGCTGGGATGGCAAGACAATGACCAGTACCCAAGATGTAGGTCTACTGGGGATTTTATCCACATGCTTTGGAAGTGTCCAAAGCTATTTAGATATTGGATAAATGTAATAGATGAGATTAACCACTTGACCACTGGGCACTTAAACACCCTTAATAACCAGACCAATTTTCAGCTTTCGGTGCTCTCACATTTTGAATGACAATTATTCAGTCATGCAACACTGGACCTATATGAAATTTTTGTCCTTTTTTTCACACAAATGGAGCTTTCTTTTGGTGGTATTTAATCACCGCTCGTTTTTTTTATTTTTTGTGCTATAAAAGAAAAAATACAGAAAATTCTGTAAAAAAAAGAATTTCTTTGTTTCTGTTATAAAGTTTAGCAGATCAGTAATTTTTTCTTCATAAATTTTGGCCAAAATTTATACTACTACATATCTTTGGTAAAAATAAGTACAAATTGGTGGATATTATTTGGTCTTTGTGAAAGTTATAGAGTCCACAAGCTATGGTGCCAATATCTGAAAATTGATCACACCTGAAGTACTGACGGCCTATTTCAATTCTTGAGACCCTAACATGCCAGAAAAGTACAAATACCCCCCAAATTACCCCTTTTTGGAAAGAAGACATTCCAAAGTATTTAGTAAGAGGCATGATGAGTTTTTTGAAGTTTTCATTTTTTCCCACAATTCTTTGCAAAATCAAGATTTTTTTACTTTTTTTTTTACACAACATATGAATACCACAAATTACACCCCAAAACACATTCTGCTATTACTCCCGAGTACGGCGATACCACATGTGTGAGACTTTTACACAGTGTGGCCACATACAGAGGCCCAACATGCAGGGAGCGCCATCAGGCGTTCTGGAGCACCCAGGAAAATTCTGACATTTCTCTTCTACATGTAAAAATCGTCATTTATTTGCTAGAAAATTACATAGAATCCCAAAACATTATATATGTTTTTTTTAGCAAACACCCTGGAGAATACAATGGTGGTCGTTGCAAATTTTTATCTCACACGGTATTTGCGCAGCAATTTTTTGAATGCTTTTTTTTTGGAAAAAAAACAGTTTTGTGCTTAAAAAAAATAAAAAAAATAAAAAAAAACACAGTAAAGTTAGCCCAATTTTTGCATAATGTGAAAGATGAAGTTACGCTGAGTAAATAGATACCCAACATCTCACTCTTCAAAATTGCACATGCTCGTGGAATGGCGCCAAACGTCGCTACTTAAAAATCCCCATAGGCGACGATTTTTTTTTTTTTTTTTTACTGGTTATATGTTTTGAGTTACAGAGGAGGTCTAGGGCTAGAATTATTGCTCTCGCTCTAACGTTCGCAGCGATACCTCACATGTGTGGTTTGAACACCGTTTTCATATGTGGGCGGGACTTACGTATGCGTTCGCTTCTGCATGCGAGCACATGGGGACAGGGGCGCTTTAAAAAAAATAAAAATGTATTGTTCATTTTACTTATTTATTTTAGTTTGACATTTTTTTTACCCAAAAATAAATTTTTTGATCACTTTTATTCCAATGTAAACATCCCTTGTAATAGGAATATGGCATGACAGGTCCTCTTTACAGTGAGATATGGGGTCAATAAGACCCTGCATCTCACCTCTAAGCTGGGAAGCCTGAAAAAAAAAAAAAAAAAGATTCTGGCTTTGATCGTATTGGCGAGTCGGTAGAAGCACCGGAGGGCGGTGGGGGGGGGGGGGGGGTGTCTATGGCTGGGTATTGCAGGGTATCACCGACTATGGCCGAGTATGGCTGGGTATCTCAGAGTATGGCGTTGCAGAGTATTGCGTTGCAGAGCATTGCAGGATATTGGCGGGTGTTGCAGAGCATTGCAGAGTGTTGCAGGGCATTGGCCGGTGTTGCAGAGCATTGCAGAGTGTTGCAGGGTATTGGCGGGTGTTGCATAGTGTTGCAGGGCATTGCAGAGTGTTGTAGAGCATTGCAGAGAGTTGCAGGGTATTGCAGAGTGTTGCAGGGTATTGCAGAGTGTTGCAGGGTATTGCAGAGTATTGCAGAGTAATGCAGAGTAATGCAGGGTATTAGCAGGGAATTGAGGGGTTAAATTTCGGTGAGCAGCGGTGTGGGCACTGCAGATGCAGCCCACAGCACTGCTGACACCGATCTCTTCTCCTTCCGCTGTACCGATCGGTACAGAGAGGGGGAGGGAGGGTTTGTTTACAAGTGATTACTCCGTCATTTGATAGAGCGATCACGTGGTAAACGACCGCGATGAGCGGCCGTTTACCGTGATCCGTGATGTGTCCTGTGGACCCGGCGGTCACGGATGCTCTCGAGTGCGCGCCCCAGGGGGGCGCGCGAGAGCGGAATTCTGGGAGGACGTCATATGACGGCCTCCCAGAGTTTAACAACCGCCCTGTAGCCGTCATTCGGCTATGGGCCGGTTGTTAAGTGGTTAACAAAACTTTTAGGATAGCATTAGGTGCAACGGTTAAAGTCTGCCTCTTGGGTTTGATGGAAGGGGGCAATATCCCTAAAAACATTGTCGAACCAGTCTTGAGATGTTTATTCTGGGCAAGGAAGCTGATTGTTCAACACTGGCAAGCACATCTACCCCCGACAGTGGAGTCCTAGGTAGCAGGGGTAAAATCAACAATAGGAAATGAGAGAGTGTTTTTTATAAAACAGGGTAATCATAGTAAAGTTTATAAGATTGTGGGGATCTTGGCTGGATAGATTGGGGTTCCCCCCCATAGGTGGAATAGTGTTTCCAGATCTTATCACGACCTCCCTGTCTGGGCTGTTTCACTTGATATCTTCGCTCCCATCCCCCCGAAACCCGTGGATGATATTTTTAGTAGGTTCGTTGAGATCGGGGGGGGGGGGGGGGGGGTAGGTAAATTAAGCTGAAAAAAAAATGTACAATAACCACTGGGAGAGGATAGATGGGGGGATGGGAGGTAAAGGGAACAGGGAGAGTGCTAATATATCTAATGTACCCGTTTAAAAAAGAGATTTTAGATGTTTAGTTGAACATGTTAAAAATATGTTTCTCTTGATTTTTCTTTTTGGACAATGTTGGATGATCTGTTTGTAATGTAAAATTAAATAAAAAGAATAATAAAAAAAAAAGATATCGTACATGGAGTTGCTTGTCTTGAGCCATGTTCTTTCTGTCATTTGAGAAGAATATGGTAACTATAACATGTCTCGTTTTACATTCATGAGCTGTGTGGTTAGTTTGCTCAAGATCATCGACTTCAGGTATGAGCATTTGGCGATAAGCCTAGAATGGGTGTCAAAGGGAGAATATGTGTATGTATTTGTAAGGGGTGGTGAGTAGGGATGAGCCGAACACCCCCCTGTTCGGTTCGCACCAGAACCTGCGAACAGACCTAAAGCCAGGGGTTCCCCAGTGACGTGTGGGTGACCCCGCCCCCTCTGATGTAACGCAGGTTTCCGTTACATCAGAGGGGGCGGGGTCACCCATACGTCACTGGGGAACCCCTGGCTCCCTTCACCAGCGTCAGAGGGGGCGGGGTCAGGTGACGGGGGGCCCCGCCCTCCTAATATAAGAAACGTCAGCACTGGGATCTCTGCAGTGTCTCCGCAATGGAGACAGATGAAGGATGTATGGACAGCGCTGGACTGAGAGATCCCCCGTCGCTGGATATGATCATCCATCGCTGGACCCCGGAGATCCGTCGCTGAATAGCAAGAGTGGATTAGCACCGCTGGAATCTTTTTTTTATTTTTAATAAAGGAATTTTTCAAAAGTGTGTTTGTCTTATTTAACCATTTTGACACTTTCTTTGTGAAATGGTAGGGGTACTTTTGTACGCCCTTACCATTTCAAACAGGGGGGGCGGGATCTGGGGGTCCCCTTGTTAAAGGGGGCTTCCAGATTCTGATAAGCCCCCCGCCCGCAGACCCTCACAACCAACGGCCAGGGTTGTGAGGATGAGGCCCTTGTCCTCATCAACATGGGGACAAGGTGCTTTGAGGGGTCACAGACCCCCAAAGCATCCTCCCAATGTTGAGGGTATGTGGCCTGGTACGGTTCAGGAGGGAGGGGGGGCCGCTCTCTCGTCCCCCCCTCTTTTCCTGCGGCCTGCCAGGTTGCGTGCTCGGATAAAGGGTCTGATATGGATTTTTAGGGGGGCCCCCACGTCAATTTTTTTTTAAATTTGATGCGGGGTTCCCCTTAATATCCATATCAGACTTAAAGGGTCTGGTATGGATATTTAGGGGGACCCCCACGTCAATTTTTTTTTAAAATTTGACACGGGGTTCCCTTTAATATCCATGTCAGACCTGAAGGGCCTGGTAATTGAATTTAGGGGAACCCCCACGCTTTTTTTTTTTATCAATGAATGAATGAATTGTCGGCTAATACAGAGAACACTCATTGAGTGTTCTCTGTATTACGGAGACCCGACAATTTAGCCGCAAGTGATTTTAAAATACTTTTTTTCCTGCACAAATGACACTTTGTGCAGGGACAGTTCTAAGCACCAGAAACATGCGCCCCTTCACAGGCATACTATAGATACCCCCCAGCTACGAAATTTAAAGGAATATTACACTTTTATTGTTTCACTTTAATCATTATTAAAATCACTGCTCCTGAAAAAAACGGCCGTTTTTAAAACTTTTTTTTGCATTGATCCATGTCTCATGGGGCAGAACCCAGGTCCCCAAACACTTTTTAGGACAGTAACCTGCATATTACCCTTTAAAATGAGCACTTTAGATTTCTCCCATAGACTTGTATAGGGTGTTCCGGCTTTTCGAATTTGCTGTGAACAGCCCAAATTGTTCACTGTTCGCTGAACAGGCAATGTTCGAGTAGAACATGAGTTTGACTCGAACTCGAAGCTCATCCCTAGTGGTGAGTGAGAGTATAAAGGTTCTGGTCCTCGTTTCTGTAAGTGGGGGAAGTAGATTGATCCAGTGTTGTTGTTTGTGGGGGTTGTGAAGGAATTATTTAGGTGGGGGGAATAGGTTGGTGGATCAGACCCTAGTTGTTGTCATTTTAATCTTGCGGCATCTTCTGTCAGCTTAATCGTTCATGTATTGTTTGAACTTATCGGTGGTCATGAATTGTATCCAGCATGACCAGGTGGTGGGAGTATCCTTTGCTTGGTGTATTAGTTCTTCCATAGTCATAGGTGTAAGGCTGACCGCAGGTCAGCCTGTATTTGTAGGAGGAGTCAGGCTGCATAAAGCCTGCCCTCCTTTGTCTCCTCCCTTGTGGTCGTAGGCTCTCGTGTGAGTAGTTACATCATTTCCAGGTCAGGTCACGTCATCACTTCCTGTTTTCAGCTAACAGAGTAGCAGCATGGTCGGCTGCAAGGATCTTGCCAGTTCTCCTTCTCCCGGTGGTCGTGTTTCTGGTAGGTGGCGGGTGGCATCAACGGAGGACCTGCATCGGATGCCACCTGTCCCGCTCAGGTACCGGCCCGGGCAGAGGGGGGGGTCAGCCTAATTGCAGGGAGCATGGTGGCTCGGGGGGGCTTTCCTGGGTGAGGTTTTCATGTTTTTACTATCCCCAATCGCTCCCCCTGAGCACGGCATGTGCTGCTTCCATGGTCAAGCGCTCTTGTGCTTTTGGATCCTGGGGTTGTTCAAGGGAGGATACACGTGTGCATGCTCTGGAGCGTTTTCTGTTGGTAATAGCAATTTACGTTCTCATGCGGTGTACGTTTTCATGCAATTCACATTTCTCGTGCAAATTACGGTTTCTCGTTCAATTTGCAGTTTTCATGCAATCTACGTTTCTCATGTAAATTTATGTTTCTCATGCAATTTACAGTTTTTCTTATGCAATTTGCATTTCTCATACAACTTACGTTGTTTTTAGGCAATTTACGGTTTCTTACGCGATTTGCGGTTCTCAGGCGATTTGCGGTTCTCAGGCGATTTGTGATTTCTCATGCCTCATTCACGTTTTTTTCCCCATGTTTCTTACGTTTGTCATGTTTCCCATGTTTTCCATGTTTCTTGTGTTTCTTGCCTTTCCCATGTTTCTTACGTTTTACATTTCTAACGTTTCCCATGTTTTTCTTAAGTTTCCCGTATGTCTCACACTTCCTATGTTTCTTACGCTTTCCATGTTTCATGTCATATACATATTCATGTCATTGCCTCTTCGTTTGCTGCATTTCCTGTTAGCTTGTAGTTACATCAAGGATCTGTAACGTCTACAGATCCATACAGGCTGAGGTTTTGTTTTTAATTGATTGTTGTCCCATAATCTTCTCGCCTGTAGCCCATACATCATATGTGCACTTTCACCATTACACCTTTACTACTACCCACCACAGTCTGTGGGTACCTTAGCCCTGAGTGTTCGTTTTTTAATTTCCTGTCTTGGTGCTGCAGGTTGCTCGGGCTCGCTTACTGCATACACTAGGGTGGTGTTGTCATTAGCTTCACATTCATGCGCTGTTGGTCTTGTAATTTCTGCACCCACATCCTCATACTTGTCAGGGGGCGGGTTGTCTGTTATGTTCTCTGGTCATTTTCACGCAGCTGGGTTGTCCTTGTTCTTCCACTACAGGTTACCCATCACGTCTATGGGTTTGACAGATTGAGGTGATCATTTTTAATTGGCTTGTTCGGTGGCAAGTCTCCTCATCTGTTCTTACGCTGCTCACATATATCGTACAAACTCACGTTTCTCATGCAATTTAGTTTCTCATGCAATTCACGTTTCTCATGCAATATTTTTTTTTGTTTCTATGCCAACTCATGCTTCATGTTTCTCTAATTTTTCCCAGGCTTCTCATGTTGTGCCATGTTTCTCTCATTTCTCATGTTCATCAATTCACATTTTCGTGCAACCTGCGTCTCTCATGCAGTTTGCCTTTTCCTTGCAGCCTTGCTTCTTGTGCTGCTCACGTTTTCATCAGCTTGCGCTACTCATGTTTCTCGTTCAATCATGTTCCTTCATGCAGCTACATTCCTGTCACAGGTTTCTCAGTCTGCTCACATTTTTCTTGCAGCTTATGTTACTGACCCAGTTGTGTGTCATTTCCACACTACCTTAATTTCCTAGCTACGTCCAGCCAGGAGTTGCGCAATAGTATGGAGCTATTGGTAAGTCAACCCATTGCAGCTCCAGCACTTTCTATGGGCTCAGGGGCTTCAGTGGATTCTGGAACCCTCTCTGCATTTAGGCCGGTACCAGTAGGCCTGGGTCTCGGACGCAGATGCCGGCATCATGCCTTTTCTTCGGTTTCCAGAATTTGTGATGGGTTAGGGTCCATTGGGCTGACGCAGCAGCCTTGATCGATACATCTTTATTTTGTATACCAGGAAGACTCACTGCTTGGGATGTTTTCCAGGCTTTCCGGTCAACATTTCCTAGTCCTGACGGTTAACATCCAATTCCTATTTGCTTTTCTGTTTTTTACCACTTCCAACTCATATCAGCCTACAGCACTATCGGGGCGTATCTGGCTGAGACTCAGCATTTCATGTTGTTTATTTTATACGCACTCTAGTTAAGCATCCTCAGGGATCTAGAGGTGTAGCCCTCCTACTGTGCTCAGCAGACTTCCTATGGCGAGTCATATTTTTGCGTGACATATCTGACATGCTCACTAGGTCTCCTTTGACGTCGTTTACTAGCTTGGCGCTCAGGTAGCGCAATATCTGGCCTTTTATGATTCCTAAGGCCAGGGGAGTTGAGCTTCTGGCTCAGGGTCTTGCATATTTTTGGCCAGTCAACTGGTTTGTCACCCCAGCCTTTTCAGTTACATCTGCATGCTCACAGATGCAGCAACCGGGAAGTGGCACTGTCATTGGGTTCTTGGAGCTGGGCAAGGAATGGTACCCAGTGTTGGTTAAACCAGCTCATCAGTGCCACATCTGACAAACCCAGAGTTGGTCCTCTGTTGCCTTTTCCTAGGGCTCCACTATCCGCAGCTCAACGCATACTTCATTACCTTTTTTCCTTTTTGGCCAAACAGGGTCTAGACCCTAAGCATTCTTTGGCTATTCATTCAGGATTGGAGCAGCTTCTGTGACTTTGCGCCAGGGGGTCCGGGCTATCATTATTTGTAATTTGGGTAGATGGAGGTCAACTTGTTTCTCTGGGTATGTCCCAGAGACACTTTTTGTCCTGTCATAAGCGTTGTCAATTTGGTAGTTTGAACGTTAACTCAGTCTGCTATAAATCTGTTTAAGCTTTCATCCTACTGTGTTTATTTTTGCCCCCTTTTAGGCATACTGACCAAGTGACCCTGGCACACCTCAGGTCAATGTTCTCTGTTGCTCTTTTTTTCCTTTCCTATACTATCCGCAGATTGACTCCGAGTACAATAATGGGTGTCAAGGGGAGAATATGTGTATGTATTTGTAGGGGGTGGTGAGTGATTGTATGAAGGAGAAGGTTCTGGTCCTCGTTTATGTAAGTGGGGGGAGTAGATTGATCCAGTGTCGTTGTTTGTGGGGGTTGTGAAGGAATTATTTAGGTGGGGGGGGGATAGGTTGGGGGATCAGACCCTAGTTGTTGTCATTTTAATCTTGCGGCATCTTCTGTCAGCTTAATCGTTCATGTATTGTTTTGATCTTATCGGTGGTCATGAGTTGTATCCAGCATGACCAAGTGGTGGTGAACTTTGATGGAGTATCCTTTGCTTGGTGTAGTAGTTCTTCCATAGTCATAGTATTAGTTATACAAGTAAACCATTCCTTTATGTTTGGTGGATTAGGGGATCGGCATTTAGGCGGGATGCACATTTTGGCTGTGTTGACCATGCACATTTGCAGAGATTGATAATAGGAGTGGCTGGGGGTGGTAGAGTGATGGAGTAAAAACTGAGCTGGTGAAAGTTCTAGGGGGTAGGTTGTTACTTCAGTGATTATTTTGTGATTTTCTGTCCAGAAAGGTTGGATCTTTGGGCACGTCCACCAGATATAGAGTAACAATCCAATATCGCTATTGCATCTCCAACAGGTCGGGGGGGGGGGGGGCTTTAGGGGTGTTCTCTACCACCTAGATGTTACTTTGAAGGCATTTTCTTGAATTTGTACATTTACCGTTCCCTTGTGGACGTATTTGTATATGTTTTCTCATGTTTTCTCATACAGCATCTGTGAGCTCAATTTGTAAATCTCATTCCCATTTTGGATTCGTCTGATGTCTTAATGGTGTTAGATCTGAGAATAATAATGAATATGTGGATGATATCAGATGACGCTGGGGTTCCTCACTTGGGCACAGAGCTTCAAATGTTGTTAGGTTTCTAGACCACTGCGGTTTAGGTCTTAGTTTGTCAAACAAAAATGTGAATTTGGAGATACGTCCAGAAGGGAAATTAGACTTTTGCCCTTTTTGCTGCTAGTTCGGCTTGGGAAAGGAAGCGTTTTTTTTATAAAGAAACGTTCTGCTTTAACTGTCGGGTATGGCCACCCCTCTGACAGGAAGGAGGGGTGTGCTCCAGGTGCAAATTCTGGATTCAGTCTGAGTGGAGTCATTGGACTGTTAGTGGATGAGATTTTATGTTTGTCGCAGGCGTTTCAGAAGGAGTGTAGTGCCGGATTGATAAGGAGGTGGAGAAGGCATTCACGGGGAGTGTGTCGGTAGTTTATCCACGCAGTTTATCCACACAAGGGGTAATGGAGATAGGGAGTGTTTTAAGTGGACCCAGTCTTTGTGTTTTGAATGTACATTCCAATCAATAATCCTGGTCAGATGACAAGCTTGTTGGTATTTTCGTATGTCGGGGATGCCAATGCCCCCATTGGGTTTGGGGGCAGTTAGTCACTGAAATCCTAGCCTTGGACGTAGCTTATTCCAAATAAACTCAATGCAGGCTTTCCGATAGGGATGAGCTTCGTGTTCGAGTCGAACATACGTTCGTCTCGAACATCGGCTGTTCGTCCGTTCGGCGAAGTCCGAACATTTTGGTACGTTCGCACCAAATTTGTGTGGCACTCACGGCCCACAATGCACTGCGATGGCGCAGTGCATTGCTGGCTCATGATTGGCCAAGCATGCACTGTGACCCCGCATGCTTGGCCAATCGCAGCGCCAGCAGCGAGGAAAGCCATGATTGGCCACAGGCAGGATGCCTGTGGCCAATCATAGCTCAGGCTGTGTAGTGCACGCCCCACACTATATAAGGCCGCCAGCGCGGCGGCCTTGTGTAGTGTGTTGGCATCTGAAGCAGTGGGTGTTCTGTGTACATTCAACACAGTACACACCGATCGTTTTCGGCCGATTTTTGATCTTGCTGTTGTGTAGTGGTTGTTGTCTGCGCGCCCTGACCGCAGTATACACCGCTATATTCACCTCACCTATATAGCTAGTGATCTATCATTTATAATAGAGCTTGCAGTCAGTAGTGTTAGGAGCTTGTGCATGCTGTCTGTGTGCTCTGTACCCAGTACATACCGCTATATCCACCTACATAGCTGTTCTCTATTTGAACCCACTTGCCATCTGAGTTATTGGAAGTTGTGTGTGCCTCCAGCACAGCACAGTATACATCTGTATATGCCCCTTTATCTCTGGTGTTCTATAATAAAGGCATCTGCAGGAGTTAGTGGGTGTTCTGTGTACCTTCAACACAGTACACACCGATCGTTTTCGGACGATTTTCGATCTTGCTGTTGTGTAGTGGTTGTTGTCTGCATGCCCTGACCGCAGTATACACCGCTATATTCAACTCACCTATATAGCTAGTGTATTGCTCCGTCGAGATTTAGCTGTCCGAATTTCCGCCAGCCAAAAATTGATAGCAGGTTCTCAATTTTCCCAATGTAATAACTTTCTATCGGTTATTCCGATCGTGTGTATGCAATTCCGACATGCCAAAAATCACGCTTGCTCAGATTCAACTACGAGACAGAAGCTGTTGGCTACTGGCTATTGAACTTCCTTTTTCTAGTCACGTTGTACGTGTTATACGTTGCAGGTTGCAGTGTCGTGGCACCAGCACCAGTGCCTAAAGCCCAATTTTTCTGCCCCTGTTTAACAGGGGCGTTTAATTACAATTTTTGATGCAATGCTTTGCAGCAGGGCTAATTCCTGCAATAAAACTAGAGTATATGGCAGAGGTTGCAGTGTGGTGGCACCAGTGCCTAAGGCCCAATTTTTCTGCCCCTGTTTAACAGGGACATGTATTTACAATTCTTGATATAATATTTCACAGGAGGGCCCTTTCCTGTGCCCACCCAGAGTAACGGTGAGGACTTATAGTGTTGTGGCACCAGCACCACAACCACCAAAGGTCAATTTTTCTACCACTGTTCAACAATGGCATGTAATTACAATTCTTGATATAATCGTTCACAGCAGGGCGCTCCAGCACCCACCAAGAGTCACTTTGAGGGCTTACAATGTTGTGGCAAAACCAAGACCTTATTCCGCCATTTCTGCAGAGCATATAGGGCAGGCCCCTACTTTCAAACATCCAACTTACAAACATCTCCTACTTGCAAACGGGAGAGACAACAGCAAGTGAGATGAAAAAAGATGGACGACAAAACAAATTATACAGGGGTGATAACCCTTCCCTATGTTTTCCAAAAAGCTTAAAAAATGTTTTTTTGACTGGAGCTACACTTTAAAAATGTACCAGTTGAAAATTACAAACAGATTCAACTTAACACAACAAACCTACACAGTCCCTGTCTTGTTTGCACCGCCTGTATACTGCTGTTCTGAGTATATAGGGCCTGGGGGCCACACGCATTTCCTTTTTTTAAATATAGGTACAGGGTTCCCCTTAATATGCGTACAAGACCCAAATAGGCTGGTAATGGGCAGGGAGGGCTACCCATGCCATTTTTCTCAATGATTTCCAATAATATTGCAGGAACCAGATATAACTTTAAAACCGCAAGCAGTTTTAAATGGTGTTATTTCCGTTTAATGTCATTTTGTGCAGGGACTGTTCTAAACACGGGAAACACGTGGCACTTCACAGGCATCCTACAGACACCCCCCAGGCACCATATTTAAAGGAATATGGCACTTTTTTTTTCACTTTAATCGTCATTAAAATCAGTTCTCCCGCCAAAACGGCCATTTTTAAAAACATTTTAGGCATTGACCCATGTCCCCTGGGGCAGGAGCCAGGTCCCCAAACCCTTTTTAGAACAGTAACTTGCATATTAGCCGTTAAAATTAGCACTTTTAATTTCGAACGTTCGAGTCCCATAGACTTCAATGGGGTTCTAACGTTCGTACAAATTTGGGGCCCGTTCGAAAGTTCTGGTGCGAACCGAACCGGGGGGTGTTTGGCTCATCCCTACTTTCCGATAAGCTGAGAAGAAGGTAGGAAGATCTCTTCCTTTGTAGCTTCAATAGAAATGAATGGTAAAACGTGTGTATAGAAATAAAAATCATTATAAATACCTCCCCCCCCTTTTTTTTTTATAATAATAACATACAGTACACTTTGTTTCCAGCTGCAAATTTAGGTGAGGGTGGGAAGAAACATCCGTGCACTTGTCTTCCCAGTGAGTGGCTGTGCAAGGGGAGGCATGTGAGGACAAGTCTGGTCATTGGAGGAGCTTCCAGAACAGCTAGAGAACTGACCACTGTGTGTTCTCCTCCTTACTGTGTTTGGTTTTTAATAGAAAAGCAGAGGGACTAGCAAGAACACCGGGGATTTCACAGGAAGCAATACAAAGACAAAGAGAACCAGGCACTTTCTCATACAAGTACCGTATTTATCGGGGTGTAACTTGCACCGGCATATAACACGCTCCCCAAGTTTAGGAGGGCATTTTAAGGAAAAACGTTTTAGGAGGGAAGTTTAAGGGAAAAAAAACGTACATTTAAATGCCCGTCAATGCAGCCTTATCAGTGTGCATCTGCAGCCTTGTCCATCATTGCAGAATGATCAGCATCATTTGCAGCTTGCCCAGCCCTGTTTGCAGCCTTGCAGAGTGTCATTTGCAGCTTGCCAGTGTCATTTCCAGTTTGCCCAGCACCGTTTGCAGCCTTGCCCATGTTTAAATATCCCGCCGCCGAGACAGACAGAGCAAGCGCCACCGAAAAAGACAGAGCCGTCTGCTCGTCTCCGCTCATAGTCCCGCCTCCCTGCTGTTTATGGAGCGAGCGCTGCCGAAAAAGACAGAGCCGACTCTACTCTGTATTCGGCTTGGCTCGGCTCGCAGTCCCGCCCAGTATGGGCAGGACTGCAAGTCGAGCCATGCCGAGTACACAGTACAGTTGGCTCGGTCTTTTTCGGCAGCACTTGCTCCATAAACAGCAGGGAGGAGGGACTACGAGCGGAGCCGAGCAGACGGCTAGGTCTTTTTCGGCGGCGCTCGGTCTTTTTCGGCGGCGCTCGGTCTTTTAGACTCACAGACAGTGGGGATCAGCGTATAGCACGCACCCACGACTTTCCCGTGTGTTATACGCCAATAAATACGGTACATGGTACAGCAGGCACATATCAGATATATGAAGTGTTGGATTTATATATGCTGTTGTTTTTAGTTTGTATAATGTAGCTTCATTGTACCTGATGGACCTCTACAAAATAATAATAATATCTGACTTTTAGATTCCGGTATCTCGATGCTCAGATCCCTGTTTACCTGGCAGCAGAAAAATGTTTGGATCTTCAATTTATGAATGTTGCTATGAGTGTGTCCCATGTCCAGAAGGAGAGATCTCCAACATTTCTGGTAAAATGTGTACTTGTTAGTAAGCTGCTTTTGGACTATGTAGAAGTTGCCATTATAGTTAAAGTGTACAGTGCCTTTAAAAGGTATTCATACCCCTTGTCATTTTCCACATTTTGTCATGTTACAACCAAAAACATAAATTTATTTATGTGTGAAGTGGAAGGAAAATGATAAATCGTTTTAATTTTTTTTTTACAAATAAACTGGTATCTGTCCACTTTAGAGGGCCTTATCTTCCAGCACCAGTTTGCAATCACAGTGGCTCCTGCATCAAACTGCTACGACATACAGACAAGAGGATGGGTACTCTTACCATGAGTGGTGGACACATATACAATATGGCAATGCATCGTGTGAGCTTCAGAGGCTATGATAGCCAAAGATGGTGAATGCCCAGCTTGATGGTATCCCCCAAGGTATGGATTGGATCCACATCCACTTCGGTCCGAATCCACGATTCCAGGCTGGCAGCTCCAAGGTGGATGGACAACCAAAATCAATCTCTCAAAGGTTAATCTGAGGAAGTTCGTCAGATGCCAAACATAAGAAAGAAAAAAATATGGAGGCGCTCCACAAAGTATAGATCAACCAATGAAGGTTTATTGAAATTTTAAAAACACCATAAAAATAATGGTAAGACATAGAAAAATCACGTGATAAATAAAAAGCAATATGGGAAGCAGGGCTTAACAGAACAGCTGTATTCATACTGAGATTAAATTACACACAGGTGGACTCTATTTACTAATCAGGTGACTTTTGAAAGCAATTGGTTCCACTAGATCTTAGTTAGGGGTATCAGAGTAAAGGGGGCTGAATACAAATGTACGCCACACTTTTCACATATTTATTTGTAAAAAAACAATTGAAAACCATTTATCATTTTCCTCCCACTTCACAATTATGTGCCACTTTGTGTTGGTCTATCACATAAAATCCCAATAATATACATTTACCTTTTTGTAACAAAAAAAACGTTTGCCTAGTACAGAGGCAGAACGGGGATCTACCAGTGTAAATAAGCGGATCCCCATTCTGGCAGGGTACGTGTCAGAGGTCTACTGTTCCCAGTGATCGTGAGCAGTGATCTCTGTCATTTCCCTGCTAGCCCATCCCCCTACAGTTAGAACATACCCAGGGAACACACGTAACCCCTTGATTGTGCCCTACTGTTAACCCCTTCTGCCAGTGCCATTTTTACATTGACCAGCGCATTTTTATAGCACCGAGCAATGTAATAATTTCACTGGTCCCCAAAAAGTGTAATTTGGGGTCAGATTTGTCCGCCACAATGTCGCAGTCCTGCTAAAAATGGCAGATTGCCACCATTGCCAGTAAAAACAATAAAAAAATAAAAGTCCCTAAATCTATCCCAAGTTTTGTGCAAACCAATCAATACACTCCTATCACGATTTTTTTTTTTTTTTAACCAAAAGTACGTAGAACAATATATATCAGCCTAAACTGATAAATACAGTAAATGTGTTTTTTATATTTTTTTTGGGGATATGTATTATAGCAAAAAGAAAAAAATGTCACTCTTTGTTTATAGTGCAAAAGAAAAAAAACGGCAGAGGTGATCAAATACCTCCAAAAGAAAGCTCTATTTGTGGGGGAAAAAAAGACATCATTTTTCTTTTGGGTACAGCATAGCACAACCGCGCAATTGTCAGTTAAATTGACGCAGTGCCGTATCACAAAAAATGGCCTGGTCATTAAGGGGGCAAATCCTTTCCAGGGGCTGAAGTTCTTAAAGCGGAGTTCCACCCAAAACTGGAACTTCTGCTTTAAGGACTCATAACCCCCTGACATGCCACATTTGGCATGTCCAATTTTATTTTTATTTTTTTGGGGGGAGCGGGTATTAAGTTTTGACCCAGCTCTCTCTTCTGTCTAGGAGTCTCGAAATTCTCCTCTCCCCTCCTTCCCTGCAATCTTCTGGGTCACGTCACAGGTCCCAGAAGATTGGCCGGCCATTGAGAAGGTGCAGTGCGCATCCGGCTGTGAAGCCACAAGCTCTCATAGCCGGATGCCCACACTTGTGATGCCGGCACCGGAGAGAACCAAGGGAGAGAACCAAGGGTTGTGGTGGCCGCATGGCCGGATCGTGGCAGAGGTGAGAGTGTTTATTAAAAGTTATCAGTCACACTTTTTGTAGCTGCTGACTTTTAATAAACAAAAATCTGAGTGGAACTCCACTTTAAAGAACCTGCAAGTACAGAAAGAATTCCAAGTATGGATATTTTTACATGCAGTAGTTAGGACCAGGTCAGTTCAGACCAATGTAACATTGCATATATCATACCTGGTTGGTCCCTGTGGAAGCTGGAAATCACTGTAGTAGACACCACTATTCCAATAATCTCCACTAGCTTCTAGGGCCCATGCTGAGCAGCTGCCCGGCAACTTACTGAACATAGGAGTTCACCTGCTCAGCAAAGGTGTCATTCAGAAATTGTATGGATGAGACAGAGATTGTGATGTCGCTGCCCCACCACTCAACCTCACTCAGTCAGAGAACACATTGCATTCATTGAGAAGATGCAAAGCTATCTTTGAATGGTGCCTGTGCTGAGTGGGAGACCTCCTGCACAGGGTCATCTTTAATATTGATTGGACCCTGGACATAAAATTTCCCCCCCCCCCATGCAGTTTCCCTCTCCATCTGCTCTGAGACATACAATAGCAGCTAGACTCAAAACCTGTTTACTGAATCAGATCAGGCATCAATTGAAATTGGTTGCCAAACGTTACAGTGTGTCATTACCACTCACTGACTGGTTGCTAGAGGTTACAACACACATTACGGCTCATTGATTAGTTGCTAGAGGTTACAGCACATGGTTTCTACTGGTTGATTGGTTGCTAGAGATTACTGTACATCAATACTGTTCACTGATTGGTTGCTAGAAGTTACTGTAGATCATTACTGCTTACTGATTGGTTGCTAGAGGTTACAGCACATCATCTCCTCACTGCCTGCACACCATGGACTGGGGAGGTGAAGGACCCATTATTAAACAGAAAACTCCAGGGATCCTAGGACTCCTGGGATCAGCGGCAGTGCTGGGTGGAGGGTATGATCAATGACAATGCTGAATTTTTTTTTTATCGACTACCAATATAAAGAGGAATTTTAGCACTGGCCACCAAAGTAATAGGGGTTTACACTGAGCACTAATGTAATAGATGCATTCACAGTAACCGCCAATGTAAGGGGGACCTTCACACTGGCCACTAGTGTGAATGAAAGGATTCTACACCATTCTACACCAAGCACCAATGTAATGAGAGGATTTACACTGACCACCAATGTAACTGAGACATTTAGCCTGCGTTCACAATTCTTTGTGTTGGAAACAAATGCAAAATTGCTTTCCTGACACCACAGAAACGTGCTGCCCTTTAGCAGATACACAGCAGTGCCATTAATTGTTAATGACACCCTCGTGCATCTGCTGAGATGTGTCTTGGCACTGTGTGATTTTGAAAGTTTGGGACCTTCTTCCACATTTGTAGCACATAGAGAAGCCCATTGAAATGAATGGGTTGCCCTACATGTGACCTACATCTTTATCCACCCTGTCAGTACACCTTTGCCTCCTAAAACCCTGCTAACCTATAATCCCAAACCTCTCTAATCCCCCTCCCCTTTATCTCTACCTGCCTCCACTGCTCATCTTTACATCCACCTTCCTTACCTCCGTACATCCCCTCCTTACTCACCTGTGCACCCCAAATGGTAATTCCTTCTCTGCCTACCTCTGCAGAGTTCTATTGTTTTTTTTTTCAATTTTTTTTCAATTCTATTCAATTATTTTATTTTTTATTCTATTATTTTTTGTTCTACTCTTTTTTCTATTTTGTTCAAATTTGAATTCATTCAATTTCAGAGGAAACAATTATTTTATTTTCTATTCTATTCAAACTTGAATTCATTCTATTAAACTATCGTTTTTCAGAGGACCATTATATTGTTTCTATTTTATTCTATTCATTCCTCTCAAATTTACTCTATTTGAAATTTAAATTTCAGAAGATGGTTATCTTCTTTCTATTTTATTATTTTTATTTTATTTATTTTTTTATTCTATTCTATTCCATTCTATTCTTTTATTTTCTATTATATCCCTTTATTTTATGTATTTATTTTGTTTAATTGAATTTAAATAGATTTTAATTTTCCAAATTCAATGAAACTGAACTCAATTCGACCAAATTTGGACAAATCTAATTGATTTGAATTACATTCAAATTGCATTCAAGTTTGAATCAAATTCCCTTAAAATTCCATTGGAAATTAAATTTGTTCAATTTAAAATTAGATTTTTGGAAGATGGTTACTGTGTATCCTTTCTATTCCATTATATTCTATTTTTTTTATTCTATTCTTTTATATTCTATTCTATTCTATTCTCTTCTTCTTATTCAGATTCAAATGTATTCTATTAAAAATTCAAAATTTGGAAACCTGTTAAATTTTTATATTTATTTTTTTCCTTTTTTATTCTAGCCTACTCCTTTATATTCTATTATTTTATTTTCCTATATACTCAATACTCAATTCTATTTTATTCTATTCTTTTCTATTGATATTTAAACGTATTCTGTTGAAAATGTAATTTTGTAAAATTATTCAAATTGTGGGAAATGGTTCTGTTCTATTCCATTGTTTTTGTTTTTCTGTTTTTAATTCTATTCAATTATTTTATTTTACATGTTACATTTCTATTCTATTATTTTCTATTCAAATTTTAATTCATTTTTACATAGATTAGTTTCCCTGGAGTACAAATCTCTCTCCTCCAACTTGTTAAATCATCTCAAGAAAGAGGACAGGGACCAGAAATATAATAAGCAGAAAAAGTATTCAAGGGATGTAGGGGACTATAAAAATGGTACAGTTTTTGATTGGCAAAAACTTCTGAATACCTCCCCTCCAATGGACACGACTCCCCCTGTAGGTACAGATTCTGTATTTCCTTCTAGCTCTGTGTCGGTACAGGGAGGTCTAAAACAGTTACTGTCCTACAGTGGAGTAGTCCAAGTAAGGAATGATTTATATAGTAATGATTCCCAAGGTTCACAACCAATGGTACGTTATTACAATCCCCATACCCCGAAAAACTCTGCAAGAGGTAGGGGTAACCATCGGGGAAAGAAGGGAGGAAGAGGCCAATTTAAGGGTAATTCCTATAATTATGGCACTTCTCCCCAACGTGAATACTATAACCAACCCTATTATCCCTCTCCATCAAGGGATCGGGATCGAACCCCAATATTACAATGCACCTCCGGTCTCCACTTATAATAGGTTTTCTCCACTTAAGGACACGCACGTTTTTTAACCCACGAGAAACATTTATGGGCCATACCCCTATACACAAAACCAGTGTAATTCTGATACCTATGTGAATCAGGGTTTTCATGAGGGCCCACACACAACATAAAAAAAACAAGTCCAGACCCAAGAGAGGGTGCAGATGGGGGGAGGGGAGAATACAAAGGAGGAAAGAAAAGAAGGGCAAGGTGTTTTCAATCTGAGCACTAAATCATTGACTCAGGACGCGATATCGGTCTTGGATAAAGGCCTCAAATATGTGCCACCAAAAAAATTTAACAAATTTAACACTTTCATTGATGTTCACAAGTTCATATGTAAAATCAATATTCAGCAGTACTTAATATCAAATCATTTTCAAATTAACTACCAGGCTGGGACATCAGGGACTGTCCATTCCGGACTTTTTAATCCATGGGTATTCAAACTACGGCCCTCCAGTTGTTCAGGAACTACAATTCCCATCATGCCTAGTAATGTCTGTGAATGTCAGAGTTTTACAATGCCTCATGGGATGTGTAGTTTCACAACAGCTGGAGGGCCGTAGTTTGAGGATCCCTGGTTTAATCCATCCCTTTTCATTTACCCTGTTCCAGTGGCACCAGCTGTCAAGATCTTTAAAGATCTTGTGCTTAAAGATTTGGCCAAACTTCTTGAGAAACCTATTTGCCGTCAGCCTGTTTCAGACGTGGGACTTGTGTGACCGGAAGGATCTGGTCATACATCCAGCGGATAAGGGCAGTGGTATTGTCATTTTAGACGAAAAACAATATGAATTGGAAATGTACAGAATCCTCAGTGAACCAGGTACATATAAAAGAATTGCCTAATAACCCTACCAGCTCATACAAAAGACAATTGGTTGATCTTATCACCAAAGATCATGACCTTTAATATTAAAAAAAAGAAAAGACCTTTTTGATACCTACAGTCCCATGAATACCACCATATATTACTTACCCAAAATCCATAAAGACCCGGTGAAACCCCCTGGACGACCTATAGTGAGTGGCAAACATTCGGTCACATCACGCATAGGCCGATATATAGATTTCTATCTACAGCCCTTGGTTAGAAAAACTCCATCATATTTGAAGGACACAGGCTCCACTATTATGAGGTACAGGATAACTACATCATAGCCACAGCAGATGTGGCGTCTTTATACACTTGCATACCACATGAGAGGGGCATAGAGGTTGCCCGCCATTTTTTGGGTCGTGAACACTCTCTGGCACCCTTTCAATGTGAGTATTTGATTGAGCTTCTGGAATTTGCCACTAAACATAGTTATGTTTGGTTTAATGAACGTTACAATCTCCAACAAAGAGGGAGAGCAATGGGGGCCAAATTTGCTCCGAGCCTTGCTAATCTTTTCATGGCTAAGTGGGAAGAGGATGTCGTCTATGCCGAACAAAACCCATCATTGGTTCTTTGAGCTACGTACATAGACGACATCCTCCTCCTATGGAGTGGCACTCCAGATTCTCTTGGAACATTTTTTGAATATCTCAATTCCAATGACAGGTGCATTACATTGTCATATGAGGCCAATACGAGTAAGATACACTTTCTGGATTTGGAAATAGAGATGGTTGATAATCATTTTAGGTTTCAAACGTATTTTAAACCCACAGACCGCAACGGTTTCATCCCTATAGACAGTTGCCACCACAAATCGTGGCTGAGCTCGGTCCCACGTAGTCAGTTTCTCAGTCTCCTCCGAAACTGTACTGATACGGACACATTCAACACACACAGGCTAATATTTTGAGACAGTGATTCCTAGATAAGGGGTATGACAATAAGTCCCTAGTAGGGATGAGCTTCGTGTTCGAGTCGAACGCATGTTCGACTCGAACATCGGTCGTTCGTGCATTCGCCGAATTCCGAACGTTTGGGCCGTTCGCGGCAAAATTCGTGTGGCCCACAATGCACTGCGATGGCGCAATGCATTGCTGTCTCACGATTGGCCAAGCATGCACTGTGACCCCGCATGCTTGGCCAATCGCAGTGCCAGTAGCGGGAAGAGCAATGGTTGGCCACAGGCATCCTGCCTGTGGCCAATCATAGCTCAGACTGTGTAGTGCACGCCCCACACTATATAAAGCTGCCTTCCAGGCGGCCTCGTGTAGTGTTTGTTAGCATCTGAAGCAGTGGGTGTTCTGTGTACCTTCAACACAGTTACACACCAATCGTTTTTGGCTGATTTACTATTTTGCTCTTGTGTAGTGGTTACTGTCTGTGCCCTGACCGCAGTATACACCACTATATTCACCTCACCTATATAGCTAGTGATCTAGCTTTAATAATAGAGCTTGCAGTCAGTAGTGTTAGTGCGTGCTGTCTGCGTGCTCTGTACCCAGTACATACCACTATATACACCTACATAGCTGTTCTCTATTTGAGCCCGATTGTCATTTTCTGGAGTTATTGGAAGTTGTGTGTGCCTCCAGCACAGCAC
Source organism: Lithobates pipiens (assembly GCF_037356315.1). Classification (NCBI taxonomy): domain Eukaryota; kingdom Metazoa; phylum Chordata; class Amphibia; order Anura; family Ranidae; genus Lithobates; species Lithobates pipiens. Next base: position 522,042,918 of record NW_027507718.1, read on the forward strand.
AGTATACATCTGTATATACCCCTTTAACTCTGCTGTTTTCTGGTTATTGTCTGCGTGCCCTGACCGCAGTATACACCGTGATATTCACCTCACCTATATAGCTAGTGGTCCATCTTTAACAATAGAGCTTGCAGTCAGCAGTGTCACTCAGGAGATAGTGCGTGCTGTGTGCCTGCTCTGTACCCAGTACATACCGCTATTATCCACCTACATAGCTGTTCTCTATTTGGGCCCGATTGACATCTGCTGGAGTTATTGGAAGTTGTGTGTGCTTCCAGCACAGCACAGTATACATCTGTATATACCCCTTTAACTCTGCTGTTCTATAAAAAAGGCATCTGCAGGAGTTAGTGGGTGTTGTGTGCCTCCAGCACAATATAAACTACCCAACTACTGTTTTACCCAACTCCCTTCAGGCCATTACCATGTCTGGAAGGCCAGCAAGGAGAGGCAGACAGGCGCGAGCTGATAAAAGAGGGCAAGCAGGCTCTGTGTCTAGAGACAACAGTGCTGGTCGGGGACGCGGTGCATTGTCATCAGCACGTGGCCATGGGACATGCTTGTCCTTCTTTTCTGCAGCTGGACATGTTGAACCGCAACATGCCAACGACTTGGTAGAGTGGATGACCAAGCCCTCTTCATCCTCCTCATCCTCTCTCACCCAGTCTCAGGGTAGTAGAAAAGCAGCTGCCAACACATCGTCGTCCCTCCTCTCAATGTCATCATCAGTGACTCCTTCCCTAGACCCACCACGTCCTCCTGAGGAGTCTCCTGAACTCTTTGAGCACAGTGTTGGGTACATGCTCCAGGAGGATGCCCAGTGTTTGGTGGGCTCTGATGATGACACTCAGCTAGAGGAAGGCAGTAGCGTGAGCACAGAGAGAGGGGATGCTCAAGAAGGACAGCAATCTGGCAGTCATGTTCCACAAGCTGCAGCATACTGCCAGGTTTGCTACAGCGATGAAGAGGGAGGGGATGATGAGGGCACTGACTCCACGTGGGTGCCTGGAAGGAGGGAGGAGGAGGAGGAGGCACATGTCCAACGAGGCAGGATGCCCTCTGGGGGCCAGCTTAGGGGCAGCACACCGACTGAATCACACCGCAGAGCTCCGCCTGCGCAGAGCGCTTCCTCTGCGCAGAGCGCTTCCTCTGCGCGTTATTCTAAAAGTTCTTTGGTGTGGGCCTTTTTTGAGACGAGTGCATCAGATCGCACCGCTGCTATTTGCAACATATGTCTCAAGCGTATCTCACGTGGCCAAAACATCAGCCGCTTGGGCACCACATGCTTGACCAGACATATGTTGACCTGCCATGCAGCTCGTTGGCAAGCATACCTCAAAGACCCACACCAAAGAACAAAGCGGACCTCTCCTTGCTCCTCATCAGCTGGCATCTCCAACCCCACTAGACCTTCAGTCCTCTCTGAAACCTGCTCTGAGAGGAATGAAGGTGTAGAATTAGGTGTGTCACAGCCAAGTGCTTCCGGGAACTCTGCTAGTGGTACATCCACGTCCGATTATAGCAGACAAATGTCCCTGCCCCAGCTGCTGGACCGGCGGAAGAAATTTACTCCCAGCCATCCACATGCCCAGCGGTTGAATGCTAGCTTGGCTAAATTGCTAGCACTTCAACTGCTGCCTTTTCAGTTGGTAGACTCGGCCCCCTTCCGTGAGTTTGTACAATGTGCGGTTCCTCAGTGGCAGGTCCCCAAACGCCACTTTTTCTCACGGAAGGCAATTCCGGCTCTCTACCGGCATGTGGAAGGCAATGTCCTTGCCTCGCTGGACAGGGCGGTCAGCGGTAAGGTGCATATTACCGCTGACTCATGGTCCAGCAGGCATGGACAGGGACGTTACCTGTCTTTCACGGCCCATTGGGTCACTCTTCTGGCTGCTGAGAAGGATGCAGGACAAGGTGCAGTAGTATTGGAGGTTGTCGACACCACGCCTCCAAAATGCTACTATTGGTTGTGACACACCTCTCTCCTCCACCCCCTCCTCTTCTTCTTCCTCCATGGCCTCTTCCAGTGCTCTGTCCTCAGAACCAGCGGTGCTCCGTAGGCGTTGCAGGGGCTACGCAAGTACGCAGGCAAAACGATGCCATGCCGTGCTTGCACTGGTTTGTTTGGGGGACAGGAGCCACACTGGGGCGGATGTTTTGTCAGCTCTGCAGGGGCAGGCCGAGAGGTGGTTGACGCCACGCCAGCTTAAGCCAGGAATGGTGGTTTGCGACAATGGCACCAACCTCCTCTCCGCCCTCCGACAGGGACAACTGACCCATGTGCCCTGTGTAGCTCACGTCCTTAACCTGGTGGTGCAGCGGTTCTTGGGCAGGTACCCCGGCTTACAGGATGTCCTGAAACAGGCCAGGAGAGTCTGTTTGCATTTCCGCCGATCATTTAATGCCTGTGCTCGGCTGGCTGAGCTCCAAAAGAAGTTGAACCTGCCCAAGAACCGCCTTATATGTGACATGCCCACCAGATGGAACTCAACATTGGCCATGCTGCAGCGGCTGCACACGCAGCAGAGGGCCATCAATGAGTACCTGTGCGACTACGGCACCAGGACAGGGTCAGGAGAGCTTGGTTTTTTCTCACCACGCCAGTGGGGCATGATCAGGGATGCATGCACTGTCCTGTCACCGTTTGAGGAGGCCACAAGGATGGTGAGCAGTGACAGTGCATGCATCAGTGACACTATACCTCTTGTCCACCTCTTGGAGCATACGCTGCGTGGAATAATGGACAGGGCACTTGAGGCAGAACAGAGGCAGGAAGAGGAGGACTTCCTTGCCTCTCAAGGCCCCCTTTATCCAGACAGTGTTCCTGCTGTGCCACCCATCACACAGGAAGAGGGTGAGGAGGAGGAAGAGGAGGAAGAGGATGATTGTGTCAGCATGGAGGTGGAGGCTGGCACTCAGCATCAGCAGCAGCAGTCTTATAGGGATGATTTACAGTCCCAAGAAACACGTGGACTTGTACGTGGCTGGGAGGAGGTAGCTGCGGATCATGTTGTCCTTAGTGACCCAGAGGACTCCGGACCGAATGCCTCAGCTAACCTACGCTGCATGGCCTCCCTGATCCTGCAAAGCCTGCGGAAGGATCCTCGTATTCTTCGGATCAAGGAGAGGGACCATTACTGGCTGGCCACTCTCCTTGATCCACGGTACAAGGGTAAGGTTGCCGACCTTATCTTGCCATCGCAGAGGGAGCAGAGGATGAGACATCTCCGGGAGGCCTTGCAGAAAGCTCTGTGCAACGCGTTCCCAGAGACTGGGAGGTCACAAACTCCTGGTCCTGGACAACGTGTTGCTGAGGCATCAGTCAGAAGGAGCGGTGGAGAAGGTGGCCGTCTGACTGATGCTTTCAGACAATTTTTTAGTCCGCAGCCCCAAGGTATGATTGGTTCCAGCACCCATCGCCAGCGTCTAATTTACATGGTGCAGGAATACCTAGGGGCAAGGTCAGACTTGGACACCTTTCCCACTGAAAATCCTCTGGCTTACTGGGTCTTGAGGATGGATCACTGGCCAGAGCTTGCACAGTATGCAATTGAGCTACTGGCCTGTCCTGCATCCAGCGTTCTTTCGGAACGCACCTTCAGTGCTGCTGGTGGCTTCGTTACCGATCACAGGGTGCGCCTGTCCACCGAATCAGTTGATCGACTGACCTTCATCAAGATGAATCAGTCTTGGATCACCCACAGCTACCAAGCACCTGAAGCTGATGTAACCAAATAATTTTTTTTGAAATACCACATCCCTTCAAGACTGCCTATGCTGATGCTGAGTGACTGTCCTGTTATGTTGATTGTCTATCCTCTTCCTCCTCCGCTGATATGTTGGAAGGACATTTTTGGTTCTGGATGATGCCAGCAGCCCAATTTTTCTGCCCCTGTTTAACAGGGGCGTTTAAGTACAATTTTTGATGCAATGCTTTGCAGCAGGGCTAATTCCTGCAATAAAACTAGAGTGTATGGCAGAGGTTGCAGTGTGATGGCACCAGTGCCTAAGGCCCAATTTTTCTGCCCCTGTTTAACAGGGGCGTTTAAGTAAAATTTTTGATGCAATGCTTTGCAGCAGGGCTAATTCCTGCAAAAAAACTAGAGTGTATGGCAGAGGTTGCAGTGTGATGGCACCAGTGCCTAAGGCCCAATTTTTCTGCCCCTGTTTAACAGGGGCGTTTAAGTACAATTTTTGATGCAATGCTTTGCAGCAGGGCTAATTCCTGCAATAAAACTAGAGTGTATGGCAGAGGTTGCAGTGTGATGGCACCAGTGCCTAAGGCCCAATTTTTCTGCCCCTGTTTAACAGGGACATGTAATTACAATTCTTGATATAATATTTCACAGGAGGGCCCCTTCCTGTGCCCACCCAGAGTAACTGTGAGGACTTATAGTGTTGTGGCACCAGCACCACAACCACCAAAGGTCAATTTTTCTACCACTGTTCAACAATGGCATGTAATTACAATTCTTGATATAATCGTTCACAGCAGGGCGCTCCAGCGGCCACCAAGAGTCACTTTGAGGGCTTACAATGTTGTTGCAAAACCAACACCTTGTTCTGCTATTTCTGCAGAGCATATAGGGCAGGCCCCTACTTTCAAACATCCAATTTACAAACATCTCCTACTTGCAAACGGAAGGAGACAACAGCAAGTGAGATGAAAAAAGATGGACGACAAAACAAATTATACAGGGGTGATAACCCTTCCCTATGTTTTCCAAAAAGCTTAAAGATATTTTTTTTGACTGGAGCTACACTTTAAAAATGTACCGGTTGAAAATGACAAACAGATTCAACTTAACACAACAAACCTACACAGTCCCTGTCTTGTTTGCACCGCCTGTATACTGCTGTTCTGAGTATATAGGGCCTGGGGGCCACACGCATTTCCTTTTTTTTAATATGGGTACAGGGTTCCCCTTAATGTGCGTACAAGACCCAAATAGGCTGGTAATGGGCAGGGAGGGCTACCCATGCCATTTTTCTGAATGATTTTCAACCATATTGCAGGAACCAGATATAACATTAAAACCGCAAGCAGTTTTAAATGGTGTTATTTCCGTTTAATGTCATTTTGTGCAGGGACTGTTCTAAACACGGGAAACACGTGGCACTTCACAGGCATACTATAGACACCCCCCCAGGCACCATATTTAAAGGAATATTTCACTTTTTTTTTCACTTTAATCGTCATTAAAATCAGTGCTCCCGCCAAAACGGTAGTTTTTAAAACTTTTTTTTGCAGTGACCCATGTCCCCTGAGGCAGGAGGCAGATCGCCAAACCCTTTTTAGCACACTATCTTGCATATTAGCCATTAAAATTAGCACTTTCCAATTCGAACGTTCGAGTCCCATAGACTTCAATGGGGTTCTAACGTTCGTACCGAACGCGGGGGTCGTTCGCAAGTTCTGGTGCGAACCGAACCGGGGGGTGTTCGGCTCATCCCTAGTCCATAGACTCTGAAATTCAGAGAGTCACCAATTTGGACAGGAAGTCTCTACTTTTAGTTAAACCTAAGAAAGAACCTGATGTAAATTTTAAATGGACCATGTTGACAACATTTTCACCACAATATAAACAAATTAAAACTATTGTTAACAGACACTGGGATGTTCTTAAAAATGACACCATTCTTGGTACATCATTACTGGACCAGGCCAAGATTATTTTTAGGGGAGCACCTTCCCTGCAAAACCGCATAACAGCAAACGTTGTGAATTTGCCCTTCTTTTTTTCATGATTTAATAGGCTATTTTCCGTGTAAGAAATGTGTTGTATGCCAACAAAACACTTTGGGGAGACATAAGACCTTAGAATTTACATTAACAGTAACCAAGAAGAAGTACAAGATCAAACAATTTTGCACTTGCAGCACTAAATATGTTGTATACCTGATAACCTGCCCTTGTGGCAAACAATACGTTGGCTGTGCAATCAGGATGTTTTCGGTGAGAGTGGGCGAACACATTGCCCTCATTAAAAGTAGGGATTCTAAGCACACTGTCCCCATACACTACAAAGAGTTTCATAACAGTAATCCATCGGGCTCACAATTTCTTGCTTTAACCACTTCCCACCTGGCCAATGTACATATACGGCCGTGTGGGAGCCGTCTACTTCTGATAGGACGTTCAGGAACGTCCTTCAGAAGGAGGGGGATCGCGCGCACGAGTGCCCACGCAGCGGCGCGATCCCGATGTGCTTGTGTCACCCGGACACAGCGTATCTCGGATCGGCAGGAGGGCTCTGTGATTGGCCCTCCTGATCACATGACGGCCGTGTCCAATCACGGCAGTCATGTGATGTAAACAAACAGCCGGTTGCTAGGCAATCGGCTCCTCCTCTCCTCACACAGAAGTCATCGTTGAGGAGAGGAGAGCAGATCGCTGCAGCCGGCTGGTGGTCAGTGAGTATGAGCTGTTTTTACAGCTTTTTACTAACTGATCACCAGTCTAGTGTAAACACACATCACCACAATACACATGTCATCACACATGTCCCCAAAACACACATGTTCCCAAATAATAAAAAGACATGTCCCCCACATATGTCCCACAAAAATCACATGTTCCAATGATTATCTGCACACATATGTCCATGATCACCTGCACACATCTGTACATGATCATTTGCGTACATATGTCCGTGATCACACAAACCAATTATTATACACTTAACGGAATTTTTTTTACCAAAAACATGTAGCAGAATACATTTTGGCTTAAATTTATGACAAATTGATCTTTTAAAATAGAAAAAAGAAAATATTGTTTTTTTTCCAAATTTCCGCTTTTTTTGCGCTTATAACGCAAAAAATAAATAACAAGTCATGAATAATTACCACCAAAATAAAGCTCTATTTGTGCGAACAAAATTATAAAAATTTCATTTGGGTACAGTGTAGTATGACCGCGCAATTGTCATTGAAAGTGCGAGAGCGATGAAAGCTGAAATTTGGGCTGGGAAGGAAGGGGGCAAAAGTGCCCGGTATTGTAGTGGATAGATAAGTATGTCTCTCTGTGGCATGGGGGTGCTATGACCAGAGGTGGTTCTCGTTTAGAGACATTTTGGATCTATGAGCTCCAGTCCCACTCCCCTTTCGGAATGAATGTGGAGTGGGACATCAACGCCTTTATTAATGAATCCTAGGAGCTTCAATTGGCATAGCTATTTTCATCAATTAATCTCTAAGGACTTTTCCTTTTAAGTTTATTTTATTTTTATGTTTATTTTCATAAGCTATCAGGTATCATATATAATATATTGGTGGGTATTCATGTATTGGGACAATCTATATATTTTTCATTTTTTGTTTTAGTCATCTGATTTGTATTTAACGATAATATGTGCATTTAACTTCTAAGTCTGTGTATATGTGACCATTGTGGTAGGTGTATTGTGGTTGGGCCCTTTAAGAGAATCTATCTCTGACTAGTGTCCAAAAAGATTTTTATTTTATTTTTTACATTGAAGTTTATTGCAGTTTTCATGTTACAGAAAAGGAAAAGGGCATATAACAAAACAAGGTGAGGAAAACAAAACAAAAACAAAAACAAAACAACAAAAAAAGCAAGTCGTAACAACAGAAACGGTTACATTAGCACACACTGCTGCACAGATCAAATCTTATCAGGCATGAGAATACGAACTCAGCTTGAATACTGAAACAGTAAGAAAAAAAAACGAGGAGTAAACATAACTTAAAACCTCCGGTATTTAGCACTCCAGATACTCCAGGTTACATCAAATTGCGCACATTTTAATGCATTTATAGTTAATGCTCGCTCTAGGGTGTAGTGTTGATGAACTACTCTGGTCAGGTCTGTAATGTTTATAGTCAAGGCAGTTTTCCAATGTTGTAGAACCAAGGATCTCGCTGCCAGGAGAATGTTAGAGACTACCGTCCTCATGTTGTATGGAAACCCCTCAATACCTAAATGTAGGATCGCTAAAGCTGGGTTAGGAGGAGTATTGATACCAGTGAGGGATGCTATGAGTTGGAATACTTGGTTCCAAAAGCTTACTAGGTTGGGGCACTGCCAAAACATATGGAGTAAGTGTCCTGACTGTCCGCAGTTCCTCCAGCATAGTTTCGAAGTGTGTGGAAAGATTTTCGTCAGTCTACAAGGGGTGTATTGCCATTTATTAATAATTCTAATGGTCATGGCCCAGTAACTGACAGAGCGTGAGGCTTTTTGGATTTCGCGAAAAGCTGTCGTCCATTGGTCATCTGGGAATGTATTCCCCAAGTCAGCTACCCATTCATTGATCTGTTTTGTCTTCGTGAAGGACTTTTTGTCCTGCAGAAGAGCATAAAAGATCGATTTGTTCGTCGAGGGCTCGCGGGTAAGGAAGTGCCACGCAGTGGGTGGTATTTTAATTGTTGGGAGATGATTTTGTTTCAGAAAGTGTGCAACTCGGATACACGTGAAGAGATGATGACTGGGGAGACCATATTTTTCCATTATCTGATCACTAGTGAAGACTTTGTCATTGAGGCATAAGTCTTGGATGTTACGGATACCATATCTAGGGAACTGTTTTAGAGACAGCATTGGGATTCTGGATTCGAGTAAGCTTAGAGGAAATTCATAACCAATAGTGTGGAGGATGTTGTGGTTCTGGTTTAGGAAGAACCTCCATGCTTGCAGGGAGGTTTGTATGGTAGGGGAGGTGGTGCGTATAACCCAAGGCTTCCATATGTCTCCCATGAGTAGTGCTGCAAGGTCAGGAATCGGGGCCATGGTTTGTTCCAGCTCAACCCACAATGGTGTATGGTGTGTTGGTGGTTCTAAACCACTGTCGGAGTTGGTCCAGTCTAGTGGACCACATGTAGTCGTAAATGTCTACTAGCCCTGCCACTCCTGCATGCCTGTGAGGAATTAGGTTGTGGGGGAGCAGCATGCCTTCTTCTTCTCTTTCCACAGGAATCTCCACAGAAGAGTGGAGATAGCTTTAAGAAAGTGAGTCGGAATGTGGAATGGTATGGTCCTAAACATGTACAGTATATGAGGAAGCACACACATCTTACACGCAGCTAATTTGCCCACCCATGCGAGTTCAGTCTTAGCTATGTGTTTAAGGGTCTCTGCAACCTTAGCGAGTAATGGCCTAAAGTTTGAGGTGACCATTGTGTTTATGGAATTGGTTATTGTGATACCTAGGTACGGTATACCATCCTCCTTCCATTTTGTATGGGGGGTCATGTTGAAGTTGGTCTCTTATACGTTTGTCCATTCCTAAATCCAAAATCAATGATTTGGCAAAGTTGACCTTATAATATGAGACCTCTCCAAAATTTTGCAGAATTTCATGAATTAACGGTAGGGACTGGGATGGATTTGTTAGCATCAGGATGACGTCATCTGCGAACAAATTAACAACATGGTTGCGAGAACCTAATTTGAAGCCAGAGACGTCAACTCTTGATCTAATGGCCTCCGCCAGCGGTTCTATCGTAAGGTTAAAGATAGTAGGGGATAGTGGGCACCCCTGGCGGGTGCCATTCGAGATACAGAAAGTATTGGACAGCATACCGGCGGTCAATACTTGGGCAGATGGACAAGAGTATAAGGCCAACACTGCATTGGATATAGGGCCATGAAAACCAAACTTACGGAGCACCTCTTTCATATAACTCCATTCCAACCTATCAAACGCCTTCTCTGCATCTATGGAGAGCAGCAGAGAAGGCGTTTTGGACATTTCAGCATAATGAACGATATTAACAATTCGTCTCGTCGCATCAGAAGTCTGTCTCCCACTTATGAAACCCATCTGGTTGCTTTGAATTAAAGATGGTATGTATTCCTCTAGACGTTTGGCTAACAGCTTGGCGTAGATCTTAATGTCTGTATTAAGTAAAGAAATAGGTCTAAAGTTACTTGGGGTGGTGGGGTCTTTCCCTGGTTTGGGGATGGTGGTTATGTATGCTTTCAACATCTCCTGGGGAAATGATGCATCCTCTGCTGCTTGTGTGAAGACCTTTTGTAAGTATGGGGAGAGAACGTTGGGGAATGTTTTGAAATATTAGTTGGAGAACCCATCAGGGCCAGGGGATTTCCCATTTGGAAGCGTGGCAATAATAGATTCTATTTCAGGGATAGTAAATGGGGAGTTCAAGGAAGAAAGTTGTACTTCTGAAAGCAGCGGGAGATTCAAATATTTTAAGAAGTGTTGTATTTTAGGTATGGTAGGCTGTACGGTATGTGGGTCAGTATTAAGGTTGTACAGTTTGCTGTAATATTGTGCGAATTGGTTTGCAATGTCTTGAGGGTTAAGAATTTTATGATGGGATATGGGGTGTATTAAATGTGAGATTCTGGTTTTGGTGCGGATTGTCCTAATCCTATTGGCAAGGTATTTACCTGCTCTATTCGCGTTGGCGTAGGAGGTCAGTTGTAGACAACGGAAGTATATGTCATATTTTTGGGAGAGGTGCTCCCTTAGCTTCTCTCTAAGTGCAGAGAGCTGTTTAGTTACCTGTTGTGAGGGCGACGCCATGTTCAGCAACTCTAAATTATGAATGTCAGCTGTAATAGAGTCAAGGGTCGCTGTGTATCGCTTCTTTGCTCTAGCTCCCAGCTGAATTAGGATACCTCTTACAAATGCCTTGTGGGCATTCCAGAGTGTAAATGGACTCTCTACAGAATGTTCATTATCATGGAAATAGTCCTGCAAATGTTGAGAAATCAATTTCTTAGTGCTAGGGTCCTGTAATAATCTAACATTACTGCGCCAGATAGGTAGGGAGGAGGAGACACCCTTCTCATGGATGGATAATGAGATAACAGCGTGGTCCGACCACATAATGTCGTAAATGCATGTGGAGGAGACATCCTGTAAAGTCAACTTATCAGTTAAAAACATGTCGATTCTTGAGTAAGAACCATGTCTATGTGAAAAAAAAGTATAGGTTCTCTCGTTGCAATGTGTGCATCTCCACAAGTCGTATAGATCTGTAGCATGGAGGATTCTGTTCATATATGTTTTTCCATTCTGGCTGGTGGTAGAGGTGTCCAATTTTGGATCAACAATCAGGTTGAAATCCCCACCTACAATAAGACTCCCATATTGGATGGATTTCACTTTGCGGAGCAGTCTGCTGAGGAATCTGACCTGGTGGGTATTAGGGGCATATACCGACACAATGGTGTAGGGTTTAGAATTAATGTCCCCTTGAATGATGATGTAACGACCATTTTCAGCTATCCAGGAATTTTTGATGCTGAAGGAGACGGTGTCACGAATTGCCAGGAGGACACCACCCTTTTTTTTTTATCCGGAGTGGGTGCCAGGAATATATGTGGATAATTCCTGTGTGTGCAGTGGGGGTGGTTGTTTAGTTGGAAGTGGGTTTCTTGCACACACAGGCTATCGGCCTTCAGCTTTTGGGCTTCGGACCACAGAGAATGTCTCTTGGCAGGGTGGTTGAGACCCCTGGCATTAATGGACACAGGTGATGGTCATTTAGCAAGAGTAGGATGTATTGTGAAGGACCATACTCACTGTGTCCTCTGAGGGGTGTTGGGAACAACTTGTCCCCATGAGGCTGGTTCATGACGTACTGCCAGGATTTCCTTGGATATGTTGAAGTAGGAGGTATCTGGTGGATGTATGCAGGACCGGTGCTAAGTGGATAGGAACTGTAAACGCAGTAATAAACAAAAACAAATAAAACGTTAAGAAAAGAATCTTGATATTGATTCAGGTGCAGACGTAGCTGCATAGGTAACATGGTTCAGGGGAAAAAAACAAGGGATGCAAAGTAATGTAGAGCCCTTGTGTCAGAGGAGAGAACTGGATAGTCTATGATGTGGTTCATGTGGTTCCATCGGTGACTTTTTTGGTAGCTCGTTTGAGGGAGACCACTTGCCACTCATCATGAGCGGAGCCAAGTTGTGTGGCTTGTGGCTCGAGCAGTCCTTGCTGGGGTATTATTCCCCATTGTCGCAAAATTGCGATTCCCCTCTGCCAGGGTAGAGATTATATGAGTGGCCCCTTCATGGGATATGGACAATTTTGCCGGGTACCGCCATTTATGTGGAATATTATGGTTTCTTAAAGCCTTTGTTACAGTGGCTAAATTGCGGCGCTGTTGGAGGGTATGCCGAGACAGATCAGGAAGGAGAAGTAGCTCTGCGTATTGTGGGTGTTTGTTTTCAGTTTTGCGGGACGCAGCCACAATTTGTTCTTTGACATGGTATTAATGCATCTTTAGCAACACATCCCTGGAGAGCTATCGGGGAGGAATGCAGGTTTGGCGATCCTGTGAATCCTATCAATTGTTAAGTCTTGAGGGGATAGCGTAGGTAGAATGGTGGAGAATAGTGTGTGCACATACTGCAGCAGTTTTGTCGAAGGTATGGCCTCGGGTATGCCTCTAATTTTTGTTACACCTCCTGGACCGGTCCTCAAGGTCAGCCACCTTGTTTCTCAACCAGGCGATTTCTTCTCCATGCGACTTGTGGGCCTCTACTAAAGTATTGAAGGAAGTATTGTATTCTACCTTCCACCTGATCTACTCTGTTACCCAGAGCTAAAACTTCTTTATGGCAGTAAGTGAGTTCAGCAGTGTTATCTGCTTGTATGGAGGCCTTGAGTGACAACAGCATCTCCTTTAAGACCGTATCAGAGACCGGCCGGTCTGAGGTGGGATAGGCCACAATGGGGTCAGGGTTATGTGTCTGTGGAGCGAGGCCTATAGCAGGGGACCCGCTTACCTCCATGTCGCGGCCTTCCGGTGAGGAGATCCTCTGTTTCTGTTTAACCGGGCTCCTTGTGGATGGACTGGCTGTCCCTGATGATGTTTCGCTGAGAGAGGCAGCTCAGGGATGGATTTGGTAATGAAGGGTCTGCTCGAGGTTTGTGGCCTGGTGCGCAGAGCGATCCTCTCGCACTCCGGCACCATTTTGTGGAGGTCCGCGTGCTCCGAAGAAGTTCGGGAGTTTCCACGGTGTTTGTGGTTGTTTTTTGTTCTTCAGCATGTCTGACTGATGCTTCGGTGTCCGCGCTATATAGTGAGTGAGGCAGCTCTGTCGTTAGTCACCGATGGACGTTCGGGTGGTCGGTTCTCTCCGGTGGCCGAGCAGAGCTCTCTTCTCACACGTCCATCTTGGAGCTCGGACGCCACGCCCCCCTTCAAAAAGATTTTTTTTATAAACAAGTTTTTTTTTTTTTTTGACATGTAGCATTATGGTTGGGCCCTTTACTGATTTGCGGTGCATAAAAATTAATGACCTGTATTTTAACATTACAATGCTGCAATGTGGAGGGTATCATGTGGAGTCATAGCACCAATATGACACTCGGACCTCCGCTGGAAGATTTTTTTTTCCAACCGGACCCCCCATGAATTTTAATTCAGTACCCCTGATATAAAGTAGAACAGCTAATGGGCAGTGAAGAGGGGGAGTTTGGGTGGCCATTGGGGTTGGCTGGCTGGGGGGGGGGGGGAGACCTGTCATCTACACTGCCCATCACCTCACTTCATAGAGCGCAACCCGGCTCAGCCTCAGCACCGCTGCATTGCTGAAAGGCAGTCATTGGCTGTGGAGTAAGGATGAGCCGAACACCCCTCGGTTCGGTTCGCACCAGAACCTGCGAACAGACCTAAAACAGACCTAAACTTTATGTGAACTTTAGAACCCTATTAAAGTCTATGGGTCTCAAACTTTCAAAATCTAAAGTGCTCATTTTAAAGGCTAATATGCAAGTTATTGTCCTAAAAAGTGTTTGGGGACATGGATCCTGCCCCAGGGGACATGGATCAATGTAAAAAAAAAGTTTTAAAAAATGGCAGTTATTTCGGGAGCACTGATTTTAATAATGCTTAAAGTGAAACAATAAAAGTGTAATATTCCTCAAAATTTTGTACCTGGGGGGTGTGTGTAGTATGCCTGTAAAGGGGTACATGTTTCCACTGCTTACAACTGTCCCTGCACAAAGTGTCATTTCTGCAGGAAAAAAAGTCATTTAAAATCACTCGCGGCTATAGTGAATTGTCGGCTCCCCATAATATAGAGAAGTCATTGAAAGTCATTGATAAAAAAAAAAGTGCGGGGTTACCCTTCAGGTCTGGTATGGATATTAAGGGGAACCCCACGTCAAATTAAAAAAAAAAAAATTACGTGGGGTTTCGCCTAAATATCCATACCAGACCCTTTATCTGAGCACGCAACCTGGCAGGCCACAGGAAAAGAGGGGGGCGAGAGAGCACCCCCCCCTCCTGAACCATACCAGGCCACATTCCCTTAACATTGGGAAGATGCTTTGGGGGTCTGTGACCCCTCAAAGCACCTTGTCCCCATGTTGATGAGGACAAGGGCCTCATCTCCACAACCCTGGCCAGTGGTTGTGGGGTCTGTGGGCGGACTGCTTATCAGAATCTGGAAGCCCCCTTTACTTCAGTGGGGGGCGAGGATACCCACACATCATTGGGGAAGCCAGGCTTTCCACCCCACGTCAAAGGGGGGCAAGGGTCAGGTAACAGGTGGCCCCGCCCTCCTCATATAAGAAATGTCAGGCTGCCAGTGTCTCTGCCAGTGGAGACAGAGGATGGATGGACTGTGCTGAGCTGGACTGGAGGGAGAGATCACCCATCACTGGATCAGATCAGCCATCGCTGGACCCCAGAGAGATGATCATCCATCGCTGGATAGCAAGAGTGGATTACCACCGCAGGAATCTTATTTTTTTTATTTTTTTTAATAAAGGACTTTTTCAAAAGTGTGTTTGTCTTTTTTAACATTTAAAATCCATACCAGACTTGAAGGGTCTGGTATGGATATTTAGGGGGAACCCCACGTTATTTTTTTTTTTCAATTTGATGTGGGGTTGCCCTTAAGATCCATACCAGACCTGAAGGGCCTGGTAATTTAATTTGGGGGAACCCCCACGTTTTTTTTTATCAATGACTTTCAATGACTGTTCTCTGTATTATCAGGAGCCGACAATTCATTGTAGCCACGAGTGATTTTCAATGACTTTTTTTCCTGCAGAAATTACACTTTGTGCAGGGATAGTTCTAAGCACGGGAAACATGCGCCCCTTTACAGGCATACTATAGCAGTTTAGATTTCTCCCATAGACTTGTACAGGGTGTTCCGTGGCTTTTCAAATTTGCCGCGAACACCCAAATTGTTCACTGTTCGCCGAACAGGCAATGTTCGAGTCGAACTTAAAGCTCATCCCTACTGTGCAGCAATACCGGTTCCTGAAATTCCAGCCAATGAGGCTGTAGCACTGTTCCTGCATTAATGTGGGCCGGTCTGAATGAAGTCCAGGGCCAAATGTGTGTCCCAGTCCAGACCTGTATCTGTCTGTCTACCTGTCTGTCTGTCTATCTATTTGAAATAGATCTCTAAAATATAAGGGCATTTGTTTATTTTATTTTACTCTCCCACAATGCACTGTTGAAAATCCAGCTTCAAGCGGTAAGGCAAGGATATTTTTTTTAACTCAGAAACTTTGGCACAGATGCTCATTGTGTTTGTATTTTCCTTCCTTCAGACAGTGAAAACTGCATGAAATGTCCTGATGATGAATGGCCAAATGAGAAGAAGGATCGGTGTATTCCCAAATTGGTGGAATTTCTCTCCTACAATGATGATACAATTGTTGCAGTATTTTCATCTGTCTCCATCCTCTGTTGTCTTCTGACTGGTTTAATATTGGGGATATTTATACATTATCAGGACACCCCCATTGTTAAAGCTAATAACCGGATCCTGAGCTATCTTCTCCTGGTCTCCATCATGCTGAGCTTCCTCTGTGTCTTCTTATTCCTCGAACGTCCAGTAGATGTAACCTGCATGCTGCGTGTGACCTCTTTCAGTGTCATCTTCTCAGTTGCTGTCTCTTCTCTCCTTGCCAAAAGTATCATGGTGTGTATTGCTTTTAAAGCCACCAAACCTGGGAGTCCTTGGAGGAAATGGATGGGAGCCAAGCTGCCCAATTTTATCATTTGCATTTTTTCACTGCTTCAAGTAATAATCTGTATTTCTTGGTTATCCATTTCTCCTCCATTCCAGGATAAAGACACTCACTCTTATCAGGGAAAGATCATAATTCAGTGTAATGAGGGTTCAGTTATCGGCTTCTACTCTGTCCTGGGATATATGGGGCTTCTGGCAGCTGTGAGTTTCATTATAGCTTTTTTAGCCAGGACATTACCAGACAGTTTTAATGAGGCCAAGTACATCACCTTCAGCATGCTGGTGTTCTGCAGTGTCTGGATTGCCATGATCCCGGCCTATCTGAGCACTAAAGGGAAAGACATGGTGTCTGTGGAGGTTTTTGCTATATTGGCATCAAGCTTTGTACTTCTTGGCTGTATATTTTTACCAAAATGCTACATAATTCTGTTCAAGCCTGACCTGAATACAAAATCAGGTTTGCTTGAAAATAAAGGATAATTTTTTTTTTTATTATTTATGATGACCCTTGGAAATAGAAATATTATCTATAATATATAGAGCTAACATTATAGTTATATATATATATATATATATATATATATATATATATATATATATATATATATACCAGTGTAAATTGTAGTATTTTAAAGTTAAAAAGTTTAAGTTAACCGTTAAAGTTTAAAGTTTAATTATTAATACTTACTCTTCTAATGGGCAGTTAGTATCATTCTTTGCTTTCTTGAAGAGCTTTGGACACCACTGGTATCCAACACTGTGGATTTGTTGCAGACCTTGTCCCCTGCTTGGTGTAATGGTTCCTACTACTGGCCTACTACAGAACAAAGTAATCACTTAGCAGGGAGGAACCACTGTGATCAGAGGGGAGCATAGTTTCCAAATGATCCTAAAGTATGACAACAGCACCACCCATTTCTTCAAGAGTGAGAAGATTTCACTCACTCCATTCCAGAACCTTCCATTAAACATATTCTTTTATAAACTGTAAAGTATTTTGGACAGGGTTGCTTCAAATATATTGCATGTAGATGTCTAAATAAACAAGTAGATTTTGCCTGGTACATTCTAAAATATTTTTCTAAAAACTAATTAAATTTGATGAGAGCATGTTTACAGTAAGTTCACATTTTAATTGATATGTTTACTTCATTTCAAATAATGCAGTATCTGAATACAATTCCCGGTGTTCTCATACTAATAATACTACAGGCAAGCAGTTGAGTCTGCTAGCTGCAGTATAATCAGTATATAGATACGTCCCAGCTTTGTGCAGCTACATCTCCCTGCAGGCCATTAGTATGTGTGGAAGGCCAACAAGGAAAGGCAGACAGTCATGAGCCCATAAAAGTGGGAAAGCAGGCTCATTTTTATGTCTTTATATTGTTTTTAATGCTCTTTAACCGCGTCTGGACCAGCCAGCGCAGTTTTACTGCGGCTGGTTGGCTCCCCTGGACAAAATGATGTTATCTTATGACGCTTTGACTTTTGGCCACTAGAGGGATGCGCGCTCTTCTGGAGGCATGCCGCCGGAGCTGATGTGAGTGCCCGGTGGGCGCGATGACAGCCAGGCACCCGCAATCGCTCTTGACAGAGCGAGAACCAGGGTCTGTGTGTGCACATAGATCTTGGTTCTCTCATGGGAGAGGAGGCTGATCGTGTGTTCATACTGATTATGAACACCGATCTGTCGTCTCTCCTAGTCAGTTCCTTCTCCCCACAGTTAGAACACACACCTAGGGAACACAGTTAACCCCTTGATCGCTCCCTAATGTTAATCACTTCACTGCCAGTGACATTTATATAGTAATCAGTGCATTTTTATAGCACTGATCACTGTGTAATTGTCACTGGTCCCAAAAATGTGTCAAAAATGTCTGATGTGTCCGCCGCAAAATCGTGGTCCTGATAAAAATTGCTGATTACTGCCATTACTAGTAAAAAAATAATAATAAAAATGCTAAAAATCAATTCCCTATTTTGTAGACGCTAGAACTTTTGCGTAACCCAATCAATATACGCTTATCGCAATTTTTTTTTTACCAAAAATATTTAGAAGAATACATATCGGCCTAAACCGAGGAAAAAAAATTACTTAAAAAAAAAAATTGGGATATTTATTATAGCAAAAATACCAACAAAAGAAAGCTCTATCTGTGGGTAAAAAAAAGGACGTCAAATTTGTTTGGGTACAGCAGCACACGACTGCGCAATTGTCAGTTAAAGCGACGCAGTGCTGAATCACAAAAAATGGCCCGGTCATTGAGCAGCCAAATCTTCCGGGGCTGAAGTGGTTAAATACATTTGTATATATTTATTTCTACCTTTTGTTGTTGTATCTTTGCACCTTTTAAAATCCTAAACCAGTTGATCCCTATTACAACGTTATAAACAAAGGGGAAAAAGAAACCCCAAGTCTCCAACAAGGGAGCCTGGAATAGGAGATGTTTGATTGTCACACAATACCCAAAATAGAAATGATGGTTAAAAAGAAACAATAAATCTTTATTATTATATATAAGAGAGAAAAGCTGACAACTCCAAAGTCCTTTTTGCAAAAAATGTATTGGCTATAAATGAGCATTAAAAAGCAAACACTTGACGCGTTTCGGCATGAGCCTTACTCATAGCAAGTTTACAATGAAATAATAAAAACATTTATAGGGAAACAGATACAAAACTCCATCCTCTTCTGAGGCACAAAGAGCATGTCCGCCTGAGGAGTCCCCAGAACTGTTTGGGGGATAATGAGGCTAATTGCCTCATTATCTCTCAGGAGTGTACCCTATGTAGGAGAATACTCCCAGGAGGGAGGGGAGAATGGAAAGCACTGGGTCCTAAAGTAATAATGTTAATAGGTACTGGAATCAGCATGATTACTTAACAAAACAAAAAAATATATTATTATTATATTATTAATATATAAAATATATTATTAAATATATATTATTATTATTAAGTGTTTAATAAAGCATTCAATACATGCACATATATGAGGGTAAACAATGTAACATGAATTAGATAAATTAGTACATATCTGGGGAAAAATGTATGTGTAGAGATATTTGAGCACAGTGAAAAACTATACCAATGAAAAAAAATAAATCTTTATTATTACTTCAAATATAATTGTCCTTATTAACAATTGATCTGTTTTATAAATATATAGATATCCAAAATATTGAGCCTAATGGACCAACACATTTCACATAAGTCCAGTGCTTCTTCAGGATCCACAAACTCTCTGTATCAAAAATATGGGTGCAATATCTACAATGAAAAAACATTTATTATATTATATTACAAGTTTATCTGAAAATTACACTATGTAGAGGTCCAAAGCCACAATTAAAAAAAAAACAAAAAAAAAAACGCCATATTTACAAATTACTTGAGGAGAAATAGGAATAGACAATACACTCTGTGGGGGGACAATAGACATTAACCAGATGTGTCATCTCACCTAAAAAGCACCAAATATACATCAGCCAGCCAGTTTAACAAGGATTATCCAGGTTGTACATCAGCAAGAGAAACAAAGTATATTATTTTACAGATGTTTCACCCAAAGCCTCTTAAAGATGAACATCCCAGGAAATCTACCACATGCCTCAATATTAAATCAAAACAGGGACCTGAGTTTCCATATGATGATTTGTAATATAAAGTGCTCCCTTAAGATCAAAGGTAGACACAAATGCCCACAAAGGACGTCATCAAGCATACAGAGACCCATCCACACTTGGTTTGATAACCTGAATCCCAAAGTATAATATTCCACTCTACACAAAAATCAGACCAACATAAGAAAAGCAAAATCGATTGCGGAACAGTATGCATGGTAATCAAAGCTCTTTATAAAGAAGGGAAATGGAATGCCCAGCTGGGTCATGTGCCACCCGCCCCCACAGTAATCAGAGGCACTGAGTGGAACGCTTTTCCACACTCCAAAATGTCCCACCCACAAACTTCCAAGAACCGCTTTATGTGCAGAAACTGAAAGTCGCACATCCACCACAGATAGATGATGCACATGACGAAACAAACTGATCAAGGTGAGCGTGCATTAACTAAAAATAACCAAACTTCACCACAAACAGCAGGTTGGCGCCGATCACCAACCCCAAGTGACAAACATGATATATAACGTCCTACAAAGAGCCACATAAGAGGTCTCAGAAGAAAGAGGGACATCCAAACCATGGCCCAGGACAATCAGAAACATGAAGTCCCACTATTCCTGACCGAACCACTGACGTCAATCCCCTCTCTACTTAAGGATTTCCATCTATTCCGTCGCATCTCTAACTTAAAGATTAATTTCTCTAAATCCCACGCCCTCAATATTTCCCTACCCGATGATGTAGTTACCCAATGTCAGAACAATTTCCCCTTCGTTTGGAAAAAAGATGCCATTACTTACCTAGGTACCCAACTCACCACTCAACTGTCAGATCTATATGCCAAGAACTTTGCCCCGTTGGTCCGTGCCATTTCCGAAGATCTACGAAGGTGGGATAGACCACACTTCTCCTGGTTGGGCCGTGCAGCCTTTCTAAAAATGAATGTCCTCCCACGTATCTTATATTTATTACAAGCGCTTCCCATAAAACTCCCACAAACATTTTTCCGGACAGTTAGACATTTATCACTACAGTTCCTTTGGAAACACAAACGACCGAGGATTAGCTTCGTTCAACTTTCCAGACCTAAAGCTAAGGGAGGGATCGGCCTCCCCGATATTCAAAATTATTACAGGGCTTGTCATCTTGGCAGGATAGCCGACTGGTCACTACACAAAGGTAGTAAAGACTGGATATCCTTGGAAGAATCCTTCTCAGACTTACCGCTAAAGTCCACACCGTGGATTCCAGCCTCCCTTACCCCACATACTCTAAAGAAGCATCCTCTCATAGGAGCAACTCTAGGCTGCTTCAGGGAGGCCTGCAAGAGATTCCGTGTTTCCTCAAACCCGGGTCCCCTAACTCCTGTCCGCCTAAATCCAGCGTTTACTCCGGGTATGTCAAGCAACTTTTTAAAAAACACATGGCCACACGATACAATCCTAGCCCGCCACTTCTTCCATGCGGGCAAACTGCTGGAACGTACTGCAATCCCCAATCTCCCAAATAGCCCTCCCTTCCCACGCTAGACTTACTTTCAGATCAGACATTTTCTATCTACTAATAACCATGCTGCATGTCTATCTCGGGAATTAACCCCATTTGAAAAGTTATGTTCCCAGTCCTCAACACAGCAACATATGATCTCCTACACTCACTCATTGCTTTTCACATCAGCTTCCCCTAAAGACGGGAAGGCATGTCAAGCTTGGCAAAGAGACCTGCGGCTTGACCTGTCTGAGGCAGACTGGGAGCGGATTTTCACAATAGCTCATAAAGGCTCACTTAATGTAGCAATACAGGAAAATAACTACAAAACACTCACCAGGTGGTATCGCACACCAGAGCTTTTGAACAAATTCAAGCCTGAAACATCAGACAAATGTTGGAGATGCTCTGCTGATAAAGGTACATTTCTCCATATTTGGTGGTATTGCCCGCTGCTTCAACCATTCTGGTCGCAGGTCTCTGACATAACTTCTCAAATAACTACATACCCTTTAGAATTTACACCAGCTCGGCTCATCCATCACCACGCCTCTATCTCAACCCAATCTTACAAAAGATCCCTGGGGATCCATATGATAAATGGTGCCAAACTATGTATCTCAACACATTGGGGCACGTCTCATGCCCCGACGGTGTCTGAATGGCTTACACGCGTGGGAAGAATAGCCGAGATGGAAGAGTTGATCTACATAGCACGAGATTCACCATCCAAATTTGCTCAGACGTGGGCCTGCTGGACCCACTTTCGATCCACGGACAGATAT
The DNA here is from genome assembly GCF_037356315.1 of Lithobates pipiens. Lineage (NCBI taxonomy): Eukaryota > Metazoa > Chordata > Amphibia > Anura > Ranidae > Lithobates > Lithobates pipiens. Next base: position 522,064,757 of record NW_027507718.1, read on the forward strand.
TCCTCCTTGATGAACCTTAACATTCCTCCTTGTCCCAATAGCTGATTAATTTGGTTTACCCAATCCCTCCTTGATAGACTAATCCAGTCATTAATATTGGGTACCTTGGGACTACCCCTCACGGGGTCTCAGAGGGCTCTCCCGCAGGCCGGGGACCCCAAGAGAAACTCTCCCCCTCACCGCTGCGGTGGGGGGGGCGAGAAGGCGATGCCCCTGGATAACTCCCATCCTCCCTTACCCCCACTCTCTTACCGATCCTCCCCACATGCCCCATTCCCCCCCTTAGAAGACTGACTCCCCCCCCCCCTCAGATTAACCCACCTTGACAGACTGATATCCTTCCTTGCCCCTTGAACCTATTAAGACAGGTGATAACACCTATCTTCTCAAGACTCCAGATATAGCGATCCAGGCCACAGACACTGAAGGTCAAGCTCCGCAGCATATATGTGATTGATACTCTTATTACCGTTAATCCCTTATCTTGCAAGATAGGGCCTGACATGCTCACATATTCTGCTCGGTTGTAACGTTTTCTGTCTTAGAGCGTGACTGCGCACGTTTTCGGTTCATTCATCTTACACTTTTCATTGCTGTATCTGTTCTCTTTTTCTATTATTGCTAATAAAAAAATTTTTTGAAAAAAAAAAAAAAAGAAACATGAAGGGGGACAAGCAAAAAAAAAACTCCAACCCAAAAATGAGAATAAAAGACTAACAAAATAATAAAAAAAATAGTAATATCCACAGGGCTTCTTGTTCATTAAGGCCGGGCCTATTGTATGATTTTAAATAATAGATCCATCTGCATTCTTTTTGTAAACTAATTTTATCAAATTCCCCCTTCTAGATTGTGGGTCAATCATTCCAATGCTATAAACTTTAAGACCCCAGATTTATACTTATGAACAAAGGCAAAATGGTGGTCCGCAGAGTTTTCTAAATGACTACCTGTGTATCATTGACATGATCTTGGATGCTTTTCCAAAATTTACATTTTGTTTTACCCACATAAAATGCATTAACCACTTAACAACAGCGTTATAGCCGAATGATGGCTAGAGCGCTGCTCGATAACTCTGGAATTTCAAAGAACCGTGCTCCCGTATGCCCCCCTGGGGCGTACACACGGGAGTATCCGTGACGCATCAAGGTAAATGGCCTCTGACAGCGGCCATTTACCATGTTAATGCTCTGTCAAATTACAGACCAATCAATTGTAAACAAACCGGTTTGTCTCTCCCCTCTCCGCTCACACTGTACTGATCAGTACAGAGAGGAAAGAGACGAACTGGTTTGTTTACAATTGATTGGAGAGATTGATTGCAGCAGTGCTGCGGGCTGTGCGCTTCTCTGTGCCCATTGCAGCCTCATCCATCCATCTGTCATACTTGTCCATCCATCCATGCTCAGCCATCCCTCTGTCATACTCATTCATCCATCCATGCTCAGCAATACTCATCCATCCATGCTCAGCCACCCCTCTGTCATATTCATCCATCCATCCATACTCAGCAATACTCATCCATCCATTCTCAGCCATCCCTCTGTCATACTCACACATCCATACTCAGCAATACTCATCCATCCATCCATGCTCATCCATCCATACTCAGCAATACTCATCCATGCTCAGCCATCCCACTCATATTCACCCATTCCCAGCAATACACAGCCATACTCAGCCATCCCATCTATACTCAGCCATATTCATCCATACCCAGCCATATCCAGCCATACTCATTCATGCTCAGTCATCCCATCCATAATTTGTATCGGCCTATAGGAAAGCCACCCAAAAACAATATCTAGAGGCCAGTGTCAGAATACAAACTGCCCATAAATTTGTAGGTATTGGCAGGAAGCCAAGGATCTCTTTGATACCTGGGCAAATAATCTAGAAAATTACACATACTCAACTACAATACTACAAATACAGAAATAAGGCAGGTAAGCTATTGGCCAGACTTACCAAGGGTACATACCTTCCCACCTATATCAATGCCCTGCCCAATCCCAATGGTACGCTTTCCACATCTCCCAAGAATCGATAGATCCCACCGAACAAGCAAATGGTTAGACTCAACGTCCCTCCTCTGGATGAACTCAGATCTATTCAAAACTTTAAATACCCCAATCACTAAAGAGGAAATCATGATTTCCATTAACGGCCTGCCAATTAGAAAAGCCCCAGGCCCTGATGGGTACACACCCAAATTTTATAAAGTAATAAAAGAGACAACTACCCCCTCTCTACTAGCAGTCTACAATTCAATATGGGACCATACCTTCAGACAGGACATCTAGCAAACATAAAACTGATTGCTAAAAAAGGAAAGGACCCAAATGACTCAGGGTCATACTGCCCAATTTCATTGCTAAACATAGATTCCAAAATCCTCTGTACGGTAATAGCCTCCCGATTAGCAAATATTTTGCCATCTCTTATTCATCATGCGCAGTCAGGCTTCACCAAGGATACGTCAGCCTCATCCAGTATGAGAAAAGTCCTAACCTCTTAGCCGAATATGCAAAACAACACACCCTTGAAGATGTAGCAATCATTACCTTTGATGCTGAAAAGGCTTTTGATAATGTTAAGCCGCGTACACACGGGCGGACTGTCTGGCCTACTTAGTCCGCCGAAACACATTTCAGCGGACAGTCCGCTCGTGTGTGGGCTTCAGCGGACTTTTTCAGCGTGCAGTCTGGCAGACTAAGTATTTCGGAATGTTCGAAATACTGTCCGCTGGACTCGCATTTCGGCGGACAATCCGCCCGTGTGTGTGCCAGTCCGCCGTACTTTTGAAATGAGCGGACTTTTCCCGCCCGGAGAAAAGTCCGCTCATTTCGAGCGGGTCTCCAGGTAGGCGGGGCCCGCGAAGGAGACGTCGCTGGCCCCGCCGCCTGGTATGGACTTAAAGGGGAACCCCAACGCCAAAATCGGCGTGGGGGTCCCCCCCAAGTCCACAACAGACCCTTGTCCGAGCACGCTACCCGGCCGACCAGGAAAGGGGAGCGAGCGAGCGCCCCCCCTCCTGAACCGTACCAGGCCGCGTGCCCTCAACATGGGGGGGTGCCTTGGGGAAGGGGGGGCCGCGCGCCCCCCCACCCCAAGGCACCTTGTCCCCATGTTGGTGAGGACAAGGGCCTCTTCCCGACAACCCTGGCCGTTGGTTGTCGGGGTCTGCGGGCGGGGGGCTTATCGGAATCCGGGAGCCCCCTTTAATAAGGGGGCCCCCGGATACCGGCCCCCACCCTATGTGAATGAGTATGGGGTACAATGTACCCCTACCCATTCACCTGTAAAATAAAAGTACAAAAAAAACACAACACACGAGATAAAATACTTTATTGCACAGCTCCGGGGGTCTTCCGTCTTCGGGGGTCTTCTCGCCGGACTCCTCCGCTATCTTCTTGTAGCTCTTTTGCTAGTGGAGGAGTCCGGCTTTCTTCCTCGCCGCCGGCCTCTTCTCCCGACTTCGGGGGTCTTGTCCCCCTCTTCGGTTCTTCTGCCGGGCCACCGCGCCTTCTTCTAGCTCTTTTACAGGCGGTGGCCCGGTCTTCTGTCGCCGCCGCCCGTTCTTCTTCTTCTTCTTCTTCTCCTTCTTCTTCTCCAGGAGATGTTGACACGACGATCTCTCCGGCCACAATGCCAGGGCCGCGCTGCGCGGCCACTTATATAGGGACAAGGGGCGGTGTCACATGGCTTTATGTCACATGGGTTGGTCACATGAGTTGATGTCACATGGGGACTATGACATCATAAGGGGGCGGGGTCACCATGTGACACCAACCTATGTGACATAAAGCCATGTGACACCGCCCCTTGTCCCTATATAAGTGGCCGCGCAGCGCGGCCCTGGCATTGTGGCCGGAGAGATCGTCGTGTCAACATCTCCTGGAGAAGAAGAAGGAGAAGAAGAAGAAGAAGATTTTATTCAGGGTTTCGCCTAGGGATACAGAAGGGGGACAATCACCAGATGTCCTTATTCGGTTTCCCCTCTTCCTTCCTTCTCTCAATTTCCCTCTTCTCTTTTGTAGTAATGGTTATTATTTCCGAGATTTTATACCCATCATGACGACAATGTAGGTAATCTATTCCTTCTCAAAACTAATAAAATATATTTGAAAAAAAAAAAAAGTTTTAAACAAACAAGTTAGGCTGCAATACTCACGTTCAATTAATAACTGTCCCTTAAAAAACAAAAAACTCTGTGAGGGTTATTTACGAAAAGGAAAATCCACTTTGCACTGCAAGTACACTTGAAAGTGCAGTCCATCTAAATCTATGGGCTAGATCTGAAATGAGTGGAAGCTCTGCTGATTTTATCATCCAATCATGTGCAAGATAAAATGCTGTTTTTTATTGTCCTTGCATGTCCCCCTTATATCTACAGCGACTTTACTTCCAAGTGCACTTTCAGTGCAAAGTGGATTTTTCTTTTTTTCTATGTCTCATAGATTATACGTTGGGGTGTTTTCTTTCCAAATGGGTAATTTTTGGGGCATTTCCATTGTCCTGGTGCTTCAGGGCCTTCAAAAGTGCAAGAGGTAGTCAGGAAATTAGATGTGTAATTTAGGAGCTTGGGTGTGAGAGCTGGAGATGCTGCCGGTTTTATACCTCCATATGGCGGGTCTGAGCTTATCCCCACAGTGGTCTTCTCATCCATCGTGATGGCTGTCTGCTTGATTGGTAATCCACATCCACCCTGTGTGCAGCTTGCAAGATACTTTTATGTAAGTGTATCTGAATAAAGTGTTACATGTTTTTACTATCACACTTACCCAAGCTCCCTCTTTCTGTTTTTGCTTGTATCTCATCTATGATGGTTAAGACTTGTAACGTATATTTTAAATAAGAAGGAAAGGACTCAACATGAGATCTCAAGCAGGGATGAGCTTTTCTTTTCTTACATCAGGGGACACAGAACCATAGTAATTACTACGTGGGATGTCCCATAGAAATGGCAACTGAAGGGGGGGAGACACAACAAAAAGAAAAGGAAGTCAGAGGCCTTATACTGCAGCCTGCAGTACGCTGCTCCCAAAGGCAAAATCCTCCTGACCCTTAACATCGATTTGATAAAATCTGGTAAATGTATGAACTGAAGACCATGTCGCGGTCTTACAGATATGAGCCACAGAGGCCTGATGATACACCGCCCAGGAGGTACTAATTGCCCTGGTTGAGTGTGCCTTAATATAAAAAGGAGAAATATTCCTCTTTAAACTATAAGCCTGAATAATGACTTGACGAATCCACTTAGAAATAGTGGATCTAGATGCTGCTTACCCTCTCTTTGGACCATCCAGCAGAATAAATAAAATATCTGTCTTACGAACCTGAGCTGTCGCCTTTAAGTACACTCTGACTGCTCTTACTAAATCAAGGGTATGTAGCAACCTCTCTTCCCTAGATCAAGGCTGAAGGAATGAAGGATAAAAAATATTTTGGTTTAAGTGAAAACCTGTCACTACCTTTGACAGGAATTCAGGATGAGGGCATAAAACCACCTTATCCTTATGCATAATCAGATATGGCTCCTTACAAGATAGAGTCGCTAGTTCAGAAACTCTTCTAGCAGAAGAAATGGCAACCAGAAAGACTATCTTTCTAGTCAACAGAACCAAGGGAATTTCCCAAAAGGGTTCAAAAGGCTGCTTCTGTAAAGCTGACAGGACCAAATTCAAATCTCAAGAATTTAGGGGTGGCCTGATCAGAGGATTGATCCGTGTTACCCCCTGCACAAAGCTATGCACTAAAGAGTGAGAAGCTAAAGACCTCTGAAAGAACACTGACAAGGCTGAGATCTGGCCCTTGATGGTATTTAGGCCAGATTCATCTCTAATCCCATCTGCAGGAAATTAAGGATTCTACCTATATAAGGCTGAAGGAATGAAGGATAAAAAATATTTTGGTTTAAGTGAAAACCTGTCACTACCTTTGACAGGAATTCAGGATGAGGGCATAAAACCACCTTATCCTTATGCATAATCAGATATGGCTCCTTACAAGATAGAGTCGCTAGTTCAGAAACTCTTCTAGCAGAAGAAATGGCAACCAGAAAGACTATCTTTCTAGTCAACAGAACCAAGGGAATTTCCCAAAAGGGTTCAAAAGGCTGCTTCTGTAAAGCTGACAGGACCAAATTCAAATCTCAAGAATTTAGGGGTGGCCTGATCAGAGGATTGATCCGTGTTACCCCCTGCACAAAGCTATGCACTAAAGAGTGAGAAGCTAAAGACCTCTGAAAGAACACTGACAAGGCTGAGATCTGGCCCTTGATGGTATTTAGGCCAGATTCATCTCTAATCCCATCTGCAGGAAATTAAGGATTCTACCTATAACATATTTCCTGGGGTGCCAACCCCTGGATCTGCACCAGGCAACATATGCCCTCCAGACACTATAGTAAATGATCCTGGAAGCTGGCTTCCTGGCATTAATCAAGGTAGATATAACTGAAGGAGACAACCCACGATCCCTTAAGCCCCGTACACACTATCAGATTGTCTGCTGAGTTTTTCCTTCAGATTTACCAAAACCATATAGTAGAAGAGCCTGCCTGATTGCATACACATTGAAACTCCTAAAGCCCCGTACACACGAGAGGACTTATGTCCGACAGACTTCCAAAGGAGTTCCGTCAGAGTTCTGCTGGAATTCCGACGGAGTTCTGACAGACTTTTCGGCTGAACGGACTTGGCCACACACGATCACACTAAACTCCGACGGATTCGACCGTGATGACGTACGACCCGACTCGAATAAGGAAGTTCATAGCCAGTAGCCAATAGCTGTCCTAGCGTCGGTTTTAGTCCGTCGGAGTAGCATACACACGAGCGGATTTTTCGAAGGGGACCGGGTCCGGCGGAGTTCCGTTGGGAAAATTTGAAGCATGTTCCATATTCTAAAGTCCTTCGGACTTTGGTGAGTCAAAAGTCCGTTGCAGCCCACACACGATCGGATAGTCTGACGGACTCAGTCCTTCGGACTTTGGATGTTGAAAAGTCCGCTCGTGTGTACGCGGCATCAGGTTTGACCTCATATTATATGGTTTTGGTAAATCTGAAGGAAAAACTCAGCAGACAATCTGATAGTGTGTACGGGGCTTTAGAATGTGGGTCTTAATTGTCAGACCATCAAATTTAGCGTCTATAAGGTAGGATGGAATACTGCACCCTGCGTGAGAATGTCCGGCCATAATGGAAGAGTCCAGGGAACTCCTACTGCCATCTTTATGATTTTGGCGAACCAAGGCCTTCTTGGCCACACTGGGGCCACAAGATTCACCTCCTTTTGTTCCTGCCTGATCCTGCGAAGAAGACACGGAAGTAGCAGAACTGGAGGAAATGCATGAATCAGAGAAAACTGATTCCATGGGAGGACTAATGCATCTGTTCCACAAGCTAGTGGATCCCTTGTCCTTGACACAAAGTTGTCAACTTTGTTGTTGAATCTGGACGCGAACAGGTCCACATCCGGAGTACCCCATCTCTGACATATCGCAAGGAAGATGTCGGGTTGAAGAGACCACTCTCCTGGAAATAATTGTTGGTGGTCAAGTAGTGACTGCCAATTCTCTATTCCAGGAATGAAAATTGCCGAAAGGCAAGCAACATTGTGTTCTTCCCAAGACAGAACATAATTCACCTCTCTCTGGGCTGCATGACTCCTCATGCCCCCCTGGTGATTGATGTACGCCATGGCCATGGTGTTGTCGGAATGAATCCTGATGGGACAGCCCTTCAGTCTGACCATCCAGGCTCCCAGAGCCAGACGAATTGCCCCAATTTCCAAAATATTGATAGGCAAGGTCCTTTTCAACCTGGACCACTTCCCCTGCACAGAATCCTCTTCTAGGACCGCTCCCTAGCCTAAAAGAATGGCATCCGTAGTTACTTCCTTCCAGGTGGCAGGTAGAAATTACCTTCCTTTTTGAAGGTTGCTGGATATCAGCACCAATTTAGACTCTGACGTACGTCGGGAGCCAGCCTAATTGGAAAATCTAAGGCCCAAACCTTTTTGTTGCAGGCTGACAGAATTGCCCTTTGTAGCAATCTTGAATGAAACTGCGTAAGGGACGGCCTCGAAGGAGGCCACCATCTTTCCCAACAGTCTCATGCACAACTGAATAGAAGGCTTTTTCTTTGCCTTGATGAGATGGATTAATTCTACAATGGAACTGATTCTCTTTGGAGGTAGAACTACCTTTCCATGCCTGGTATCTATGATTAGTCCCAGGTACTGTACTCTCCTTGATGGCCTCAAGGAGGATTTTTATAGGTTGAGAACCCAGCCTAGAGATTCCAGGTAGTTTACCATTGTCACCAGACCATGGTCTAACCCAGAAACCAAATGACCTACTAAGAGTAGGTCGTCCAAATAGGCTAGGACCATTATGCCCTGAGCCCTTAATCTGGCTAAAGCTGGAGCCAGAATCTTTGAGAACACCCGAGGAGCTGCGGCTAGGCCGAATGGCAGAGCCACAAACTGAAAATGTAGGCTTTCTACTTCGAAGCACAGAAACCTCTGGTGAGCGGGAAATATTGGCACATGAAGGTAGACATCCTTGATATCGAATGAAGCCAAAAATTCTCATCCTTGGAGGATGGCTACAACTGGCTGGATTGACATCATTCGAAACGATCGGATGTTCAAGTGCTGATTTAGATCTCTGCCTTGGATAGCAGATAATCTAGTGCTAGAAAGAGAGCCTTCTTTCTTTCTGGATCTTTGGGAACACTTGATCTTAGAAACCGGGAAGATGGTAAAACTCGGAACTCTAGTTTGTAACCTAGAGAAACCGCAGAAGCCACCCACTTGTCCTGACATTTCTCCTGACAGATCTTTGAAAATTGCAGGAGCCTTCCCCCCAACTGAGAGAGCAGGGGCACCCCTTCATAAGGAGGCTTTAGTACTCTGCTTTGTGGGCTTCTTTCCCCAAGATCTCTTTTGAACTTGGTGCTGCCCCTGGGGTTTTCCCTTTGAACCTGACAGCTGACGCCATCAAGACTGCCTAGAGCCTGATGTCCCTGGTACAGGAGAAGAGGCCCGCTTAAATGAGAAATGTCTAAATTTCTTCTTTACTGGTAACAGAGAGCTTTTGTCATTGGAAATCCTCTGTAGGTATTTATCCAAATCCTCTCAAAATAACCATTCACCATGAAAAGGGAAACTGGCTAGGAGCTTCTTGCACGGTGCTTCGGCTGACTAATTCTTAAGCCAAAGAATTCTGTGAGAATGCATCAGTCCCAACATCAGACGTGAGATCTGAATGGATGCATCTCTCATAGCATCTACTGTAAAACACAGTGCATCTGCTAAATCAGCGTACTGCTGGACCTGTTCAGCAGGTAAAAATGTAAGCATCTCCTCAAACTGTTACTTAATAGCCTGGGATATACTCATTGTGGCAAGAACCGGCTGCACTGCTGAACCTGCTAAAGCCATCTGGTTCTCAGAAAAGTGCTCCAGCTTCTTATCTGCTGGATCCCTTAAAATGAGCGCATTATCAACCGGACATGTGAGGTTCTTATTTAGAGAGGTAATCGCCGGAATCAACCACTGGAACCCCCAATTTCCTATAGAAATCCTCTTCCATAGGATACAGTTTGAAGCAGTGGCGGAACTACCGCCATAGCGGCACATGCAGCCGCTATGGGGCCCGCAGCTGAGAGGGGCCCGTGGGAAGGATGAGGAATGCATACTGTGGAGGGGGGCATCACCTCCCGCATGTTTCCCCAGCCAGCGGAAGCGAGGAGAGGAAGAGGCAAGCTGTACGAGCAGAGAGCTGTAATAGCTTTCATTTGAATGTCCCGTGTTCCCGGGGCTCACCGTCACATAGCCCCACCTCTTGGCCCGGCGTCTTTGATAGACAGAACACCGGTCCAATGCGGGACATGTGACATCATCAAAGGCTGCAGGCCAAGAGGTGGGGCTATGTGACGGTGAGCCCCGGGAACACAGGACATTCAAATGAAAGCTATTACAGCTCTCTGCTCGTACAGACAGCTTGCCTCTTCCTCTCCTCGCTTCCCCTGGCTGGGGGACCGTGCGGACGGTGCTCGCCCCCCCCCCCCCCCACTCTGAGTCAGCCCCACACTTGCCCGCAGCCATTTGAGGGCTCCATACTGGACTGCACTCCACATCCTCCCCGGTAGTTCTGCCACTGGCTCGCCTCTTGCTCTGCACAGGTGAGGCTGCAATTGTGGTTACATTGGTTACATAAAGGAAAATTACAAATGCTGATCTTTTAATTGGTGTTATATGGTAATTTTTTGAATTTGAATTGGCAAAGGAAACTAATGTTTGAAAAAAAATTTATGTCTAAAGAACATGTAATGTACAGTGCATTTTTGCATGTAGGAATTTTCTTTACTACATATTTCTGATTTTTTTTTTTTTTTTTTTTTACAGCTATAAAGTTAACAGTATTAGTGTTTGTATTTTTAACCACTTTCAGACCGGACCAATTTGCTGGTCAAAGACCAGACCACTTTTTGCGATTCGGCACTGCGTCGCTTTAACTGACAATTGCGCAGTCGTGCGACGTGGCTCCCAAACAAAATTGACGTCCTTTTTTTCCCACAAATAGAGCTTTCTTTTGGTGGTATTTGATCACCCCTGTGGTTTTTATTTTTTGCGCTATAAACAAAAATAGAGCGACAATTTTGAAAAAAACGCATTATTTTTTACTTTTTGTTATAATAAATATCCCCCAAAAATATATAAAAAAAAAACATATATTTTTTTCCCTCAATTTAGGCCGATACGTATTCTTGTACATATTTTTGGTAAAAAAAAAATCGCAATAAGCGATTATTGATTGGTTTGCGCAAAAGTTATAGCGTTTACAAAATAGGGATAGTTTTATAGCATTTTTATTAATTTTTTATTATTTTTTTTTTTACTAGTAATGGCGGCGATCTGCGATTTTTATTGTGACTGCGACATTGTCGGGGACCCATCGGACATTTTTTACACATTTTTGGGACCATTGTCATTTATACAGTAATCACTGCTATATAAATGCAGTGATTCCTGTGTAAATGACACTGGCAGTAAAAAGGGTTAACCAGTGGGTGGCAGTGTAGGGGTTAAGTGTTCCTAGGGGTGTGTTACTAACTGTGGGGGGGTTGGGCTTTCATTTAGTGTACACTGATCTCTGCTCCAATCACATGGAGCAGAGATCAGCGTCACTAGTTGCTAGGCAGAATGGAAAAATGTTGTTTATACAGCATTTCCTCCATTCGGCCGCTCCGTGAGACGATCGCGGGGATGCCCGCGGCGATCGAGTCCGCGGGTCCCGCGACCGGACTCACGGGGGTCCCGACCAGCGCGGTCAGCACGTCCTGAGTAAAGTCATTCAGGAGGAATCCAGGCCAGGTGTCGGTGAGTGGAAATCACAGTGGAAAGCTCTGGAAGAGACATGCCAGGAGTTGGATGTAGAGCCAGAGCCCCCCCACTGTGAGGCAGCCCCACACTTGCCAGCAGCCATTTGAGGGCTCCAGTATGCATTCCTCATCCTCCCCGGTAGTTCCGCCACTGGCTCGCCTCTCCCTCTGCACAGGTGAGGCTGCATTGTGCTCGGGTCACGCTGCATTGGGCACAGGTGAGGCTGTATTGGGCATGGGTCACGATGCATTGGGCATAGGGGAGGCTGCATTGGGCACAGGTGAGGCTGTATTGGGCACAGGCAGGCCACGCTGCATTGGGCACAGGTGAGACCACATTGGGCACAGGTGAGGCTGCATTGGGCACAGGCAGGTCACGCTACATTGGGCACAGGGGAGGGTGCTTTGGGCATAGGTAAGGCTGTATTGGGCACTGGACAGGTTGCATTGGGCACAAGTGGGCACAGGTGAGGCAGTATTGGGCATGGGCAGGCCACGCTGCATTGGGAACAGGCAGGCCACATTGGGTACAGGTGAGGATTATTGAAGCGCTAACACCAGCTGTTTGGAGTATCTTTATCTGTTGATTGTTAAACGTTCTGGAATATGTATATTGCTATTGTGGTGTAGGATCTGGGCCTGTTGTCCCTCCATCCCTTTTCTTTGCTTCCTTCCTTCTTTCCTCCTTCATCTCAGACTCGAACCACACCCCCTTTGAGCCACGCATTTTAAACCAAGCCCACTATTTAATTTAAGCCCCGCCATTTTTTTGTGGGGGGGGCTGTTTGAAGGGGGGGCCCCATACAACATTTTGCTATGGGGCCCTGTGATTTCTAGTTACGCCCCTGGTTTGAAGAATCTCTTAGGGGGATAAAACTGTTTATCCAGATGTTCCCACTCTGCATACATAAGCTTTCTAAGCCACGCATGAATAGGAAAGGCATCCCCAGCCAGAGGAGGTTTTAATGATCCTAACTTAGAGATGGGATCATCAGAAGCCTGCGTTGCAGGTAGCAAAAAAGTTGAGAGAACCAACTTAGTGAGATCATGCACAAGCAAACTCTCTTGCGGTGATACTCCTTCCGTGTTAGGATCCTCCGAAGAGGATAAGCCAATATCTTCCAAATCTCTAGGAAGATCTGCCTTATCCCCGGCACCCTGAACCTCCAGAGGAGGAGCTTGAGTAGTTTATGGGGATCTACTGCATTTAACCCCGCTCTGAAGAGATAAAATTGCATCAAGTTTCTTCTCTAAACCAGCAATGGTAGAAAACAACACTTCACGTGTAACATACTCAGGGGCTAAAGCGTCTTGAGCGACTGCAATAACACCTTCCCCTGACTGCTCAATCTGACCATTTAGCCATTCCCCCTGCGTGGAATACACCCCCCTTCCTCTTTAAAACAAGGAAGATGAATATCCCACGTGAGCGCTGGCATCATGGCGGGAGGGTAAATCCTCCGCTCAGCGGCCGCGGTTTGCAAAAAAAAAAACAGCTGGCTGGCATTAAATCAGACAAAAATCACCAATCTGGGAGACCAGGAAGTGATCAGACCCCCTTTTCTCTTACCTGAGGGTCTGAGCTGGCTTGGACAGAGAGGAGAGTGGAGCTTCTGCTGTTTCCAGCGTCAGAATGGTGAGTGCTCAATACAGCCCCCAGTGGTGACACATAGACATGACATGACAACACAATACATGGTCCTCGCAGCAAGGTTTTATCAGAGATAGAGATAAAAAAACAATCTTCACCCTTCATGGTAGGCTCCAAGACCTTAAAAGGAAACCTTTAGGAACTGGGGAACACTCAGGTTGACCCACAATCCTGGACCTGCAAGAAGACCCTGCCAGTAAACTTTTATTGGCCTTACTACCAAAAAGTACTGGATCCCAGGGCCCAGCTCTTTAAAGCGTTTGCAAGCAAAACCTTGTGTCTTCGGATTACGAGGCCCAGGTACCATTCATTTAGTTCATTATGGAGACATCAGAACGGATCCAGTCAGGATGCCTGGGTCTCATCAAAGGATTACTGCCCGTGGAGCTCAGTAAAACATATCCTTACTTGTGCCCAACATCTTAGACACTGGCGAAAAAACTGAGAACTCCCAGTAGTGGGAGGGGTTATGTGAGGGAAGTTCACGCCTTAAGGGGCGTGCCAGTGTCCTGCACTTGATACGCTGATCTGTTGCCTATGATGTAAGAAATGAAAAAAGTGTCAAAAAGGTTAAAAAAACAAAAGCAGAGTTTGCATGCGCGAGGCTCTCAAGATGGCTGCGATCATCTAGAGCTCCGCTGCCTCTCGGAACAACGGGACCCCTAGCGCACAGCACGGCACACAACCTAACACCTCACGAGCAGCAAGGATAGCTTCCCTAAGACCCGGGGCACACCATCGGATGACCGGGGGACAGGTAAAGCGAAATCTGGGCCCGCTGTTCGCATCGCTGGATGAGAGGGAGAAATCCAAGATGGCCACCGCAGCACAGCTCCTATCCCAGGAACGCCGCTCCACAGGCTTGGCAGACTACAGGTCAGAAACAGACTTTCCACCCCTCCATGCCACCCCAGGCAGTCTCAGGGGCCCCCCAAAGGACACCACGCCATACCCGGCCTTCACTGTGTCCCTCCTGGAACGTACCCTCCATGAATTCTCCCCATCCCCCTCAGGAACACACATGGCTCCCCAGGCAGCCCTAGCCACCTAGGAGGTCTCTCACACAGACCCAGTATCCCACATGGATGCCTTATTCTGTAAATTCTCTGAACTGCTGGAGAAGGGACTCTCTCAAACTGCCCTGCAAATCACGGGGATAACTAAAAGCTGACTTTATTAACCTGGGCTCACATATTGAAACGATTGAACACAAAATGGAGGACACCATTTCTAGATCCAAACAAAACTCCAGGCACATTTATTCGGTGCAGGAGCAACTTGACCTGGCAGATACAAAATCAGAATCTGTGGGCTACCAGAATCGATAGTGGATGTTTCCACAGCGGTCCACGACCTAATCACACAGCTAATCCCTGACATCCCAGCTTCAAAACTGGAACTTGACAGGGTCCATAGAACCCTTGGCCCTCCTAGGAAGGACGGTACCCCACGTGATTTAATTGCCAAGCCCCACCATTTTTCTGTGAAGGAAGAAGTTATGAAGAGAGCCAGATCTCTGCAGCACGTCATGTGTCAGGGTCACCAGGTACAGATTTACGCAGACCTTTCCCCTTCTACCATACAGAGGCGGAGAGCCCTGAAACCCCTCTTGCTTGTGCTAATGCAGAGAGAAATAAAATACAAGTGGGCTTTCCCCTTCACTGTCCGATTCGCTGACAAAGGGAAAACATACGCTTTCTCAACATTCCCTGAGGGGGAGAAACTTCTCACCCAGCTGCAATTTATTTCTCAAGAAGCGGTCATGGACACTTCTAATTCTGGGCATGGCTCACACAAATCGCCAACACCCAACAGTCCCCAATCTCCGCTGTGGACTTCCGGAAGAGCCAAGAAAGTTAAGGACAATGCACCTACCTGAGAAACACCCAGGCTTAAATTTCTACTCTTCATTCTGTGACTGGCCACTCGAGGTCCTGGAGAGGGCCAGAGGAATCTCCCCCATTCATCGGGAGACCTGTCCTCCACCTTTGCTGGGCCCTGCTCTTCACTAGGACTTCTATCGCCCCCATCCCTCCTCAGCCGTGCTTCACGTTTTTCTTTTATTGTTGTTATGTTAACAGATCGGGATTTATCCCATCTGGTGGTCCCTAGTTCTGCGAGGGTTCACTTGCGTACCTCCCCCAGCCTCGGTCTCTTTCGGGTGCCTGAGGGTCGGGACATCTGACCCCATGGGTCAGTTGATGTTATTGATCATTCTTAGGACTTCGGAGGGGGGTCTCCTGCCCCGAACTCCTCTTTCCTTTTCCAGGGACACTCTCTTTCCTTGTCCTGTCCTCTCTCCCCCTTACATGATAAGCTACTTACTACGAATTGTTTGTTTAACACTGTCATATTTTCTAGGCATGTATTGGAACATCCATGCTACACTACACTCAACGAGATCACCACAGGCCGAGGATCCCACTACTGTTGCCGGGAGCTCTGCCACTAACTGGGTAAGTGAGGCCGCTTTCAGATACTCCCCCTCTGCTCCATGACTGATCACCCGAACGCTAGGCTCAAGGTAGCCTCTCACAATATCCAGGGCTTTAATTCCTCCATCAAACGTAGAAAAGTTCTTGATTACTGTAAGTCCCTGAAACTGGACATGATCTTACTTCAGGAAATGCACCTTCCTGTCCGGTATAGTCCCAAGTTCTTTCACACACACTTCCCCCAGTTCTATCTCGCCAACGCGGAATATAAAACTAAAGGGGTAGCCATATTGGTAGCCAAATTGTGCAAATTCAAAAAAAGCTTTGAAATGGCAGACCCGGAGGGAAGATTCCTACTTATAAAGGGCACTGTGGGAGACCACCTTCATTCCCTGGTCTCCTACTATGCCCCGAATACAGGCCAAGTCAAATTTTTTTGAATCCCTGCTGCACACCCTAGCCCCCCATTTAGAAGGGACAGTCATTATCGGAGGTGACTCTAACGTTGCCTTCGACCAAGGCCTCGACAAATCCTCTCCCCTACATTCTCGATTGACCCGGCCCTCTAAAGCAAGCCTGCGGGTTGCCAAATTGATTCACGCCTATGGTTTGTCCGACACATGGCAGGAATTAAACCCCTTGAAGAGAAACTTCACCCACTTTTCAGCCCCACACCAATCCTATGCGAGAATTGACCACATCCTTGTACCTACTTCGCTCCTGCCCCAGGTCGTCAAAGCCTCCATCACTGACACAGTGGTCTCTGACCACTCCCTAGTTATTGTGACGATCCTCAGGGGATCGGGAGGGAGACACTCCAGACATTGGAGGTTAAATTAATCTCTTCTGTCTGAACCAACAAGAATTGTGGAACTTGACAAAGCACTACAGGAATATTTTTCCATTAATGCGACGCCAGACATTTCCCCCGAAACCCTGTGGGCGGCACACAAAGCATTTATCAGTGGTAAGCTCATACAGCTGGGTACCCAAATTAAACGTGAAAGGCAATCAGATCTTCTCAAGCTGGAAAAGGAATACTCAAAACTTTTACTATTCGATGGTCCGGCCATAAATTCTATACACAGGCAGACAAAATAGGCACACTCCTAGCCAATAGACTCTCCCCTAGAACCAAGTTGAATACCCTTCCCAAGATCAGAACTGCGGGTCAGCCGTCCACCTCTAATCCGATCAAAGTACTGAACGCCTTTCAGGACTTTTACACTTCTCTATACAGCAGCCCTTCCCCCCCCCCCAAAGTAAACCTCCTTCCACAGTTTATGGAAGGGCTCCCCATTCCCATTATTTCGGATACTCACAAACAAATAATGGATTCCCCCATTCGGACAGAGGAAATTCTGGGAGTCATAAAGGACCTCCAGAAAGGCTCCGCTCCAGGTCCTGACGGTTTATCGATGCCTTATTATAAAGCTTTTGCTAATACTCTAGCCCCTCACCTAGCCAATCTCGCCAATTTCAAAGCTAATAGAAGCCCCCTAGATCCCCACCTAAACACAGAGTTAATTACGGTCATACCTAAACCCGATAAGAACTTGGAGGATGTCAGCAACTACAGACCTATCTCTCTCATTAATAATGATCTCAAAATTCTCATGAAAGTAATGGCCAATAGGCTGGCTTCCTTCATCGGGCAATACGTTCACAAGGACCAAGGCGGGCTTATCCCTGGCAGGCAGGGACCAGATCAAATAAGGAGGGTGGTAGATATTGTCTCCATATTGCAGTCTAATTGGGAGGGGGGACCCAAACAATCGGGCTTCCTTCTTTCCCTAGATATTCAGAAGGCCTTTGACTCGGTCTCCTGGCAGTACATCTTCCAGCTCTTTGAAAGGTGGGGATTTGGGGCTCGCTTCTTTGGCCTACTACAAGCTTTATACTCTCATCCGAGGGCCCAAATTAGACTTCAGGGTTACCACTCCACACCCATACCCATTACTAGGGGCACCAGACAAGGATGCCCCCTCTCACCCCTCATATTTGCAATAGCTATTGAAACGCTAGCAATAGCAATTCGTCACAATACAGATATCGGAGGAGTCCAGTGTGGCAGCCAAACACACAAATGTGGGCTCTTTGCAGACGACATACTATTATTCCTCACCTCCCCCCTAACCACCTTGCCTAATTTATCCCAAGTTATAGACGACTTTGCCAAAATCTCAGGGCTACAAGTCAACTACTCTAAGCCCTTGTACACACGGTCGGAGAATCCATCGGAATGTGTCCTATCGGACCGTGTCGTCGGATAATCCGACTGTGTGTGGTATGCATCGGACTGATTCCGTCCGAATATCCATCAGACCCAATTTTCCAACATGTTGGAAATATTTCCCGATCAACTGGTTCCATCAGGCATACTCCGATCATGTGTAGCGAATTTTGATCGGACCAAGTGCCACGCATGCTCAGATCAAATTCCTACATCAAAGCTATTGGCTACTAGCCTGAATGTAGTCCCATCCTAACGAAATTACGTCATCATGTTCTGAAAGATCGGATTTTTCGACAACTTAGTCCGACCGTGTGTATGCAACAGTTTCGGACACAATCCGTCGGACTAAATCCGACGGACAAAATGCGATGGATTTGGTTGGCAGAATCTCCGACCGTGTGTACAGGGGCTAAGTCTGTGGCACTCAATATATCTCTCCCCACCCAACTAGCTAACGCTCTTAAACAATCCTTCCCGTTCCAATGGAGTGATACCTCTATCAAATACTTGGGCATCTCACTTACACCTAGGACTGAGATGTTGTATAATCAAAATTATCCCAAACTCTACAGGCAATTGGAAGCTGATCTCCGGTCATGGTCCAAACACAAATTATCCTGGCTTGGCCAGATTAACTCCATCAAAATGACTCTCCTCCCTAAAATCTTATACTACTTTCATGCACTTCCCATCCCTGTATGGAAGGATCACCTTCGATCACTGCAAAGCAAGATATTAAAGTATACATGGGGTAACAAGGGGTATTGTATCCCGCAAAACATACTCTTCCTTCCTAGGCGCAGGGTTGGGTTGGGTCTACTCAATCTCCACAAATACCACCTCAACTCCAAATATGAGAAGCCAGACTGGATGTCCATTGAACGCCGGGCCGTCCCCTCATTCACATTAGACTACTTATTGTGGTGCCCTCCCAAAGCTAGGCCACCCATTCTCTCTCCCACCCTTTCCCATTCTTGATCCCTGTGGGACAGTCTCCGTAGGGAGCCGTCCCTGGTCTCTACAATACACCCCCTAGCTCACATCTTTCGCAACCCCACTTTCCCTCCTGGCCTCAATATTATCGCCTTCAAATGGTGGTTGCACAAGGGACTATACCGGATAGGACATTACTTTACCTCCAAGGGTCCAATCACTCTCTCCCACTGTATAGAACATTTGGAGCTCCCTGAATCAGAGAGATTCCGCTTCCAGTAAATATCTCATTTCATACACTGGCTATGGAAGAACAAGCCCCTCCCTCCCGCTTTTACGGAATATGAAACCTGGTGTGGTAGGATCGGGGAGCAGAGGGACGGCATATCAGTAATCTACTCGGCCCTCACCGGCCCAACGCCAAAACTCCTTATATGACCGCTTGGGATGCCGACCTTCAAACCTCCAACAGTCTGGAGACCTGGCAGACGGCCCTGACTAAATCCTTCCGAGGGATCCAAAACATCTCACTCATGAAAGCTAGCATCAAATTGATAACTAGATGGTATCTCACCCCCTCCAAGTTAGCTAAAATGTATCCCACGGCCAATCCTTTATGTTTCAGAGGGTGTCAACATCGTGGCTCTATGATCCACATTTGATGGGAATGCCCCAGGCTTAGATCGTTCTGGAGCAAAATAATCAACATGATTTTCGGGGTAACAAGCTGCCAGGTCCCCAGAACCCCAGAAATTGCTTTGGTAAACACTCATGTTCCTTCGCTGCCTAAAAACATTCAGAAACTGACCCACTTTATTCTTCTAGGCGCTAAAATTGCGATAGCCACTGCTTGGAAACAACCCAAGCCCTCTCTCCTCACAGCTAAGAGGAAGATATCCTGCATGTCCCAAGAAAAATTGTCAGGCATCCTGCTGGACACCACACCTAAATTCAGAAAGGTATGGGATCCATGGTCCCGGTACATGGGTATCTCCCTCCTGCCGGGAGTGCCCCCGGGCCCTTCCCGGACTTCACGATCTAAACAATAGAGTCGACTCTCTCTGACTGAGCGGGGAACGAGCTCGCTTTCCACCTTTTCTCCCTTCTTCAGGAGTAGCTTTTCTCTCCCCCTCCCCTCTGTCCGCTCTTCTCTCTCCTCTTTTCTCTTTTCTATCTCTCTTGCTCACTTTTCTTTTGATTAACTCAACAGATTGATAAATGACAGGATTATCCTACAGACAGAATGCATATTGGGGAGCACCTTGTTCGTTGCCCAGGGGATACCCCCTCTTTGTGGGAGGGGGGATCGGGAAGGCTTCACCCCTGCCCTGACACAGATCCCTATTAGGGGTGTCGGGGGGGTCTCCTGGTTGCTCCTCCAGACAGATGCTAGTTACGGGCACCGGACGAGGCAATACCCTGTTGTTTAAGATCGGGCCCCTACCGCCCCGGTGGGGGATGCTGTCTGTATTTTTTAGTCATCATTTCCTATGATTGCACTACTGTCTGCTTGTTTTATAATTGTTCTCCGACAGCAGGCCTGCCCTGCTGACAACTGTTTGTTAATGTACCGTTGTTCTTGTAAGTGCATTTTCAAAAATAAAAAATCTTTTGAAAGAAAAAACAAAAGCCAATGTAGTACCAATATTTAAAAAGGGCCCAAAATACATCCATGGGAATTACAAACTAGTTAGCCTAACATCAATACAAGATATTATACAAGATAAGATACAGATATTATACAAGATAAGATACAGATACAGGATCCTTTCCTCCTCGGACTCCGAGGAGGATTGATTCTTTTAGAAATGTAAAATAGAGAGGAACGTAAAATTCAATCACTAAGGATGGCGGTACCCGCTCCAATACGCCTTGCAACCATTAATGTCGCAAGTGTGCGCTCTGTGGCGGCTAGATTTTTCAGCCTTTGATTTTCTCGGCCGGGTTGAAGCCGACATTTTGTTTTTGCAAGAGACCTGGCTGGCATCTGTGGCAGAGATGCACCTAGCAAAGAGGGAGTGGAGACATGGGCCCTCCCTCTGGTCTCTTGTGTCTGAGCCCTGCAGTGGTGTTGCGGACCTTTTTAAGACTGGTTCGGTGGCTTGTTGACGAGTGATTGAATTGGAAATCGGTAGGTGTTTGATTGTGGACGCAATCCCTCCGCCTTATCAATTTTTATGGACCTCAGTCCCAGAGGGGGAGGAAGGACCTTCTCACGCTGCTGAAACCATACCTGTTTACATCCCAGCAGGTGGTCTTCAGAGGCGGCTCTCTAATTAGGCAAATAAGGTGGTCGCCTAAGGCCTCGCACTCACAGGGGCCTCCTGACAGCCTAATTGAAGAGCCGCCTCTGCTCATAACATTGCCGCTGCAGCATTAAGCTCAGACCGGCTTAGCCGGTTTAACATTGCCTGTGAGATAGAGAGCACAGACACCAGCACTGAGATAGAGAGCACTGACACCAGCAAAGAGAGTACTGACACCAGCACCAAGAGCACTGACACCAGCACTTTAAAGCTCTTAATATATGTAATTTGTACAGTTCATTTTTTTATCGCTTGAATTATTTTTCCCATTATGGGCAGGGGTGGGGCCTCATGTCTAGGTTTTGCCTAAGGCCTCAAAAAGCCTAGAGCCGCCTCTGGTGGTCTTTGGTGGTGACTTTAACATGGTCACCAGGTCAAAGGACCGGGCAGGCACCTCAGGCCCTCTGGGATATGATAGTATCTTTTTGAATAGAATAGTGAGGGAAGCTGGGTTGGTGGATGTGCACATTCGCCACTTCACCAACCTCACTGGTTTCACATATTCCAGAGGTAGTTGTAGGAGTAGGTTAGATAGTTTTTTTTTTTAGAAGGGGGACTCATCCTTTGCAGCTCCTGCGCTGCATGCGGTTGAGTGCTCTGATCACCGTATAGTGTCGGTCACTCTGAATGTGGCAGACACCCCTCAGAAAGGAAGGGGCCTGTGGCAACTAAACGGGTCGCTACTTGAGGACCCTGAAATCAGATCGGCCTATGAGGACTTCTTTTTAGAACAAGCCTCACTCCTTGAGAGCGGCTGCTCCTGCCAGGAATGGTGGGAAGTGGTGAAGAAGAGGTTGGAGGGCTTCTTCCGGGAAGTCTCGGGCCGTGGGGCAGCATCCCGGTATCAGGCCTACCAGAAGTTACGCAGGCAGCTAGATTGCTTGGTTTCTGATGGTGGCCCTCAGGACCAGATCTCGGATCTGAAGCTCCAGATGAAGGAGTGTCAGTATGACCGTCTCGCCTCCCTGGTGCTGGAGATGGATTACGGGAAGTTCACCAACCGGGATCCCTACAAAAGCTGTGGGGACGCGGTGAGTGGGAAGGTCATACATGGAGATCCCTCGGGTTCCCTGGTAAGGTCCGAGCCAGGCATCCTGGGGATCATCAGAGCCCATTTTTCAGACATCCTTCGGAAGAAGCTGTTGGATCTGAGGAGAGCCAAGGAATTTCTTGACGGGACTCCACTTGAGGTGGGGTCTGACCCCCTAGACTCCTTGGTGGAAGAGATCTCAGTGGCCGAAATTGAGCAGGCTATTGACTCGTTGTCTCTAAAGAAGTCGCCGTGGCCTGATGGGTTCACGGCAGAATTTTATAAAGCCTTTAAGAGCCTTTTGGGAGGTGTTCAGTGAGTGTTTGGCATCTGGCCTGCTCCCTCCCTCGATGAGAAGGTCGGCCTTGATCCTTCTGTCCAAGGGGAAGGATTCGTCCGTGGTTGAGAATTGGCGTTCTATCGCCCTTCTCTCCATGGATAGAAAGATTCTGGCAAAGATTTTATTTACGCGTATGTCTGCTGTTGCGGGCAAGCTGCTGTCTGCCTCCCAGCACTGCACAGTTCCCAGCCGTAGCACCTTTAGTGCAGTCCTTAACATCCGGGAGGCTGTGGAGAGGTGCAGGGCAACGGGTGATGGGCGGTATCTGCTGGCATTAGATCAGGTGAAAGCTTTTGATAGGGTAGACCATGAGTACCTCTGGCTTCTCCTGGGTAGATACGGCCTGCCTAATCGATTTATTGATTGGCTCAGGACTTTGTACAGAGGGGCCGAGAGCTTCCCTCTGGTCAATGGTTGGGTGGGTCCTACCTTTCCGGTGGACTCTGGTGTTAGGCAGGGCTGTCCGCTGAGTCCCCTGCTCTATGTCTTTGGAGTCGACCCCTTCGTAAGAAGGCTAGACTGTGGGCAGCTGAGGGGGGTCCTGATGGAGCCCGGCAGTGGCTCGGATAAAGCGGTGAAGGTGGTGGCCTACGCGGACAACGTCTCGGTGGTAGTGGCTAGCCGAGAGGAGGCCCAGTTTGTGGAAACACAGATTGGAGGCTACTCCGAGGGGTCTGGTTCGTTGGTCAACTGGGACAAGAGTGAAGCTCTCTGGTTGGGAAGGGAGGGTGAGCAGTTCGACCTCCCAGACGTTTTTCCCCTGCCCCGACCAGAGGTTAAAATCTTAGGCATTTATTTCGGCCAGGGTGATTATCCCAAGCTAAATTGGGAGTGCAGGCTGGTAAGTGCCACCCAGAAAGTCAACGCCTGGAAAGGCTGGAAGCTGTCGTTGAGGGAAAGGGGGAGCCTGGTTAAAACCTATTTGCTTCCCGAGTTCCTCTATGTCAGCTACGCATGTCTGTTGCCAGAATCACTCTATGCGCGGGTCTGCGGTCTGTTTTTTCTGCTTTTGTGGGGAAACAGACTGAACCTGATAAAAAGGGAGGTCATGTATCGGCGGAGAGGGGAGGGTGGTTTGGACATTATCAACCCCACGTTTTTTTTCACTGTGGTGTTCCTGAAGTTCAATCTGCAATCCATTTTTGTGGACGAACCCTCTCTGTGGGAACGTTCGTGCAAGAATTGGTTCCTAGTGTTCCTGAGCAGGTGGGAGGGGGGCGGTCGCCCGGGTGACCTTCGGAGGTCAGATGGCGGCGGCAGCACCCGAGAGACGATCTAGAGATCGGCTTCGGTTGCCGACATCGCGGGCGCGCTGGACAGGTACCTCCCCGCCTATGTCCCAACCGCCCTGAAGGTACTAAGGCGGTGGAGGATAACGGCCTTAGAGGTAGGCTCCCTGGGCCGGCGTGAGCTGTACCAGAGGGTCATGGCTTCGGACGTTTTGAGACCACTGGCCTTAAGGGACTGTCCAGACAGGGTTCTCAGGGAGGGACTAGCCCTCCTGAATTCCAAGAGAATTCCTGCCAAGTTCTGGGATCTCGCATGGAGGGCGTTCCACGGACGACTCTATGTGAGATCGAACTTGAAGTACCGGAGCCCAGAGGACAGAGGCTGTCCTCGCCCTGAGTGTGGTGGGGTGCTAGAGACCATGGACCACTTTTTGGTCGAGTGCCCCTTCAACTTGGGGGTTCTGGGGGAGGTTGGAGATGCCATTGGCTATCCCCGTCTCCGGGCCCTTGCCTATCCTGAGAGGGTGTACGGTGACTTCAGAGCCCGGAGGGGTTTTGTGTTATCATCACTGTATTTAGTTAGTGTTATATGCCTTTACTACACTTGGCACGCTCGGTGTTTAGTGTCCACTAGGGGCAAGTTCCTGCCCATGCATGAGGTGGTGGGTGATATCGTTCGGGAATTGGGTAAGGTGAGGTTTCTTGAGGGGGAAAGAATGGGTAGGGAAAGTGTAAAATATTGCTCGCAATGTTCAAATATTTCAAAGTCTTAAGTATATATGGTGAGATCGATTGATCTTGTGAGACGAATTTCCTTAATTAGTTCTGAGTCAGCGTAATTCAAAAATGTATATTTATTTGTACACATTTAAATAGAAAAGAATACTTACAAAAAATAGTACAATAATAATAATTAGTGTCTTTCTTTCTTATTCAATATATCAAGTCATGTGTCATTTAAAATGGCCGAATAACCCTTTGTATGCTGGAAAGCTCTGTGGGCCTGATATGTGTCTTTCTTCTAGGCTGCTGCATCTTCAATAGACTGCCAGCCCTCCAATCTTATGACTATATCAACGGTTCTCTAATCTCCCGCCCGAAAGATAACCCCACCTTTACAAAAGTGTGGGCTAATGAGTGGTCACTTGTAGTCAAGCTACCATATGTTAACACTTAAAACACAGCTCCACAGTCTAAAATGACCGGATGTAAGGGGGAAGGTAATTTCAAACTCTAAGAAAAATATCGTCTCAATTTACATAGGACTTCTCAATTACATAGAGCTTCTCAATTACATAGAAAATGACTTTCTAAAAACATATATATAATGAACTGGAGAATTTAACATAAACAACATTTATCAAAATCCTGACAGGTTTTAAATGTTTACTTTTCCAACTATGCAAGTCATAACATAGAAATTAATTGATTCAGAGTTCTCTTTCACACAATATGGAAAAATTATATTCTGAATAAAGTATAATAAATCCAATTAAAGTTTAGATATTAAGAATATAACATTCCCCTCTGAAATATGAATACTAATCATATTTTTCAGATAAAACTTCATTCATCAACATTCATGTCACATTCAAGCAAACTTTGATTCAATAACTCCTAATGTTTTGTCATGTACAATTGAATTCGTACCTTCAAAACCCATTTTTCTTTTTAACTTATTTTGTAACAAATCATCTCCTTTCTTAATATCACTTCTAATTTGATAATATATTTTTTTCATTCTAAAAATCAAACATAACTGGAATATAAGAAATAACATAATAATAATAAAAATAATTACAATAGGATGTGATAAAATATTTCCTGCTGCTGAAGTTATCGAAGTTTTTCCCCACATGGATACACTATTACTAAATTTTTTCTACCAATTACTTCCTGAAAATTCTGACCATTGATGCGATTTTTCTTGCAAATTACCTTGTTCATGTTTAAACAATACTTCTGCATACTGCAATTCCTTAGCCAAAGCTATTAATAAACCTTGATCCTTTTGAATTATATTTACCCATTTTTCCCATGGAAATTTATCTATTTGGGAAATATTATACTGTGTAGGAAGAGCGCTAATATTTTTCATAAACATATTTGTTAAATTTGTTCTCAACCCATCAATACTCATTGCAACAATATCTCCTTCTATACAATACAACCCTTGATTTAGGTTTTCTGTATTTGTACAAGAAGAGAAAAAAGTTTTAACCCTTTCTGTATCTGACATAATCTGAAAACAAACCTTCTTTTTATCTACACGAGTAATTAATTCAGAACTTATTCTATTTTCAATTCTTGCTGAACATAATGTGTGATTATGATAACAAGAATGAAATATGCTTTTATCTTGATTAGGTAAACATATAATTTTAGACTGGAATTGTAAACATGATGACAAATCTAATTGTTCTAATTCAGAATTTTCATTGTTAAATACAAAATCTGTATACTGTAATTTATAGTACATTAATTGTGTATTACTGACAGGTAATCCCAAAACAGTGATTGGAACCAAAATTTGTTCTTTTCCGGCTATTGGAATCATAGAAGAACTATAACATATGTCCTGCTTGCATCCCATCCATTTATTTACCCATAAATCTGTATGATTTATCGCATATAAATATTCTTTGGGCAAATACTGTAAAATGCCAAGAGGAGTTGTTCCACTCTGAAATGCTTGCGCAATTATTTTAAAATTAGTGGAATATTCCGTTTGAATCTCTAAGCATGCTCTGGCTATGTGAGAATGTTGTTCCCTTCTCATCAAATCAAGAGTAATATTTTGAAGATGTAAAATAGATGGACCCATTATATTAGCAGTTTTAATTACCATATTTTCTAAAATCTGATTTAAGTGTCTTTGTATTTTAATACCATTACTTTCCACTAAACCAGCGGTTTCTAGATCAGATTTTAAAGTATTAATATCCATACTATTTGTTATACTCCCGATTGTGCCAATCCCTCCTAATATACCTTCAACAATACCACGCTTATTTCTGTTATGATTTCTATTATTAATTCCAAACCATCTCTCAATACCCAATTCCATATTAACCAGATGTCCTTGACATTGTGGAAACCTTGTAGAAATTTTCCATTCTGAAACATTAACCACTTCCCGACCGCCGCACGACGATGTACGTCGACAGCATGGCACGGGCAGGCATATGGGCGTACATGTACGTCCCTGCCTTCCCGCGGGTCGGGGGCCCGATCGGGCCCCCGCCCGGTGCCTGCGGCGGTCGGTATTCGTGCGGGAGCGATCCCGGACGAGGGGGCGGCCATTCGTTCATGGCCACCCCCTCGCGATCGCTCCCGACGAATAGGAATCGTTCATGACATCACTTCCTCTCCTGTAATGTAAACACAGGAGAGGAAGTGATGTATTCTCTCCTCCGTGTCGGTATTTTTCGTTCCGACACCGAGGAGAGAGGATCGGTGAGTTGCACCAACACGTCACTACACAGTAGAACATGCCAGGCACACTCACACCCCCCCGATCACCCCCCCAATTACCCCTGCCCCCCCAGTCACAGTGACACCAATGTCATTTTTTTTTTTTTTTTGCATTGGTGTCATTTGTGACTGTAATAACTGTTAGGGCAGTTAGGGTTAGCCCCCTCTAGTTCTAATGTACCCCCCTAACCCCCCCAATAAAGGTTTAACCCCGTGATCACCCCCCGTCACCAGTGTCACTAAGGCTGGGTTCACATTGCAGCGGTTTATGAGAACGAATGTGATTCGCACCGCACTGCAGTGCAAATCACATCTGTTCTCTGTGCGATTCGAGTTCAGCCATTCGCCGCACCCGCCGCAAATTCGCACGGGACCCTTTTTTTGGCCTGCAGCAGAATCGGATCGCATGGGTGTTCACACCATGCGATCCGAGTTTGCAGATCGCACTGCGATATGCGAACTGATCTGGGGGTGTCATTAACATTTCACTGACACTCCCAGCAGTTCGCATAGGGCAGTGTGAACTGCCGCCGGGAGGCATGCGATGCGGGAACCCGCCGCGGATTCGTGGCGTTCCCGCATCGCTCCAGTGTGAACCCAGCCTAATAAGCGATCATTTTTCTGATCGCCGTATTAGTGTCACAGGTGACGCTAGTTAGGCAGGTAGGTATTTAGGTTCGCCGCAGCTTTTTATAGCGCCAGGGACCCCCATATACTACCGCATAAAGCCCCCTGATTGCCCCCTAGTTAACCCTTTCACCAGTGATCACCATATAACTGTTACAGGTGACGCTGGTTGGTTAGTTATTTTTTTATAGTTTCAGGGCACCCGCCATTTATTACCTAATAAAGGTTTAACCCCCTGATCACCCGGCGGGTGTCATTTGTGACTGTAATAACTGTTAGGGCAGTTAGGGTTAGCCCCCTTTAGTTCTAAGGTACCCCCCTAACCCCCCCAATAAAGATTTAACCCCGTGATCACCCCCCGTCGCCAGTGTCACTAAGGCTGGGTTCACATTGCAGCGGTTTATGAGAACGGATGTGATTCGCACCGCACTGCAGTGCAAATTACATCCGATCTCTGTGCGATTCGAGTTCAGCTATACAGATAGTATGGCTGAATTCGTGTCGCACCCGCCGCACCCGCCGCACCCGCCGCAAACTCGCACGGGACCCTTTTTTTGGTCCGCAGCAGAATCGGATCGCATGGGTGTTCACACCATGCGATCCAAGTTTGCAGATCGCACTGCGATATGCGAACTGATCTGGGGGTGTCATTAACATTTCACTGACACTCCCAGCAGTTCGCATAGGGCAGTGTGAACTGCCGCCAGGAGGCATGCGATGCGGGAACCCGCCGCGGATTCGTGGCGTTCCCGCATCGCTCCAGTGTGAACCCAGCCTAATAAGCGATCGTTTTTCTGATCGCTGTATTAGTGTCACAGGTGACGCTAGTTAGGCAGGTAGGTATTTAGGTTCGCCACAGCTTTTTATAGCGCCAGGGACCCCCATATACTACCGCATAAAGCCCCCTGATTGACCCCTAGTTAACCCTTTCACCAGTGATCACCATATAACTGTTACAGGTGACGCTGGTTGGTTAGTTATTTTTTTATAGTTTCAGGGCACCCGCCATTTATTACCTAGTCTCACTAGTGTACCCCTAAATTTAGGGGTGTCTACTTTCCAAAATGGGGTCATTTGGGGGGGGTTTGTGCCATCTTGGTATTTTATGGCCTTCAAAACTGTAACGCCCTTAGAAAGCCTGAAGGCGGTGCTTGGTTTTCGGGGCCCCGTACGCGGCTAGGTTCCCAAAAAGTCCCACATATGTGGTATCCCCGTACTCAGGAGAAGCAGCAGAATTTATTTTGGGGTGTCATTTCACATATGCCCATAGCATGTGTGAGCAATATATCATTTAGTGACAACTTTGTGTAAAAAAAAAAAAATATTTTTTTTTGTCATTATTCAATCGCTTGAGGCAAAAAAATAAAATATTCAATGGGCTCAACATGCCTCTTATCAATTTCCTTAGGGGGTCTACTTTCCAAAATGGGGTCATTTGGGGGGGTTTTGTACTGCCCTACCATTTTAGCACCTCAAGAAATGAGATAGGCAGTCGTAAACTAAAAGCTGCGTAAATTCCAGAAAACGTACCTTAGTTTGTAGATGTGACAACTTTTGCGCAAACCAATAAATATACAATTATTGACTTTTTTTTTACCAAAGACATGTGGCTGA
The DNA here is from genome assembly GCF_037356315.1 of Lithobates pipiens. Lineage (NCBI taxonomy): Eukaryota > Metazoa > Chordata > Amphibia > Anura > Ranidae > Lithobates > Lithobates pipiens. The sequence goes on from NW_027507718.1 coordinate 522,094,031, forward strand.
ATACATTTTGGCCTAAATGTATGACTAAAATTGAGTTTATTGGATTTTTCTAATAACAAAAAGTAGAAAATATCATTTTCTTTCAAAATTTGCGGTCTTTTTACGTTTATATCGCAAAAAATAAAAATCGCAGAGGCAATCAAATACCATCAAAAGAAAGCTCTATTTGTGGGAAGAAAAGGACGCAAATTTTGTTTGGGTACAACATTGCATGACCGCGCAATTACCAGTTAAAGCAGCGCAGTGCCAAAGTGTAAAAAGACCTCTGGTCATTTAACAGCAAAATGGTCCGGTCTGAAAGTGGTTAAAGTTCCACAAAATAATGACAAACTTTCCTTCTCTCAAAAGAGTTCTGGATTTGAAATGGTTAATCTGAAAAGGACTTGCAGAGAAACTTTTCTTATTAACACATGGAGTTTTCCTTGGAGACATAACAATAACACTTGCCTTAGCACATTTCACCGGATAATTTTCTATTGATATGGAACATTCATATATGCCAGTATCATTCAAAGATACTCTCATTTGTTGATAAACAAATGTATTATTAATCCAATTCACACTACCAAAAATTCCTTTATGAATTATGATAGTAGAACTATAAAGAAAACTACCCAAAAACTCATCATTCCTTTTCCAAGTCAACAATGAATTTTGAGGTAAAGATATTTTTGTATCACATATCAAATGTAAATTATCTTTATCTTCCATAATTTTCAAAGATTGTGGGAAAATATTAATTTATGGAACAATCTTATCAACTATAAAGATATCAATTTTGACCCTTATTTGAGTAAATTTTCTTGTTACTTTAAAATCCCATGTTCTTACAACATCTCCTTTTTCATCTCCAATGATGTTTAAATATTTTGGATTTAATATCTTTACAAAACTTTCAAAAAGATAATAAAATTGATCAAAGGAATAAAGTATTTTCCCAGATCTTGTCATAATATTAGTAACATCTCCAGACCAAATTGTTGACTCATTACCTTTTAAATATATAGACCAGAAACTCATCAACAATATGTTACATTCAAAAGTTCCGGTTTTGTTATTTAGTCTATAAGATCCCTGCATTTTAACAAACTTTGTTTTGGATTCTATTTTAACTTTGATTTCAATATTATTGCTGTGAATGAAATACAATTGTAAACAACAATGATATCCGTGTCCTATACATAAAAATCCATACAAATCTTCTGCTGTATTAATATCAACATCTCTAAAATTATGATTTTTATCATATGCATTAATATCAATAACTCTATCATTTTTGTCCTTTGTAATGATATCAATGTTCTTATTTTTCAGTTCATCTGCATTGATATCAATGTCTACATCTCTCTTTTTTCTGAATAACATATGATCTTTGTTGTGTAATTCTTCATTCCTGTTAGTCTTTGCATAACTTGAGCAGTTCTTGATATATCTTATCACAAATAAAATTGTCACTAGGGAAAAGATGCATCCTGTAATGATGATACACTTTCTCTCTTTAAAACTTTTCTTTTGTTGATCCGACATCTTTTCATCTTTTTGGGATCCATGATTCCTCCAGATTAAATTTTTATGACTCATTCCTGAAAAAAGGAATGCAGCATCATTATCTCGGAATATAAAATTTGTTATACCCACATTTTTCTTTCTACATACTTCTTTCACTGAACTGAGAAAGTATTTGTACCCCTTGAACATCCCAAAATGTCCATGGACCTTCCCCATTACTTTACCATGTTTCAACTCCTGAAACTCTGTGACGTGCATTTCACCATCTCTGGGTGTGACCTCACATGTGACAATTCTTTAATCATCTTTATCTTTTCTGTCTTAGACTTGTGTCAACAATATCTAATTTTATTTTAAATAAACCTTTCTGTTCCTGGTCAACTTAATAGACCGCTTATCTTGTACAAAAGATAATTTTTGGTTTAACAACAAAATAACAAAATGTTACAAAAAACAATATCAATTGTAGAATATCAAAAATAGATTATTCTTACAATGAAGATTAAATCCGATATGTGCATGGATTTAATAACAATTCTTCATGATATATATGTCTTATGTGTACTGGAATGAAAATTTCACTGGAATGTGTGTACTCCATTAATTGTCTGTGTATTACTCCTAAACAAAAAACAGACCCCACCTTATTTTCCTTTCAAAGGTTCATCTGAGCAGGACAGTTCCACAGAATGAGCATTTTCCCTCCCACCTTTCTAAAACAATGGGTGTTACTCATTCTAAATTCCTAAGGGTTGCTATGAATAACCCTTTGTATAAAAACATTTTAAACATACACAAACCTTTTTACCTTATCAATATATATATATATACAAATTATTTCTTAGTAATCTCTTAATCAAGAAACATTGTAATATAAAAACTTATATTTTTAGCTAGAACAAAAACACTTTTTATCATGAATTAACTTCCTTTGTCAACTGAAAAAATATATAAAGAAACCATTTTGTATAACATCTGCAACCAATTTTGACTTCACGAGGCAACACAAACGCCATTTTCCTCTCTCTTTTAAACTCAAAAGGAGAATACTTTGTAGCAGCAAAAAATGTGCTTCTTACATCCATTAAAAAATAACTGGAACAACATCAACCCAAATATTTCCTTTGTCCGACAACATTTATCAATCCTAGATTTAATTATCCGATACATCCTCACAATAATACCTGCAGACTGTAGATGCTATCATACATGAAATCTCTGTTCTATTCCCAAGATATTACACATCCTCTGTCACTACTAAGGTTTGCTGATATACCCCAAACTAGAAAAACATGATTAATCAACATCTAAACAATAATTAAAGCATCATTAGTGAATCCCATCTGTAGGTGCTGTGATATATAAAAAACACGAAAATCCTTTATAGTCATGACACAAACTTATGGTCTAATGACCAAAATGATAATTTTGTGACATCCGATGAGAACAAAAAACGTTGTGACCTTTTTTTTCTCTGAAATTAAAGGAATATGTGTGTCTATTTTCTTCACAACATTAATTGATACCATTTCAGGTTGAACTACTAACTTCCCATGCAAAGCTGCTTCCTTTGGCAAAGAATCTGCTGTTCTATTACCTACAGATAACTCACTATCATCTTTTTTTTGTGTGCTGGAATTTTTACAATAGCATATGCAAGAGGATTACTCTCTGCAAGGTCAAAAATTACTTATTGAATGAATCCACAAAACCTCTACATTTCCAAATAGGTAAATAATCAGTGAGAGAACGTACAACATATGAGCTATCACTATAAATCACTAAGGAACCTCTCTTCTGTCAATAGTCAATGCAGTTTTTACTGCTTCAAGTTGAATACCTACTGCAATAATTGCCTGACATACAATATCTTGAACCATCAACAAATACAAGCTCATCAATTCTCTCTGTCTCTCTTAGTTGTCTTATTCATTCAGTTGCTAATTGAGTACCATGCTGAAAATGTCTTCAGTTACTGAATACAAAACTATTCTTTACTCTTCTTTTCAAGTGAACTAAACCTTTCAATGTTCAGCCAGAACAAAACAAAAATAAAAACGTAATACTCGTGACAATGAAACATTGATAAAAAAATAATAATCCAATGAATTATCCTTGAAAATATTAAAAATTATATCAAAGTCCTCAATAATATTCCAAACGTCAAAACCAAATCGTTTAAACTCAAATCAATCCTTATTCATAGCCAGTAAACATCAACCAGAAAATTCTTACCATATCTGCAGTTAATTTTAAAAACTGCTAACTGTTTTCAGAGTGTTATATGCTACATAATGAGACCTTTCCTGTCTTAATGTACTATTTTCAGTTTGCAATCTTTGTCTTTGGGTCTTAGAAGAAAAATAAATTTTCTTATTATGACCTCTATACCTCAGATTACTGTGCCAACGTACAGAATAAACTTCTTGACGCCTGGGCAAAATTTTCGGATAATACAACTTCTTTTGTGTATTATTATTAATCAACTTTGTATAAACTTTTCTCTGAGCATATGGCGATGAAAATCTACATTTCTGCTTAATATCAGTATTATTTAAGTCAACTGACTTCCCACTCTCATTGTCTGAGGAAATATTAACATTTGACTCATCACAGGATATGACTTTCACGTCTACGTTTGTCACATGTTCACCATCCTCCATTTTTAAGCACTGAGCATGTGCAGGAATCTCAGCTTGCAGTAATTGGGTCTTAAGTAAATTTAAAATATTCTCATGCACACAGTTTTTCTGAGTCAAAAAAACTATTTGATTTTCATTTTCTTTAAGAGATTGCAATAATGCATTCATTTTATGTTCCAATTCAATTTTTTCAGTCAATAATTGTTCAGTATATTTCTTCTCCTGCTTTGCTGCAATTTCTATTGCATTCTCTAAATGCTCAATATACGTGCAAAAAGTTTCACAACTTGAACAACTAGGTTCAAAAAGTACATTTTCAATTACACTTTGACTTTGTTTTCCTGGCATATCAAACACCATATTATTATAACTCTTAACAAGCTTCATTATATTACGTACTTTTTTCTTTGTTTTAACTAATGAGAATCTATCCTTCTCAATGTCAGCATTTGTCTGAAAACATTGATCATACATTGATTTCCATAAAACAGCATCAGAGACCTGTTTCGATAAACCTTTAAATTCTAATGTACTTTCATCAGTTAAAACATCTACAAATTCCATATTACTTTTCTACTCACCAAATATAAAACTCGTCAGTTTTCCCGCTGTCCACCGTCTTTCAAGACTTCTGTATATCTGAAATTCTCCGGTCTTTCACAATCAATCGATCGATTTTTCTTCTAGGTTCTTTTTCAATGTTTGCGAAGTTAATCTCTGTTCATCACTTCCCCTCTGATCAAAGGATGGAAGTTGAAAAAAAAACTTCCGACTTATGATTGACTGGATGGCTGAGCCAATGTAAAAATATTCTTGTAAATAATGAATATTTCAAAGTCTTAAGTATATATATTGAGATCGATTAATCTTGTGAGACGAATTTCCTTAATTAGTTCTGAGTCAGCGTAATTCAAAAATGTGTATTTATTTGTACACATTTAAATAGAAAAGAATACTTACAAAAAATAGTACAATAATATCTTTAAAAATTGTCTTATGAAAAATATGAGGTTATGCCATGTGGCTAAAATGGTGGAATAATCCTTTGTATGCTGTGTATAAGAGATGTGTCTGCTAGGCTGCTGGGTCTTCCAAGAGACAGTCTGATGAATCTTTCTACTATATCAACAGGCTCTAATCTCCCGCCCGAAAGATAACTCCTCCTTTACAAAAGTGTGTGCTAATGCGCGGTTACTTATAATCAATGTAACATATGTTACCACTTTAACACTTAAAACACAGCTCCACAGCCTAAAATGACCGGACGTAAGGGTAAAATTTCAGACTCTAAGCAAAATATCTTCTCAATTTACATAGGCCTTCTCAATTACATAGAAACTGACTTTCTAAAAACATATATATAATGAACTGGAGAATTTAACATAAACAACATTTATCAAAATCCTGACAGGTTTTAAATGTTTACTTCTTCAATTATCGCAAGTCATAACATAGAATTTATTGTCTCAAAGTTTCTTTCACACAATATGGAGAATTATATTCTGAATAAAATATAATAAAGCCAATTAAAATTTAGATATTAAGAATATAACACTCAAACTGCCCTGAAAATCACAGGGGAACTAAAAGCTGACTTTATTAACCTGGGCTCACTGATTAAAACGATCGAACACAAAATGGAGGACACCATTGCTAGAGCCAACCAAAACTCCAGGCACATTTATTCGGTGCAGGAGCAACTTGACCTGGCCGTGCCCCACATAGATTACCTTGAAAATAGGTCACGCAGATACAACATCAGAATCCGCGGGCTACCAGAATCGATAGTGGATGTTTCCACAGTGGTCCACGACCTAATCACACAGCTAATCCCTGACATCCCAGCTTCAAAACTGGAACTTGACAGGGTCCATAGAACCCTTGGCCCTCCTAGGAAGGACGGTACCCCACGTGATGTAATTGCCAAGCCCCACCATTTTTCTGTGAAGGAAGAAGTTATGAAGAGAGCCAGATCTCTGCAGCACGTCATGTTTCAGGGTCATCAGGTACAGATTTGTGCAGACCTTTCCCCTTCTACCATACAGAGACGGAGAGCCCTGAAACCCCTCTTGCTTGTGCTGATGCAGAGAGAAATAAATTACAAGTGGGCTTTCCCCGTCACTGTCCGATTCGCTGACAAAGGGAAAACATACGCTTTCTCAACATTCCCTGAGGGGGAGAAACTTCTCACCCGGCTGCAATTTATTTCTCAAGAAGCGGTCAGGGACACTTCTAATTCTGGGCATGGCTCACACAAACGGCCAATACCCAACAGTCCCCAATCTCCGCTGTGGACTTCCGGAAGAGCCAAGAAAGTCAAGGACAATGCACCTACCTGAGAAACACCCAGGCTTAAATTTCTACTCTTCATTCTGTGACTGGCCACCCGAGGTCCTGGAGAGGGCCAGAGGACTCTCCCCCATTCATCGGGAGACCTGCCCTCCACCTTTGCTGGGCCCTGCTCTTCACTAGGACCTCTATCGCCCCCATCCCTCCTCAGCCTTTCCTACCCGCGGACACTTTGCTGTACCCCATACCCTCCTCTGGACTGCCCTTGACCCCCCTTCTGATCCATGCCCCCCCCTGTTGAGCCCTAAAGAACTCTTAGAAACCACTACAGAGGGCTACAGACTCAAGCAACCACCCCATCTCTGGAGACTCTTCACTGGTTTTTATTTTGTTCAGAATGGTCTGTCCCTGCGTCACCTAAACGCAATGTTTGGCCGTGCTTCACGTTTTTCTTTTATTGTTGTTATGTTAACAGATCAGGATTTATCCCATCTGGGGGGTCCCTAGTTCTGCGAGGGATCACTTGCGTACCTCCCCCACCCTCGGTCTCTCTCGGGTGCCTGAGGGTCGGGACATCTGACCCCATGGGTCAGTTGATGTTATTGATCATTCTTAGGACTTCGGGGGGTGTCTCCTGCCCCGAACTCCTCTTTCCTTTTCCAGGAACACTCTCTTTCCTTGTCCTGTCCTCTCCTCTCCCCCCCTTACGCGATAAGCTACTTACTACGAATTGTTTGTTTAACACTGTCATATTTTCTAGGCATGTATTGGAACATCCATGCTACACTACACTCAACGAGATCACCACAGGCCGAGGATCCCACTACTGTTTCCGGGAGCTCCGCCACTAACTGGGTAAGTGAGGCCGCTTTCAGATACTGGGCTCCCCCTCTGCTCCATGACTGATCACCCGAACGCTAGGCTCAAGGTAGCCTCTCACAATATCCAGGGCCTTAATTCTCCCATCAAACGTAGAAAAGTTCTTGATTACTAGAAGTCCCTGAAACTGGACATGATCCTACTTCAGGAAACGCACCTTCCCAAGTTCCTTCACACACACTTCCCCCAGTTCTATCTCGCCAACGCAGAATCTAAAACTAAAGGGGTAGCCATATTGGTAGCCAAAACGTGCAAATTCAACAAAAGCTTTGAAATGGCAGACCCGGAGGGAAGATTCCTACTTATAAAGGGCACTGTGGGAGACCACCTTCATTCCCTGGTCTCCTACTATGCCCCGAATACAGGCCAAGTCAAATTTTTTGAATCCCTGCTGCACACCCTAGCCCCCCATTTAGAAGGGACAGTCATTATCGGAGGTGACTCTAACTTTGCCTTCGACCAAGGCCTCGACAAATCCTCTCCCCTACATTCTCGATTGACCTCTAAAGCAAGCCTGCGGGTTGCCAAATTGATTCACGCCTATGGTTTGTCTGACACATGGCGGGAATTAAACGCCTTGAAGAGGGACTTCACCCACTTTTCAGCCCCACATCAATCCTACGCGAGAATTGACCACATACTTGTACCTACTTCACTCCTGCCCCAGGGACCCGCGGATTCGATCGTCGCGGGCATACCCGCAATCGTCTCACGGGACGGCTGAATGGAGGAAATGCCATGTAAACAGCATTTCTCCATTCTGCCTCGCAACTAGTGACGCTGATCTCTGCTCCATTTGATTGGAGCAGAGATCAGTGTTCACTAAATGAAAGCCCAACCCCCCCCCCACAGTTAGTAACACACCCCTAGGAACACTTAACCCCTACACTGCCACCCACTGGTTAACCCCTTCACTGCCAGTGTCATTTACACAGGAATCACTGCATTTATATAGCAGTGATTACTGTATAAATGACAATGGTCCCAAAAATGTGTCAAAAATGTCCGATGGGTCCCTACAATGTCGCAGTCACAATAAAAATCGCTGATCGCCGCCATTACTAGTAAAAAAAAAAAATAATAAAAAATTATTAATAAAAATGCTATAAAACTATCCCTATTTTGTAAATGCTATTACTTTTGCGCAAACCAATCAATAATCACTTATTGTGATTTTTTTTACCAAAAATATGTAGAAGAATACGTATCGGCCTAAACTGAGGAAAAAAAAAATGTTTTTTTTATATATTTTTGGGGTATATTTATTATAACAAAAAGTAAAAAAGAATGCGTTTTTTTCAAAATTGTCGCTCTATTTTTGTTTATAGCGCAAAAAATAAAAACCGCAGGGGTGATCAAATACCACCAAAAGAAAGCTCTATTTGTGGGAAAAAAAGGACGTCAATTTTGTTTGGGAGCCACGTCGCACGACCGCGTAATTGTCAGTTAAAGCGACGCAGTGCCGAATCGCAAAAAGTGGTCTGGTCTTTGACCAGCAAAATGGTCCGGTCTGTAAGTGGTTAAATGAATCTCTTCTGTCTGAACCAACAAGAATTGTGGAACTTGACAAAGCACTACAGGAATATTTTTCCATTAATGCGACGCCAGACATTTCCCCCGAAACCCTGTGGGCGGCACACAAAGCATTTATCAGTGGTAAGCTCATACAGCTGGGTACCCAAATTAAATGTGAAAAGAAATCAGATATTCTCAGGCTGGAAAAGGAATACTCAAAACTTAGAGCCCTACACAAAAAAGACCCTCTTCGAGTCCCCACCGCCCTACTTGACAAGACCAGATTAGAACTTAACCTTATCCTAACCACTAAAGCTGAAAAATCTATTCAATGGTCCGGCCATAAATTCTATACACAGGCAGACAAAATAGGCACACTCCTAGCCAATAGACTCTCCCCTAGAACCAAGTTGAATACCCTTCCCAAGATCAGAACTGCGGGTCAGCCGCCCACCTCTAATCCGATCAAAGTACTGAACGCCTTTCAGGACTTTTACAATTCTCTATACAGCAGCCCTTCCCCCCCCCAAAGTAAACCTCCTTCCACAGTTTATGCAAGGGCTCCCCATTCCTGTTATTTCGGATTCTCACAAACAAATAATGGATTCCCCCATTCGGACAGAGGAAATTCTGGGAGTCATAAAGGACCTACAGAAAGGTCCTGATGGTCTATCGATGCCTTATTATAAAGCTTTTGCTAATACTCTAGCCCCTCACCTAGCCAATCTCGCCAATTTCAAAGCTAATAGAAGCCCCCTAGATCCCCACCTAAACACAGAGTTCATTACGGTCATACCTAAACCCAATAAGAACTTGGAGGATGTCAGCAACTACAGACCTATCTCTCTCATTAATAATGATCTCAAAATTCTCACAAAAGTAATGGCCAATAGGCTGGCTTCCTTCATCGGGCAATACGTTCACAAGGACCAAGGCGGGTTTCCCCAGTGACACACTTCCTTCCCTGTAACATATAACAAACAACAAAGGATTCGCCCTGGGACTTTAAATGAAGTGGGTACTGTTTCCGCCAGTAACTATAACAGTAGTAAATATAGTATATGGTTTATTCAAATACAATTGTTTACACGGATAAATAACACCAACAGTTGCCAATAAAAAAAAAAAAAAAATGGCTCAGGCCTTTCATTCATTTATGCATACATGCATATCTATCCTTATACCAATATCTATTGATTTTACTCTACTACTTTAGATGCCTGACAAACATACTTATGTTTACAGCCTATACTTTTTATCGACCAACGAGGACCCTAGGGATACATCACTACACCTTTGCCATGCCTGCTCTCCATTTGGCCCTGGGTGGGGTCCCATTTGATTCTGCCCCCTCAGCTCCCTGGGGAGGCATCTGCTGCCGCCGTCTCGAGGTCGCACACCTGGAGCCATGGCCAAGCTCAGTGGTAAGTATGGGGGGGCTTATAACCCCTCCTACCCTGTGCCTTTATAACCAATACTGTGCTATATTGCCAAACATATATATTTTTGTTCATCCTAGGTACATTGTTACACACATCCACCCCTGAAGAGTGAGCTGGATCTCACGAAACTAGTCGGGTAGTATGATGCCCGTGTACTATGTATTACTTTTACATTTATGTACCAATATTCCTTGTTTATGTATTTTTTTTATTGGCAACCGTTGGTGTTATTTATCAATTACAATTATTTAACAATTGTATTTGAATAAACCATATACTATATTTACTACTGTTATATTTACTGGCGGAAACAGTACCCACTTCATTTAAAGTCCCAGGGCAAATCCTTTGTTGTTTGTAACACACAAATGTGCGCTCTTTGCAGACGACATACTATTATTCCTCATTTCCCCCCTAACCACCTTGCCTAATTTATCCCGAGTTCTAGACGACTTTGCCAAAATCTCAGGGCTACAAGTCAACTACTCTAAGCCCTTGTACACACGGTCAGAGAATCCATCGGAATGTGTCCTATCAGACCGTGTCGTCGGATAATCCGACTGTGTGTGGTATGCATCGGACTGATTCCGTCCGAATATCCATCGGACCAAATTTTCCAACATGTTGGAAATATTTCCCGACCAACTGGTTCCATCGGACATACTCCAATCATGTGTAGCGAATTTTGATCGGACCAAGTGCCACGCATGCTCAGATCAAATTCCTACATCAAAGCTATTGGCTACTAGCCTGAATGTAGTCCCATCGTAACGAAATTACGTCATCACGTTCTGAAAGATCGGATTTTTCTACAACTTAGTCCGACCGTGTGTATGCAACAGTTTCGGACACAATCCGTCGGACTAAATCCGACGGACAAAATCCGACGGATTTGGTTGGCAGAATCTCCGACCGTGTGTACAGGGGCTAAGTCTGTGGCACTCAATATATCTCTCCCCACCCAACTAGCTAACTCTCTTAAACAATCCTTCCCGTTCCAATGGAGTGATACCTCCATCAAATACTTGGGCATCTCACTTACACCTAGGACTGAGATGTATAATCAAAATTATCCCAAACTCTACAGGCAATTGGAAGCTGATCTCCGGTCATGGTCCAAACACGAATTATCCTGGCTTGGCCGGATTAACTCCATCAAAATGACACTCCTCCTACTACTTTCATGCAGGGGTGGGTTGGGTCTACCCAATCTCCACAAATACTACCTCACAGCCCGTCTGGCCCAACTTTCCAAAATATACTCCAAATACGAGAAGCCAGACTGGATGTCCATTGAACGCCGGGCCGTCCCCTCATTCACGTTAGACTACTTATTATGGTGCCCTCCCAAAGCTAGGCCACCCATTCTCTCTCCCACCCTTTCCCATTCTTGCTCCCTGTGGGACAGTCTCCGTAGGGAGCCATCCCTGGTCTATACAATACACCCCCTAGCTCACATCTTTCACAACCCCACTTTCCCTCCTGGCCTCAATATTATCGCCTTCAAATGGTGGTTGGACAAGGGACTATACCGGATAGGACATTACTTTACCTCCAAGGGTCCAATCACTCTCTCCCACTGTATAGAACATTTGGAGCTCCCTGAATCAGAGAGATTCCGCTTCCAGTAAATATCTAATTTCATACACTGGCTATGGAAGAACAAGCCCCTCCCTCACGCTTTTACAGAATATGAAACCTGGTGTGGTAGGATCGGGGAGCAGAGGGACGGCATATCAGTAATCAACTCGGCCCTCACTGGCCCAACGGCAAATCTCCTTATATGACAGCTTGGGAGGCCGACCTTCAAACCTCCAACAGTCTGGAGACCTGGCAGATGGCCCTGGCTAAATCCTTCCCAGGGATCCAAAACATCTCACTCATGGAAGCTAGCATCAAATTGATAACTAGATGGTATCTCACCCCCTTCAAGTTAGCTAAAATTTATCCCACGGCAAATCCTTTATGTTTCAGAGGGTGTCAACATCGTGGCTCTATGATCCACATTTGGTGGGAATGCCCCAGGCTTAGATCGTTCTGGAACAAAATATTTAACATGATTTTCGGGGTAACAAGCTGTCAGGTCCCCAGAACCCAAGAAGTTGCTTTGCTAAACACTCATGTTCCTTCGCTGCCTAAAAACATTCAGAAACTGACCCACATTATCCTTCTAGGCGCTAAAATTGCGATAGCCACTGCTTGGAAACAACCCAAGCCCTCTCTCCTCACAGCTAAGAGGAAGATATCCTGCATTATGTCCCAAGAAAAATTGTCAGGCATCCTGATGGACACTACACCTAAATTCAGAAAGGTATGGGATCCATGGGCCCAATACATGGGAATCTCCCTCCTGCCGGGAGTGCCCCCGGGCCCTTCCCGGACTTCACGATCTAAACAATAGAGTCGACTCTCTCTGACTGAGCGGGGAACGAGCTCGCTTTCCACCTTTTCTCCCTTCTTCAGGAGTAGCTTTTCCCTCCCCCTCCCCTCTGTCCGCTCTTCTCTCTCCTCTTTTCTCTTTTCTATCTCTCTTGCTCACTTTTCTTTTGATTAACTCAACAGATTGATAAATGACAGGATTATCCTACAGACAGAATGCATATTGGGGAGCACCTTGTTCATTGCCCAGGGGATACACAGATCCCTATTAGGGGTGTCGGGGGGGTCTCCTGGTTGCTCCTCCAGACAGATGCTAGTTACGGGCACCGCACGAGGCAATACCCTATTGTTTAACATCGGGCCCCTACCACCCCGTTGGGGGATGCTGTCTGTATTTTTTAGTCATCATTTCCTATGATTGCACTACTGTCTGCTCGTTTTATACTTGTTCTCCGACAGCAGGCCTGCCCTGCTGACAACTGTTTGTTAATGTACCGTTGTTCTTGTAAGCGCCTTTTCAAAAATAAAAAATCTTTTGAAAGAAAAAACAAAAGCCAATGTAGTACCAATATTTAAAAAGGGCCCAAAATACATCCATGGGAATTACAAACTAGTTAGCCTAATATCAATAGTATGTAAACTTTTGAAGGGGATGCTAAGGGACTATATACAAGATTTTAGTGATAAGAATGGTATCATTAGCAGTAATCAGCATGGATTCATGAAAAATCATTCTTGCCAAACCAACCTACTAACCTTCTATGAGGAGGTGAGTTGCCAGGTAGATAAAGGAAGGCCCGTAGATGTGGTGTATCTGGATTTTGCAATAGCATTTGACACAGTTCCCCATAAATGTTTACTGTACAAAATAAGGTCTGTTGGCATGTACCATAGGGTGAGTACATGGATTGAAAACAGGCTACAAGGGCGAGTTTAGAGGGTGGTGATAAATGGGGAATACTCAGAATGGACAGGGTGGATGGTGGGGTACCCCAGGGTTCTGTGCTGGGACCAATCCTATTTAATTTGTTCGTAAATGACCTGGAGGGTGGGGTAATAAGGCAATAACTTCTCCGCAGGATGTGGAAACCTTGCAAGAAGATCTGAACAGATTAATGGGGTGGACAACTACATGGCAAATGAGGTTCAATGTAGAAAAATGTAAAGTAATGCATTTGGGTGGGAAAAATAGGAATGCAATCTATACACTGGGGGGAGAACCTCTGGGGGAATCTAGGATGGAAAAGGACCTGGGGGTCCTAGTAGATGATAGGCTCAGCAATGGCATGCAATGCCAAGCTGCTGTTAACAAAGCAAACAGAATATTGGCATGCATTAAAAAGGGGGTGAACTCCAGAGATAAAATGATAATTCTCCTGCTCTACAAGACTCTGGTCCAGCCGCACCTGGAGTATGCTGTCCAGTTCTGGGCACCAGTCCTTAGGAAGGATGTACTGGAAATGGAGTGAGTACAAAGAAAGGCAACAAAGCATATAAAGGGTCTGGAGTAGGGATGAGCTTCGTGTTCGAGTCGAACATATGTTCGACTCGAACATCAGCTGTTCGCCCGTTCGGCGAATTCCGAACTTTATGGGCCGTTCGCGCCAAATTCATGTGGCGCTCACGGCCCACAATGCACTGCGCCATCGCAGTGCATTGCTGGCTCATGATTGGTCAAGCATGCACTGTGACCCCGCATGCTTGACCAATCACAGTGCCGGCAGCGAGGAGAGCCATGATTGGCCACAGGCAGGATGCCTGTGGCCAATCATAGCTCAGGCTGTGTAGTACACGCCCCACACTATATAAGGCCGCCAGCGCGGCGGCCTTGTGTAGTGTGTTGGCGTCTGTAGGAGTTAGTGGGTGTTCTGTGTACCTTCAACACAGCATACACCGATCATTATCGGCCGATTTTTCGTTCTTGCTCTTCTGTAGTGGTTGTTGTCTGCATGCCCTGACCGCAGTATACACCGCTATATTCACCTATATAGCTAGCTATATTTCTCTTTTTTTAATAGAGCTTGCAGTCAGTGGTAGGAGATTGTGTGTGCTGTATGCGTGCTCTGAACCCAGTATACACCGTTATATCCACATATATAGCTAACTATCTTGCTCGTTTTAAATAGAGCTTGCAGTCAGTGGTAGGAGATTGTGCGTGCTGTCTGCGTGCTCTGAACCCAGTATACACTGCTATATCCATCTATATAGCTATCTATCTTGTTCGTTTTAAATAGAGCTTGCAGTCAGTGGTAGGAGATTGTGCGTGCTGTCTGCGTGCTCTGAACCCAGTATACACCGCTATATCCATCTATATAGCTAGTTATCTTGCTCGTTTTAAATAGAGCTTGCAGTCAGTGGTAGAAGATTGTGCATGCTGTCTGCGTGCTGTGAACCCAGTATACACCGCTATATCCACCTATATAGCTAACTATCTTGCTCATTTAAATAGAGCTTGCAGTCAGTTGTAGGAGCTTGTGTGTGCTGGCTGCGTGCTCTGATCTCTGAGGACTTCCAGAGAGGTGGAGGAGGACAGGGAGCTGATGGCGTCGGTCAGCCCAGGCCAGGAGCCTGTTTCTCGGCCTGAGGAAAAGCGTGGAGCCCTGAAGCTCCTGGAGTTCGTTGAGGAGGAGAGGCTGTACTTAGAAAACCAGCTTGACTTGGTTGACTGGTCTCTGAGACAGCCAGGAGAAGACGTGGAGAAATCTGCAGAGAGGATAAGAAAAGCCCAGAGCTTAATGGTAAAGGCTTCTCGCTGTTACTGCGAAAAAATGAAAGTTTTGGCCGAGCTGAGGAATAGACGTGACAGATCAGGTATCAAGAAGAGAATAGAATTCAAGCCTGTCATAGATGGACTGAAAGAGCAGTGTAACATGCTTGGTGAGCTTTTATCAAAACTAATTGACAGTGCCTCAAGCGAAAAGGACTTTCTGTTGAGAATAGATAAAGTTATGAGAGTGGCGTGCGATGAGGGCTCTCAAGCGGTAAGACGCCGCAACCAGCGTCTATCACAGGCAGCGGAGCCCATGGAAGAGGCGGAGGAACCCACAAATGTGGGTGCACAGACAGTGCAAGGGATTGAGACCCTTCGTGTGGCTAATAAGGAAGGTTCCCAGGCCGTGAGAAGACGTGGTCTTTCCCAGGCGGCGGAGGATAAAAGCAGTAAAGTAGACCCGGCTATGGAGGAAGAAACCCCACTGGGTGATAAGGAGCCAGCGGCTATTGCAGCCAAAACCCATGGTTCAGATGAAGGAAAGAAGGACTTGGATAGTGCCTCAGCAATGGAGGTGGTAGCTCCGGAGACTGGTGGTGAGGTGATGGACTTAGAAGGGGATGTTGTGGAGGGTGCCTCTGTGTCATCTGTGCCCCTACCTGTCAGTAAGGTGGGTGATGGTGTAAAAAACAGGGTGCCTGAGGATACAGCAAATGACCCAAAGTGTATACAAAAAACCCTGATTGTGAAGATCCCCAAGTTGAAGGATGGAAAGAAGATTAAAGGGAAAAAGGACTTACCTGTAAATACCCCGGTGAGCCTTAGAGTCAGCTGTGAGCAGGATGGGCCGTCAGCAGAGATGTCGGCCATCACTGCTGTAAATCAGCCTCAAGGTGAGGGGAAGACCAAAGCTGGGAGACCCAGCTCGGACTGTTTAGTAGTACCTAAGCGGGTTGTTACCAGTACTCCTGCAATGGCGGAGGGTGGGAGAAGCACGCCGTCTTCCCGGAGGTCAGGGGGTGTTTCTAGCAAGATTCAGCCCAATCAGGCGGTGAATTCCGGGAATGGCGCGAAAGAGGGGGGAGGAGCCTCGGCGGAGGTTGCCGAGCGTCACTTCCGGGCCGCGATTCTCGCGGTCTCTGGGAGTGGCGCGCCGGATGTGGGCGGAGTTCCGGCGGAGGTGGTCACGCGTCACTTCCGGTCCGCGTCCTCCGCGGCTTCCGGTTCTCGGGCCTCTGCCGATGCGGGAAAGGAGTCTGGAGCATCGGCCGGTGATTCCCTATGTCCAGCGCAGAAGGTGGCTTGGGGGGACTGCCCTATGGAGCCTCTGGGTGAGAATGATCCGGCACTAGCCTTTATTCGCAGTTTAGAGGGTTCCCAGAGGGAGGAAGTTAGAGTGGACTCCTGTGGGGCCCATATGGAGCTAAGTGAAGGATGGTCTGAGGACTGGGATGCGCTTTTGGCAGGTCAGGCTCAGGGTGCTTCTACTGATAGAAGAGAGCCTTCTGGGTCCTCGGTCCAGCCTAAGGGTAATAGCAAGAGAGTTCCAGGGAAGGATGCTATTGGTGCCACACCTGTGGCGGATGCGCCAGTTCCTGCCCCGAGGTCCGTCCCTGGGCGGGTACTGCAGGGGTCGCCAGAGGTCAAGCTCCTGACGGCTTTGGGCGAACGGCGTTCATATGCCAATGTGGCAGGGTCTGTGGCTCCGCTCGGCCCAATATATGAACAGTTTGGGGCGGGAAATTTCCGGGTCCCTCCGGCAGACCAGTTCTCCGGGGCCAATTCATGGTCACGAGGGACTGGGGGACCGGAAAGAAAACGCAGAAATGTGGTCCAATTGAGGTGGGAGGGAGAGGGTCAGTGCCCTAGTAGGGGGCAGGTGGTAGACATGGTGATCTCCTTAGGTATCAAGGTCGCAGAAATCTTTGCGGTGATTCATCCCGCGGGGTCCCGCGACTTTGATATCAGTTTTGTAAGCGTGGTCATTATGGAGTTGTTTTTAACCACCTTTGGGCTTATTAGTGGTACAGATCCCTGGAAAGGGTTTAAGGTCTTCCCAATAAGTAGACAGGAAGAAGTAAAAAGTATTACTGTCCTGGTGCGCAATGAAAGCTTGCCGCCAGAAGACATTAGTACTTGGTTGAGCAGGCACGGCCAACTGCAGGGTCCGCTGAGAAAGGGGTTGGATGAGCACGGGGTGTGGACCGGGGCTTGGAATGCCAGAATGAGGTTAAGAAGGCAAGGTAACACCGTTGCCCACATCCCGGGTAGTGCCTTTATAGGCAGGGATCGTATTCTGGTATTCTATCCCGGTCAGCCCCGCCGCTGTTTCCGGTGCGGGTGCCCAACCCACCTCAGTGCAGACTGCACGGTGGTGCGTTGTGCCAAATGTAATAAGTTTGGTCATTCTAGCGAGTCCTGTGGGCTCATTCAATGTAATTTGTGTGGGCTGATGGGGCATCCATTCAGCAGGTGCCCTAGGGCCCACAGGGAGAGGCCCCCGGGACCTGCTGACGTCCCTACTGATGTCCCTGCTCCTGGGGAGGTCCCATGTCCCAGTGGTGTCCCACCTGCGGGCGCTGCCTCATCTGCTGGGGGCGCGCCTGCGGAAGGTGGCGGATGCCCTGGGGGAGAGGTTCCTCCAAGTAAAGTACCCCCTCCCTCTTCTGGTGTTTCTAAGGTTGGGGACCCCTCTCCTGTTGTTCCTGCCGCCGGTATGGCTCCTAGAGGGAAGGTGGCGGCCCGAAGGGAGCGAAGTCCGGCGGGGGATAGGCAGGGTAGGGTTACTGGAAGAAGAGGTGTAAGACAAAAATCTGTGTGTGCAAGTCTTTCTAGGAGTAGGAGCCCTCTCAGGTCCCCTAGTCCTGTACCCCCCTCCCCACCTCCTGGGCCTTCTGTGGCAGCGAGGGAGTCCTCGGGCTCATCTATGTCTGATGATGAGCAGGGGTCTGAGGCGGGAGATAGTGGGGAGGTTGGGGTACCCCAACATGGTCAAGAGTCCAGGGTGGTGGCAGAGGTTCCAAAAAGCCCGGTGCCAGGTAATAAGGGTGGCATTGGGAAAAAGAAGAAGAAAAAGTTGAAGGAACGTAGTAAGTGGGATAAAATTCTTGAAAACCTAACTGATGCTCAGTTTCGAGAATTAATAACCCCTTACTCTTCCGGGGCAGAGGGTTGAAAACTCATAAGAAGTTTGGTTAAGTTGTTTATTGTTAAGTTTTCTGTGTTTGTTTATGATGTAATTTTATAGTTTGAAATGTTATTTTTGTAAATATGGTAGCAGTTTCCTGGAATAAAAAAAAAAAATTTCCATCTATATAGCTAGTTATCTTTCTCGTTTTAAATAGAGCTTGCAGTCAGTGGTAGGAGATTGTGCGTGCTGTCTGCATGCTCTGAACCCAGTATACACCGCTATATCCATCTATATAGCTAGCTATCTTTCTCGTTTTAAATAGAGCTTGCAGTCAGTGGTAGGAGATTGTGCGTGCTGTCTGCGTGCTCTGAACCCAGTATACACCGCTATATCCATCTATATAGCTAGTTATCTTGCTCGTTTTAAATAGAGCTTGCAGTCAGTGGTAGAAGATTGTGCATGCTGTCTGCGTGCTGTGAACCCAGTATACACCGCTATATCCACCTATATAGCTAACTATCTTGCTCATTTAAATAGAGCTTGCAGTCAGTGGTAGGAGATTGTGCGTGCTGTCTGCGTGCTCTGAACCCAGTATACACCGCTATATCCATCTATATAGCTAGCTATCTTTTTCGTTTTAAATAGAGCTTGCAGTCAGTGGTAGGAGATTGTGCTTGCTGGCTGCGTGCTCTGATCTCTGAGGACTTCCAGAGAGGTGGAGAAAGAGAGGGAGCTGATGACTTCAGTCAGCCCAGGCCAGGTGCCTGTTTCTCAGCCTAATGAAGGACGTGGAGCCCCTAAGCTCCTGGAGCTCGTCAAGGAGGAGAGGTTGTTTTTGGAGAACCAGCTGGATCTTGCAGATTGGTCTCTGAGACAGCCAGGAGAGGATGTGGAGAAATCTGCAGACAGAAGAAAGAAAGCTAAAAGCTTAATTGTAAAGGCTTCCCGCAGCTACTGCGAGAAAATGAAGGTCCTGGCGGAGCTAAGGAACCGGAGAGACAGATCAGGCGTTGTAAAGAGACAGGAGTATAAGACGGTGATAGACGGATTGAAGAAGCAGTGCAACATATTGGGTGAGCTGTTATCCAACCTGATTGACAGTGCTTCTGGTGAGAAAGACTTTCTATCTAACGTGGACAAAGCGATGAGAATTGCGTGTGACGAGGGGACCCAGGCAGGGAGACGCCGTAGACTGTATCCAGCCCCGAACACAACGCAGGAGGAGGAAATGGCGGGTCCCTCTGTGGAAGCCAGCCATGAAGAAAAGGAAAGTGCGGTGGAAAGAAAGGTGGCCAGTGACAAACCAGAGGGAAAGACTGTGGTGGAAAGAAAGCCAGCGGTGTGTAAAGAAACAGTTTTGGAGAGAGAGAGTGCTGTGAAGGCTGAAAATGTGAAGAGCATTCCTGGTGAAAAGACTGCTAGCCCTGCTAACTCCACTAATCCTGCAGAGGGGTCAGGTAAGCCTAAGGGTTGCCAGCCTATGAATGAGGCTGTGTCCCCAGAGGGCAGGTTAGACCCCGGTGAAGTGGGAAGGAGGCAGCAAAAGGACATTAAAGACAGGAGTGTTGTTAAGAAGATACCAGTGGTGCAGCTTGCTAGGATAGTAAGCAAAGGAAAAATGGACTTACCTGTACAGTCCCCAGTGATCCCAGCCGGTGGTTGCAAGCAGGGCACGCCGTCAGTTGCGTTGTCGGCTGCCACTGCTGCAAGCCGGTCTCAGGGTAAGGGGACTAGGGTATATGAGAGTCAAGCCAGCTTGGCTGCCGCTGTGGGCAGCGGTGCAGTGTCGGCCGGCGGCATGGCATCTGACAGTTCGGGAATGGCGGCCGTGAATAAGAGAACGCCGTCTTCCCGCGGGAGGAGGGGTGGTGCTACTGACCGCGAGGCCAATAGTAGCGCGGGAAGGGGTGATGACGCACTTCCGGTGCGCGAGCTGGTTCATGGCGAGAATAGCCCGCGGCCTGAAGTGACGGTGGCGGGTCCGGAAGTTGACCCTGAGGGTCGTTTTCAAAGGACTTCCGGTCTGCTTTCTGGTCAAGAGAGTGTAAACAGTAACAGTAACAGTAATGTTGAAATGTCTAATTGTATAGTGCCAGAACAAGCTACGGCCTGGGGTGACTGCCCAATGGGCGAGCTTGATGGTGAGAACCCTGCAATGACGTTCATTCGCGGCTTGGAGGGTTCTCAATCAGGGCCGAGCCAAGTGTCAGTGGATTCCTGCGGGGCCCATATGGAGGTGGAGTGGCAGGAAGCCTGGGAGGCTTTGCTTTATAGCTCTGAGGATGAGACCTATCCTAAAGTTCAGGCTGGGGTAAACGATGTGGGGAGTGTGACTTCCCATGCCGTGAGTGGGGGGGCTGCTTCTCATGTTGTACCCCCAGTGTCTGTGGCAGAGGCTCCTCCTCCGGGACCCGTACTAAGGGGGACACCGGAGGTAAAGTTGCTGACGGCACTTGGTGAAAGGCGTTCCTACGCCAATGTGGCTGGGTCCAGTGTGCCTCTGGACCACCTGTACCACCAGTTTGGGGCCAGTAACTTTCGGGTACCCCCGGCTGGTCAGACCCCTGGGGCCAGTACTTGGTCTAGGGGGACAGGTGGTCCGGAGCGCAAGCGTAGGAATGTGGTCCAGCTGAGATGGGAGGGTGAAGGTCAGTGCCCCACGAGGGGCCAAGTGGTTGACATGGTCCTGGCGTTGGGGTTCAGGGTGGCTGAGCTATTTGCTGTGATCCACCCAGCTGGCACCCCTGACTTTGATGTCAGTTTCACCAACGCTGTGACTATGGAGCGTTTTATAACCGCTTTTGGGTTGGTTAAAGGGGCTGATCCCTGGAAAGGGTTCCGCCTGATTCCTTTGAGTAGGCAGGAGGAGATTAAAAACCTGACGGTGTTAGTAAGGAACGAGAGCCTGCCCCCGGAGGACATAGCAACTTGGCTGGGGAGACACGGCCAGTTGCAGTGTCCTCTAAATAAATGCTTAGATGAGCGTGGGGTATGGACTGGAGCATGGAACACCAGGATTCGTTTGAGAAGATCTGGCAACACGGTTGCACATGTCCCAGGAAGTGCTTTCCTGGGACGAGATAGAATCCTGGTGTTCTACCCAGGCCAGCCCCGTAGGTGTTTCAGGTGTGGGTGTCCAACCCACATGAGTGCAGATTGCACAGTTGTGCGCTGCACTAAGTGCAATAAGTTTGGACACTCAGGTGACACGTGTGGGTTGATCTGCTGCAACCTTTGCGGTCAAATGGGGCATCCCTTTAGCAGATGCCCCAGAGCCTACAGGGGTGAAGCTGCAGCAGGTGGTGGGCCAGGAGGGGATAGTGCACCTCCTCCTGCTGGGCAGAGTTCTGGAGGGGAAAGGCAGGGAAGCGCTCCTACGGCGGAGCCACAGGGTGCACCTCGAACCCAAAAGGCAAGTAGGGTCCCTCAAAGAGAAAAGGGGGTACGGCATGCAGATGTTACCCAGGCCCCTGTCACTGAAGTTCAGGTGCCCGGTCCAGATATTGGTCAGGTGGAGGTAGTTGGGCCTCCCTTTTTGGATAAGGGGGGGGCACAGGGTTCTGTTTCCCAGGTTACTGCTCCCACTCCCCTTCCTCGGAGATGTAGGCCGGGCAGACGTCTGGTCACTGTCTCCTCATCCGATTCTTCGGCTGGGGATGACAGGTCTGGGGAGGAGGAGATGGAAGTCTCGGTTAAGGGGGCTCAGAAACGCCCAAAAGAAGTATCGGATGAGGAAGGTGAAGTGGCTTGGGTCACGATTAGAAAAAAGTAGGGGAAGAAGAAGAAAAAAAGGGCCCCGTTACCTGAGGTGGATCCTGGGCCACCAGAAGGGCCTAGCAGTAGGGGTGATGCTCTACTTATAAATTTTTCTTCTGGGGAGGAGGAGGGGGAAGATGACATGTAAGTTGTTTTTTCCCTTTTGTTTGTATAGTTTATTATCTGTTAAATTGCAAAGTGTATGTTAACTGATATTTGATTTGTAATGAAAAATTTGTATGTTCGGTAGCAGATAACCATTAAAAAAAAAAAAAAAAAAAAAAAAAAATATCCATCTATATAGCTAGCTATCTTTTTCGTTTTAAATAGAGCTTGCAGTCAGTGGTAGGAGATTGTGCGTGCTGTCTGCATGCTCTGAACCCAGTATACACCGCTATATCCATCTATATAGCTAGCTATCTTTCTCGTTTTAAATAGAGCTTGCAGTCAGTGGTAGGAGATTGTGCGTGCTGTCTGCGTGCTCTGAACCCAGTATACACCGCTATATCCATCTATATAGCTAGCTATCTTGCTCGTTTTAAATAGAGCTTGCAGTCAGTGGTAGGAGATTGTGCGTGCTGTCTGCGTGCTCTGAACCCAGTATACACCGTTATATCCACCTATATAGCTCTTGGTTGTGGACGCGGTGCATCGTCATCATCAGCACGTGGCCATGGGACACGCTTGTCCTTCCTTTCGGCAGCTGGATATGTTGAGCCGCAACATGCCAACGACTTGGTAGAGTGGATGACCAAGCCCTCTTCATCCTCCTCATCCTCTCTCACCCAGGCTCAGAGTACTAGCAAAGCAGCTGCCAACGCATTGTCTTCCCTCCTCTCAATTTCATCATCAGTGACTCCTTCCCTAGACCCACCACGTCCTCCTGAGGAGTCTCCTGAACTCTTTGAGCACAGTGTTGGGTACATGCTCCAGGAGGATGCCCAGTGTTTAGCAGGCTCTGATGATGATACTCAGCTAGAGGAAGGCAGTATCGTGAATGCAGAGAGAGGAGATGCTCAAGAAGGACAGCAATCTGGCAGTCATGTTCCACAAGCTGCAGCATACTGCCAGGTTTGCTCCAGCGATGAAGAGGGAGGGGATGATGAGGGCACTGACTCCACGTGGGTGCCTGGTAGGAGAGAGGAGGAGGAGGAGGCACATGTCCAATGATGCAGGATGCCCTCCGGGGGCCAGCTTAGGGGTAGCACACCGACTGAATCACACACCACAGAGCTCTGCCTGTGCAGGGCACTGCCTCTGCGCGTTATTCTAAAAGTTCTTTGATGTGGGCCTTTTTTGAGATGAGTGCATCAGATCGCACCGCTGCTTTTTGCAACATATGTCTCAAGCGTATCTCGCGTGGCCAAAACATCAGCCGCTTGGGCACCACATGCTTGACCAGACATATGTTGACCTGCCATGCAGCTCCTCGGCAAGCGTACCTCAAAGACCCACACCAAAAAACAAAGCGGACCTCTCCTTGCTCCTCATCAGCTGGGATCTCCAACCCTACTAGACCTTCAGTCCTCTCTGAAACCTGCTCTGAGAGGAATGAAGGTGAAGAATTAGGTGTGTCACAGCTAAGTGCTTCCGGGTACTCTTCTAGCAGTACACCCATGTCCGATTATAGCAGGCAAATGTCCCTGCCCCAGCTGCTGGACCGGCGAAAGAAGTTCACTCCCAGCCATCCACATGCCCAGCAGTTGAATGCTAGCTTGGGTAAATTGCTAGCACTTCAACTGCTGCCTTTTCAGTTGGTAGACTCGACCCCCTTCGGTGAGTTTGTACAATGAGCGGTTCCTCAGTGGCAGGTCCCCAAATGCTACTTTTTCTCACGGAAGGGGATTCCGGCTCTCTACCGGCATGTGGAAGACAATGTCCTTGCTTTGCTGGACAGGGCGGTCAGCAGTAAGGTGCATATTACCACTGACTCATGGTCCAGCAGGCATGGACAGGGACGTTACCTGTCTTTCACGGCCCATTGGGTCACTCTTCTCGCAGCTGGGAAGGATGCAGGAAAAGGTGCAGTAGTGTTGGAGGTTGTTCAGCCACCACGCCTCCAAAATGCTACTATTGGTTGTGACACACCTCTCTCCTCCACCCCCTCTTCTTCTTCTTCCTCCATGGCCTCTTCCAGTGCTCTGTCCTCAGATCCAGCGGTGCTCCGTAAGCATTCCAGGGGCTACGCAAGTACGTAGGCAAAACTATGCCATGCCGTGCTTGCGCTGGTTTGTTTGGGGGACAGGAGCCACACTGGGGCAGATGTTTTGTCAGCTCTGCAGGGGCAGGCTGAGAGGTGGTTGATGCAAAGCCAGCTTAAGCCAGGAATGGTGGTTTGCGACAATGGCACCAACCTCCTCTCTGCCCTCCGTCAGGGACAACTGACCCATGTGCCCTGTGTGGCTCACGTCCTTAAACTAGTGGTGCAGCGGTTCTTGGGCAAGTACCCGGGCTTACAGGATGTCCTGAAGCAGGCCAGGAAAGTCTGTGTGCATTTCCGCTGATCATTTAATGCCTGTGCTCGGCTGGCTGAGCTCCAAAAGGAGTTGAACCTGCCCAAGAACCGCCTTATATGTGACATGCCCACCAGGTGGAACTCAACGTTGGCCATGCTGCAGCGGCTGCACACGCAGCAGAGGGCCATCAATGAGTACCTATGCGACTACGGCACCAGGACAGGGTCAGGGGAGCTCGTTTTTTTCTCATCACGCCAGTGGGGCATTATCAGGGATGCATGCACTGTCCTGTCACCGTTTGAGGAGGCCACAAGGATGGTGAGCAGCGACAGTGCATACATCAGTGACACTGTACCTCTTGTCCAGCTCTTAAAGCATATGCTGCGTTGAATAAAGGACAGGGCACTTGAGGCAGAACAGAGGCAGAAAGAGGAAGACTTCCTTGCCTCTCAAGGCCCCCTTTATCCAGACAGTGTTCCTGCTGTGCCACCCATCACACAGGAAGAGGATGAGGAGGAGGAGGAGGAGGAGGAAGAGGATGATTGTGTCAGCATGGAGGTAGAGGCTGGCACTCAGCATCAGCAGCAGAAGCAGTCTTGTAGGGATGATTTACAGTCCCAAGAAACCCGTGGACTTGTACGTGGCTGGGAGGAGGTAGCTGCGGATCATGCTAACCTATGCTGCATGGCCTCCCTGATCCTGCAAAGCCCGCAAAAGGATCCTCCTATTCTTCGGATCAAGGAGAGGGACCATTACTGGCTGGCCACTCTCCTTGATCCACGGTACAAGGGTAAGGTTGCCGACCTTATCTTGCCGTCGCAGAGGGAGCAGAGGATGAGACATCTCTGGGAGGCCTTGCAGAAAGGTCTGTGCAACGTGTTCCCAGAGACTGGGAGGTTACAAACTCCTGGTCCTGGACAACGTGTTGCTGAGGCATTGGTCAGAAGGAGCGGTGGAGAAGGTGGCCGTCTGACCGATGCTTTCAGACAACTTTTTAGTCCGCAGCCCCAAGGTATGATCAGTTCCAGCAACCATCGTCAGCGTCTGATTTACATGGTGCAGGTATACCTAGGGGCAAGGTCAGACTTGGACACCTTTCCCACCAAAAATCCTCTGGCTTACTGGGTCTTGAGGATGGATCACTGGCCAGAGCTTGCACAGTATGCAATTGAGGTACTGTCCTGTCCTGCAGCGTTCTTTCGGAATGCACCTTCAGTGCTGCTGGTGGCTTTGTTACCGATCACAGGGTGCGCCTGTCCACCGAATCAGTTGATCGACTGACCTTTATCAAGATGAATCAGTCTTGGATCACCCACAGCTACCAAGCACCTGAAGCTGATGTAACGGAATAATTTTTTTTGAAATATCACATCCCTTCAAGACTGCCTATGCTGATGCTGATTGACTGTCCTGTTATGTTGATTGTCTATCCTCTTCCTCCTCCGCTTATATGTTGGAAGAACATTTTTGGTTCTGGGTGATGCCCTCAGCCCAATTTTTCTGCCCCTGTTAAACAGGGGCGTTTAATTACAATTTTTGATGCAATGCTTTGCAGCAGGGCTAATTCCTGCACTAAAACTAGAGTATATGGGAGAGGTTGCTGTGTCGTGGCACCAGAACCAGTGCCTAAGGCCGCGTACACACGCGGGGACTGTTCGCCCAACTTTGTCCGCTGAACAGTGTTTTGGCGGACAGTCCGCTCGTGTGTGGGCTTTCAGCGGACAGTTTCAGCGAACAGTCCGCTGAACAAAGTTTTTCGGAAATTCCGAAAAACTGTCTGCTGAAACTTTGTTTGAGCGGACAGTCCCCTCGTGTGTAGGCTTGTTCGTCAAACTAAGTTCCGCGCATACTCAGAAAGAATTTACAGGGCGGAAGCGCTCGGTCTTGTAAAACTAGTGTTCGTATTGAAGCTAGCATATTCGTCATGCTGCTAATTTTGTGGTTTTTTAATATAGCCCGTTCTTTTCTTCTTTGTAATGCAAGAATAGTGAAGTAGCTTTGCTGCTTATATTCACACAGAGTTATACTACATGTTTTT
This sequence comes from Lithobates pipiens, assembly GCF_037356315.1. Classification (NCBI taxonomy): domain Eukaryota; kingdom Metazoa; phylum Chordata; class Amphibia; order Anura; family Ranidae; genus Lithobates; species Lithobates pipiens. The sequence goes on from NW_027507718.1 coordinate 522,120,776, forward strand.
ATTCATCCTCATCCTATGATTAATCTTCCAATTGTATAAAAAATATATTCCAAATTAAAAACAAAAAAAAAAAACCCTCTAAAAAAAAAAAAAAAAATTAAAAAATTATATATATATATATATATATGTCTATCTTAAAAAAAATATATATAGAATTTATCTATTACTATATATTTTTGGAATTACTATTGTCATATAATTTTTTTTTTTTTTTTTTTTTGTGGGGGGTTTGAAACAAGATGGACTTGCATTTTTTTTTGGCCAAGCAGGACTATGCAAGTAGAGATAGATAGCAAGTAGAGATAGATAGCTAGATAGCTAGATAGCTAGATAGATAGATAGATAGATAGATAGATAGATAGATAGATAGATAGATAGATAGATAGATAGATAGATAGATAGATAGATAGATAGATAGATAGATACCCAAACCAGCATTTTAGCTTACACATGATTGCATGTTCAAAATCAGCAGAGCTTCCCCTCATTTCAAATGTTAAGCCTCAAATTTACAGCGACTGCACTTCCAAGTGCACTTGCAGTGCTTTAAAAATTGCACTTGAAGTTAGCATATTTACATGAACGTGTGTTTTGTAAATAACCCCCAGAGTCTTTTGACATGTATCTGCCTACTCACAAATAAACTTTGTTTTTTAATCCAAAATTATACAAAAATATTTAAAAAAAATAAAAGAAAAAAAACATACAAGATTTTTTGGAAATAATAAATTTTTATTTTTCCTCAGAACCAAAATAAATCAAGATGGAGACAACACTGGAGACAATTTTGACGTTTGTGAAGCCTTTTGTCCCCCAGGCACACATCAAGTGAGTGGCCACCAAAATTCCGAACCTGCGTAGCATGTACATAGGGAGCACAACCAGGTCCTAGAATCCCAAAGACCAGGAACAGCAGCAGATGAGATCTATGTCCCCAGACTGTGGTACTACAACAGCCTGCGTCTTCTTTCAGAGCAGACTGAAGCCAGGCAGTCACTTGCGACTCTTCCGTCTAGCCTTCCCTCCACGCGTCGCTGGAGGCTGTGCCTCTGGTGGTGGAGTTGTGGTAGGAGGAGGAGGAGGAGTAGGGTCTGTGTTGTAAAGCTTAGTGGTGGGTGTGAGCTCAACCTTCAGACCCCGTTGGATGGCATCAAAAAAGATTGCTTCACACAAGTTTCACTGTTGTTTGTCCATTTCTTGTAGCTTACTAGCCAGATAAGTGGCATAGGCCTCCTCCGGATTGGGGGGTTTTGACAACATTTGTGTGGCTCGGCGTATAAGCACCAAGGACTCCTCCTCTGTACGGCCCATCCTCCTGGGCCTTTTGCTGGCTAGGCGGAGGGGAGGGACCTGGCTTTCAGTCCGACTCCTGCTGGGCCCAGCTAGCTCTTGTGTGTGGCTGGTCCAGGCCTCCTCCTCCATACCACTGGTCCCGGCCTCCTCCTGGGTGAGCTCGTCCTGTGTAAAAAAACAAAGCAATCAATAAATAAAATATGTCTATATTTAGAAATCATCAATCACTAACAATTTTACAGTTCTCACTTGCAAATACATTTGTCTTGAAATACAAAAGGCTATCATTATGACACCATCATTTTTCCATCAGTTCACCAAGATTTGAGCCACATTTGTGTAAACTACTGTATCCTTCTATCTAATTTAATTTGTGATGAAATCCTAGATTTGGAAGCAATTCAAACATTGAACTTGACATCATTAATATTTGAGCAATCCAAACTTTAGAAACTAAAATATACCTGGCTCCAGCTGGGCGCATCAACTTCGTCCAGCAAGGAAGGGTCTGGATCTTCCAGGGATGGCTCACCTGAGGCGGAGGGAAGGGTGGAGGGACAGGTAGACGGAAGAGTCGAAAGTGACGGCCTGGCTTCTGACGTGTCATCCAGAAAACGCAGCCTGTCATAATACCACAGCTTGGGTACATAGACCTGACCTGCTGCTGATCCTGATGTTTGGGACACTAGGATCTTTCCTTGCTCCCGCCTATACACGCTACGCAGGTTCTTAATTTTGGCATTCACAAAGTCAGTGTCTGCCTGGGGGACTCGGGTTTTCACAAACGCCAAAACTGTCTCCAGTGTCTTCTTCCGGGCAGCACGGCTTGAATATTGGGGGTGTTTTGTATCCCAAAGATTGCTGTGCGACTCCACTAAATCGAGAAATGTTGAGAGGAAGGCCTCCTCCATAAAGGGGTCTGCAGTATACCTTTGCATTTTCTGTAAAACAAAAAAACAAAACAAAAAAATAAATAAAAATAAAGTCAGACCAAATGCACACTATATTGTGACAATGTAATGTAGGTGAGACACACACTACTACACACGCTACCCCACACACACACACACACACACACTACCCCCCCACACACACACACACACTACCCCCCCCTACACACACACACACACACACACACACACACACACACACACACACTACCCCCACCCCCCCCCCCAATACACCCACCTCCACCCCCACACTACCACACAAAACACCAACCCCACTCAACCACCAACCCACATAAAAATCAATTAAACATCAATAAGAATAAAATTCAATATGCACATCCCTAACGCAGGCTTTAAATTAAACGAAAATAAAACGATAACTATCTTACCGTCGCGTGTAGCACTCGCTGCTTCCGTTCGGACAAGCGTACGGCCTCGTGGTAACGCTTTATACACAGCGCATGATGCGCTCAGGCTCCGCCTGCGTCGCCCGCCCCTGACGTTCCTTGCGTCCGTGTTTCCCCGCCCCTTTTACCCTCGTTCCGCTGTGGGTGAATGAGAGGAGAAAATGGCGGACGCAAATTCTATGAGCAGCGTGAGCAGCGCGGAGGAAAGCCATGGGCCCCATGCTTCCGGAGGAAGGAGGAGATATAAGCCCACCAATATGGCCTTTGAAGAGATGGTGGAGATGGTGGCTATCTTAAAAAGGGAGGATTATGATGGGGAACGTGGCCCTTACCCAAAACCTAATGTCCGGAAAAGCGCCATCTTGGATGAGGTAGTCACAGCCTTGGAGACGAAATTTGGGGTACGAAGAGGAAAGGACCAGCTGCGGAAACGATGGTCGGACATCAAGTCCAGGGAGCCGGACCAATATTACCGCATCAAAAAGGTCCTGAAAAAAAGTGAGTAAACTCCGCGATTTGATCGTAATCGTTCGTGTAGATAGTGTATGTAAATCTGGCGGATTTCATCGTTATCGTTCGTGTGTGTAGTGTATGCAACTGGCGGATTTTATCGTGTTCGTTCGTGTAGGTAGTGTATGTAAATATGGCGGATTTTAGCGTGTTCGTTCATGTAGGTAGTGTATGTAAATCTGGCGAATGCTATTGTAATCGTTCGTGTAGGTAGTGTATGAAACTGGCGGATTTGATCGTAATTGTTCGTGTAGGTAGTTTATGTACATCTGGCGGATTTGATCGTTCGTGTAGTTAATAGTTCGTGTAATGAGCGCATATGGTTGTTCGTATATGTGGGCGTAAATAGCATGAATTTGTGTATGGTGTAAATTTATCTGGTGTTGGATTGGATTTTAATTAGTTATTTTTTTTTTTTTGTATTGTTCATAATAAACTGAATTGTCATGCTCAGTTTATAGGATATAAATTTTTATTTAAGTTTCATAAATTTATTCAGTGCAATGTAGACTCAATTAAAAAAATTAGATAGATAGATAAAATGCTGGTTCAACATCTGGACTAGGAAACTTTTATAAGTGTAGTTTGGGACATCATAGAACATTTTTGACATAATCACACACAGGTACTCCAGGCGATGATTCGAGTGTGTCCGTCTGTGAAACTTGGACAAAAGATATACAGTATCACAGTTTGGTTAAAGGCTAGGTTCACATTGCTGCAATGTACAAGATCAAATGTGATTTGCACCGCACTGCAGTGCAAATCACATGTGATCTCTGTGTGATGCGATTTGAGCCATGCATATAGTATGGCTGAATTTGCATCGCATCTGGCCCAAACTTGCACATGGCCCTTTTTTTAGTACACAGCCGAATCGGATCACATGGGTGTTCACACCATGTGGTCCGATTCCTGTCCGAGTTTAAAGATTGCACTGTGAAATGAGAACTAATTTGGAGGTGTCAATCAAACTTTACACTGATACTCCCAGCAGGTCACATAGGGCAGTGCCAACTGCGCATGCGATGCGTGAAACCACAGTAGATTTGCAGCGTTCGCACATCGCAGCAGTCTGAACACAGCCTAACTAAAAAAAAGTCATTTTAAGGATGTATTAAACTAGGAGCTTGTAATAACCAGCTAATAATTTTACACCACTTCAAACCAATGTTTCATATTCAAATTTCGGAACTCAAATATCACCATGCTTACAAGTATTTTTTTTTTTTTTCTTTTCATTCTCATAGGGGAACAACAACTCAGACAAGAGGCGGAGCAGCCCAGGACCCCCCGACCTCGCCAGCCTGATTGGGCAATTAGCCCCAGCCCCAGCCCCGCGTCGCTATTGGAGCTGCCCAGCCCAGTGTCGGAGAGGGAGCAGCCAAGCTCGGTATCCTCCGCTGGACCAAGCTCCGTAGCTCCACTGGATGAGCCCAGCCCAGGGCTAGATGTGGAGGAGGAAGAACAGGTGGAGTTACACACCCCACAAAGTGAAAGTGAGTGTCTGACAACCCAGCTTAAGGTAAACAATTAATGGCTGTATATTTTAACCAATTTTTTATCTACACATGTTTTTAGGTGATGATCTGGTTGTGGTAGGAGAAGCCGCGGACCCATTTTCCACGGACAGTGCCCATAGGCTAATTGGTGACATCATGGCCTGGAATGGGCAGATTGACCGGATGGAGAAACAGATTCTCAACATCCAAAGAGAACTGATTACTATGAGGCAGGGAATGAAGAACATGATCGATGTTTTAGGGAGAATCTAAGCCCCTTTTCCCTAAAACCCAATCGATCATGTTCTTCATTCCCTTGTAAAAACGTTTTTAATGTTTACCCATTACCCATTGTTTTATGTAAATAGTTAAAAATATGTTTTTTATTTTTTTTTTATTGTTGTGATAATTGTATTTTAGATATATATATATATATATATATATATATATATATATATATATATATATATATATATATATATATATATATATATATATATATATATATATATATATATATATATATATATATATATATATATATATATATTATATATATATATATATATTATATATATATATATATATTATATATATTATATATATATATATATATATATATATATATATATTTCTATGTTTACAAAAAAAAAAAAAACACAATTTCTAAAAAAATAAAAACAATTTTAAAAAAAAGAAAACAATTTAAAAAAAATCTAAAAAATCTAAAAAAGAGGCACTGGTTGGAATGTGCACTATTAAAAAATCAAAAAAAAAAGATGTGTGTGTGTGTCTACTTCTTTCAATACTCAATACCAGTTTGGGAAGTCATTTTGTGTTTTCTGTCACAAAGGGCCTTATTTCCTATTGTCAAAAACCACTTTGCTATACAAATGCACTAGGACAGGAATATGCAATTAGTGGAAATCCAGCTGTTGCAGAACTACAAGTCCCATGAAGCATAGCAAGACTGACAGCCACAAGCATGAGACCCAGAGGCATGATTGACTTTTGAGTTTTGCACCAGCCGGAGGTTGGCCAATTGCATATCCCTGAATTAGGAGAATGTAGGATACAAGCAACGTGAAAAGCAAACAAGAACCAAACTTCAAAATTTGAACAGACAAGACATATTTCCAGAAAAATACATTTTTATTGGTCAGCTGCCATTGGAATAGCCCCCCTACCATTAAAATAGCTGACATAGCGGTCACGCACCTCACGTGCTGTTTGGGGGGCTAAGCCAGGAAGGGCATGATCCAGCCCTGTCAGTTCTGGAAGCCTGAGTCCGGCCTCAGGCCCAATAGGCTGCAGGTACTGGTTACCTGAAAATTTCCTTGGAAAATTGTGCAGAATGCAGCAGCACAGAATCACATAGTTCAGTTTATATTCCGCAAGGTTGATGGCTGTCAGTAACAGACGGAACCGGCTGGCCATAATGTCAAAGGCACTCCCCACAACCCTTCTTGCTCTGGCCAGCCGGTAATTAAAAACCCTCCTCTCCGGGGTGAGGGTCCTTTGGGGGAAGGGTTTCATAAGATGTTCACTCAGACCGAACGCTTCATCAGCCAGAAACACAAACGGTAGACCCTCCACATTCTCGGCATCTGGTGGCAAGTCCAGGCCACCAGTGATAAGACGGTGGCAGAACTCGGTCTGCCTAAAGACTCCTCCGTCAGACATCTGGCCGTTCTTCCCCACATCCACATAAAGAAAGTCACATTGTGCCGACACCACCGCCATTAACAGCACACTATTGAACCCCTTATAATTCCAATAGTAGGACCCCGAATGGGGTGGGGGCACAATCCTCACATGATTCCCTTTGATCGCCCCTCCGCAGTTGGGAAAGTCGCAACGGGCAGCGAATTGGGAAGCCGCAGTCTGCCATTCCTGTGGTGTGGAAGGACACTGGGAAGTCAAACACAGGGAAAAAAAAAAATAGTCATTAAATAAAAACAATTCATAACAACTAAAACACCAAGCCCCAATATAGCACGAACTCGTTCCCGAGTACGTCCACTCTCCATGGCTTTGAAACGGTCGGATGGACAGACAAGCTCAACTGAACGCACTGAAGAACAGCTAGACCTATGAAGAACGACCTGAAACCCAGAAACGAGCGGACCAGAAGCGCCTAATAACAGGTACAACTGATCCACGCGTACCGAAAGACAGATATAAACCTCACAGGTAGACTGCGCCGTAGTGAACGGACAAATTAAGCTGAAGTCTGTAAAGCGCGAATCGTCTCTAACCAAACTTCTACTAACGCAAAGTCAGCAGAAGGAGCTCAAAGGGTGCTTTGCTGTGTCTTGGACTTCCTATTTCTAGTCCCGTCGTACGTGACGTACGTCATCGCGCACGGTTTCAGTGGACTGTTTGTTCGTCGTGTGTGGCCAAGTCCGTCCATGCTAATTTTGAGCGGACTGTTCGCTGAAACTGTTTGATGGACAAAGTTGGGCGAACAGTCCCCGCGTGTGTACGCGGCCTAAGGCCCAATTTTTCTGCCCCTGTTTAACAGGGGCGTTTAATTACAATTTTTGATGCAATGCTTTGCAGCAGGGCTAATTCCTGCACTAAAACTAGAGTATATGGGAGAGGTTGCAGTGTCATGGCACCAGCACCAGTGCCTAATGCCCAATTTTTCTGCCCCTGTTTAACAGGGGCGTTTAATTACAATTTTTGATGCAATGCTTTGCAGCAGGACTAATTCCTGCACTAAAACTAGAGTATATGGGAGAGGTTTCAGTGTCGTGGCACCAGCACCAGTGCCTAAGGCCCAATTTTTCTGCCCCTGTTTAACAGGGGCGTTTAATTACAATTTTTGATGCAATGCTTTGCAGCAGGGCTAATTCCTGCACTAAAACTAGAGTATATGGGAGAGGTTGCAGTGTCATGGCACCAGCACCAGTGCCTAATGCCCAATTTTTCTGCCCCTGTTTAACAGGGGCGTTTAATTACAATTTTTGATGCAATGCTTTGCAGCAGGACTAATTCCTGCACTAAAACTAGAGTATATGGGAGAGGTTTCAGTGTCGTGGCACCAGCACCAGTGCCTAAGGCCCAATTTTTCTGCCCCTGTTTAACAGGGGCGTTTAATTAAAATTTTTGATGCAATGCTTTGCAGCAGGGCTAATTCCTGCACTAAAACTAGAGTATATGGCAGAGGTTGCAGTGACGTGGCACCAGCACCAGTGCCTAAGGCCCAATTTTTTAGCCCCTGTTTAGCAGGGACATGTAATTACAATTCTTGATATAATATTTCATAGGAGGGTCTGTTCCTGTGCCCACCCAGAGTAACTGTGGGAACTTATAATGTTGTGGCACCAGCACCACAACCACCAAAGGTCAATTTTTCTACCACTGTTCAACAATGGCATGTAATTACAATTCTTGATATAATCGTTCACAGCAGGGCGCTCCAGCGCCCACCAAGAGTTACTTTGAGTGCTTACAATGTTGTGCAAAACCAACACCTTGTTCCGCCATTTCTGCAGAGCATATAGGACAGGCACCTACTTTCAAACATCCAACTTACAAACATCTCCTACTTGCAAACGGAAGGAGACAACAGCAAGTGAGATGAAAAAAGACGGACGGCAAAACAAATTATACAGGGGTGATAACCCTTCCCTATGTTTTCCAAAAAGCTTAAAAATAGATTTTTTGACTGGAGCTACACTTTAAAAATGTACCAGTTGAAAATTACAAACAGATTCAACTTAACACAACAAACCTACACAGTCCCTGTCTTGTTTGCACCACCTGTATACTGCTGTTCTGAGTATATAGGGCCTGGGGGCCACACGTATTTCCTTTTTTTAATATGGGTACGGGGTTCCCCTTAATATCCGTACAAGACCCAAAGGGGCTGGTAATGGGCAGGGAGGGCTACCCATGCCATTTTTTTCAATGATTTTCAACCATATTGCAGGAACCAGATATAACATTAAAACCGCAAGCAGTTTTAAATGACGTTATTTCTGTTAAATGTCATTTTGTGCAGGGACTGTTATAAACACGGGAAACACGTGGCACTTCACAGGAATACTATAGACACCCCCCAGGCACGATATTTAAAGGAATATTTCACTTTTTTTTTCACTTTAATCGTCATTAAAATCAGTGCTCCCGCCAAAACTGACGTTTTTAAAACTTTTTTTTTGCATTGACCCATGTTCCCTGGGGCAGGAGCCAGGTCCCCAAACCCTTTTTAGGACAGTTTCTTGCATATTAGCCGTTAAAAGAAGTTGAGGGTAAAGGTGATGGACTGGCCAAGCATGTCTCCAGACCTTATTTAGCATCTGTGGGGCATCCTCAAATGAAAGATGGAGGAGCACAAAGTATCTAACATCCACCAGCTCCGTGATGTCATGATGGATGAGTGGAAGAGGAATCCAGTGGCAACCTGTGAAGCTCTGGTGACCTCCATACCCAAGAGGGTTAAGACAGTGCTGGAAAATAATGGTGGCCACACAAAATATTGACACTTTGGGCCCAATTTGGACATTTTGACTTAGGGTGTACTCACTTTTGTTGCCAGCAATTTAGACATTAATGTCTGTGTGTTGCCTTATTTTGAGGGGACAGAAAATGTACACTGTTATACAAGCTGTACACTCACTACTTTACATTATAGAAAAGTGTAATTTCTTCAGTTTTTTCACATGAAAAAATAGAATAAAATATTTTCAAAAATGTGAGGGGTGTACACACTTTTGTGAGATACTGTTTATATATATATATATATAATTTTATTGTATGGATAAATTAATTTATCTTATCTTAAGGCAAAGTATGATAAAGTTATTGCTGAACGAACAGAGCCACAGCAGAAATGTAAGAACTGCTCGGGTCCATAGGGGAGTGTAAAGATGTGAGAGCCAAAATTGTTGAGGATCATTGTGTGTTTCTACTAATAAATAATATTTTTATACGTATTGGGAAAAAAATGAAATAAAATAAAGCAGATTTAAAATGATGCATTTATGGAAAGTTCAGCAAGCAAAACAGCTCAAAGTAGAAGGAGAATAAAGAAACATATTCAGTACAATGAGAAACTGAAATACATAAAAAGAGAGAGGAGAGAAGAGATGATTACATTGTCACTAACATACTGTGGGAATGTCACTAAGCAATGTTCAGCATCAGGTCACAGAATTATGTACACAGTCTGTGATATTCCGAATTGCAGAGATTGTTTTATTTTATACATATATGAAGATCAAAACCTTATCTTCTGCTAATTCCTATAAAAGCTGGCTCTTCTGGATTGTTCTGAGGATGACATTTTTTATATACAAGACTCAGAGCTCAGAACCGATCTTTAAGGTCCAGTTTGGAATGAGAGATGTTGATATGGATTTCTATCAGGAGGGAGATCTTATCATTGGAGGAGTGTTCACAATAGCCACAGCTACTATACATGAAACAGAAAACAATACCAGTACACTTTTCTGTGAAACGTAAGTTGCATTTTACAGTATAGTTTACATTTTTCTTTGTCCTTCGTTCTATTTTTTTTGTTTTGTTTGAATGTAATTGATGACATTCTCATTTTCTAATCCAGTGATAACAAAATAAAAGGGATTCTGTGAAAATATAAAAATAGGAGTTGCCTTTAATGACGTGTTTAGAAACCTGTATTGTGAAAGTATTGGACTGTCGTCGGTGACTTCTCCTTCTACAAATATTAGTTTCCTGGCCTAAATGCTGATCCTCCATTTTCAGTTATTCCTTGATCACAAACCTGGGACAATATCGGACACCATCAGAACAGCTTAGTTAGATCACTAAGAAACTCACAAAAAAATCTTAGTTTCAATATACTGTAAATCAGTATTAAATATATCATATGTAATGGCTTTAAAGTAAAACAAAAAAAGCCTTGGATGTATCAATCATCTTTGACTCTGCCTACAACATATTAATGCACAAAAAACACACATTTGATGTCCAATAAAGATTTATTGGGAGCTGCAAAAGATTTTTTCGGATATTTATGATTTATAAATATAGAGCTGTACTTTGACGTAGAATACCAGGGTTATGACAGCGAATAGCTGCCATAATCCTGGTATATTCTTAAATGGCAGACGGTCTGCTTTCTGATAAAAGTTGTCTCCATGGTGGATTCACCGCAAGATCACTTTTATTGGAGGTGGGAGAGGGCCCCCCTCCCGCCGCGCAAGGAAGTCTCCGGAGCCATCAGTAGAGGTAGAACCGATCAGGTCCTCTCCCCTCTGAGACATGAACCCGAGTGATGGAAAGATGGTCCTCGCTCGGCTCCATAACATTGGATGACGCAAGCAACGTCAAATGTCACTTCCGCCCAATGGTCTTAAAGGGGAAATTATATATTTAAAAAAAAAGCCTTTTTTTTAAATTGCATTTACATGTAAATATGAGGTCTGAGGTCTTTTTGACCACAGATCTCACATTTAAGAGGACCTGTCATGCTTTTTTCTATTACAAGGGATGTTTACTTTCTTTGCAATAGGAATAAAAGTGACCCAAAAATATTTTTTTTTAAAAGGACAGTGTCAAATGAAAAAGGTACAATAAATAATAATAATTTAAAGAGCGAGAGCAATAATTTTAGCACTAGAACTTCTCTGAAACTCAAAACTGGCAACTTGTAGAAATTTGTAAGCATCGCCTATGGAGATTTTTAAGCATCTAAGTTTGTCGCCATTCCACGAGCGGGTGCAATTTTGAATCATGACATGTTGGGTATCAATTTACGCAGCATAACATTAACCACTTACAGACCGGACCATTTTGCTGGTCAAAGACCAGACCACTTTTTGCGATTCGGCACTGCATCGCTTTAACTGACAATTGCGCGGTTGTGCGATGTGGCTCCCAAACAAAATTGACGTCCTTTTTTTACCACAAATAGAGCTTTCTTTTGTTGGTATTTGATCACCCCTGCGGTTTTTATTTTTTGCGCTATAAACAAAAATAGAGCGACAATTTTGAAAAAAACGCATTTTTTTACTTTTTGTTATAATAAATATCCCCCAAAAATATTTAAAAAAAAAAACATTTTTTTCCCTCAGTTTAGCCTGATACGTATTCTTCTACATATTTTTGGTAAAAAAAATCGCAATAAGCAATTATTGATTGGTTTGCGCAAAAGTTATAGCATTTACAAAATAGGGATAGTTTTATAGCATTTTTATTAATAATTTTTTATTATTATTTTTTTTACTAGTAATGGCGGCGATCAGCGATTTTTATTGTGACTGTGACATTGTGGGGGACCCATCGAACATTTTTGACACACTTTTGGGACCATTGTCATTTATACAGTAATCACTGCTATATAAATGCAGTGATTCCTGTGTAAATGACACTGGCAGTGAAGGGGTTAACCAGTGGGTGACAGTGTAGGGATTAAGTGTTCCTAGGGATGTGTTACTAACTGTGGGGGGGGGTTGGACTTTCATTTAATATACACTGATCTCTGCTCCAATCACATGGAGCAGAGATCAGCATCATTAGTTGCTAGGCAGAATAGAGAAATGCTGTTTACACGGCATTTCCTCCATTCAGCCGTCCCGTGAGACGATCGCGGGTATGCCCGCGGCGATCGAGTCCGCGGGTCCCGCGACCGGACTCACGGGGGTCCCGACCAGCGCGGGAGCGCGCCTCCGGCGGCGCGCTCCCGGTGGCAGGGCGGCATTGAAGATTGGACGTACCTGTACGCCAATATGCCTGCCCGTGCCATTCTGTCAACGTACATCGGCGTGCGCTGGTCGGGAACCGGTTAAAAAATGTGACATAAGGTATTGCAACGACCACCATTTTATTCTCTAAGGCAGTGTTTCTCAACCGGGGGTTAGCAGTGATCTACCCTTCAATTACAGACAGCTGGCAGGTAGATCGGGTCTCCATTAATACATGCAGAGAAGCTCTGGAAGCGGCTGTAATAAGTCTTCTCTCATATCGCGTTGCTCCTCTCTGGCCCCTCCTTTCCTCCCGTCCACCCCAACAGGTTGTGACATCATATATGTATGGGCTCCTGTGCTGTGTATAGAGTTAAAAAATAATAACACCTAGCTTGGTGCTGCACACACCTTAAACACTCTCATATAAATACAAAATTGATATTAAACACTACTTTTGGCTCATATATTGATTGCTCTCTTGGTTTATTAATTTATTTATTTATTGACATAGAGATATATTATGCACTTCAGCAATTTATTTATTTATTGATATAGAAACATATTATGCACTTTAGCACTTTATTTATAATTTTTCCACTGGTTTTTACACTGTTTGAGTAAGGATATATTTCCGTACATTGGGATACTTATTTATTCACTTCTTTGTGGGAGCGCAACACCAATTTTCAATATCAAGGTTGTGACATCACCTGAGATGGTCGAGAGGAGAGGAGGGGCTGGCGGGGAGTAGCGCGATTTGAGAGAACACTTCTTAGAGCCACTTCCCAAGCTACTCTGCATTAAAATTACTACAAGGGTGTACCGGTGTGCCCCATGCCCTGCTGCAAGTTTTTTATGTGCCCCATGCACTGCCATATGCCTGTAATGTGCCCCATGCCCTACCATGTGCTTGTAATGTGCCCTGTGATGTGCCCTATGCCTTGCCATGTGCCCCATGTGCCTGTGATGTTCTCCATGCCCTTCCATGTGCCTGCAACATGACCTGTGATGTGCCCCATGCCCTGCCATGTGCCTCATGCCCAGACTTTCCAGACTTCATTGGCTGCTTGACTGTTCCAGGTCAGGAACGCAGAGGGGGTACAGTCGCATATTAGTGCTAATTATCGCTAATTATCGCTAAAATTGTATTCACTATGGCGGTGGTGAGAAAATACTCCCAAAATCAAATTTACTATAGTTCCCTAAAACCGAATAGCGCCCAAATCCCTAGTCTGCTAAAACCTGGAGAATTGCACATGGAAATATTGTTTAGAGGATGATAGAGTATTCAAAATAGTACTCAAATATGCAGTGTATGATTTAAAGATAATCTGCTTTTAAACTGTGTGAAAAGGGGATTTCTACACTGAAATATCTTTAAAAGTCTGAGAAGAGATAAATTCCCTGTTTTTGTACCACTAGGTGCCAACACAACTGACCATGCTCAGACCTACAAATAGCTTTCATTTTAGCTCCAGTGTCTTTTTTAAGCTTTAAGAAAGTTTTATTGAATTTTCATAGTTAAACAGAATAGCAATGGCTCAATAATAATAAAGATTCATATAACAGTAAGTCAGCCGTTATACATGTACCTCTAAACAAATGAAATATGTGTAATTGAAACATACAGAATACCATGAGACAGCCACACATTAAGCAAAACATAATGTATCCATGAACACCCTCAAAATGGTCTGAACTGTTAGGGGAGACCCTTCCAATACAGATCAATCCGGTCCAGGAAACCAGAAGTAAAATAAAAACGAAAATAAAAAAAATATATAAAAACGGGGGATCCGGTAAAGGGCCCAGAGCGACCCCCGAGAGTCCAGGCCCCCCACCCCAATGGGAGCTAACTGTGTGAGAGCCTAGAACTCCCAGAGAGCGCCCCGAAACCCTCCACCAAACCCACCCCCCACTGGTAGAGTTTGTCCACATAACGGGCTTCCTGGGCCACCAAGTCAAAGGTAGATAAACTGTTTTATAAGAACAGATAGGCAGGAGGTCACACTGTAATCCCCCAACCCCCTAACCTACCTCTGACCATCTAATGTGTGTGGGTGTCATAACAAGTTTTGTAGAACAAATAGAGGGGGAGGTAAAAAATACCCCCCAAGAGAGGAAAGAAGAAAACGTGGGAAAAGAAAGAGCGAAAAGGAGAATAGAAACAGAGAGGGTAGTACTTGTGTATCTACAATCAACATGACAAGCCAGGTCTAAGGGGAAAGTGGCAATAAGCAGCCCAGGGATCCCAGGTGGCATAGAAGCTCTCAACCTTATCGTTCAATTTAGCCACTAGGTGTTCCTGCGACATAATCCAAGAGATTTTCCTTCTACAACACTGGAAAGAGACCGTAGGCTTCTTCCAGGCCTTCGCTATCGTAGTTTTAGCTCCCAACAATATGAAGAAGGCAAGTTTCTGTTTATGTTTGGATAGGTTGGGGATGTATTGATTGAGAAGAGCTACATTTGGGTTAGGATGTACAGTGGTATCAGATACTATGTTGATGGTACGAAAAATTTTCTGCCAAAATGAACGGATATGTGGGCAGGTCCACCATATATGTATCATAGTACCCTCCAACTCGCAGCCTCTAAAGCATAGGGATGAAGTACCTGGGTACATCCGTGCCAATCTAGCGGGGACATAATACCAACAGAATAAAATTTTAAAGCTGGCTTCTATTAATGAAATATTATAAATACCTTTAAAAGAACGTGTAGCTGCCTGGGACCACTCAGTCAGGGACCATGAGCTTCCCGTGTCTTCCTCCCAGGCCCGAGCATACGTCGGCTTTCCCATCCTCGTCAGGAGCGCTGTGTAAATCAGAGAGATGCTGCCTTTCTGGTCCGAGGTATTAACACACCAGTTTTCATAAGGTGTGATGGAGGGGGGTGTCTGTTGATCAGACCAAATTGATTTTAAAAAATGAGATATTTGGGAAAATCTGAATAATTCCGTATCCGGCATTTCCAGTTTCTTTCTACAGTGAGAAAGGGTCAGGGGATCCACAGGAGAAAGAAAGTGGCCTATGCGATATAGCCCTTTGTCAGTCCACCATTTGAAAGCCTGAATGTTCAACCCAGGCGGGAAATTGGAATTGTTAAATAGGTGGGCCAGCAGTTTCAGTGAAGAGGTCAGAGTATTACGTTTGAATAGCTTTGAACAAAGGGCTACAGAGTGGGATAGTGTAGGTGACATTATGGCTGGTCGCGCCTTCGGATCACACCAAAGAAGGAAGTCTATCGTGTGAAGGGGGACTGCTTTCCTCTCCATAGAGAGCCAATCCGGTTTTGGGCCTTTGGAAAAGACCAGAGAAATTTGCGACAATTGTGCTGCTAGATAATAGTTCCAAAGATCAGGGAGACCCAACCATCCTTGAGATTTCAAGCGAAGCAAAATTCTAGACGGGCATCGGTAACCCTTATTCCCCCAGACAAAGCGAACAATCTCAGATTGTAATTTGTTAAGGAACTGTTTTCGGACCGGAATGGGAAGAGACCAAAACAAGTACAGAGTACGGGGAAGGAGCGTCATTTTGACAGCATGTACCCTACCTAGCCAGGACAGACCACACCTCGACCACTGATCCAGATCTCTTCTGCAGTTGGCTAACATAGGGGGATAATTTGCATTAAACAGATCTTTGATGTTAGGAGTCAATTTGATCCCCAGATAAGAGATTTCTTTGGGAGCCCACACAAAATCAAAGTTTCTAAGGCCACGTACACATGCGGGGACTGTTCGCCCAACTTTGTCCGCTGAACAGTGTTTCGGCGGACAGTCCGCTCGTGTGTGGGCTTTAAGCGGACAGTTTCAGCGAACAGTCTGCTGAACAAAGTTTTTCGTAAATTCCGAAAAACTGTCCGCTGAAACTTGGTTTGAGCGGACAGTCCGCCCGTGTGTAGGCTTGTTCGTCAAACTAAGTCTCGCGCATGCTCAGAAAGAATTTACACGCCGAAGGTTGCATTGCAGTGTATAGGACGTCGTTTGCTAGTCCCGTCGTACGTGCCGTTCACGTCATCGCGCACGGTTTCAGCGGACTGTTCGTTCGTCGTGTGTGGGCAAGTCCGTCCATGCTAATTTTGAGTGGACTGTCCGCTGAAACTGTTTGACGGACAAAGTTGAGCGAACAGTCCCCGTGTGTGTACGCGGCCTAACAAGCTGCAGAAGGCGGTCCGGCGGAATGTTAACATTCAATGCCATCGATTTATGCATGTTAACTCTAAGTCCAGAAATCTCACTAAACTTACCTAACACTTTGTAGATCATTGGTAAAGAAATTAGGGGAGAGGTAATATACAGAAGGAGGTCATCTGCATATAATGCACATTTATGAATCTGGTCCCCACAAACCACCCCCCGAATGTCAGGGTTCGACCGGATAGCTATCGCTAGGGTTTCTATGGCATTTGCAAACAGCAGGGGGGAGAGTGGACAGCCCTGTCTAGTACCTCTTCTAATGTGGCACGGAGCAGAATATCTACCCATCAAGCGTATTTGGGCGGAAGGGATGGAGTAAAGTGAATTGATTAGATTAAGGAAAGAAGGGCCAAAGCCCCATCTGTGCAGGATATCCGATAAATAATCCCAGTCGATCGAGTTGAACGCTTTGTGTAGATCGATCGAAAGGAGGAACCCTTCCTGAGGGGGACCTCCATCCCATTGGGAATTGAGGAGAGATATGACATCGATTGACCGTCTTATCTGGTCCGGGCCCTGTCTCCCGGGAATAAAACCCACCTGGTCTCTATGTATGTATGAGGGAATAAAGCTCGCTAACCTATTGGCCAATATCTTAGTCATAATTTTAATGTCATTATTCATGAGAGATATAGGATGGTAATTTCCCACTTCACTGACGTCCTTTCCTGGTTTGGGTATTACCGAAATATAGGCCGAATTAAGGTCTAAACTCAGAGGTGACCCCTTCCTAAGGGAGTTGAATAGGGATACCAGGTGAGGTGCTAAGGTGGAGCTAAACTTCTTATAGTAACCCGTAGAAAAATCATCTGGACCGGGGGAAGAGCCTATTTTCAAGGAGTTGATTGTATGTAACACTTCTTCCTGGGTAAACGGGTTTTCCAAGAGGTCTTTGTGATCAGTAGTCAGGGAGGGCAGTGGGAGGGAATCTAGGAAGGTCTTCCGAGTCGATCCCGAGGGATCGGGAGACTTTTCATAAAGTTTAGTATAAAACTGAAGAAAGGCCGCCATGATTTTCTCTGGATTCTGTGATAACTCTCCTGATGGCAGTTTAATTTTAGGAAAAGCTAAGATGCGGTGTTTGGGGCTTAGTTTAACCGCAAGTTTGGAACCGATCCTATCTCGTTGACTATAAAATCTAGCACCTGTCCATCTAAGATGTCTTTCCGCTGCTGTTGTTAAGTGCAAATTCAATAAGGTCCTAGCCTTATCCAGTTGAGCGAGGGAGGCCGGAGTAGGGTGACGCTTGTGAAGCCTAGCCAACGATCGGAAATCATCAGTCAGCTTTATCGTGTCAGCTTTATGTTCCGCTCTAAGTTTTGCCGATAATTTGATGATTTCTCCCCTAACAACTGTCTTATGAGCCGCCCAGATCGTCATAGGGGAAACGTCATCAGTCGTATTGTTACGGAAATAGTCTTGAATAAAGCCCTCAATAACCGAACAATGAGTAACCATTGAGTGATCGGATAATGGAGTATCTACAATCTTAGAGCAAATGACAAGGGGGATCGATGTGGGGCGGACAAAGATGTGGTCTATTCTGGCCAGAGTATTATGGGGCGCCGAAAAGTGCGTGTAATCTTTTGTACGGGGGTTGACCTCCCTCCAAATATCAATCAGGCCTGCTGAGTGAAGTAATTGGGCGATCTTAACGCTTTGTCTAGGCGGATGTCTGGGTTTGTGATAGCCATTACCCGATTTGTCCAAGGAAGAATCAAAAGCAATGTTCGAGTCTCCCCCAAGGATAATAGTACCCCTAAGATGAGGTTTAATCTTATAAAGTAAGGAGTCAAAGAAAGCCCTCTGCCCTTTGTTGGGGGCATAGTAAGATATAAAAGTATACATCTCTCCATCAATCTTCCCTAATACCACACTGTATCTACCCATCGGGTCCGCTACAGTCCATTGGTGTGAGAGATTAATATGTTTGGCCAGGCATATGGCCACCCCCTTTGTTTTGTTTGATGCGGAGGATAGAAAAAATTGGGGGAAGTGTTGGTGGAGAAAGGTAGGATTATATGAAGCTGGGAAGTGAGTCTCTTGTAATAAGAGAACATCTGCATGCATAGACCGATAGCTTTGGAACATTTTCCTACGCTTGACAGGGGAGTTGAGTCCCTGAGTGTTATGTGAAAAGATTTTGAGAGTGGGAGCAGAATTGGTGGGACTAGTCATGAGAAATGTGTGTAGAGGCTAGCTTGTAGGCAGCATTCTTACCCGTGTAGCGAAAAAGCACTACTTGGAGGAGTAGGAGCAAAGTGGAAGCCAGCTCGCTGGGGCCTGGGAAGGAAGACCACGGTCCGTCACGGATCCAAGCACTGCAAAATAGAGCAAAAGAGAGGAGCCATAGAAAAGAGGTGAAAAGAGAAAGAAAGAAAGAGAAAGGGAAGAAAGAGACAATGTTAAGAACACCTGTGTGACATCAACTGTATTCATATACCTTACCGAAAACGTTACCCAATGAAATCTGGGGTCCCCAAACCCCTTCCCACCCCTTGGGCGGAATGTATGGGTCATTCCGTCCCTGTAATCTAAGAGGACCGGTTAGTCCTAATTATAGGACCACCAGTAGAGTTCCCAAGGGCACTAGAGGTGCTCTAGAAACCTGTCGGAGGTGCACTGGGTCCACCACAGCCCCAGTAACCGGAGAACTAAAACAAGAAAATGAGGGCTGTAACTAAAGCCCATGAGAACACTTATATGCAGAATGTCCCTGACATGAAGAACGAATCTAAAATAGTACTAACCACCATTAAAGAAGCAAAAAAATATTGAAAAGTATAAATAACAGAACCTTGTAACTGGTCACTGAGATTTCAATTAAGATGCCTACTCAGTAGGTCCAACCGCTCCCATGTCCCCTCTTCCCCAGAAACAAGGCCCCGGCGAGTCAGCCCACTCCAGCCGGGCATAGGGCCGGGTCAGGCTGCCCACTACAACATCAGGGACCCCGTTTGTCAAAAACCTCCCCCAGGAGTCGCCAGCAGAAAAAGGTGTGCCAGCCTGGCCCGAAAGCCGAGGTTCCTGACAGGGAAAACCCAGAGTAACAAATGTAAAGTAGAGAGAAGTAAAGTGAACCCCAGGTCAGGATAAATACGATCTTCTAGAGTCTTGTAAAACCTAAGATGAACAAAACTTTCACAACCCACCCTCCCAACCTCCCCCCAAGAACTAAAACCCCTCAATCCCCCCAATTCACCCCTCCCTCCTGAGTACACCAGTCAAATAGCAACGAAAAAAAAAAGGATAAAAATTGATTAGAACAGGTAAAGGGACCAGAGCCAAAGGAGGGAGACTCAGTGGGGGTCACTGGATAGTTCCGAAGGTGGCTGAAAACCGAAAGAAAAAAGGGAGTTTTCGACAAAAATCAGGAGCATAGATCCATTCTTCTGTAGATGTTTCCACATCAGGGCGGGAGATTTTCTTTGGAACGTTTGGAATGCTGTTGTAGTCAATTTGGTTGAAGAGGACTGGCTGGAGGAGGCCTCTTGGAGGAAGCCGGAGTCCCTCTGAAGGTTTGCCTGGAGGATGGGTCTTGAGGAATCAAACCCAGCTGTAACAAAAGTCTCTCACCGTCAGCAAACGAGGAGAATCCATGACTCTTATTCATATAAGAGAAGTTAAGGCGAAGAGGAAAAGACCACCTGTAAGGGATCTGCTTATCCGCCAGGATTTGAAGTAGGGGCTTGAGGGCGCGTCTTTTCTGTACCGTATATGGTGACAAATCTGTAAAAATTTGAATCTTATGTCCCAGCAGTTTGAGGTTGTCTGAGAACCTAGCCTTTTTCATAACCTCCTCCTTTACAGAATAAAAGTGTGGTTTAACAATAATGTCTCTAGGGAGGCCATCTGAACGGGGAGGCTGTAGGGTCCTGTGCGCTCTGTCGAGTTCCAGACGTTGCTCAGTAATGTCAGGTATTAAGTCCTTAATCAGCTGCTTCACAGCAACAGGGACATCTTTCTCGGTTTCGGGAAGTCCCCTGATCCTAAAGTTGTAACGTCTCGATCTATTCTCGAGGTCGTCGATTTTTGCGCATGCGGTTTCGAGCTGATCCTGGAGATCCTGTAATCTGGCTGTATTCTGATTAATTAGCACTACTGCCTGATCTGCTTTCTTTTCAATAGTATCCATTCTCACTCCTATGTGTTGCAAATCAGAATGTATGGATGCAGTAATCTGTGCCGCATTTTCTGCCAGGCTTTTGGCTAGCAGTTGAGAAAATGCTTCTATCATAGAGGGAAAGTCATTGGGAGTGGGGCTGCAGTATCTGTTTCAGCATGTGAGAGAAGCATGCCTGTGTGAGGATCCAGCATGGGGGTGGAAGGACGTTCCCTGTCCAGTCTGCCTAGCAGGGATTCTGTGGATGCAGGAGAGACTGCCTGGGGGAGAGGAGGAAAGTCTGTACCTGGGGAGCATGGAGGGGCCAGGTCCTGGTCAGCTATGGACTCCTCAGCGAGATCCGCGCTGTGTGTTGTCCTAGGTCCAGCCGCCGCCATCTTGGCATAGCTGACAGGAACGTTCGACGCTGACATCTGCCCCAGGAGATTCCGCCGCGGGTGCGAGACCGACATCCGTGGGTTCTGGGCGGTCTCGCCTATCTGACAGGCCCGGTGGTGATTGCCGCGGGACGTTCCGAGGGCTCCGGTTCTCAATTTGGGGCCGTGGTGGAGCGGAGCTCTAGCAGCCAGCGGCCATCTTGTGAGCTGCCGCGCATGCGCCTTCCAGTGTCTTTTTTACAAGGCACTATAGTAAAAACGAAAATGAGCGCTGAGTTAAAGAGCATATTTTGGAAATGAAAATCTGCGCTATTATAGTCCAATGCAAGTTTTAGCCATTGATTTTAATGATACAATTGTAACTTTCCCAAATAAATCCTTTTAATGTTGAGATGAAATGTATCTTTCTCTGAAATAAATTTTCTTTTGCAACATTGTTGCTTCTACTTCAAATATTTTGTTTTTAAGAATGCTAGAATGTGGAATGTTTTTATGCTTTGGTACAATATATTTTTCTCTGTCACTTTCACTTGTTACTCTCCATCTCACAACAATCTTTACCCAAACTCACACAGATGTCTTTACAAACCACAAACAATATCATTGCTGTTGCAAATTTAAAATGAGTCACGCTTTTTTGTGCTTTTTATTGTTTCCAAATAGTCATAATTAATGATGGTCGAACTTACGACGGGACGTTTCGCAAACGCGGACCGCGAACGCGGCCGATAGTTCGCGAAATGGAACGTTCGCGGCGGGCCCCATTGACTTCAATGGGAGGCGAACTTCGCAAACCTTTAGGTCAAATTTGCAGCCACAAAATAATTATTAGCTGGGCAAACATAGTCCCACCACATGGCCAATGACATAACACATGTATGAGGTGAATTTGGGATCGATAACTACAAGTATTCTTTTTTTATATGGGAAATTGTTCTGACAATTCAGGACTGTGGAGCGTATGAAGGCAATGGAGGAGAGGGAAGGTCAGGGACCAGGGTAGGCAAAGAAGAGGGTGCAGGAGATGATCACCAGCAGCGTGACATACAGCAATGACACCTGGACCGTGATAGAGTCATCTGACAACAGCACCGTGATAGAGAGCACTGACATCAGCAGCGTGACATAAAGCATTAACACCAGCACCGTGACATACAGCATTGACAGCAACACCGTGATAGAGAGCACTGACATCAGCAGCGTGACATAAATCACTCACACCAGCACCGTGATATACAGCACTGACAGCAGCACCATGATAGAGAGCACTGACATCAGAAGCGTGACATACAGCACTGACATCAGCACCGTGATATACAGCACTGACAGCAACACCGTGATAGAGAGCACTGACATCAGAAGCGTGACATACAGCACTGACATCAGCACCGTGATATACAGCACTGACAGCAGCACCGTGATAGAGAGCACTGACATCAGAAGCGTGACATACAGCACTGACATCAGCACCGTGATATACAGCACTGACAGCAGCACCGTGACAGAGAGCACTGACATCAGCAGCGTGACATTAAGCACTCACACCAGCACCGTGATATACAGCACTGACAGCAGCACCGTAAGCAGCCCCAGGAGGAAGTCAGCACAGCACAGTGATGGTGTGATCCCCTCATAATAAGAACCCCCAGGAGGAAGTCAGCACAGCACAGGGATGGTGTGATCCCCTCATAATAAGAACCCCCCAGGAGGAAGTCAGCACAGCACAGGGATGGTGTGATCCCCTCATAATAAGCAGGCCCAGGAGAAACTCAGCACAGCACAGGGATGGTGTGATCCCCTCATAAAAAGAACCCCCAGGAGGAAGTCAGCACAGCACAGGGATGGTGTGATCCCCTCATAATAAGCAGGCCCAGGAGAAACTCAGCACAGCACAGGGATGGTGTGATCCCCTCATAATAAGAAGCCCCAGGAGGAAGTCAGCACAGCACAGGGATGGTGTGATCCCCTCATAATAAGCAGGCCCAGGAGAAACTCAGCACAGCACAGGGATGGTGTGATCCCCTCATAATAAGCAGGCCCAGGAGAAACTCAGCACAGCACAGGGATGGTGTGATCCCCTCATAATAAGCAGGCCCAGGAGAAACTCAGCACAGCACAGGGATGGTGTGATCCCCTCATAATAAGAACCCCCAGGAGGAAGTCAGCACAGCACAGGGATGGTGTGATCCCCTCATAAGCAGCCCCAGTAGAAATATGACACCGCTCAACCTCTTCAAAGAGGAGGGTAGGGGCATATAGTACGGTGTGCTTTTTTGGGACAAGGAAGTGAGCCAAATGAAGAAAGAAGGTCTGTGTGCTTGATTAAAAAAATTGTTTATAGACATATACATGGTCTACTGGTCACATGTGTTGAATTCCTCCGAGATCCATGCCTCATTCATTTTTAGAAATGTGAGGTAGTTAACACTGTCGTGAGCTAGGCGAGTACGCTTATCCGTCACGATCCCCCCTGCTGTGCTGAACGTCCTTTCGGACAGGACACTGGACGAGGGGAAAGCCAACAGTTCGATTGCAAATTGGGCAAGCTCTGGCAAGAGGTCAAGCCTGCCCACCCAGTAGTCCAGAGGTTCATCACTCCTCAGAGCGTCCACATCGGCCGTTAACCCAATGTAGTCGGACACCTGATGGTCTAGGCGTTCCCTGATGCTGGTTTCGGATGACACCTGTCGATGGGTCGGCTGAAAGAATGACCTCATATCCGAAGTCACCAACACATCTTCAAACCGGCCACTTCTTGCAGGCGCTGTTGGATTGGTACCCGCAAATCCTTCTCTGGGAGTGGGAATTGCTCCTCTGCCAGCGCACGCAAAAGCAGAATGCAGCATTTCTTGAAGCAAGGCCTGGAAGTGCTGCATTCTGACAGCCCTCTGCGACGGTGGTAACATTTCCGCCATTTTGTTTTTGTACCGGGGGTCTAAGTACGTTGCCACCCAGTACTGGTCCTTGACCCTTATGCTTTTTATACGGGGGTCCCTATTAAAACACTGGAGCATGAAGGCCCCCATTTGCACTAAACTGGAAGCGGTGTGGTGGCTTGGCTCTTGCTCATCATCCAGGATAATGTCGTCCTCTTCATTCTCCTCTCCCCATCCACGCACAACAGGGATCCCAGAAAGGTTTAAAGCATGCTCTTCTTGCTCCTCCTCATCCGCCCCGGCAAAATCCTCCTCTGACTCCTCTTCAGACTCCTGTTGTTGACTTGTCTCAGATAGAGTAGCCCCCCCTGGGAATTCATCCAGCATTGCGACTTCCTCATCTTCCCGCTCCTGCTCCTCCACAGCCTGATCAATGACACAACGCAATGCACACTCCATAGAGACATAAGGTACCATGTCACTGATGGCGCCATGGCTGCGACTGACCAGTTTGGTGATCTCCTCAAATGGCCGCAGAAGTCTGCATGCGTCGCGCATGAGCAGCCACTGGCGTGGTGAAAAAAAACCCAGCTCCCCAGAACCATTTCTGCCGCAGAGTTCATACAGGTAGACGTTAACTGCACGTTTCTGCTGGAGCAGCCTATCAAGCATATAGAAGGTTGAGTTCCATTGCGTCGGGCAATCGCAAATAAGACGTCTGACCGGCAGATTGTGTCACCGCTGAATGTCAGCAAGGCGAGCCATGGCCGTGTAAGATCTTCTGAAATGGGCCGAGATTTTCCTTGCCTGCCGCAAGATGTCCTGGACCCCAGGGTATTTGACAAGGAATCGCTGCACGACCAAGTTTAAGACGTGTGCCATGCATGGCACGTGCGTGATTTTGCCCTGTTTCAATGCGCTAAGCAGATTGGCACCGTTGTCACACACCACTGTTAGCCACTGATCTGCCTGTGAATGCAAAGCTGAAAGGAGTGCCGGGCCAGTGTGGCTCTTGGCTTCCAGGCACAACAGACGCAGCACGGCATGGCAACGTCTCACCTGGCATGTGGAATAGGTTCTGGGGAGCTTGGGCGGTGCAGCGGAAGAGACGCTAGCAGCAGAAAAGGAGGAGGCAGCTGAGGAGGAGAGGGAGGAGAATGGAGTAGGAGGAGGAGGAGAAGAAGAGTCAGGCCTGCATGCAATCCGTGGCGGTAAAACCAAATCTACACGGGTGCCACGGGTTACATGCTTGACGGCCGTCAGAAGGTTCAGCCAGTGGGCAGTAAAAGTGATATACCTTCCCTGCCTGTGTTTGCTAGACCACGTGTCTGTGGTCAGATGTATCTTGGCACCGACACTGTGTGCCAGAGATACATTCACTTGCCGCTGAACATGGCCATATAGCTCTGGGATGCCCTTCTGTGAGAAATACTTCCTTCCCGGGACCTTCCATTGTGGTGTTCCAATGGCCACAAATTTGCGAAAGGCCTCCGAGTCCACCAGTTTATATGGCAGTAGTTGGCGGGCTATGAGTTCTGACAAGCCAGCCGTCAACCGTTGGGCAAGAGGGTTATCCGGCGTCATCATTTTTTTACGCTCGAACATTGGGCCCACGGAAGCCTGCCTTTTTGCAGAAAAATGTGAGCTTGGCGTGATGGAAGGTGGAGTGGAGGACAATTGTGAGGAGAGAGGAGAAGGAGAAGTAGAAGACGAGGCTGGACGGTGAGAGCCTGCAGTGTGGCTTTGTGTGTTCCGTTGCTCCCACTCGGGTTGGTGATGGCTGCCCATGTGCCTTCTTAAGGCGGTCGTCCCTAGGTGAGTGTTGGGCTTACCGCGACTAATGCGTTGACTGCAAAGATTGCAGATGGCAACGCTATTGTCAGCAGCGGACACGTTAAAAAAAGCCCACACTGCGGAGCCATGTGCCGGTGTCCTGGGAGCGCCAGATGTGACCGTACATGGTCGATGACTTGCTCCTGATACATTTGCAGTCTGCTTTGTCCCTCCTGTGCAATGTAAGTTATTCCTGCTTCTCCTCCCTATCTGCTGGTCCATATCTCCCTCTGAATTCCCCTCCTCTTCCTCTCTTGTGGGCACCCACGTGACATCACTAGACACGTCATCATCAACGTCACCTTCCCCATCGCTATAAGTAGAGATCTCGGAGTAGGCAGCAACACCGGGGACCAACCTCCTCCTTGGGCTGATCTGGGTACTGTCGTCAGACTGCTGAGTAGCGGTTGTTGCTACCTCCTCTTCCTGATCCAATACCAAGAGTGGCTGTGCATCAGAAATGTCCTCTTGATATGGATCAGAAAATAATTCCTGTGACTCAAGCGGAAGGTATGTGGTGGTGGTGGTGTTGTTGGGGGTAGTGTCTTTGGGGGTGCACATAGCAGAGAGTGAAGAAGAGGGTGCAGATCGAGAGGATGAGGAGGGTGCAGAAGAGTAAGGCTGAGTGAGCCACTCAACCAAGTTTGGTGCGTCCTTTAAAGTAATTGAACGCACCTTCTGCAACTTCCCACTTTGGCTCAAGGCTGGTGCTCCTGCCCTACCCCTACCACCCCTGCGGAAGGGCCTGCCTCTTCCTCTGCCTGTCATTTTTTAAATCACCCTGTGACAAAACTCTTAGTCCCTATACCGATGAAGTATAGGGCAGCGGTCAGCAGTGGTGCACCTCAACCCTATGTATTGTGGACCGATACCGGTCCTTACAGAACAGCAGACTGTACCTCACTCAACCCTATGTACTGTAGCACCCTTAACCAAGTTACCAGTCCTTATAAGGACCTTTGTGGACCAAGTAGGTTGTGTGTGACTGATTAGCAGACTGTACGTCAGTCCCTATACTGCTGAAGGACTTCTGCAGTATAGGGCAGCGGTCAGCAGTGGTGCACCTCAACCCTATCTATTGTGGACCGATAGCGGTCCTTACAGAACAGCAGACTGTACCGCACTCAACCCTATGTACTGTAGCACCCTTCACCAAGTTACCAGTCCTTATAAGGACCTTTGTGGACCAAGTAGGTTGTGTGTGACTGATTAGCAGACTGTACGTCAGTCCCTATACTGCTGAAGGACTTCTGCAGTATAGGGCAGCGGTCAGCAGTGGTGCACCTCAACCTTATCTATTGTGGACCGATAGCGGTCCTTACAGAACAGCAGACTGTACCTCACTCAACCCTATGTACTGTAGCACCCTTAACCAAGTTACCAGTCCTTATAAGGACCTTTGTGGACCAAGTAGGTTGTGTGTGACTGATTAGCAGACTGTACGTCAGTCCCTATACTGCTGAAGGACTGCTGCAGTATAGGGCAGCGGTCAGCAGTGGTGCACCTCAACCCTATCTATTGTGGACCTATAGCGGTCCTTACAGAACAGCAGACTGTACCTCACTCAACCCTATGTACTGTAGCACCCTTAACCAAGTTACCAGTCCTTATAAGGACCTTGTGGACCAAGTAGGTTGTGTGTGACTGATTAGCAGACTGTACGTCAGTCCCTATACTGCTGAAGGACTGCTGCAGTATAGGGCAGCGGTCAGGAGTGGTGCACCTCAACCCTATCTATTGTGGACCGATAGCGGTCCTTACAGAACAGCAGACTGTACCTCACTCAACCCTATGTACTGTAGCACCCTACACAGACCAAGTTACCAGTCCTGATAAAGAGCTTTGTGGAACAAGTGAGTTGTGAATGATTAGCAGACTGCAGCAGAAAGGCAGCAGTCAAGTATAATATTCTTTCTATATTTGGAAGAAAGAATATTATACGTGTACAAGCCTATTACCATACCACTGATACCAGTCCTGAAAAGAACCTTTGTGGAACTAATATTAACAGCAACTGTTTAAACTGACCCTCACTGCCTGACACACTGCTTCCTTCCTGTCCCTATACAAACTGGCAAAACAGAGGAGACTGGAACAATTACTGGTTACTCGAATAGCTCTTTTGTGGACCTGATAGTAACAGCTAATGATGATGATGATGATGATGACTAATCTGGCTGTCCCTAAAATAGCAGCAGACACAGCGCTCTGTCCCTTTATCTAAACTGACAAAAGACACTCAGGCTGCTGCAACAATCAGTAGCACAGCAAACCTATATACACCCAACACCTATACCAGTCCTGAAAAGAACTTTTGTGTACCAAATAGCTAGCGTTTTATCTGTCCCTGTTCCAAACAGCAACCTTTCCCTATAGTGACAGAAGAAAGAATGTAAAATGGCCGCCGGATCGGGTGTATTTATAAGTTAGGGGGAATGTCCAAGTGTCCATGTGCTGTCATGTCTCAATTGGCTGTCCTGTACCCCATGATGGATGTGTCATAAGGTCACAGTTCCATTACACAGTAAAAACACGGAAGTCCAATAGTCCGCCGAACTGGCGGACCGCGAACAGCCAAAATTTGCCGCGAAACGACCGCCGGGCGAACTGTTCGGCCATCACTAGTCATAATTTTATTGTGTACCAACATCAGAAATCAAAACGTAATTCCCAAAAAAATGAGGGTAATATCACTATTCTACACTGACCCACAAAGAACCACAAAATATCACAGAGTAAATCAAGAAGAATAACTATTGAGTAATGTAATTCCATCACCTATATGTTCAAAGAAATGCAGTATTTTTGTGCTTTTTATGTGTAGGAGGCTTTCATATGTGGCAGCTCCATGGCTTAGGGGTTAGAACTCTGCTGAGTATCTGGGTTCAAATCCCAAACATGCTGCTTCATCTCCCAGGTCTTAAAACTATGTCTAAATGTAGGAGTGTTCTACCACCATTGTAAATCTTGTCAGATGCACTATCTAGTCAAAAGTATTGTGACACCTGCCTTTACACACACATGAACTTTAATGGCAGCCCAGTCTTAGTCTGTAGGGTTAAATTTGATTTTCCCCACCCTTTGCAGCTAGAAAAGCTTCTGGGACAGCTAGGAAGGTTTAGTGTGTCTATGAGAATGTTTGACCATTGTTCCAGAAGTGCATTTGTGAGGCCAGGCACTGATGTTGGATGAGAAGGCCTGGCTCGCAGTCTGCTATAATTCAGCCAAAAGATGTTCTATATGTTTGAGGTCATGACTCTGTGCAGCCAGTCAAGTTCATCCACCCCAAACTCACTCATTCATGTCTTTATGGAACTTGACTGGCCTGGACAGAGTCCTGACAACAGAACACCTTCGAGATAAAATAAAGAGCAGAGACTGTAAGCCAGGACTTCTCATCCAACATCAGTGCCTGACCTCACAAATGCACTTGAAAGAATGGTCAAACATTCACATAGACACACTCCTAAACCTTGTGGACAGCCTTCCCAGAAGAGTTGAAGCTGTTATAGCTGCAAAAGGTGGGGTAAATTAATTTTCAACCCTACAGACTAAGACTGGGATGCCATTACAATTCATGTTCATTTAAAGGCAGACGTCCCAATACTTTGGCCAATATATTGTATATTGCTTGTGACACTGAGCATGGCTATGAACTTAGGGACGATTCACACCACAGAGACGCAGCAAACATGTGTGAGGCTGGCTAAGTGGGTAGAAAGTCTGTCTAGCAGCATTGGGGTTGCTGGTTCAATTCCCTGACATGCTAATGCGTGTATCAAATTTTATATGTTCTCCCGGTGTGGGTTTCTCATTACAATCCCAAGACATGCTGGCATCTTATTTGTCTCCTGTCAAAATAGTCTCTAATGTGAGAAAGTTTGTTTTGGAGATTGGAATCTCATTACAGCCAGGGAATGATAATGTTTGTTAGCACTAATCATACCCAGGGACTTGGACATTTAAAATTGTAGGGTTTGCACTGCACAGGTACATATGTGTAGAAATCTGTTGCTTTGTTTATGTGCATGCAAATGGCCTTTGATCTTTGGCCTGTAGTTGGAGAGTTGATGCACATAGCTAAGGGCACATTTGCAAATAGTATTATATGTTCCTGCTCATCAGGTGCAATCACTTTAGACATACATGAAGAGACAGATTGAAATATACTGGTGGTTGTGTACTTCTATTGGTGTCTGTCAATGTGCTAACAATACAAACTATCTTATATAAGGGGCTGCAGTAGGGGGGTTCGTTTGGCCTGTGAAGGTCAGGTTTTTTGAAGTGATTTGTGGG
The DNA here is from genome assembly GCF_037356315.1 of Lithobates pipiens. Lineage (NCBI taxonomy): Eukaryota > Metazoa > Chordata > Amphibia > Anura > Ranidae > Lithobates > Lithobates pipiens. Next base: position 522,150,823 of record NW_027507718.1, read on the forward strand.
GGAGAAGGAATGATATTATGCATATTCACAAACGTCCAACCAGGGCTGTTTGCTGAAATTCTTGTGCATTTTTTTCCATCAAAAGTGCGTTTATTTGGCCATGCTGTCAATGTTGTGTGTGTATTGTTCCTGTCTGACCATGCAAACATGCGCTGACCTTCTACCCTTTGATCTCATTGCTTAATCATGTACACAGAAATGCAGCTTCCGGCAGAATGTGGTCACCAATGTATGTATATGTGTGGATTTGTGGGGCGGTGGCGGGCGTTATATTTTGAACATTATCTTACACAATATTATATTATATATAATATTCTGTTGGAATGCTCTGTAAGAATAATGACTGTTAAGTATGTATATATAATCTTGCAGATGAAAAAAAGCTGTGTCCGCTCTTTTTTAATTAGTTTTGGGGGTGGTGGTTTTGGGGAAGTGTAAGATCTCTTGTATCTTAAACTGCTAAAATAGCGCGTGCATAGTGCCTGTAAAGAGACTCTCCTCTCACTTTGGTGTGAACTGGCCTTGACCCTATAATTATACCTATGCATTTTTTTGTGTGGATTTTTCAGAAACACTCTACAGTCTATTTAAAATAGTTTCCTATGGTACTAGTTTACATCTATCCGTATTGCGGCCTGTGTTTTTTAGAAATGGTCTTTTTTCACCATTTGCAGGTAATAGATTTCAATGGAACCGCACCAGAAATGTAACTGTTGCGTTGGTGATGTGATTTTTGGTGTGTTTCGTGGTTATTATTTAATACTGTATATAGCTGGTTGCAAACCAGGGGCCCAGGAAGCCAGCTGCCACATCCTTAACAACCAATGAATCTTCAGCTGTCAGCAGCTTTCCCACTGAAAGGTAAAAAAAGCCAGACAAAAAAACTGCATGGGCTCCCCCTCAGGTCTATACCAGACCCTTTGGGTCTAGTATGGATATAGAGGAGGACCCCCCATGCCAAAATTTAACAAAAATGGTGTTTGGTTACCCCCCAGTCCATTACCAAGCTCTTCAGATCAAGTATGGATTTTAAGGGGAACCTTGCATCAAAATAAAAAAATGACGTGGGGATTCCCCTGAAAATACATACCAGACCCTTATCCGAGCATGCAACCTGGCAGGCCGCAGGAAAAGAGGAGGGATAAGATTGCGCCCCCCCTCCTGAACTGTACCGGGCCACATGCCCTCAACATGGGGTTGGTGCTTTGGGGTCCCCCCAATACACCTTGTCCCCATGTTGATGGGGACAAAAGCCTCATCCTCATAGCCCTTGCCTGGTGGTTGTGGGGGTCTGCGGGCGGGGGCGTTTTGGGGGGACCCCAAAGCACCCTCCCCATGTTGAGGCCTGGTACAGTTCAGGAGCAGGGGTGCTCTCCTGTCCCCCCTCTTTTCCTGTAGCCTGCTAGGATGCGTGCTCGGATAAGGGTCTAGTACGGATTTTGAGTGAACCCCCACGCCATTTAATTTTTCTATTTTTTTTTCCCTTTAGAAATGTCATTTTGCTCTGGTACTAATGGTAGGTTATCCTCGCGGGGTACGAACGAGGAAGCCGTTCGTTGTTTGTTAGTGAAAAAAACGCTTGATTGTTACTGTATAAGTGTGAGTACCCAGGACTTAGTTCCTTTTTATAATAAAGTATTTGTGTGAACGTACTTCACTATTGGAGCACCCCTCTTTCTTTCTTGGGTCTGATTTGCGATCCCTTGCGGAATATCTGGAGGAAAAGGTTTTGGGGGCGCCCATACTACATTTAGGATATACACCGCAAAGTGTTGAAGTTCCCCTATACCTACTGAGGATATACACCCCATTTGAGGACACAACTGCTGCACTGGAGTATTTTGCTGTCTTACTGACAGCAGTGAGGTAAGGTACCCACTGCACTCAGTGTGTGAGCACCCACGTTTAAGGAGCTGAAAAATCACTGGTGGAATCATCCCGGGGTTGTTCATAGGATTCATTTCCTCACATAGCACAGCGTGGATTTATTTCATCTTCTGCATGAACTTTATGATTTAGCCTTTGTACACTTATTTAGAGACATTTTTTTATCACGTTTGCTGGACTACTATCTTTTGCATTTTGTGATAATAATTTTTTCATACACCGTTTTTTATATTTTTATTGTATATTTTTATATATACTCTTTTTTGCACATATTGCTGGCACTTGTATGCACTTTCATGGACTGACACAGATTTGTTTGATGTCACGATTTTGTTGATAATTTTAAGACTTGCGATTTTTTTTTCTTGTCACTTTATCACGAGTATATAGATTATTTTAGCTTCTTCATTTTATGAATATTAGTAGGAAATAGCTTCAAGCACTGTATTATTCACTTGGTATTTATTCTAGAATTAATGGAATTTTTAATCGCATGAGCACATTTTCAAGATTTTATGCGATTATTTAGTGATTTTAATTTTAATCACATGAGTGCGTTTTCAAGATTTTATGAGATTATTTATTAATTGTGTTATTAGACTTAATTTATTTTATGTGGAGCGCAACACCATCTATTTACTATTTGCTCTGGTACTGTTTTAAACATGGGGAAGATGCGCTACTTTACATGCATGCTAAAGAGAACCCTCAGGCATGATATTAAATGGAATATTTCATTTTTGTTGTTTCACTTTAAGCATTATTAAAATCACTGCTCCTACAAAAACTGCATTATTAAAAAAAAAAAACATAAAAAACACTGCTCTGGAAAACTTGCCATTTTTAAAACTTTTTTTTGCATTGATACATGTCCCCTGGGACAGGACTCGGGTCCTCATACATTTTTTATGGCAATAACTTGCATATAAGCCTTTAAAATTAGCACTTTTGATTTTATAGACTTTACCGATGTTCGCACACATTTTTGGCCTCTTCGCAAGTTCTGGTGCAAACCAAACCAGGAATACTCAGCTCATCCCTACCCAATGGCACATGAGCATGGTTGGTACCATAATATTAATGTTTCAAATGCAAAACATCGTTGGATACAATGAAGAGAATAAAACATTATTAATAGTATTTTCTATGTATGATTGTGCTCAGCACCATAGCGTAGTGTTATGCCCTGCTACCTTTAAAGGTTCAATGCATGGGTTTGAATCCCACCAATAGTATTATCTCCTGAAAATGTACATTATACTCAACAGTAGGGATGAGCCGAACACCCCCCGGTTTGGTTCGCACCAGAACTTTCGAACGGACCCCAAATTCGTACGAACATTAGAACCCCATTGAAGTCTATGGGACTCGAACGTTCGAAATTAAAGTGCTAATTTTAACGGCTAATATGCAAGATACTGTTCTAAAAAGGGTTTGGGGACATGGCTTCTGCCCCAGGGGACATGGGTCAATGCAAAAAAATGTTTTAAAAATGGCCGTTTTGGCGGGAGCACTGATTTTAATGATGATTAAAGTGAAAAAAAAAAGAAAAGTGAAATATTCCTTTAAATATCGTGCCTGGGGGTGTCTATAGTATTCCTGTGAAGTGCCACGTGTTTCCCGTGTTTAGAACAGTCCCTGCACAAAATGACATTTAACGGAAATAACATCATTTCAAACTGCTTGCTGTTTTAATGTAATATCTGGTTCCTGCAATATGGTTGAAAATCATTGAGAAAAATGGCATGGGTAGCCCTGCCTGCCCATTACCAGCCCCTTTGGGTCTTGTACGGATATTAAGGGGAACCCCATACCCATATTAAAAAAAGGAAATACGTGTGGCCCCCAGGCCCTATATACTCAGAACAGCAGTATACAGGCAATGCAAACTAGACAGGGACTGTGTAGATTTGTTGTGTTAAGTTGAATCTGTTTGTAATTTTCAACTGGTACATTTTTAAAGTAAAGCTCCAGTCAAAAAAAAATATTTTTAAGCTTTTTGGAAAACATAGGGAAGGGTTATCACCCCTGCATAATTTGTTTTGCCGTCTGTCTTTTTTCATCTCACTTGCTGTTGTCTCCTTCCGTTTGCAAGTAGGAGATGTTTGTAAGTTGGATGTTTGAAAGTAGGGGCCTGCCCTATATGCTCTGCAGAAATGGCAGAACAAGGTGTTGGTTTTGCCACAACATTGTAAGCCCTCAAAGTGACTCTGGGTGGGAGCTGGAGCGCCCTGCTGTGAACGATTATATCAAGAATTGTAATTACATGCCATTGTTGAACAGTGGTAGAAAAATTTACCTTTGGTGGTTGTGGTGCTGGTGCCACAACACTATAAGTCCTCACAGTTACTCTGGGTGGGCACAGGAACAGGCCCTCCTGTGAAATATTATATTAAGAATTGTAATTACATGTCCCTGTTAAACAGGGGCATAAAAATTGGGCCTTAGGCACTGGTGCTGGTGCCACGACACTGCAACCTCTCCCATATACTTTATTTGTGGTGCGGGAATGAGCCCTGTTGCAAAGCATTGCATCAAAAATTGTAATTAAACGCCCCTGTTAAACAGGGGCTGAAAAATTGGGCTGGTGGCATCACCCAGAAATAAAAATGTTCTTCCAACAAATCAGCGGAGGAGGAAGAGGATAGACAATCAACATAACAGAAGCCAAAAAAATACAGCGCTGTTCCTATGTAGAATCAATGTAAAATAATAAAAAAAACAATTGTGACAAGAAATTGTGAAAAAAATACTAAAGATGCAGCAGCAGCTTTAAACGTGAGATACCCACAATTCAAATAATTATTTCCAAATAAGCTGCGCTATACTGACCCAATAGATGCTATGTGAAACAAATATATAAATAAATAAAACATAAAATCAAAAAATTTGACAGAATGCAAACAGGGAAATGCATATACTAATGTTCAAATGTTAGTCCTCCATCTTCCCATCAACAAAAAAAAATTTGCTTGTGATCTCCAACGTGTTTAAGCACACCACACCGATATAGGAAAAGTGTCATCAGAGTTTGCAGGAAAAAAAAAAAAAGCTTCCACCACCAAACTACTGCCGCTTACCAGCTACACTGATCCCATCTCAGAGACCAGATATTGCCAAATTTAAAACACTTCCTCTGAGCCTGGACTGCATGGAGGATGTATCCCCTTTAAGCGCTTGGTTTAAATGGTTTTATTCCTATATCGGTGTGGTGTGCTTAAACACGTTGGAGATCACAAGCAAATTTTTTTTTGTTGATGGGAAGATGGACTAACACTTGAACATTAGTATATGCATTTCCCTGTTTGCATTCTGTCAAATTTTTTGATTTTATGTTTTATTTATTTATATATTTGTTATTTGGAAATAATCAACATAACAGGACAGTCACTCAGCATCAGCATAAGCAGTCTTGAAGGAATGTGATATTTCCCCAAAAAAATTATTCGGTTACATCAGCTTCAGGTGCTTGGCAGCTGTGGGTGATCCAAGACTGATTCATCTTTATGAAGGTCAGTCGATTAAATGAGTCGGTGGACAGGCGCACTCTGTGATCGGTAACAAAGTCACCAGCAGCACTGAAGGTGCGTTCCGAAAGAACGCTGGATGCAGGACAGGTCAGTAGCTCAATTGCATACTGTGCAAGCTCTGGCCAGTGATCCATCCTCAAGACCCAGTAAGCCAGAGGATTTTCGGTGGGAAAGGTGTCCAAGTCTGACCTTGCCCCTAGGTATTCCTGCACCATGTAAATTAAAAGCTGGCGATGGTTGCTGGAACCGATCATAGTTGGGGCTGCGGACTAAAAAATTATCTGAACGCATCGGTCAGACGGCCATCTTCTCCACCGCTCCTTCTGACCGATGCCTCAGCAACACGTTGTCCAGGACCAGGAGTTTGTAACCTCCCAATCTCTGGGAACGCGTTGCACAGACCTTTCTGCAAGGCCTCTCGGAGATGTCTCATCCTCTGCTCCCTCTGCGACGGCAAGATAAGGTCAGCAACCTTACCCATGGGTTTCTTGGGACTGTAAATCATCCCTACAAGACTGCTGCTGCTGCTGATGCTGAGTGCCAGCCTCCACCTCCATGCTGACAGAATCACCCTCCTCCTTCTCCTCATCCTCCTCGTCCTCTTCCTGTGTGATGGGTGGGACAGAGGGAACACTGTCTGGATAAAGGGGGCCTTGAGAGGCAAGGAAGTCCTCCTTTTCCTGCCTCTGTTCTGCCTCAAGTACCCTGTCCATTATTCCACGCAGCGTATGCTCCAACAGGTAGACAAGAGGTACAGTGTCACTGATGCATGCACTGTCACTGCTCACCATCCTTGTGGCCTTCTCAAACGGTGACAGGACAGTGCATGCATCCCTGATCATGCCCCACTGGCGTGGTGAGAAAAAACCAAGCTCCCCTGACCCTGTCCTGGTGCCGTAGTCACACAGGTACTCATTTATGGCCCTCTGCTGCGTGTGCAGCCGCTGCAGCATGGCCAACGTTGAGTTCCACCTGGTGGGCATGTCACATATAAGGCGGTTCTTGGACAGGTTCAACTCCTTTTGGAGCTCAGCCAGCCGAGCACAGGCATTAAATGATCGGCAGAAATGCACACAGACTTTCCTGGCCTGGTTCAGGACATCCTGTAAGCCCGGGTACCTACCCAAGAACTGCTGCACCACCAGGTTAAGGACGTGAGCCACACAGGGCACATGGGTCAGTTGTCCCTGTCGGAGGGCGGAGAGGAGGTTGGTGCCATTTTCGCAAACCACCATTCAAGGCTTAAGCTGGCGTGGTGTCAACCATCTCTCGGCCTGCCCCTGCAGAGCTGACAAAATATCTGCCCCAGTGTGGCTCCTGTCCCCCAAACAAACCAGCGCCAGCACGGCATGGCATTGTTTTGCCTGCGTACTTGTGTAGCCCCTTGAAGGCCTATGGAACACCACTGGTTCTGAGGATAGAGCACTGGAAGAGGCCATGGAGGAAGAAGAAGAGGAGGGGGTGGAGGAGAGAGGTGTGTCACAACCAGTAGTAGCATTTTGGAGGCATGGTGGCGGAACAACCTCCAACACTACTGCACCTTGTCCTGCATCCTTCCCAGCTGCCAGAAGAGTGACCCAATGGGCCGTGAAAGACAGGTAACGTCCCTGTCCATGCCCGCTGGACCATGAGTCAGCGGTAATATGCACCTTACCACAAACCGCCCTGTCCAGCGAGTCAAGGACATTACCTTCCACATGCCGGTAGAGAGCCGGAATCGCCTTCCGTGAGAAAAAGTGGCGTTTGGGGACCTGCCACTGAGGAACCGCACATTGTACAAACTCATGGAAGGGGGCCAAATCTACCAACTGAAAAGGCAGCAGTTGAAGTGCTAGCAATTTAGCCAAGCTAGCATTCAACCGCTGGGCATGTGGATGGCTGGGAGTGAACTTCTTTCGACGGTCCAGCAGCTGGGGCAGGGAAATTTGCCTGCTATAATCGGACGTGGGTGTACTGCTAGCAGAGTGCCCGGAAACACTTGGCTGTAACGCACCTAATTCTACACCTTCATTCCTCTCAGAGCAGGTTTCAGAGAGGACTAAATGTCTAATGGGGTTGGAGATCCCAGCTGATGAGGAGCAAGGAGAGGTCCGCTTTGTTCTTTGGTGTGGTTCTTTGAGGTACGCTTGCCAACAAGCTGCATGGCAGGTCAACCTATGTCTGGTCAAGTATGTGGTGCCGAAGCGGCTGATGTTTTGGGCACGCGAGATACGCTTGAGACTAGGGATGAGCTTCGTGTTCGAGTCGAATGTACGTTCGACTTGAACATTGGCTGTTTGTCCGTTCGGCGAAATTCGAACTCTTGGTCCGTTCGCGTCAAAATTCGTGTGGCGCGCGCGGACCACAATGCACTGCGGTGGCGCAGTGCATTGCTGGCTCATGATTGGCCAAGCATGCACTGTGACCCCGCATGCTTGGCCAATCGCAGCGCCAGCAGCGAGGAGAGCCATGATTGGCCACAGGCATCCTGCCTGTGGCCAATCATAGCTCAGGCTGTGTAGTGCACGCCCCACACTATATAAGACCGCCTTTGAGGCGGCCTCGTGTAGTGTGTTGGCATCTGAAGCAGTGGGTGTTTTGTGTACCTTCAACACAGTTACACACCAATCGTTTTTGGCTGATTTCCTATCTTGCTCTTGTGTAGTGGTTATTGTCTGTGCCCTGACCGCAGTATACACCACTATATTCACCTCACCTATATAGCTAGTGATCTAGCTTTAATAATAGAGCTTGCAGTCAGTAGTGGCAGGAGATAGTGCGTGCTGTCTGCGTGCTCTGTACCCAGTACATACCGCTATAATCCACCTACATAGCTGTTCTCTATTTGAGCCCAATTGCCATCTGCAGGAGTTATTGGAAGTTGTGTGTGCTTCCAGCACAGCACAGTATACATCTGTATATACCCCTTTAACTCTGCTGTTTTCTGGTTATTGTCTGCGTGCCCTGACCGCAGTATACACTGTGATATTCACCTCACCTATATAGCTAGTGGTCCATCTTTAATAATAGAGCTTGCAGTCAGTAGTGGCAGGAGATAGTGCGTGCTGTCTGCATGCTCTGTACCCAGTACATACCGCTATAATCCAACTACATAGCTGTTCTCTATTTGGGCCCAATTGTCATCTGCAGGAGTTATTTGAAGTTGTGTGTGCTTCCAGCACAGCACAGTATACATCTGTATATACCCTTTTAACTCTGCTGTTTTCTGGTTATTGTCTGCGTGCCCTGACCGCAGTATACACCGTGATATTCACCTCACCTATATAGCTAGTGGTCCATCTTTAATAATAGAGCTTGCAGTCAGTAGTGGCAGGAGATAGTGCGTGCTGTCTGCGTGCTCTGTACCCAGTACATACCGCTATAATCCACCTACATAGCTGTTCTCTATTTGGGCCCAATTGTCATCTGCAGGAGTTATTGGAAGTTGTGTGTGCTTCCAGCACAGCACAGTATACATCTGTATATACCCCTTTAACTCTGCTGTTTTCTGGTTATTGTCTGCGTGCCCTGACCGCAGTATACACCGTGATATTCACCTCACCTATATAGCTAGTGGTCCATCTTTAATAATAGAGCTTGCAGTCAGTAGTGGCAGGAGATAGTGCGTGCTGTCTGCGTGCTCTGTACCCAGTACATACCGCTATAATCCACCTACATAGCTGTTCTCTATTTGGGCCCAATTGCCATCTGCAGGAGTTATTGGAAGTTGTGTGTGCTTCCAGCACAGCACTGTATACATCTGTATATACCCCTTTATCTCTGCTGTTCTATAAAAAAGGCATCTGCAGGAGTTAGTGGGTGTTGTGTGCCTCCAGCACAATATAAACTACCCAACTACTGTTTTACCCAACTCCCTTCAGGCCATTACCATGTCTGGAAGGCCAGCAAGGAGAGGCAGACAGGCGCGAGCCGATAAAAGAGGGCAAGCAGGCTCTGTGTCTAGAGACAACAGTGCTGGTCGTGGACGCGGTGCATTGTCATCAGCACGTGGCCATGGGACATGCTTGTCCTTCTTTTCTGCAGCTGGACATGTTGAACCGCAACATGCCAATGACTTGGTAGAGTGGATGACCAAGCCCTCTTCATCCTCCTCATCCTCTCTCACCCAGTCTCAGGGTAGTAGCAAAGCAGCTGCCAACGCATCGTCTTCCCTCCTCTCAATGACATCATCAGTGACTCCTTCCCTAGACCCACCACGTCCTCCTGAGGAGTCTCTTGAACTCTTTGAGCACAGTGTTGGGTACATGCTCCAGGAGGATGCCCAGTGTTTGGTGGGCTCTGATGATGACACTCAGCTAGAGGAAGGCAGTAGCGTGAGCGCAGAGAGAGGGGATGCTCAAGAAGGACAGCAATCTGGCAGTCATGTTCCACAAGCTGCAGCATACTGCCAGGTTTGCTACAGCGATGAAGAGGGAGGGGATGATGAGGGCACTGACTCCACGTGGGTGCCTGGAAGGAGGGTAGAGGAGGAGGAGGAGGAGGCACATGTCCAACGAGGCAGGATGCCCTCCGGGGGCCAGCTTAGGGGCAACACACTGACTGAATCACATTGCAGAGCTCCGCCTGCGCAGAGCACTTCCTCTGCGCGTTATTCTAAAAGTTCTTTGGTGTGGGCCTTTTTTGAGACGAGTGCATCAGATCGCACCGCTGCTATTTGCAACATATGTCTCAAGCGTATCTCACGTGGCCAAAACATCAGCAGCTTGGGCACCACATGCTTGACCAGACATATGTTGACCTGCCATGCAGCTCGTTGGCAAGCGTACCTCAAAGACCCACACCAAAGAACAAAGCTGACCTCTCCTTGCTCCTCATCAGCTGGCATCTCCAACCCCACTAGACCTTCAGTCCTCTCTGAAACCTGCTCTGAGAGGAATGAAGGTGTAGAATTAGGTGTGTCACAGCCAAGTGCTTCCGGGAACTCTGCTAGTGGTACATCCACGTCCGATTATAGCAGACAAATGTCCCTGCCCCAGCTGCTGGACCGGCGGAAGAAGTTTACTCCCAGCCATCCACATGCCCAGCGGTTGAATGCTAGCTTGGCTAAATTGCTAGCACTTCAACTGCTGCCTTTTCAGTTGGTAGACTCGGCCCCCTTCCGTGAGTTTGTACAATGTGCAGTTCCTCAGTGGCAGGTCCCCAAACGCCACTTTTTCTCACGGAAGGCGATTCCGGCTCTCTACCGGCATGTGGAAGGCAATGTCCTTGCCTCGCTGGACAGGGCGGTCAGCGGTAATGTGCATATTACCGCTGACTCATGGTCCAGCAGGCATGGACAGGGACGTTACCTGTCTTTCACGGCCCATTGGGCCACTCTTCTGGCTGCTGGGAAGGATGCAGGACAAGGTGCAGTAGTGTTGGAGGTTGTTCCGCCACCACGCCTCCAAAATGCTACTATTGGTTGTGACACACCTCTCTCCTCCACCCCCCCCTCTTCTTCTTCCTCCATGGCCTCTTCCAGTGCTCTGTCCTCAGAACCAGCGGTGCTCTGTAGGCGTTGCAGGGGCTACGCAAGTACGCAGGCAAAACGAGGACATGCCGTGCTTGCGCTGGTTTGTTTGGGGGACAGGAGCCACACTGGGGTGGATGTTTTGTCAGCTCTGCAGGGGCAGGCCGAGAGGTGGTTGACGCCACGCCAGCTTAAGCCAGGAATGGTGGTTTGCGACAATGGCACCAACCTCCTCTCCGCCCTCCGACAGGGACAACTGACCCATGTGCCCTGTGTAGCTCATGTCCTTAACCTGGTGGTGCAGCAGTTCTTGGGCAGGTACCCCGGCTTTCATGATGTCCTGAAGCAGGCCAGGAAAGTCTGTGTGCATTTCCGCTGATCATTTAATGCCTGTGCTCGGCTGGCTGAGCTCCAAAAGGAGTTGAACCTGCCCAAGAACCGCCTTATATGTGACATGCCCACCAGATGGAACTCAACATTGGCCATTCTGCAGCGGCTGCACACGCAGCAGAGGGCCATCAATGAGTACCTGTGCGACTACGGCACCAGGACAGGGTCAGGGGAGCTTGGTTTTTTCTCACCACGCCAGTGGGGCATGATCAGGGATGCATGCACTGTCCTGTCACCGTTTGAGGAGGCCACAAGGATGGTGAGCAGTGACAGTGCATGCATCAGTGACACTGTACCTCTTGTCCACCTCTTGGAGCATACGCTGCGTGGAATAATGGACAGGGCACTTGAAGCAGAACAGAGGCAGGAAGAGGAGGACTTCCTTGCCTCTCAAGGCCCCCTTTATCCAGACAGTGTTCCTGCTGTGCCACCCATCACACAGGAAGAGGGTGAGGAGGAGGAAGAGGAGGAGGAGGATGATTGTGTCAGCATGGCGGTGGAGGCTGGCACACTCATCAGCAGCAGCAGCCTTATAGGGATGATTTACAGTCCCAAGAAACACGTGGACTTGTACGTGGCTGGGAGGAGGTAGCTGCGGATCATGTTGTCCTTAGTGACCCAGAGGACTCCGGACCGAATGCCTCAGCTAACCTACGCTGCATGGCCTCCCTGATCCTGCAAAGCCTGCGGAAGGATCCTCGTATTCTTCGGATCAAGGAGAGGGACCATTACTGGCTGGCCACTCTCCTTGATCCTCGGTACAAGGGTAAGGTTGCCGACCTTATCTTGCCATCGCAGAGGGAGCAGAGGATGAGACATCTCCGGGAGGCCTTGCAGAAAGCTCTGTGCAACGCGTTCCCAGAGACTGGGAGGTCACAAACTCCTGGTCCTGGACAACGTGTTGCTGAGGCATCAGTCAGAAGGAGCGGTGGAGAAGGTGGCCGTCTGACTGATGCTTTCAGACAATTTTTTAGTCCGCAGCCTCAAGGTATGATTGGTTCCAGCACCCATCGCCAGCTTTTAATTTACATGGTGCAGGAATACCTAGGGGCAAGGTCAGACTTGGACACCTTTCCCACCGAAAATCCTCTGGCTTACTGGGTCTTGAGGATGGATCACTGGCCAGAGCTTGCACAGTATGCAATTGAGCTACTGGCCTGTCCTGCATCCAGCGTTCTTTCGGAACGCACCTTCAGTGCTGCTGGTGGCTTTGTTACCGATCACAGGGTGCGCCTGTCCACCGAATCAGTTGATCGACTGACCTTCATCAAGATGAATCAGTCTTGGATCACCCACAGCTACCAAGCACCTGAAGCTGATGTAACCGAATTTTTTTTTTTGAAATACCACATCCCTTCAAGACTGCCTATGCTGATGCTGAGTGACTGTCATGTTATGTTGATTTTCTATCCTCTTCCTCCTCCGCTGATATGTTGGAAAAACATTTTTGGTTCTGGGTGATGCCAGCAGCCCAATTTTTCTGCCCCTGTTTAACAGGGGCGTTTAAGTACAATTTTTGATGCAATGCTTTGCAGCAGGGCTAATTCCTGCAATAAAACTAGAGTATATGGCAGAGGTTGCAGTGTGATGGCACCAGCACCAGTGCCTAAGGCCCAATTTTTCTGCCCCTGTTTAACAGGGGCGTTTAAGTACAATTTTTGATGCAATGCTTTGCAGCAGGGCTAATTCCTGCAATAAAACTAGAGTATATGGCAGAGGTTGCAGTGTGATGGCACCAGTGCCTAAGGCCCAATTTTAATGCCCCTGTTTAACAGGGGCGTTTAAGTACAATTTTTGATGCAATGCTTTGCAGCAGGGCTAATTCCTGCAATAAAACTAGAGTATATGGCAGAGGTTGCAGTGTGATGGCACCAGTGCCTAAGGCCCAATTTTAATGCCCCTGTTTAACAGGGGCGTTTAAGTACAATTTTTGATGCAATGCTTTGCAGCAGGGCTAATTCCTGCAATAAAACTAGAGTATATGGCAGAGGTTGCAGTGTGATGGCACCAGTGCCTAAGGCCCAATTTTTCTGCCCCTGTTTAACAGGGGCGTTTAAGTACAATTTTTGATGCAAAGCTTTGCAGCAGGGCTAATTCCTGCAATAAAACTAGAGTACATGGCAGAGGTTGCAGTGTGATGGCACCAGTGCCTAAGGCCCAATTTTTCTGCCCCTGTTTAACAGGGACATGTAATTACAATTCTTGATATAATATTTCACAGGAGGGCCCCTTCCTGTGCCCACCCAGAGTAACGGTGAGGACTTATAGTGTTGTGGCACCAGCACCACAACCACCAAAGGTCAATTTTTCTACCACTGTTCAACAATGGCATGTAATTACAATTCTTGATATAATCGTTCACAGCAGGGCGCTCCAGCGCCCACCAAGAGTCACTTTGAGGGCTTACAATGTTGTGACAAAACCAACACCTTGTTCCGCCATTTCTGCAGAGCATATAGGGCAGGCCCCTACTTTCAAACATCCAACTTACAAACATCAGACAGCAGCAAGTGAGATGAAAAAAGATGGACGACAAAACAAATTATACTGGGGTAATAACCCTTCCCTATGTTTTCCAAAAAGCTTAAAAATAGTTTTTTTGACTGGAGCTACACTTTAAACATGTACCAGTTGAAAATTACAAACAGATTCAACTTAACACAACAAACCTACACAGTCCCTGTCTTGTTTGCACCGCCTGTATACTGCTGTTCTGAGTATATAGGGCCTGGGGGCCACACGCATTTCCTTTTTTTAATATGGGTACAGGGTTCCCCTTAATATGCGTACAAGACCCAAATAGGCTGGTAATGGGCAGGGAGGGCTACCCATGCCATTTTTCTCAATGATTTTCAACCATATTGCAGGAACCAGATATAACATTAAAACCGTAAGCAGTTTTAAATGGTGTTATTTCCGTTTAATGTCATTTTGTGCAGGGACTGTTCTAAACACGGGAAACAAGTGGCACTTCACAGGCATACTACAGACACCCCCCAGGCACCATATTTAAAGGAATATTTCACTTTTTTTTTCACTTTAATCGTCATTAAAATCAGTGCTCCCGCTAAAACGGCCGTTTTTAAAACTTTTTTTTGCATTGACCCATGTCCCCTGAGGCAGGAGTCAGGTCCCCAAACCCTTTTTAGGACAATATCTTGCATATTAGCCGTTAAAATTAGCACTTTCCATTTCGAATGTTGGAGTCCCATAGACTTCAATGGGGTTCTAACGTTCGTAACGAACGTGGGGTCCGTTCGAAAGTTCTGGTGCGAACTGAACCGGGGGGTGTTCGGCTCATCCCTACTTGAGACATATGTTACAAATAGCAGCGGTGCGATCTGATGCACTCGTCTCAAAAAAGGCCCACACCAAAGAACTTTTAGAATAACGCGCAGAGGCAGTGCCCTGCACAGGCGGAGCTCTGCGGTGTGATTTAGTCAGTGTGCTGCCCCTAAATTGGCCCCCGGAGGGCATCCTGCCTCGTTGGACATGTGCCTCCTTCTCCTCTCTCCTACCAGGCACCCACGTGGAGTCAGTGCCCTCATCATCCCCTCCCTCTTCATCGCTGGAGCAAACCTGGCAGTATGCTGCAGCTTGTGGAACATGACTGCCAGATTGCTGTACTTCTTGAGCATCACCTCTCTCCACGCTCACGCTACTACCTTCCTCTAGCTGAGTATCATCATCAGAGCCTACAAAACACTGGGCATCCTCCTGGAGCATGTACCCAACACTGTGCTCAAAGAGTTCAGGGGACTCCTCAGGAGGACGTGGTGGGTCTAGGGAGTCACTGATGATGACATTGAGACGAGGGAAGATGATGCGTTGGCAGCTGCTTTGCTAGTACCCTGAGCCTGGGTGAGAGAGGATGAGGAGGGTGAAGAGGGCTTGGTCATCCACTCTACCAAGTCTTTGGCATGATGCAGCTCAACATGTCCAGCTGCCGAAAAGAAGGACAAGCGTGTCCCATGGCCACGTTCTGATGAGGATGATGCACCGCGTCCACGACCAGCACTGTTGTCTCTAGACACAGAGCCTGCTTGCCCTCTTTTATCGGCTCGAGCCTGTCTGCCTCTCCTTGTTGGCCTTCCAGACATGGTAATGGCCTGAAGGGAAATGGGAAAACCAGCAATTGGGTAGTGTATATTGTGCTGGAGGCACACAACACTCACTAACCCCTGCAGATTGCAGATGGCTCAATTAGAGAAGTGCTATATAGGTGGATATAATGGTGTATAGTGCGGTCAGGGCACGCAGACAACACGCGCAATCTCCTACAACTGACTACAAGCTCTATTACAGAAGAGCAATATAGCTAGCTATATAGGTGGATATAATGGTGTATAGTGCGCTCAGGGCACACAGACAACACACACAATCTCCTACAACTGACTGCAAGCTCTATTACAGAAGAGCAATATAGCTAGCTATTTAGGTGGATATAATGGTGTATAGTGCGCTCAGGGTACGCAGACAACACGCACAATCTCCTACAACTGACTGCAAGCTCTATTACAGAAGAGCAATATAGCTAGCTATATAGGTAGATTTAATGGTGTATACTGCAGTCAGGGCACGCAGACAACACCCGCAAACTCCTGCAGATTGCTAAAAGCTCAATTACAGAAGAGCAAGAACGCAAAATCGACCGATAACGAACGGTGTATACTGTGTTGAAGGTACACAGAGAACACCCACTAACTCCTACAGACGCCATCATACTACACAAGGCCGCTGCGTATAGTATAGTGGGGCATGTACTACACAGCCTGAGCTATGATTGGCCACAGGCATCCTGCTTGTGGCCAATCATGGCTCTCCTCACTGCCGGCGCTGTGATTGGCCAAGCATGTGGGGTCACAGTGCATGCTTGGCCAATCATGAGCCAGCAATGCACTGCGATGGCGCAGTGCATTGTGGGCTGTGAGCGCCACACGAATTTGGTGCGAACGGCCCATAACGTTCGGTATTCGCCGAACGTGCAAACAGCCGATTTTCGAGTCTAATGTATGGTCGACTCGAACGCGAAGCTCATCCCTACACAGGGGCCCATAGTGTTATATAACAGAGGGGATGGCATGATCATAGTATAGATTTGATTGCATCAGGAGGGGAGGTTCGAAGAGAGGATAGAGCAGACAGGCAGGGAGGGGAGGGGGAAGTAGTACAGAGGACGACACAGGAGAGGAGAGAGCAGGGCTGCGGATGAGGGAGGCACGATATACCGTGGTCAGTTTACAGGGGGGAGGGTATAGCCAGGCAGGATCAGCCAGGTAGTTTAGGTGATACAGGGGGCCAAGTTACACAGCTCAAGCACTGTGCTGTATAACATGCTTTAAGGGAACAGGATACATTTTTTTTAGGTTAACAAACACTTTAATACTTGTTCTGTATATATTCTTTCCATTGGAAATGTATGTTTTGTTTATCTGGTTCCCATGAGGGTTTTTTCTATGCGTTGTTTTTACTACATGAGCATGTAACTAAACTCCAATGGTTTTCAACATACCTTCTTACTTTGTGTTAAGGGGTCTCCTAAATCACTCATTGATTTAGTCTTGAACCCACAGACACATGGTAACTAAGTTAAAAATTTCTCTTATAATATCCACAGACTGCTTTGCCTTAAAAATTTAGTAAAGAGTGGCAGGAACTCCGCCATCTTTCCCTGCACATTGTGCTTCATGAGACCCACTTCATAGTCCAATCCAGGGCTCAAGTCCTGTGGGAACGCATGGGAATGGAGTTCCTGTACCTTTTCCACAACAGGAACTCAGTTCCCATTAGCAGCCGTGTCCTGCACACTTTGAAGTATGCAAGCTTTGTGCTACACTAGCAGCTGCTAACACAGCTCGCAATAGTAAGTGACTAGTAAGTAAGTGACCTGACCATTCAGGCATTGCCAGTAGTGGGCCCCATGACAGCTTCCACTTCGATCTACCTGTCAATCACAGCTATCCGGTGGGAAGATCAGATCTAAGTCTAGCTGACGGGTAGATCAGCTAGTCTGCTCACAGGACATGCAGGGAGAGAGGTGAGCTGAGGGAGGAACATCATTTTGGGGTGGTAAGCTGAGCACAATACCTGGCAAAGTTTAATACCCGGAGGGAAGTTTATGTGGAAATATATGAAGGGTTGGAATAGCAGCGAGTGTGTGTTGGAGCCCTGCAGAGTTTGCAGCCCCCCAAGCTAACATACATCTCCTAAGCAGGAACACATCAGTATATCCCTAAGCATTCTGTCCAGATAATGTGCAGTTAATTTATGACCTTTCCGTTTAACCCTGTGTTATCCAAACTCTGTTCATTGAAAAGTGTAAACTCACCACATAAACACTCTATATACAAAATAAAATTCCCCAATAAAGATCAGAACATGATGTTCACATTTGCATGGAAGCACAATTGAATGAATGCTGATTATTCAGAGAATTACCTTATTTATGTTTATTGAGGATTGTTTTTTTATGTAGTAACAGTTAAGCTTCATACACACAATACGAAAATTGGATGAAAAATACCACTTATGAAGCATTTGTGCATATGAGCGTATTTATTAATTTTTTTCGGTGGGGGAGGGGATCTAGGGTGGGAGTTCCCACACTTTTTTTCCCCAGGACTTGACCCCTGGTCCAATCTACACCTAAACTTCCACAGTCTGTATTTACAAAACAGTACCTTTGCCCATCCCCTATATCTAAAGCCAAGGGAGTAACAATTTTTATTCATAAGACCTGTCACTTTGTTCAGTTATCACAACTCACAGCGTATGATGACAGGACACTGTCCAAGGCAATATTTTTACCACAGTCAATATTTATGCCCCTAATACTTGTTCCATTAACTTTTTTTTCTAGTACCCTGAGGAGGTTGACTGAGTTCCAGGAAGGTCTCTTATTTTATTTTTTTGAGGGGGGGGGTTCCTTTACCTCCAGACCCCCTATTGGATACATGCTCTGGTTAAAGTTCCTTTTCTTTTAATGCTCTCAAATAATTTAAGAAATTGCTTGCTACCCTGTATCTGGTGGGTTGCAGAAGTGCTAAACACTCCTCCAATAAGGACTACAGCTATTATTCTGGTGGACATGACTTCTTTTCTAGACTAGACCTTATTTTATACATCTCCGAGAGGACATGAGACAATGGCTCTGTTCCCGAGCAATGTTCCTCAAATTTAGTCAATTGTCTAGTATATGCCTGCAGGTCTTGTATAGTCTGAAGAAAATAATATAATTGAGCTGCATTCCAGAACGCAAGTTGGTAGGGGCCCCCGGGATTAGTCAGCTCCTCCATAGTAGGCCATCTATTTCCCATCACAAACTGCGATGCAATAGTTCGCTCAGTCTCCCATAGAGTCAAAAATTGTGTGGTTGAAAGGCCTGGTATAAATTTGGGGTTCCCAATTATCGGGGTCAGTGGAGATGTTGTTGTAATTTGTTCCACGTATGTAATAGCGTGTAGGCATTGTTTCAAAGTATTCCCTATCAAGGGATGAGATTTTAGATCTGACGGCACAAAATCCCAACACCACAGTGCCCTCTTTAGAGGTATTGGGGATTGGCACTGTTCTACTTGCACCCACAGCTTCAGGTCACTATGGCGTTGCCAATTGATTAGTAATAGTTAGTTATCCTCGCGCCACAATGAATAAACAAGAAAAACAACTGTGGTTGCAGCAAAGCACCGGCAGGGGTGCAAACCCTCCCCTAGAATGTGATATTGAATAGAAAAATGGTGTTGTGCTCCACAAAAAAATACTAAATCAATTCAATAAATAGACAAATGATGATAGATAATATCGCGCAAATACAAAAGTAGCTATATGTGGCTATTCAAAATCAATTTCTTCAAGTGTGCACCTTTTAAAGTGCATCAGTGCCAATCAGACAATGTTCAAACCAGTGTAACGTGAATGGTTAAATATTACAATTTGAATATTTAACCATTCACATTACACTGGTTTGAACATTGTCTGGTTGCCAATTGATTACTCTACCAAGCTGAACTGCTTGGTAATATCTCCTGACATCTGGCAATGCCAAGCCACCATATTGTTTTGGTAGGGTTAATAAGGTGCGTGAAAGACGTGGCTTCTTATGCACCCAGATAAACTTTGTAAACAATGCCTGCACCTGCTTAAAATAAGAAAGCGGTATCTATATCGGTAGGGCCTGAAATAAGTATAAAAATTTAGGCAAAATGCACATATTTATTAAGTTACACCTACCGATCCAAGAATGTATATTAGTGTTCTACTTATCCAAAAGCAGTCTGGACTCTGTAAGTAATGGTGGAAAATCAAGCTCAAATGTACGTGTTAAATCTGCTGGCATTTTTGTGCCTAAATAATTCAGGGCAATTGTAGTCCACTACAAAGTGGAAGCCTCCTCGGATTTGTGTAAGAGTTCGTACTGGCAGTGCAACCCCCGTTGCCTCTGATTTAGAAAAGTATATTTTCAAGTTTGATAAGGCACCATATAAATCAAATTGTTTAAGGAGATTTGGTAGAGATACTGCTGGATTTGTTAAAGAAAATAATAGGTCATCGGCATAAGCCGAGACCTTATGTTGTGTATAAGGATGAGCCAAACACTCCTCGTGTTAACTTTAGAACCCTATTAAAATCTATGGGACTCAAACGTTCAAAATCAAAAGTGCTAATTTTAAAGTCTAATATGCAATTTATTGTCATAAAAAGTGTTTGGGGACCCGGGTCCTGCCAAGGGGACATGTATCAATGCAAAAGAGGTTTTAAAAACGTAAGTTTTTTTGGAAGCAGTGATTTTAATAATGCTTAACGTGAAACAATAAAAGTGTAATATTCCTTTAAAATTCATACCTGGGGGGTGTGTATAGAATGCCTGTAAAGGGGCGCATGTTTCCCGTGCTTAGACCTGTCCCTGCACAAAGTTTCATTTCTGCAGGAAAAAAAGTAATTTAAAAGCACTCACGGCTATGATGAATTGTCATTGAAAGCCATTGGTAAAATAAAATGTGTGGTGTTCCCCCCAAATTCAATTTCCAGGCCCTTCAGGTCTGGTATGGATATTAAGGGGAACCCCCTGTCAAATTAAAAAAAAAATGACGTGGGGTTCCCCCCCAAATATCCATACCAGACCCTTCAGGTCTGGTATGGATTTTAAGGGGAACTCCACACCAAATTGAAAAAAAATGGCGTGGAGTACTCCCTAAAAATCCATACCAGACCCTTTATCCAAGCACACAACCTGGCAGGCCACAGGAAAAGAGGGGAGGGGAGAGAGAGCGCCCCCCCCTCCTGAACCATACCAGGCCACATACCCTCAACATTGGGAGGATGTTTTGGGTTCCCCCCAAAGCACCTTGTCCCCATGTTGATGAGGACAAGGGCCTCATCCCCACAACCCTGGCCGGTGGTTGTGGGGGTCTGTGGGTGGGGGGCTTATCAGAATCTGGAAGCCCCCTTTAACAAGGGGACCCCCATATTCTGGCCCCCTGTTTGAAATGGTAAGGAGGTACAAAAGTACCCCTACCATTTTACAAAGAAAGTGTAAAAAATTGTTAAAAAAGACACACACACCATTGCAAAAGTCCTTTATTAAAAATAAAAAAAAGATTCCAGAGGTGGTAATCCACTCTTGCTATCCAGCGATGGATGATCATCTCTCCGGGGTCCAGCGAGGGATGATCATCCGTCGCTGGATAGCAAGAGTGGATTACCACCGCTGGAATCTTTTTTTTATTTTTTTTATTTTTAATAAAGGACTTTTGCAACAGTGAATAAATAGAATGGGCCACCCCAATACTACCAGAGAGATTACATAGAAAGAGAGGAACCAGGGAAGGAAGGAGAAAGAAAAAGAAAGCGGGACAATTGAGTATAGGTCTTTTTAATCTGGCAGGTCCCCAGAAGAACTACAGGTTCTGTCTCAGGGTCTCAGGTTTTCCCCGGATAAACACCTGGAAAAATTTGAGACCTATATAAATATTGAGAAATATTCCAGAAAACAATATTAAAAAACATTTTTGCATGCAAACACCAAGTTCTTTGGGACTTGGTAATGTAGAGGGTTTTGTTCATAGCGGGCTTACAAATAACTCAGTTTTCAACCCTAAGGCCGCTTACACACGGGCGGACTGTTCGCCCAACTTAGTCCGCTGAACAGTGTTTCAGCGGACAATCCGCTCGTGTGTGGGCTTCAGCGGACTGTTTCAGCGGACAGTTTGATGAACAAAGTCTTACGGAATTTCCGTAAGACAGTCCGTTCAAACTTGGTTTTGTCCGTCCAAACTTGGTTTCAGCGGACAGTCCCCTCGTGTGTAGGCAAGTTGGACAGACTAAGTATGGCGCATGCTCAGAACGGATTTACACGGCCGAAGGTTGCATTGCAGTGTATAGGACGTCGTTTTTCTAGTCCCGTCGTACGTGCTGTAGACGTCATCGCGCATGCTTTCAGCGGACTGTCTGCTCATCGTGTGTGGTCAAGTCCGTTCATGCAAATTTTGAATGGACTGTTTGTCGGATTGTTTGACGAACCTAGTTGGGCGAACAGTCCGCCCGTGTGTACGTGGCCTAAGAAAGGGACTCATCACTTCATTGAAGTATTTAAAAATATGGTCCAAAATGAAGTGAAGAAATTGAAAAGGCATCAAAAAATAAAATAAAAATGTGGTGATCAGGCCAGCGGACAAAGGGGGAGGGGAGTTAGTGATACTAACCAAAGAAAATTACAACAAAGAAGTTCTGAGACTACTAAATGAAAAAACTACATATAAGGCATTAAAAGGTGATCCCACTTCAAAATTGAAAACTGAATTAATAGAATGGTTTAAAAAAGGCACCAAAGAGGGAATTTTAGACAAAAAAGAGGCCAAATATTTAATTCCAAAAGCACCCATACTTCCTGTACTTTATATTGTTCCCAAAATTCACAAATTCATTATTGACCCCCCAGGATGGCCCATAGTTAGTGGGTTGGTTTCCTTGTTTGCTAGGGTGGGAGAGTATTTGGATACATTCTTGCAACCACTAGTAGTAAGGGGTGATTCCTATTTGAAGGATAGTCCAGAGCTATTAAATATACTCTCCACACTAGAAACCAAAGAGGATACAATATTGGTCACAGTGGACATCGAGTCCCTTTACACTAATATCAAACAAAAGGATGGACTCATAGATGTCAAATGGGCATTGAAACACCATTCCCAGCTAAAGTCTGCACAGAGAAAATTCCTTTTGGAAGGCCTAAAATGAGCCATGGGGAATAACTATTTTTGGTACCAAGGGGTACATTATAATCAAGTCAAGGGAGTTGCAATGGGGACACGATATGCCCCCAGCGTAGCTAACCTAGTTCTAAACAAATGGGAACAAGAAGTCATCTATGCACAACAAAGTAAGAGTTTGAAACTGTACAAAAGCTACATAGAGGACATAATAATAGTTTGGGAGGGGCCTCTAAATTATTTATTGTCATTCATAGAACTAATGAATAATAACAGCTATGGTCTAAAGTTTACAGCTACATGGGACACCTCATCCATTAACTACCTAGACTTGGTATTAACCAAAAGTGGTAATAAAGTAAGTACATGTACCTTTTTTAAAGAAACTGATAGAAATGGGTAAGGACCTGTCCAAAGCTGTCATCATCCCAAATGGCTTTGTCATGTACCTGGTGGAGGAGCCCGGAATGGAGGGAGCGGCCTCTCGTAAGCCTCTGGCTCAAGAACCCCTGGAAGTGGGGACAGGGACTCTAGAGTTCAGAGGGCACAAGTGCCAAGCTGGTGAAGAACCAGACCTTGGCAGCAGACAACAGCAGGCACAGGTGGTCAGGCTGGAACAGCTGGTAGGCTGTCAGCAGACAGCAGCAGGCACAGGTGGTCAGGCCGGAACAGCTGGTAGGCAGGCAGCAGGCAGCAGCAGACACAGGTGGGCAGGCAGGAACAGCTGGTAGGCTGGCAGCAGACAGCAGCAGATACAGGTGGGCAGGCAGGAACAGCTGGCAGGCTGGCAGCAGACAGCAGCAGACACAGGTGGGCAGGCAGGAACAGCTGGTAGGCTGGCAGCAGACAGCAGCAGGCGCAGGCGGTCAGGCTGGAACAGCTGGTAGGCAGTAGCGAGGTCAAGGTACAAGCCGGGTCGGTAGCAGGCGGGCAGCAATGATACACAGGGGAAGACAGAAGCGTGGTCAAACAGTCCGGAGGTCAGAGGCTGGCAGCAAGCAGGCGTAGTCAAGAACAGGTCGGGTAACAAGAATCAGGAGTAATCAGGTAAGCAGGAGACAGAGTAACCGGAACGCTGTAGACTGGACAGCACAGGGGCACTGTAACAGGTTCCTTAAGTAGCCCTTTGGGCGCCAAGAACGGTCGCATGGTGTGTCTGCGCACGCCCGCGTGAAACCGTGCAGCCGTTCGTGACCCCGCGCACCCGCATGTGCCCGTTCGTACCATCGCGCACCCGCGTGCGCTCGTTCGCAACATCGTGCACCCGCGTGCGCCTGTTCGTACCTACACGCACCCGCGTGCGTCCGTTTGCGCCAACGCGCGCCCATGGATACCTGTTAATTCTCAATGAGGGGATTACGTGGGCAGGCCTTCCATGAGTCACAGGATTCTGGGAACGACCATGACATTGCCCCCCCAAGGGGCAGCCTCCGGATGCCCAATTGTGCCATCTTACCCGGATGAGACCTCTCAAAGGCAAGTATCAGTCTCCTGGCATGAATTTTGGACTCCGGCTCCCAAGAATTTTCTTCAGGCCTGTACCCCTTCCATTTAACCAAGAATTGGATTTGATTGCATCTTCGCCTACAATCCAGGATGGATTCTACCTCATATTCGACTTCACCGTCGATGATCACGGGTTCAGGTGGAGCAACCTTCCGGCTGACAAATGGATCTGGAACGGCTGGTTTGAGCAAAGCTACGTGGAAGACAGGATGAATCCGAAACGATTCTGGCAACTTTAGTTTGTACGCCACGTCATTCACCTTTTTCACCACTGGAAAGGGACCCACAAATCTTGGACCCAACTTCTTAGATGGACAGGCCATCTTCAGGTTCAGAGTGGATAGCCAAACCTGATCCCCGACCTTGAGGTTAAGTTCTCCCCTTCTCCTCTTATCAAACACCTCCTTATTATACTTCTGGGTCTTTGTCATGGTCTCCTGCAGAAGCCTATTGTTGGACCTAAAGAAGTCAAGATTCTCCTGAACTGCTGGTACCGGGCATTCCGGAAGATCGTTTGACAAGAACAGAGGATGGAAACCGTAGTTTGCGAAGAACGGGGATTGTTTCGTGGCCGAGTGAACGGAGTTATTATATGCAAACTCGGCTAAAGGTAGTAAGGGAGCCCAATCATCCTGAGAGAATGAAGAGAAGCAGCGCAAGTACTGTTTCAACGTCTGGTTCGTTCGTTCAGTTCGCCCATTGGTTTGAGGGTGGTAAGCAGATGAGAAACAGAGATCAATCTTCAGGACCCCACAAAGTGCCCTCCAAAACTTAGACGTGAACTGTACTCCCCGATCCGATGTGATATTTGCAGGAATGCCATGCAGTCTCACGATTTCCTTAATGAATATCTTGGCTGTTTCTGTGGCGGAGGGAGTACCCTTCATTGGTAGGAAGTGGGCCATCTTAGATAACCTATCCACAACCACAAAGATCGTGGAACAGCCTTCTGAAGGTGGTAGCTCGACAATGAAGTCCATAGAGATCATCCGCCATGGTCTGTCTGGGACAGGTAGTGGCTTTAACAGCCCCCAAGCCCTGGACTTACTGCCTTTGTTCTGGATGCAGGTGACGCATGCCTCCACGTATTTCTTACAATCCGACCTCAACTGTGGCCACCAGAATGTTTGTTGAAGCAGTTCGGAGGTTTTATGAACTCCAAAATGGCCAGCCAGAAAATGGTCATGACAAGAGCTGAGGGCCGGAACTTGTCTTTCCTGAGGAACGAAAATCTTGTCTTTGTACCAGAAGAGTTCGTCCTTGGCCAGAAGAGTGGTGTCAGGTGGTAGAACGGTACTAACGGATGCCTGCCTGATCTGGGACAACAAATTTCCTTGAAGCAGGAGGAAGTTCCCTGGGGGCAGAATGGTGTCCGGATGCGAGGAGATTTCAGGTTCATTGAACATACGGGACAAGGCGTCCGGCTTAGTATTCTTTGACCCAGGACGGTAGGTTATGTGAAAGGAGAATCTGGAGAAGAAAAGTGCCCATCTGGCCTGACGTGGTCTCAATCTCTTGGCAGACTTTAAGTACTTATGGTCTTATGGTCCGTGTAAATAAGGATTGGATGGGCTGCTCCTTCCAGCAATCTCTTGGCAGACTTTAAGTACTTATGGTCTTATGGTCCGTGTAAATAAGGATTGGATGGGCTGCTCCTTCCAGCAGATAACGCCGTTCTTCAAGAGCCACCTTGATGGCTAATAATTCCCGATCTCTAACATCATAGTTGCTTTCTGCCTCGGATAGTTTACGGGAAAAGAACGCAACCGGATGCAAAAGAGATCTTGGTCCATGTCTTTGGGAAAGTACCGCCCCGACCGCTATCTCGGAGGCATCGACCTCCAGAATGTATGGCAAGGTTGGGTTGGGATGCTTAAGAATAGAGGCTGAAACAAACAGGTCTTTCAGAGTGGTAAAGGCTTTTTGAGCCTCGGGAGGCCATTGGAATTTCAGGCCCTGCTTGGTTAATCTTGTGATGGGAGAAATGATGGTGGAAAATACCCTAATAAATTTTCTGTAGAAGTTTGCGAATCCAATAAACCGTTGGACCCCTTTCCTGTCTGTAGGAGCGGGCCAATCTCGAATGGCAGAAATCTTCTGGGGGTCCATTTCAATACCGTCTACAGAAATGATCAGGCCAAGGAATTGAATACTTTGTTGTTCTAAGATGCATTTTTCCAGCTTGGCGTATAATCCATGAAGACGAAGTTGTGACAGCACGTTCCTGACGTGTTCCCGATGTTCGGCCAGGGAGGGAGAAAAGATCAGGATGTCGTCTAAATAGACAATAACAAATAGATCCAGATAGTCTCTAAAAATGTCGGTTATGAAATGCTGAAAAGTGGCGGGGGCATTACATAGGCCGAAAGGCATGACCAAGTACTCGAAATGCCCAAAGCGAGTACGGAAAGCGGTCTTCCACTTGTCTCCACTCCGAATGCGAATGAGATTATAGGCACCCCGAAGATCCAGTTTGGAAAAAATGGCTGCGAACCCCAGTCTTTGAAACAGTTCAGGCACAAGCGGCAGAGGATAACGGTTCTTTATGGTGATTTTGTTGAGTGCCCGATAGTCAACACAGGGACGTAAGGATTGGTCCTTCTTCTCCACGAAGAAGATTCCTGTGCCTGCCGGGGAGGTAGAGGGACGAATGAATCCCTTCCTTAAGTTGTCGTCCAGTTAGGTCTTCAGGGCTACCAATTCAGTTTCTGACAATGGGAAGATTCTCCCAAACGGGATTTCTGCACCTGGAAGCAATTCTATCGGGCAATCGTATGGCCTGTGAGGGGGTAAAGTCTCAGCACCCTTCTTGCTAAAAACGTCCAGAAAGCTGTGGTAAACTGGGGGCACAGCTTGACGGGTTTCTGCGTCTATTTCCAGACAGAGCAAAGAGGAGGAAGCTTGTTCGGTTCCCGACAAACAATGTTGGAGGCAGTAGGGTGGGAGGAATTTCATCTTTCCAGTGGACCAGTCAATTTGGGGGTTATGTGCTTTCAGCCAGGGCATGCCTAATATGATAGGAAATAAAGGGGACATGATGACGTCCAAACTCAGTAACTCCTGGTGAATCCCGGCAATGGTGGTAAACAAAGGCAAAGTCTCTTGAGTTACTGGACCAGACTTGAGAGTCGAACCATCAGCCAGATGTACATAAAGTCCCTTTGCCCTGGGCCGAAGGGGAATGTTATATCTTGAGACAAAGGATAAGTCTATGAAGCCACTGCAAGCTCCCGAGTCAATAATTGCGCTGGTTCGGATGTTCCCTCCTGGGAGCTGAAAAAGAATGGGTACAGTCAGATGGGAAGTACTACTCGGTAAATCAGAAGTAAGGGCAGGAGACATGGAGAGGCACTTACGGAGCTTTGCAGGGCAAGTGCGCACGAAGTGTCCCGGTTCTCCGCAGTACAAACAGAGGTTTCCTGCCCGACGGCGCTGGTGTTCCTCAGGTGTCAGGGAAGGTCTAAGCAAGCCCAGCTGCATGGGTTCAGGAGCATCCTGGTACACTGCAGTGGGACTGGGAGAGGCTGGATGAGAGGAGTTAGGTACCCGGGGTAGCATTCACACTGGACGAGAGGTTGCTGTAGAGCGTTCCAAACGACGTTCTCTTATGCGTCTGTCTATTTGGATAGACAAATCCACTAGAGCCTCCAAGGTCTCGGGGGTGCCCACTCGGGCTAACTCGTCTTTCAGGGGTTCCGAAAGACCCATACGGAATTGGTAATGAAGTGCCGCATTGTTCCAGTTTGTGTCAGCACTCCAACGTCTGAACTCTGATACGTAGTCCTCCGCGGGTCTACGGCCTTGCTGCAGTGAATGCAAGGCTGCTTTAGCGGTAGCAGTCAATTGTGGATCTTCATGTAGCCGGGACATGGCCTGAAAGAAGGTGCTCAGAGTATCAAGAGAAGGATCCTTCTTCTCCAATAGACGATGAGCCCAGGACTGGGGTTCGCCTGTTAACAGGGAGATGACATATCCCACTTTGGTGGATTCGAGGGAGAAGGTCCTTGGTTGAAGGGCAAAGAAGAGCTTGCAGGAGTTGCGGAAAGCCCTGAATTTTCCCCGATGGCCTGAGAATCTTTCGGGAGTGGGTACCCTAGGTTCTGGCGGAAACATCACCACGGAAGGTGCAACAGAAGTCCCGGAAACAGCTGGTGTGGAGGCAGACAGGGCCTGGACACGTTCCTCCAACTGGCTATAGCCTTCTTGTAGGTTCTTCACCGCTTGAGTAAGTCCTGCAAGATGGCGGCAGAGCTCGTCCATAGGAGAGGCTCCCTGCGTGAGCTCGGACATGGCTGTCCTGTACTGTCACGTACCTGGTGGAGGAGCCCGGAATGCAGGGAGCGGCCTCTAGTAAGCCTCTGGCTCGAGAACCCCTGGAAGTGGGGACAGGGACTCAGGACTAGAGTTCAGAGGGCACAAGTGCCGAGCTGGTGAAGAAGGCGGTCAGGCTGTAACAGCTGGTAGGCAGTAGCGAGGTCAAGGTACAAGCCGGGTCGGTAGCAGGCAGGCAGCAACGGTACACAGGGGAAGACAGAAGCGTGGTCAAACAGTCCGGAGGTCAGAGGCTGGCAGCAAGCAGGCGTAGTCAAGAACAGGCCGGGTAACAAGAATCAGGAGTAATCAGGTAAGCAGGAGACAGAGTAACCGGAACGCTGTAGACTAGACAGCACAGGGGCACTGTAACAGGTTCCTTAAGTAGTGGGGGTTATGTGCTTTCAGCCAGGGCATGCCTAATATGATAGGAAATAAAGGGGACATGATGACGTCCAAACTCAGTAACTCCTGGTGAATCCCGGCAATGGTGGTAAACAAAGGCAAAGTCTCTTGAGTTACTGGACCAGACTTGAGAGTCGAACCATCAGCCAGATGTACATAAAGTCCCTTTGCCCTGGGCCGAAGGGGAATGTTATATCTTGAGACAAAGGATAAGTCTATGAAGCCACTGCAAGCTCCCGAGTCAATAATTGCGCTGGTTCGGATGTTCCCTCCTGGGAGCTGAAAAAGAATGGGTACAGTCAGATGGGAAGTACTACTCGGTAAATCAGAAGTAAGGGCAGGAGACATGGAGAGGCACTTACGGAGCTTTGCAGGGCAAGTGCGCACGAAGTGTCCCGGTTCTCCGCAGTACAAACAGAGGTTTCCTGCCCGACGGCGCTGGTGTTCCTCAGGTGTCAGGGAAGGTCTAAGCAAGCCCAGCTGCATGGGTTCAGGAGCATCCTGGTACACTGCAGTGGGACTGGGAGAGGCTGGATGAGAGGAGTTAGGTACCCGGGGTAGCATTCACACTGGACGAGAGGTTGCTGTAGAGCGTTCCAAACGACGTTCTCTTATGCGTCTGTCTATTTGGATAGACAAATCCACTAGAGCCTCCAAGGTCTCGGGGGTGCCCACTCGGGCTAACTCGTCTTTCAGGGGTTCCGAAAGACCCATACGGAATTGGTAATGAAGTGCCGCATTGTTCCAGTTTGTGTCAGCACTCCAACGTCTGAACTCTGATACGTAGTCCTCCGCGGGTCTACGGCCTTGCTGCAGTGAATGCAAGGCTGCTTTAGCGGTAGCAGTCAATTGTGGATCTTCATGTAGCCGGGACATGGCCTGAAAGAAGGTGCTCAGAGTATCAAGAGAAGGATCCTTCTTCTCCAATAGACGATGAGCCCAGGACTGGGGTTCGCCTGTTAACAGGGAGATGACATATCCCACTTTGGTGGATTCGAGGGAGAAGGTCCTTGGTTGAAGGGCAAAGAAGAGCTTGCAGGAGTTGCGGAAAGCCCTGAATTTTCCCCGATGGCCTGAGAATCTTTCGGGAGTGGGTACCCTAGGTTCTGGCGGAAACATCACCACGGAAGGTGCAACAGAAGTCCCGGAAACAGCTGGTGTGGAGGCAGACAGGGCCTGGACACGTTCCTCCAACTGGCTATAGCCTTCTTGTAGGTTCTTCACCGCTTGAGTAAGTCCTGCAAGATGGCGGCAGAGCTCGTCCATAGGAGAGGCTCCCTGCGTGAGCTCGGACATGGCTGTCCTGTACTGTCACGTACCTGGTGGAGGAGCCCGGAATGCAGGGAGCGGCCTCTAGTAAGCCTCTGGCTCGAGAACCCCTGGAAGTGGGGACAGGGACTCAGGACTAGAGTTCAGAGGGCACAAGTGCCGAGCTGGTGAAGAAGGCGGTCAGGCTGTAACAGCTGGTAGGCAGTAGCGAGGTCAAGGTACAAGCCGGGTCGGTAGCAGGCAGGCAGCAACGGTACACAGGGGAAGACAGAAGCGTGGTCAAACAGTCCGGAGGTCAGAGGCTGGCAGCAAGCAGGCGTAGTCAAGAACAGGCCGGGTAACAAGAATCAGGAGTAATCAGGTAAGCAGGAGACAGAGTAACCGGAACGCTGTAGACTAGACAGCACAGGGGCACTGTAACAGGTTCCTTAAGTAGCCCTTTGGGCGCCAAGAACGGTCGCACGGCGTGTCTACGCGTGCCTGCGTGAAACCGTGCAGCCGTTTGTGACCCCGCGCACCCGCATGTGCCTGTTCGTACCATCGCACACCCGCGTGTGCTCGTTCGCAACATCGCGCACCCGCGTGCGCCCGTTCGTACCTACACGCACCCGCGTGCGTCCGTTCGCGCCAACGCGCGCCTATGGATACCTGTTAATTCTCAACGAGGGGATTCCATGGGCAGGCCTTCCATGAGTCACAGGATTCCGGGAACGACCATGACAGGCTTACAGCCATTCCCAAGGGTCAATACATGAGGAGAAGGAGGAATTGTGATGATGTAAGAGATAACGTATCACAGGCCTCCATCCTCACAGATCAATTCATTGAAAAGGGCTACTCACCACAGACATTATCACGGTGCCAGACGCAAGTCTTAAATATGGATAGGGCTGATCTTTTAAAGACATGCAGATTTAGCTTTTCTAACAGACTTTAACTACCAATATAAGGCCGTGTACACACGGGCGGATTGTCTGCCCAACTTAGTCTGCTGAACAGTGTTTCAGCGGACAATCCGCTCGTGTGTGGGCTTCAGCGGACTTTTTCAGCGGACAATCTGACGAACAAAGTCTTACGGAATTTCCGTAAGACAGTCCGTTCAAACTTGGTTTTGTCCGTCCAAACTTGGTTTCAGCGGACAGTCCGCTCGTGTGTAGGCAAGTTGGATGGACTAAGTATGGCGCATGCTCAGAAAGGATTTACACGGCTGAAGGTTGCATTGCAGTGTATAGGACGTCGTTTTTCTAGTCCCGTCGTACGTACTGTACACGTCATCGCGCTCGCTTTCAGCGGACTGTCTGCTCATCGTGTGTGGTCAAGTCCGTTCATGCAAATTTTGAACGGACTGTCTGTCGGATTGTCTGACGAACTTAGTTGGGCAGACAATCCGCCCGTGTGTACGCGGCCTAAGGAAGTAGAAAAAATCTTTAGGCAATTTTGGCCCATCCTCTTGAAAGATATAGATCTAAAAAGAATATTGCTAAAAAAGTCTCACTTTATTTATAGGAGGGCTCCCGGTCTACGCAATAAAATTGCACCTAACATACCTGACCCCTCCCCAAGGTTATCTCTACCTTTCTTGATATGGAGGGCTTTCATTACTGTACTAGGTGTAACACGTGCAATACTATAAAAAGATCCAAAAGAAAAATGGACAGTTTTCAATCTGTAGTAACAAAAGAAAATTTTTAAATCAAACCCCTAATCACCTGCGAATCTGAGAATGTAACTTATGTAATACAATGTCCCTGCCCAAAACAATATGTAGGGAGGACTACACGCAAGTTATGTGTTAGAGTGAATGAACATCTAACCAATATTAAAAATGGATTTGAAAAACATAGTCTTCATAATAGAGACCCCACATTAGCCACTTTTTTGGGATTGAAAAAGCAAAAAAACACTGGAGAGGCACACACCTCACCATGGTAGTCTCACAAAATGAAACAAAATGGTTATATACCCTAGATACTTTACAACCTGCTGGCTTAAAAATAGATGTCGATCTAAATAGTTTTTTAAAAAAATTCTAGATAATGTTTTACTAGAATAATGAAAATTAGTTCAAATGTCTTTCCATTTAATACATTGGGATGGGAAGCCTGTAACCACTGTATTAATATTCATGTGCTCTGGAGTCTCCCAATGCATCCAAAAGGATTTGCCATATATAAAATATGTATTTTTTGTTTTTTAGTTTTTATTTTCTGGTCATACTAAGCCCTTGTACACGTCGGATTTTGTCCTTCGGATTTTGTCCAACGGATTTTGTCCGAAACTGTTGTATACACACGGTCGGAGGAAGTTGTCGGAAAATCTGATCGTTCAGAACGTGATGACGTTATTTCGTTACGACGGGACTACATTCAGGCTAGTAGCCAATAGCTTTGGTGTAGGAATTTAATCTGAGCATGCGTGGCACTTTGTCCAATCGGCATTCTCTACACATGATCGGAGTATGTCCGATCGGAGCATTTTGTCGGAAAATATATCCGGCAAGTTGGAAAATTTGGTCCGACGGATATTCCGACAGAAACAGTCCAATGCAGACCACACACAGTCGAATATCCGACAAAACGCTCCGATCGGACACATTCCGTCGGCATCTCCGATCGTGTGTACAAGGGCTTAGAGTGCTGTGAAAAGAAGCTATAAATGTGTATATTGGAAATGCTTTCCCTTTTTCGGTCCACTAGATGGCAGTAGAGTGTATTTTATTGACAGTCCATTTTAACCAATGACTGATTTGTTATCCCTATAAAAAACGTGACTTGTCATGTGATCGTGGAGCTTCCTGATGACGTCATAACGACGAAACGTACGTCGAGGCGCATCCCAGTCACATTTACCTATTGGAATTTCAGGTTTCTTCAGCCCAAGCAGTGGAGCGCACAACGATCGTGGCAGTGAAACAGCTAGTTCACATCACACCGGGTCTGACATGCCTACATCCTCCAGTGCCAAGGCAAGGCACTTTTTAATGTAAGAGGCCATTTGGCTGTTTTATTTTGTATGTCATGGACGTTTTTTTGGATGGATCCAGCATTTCCTGGCACATCAAAAGCAAAGATTCTCCATCAAGGGCGGCAGTTTCTTAATATGCCAATGCTGCACCTGACCTGTCTTTCTAATTAACTACTTTCAGACCGAACCATTGTGCAGGCCAATGACCAGACCACTTTTTGTGATTTGGCACTGCGTCGCTTTAACTGACAATTGCGCGGTCGTGCGAAGTGGCTCCCACACAAAATTGGCATCCTTTTTTCCCCACAAATAGAGCTTTCTTGTGGTGGTATTTGATCACCCCTGCGGTTTTTATTTTTTCCGCTATAAACAAAAAAAAGAGCGTCAATTTTGAAAAAAAAAACGCATTATTTCTTACTTTTTGCTATAATAAATACCCACCAAAAATATATAAACATCTTTTTTCCCTCAGTTTAGGCCGATATGTATTCTTCTACATATTTTTGGTAAAAAAAATTGCAATAATCGATTATTGATTGGTTTGCGCAAAATTTCTAGCATTTACAAATTAGGGGATAGTTTTATGCCATTTTTATTGATAATCCTTTTTGTTACTAGTAATGGCGGCGATCAGCGATTTCTATTGTGATTGTGACAATATGGCGGAGACATTGGACATTTTTGACAGATTTTTGGGACCATTATTATTTATACAGCAATCAGTGCTATACAAATTCACTGATTCCTGATTCCTGTGTAAATGACACTGGTAGTGAAGGGGTTAACCAGGGGTGGCAGTGTAGGGGTTAAGTGTGTCCTAGTGGCATGTTACTAACTGTGGGGGGCGTGGTTGTGTGTTGGTGAACACTGATCTCTTTTCCAATCACAGGGAACAGAGATCAGTGTCACTTGTTGCTAGGCAGAACGGGGAGATGCTGTTTACATTGGCATCTCCCCGTTCTCCCTCCCCGTGAGACGATCGCGGGTATCCCCACAGCGATTGAGTTTGCGGGACCCGCAGTCAGACTCAAGGGGGTCCTGACTGGCACATGCGCTCACCGTCGGCGCACGCGATGGCAAGGCGGCAATTTTAAATTGACACACCCGTACGCCAGTTTGCTTGTCCGTGCCATTCTGCCAATGTACATCGTCGTGTTCCGGTCGGGAAGTTGTTAAAGGGGTCATGGTGAGTAGGCTACCTGCTATTATTCCCCGGGTGATTCAGCCATTATCTTCAATACAACGTGGTGACGGTTTAATGAATCTACTTAAAAGCTAATTTTTCTCCAATTATATGGACTTTTTTAAAATGTATTTAAATGTATTTATTGGTTTGTAGAGATAAGCAATCTATGTTTATTATTGTATAAAAAGTATGGTCTGTTAATGATAGCACTAGAGCACTTTATGTTCACTCAGATTGGTATAGCGCCCCCGTATTACATACCACTCACACACAACCATTAATGTCTAAACCGCTGGCAACAAAAGTGAGTACACCCCTAAGTGAAAATGTCCAAATTGGGCCCAAAGTGTCAATATTTTTTATGGCCACCATTATTTTCCATCACTTCCTTAACCCTCTTGGGCATGGAGTTCAGAGCTGGTGGGTGTTAGAGACCATGTGCTCCTCCACCTTTCATTTGAGGATGTCCCACAGATGCTCAATAGGTCTGGAGACTTGCTTGGCCGGTCCATCACCTTTACCCTCAGCTTCTTTAGCAAGGCAGTGGTCATCTTGGAGGTGTGTTTGGGCTTGCTATCATTTTGAAATGCTGCCTTGCGGCCCAGTCTCCTAAGGGAGGGGATCATGCTCTGCTTCAGTATGTCACAGTACATGTTGGTATTCATGGTTCCCTCAATGAACTGTAGCTCCCCAGTGCCAGCTGCACTCATGCAGTCCCAGACTATGACACTCCCACCACCATGCTTGAATGTAGGCAAGATACATTTGTCTTTGTACTCCTCACCTGGTTGCACATACACTTGACACCATCTGAACCAAATAGTTTTATCTTGGTCTCATCAGACCACAGGACATGGTTCCAGTAATCCATGTCCTTAGTCTGCTTGTATTCAGCAAATTGTTTGCCGGCTTTCTTGTGCATCATCTTTAGAAGAGGCTTTCTTCTGGGACAACAGCCATGCAGACCAATTTGATGCAGCATGCAGCATATGGTCGGAGCACTGACAGACTGACCCCCCACCCCTTCAACCTCTGAAGCAATGCTGGCAGCACTCATACATCTATTTCCCAAAGACAACTTCTGAATATGGCGCTAAGCACGTCCACTCAACCTCTTTGGTCAGCCATGATGAGGCCTGTTTTGAGTGAAACCTGTCCTGTTAAACCGCTGTATGGTCTTGGCCCCCGTGCTGCAGCTCAGTTTTAGGATCTTGGTAATCTTCTTATAGCCTAGGCAATCGTTTGTAGAGCAATAATTATTTTTCCGTATCCTCAGGGAGTTCTTTGCCATGAGGTACCATGTGGAACTTCATTGACCAGTATGAGAGAGTGAGAGCGATAACACAAAATGTATCACACCTGCTCCCCATTCACACCTGACACCTTGTAACACTAATAGGTCACATTACACCGGGGAGGGAAAATGTGTAATTGGGCCCAATGTCGACATTATCACTTAGGGGTGTTCTCACTTTTATTGCCAGTGGTTTAGACATTAATGGCTGTGTGTTGAGTTATTTTGAGGGGACAGCAAATTTACACTGTTATACAAGCTGTACACTCACTACTTTACATTGTAGCCAAGTGTAATTTCTTCAGTGTTGTCACATCAAAAGATAGAATTAAATATTTACAAAAATGTGAGGGATGTACTCACTTTTGTGAGGTACAGTATATATAAATCATCTTCAGAAATTCAGAATTCATATAGGCTGAAATCAAATTTGAATAGAAAAAATTAGAATATAATAGAAAAGAATAGCATAAAAAATAGAACAGAATAGAAAAAATATAATTTAATATAATACGAATTTCTTCCTCAGTTTGGGCTGATATGTATTCTTCTATATATATATATTTTTTTTTTTAAATCGCAATGAGTGCATATTGATTGGTTTGTGCAAAAGTTATAGCATCTACAAAATAGGGGATAGATTTATGGCATTTTTATTATTAATAAAAGATATTTTGCAGCCTCTATTTCTTCCAGAGGAAAGTTAGTATCTTGCTAATTTCAATGGCACAAGGACAGGTAAGTACCTGTCTTGTCAGGGGTGCAGAAGAGGCCCATTGAAAGTCACTAAATATAAGATCAAAATAATTGTAATGGTAATTTCTAAATGTACCCTCCTCTAGCATAAATATTTTTGCCTTTACAGTCCAGATGAACAATCACCTATAAATGTTTTGGCTTTTATTTCTGCTATCCACAATGTTAACCAGAATCCAGAAATTTTGCCCAATATTACACTGGGATTTCATGTGTTAGATTCATGTTTACATCCAAGTTTGGCTGTAAAGGATGTTCTAAGCATTTTATCTGGGCTACAGAAGACAGTCCCTAATTACTCATGTTCTGGAGAAGCTGAACTGCTGGGATTTATTGGAGATCATTACTCAGTTACAACAATTCCAATGGCACAAATACTGGGAATGTATGGATATACACAAGTAGGTCTTTTTATCTTTGCTCTCAAGACCATCAAGTGCAAAATTCAAATTAAACATAGATCCATATAAACATTTATATTATGTAGGACACCCTCTAAGGAGCTACAGAAGAACTCCCTCACTCCTGCAGATCCAGGCACACCAAACCCCCACAGGCACTACAGAGTCATGCCGCGTACACACGATCGGAATTCCGGCCAGAAAAAGACAGATGAGAGCTTTTCACCAGAAAATGCGACCGTGTGTATGCTCCATCGGAATTTAGCTGTCCGAATTTCCGCCAGTCAAAAATTGATAGCATGTTCTCAATTTTCCCAACGGAAAAACTTTCTATCGGTAATTCTGATCGTGTTTATACAATTCTGCCATGCCAAAAATTCACGCATGCTCAGAATCCAGTACGAGACGGAAGCGCTCGGTCTGGTAAAACTAGTGTTCGTAATAGAGATAGCAGATTCGTCACACTGCAAATTTTTAAAGTGTTCAATGCCACGCAGTCT
Organism: Lithobates pipiens; assembly: GCF_037356315.1. Classification (NCBI taxonomy): domain Eukaryota; kingdom Metazoa; phylum Chordata; class Amphibia; order Anura; family Ranidae; genus Lithobates; species Lithobates pipiens. The sequence goes on from NW_027507718.1 coordinate 522,187,878, forward strand.
CTTCTTTATATAATGCTAGAAGAATGAATTTGCTTTGCTGCTCATATTCACACAGAGTTATCACAAACTTATTTCTTTATTATTTCTAGGTATCTCCTGAATAATCTTTATTTTAATTTAAGCCAGATCTACATAATATATATGTTTTTTTTTGTAAAGTCCTTTTTTTCATTAATAGAAATTTTTGGATTATTGTATTATTTTCTCATGCTCTCCTTTTTATTTTTTTATGTCACATTTCCACAGCACCATTATTATGTTGTATTTGTAAACCTGCTTGTTGTTGGTGTCCCTTGTCAATTTTGACATTGCATTTTTGAAATGTACCTGCCTACTCACCCAAAAATGTTATATTTGCTATTTGAATAAAAACACATAGGCAAGCATTTCCTTGGAAAAAAAAACACTATTTATTTTACATCATAAAAACAAAATAAAGATGAAGGCAACGCTGAAGAAAGTGCTTGAATTTGCAAAGCCTTGGGCCAAGGCACACATTAACTTTGTGGCTCAAAAACTTGGTAGTAGGGATGAGCCGAACACTCCCCAGTTCGGTTCGCACCAGAACTTTCGAACGGACCCCAAATTCGAAAGAACTTTAGAACCCCATTGAAGTCTATGGGACTTGAACGTTCGAAATGAAAAGTGCTAATTTTAAGGCTAATATGCAAGATACTGTCCTAAAAAGGGTTTGGGGACCTGGCTCCTGCCCCAGGGGACATGGGTCAATGCCTAAAATGTTTTTAAAAATGGCCATTTTGGCGGGAGCACTGATTTTAATGACGATTAAAGTGAAAAAAAAGTGAAATATTCCTTTAAATATGGTGCCTGGGGGGGGTGTCTGTAGTATGCCTGTGAAGTGCCACGTGTTTCCCATGTTTAGAACAGTCCCTGCACAAAATGACATTAAACGGAAATAACACCATTTAACCACTTTCAGACCGGACCATTTTGCTGATAAATGACCAGAGGTCTTTTTACAATTTGGCACTGCGCTGCTTTAACTGGTAATTGCGCGGTCATGCAATGTTGTACCCAAACAAAATTTGCGTCCTTTTCTTCCCACAAATAGAGCTTTCTTTTGATGGTATTTGATTGCCTCTGCGATTTTTATTTTTTGCGATATAAATGGAAAAAGACCGCAAATTTTGAAAAAAAATTATATTTTCTACTTTTTGTTATTAGAAAAATCCAATAAACTCAATTTTAGTCATACATTTAGGCCAAAATGTATTCAGCCACATGTCTTTGGTAAAAAAAAAGTCAATAACTGTATATTTATTGGTTTGCGCAAAAGTTGTCACATCTACAAACTAAGGTACATTTTCTGGAATTTACGCAGCTTTTAGTTTACGACTGCCTATCTCATTTCTTGAGGTGCTAAAATGGCAGGGCAGTACAAGACCCCCCCAAATGACCCCATTTTGGAAAGTAGACCCCCTAAGGAAATTGATAAGTGGCATGTTGAGCCCATTGAATATTTTATTTTTTTGCCTCAAGCGATTGAATAATGACAAAAAAAATTTTTTTTTTTTTTTTTTTACACAAAGTTGTCACTAAATGATATATTGCTCACACATGCTATGGGCATATGTGAAATGACACCCCAAAATAAATTCTGCTGCTTCTCCTGAGTACGGGGATACCACACGTGTGGGATTTTTTGGGAGCCTAGCCGCGTACGGGGCCCCGAAAACCAAGCACCGCCTTCAGGTTTTCTAAGGGCGTAAATATTTGACTTCACTCCTCACTACCTATTACAGTTTTGAAGGCCATAAAATGCCAAGATGGCACAAAACCCCCACAAATGACCCCATTTTAGAAAGTAGACACCCCAAGCTATTTGCTGAGAGGCATGTTGAGTCCATGGAATATTTTATATTTTGCCACAAGTTGCGGGAATATTACAAACTTTAATTTTTTTTTATTTTTTTTCACAAAGTTGTCACTAAATGATATATTGCTCACACATGCCATGGGCATATGTGAAATGACACCCCAAAATAAATTCTGCTGCTTCTCCTGAGTACGGGGATACCACACGTGTGGGATTTTTTGGGAGCCTAGCCGCGTACGGGGCCCCGAAAGCCAAGAACCGCCTTCAGGTTTTCTAAGGGCGTAAATATTTGACTTCACTCCTCACTACCTATTACAGTTTTGAAGGCCATAAAATGCCAAGATGGCACAAAACCCCCACAAATGACCCCATTTTAGAAAGTAGACACCCCAAGATATTTGCTGAGAGGCATGTTGAGTCCATGGAATATTTTATATTTTGCCCCAAGTTGCGGGAAAATTACAAACTTTTTTTTTTATTTATTTTTTTCACAAAGTTGTCACTAAATGATATATTGCTCACGCATGCCATGGGCATATGTGAAATGACACCCCAAAATAAATTCTGCTGCTTCTCCTGAGTACGGGGATACCACATATGTGGGACTTTTTGGGAGCCTACCCGCATACGGGGCCCCGAAAACCAAGCACTGCCTTCAGGCTTTCTAAGGGCGTTACAGTTTTGAAGGCCATAAAATGCCAAGATGGCACAAACCCCCCCCCCCCCCAAATGACCCCATTTTGGAAAGTAGACACCCCTAAATTTAGGGGTACACTAGTGGGACTAGGTAATAAATGGCGGGTGCCCTGAAACTATAAAAAAATAACTAACCAACCAGCGTCACCTGTAACCGTTATATGGTGATCACTGGTGAAAGGGTTAACTAGGGGGCAATCAGGGGGCTTTATGCGGTAGTATATGGGGGTCCCTGGCGCTATAAAAAGCTGCGGCGAACCTAAATACCTACCTGCCTAACTAGCGTCACCTGTGACACTAATACAGCGATCAGAAAAATGATCGCTTATTAGGCTGGGTTCACACTGGAGCGATGCAGGAACGCCACGAATCCGCGAACTATGCGAACTGCTGGGAGTGTCAGTGACAAATGTTAATGACACCCCCAGATCAGTTCGCATATCGCAGTGCGATCTGCAAACTCGGATCGCATGGTGTGAACACCCATGCGATCCGATTCTGCTGCGGACCAAAAAAAGGGTCCCGTGCGAGTTTGCGGCGGGTGCGGCGGGTGCGGCGGGTGCGACACGAATTCAGCCATACTATCTGTATGGCTGAACTCGAATCGCACAGAGATCGGATGTGATTTGCACTGCAGTGCGGTGCGAATCACATCCGTTCTCAAACCGCTGCAATGTGAACCCAGCCTTAGTGACTGTTAAGAAGTTTTTGAGGTAATTAATATTTTAAAGTGATAAGGGTTTCTGAAAATATATGTAAGTTATATGTTCAGTGGTAAATGATGGTTTCTGAAGGTCACAGAACAACACAGAGTTTAGATAGGAGGGGATTTGCTGAGTAGGTATCTATTTTTGAGTTACTATGTCAGAACAATGGGTGGAGTTATGCTACTTATCTATAGACTGAACCATATTGGGTATATATGCAAATGTGGGTGTTATTAGGATATGCTGACATAACATCTTGAAACAGTATAAGAATGGACTTGGGTGATAGGAAAGGGAGGATCGGTGGGTAGAGAAAGGATTCTACACGTTGGAGAATGTAGATCAGATGACCCTATCCTCCTTCTGAAGCCATCACCATGCCATATGTTACCAGATGTCAATCTTGTCTTTGCTTGTCTTTCTGAATAATAAACGAACTATTGGACGAACGAAGGATTCTTCAATTTCTACTCCTGAAAGTACGTTTGAAATGCCTTGGATGAGAAATACATATCTCCGCTAAACACACCCTTTGGAGAAGGGTTACTGATTCACATATAACACAAAGACTTTGCTAGTTATTAAGAAACGCCCCTGTGAGTGAGTATCTAGAGTTGCATGTACACTACATTTACATTGTATTTACTACTCTACCTCACATTTAACAGTGACACTGGCGACGGGGGGTGATCACGGGGTTAAACCTTTATTGAGGGGGTTAGGGGGGTACCTTAGAACTAAAGGGGGCTAACCCTAACTGCCCTAACAGTTATTACAGTCACAAATGACACCCGCCGGGTGATCAAGGGGTTAAACCTTTATTAGGTAATAAATGGCGGGTGCCCTGAAACTATAAAAAAATAACTAACCAACCAGCGTCACCTGTAACAGTTATATGGTGATCACTGGTGAAAGGGTTAACTAGGGGGCAATCAGGGGTAGTAGTATATGGGGGTCCCTGGCGCTATAAAAAGTTGCGGCGAACCTAAATACCTACCTGCCTAACTAGCGTCACCTGTGACACTAATACAGCGATCAGAAAAATTACTGCTTATTAGGCTGGGTTCACACTGGAGCGATGCGGGAACGCCACGAATCCGCGGCGGGTTCCCGCATCGCATGCCTCCCGGCGGCAGTTCACACTGCCCTATGCGAACTGCTGGGAGTGTCAGTGAAATGTTAATGACACCCCCAGATCAGTTCGCATATCGCAGTGCAATCTGCAAACTCGGATCGCATGGTGTGAACACCCATGCGATCCGATTCTGCTGCGGACCAAAAAAAGGGTCCCGTGCGAATTTGCGGCGGGTGTGATGCGAATTCAGCCATACTATCTGTATGGCTGAACTCGAATCGCACAGAGATCGGATGTGATTTGCACTGCAGTGCGGTGCGAATCACATCCGTTCTCATAAACCGCTGCAATGTGAACCCAGCCTTAGTGACACTGGCGACGGGGGGTGATCACGGGGTTAAACCTTTATTGGGGGGGTTAGGGGGGCACATTAGAACTAAAGGGGGCTAACCCTAACTGCCCTAACAGTTATTACAGTCACAAATGACACCAATGCAAAAAAAAAAAATGCAATTGGTGTCACTGTGACTGGGGGGGCATGGGTAATTGGGGGGGTAATCGGGGGGTAAAGGGGGGGTGTGAGTGTGCCTGGCATGTTCTACTGTATGTGTGGTGTGTTGGTGCAACTCACCGATGCTCTCTCCTCGGTGCCGGAACGAACAATACCGACACGGAGGAGAGAATACATCACTTCCTCTCCTGTGTTTACATTACAGGAGATGAAGTGATGTCACCGGACATTTTCATTCGTCGGGAGCGATCGCGAGGGGGTGGCCATGAATGAATGGCCGTCCCCTCGTCCGGGATCGCTCCCAAACGAATGCCGACCGCCGCAGGCACCGGGGGGGGCCCGATCGGGCCCCCCACCCGCGGGAAGGCAGGGACTTACATATACGCCCTTATGCTTGCCCGTGCCATTCTGCCGACGTATATCGTCGTGCGGCGGTCGGCAAGTGGTTAAAACTGCTTGCGGTTTTAATGTTATATCTGGTTCCTGCAATATGGTTGAAAATCATTGAGAAAAATGGCATGGGTAGCCCTCCCTGCCCATTACCAGCCTATTTGGGTCTTGTACGCATATTAAGGGGAACCCTGTACCCATATTAAAAAAAGGAAATGCGTGTGGCCCCCATGCCCTATATACTCAGAACAGCAGTATACAGGCGGTGCAAACAAGACAGGGACTGTGTAGGTTTGTTGTGTTAAGTTGAATCTGTTTGTAATTTTCAACTGGTACATTTTTAAAGTGTAGCTCCAGTCAAAAAAAACTATTTTTAAGCTTTTTGGAAAACATAGGGAAGGGTTATCACCCCTGTATAATTTGTTTTGTCGTCCATCTTTTTTCATCTCACTTGCTGTTGTCTCCTTCCGTTTGCAAGTATGAGATGTTTGTAAGTTGGATGTTTGAAAGTAGGGGCCTGCCCTATATGCTCTGCAGAAATGGCGGAACAAGGTGTTGGTTTTGCCACAACATTGTAAGCCCTCAAAGTAACTCTTGGTGGGCGCTGGAGCGCCCTGCTGTGAACGATTATATCAAGAATTGTAATTGCATGCCATTGTTGAACAGTGGTAGAGAAATTGACCTTTGGTGGTTGTGGTGCTGGTGCCACAACACTATAAGTCCTCACCGTTACTCTGGGTGGGCACAGGAACGGGCCCTCCTGTGAAATATTATATCAAGAATTGTAATTACATGTCCCTGTTAAACAGCCTTAGGCACTGGTGCTGGTGCCACCACACTGCAACCTCTGCCATATACTCTAGTTTTATTGCAGGAATTAGCCCTGCTGCAAAGCATTGCATCAAAAATTGTAATTAAACGCCCCTGTTAAACAGGGGCAGAAAAATTGGGCCTTAGGCACTGGTGCTGGTGCCACCACACTGCAACCTCTCCCATATACTCTTGTTTGATTGCAAGAATTAGCCCTGCTGCAAAGAATTGCATCAAAAATTGTACTTAAATGCCCCTGTTAAACAGGGGCAGAAAAATTGGGCTGATGGCATCAACCAGAACCAGAAATGTTCTTCCAACATATCAGCGGAGGAGGAAGAGGCTAGACAATCAACATAATAGGACAGTCACTCAGCATAGGCAGTCTTGAAGGGATGTGATATTTCAAAAAAAATTATTCTGTTACATCAGCTTCAGGTGCTTGGTAGCTGTGGGTGATCCAAGACTGATTCATCTTGATGAAGGTCAGTCGATCAACTGATTCGGTGGACAGGTGCACCCTGTGATCGGTAACAAAGCCACCAGCAGCACTGAAGGTGCGTTCCGAAAGAACGCTGGATGCAGGACAGGCCAGTAGCTCAATTGCATACTGTGCAAGCTCTGGCCAGTGATCCATCCTCAAGACCCAGTAAGCCAGAGGATTTTCGGTGGGAAAGGTGTCCAAGTCTGACCTTGCCCCTAGGTATTCCTGCACCATGTAAATCAGACGCTGGCGATGGGTGCTGGAACCGATCATACCTTGGGGCTGTGGACTAAAAAATTGTCTGAAAGCATCAGTCAGACGGCCACCTTCTCCACCGCTCCTTCTGACCGATGCCTCAGCAACACGTTGTCCAGGACCAGGAGTTTGTAACCTCCCAGTCTCCTGGAACGCGTTGCACAGACCTTTCTGCAAGGCCTCCCGGAGATGTCTCATCCGCTGCTCCCTCTGCGATGGCAAGATAAGGTCGGCAACCTTACCCTTGTACCGTGGATCAAGGAGAGTGGCCAGCCAGTAATGGTCCCTCTCCTTGATCCAAAGAATACGAGGATTCTTCCGCAGGCTTTGCAGGATCAGGGAGGCCATGCAGCGTAGGTTAGCTGAGGCATTCGGTCCGGAGTCCTCTGGGTCACTAAGGACAACATGATCCACAGCTACCTCCTCCCAGCCACGTACAAGTCCACGTGTTTCTTGGGACTGTAAATCATCCCTACAAGACTGCTGCTGCTGCTGCTGATGCTGAATGCCAGCCTCCACCTCCATGCTGACACAATCATCCTCCTCCTCCTCTTCCTCCTCCTCATCCTCTTCCTGTGTGATGGGTGGCACAGCAGGAACACTGTCTGGATAAAGGGGGCCTTGAGAGGCAAGGAAGTCCTCCTTTTCCTGCCTCTGTTCTGCCTCAAGTGCCCTGTCCATTATTCCACGCAGCGTATGCTCCAAAAGGTGGACAAGAGGTACAGTGTCACTGATGCATGCACTGTCACTTCTCACCATCCTTGTGGCCTCCTCAAATGGTGACAGGACAGTGCATGCATCCCTGATCATGCCCCACTGGCGTGGTGAGAAAAAACCGAGCTCCCCTGACCCTGTCCTGGTGCCGTAGTCGCACAGGTACTCATTGATGGCCCTCTGCTGCGTGTGCAGCCGCTGCAGCATGGCCAATGTTGAGTTCCATCTGGTGGGCATGTCACATATAAGGCGGTTCTTGGGCAGGTTCAACTCCTTTGGGAGCTCAGTCAGCCGAGCACAGGCATTAAATGATCGGCGGAAATGCACACAGACTTTCCTGGCCTGCTTCAGGACATCCTGTAAGCCGGGGTACCTGCCCAAGAACCGCTGCACCACCAGGTTAAGGACGTGAGCTACACAGGGCACATGGGTCAGTTGTCCCTGTCGAAGGGCGGAGAGGAGGTTGGTGCCATTGTCGCAAACCACCATTCCTGGCTTAAGCTGGTGTGGCGTCAACCACCTCTCGGCCTGCCCCTGCAGAGCTGACAAAATATCTGCCCCAGTGTGGCTGCTGTCCCCCAAACAAACCAGCGCAAGCACGGCATGGCATCGTTTTGCCTGCGTACTTGCGTAGCCCCTGGAACGCCTACAGAGCACTGCTGGTTCTGAGGACAAAGCACTGGAAGAGGCCATTGAGGAAGAAGAAGAGGAGGGGGTGGAGGAGAGAGGTGTGTCACAACCAATAGTAGCATTTTGGAGGCGTGGTGGCGGAACAACCTCCAACACTACTGCACCTTGCCCTGCATCCTTCCCAGCTGCCAGAAGAGTGACCCAATGGGCCGTGAAAGACAGGTAACGTCCCTGTCCATGCCTGCTGGACCATGAGTCAGCGGTAATATGCACCTTACCGCTGACCGCCCTGTCCAGCGAGGCAAGGACATTGCCTTCCACATGCCGGTAGAGAGCCGGAATCACCTTCCGTGAGAAAAAGTGGCGTTTGGGGACCTGCCACTGAGGAACTGCACATTGTACAAACTCACGGAAGGGGGCCGAGTCTACCAACTGAAAAGGCAGCAGTTGAAGTGCTAGCAATTTAGCCAAGCTAGCATTCAACCGCTGGGCATGTGGATGGCTGGGAGTGAACTTCTTTCGCCGGTCCAGCAGCTGGGGCAGGGACATTTGCCTGCTATAATCGGACGTGGGTGTACCACTAGCAGAGTTCCCGGAAGCACTTGGCTGTGACACACCTAATTCTACACCTTCATTCCTCTCAGAGCAGGTTTCAGAGAGGACTGAAGGTCTAGTGGGGTTGGAGATGCCAGCTGATGAGGAGCAAGGAGAGGTCTGCTTTGTTCTTTGGTGTGGGTCTTTGAGGTACGCTTGCCAACGAGCTCCATGGCAGGTCAACATATGTCTGGTCAAGCATGTGGTGCCCAAGCGGCTGTTGTTTTGGCCACGTGAGATACGCTTGAGACGTATGTTGCAAATAGCAGCGGTGCGATCTGATGCACTCGTCTCAAAAAAGGCCCACACCAAAGAACTTTTAGAATAACGCGCAGAGGCAGCGCTCTGCACAGGCGGAGCTCTGCGGTGTGATTCAGTCGGTGTGCTGCCCCTAAGCTGGCCCCCGGAGGGCATCCTGCCTCGTTGGACATGTGCCTCCTCCTCCTCCTCTCTCCTTCCAGGCACCCACGTGGAGTCAGTGCCCTCATCATCCCCTCCCTCTTCATCGCTGTAGCAAACCTGGCAGTATGCTGCAGCTTGTGGAACATGACTGCCAGATTGCTGTCCTTCTTGAGCATCCCCTCTCTCTGCACTCACGCTACTGCCTTCCTCTAGCTGAGTGTCATCATCAGAGCCCACAAAACACTGAGCATCCTCCTGGAGCATGTACCCAACACTGTGCTCAAAGAGTTCAGAAGACTCCTCAGGAGGACGTGGTGGGTCTAGGGAAGGAGTCACTGATGATGACATTGAGAGCAGGGAAGACGATGCGTTGGCAGCTGCTTTGCTAGTACCCTGATACTGGGTGAGAGGATGAGGAGGATGAAGAGGGCTTGGTCATCCACTCTACCAAGTCGTTGGCATGTTGCGGTTCAACATGTCCAGCTGCCGAAAAGAAGGACAAGCGTGTCCCATGGCCACGTGCTGATGACAATGCACCGCGTCCACGACCAGCACTGTTGTCTCTAGACACAGAGCCTGCTTGCCCTCTTTTTTCGGCTCACGCCTGTCAGCCTCTCCTTGCTGGCCTTCCAGACATGGTAATGGCCTGAAGGGAGTTGGGTAAAAAAGCAGTTGGTTAGTGTATATTGTGCTAGAGGCACACAACACCCACTAACTCCTGCAGATGCCTTTATTATAGAACACCAGAGATAAAGGGGTATATACAGATGTATACTGTGCTGTGCTGGAGGCACACACAACTTCCAATAACTCCTGCATATGGCAAGTGGTCTCAAATAGAGAACAGCTATGTAGGTGGATATAGCGGTATGTACTGGGTACAGAGCACGCAGACAGCACGCACTATCTCCTAACACTACTGACTGCAAGCTCTATTATAAAAGATAGATCACTAGCTATATAGGTGAGGTGAATATAGCGGTGTATACTGCGGTCAGGGCACGCAGACAATAACCACTACACAACAGCAAGATCGAAAATTGGCCGAAAATGATCGGTGTGTACTGTGTTGAAGGTACACAGAACACCCACTGCTTCAGACGCCAACACACTACACAAGGCCGCCACGCTGGCGGCCTTATATAGTGTGGGGCGCGCACTACACAGCCTGAGCTATGATTGGCCACAGGCATCCTGCCTGTGGCCAATCATGGCTCTCTTCGCTGCTGGCGCTGCGATTGGCCAAGCATGCGGGGTCACAGTGCATGTTTGGCCAATCATGAGCCAGCAATGCACTGCGCCATCGCAGTGCATTGTGGGCCGTGAGCGCCACACGAATTTGGCGCGAACGGACCAAAATGTTTGGACTTCGCCGAACGGACGAACAGCCAATGTTCGAGCCGAATGTACGTTCGACTCGAACACGAAGCTCATCCCTACTTGGTAGCTTGAGAAGTCCATATAGAAAGGAGGTCAGTCTGGTCCAGGAATCCCAGAGAACAGGAGCAGCAGCAGATGACATATGTACCCAGGCTGTGGTACTACAACAGGCTGTGAGTTCTTCAGACCAGACTGAAGCCAGGCAATCACTTTCTTGTCTTCCGTACAGCCTTCCCTGCAGCCTTCCCTGCAGCCTTCCCTGGAGGCTGTGGCTCTGGAGGTGGACCTGTGGCAGGAGGAGGAGGAAGAGGATGGTGGAGTGCACACAGGTGGTCGTCATCAGTTATTTTGCCACTCAACCCCTTGCGCCGTTGGCCCTCCTCCATTTGCTGTAAATTGGAGGCTATGTAGATGCCATAGGCCTCTACAGCATCGAGGGGGGGTTTCAGGGTATCATTAGCCTCCTTGATGAGGGCCAGTGCTGCCTCCTCTGTTTTAGTCCCCTTCCTGGGCCTTTTGTAAGGAAGGACGAGGGGAGGCACCTGAGACTGGGTGTTACTGGGCCCTGCCCCCTCCTGGCTGTCACCTTCCCCGTCTCCTCCTGTGTGCCACTTGCCAGAGCCTCGTCCTGGCTGAGGTCTTCCTGTGTATGAAAAAGGGACATAGTTTTAGTTTTTTGTTCATCAAACACACACAATTTTCAGCTCATGACTGTTGCAAATTTAATGTTACTAAATAGAAAGGACTATCATTCTGAGCCCAGCATTTTTCATTCTTACTCCAATCATTTTTGGCCACTACTGTATATTGATATGTGAAACACTTTTTGTTAAATCATTCATTTCTGATCATTAATAACATATAATTAACAATCATCATTTTCACATAAAAAATATGTATAAAAAACCTATACCTGGCTCCAACTGGGCTCCTCAATCTCCTCCTGGATGGAAGGCCCAGGTTGGTCCATAGAAGCCTCAGCTGGGGTTGAGGGAATGCTGGATGGAAGGCTGGAGGGAAGGGGTACTGGAAGAGTCTAAAGCGATTCCCTGGCCTCAATCTGGCCTTTAAGAAAGCACATCCTGTTATAGTACCACAGACTAGGTACATACACCTTATCTGCTGCTGCTCCTGACCTCAGGGATTGCTGGACCTTCTGATACTCCTTCCTATAGGTGCTTCTCAAGCTACCGATTTTTGTTTCCAGAGACCTCATGTCTGCATTGGGGGCCCAGTCTTTACAAATTCAAGCAGCTTCTCCAGCGTTGCCTTCCTAGCTGCTTTGTTATGATATAAGGGGTTTTTCACCTCCCATAGATTTCTCATATCTCGTATTTATCCAGGAATTCGCCCAGGAATTCTTGATCTTTAAATGGATACATATTCTCTGCAAGACCAAACAAAAGACCAAAAAACTAATCTCAGGATAATCTTAAAAGCCAATATAGGCCTCAATCTATATTCAGAATAGTCCGCTCATGTCACCAAAGTTAAAATCTTACCTTCGGTCTAACGTTCGTCGCTTCCATTCCTCCTTCCTCTGCACACAGAGCGTAGTTACGACACACACGTGTTTAAGCTTTATATATACACTGCGCATGCGTGAAACTCCGCCCGCGTCACCCGCCCCTGACGTTCTTTCTAGAATATTCCCCGCACACAGAACGAGGTTACGACACACACATGTTTAAGCTTGATATACACTGCGCATGCGTGAAACTCCGCCTGCGTGGCCTGCTCCTGACGTTCTTTCTAGAATATCTCCCGCCCCATCTCTTTCATCGCAGTGGGAGAGGAACATGGCGGAGACACACCAGGTGCATAATAAGAATAGCAGTAACGAGGAGGAGGAGGAAAGCCCGGAAGCAGGAACATCACGATCCCGGAGGAGATTTAAGGCCACAAATATGTCCTTTGCTGAGATGTTGGAGATGGTCAAGATCTTGAGGAAGAGCGACTATGACGGGAATTATGGTCTATACCCAAACCCAAATCTGAGAAATGCCAAGATCATGACTAAAGTTGTGAAGAGTCTGCACAGGAAATTTGGGGTATGACGATCCAAGGATCAATTGAGGAAAGGCTGGTCAGATCTCAAATTAAGGTAGCACGATCAGTATAGAAAGATCAAGAAAGTTCTTCGAAAGAGTAAGTATTTGTCGTGTGTTCCTATTATTATTATTAATATTGCATGCTGCGCCATGTGTTTTTCTTTATGGTGTTGTACATTTAAAAATGGCTACTTTCATGTTCATACACACAGTAAGTTGTAGTAAACATCGTTTGTTTCCTAACTAAATACGCTGTTTTCCCAGATCCCTGATTAAATACATTTGTTCATGTTATTTTTGAATTTAATAAAAGAGGTTTAGGACATTGTTGTCTAGATGTGTTTGAACCTAGAAGGAACAGCAAACTATATTCAGTGTAATGTATGGAGATGACAGTCAGCACCTGTCTACAAATCTGGACTCAGGTGCACTAGTGTGGGACATCAGAACAAACTTTTTAGGGTGTCAAACACAGGTAGTCCATTGTATACTTGGGGGCCCATAAAAGGTAAGTATTCCAGCTTTAGTAGGGCATAAATCATGTCTTCAGCTTGTAATTCTGACCAAACAGACAATTGTACCCCACTTCCAGGCAATGTTTATCATTCGTATTTGTTGCCTCAAATATCTTTGCTAAGTATACCTTTTGTTTCATTCTCATAGGGGAGCAAAAAATCGGGAGATATCAGGTCACCAGGGACCCCTCACCTCCTGAACAAGGGGAACAGAGGTCACAAGCAGAGGATGTGGAGGAAGGAGAGGTGCTCGAGACTGAGACCACAACAGGTGGGTGTCTGACACCCCAGCTTCAGGTAATAAGAGATGTATGCTTGCATATTTCTAATACATGGTGTGTTTTTTGGATTTTTAGGTGATGTACAGGTTGTGGAAGAACAATCATCAGCTAATTTCACCAGTGACAGCGCCCAAAGGCTAATCCAGGACATCATGTGGTGCAGTCAGGATTTACATGTTATAAAACAGAAAACTATGGATATTGAAGTAAAACTTAACATCATGATTGATGTCCTAGGAAGAATTACATTTTACTAAAAATTGTCACTATTCTGTGTCAAAAATTTTTACTTTTTAAAAAAGCCTAATTTTGAAGATGCACACAGTAAGTCAACATGTGCTATCTGCCATCAGGGGATAGCAATGTACGCGTTTTGGGCCTGCAACCCCTTCCTCAAAACTCAAGTAGGTAAGAGGAAGGGGTTGCACCCCCAAAACACGTCCATTTGTCCCCTATGATGGGAGATAGCACATGTTGACATTAGGCATGGGATCAGAATGCAAATCCCCACTTTGACTCCCAATTAGTGTGCATCTTCAAAATTAGGCTTTTACAGGAGTGACTTCACCCCATCTGTGGAAGGCAAGATCCACACATTTTGGACAATATAATGTGTGATCTTGCCTTTTAAGTTTTTCAATGTTGAACTTTGTAAGTTCCATAGTCGTGTATGTTCTGTTTTGAAACATGGCTGTTTATGTAACCTTAAACCCCAAAAATATGTAGCTAACTCAAAATGTTATATTTTTATACCCAAAAAATGTTTTACAAGACACATGTGAATGTATACGGAGTAAAATAATTTTTACTCAACAATGTGTGGCTTCATCTTTCAATGATCAATAACATTTTTTGTGTTTAAATTGGTGTTTACAATGTCAATGGTTTTAGATAAGAATGTACAAACTACTTGGTACTGCAAGTGCACTAGGAGACAGGAAAAAGAAACACAAGCAGGAATTCAAAAATCCGGATTTTTCCAGCTTTAAATGTAAAATTTATTGAAAAATGTGCTGGCAAAGCAATGGCCCCCCTCCCCGAAATATATTCCAAATAATTCTGGCGCATTTCATGGGAAATTTGGGGGGGCAAGCCAGGACGGGCCGCTTCCAGGGATGTCAATAATTGCAGAAGTCCAGCGTCAGGCCCAACTGTCACCACATAATTTGGGTTGTTTCTTTTCATAAAGTTATGCAGGATGCAACAAGATAAAATTATGATATTCAGTTTGTGTTCCGCCATATTAATGGCCGTTTTAAACAGGTGGAACCGGCTGGCCAGAATCCCAAACGCATTCTCCACAACAATTCTGACTCTGGCCAGCCGGAAATTAAAAACCCAGGGGTGAGGGTCCTCTGGGGGAATGGCCTCATGATATGGTTTCCCAGACCGAAAGCCTCATCTGCTATGAACACAAATGGCAGTCCTTCGACGTTCTCCTCCGGGGGTGGCAATCCCAAGCCACCACTTTTGAGATGTCAGTAAAACTCGGTCCGGGTAAATACTCCTCCATCCAACATCCCACCATTCCTCCCCACATCCACATATATAAACTTGTATGTCGCCGACACCACCGCTATAAACACGATACTATGAAACCCCTTATAGTTAAAATAGTATGTCCCTGAATGGGGTGGTGGGACGATGCGGACGTGCTTCCCATCGATTGCCCCTCTGCAGTTAGGTAAATCTCACCGCTGGGCAAACTGGGAGGCCACAGTCTGCCATTCCTGTGGCGTTGAAGGAAACTGTGGAGTCAAACAAAAAAATATAATTAGTAAACACAAAAACAAGCAGATTATACAGAAACAGGGTTTAAGGGTTTACATTATTGGCAGCCCCCCCGGACAGGTAATAAGAAGTGGCATCAAAAAAAATTATAAATGGAAGCACATTTGTAGATTCTGCAATTACCTATCAAGATAATAATAGGAGAATAAAAATTTAAACAGTAGCATTTGAAAGTATTGAGGCAGGCCCTTGCCCTACATGCACTGGAGAAATGCATCCATAAATCTGACCACAAAAGAGGTAGGTATATTGTGTAATGGGTTTGGCAAAGTCAGCAGATAGAGGATTGCTATCAGATGGCTTATTAGCGGTTGGGGGGAGGGGGTTCCAAACGATTTTGGCCCCCCCAAAAAAGCCTCTGGCACTCTGCATGAATTTAAGGACAACAATAACATTTGCAAACATTTTAAGGGGTCTTTAGGGTAAAGTATTACAATGGAGATGACAAAATACATTGTTAAGTGACTAGACTATAGGAGTATATGGGCCTCGGATAGCATGCTGGGGGGGGGGGGGGGGTTAGTGAAGGCAAATATGCATGAAGAAGAAAAAAGGAGCATACAAAATTCCAACATACATGAGGACAAAGAGGAAATTCCCAGTTTATTACAATAATGTTAATTATAGAATGATGAAAGAAATCCAATACAGTAGCAAACATTAAATACATAGAATGTGGATATTGCAATGTGTGTTGTACTGATTTTGCTTATGGTATTGCTTTTATATGCCTGCTTCAGGTTTATTATGTGCATGGTTTCCGAGGTACTTGACCTTTCGACCCAGCTGCAGCTAATAGAATATATCTTAACTTTACTATGGTCACCAGGATGAGTATGTCACAATGAGAAGAAGTAAGTCATGTTCATGGTTTGATTTCATGACTTATGCCGCGTACACACGAGCGGATTGTATGGCGTACTTAGTTCGTCATACAATCCGACGGACAGTCCGTCGTACTTTCCACTGAACGGACTTGACCACACACAGATGCACAAACAGTCCGCCGAAAGCTTGCGCGATGACGTGTACAGCGCGTACGACGGGACTAGAAATAGGAAGTCCAAGACACAGCAAAGCACCCTTCCGCCGTGTAAATCCTTTCTGGGCATGCGCCATTCTTAGTCCGTCGAACTAGCATACTGACGACCGTATTGTCCGCTGAAACCAAAGTACGAAGGACAGAATTTAAAAAAAAATGAAATTCTTAGTACTCCAGACTGCACGCTGAAAAAGTCCGCTGAAGCCCCACACACGAGCGGATTGTCTGCTGAAATGTGTTTCGACGGACTAAGTACGCCATACAATCCGCCCGTGTGTACGCGGCATTAGAGGGGATTGTTGTGATATGGCTGAACCAGAGTGACTCCATCTTTATAAGTTCACATAAGATTAACTGGGATTAACCTATCAGTTAGCTTAGACTCTGTATCTGCAGACTACGGCAGTTTTTTCTGTAGACATGCATATAAGAAAATCTAGCTTGCATAGACAGTTTTATTCTGTACTGTCTAAATAAAGAAATTGTGTCACAATATGTCTGAGCCACATATCTCATGACTGTGATTCAGTAACAGATAACATAATTAATGATATGTAATGATATATAATGATGATATGTACTGTACGCCTCTGTATTAACCACACCCATGTTCTATGCAATGATTGGCTGATAAGGGTGTATATAAAATGCAGCCCCTCCCATAATAAACCAGACAACCGCTTGACTCATCACACCTTCTTGTTGTCTCCTTAATACTGCAGTGTTAAGTAAGGGTTTCGTGAGTATTGTAATTGTGTTAGTTATACCTCTAGCTGGTCTTTGTCAGGTATATAGAAATACCATTTTAATCACAACAATGTTAAAGGAGAAAACCAACCCTCATATACCGTATATACTCGAGTATAGGCTGACCCGAATATAAGCCGAGGCACCTACTTTTACCACAAAAAACTGGAAAAAGTTATTGACTCGAGTATAAGCCTAGGGTGGGAAATGCAGCAGCTACCGGTAAATTTCAAAAATAAAAATAGATACCAATAATGTTTTTGAATATTTATTTCAAAGAAAAACAGTAAACTATCTCTGTAAGTGTAAAAGAGGGTCAATAAAACAATATGGTATCAACAATAACTTTAAAAGTACAAAAACCTTAGCTCATTCAGCAACCAAGCTAAAACACAAGATTTAAAATCCTTCAAAACTGGATTCCTCATCATCTGTATGTCCAAACAGAGCTTCAGCATTAGCTGGTGTGAGATTATCAGCGTAGACATTGTCATCATCACTGAGTTCGCAGTCATCACCATCACTGCTGTCATTCTCATACAAAGCGCTGTCTTCACTGCCATCCATAGCATTACTAATGCCACATTTCTTGAAGGCGCGTTGCACCATGTCCTCCAGAATCTCTTCCCATGCATCACGAACCCACTTTGCTATCAATTCTATGTCGGGCTTCATCAGATTTCCACCTTTTGTCAGTCGGGCTTGACCAGATGACATCCATTCATGCCACATCTTTCTCACATGGTCTTTAAAAGGTTTATTTAAACACACATCTTGCGGTTGCAATACAGATGTAAGCCCACCTGGAATAACGGCCAAAGTAACTTGAGAAGATTTTGCCATTTCTTTTATGCCATCAGATGTGTGGGCTCTGAACATATCCCAAACTAGCAATGATGGTTTTTTCTTTAAGGCTGCTCCTGGTCGTTCTTTCCAAATTTCTTCCAGCCATTTTTTTGTTCCGTCTTCATCCATCCAGCCTTTCACATGTGCGCGCACTGTAATTCGTTGTGGGAATTTGACCTTTTTAGGCAAGGTCTTTCTTTTAAAAATAATGACAGGCCGCAGCTTAGTTCCATTAGCCAAACATGACAGAACAACTGTGAAATTATTTTTTTCATTTCCTGTGGTTCTGAGAAAAATAGTTTTGTCTCCCAAACTTGCCACAGTTCTGTTGCTTGGAAGATCAAAGGTCATCGGTGTTTCATCCATATTTCCAATATCTCCCAGGCCATAGTTATGGATCCTTCTTTGTTTTATGATGAATGAATGGAATGACATCACTTTTTCATCAAGGTCTTTTGGCAACTTCTGTGAAATCTTTGTTCTTTGCCGCAAACATAGGCCAAACCTATTCATGAAGCGGGTACACCATCCTGCTGACGCAGCAAATTTTTCAATGCCTGGTGCTTTTAATTTGTCATCTTGTGCCATTTGAAGGGCACGTAAGCGAATTCCCATGCGTGTTACGCAGTAACCATTTTGACGACACTCCATAACCCATTTATGCAATTCAGTCTCTAGAGCCCCATATGAAGTTGTTAAACCCCGTTGAGCTTTTTTTGCCTTTGGAATCTTTTCCAAGTCAGCTTTCTTTTTCCGCCATTCCCTCACTTGTTTTTCATCAACACAAAATTCCCTACTTGCAATACTGTTATTGCTTTCTTCTGCTCTTGACACAACCTTAAGTTTGAAACAGCTTCGAATGACCTGCGTTTTTCTTTTGGTCCAGGATTACCGGTAGAAGTATTGGGATCCATTTCTTTTTTTTTTTGTTTCAAACAAATTTTTATTGAAAATGAAGTAGTGCAAAATTACAAATATACGTTTCCATCATATAAACATTTGAACAAAAAAGAAAAACAAGAGAAAAAAGTCAAGGAACATTCAGTGCATAATAGCGGAGACATCCTTATAACAAAGGTAGGGGATTGTGGGAACATTGCACATAGAAACAAAACAGAACTTAGAGGGTGTCGCGTTTCTCCAACAATTGGAGAATGAAGTAAAACTTGACCTTCAACGTGTCTATATATAAATCCCAAAGTAGAGAAGTTTGCACCAGGTCTGACTCTTGGAGTTACTGTCGGGAGGGGAGTTCCAGGTGACTTAGAAGAGTTGTGGTGTGTTTGCATGGGAAGTCCATAATGGCAGGGTCAGAAGCTACCGACTGTACCCTCTTAAGTGCGAACACAATCAGCAGCCGAACTACATGTGGGTTCTTAGCAGGCACTGAAAACGGGGGGAGTGGGGCAAGGAGGGATTGGGTAAAATAGGGGTGGGCAAGGGGGGGATTGTGCAGGGAAATCGGGGAAAATGGGTATCTCCTCAGTCTCCGCCACGAAACAGAGCGGTGTGGCATGGAAATGCAATGCTGTGGATCGGATTAGGAGGGGGTGGAGTTGAATGTCGGGGAGAAGCGCAGCCAAAGCAATGACATGTGGACTCCCGAACACTTCCCTTCTTCGGGGTCGGGAGACCCATGTCCGTCTAGCGGAGGGAGGGGGCAAGAAAGAGCGCGAGGGGGGGATGATGGTGCTGTGAATGTTACGTCAATCTCTCGAGGTCAGTGTGAGTGTCAGAGTCAGGGAGGGGTCATCAATGAGTGATATCTATCGGTTGTACGAAAGTGTGTCCAACAAGCCCACGTTTTCGAGAATTTAGCAGGGGAGTCCTGAGAAATGTGGATCAGCTCCTCCATTTCGGCTATTTTATTGATTTGCCTGAGCCATTCTGGGAGAGTTGGTACCCGGGGTGAGCCCCAGTGCCTCGGGATACATAATTTTGCCGCGTTGAGCAGGGGTAGGATCAATGTCTTATGGTAGCCTGGGGTTGAGAGAGCCGAGTGGTGAAAGAGACACTGGGCCGGCGTGTGATCCAGTGTGAAAGTAGAAATAGTTTCAGTGAGTTCTCGTACTTGCTTCCAAAATGGCTGAATTAAGGGACAGGACCATAGAATATGAAGTAGCGAACCCGGTTCTTCATTGCATCTCCAACATTTGTTGGGAAGTGAGGGGTTAAACTTGTGTAAAATATCTGGGGTTCTGTACCAGCGTACTAGGGTTTTGTAGTTGTTTTCCTGAATGGATACATTCAGAGATCCTTTATGTGCGACTGTGAAGATGTGCTCCCATTGGTCACTAGAGAATGTTAATCCCGTCTCCCTTTCCCAAGTCGTGAAAGTTTTTCTTTCTTTAGGGGAGATTTCCGTAAAGAGCAAGGTGTAAATGTATGATATTAAGTGATGTTGTGGGTCAGTTTGGGAGCATAGGGCTTCAAAAGGAGTTAGTGGTCGTGTAATCGAGGAATCACTGTTAATCGTCTTTAAAAAGTGGCGAATTTGGAAGTAGATCCAAATAGGGATAGGGGTATCAGTGATAGTAGGTGATAGTGCTAGGCGATCGAGGATAGAACCGTCTTTGAACAATTGGTGTGCTAATAAGTCCGACTGTAGCCCTTGATGCGATAAGAATTGGGCAGACATTCCAGGGGGGAAAGCAGGGTTTTGTTTGATAGGGGTTAGGGGACCCGGAACGGATGAGACCCGCGTCTTTCGACATGCTTCCCTGAAACAATGGAGTGTTGGTGCTACGAGGGGGTGCTGTTTGAATGTAGCAGGGATATGTTGAGGCAATAGCCAGGGTGTCGTTTGCAACGGTAGCTCAAACATTGAGCTCTCTAGCCTAACCCAGTCTTTGTGCTTACCGTGCAAATTCCAATCAATAATTCTGGTGAGTTGACAGGCCCAATAGTATTTTTGAAGGTCCGGTAGACCAATGCCCCCTTTTGTCTTTGGTCGAGTGAGCAAATCATATGCGATTCTTGGACGTTTCAGTGTCCATAAAAAATTTGTGCAGAGTCTCCTATACGATAAGAAAAAAGAAGTGGGTAGTTTGATGGGGACAGTCTGTAGTAGGTATAGTATGCGAGGTAGAATATTCATCTTGATAATTGCTGCGCGGCCAAACCATGAAAATTGTGGTTTGTTCCAATTTTTAAGGTCCTCAGTAATGGTCTTAAGGATGGGGAGGTAGTTTTTGGTGAAGAGATCGGAAAGGTTGGACGTGAGGTAGATCCCTAAATATTTAATGGCATCGTGCCTCCATAGGAAAGGAAAGTTTTCCTCGCATTGTGTGACCGTTTCCCGGGGGATGGTGACGTTGAGGGCATTGGATTTGGTAAAATTGATTTTAAAATTCGAGAGGTGTTGGAAGTGTTTGACTTCAGTTAGCAAATTAGGTATGGAGATATGTGGTTCGCTGAGGGAAAGTAAGATGTCATCAGCAAAGGCTGCTAATTTATAAGAGTGGCCTCCTATCTGTATGCCTTTAATGCTGTCATTGGATCTTAGGCAGTTCAAAAACGGTTCCAGAGTCAATACAAAAAGAATGGGGGATAGAGGACAACCCTGCCTCGTACCATTGGCTATGGAGAAGGCGTCCGACAGGTGACCATTTATGCGAACTCTTGCCGACGGGTTGGTGTATAGGGACATTATGGAGTTAAACATGTGTTCCTGTAGACCTATGTGTTTTAGTACTGCCCCCATGTAGTCCCAGGCCAGCCTGTCGAACGCCTTCTCCGCATCCAAGGACAAGAAAAAGCCTTTATGTTTATAAGACGACATCCAATGGTGGAGGTTAATGGCTTTGATTGTATTATCTCTCGCCTCTCTCCCAGGGATGAAGCCTACTTGATCGTTGTTTATTAGAGAGGGTAGTAGAGGAAGGAGGCGGTTGGCAAGGATTTTGGCAAACAGTTTTATATCGACATTCAATAGAGAGATTGGTCTGTAATTAGTGACTGATGTGATATCTTTCCCTTCTTTCGGGATAACTGTAATGTACGCTTCTAACAGTCTGTGAAAGGGGTTTACCGAGGAGGAAAGGGAGTTAAAGGCTTTGAGGAAGGGTTCAGTAATGTCTTCTGTAAATGTTTTAAAGTAGGCAGCTGTAAAGCCGTCTGGGCCAGGGCTCTTTCCTGATTTCATTTGTTTGATTGCGTTCTTGAGTTCATCCGCTGATATGGGATTTTCTAGTTTGCGTGCCTCCTCTCTGTTTATGGGCTTAGGGCAATGTTCTTTCAAGAAGTCCTCGATAAGGAGACGTCTTGTGCTATATGCGTTAGGGTCATCTAGGTGTGTGTGGAGGTTGTATAATTTGGAGTAGTATGTTACAAATTGAGATGCTATGTCAGGGGCCGAGACTTGAGATCTGCCTTGGGGGTCCTTAATGGTGTGGATGGTAGTGCGCGCTCTGTTACGTTGGATAGCTCTAGCTAGATACTTACTACTCTTATTGCCAAATTCATAGAATAATTTCTGCTGTAGAACAAATTTGCGTTTTGTTTTTAGGGCTAGTTCTGTCAGTAAAAGGTCTCTAGTTAGAGTAAGATCCTGAAACGTCTGCTGTGCTTGGGTTTGTTTATGAGCTCGTTCTAATCTTTGTATTTTCTGAATCAGAGTTGTGATTGTAGCTTGATGTGCTTTCTTACGCGCGGTCTTCATTGCAATAAATTTCCCCCTAAGGACACACTTGTGAGCTTCCCACTGGGTCACAGGGGATGTCTCCCCATTGTCATTATCTGTGAAGAAATCATGAATGGTTTGTTTAACGTTGAGGATTTCTGCCTCTGAGGTCAGAAGCGAAGAGTCTAAACGCCACGTCTTTGATACAATGTGGTGGTTGGGAAGGGTCAGCGTCATAGTTATTGGGTGGTGGTCTGATAGGAGCATCGGTTCTATCGTCGCACTTGAAAGAAGGGGGAGGTCAGTTTGGGAAAGGAAGAGGTAGTCAATTCTGGAGTACTTGTTATGGGGGGCTGAAAAGAATGTAAAGTCCTTTGCGTCCGGGTGCAGAGTGCGCCATGAGTCGTGAAGGAGCAGGTCTTGAAGTTGTACTTTTATTTGTCGTAGGGTTTTGTACGATAGGGCTGTAGTCCCTGAAGAGGTGTCTAAAAGTGGGTGTAGGGCTACATTAAAGTCCCCTCCGAATATGGTTATCCCCGCAGAGAAACCTGTCAGCAGTTGGGAAATCTGTCTGAAGAAGCTGAGTTGTGCTGAGTTCGGACTGTAGATGTTAGCTAAAGTAAATGGTCAGCCTTGAATCCGGCCTTTCAGGAAGATGTATCTGCCCCCCTCATCAATAAGCGAATCTGTGAGTTCCCATTGTAAGTGTTTGGAGATCAGAATCGAAACTCCTTTCGTTTTGGCGAGTGGGTTGGAAGAGTGGCATGAGTGCGGGAACCAGTGACTTGTGAGTTTGGGTATCTTGTCTGAACGGAAGTGAGTTTCCTGAAGGAAGACTATATTGCTTTTTAGTTTTTGCATTAGGGCAAGAACCTGACTGCGTTTCTCCGGGACATTAAGGCCTTTCGCATTTAGGGATGTCACCTTAAGCGTGGCATGAACAATAGAGTTGTTAGAGTTGGACATATTGGATCGGGGGAGTGGATCCGCCCGAGTAAGAATGTTTGGAGTTTCGTTGTTGGGCGGCCGTATGAGAGGCCGCTGGGTTCGTGTGTGGGGTTAGATAGACTATCGGGGAGGCGTCAAAGTGTGGCGGAGACCGAGGAGATGAGTGCTAAAGGTTAGGGAAAGGGAGGGGGTTAAGGGGGGGAGGTGTGTGGTGGGCACTGAAACAGGGGTGGGGGGGAGGAAGGAAGGGGAAGGGGTAGGAAGGGGCGGGAGAAATGAGAAGGACCGGAGGGAAGAGAGAATCAAAGGATCTCTCTCACAGAGAAAAGTTCAATCCGGTGAAGATCAACGGGAAACTTGTGTTCCCGTTTTGTGGGGAAATGGGAGGCAACAGACTCTGAGGGTGGGAAGGAACATGGAATCATCCAGTCCTCAGGGGTATGGAGGGATCTATGAGCAGTTGCAGAGCCAAGGAAGAGTGAACTAGCGAGTGTGGTCTGTGGGTCAACCTGAGAGGGTTTAGAAGTTTGTGAGAGCGGGGGTTCCTCAGTGAGCAATAAATCGCTATCGTAAGAGAGTAATCGGCGGGGGCGAGCTGTGTAAGGATTACGTTGTTGGGTTTGTAAGAAGCATGATCAACATTAAACATGAAAAGTCTCTCCTATTGAAAATAGAGATCGTCTGTTCGTTAAGTGGTTTCAAACGATTGTCTTACCCTATTATGTCTTACGGGTTCGCCTGAAGTTGATCCTCGGCGTGTGGGACCAACCCCCCATCTGATCGAAACGGGGTACCCCCAAGGGGTGAGGTGGTTGGGAGGGCAGCCTTTGCAAGATGAGGGGTCCGTCCGACACAGCCGGGGATCGAGGCTGAGCAGTTGAAAGAATGAGTCTAAAAGCAGGTGTAAACAAAGATACATTGGTATATCACCTTCAGCATGGAAAGAAATAAAAATATATAAAACCTTGCAATACATTGAGAAAGAACAAGAGCACCCAATAACCTGTAGGTAACAAGTGGTAGAAAGAGAGAAAATGAATAGAACGTGTGAGAGGGATCTGGTCCCAAAACATTCCCCAAGAAAGGGGAAATGCAAACCTGAGTCGATAATATATGACAGCAGATACTGTGTAATATTGTCTCTCTAAAGACTGCCCCAGACCCTCCGGGGAAATGTCCATCTTCCCACACAAGAGCTAAAGAGTGTGGAAGGATGAGTGACTCCAGTCAGAATCCAGATATATGTAGATTTGAGACCTCTGACTCTGGCCTATCTATTCTGTCACATTATCCAATCTGTGCTTAATTATATATATCTGCATTTTCCTTCGTTTGTCTTAGGAATTAGGTAGTACCAGGAGCTTACAGATTAATGGTTACACCGGCTATCATTCAGTATTGTCTGTAAGCGGGATACAGGCTGCTGACGCCCGTGTCTATATATTCAGCCCCTCTATATGAATAGAGGGGTAATTGGGAATGGTTGAGATATATGGAGATGGAAGCAGGGGTTTCTCATGGATTCCGAGTGGAGTCACCAAATCAATAACAAAAACGAATATAACAGTTAAACAAGCATAACAGATAAACAAATAAACATATACCAAACAATCTATAACCATAGATTTTCCCTTAGGCGCGGAGAGCTCTGTTATTGGATAAGTCCCAGATATTTGATTTCTAGGAAGAGTCCCCGTCAATCACGGGTATTGGAAGGTGGAGGGGGGAGGGGTTTGTTTATGGGAGCGTTAGGGTAAGGGGGGAAGGGCGGGGAAGAGAGTGACTGGGGGACTACAAGTCAACAAAAGCAGACATTGTCCTTAGGGTAGAAGTACAATATACTTGCGTGACCGAGTTCTCTGTGGCGGTAAGGTCTCTGGTCTGTGGAGGTGAACTTCCGTTGCATCTTCTGGTGGCAGACAGTCAATCTTTCGCGACTTTTATGTTTGGTGGGAGTTGGTCAAGTCAGATGTTATCTTCTTTGGTGTAGAGGGTCTGTACATAGGTAACGTCTATGGGGTGGTATTGAGAGCGCAGTAAAGTGGAAAACTGCGCGTCCTGTATCAGCGAATGGGGCCTGGGGAGCAGGGATGGATCTTAGCAGAAAGTCACTATTCAGGCCCACCACGTCGTGGTCTTCTATGAGCAGGAGAAGCCGTCGGGCTGCTATTCGGGTTGCTCCTGGATCCTGGCGGTGGGTTAATCCTGGGCGAGTTGGATCTACGCCTCCTAATGTGAAACTCGTCACGAACTGGAATTGCATCCGTTGAGATAGATCTCCTAAGATGGGGAGGTCTGAGAGACCTATACCAGTCCGGTAATTCAACGTACGGTATGTTTAGCGTATCGCAGAAGGTGGATAAATCTTCTGGTACCCTCAAAAAAGCCGTTCTCCCGTGTGCTGATGCCGAGAGGCAGAAGGGGAATTTCCAACGATACTGGATATTGTTTGTGCGCAGCAAATCGAGGAGCGGGCGCAGGTCTCTTCTGCTCTGGAGGGTGATAGGTGACAAATCTTGAAAGATTTTTATGTCCGTACCATGGTACAATAGATTGCGGCGATCTCTGGCTTTGCGTAAGATATCCTCTTTAAGCTTAAAATTAACCAGGCAGCACACAATGTCTCTAGGGGGGTCAGCCTCCCTCGCCCTGGGCCTGAGGGCTCTATGCAGGCGTTCAAATTCTATGGGGGTTTCTGGGGGCCTTCCCAACACATCATTAAATACGGCAGTAACAGCCTGGGTAGCTTGGGTGTAATCGATCGTTTCTGGCATGCCTCTTACCCGCAAGTTGTGCCTTCTCCCGCGATTGTCCAAATCCTCCATGTATCTGTGCATGTCTCTGATCTGGGTACTTTGCATCTGGGAAGAAGTTTGCAGCTGGTGGATGTCATGCTCATTGCGGGCTGTGGTCTCTTCAATATCCTCCATGCGTACCGACATGGCCTGTATATCCCTCCTGAGCTCCGTGATCGCTGTGGCTAGCGTGGCTTTGATATCTTCTGCCACTGATCGGAGGTCAGTAATGCTCAGGGGCTGTTCCGCGTGTGAATCGCGGGCAGATGGTGGTGTTTGGGGCCTTCCCGAGGGGCTGAGGCTGGAGGATCGTGCAGAGGCCGAGTAGGCCCGAGATGAAGCCGGGGGCTCGCGTGATTGCGTCCGGAAGAGTTCGGGAATCCCGCGGGACGCTTGCGTTTCGGACCCCCTGGGCGACCTGGAACGAGTTGGGGATGTATTCCCCTTAGGTTTCCCCATGTCAGCTGGGTCGGATGGCTCTGATGAGCGGTCGATTGAACCCCCGAGGACCGGAGCGCTGAGATCAGGCGTCCATCAGAGTCCGGTGCCAAGCCACGCCCCGGGATCCATTTCTAACAGGATAAAAAAAAAAAAAGACTTGTTCGGGTACCTTTTGAGGCCTAATGCAGGCTGATATTACAGAAAGTGATGACATGACTGTTTGCATAGAGCAGCCTGTGTTAGGGCTCATAATATACCGTACATTCTACCAGTGTCCTGCCTGTGCCCATTAAATATACAGCCTGCCTGTGTCCATTAAATATACCGTACAGCCTGCCTGTGTCCATTAAATATACCGTACAGCCTGCCTGTGTCCATTAAATATACCGTCCAGCCTGCCTGTGTCCATTAAATATACCGTCCAGCCTGCCTGTGTCCATTAAATATACCGTCCAGCCTGCCTGTGTCCATTAAATATACCGTACAGCCTGCCTGTGTCCATTAAATATACCGTACAGCCTGCCTGTGTCCATTAAATATACAGTACCCATTGTAATAATGCTCTGGATAACACATTAGACACATACCGGTATAGAGCCTGCCCATTAAATATACAGTAGCCATTGTGATTTTTCACTCACCTCATGATGCTGATGCCCCGCTGTGATGATGATGTCCGCGGACAGGGCCGCTAATAGAAATCATGGGGCCCCGTACAGCCTACCTGACGGGGCCCCCTTCAGCTCCACCCTGGCCCCACCCATTGCCCCTCCCCAGACCCCGGTGCCGTCTATGGATAATATAAATTTACCGTAGTGTGCTGCCATTCCACAGGTGGGCATTGTTTTAAAGCATAGTATGTTTGGTACCGTATCTATTCACCACTCGGTGCAACATCTTTTATATTTAACAAAAAAAAAAAGGGTACCAGTATTCTTTTGTCTTTACATGTCCTAGAATTCATTAAGGCTGGGTTCACACTGCTGCGGCTACGAGAACCGGATGTCATTCGCACCGCACTGCAGTGCAAAATCACATCCGATCTCTGTGCGATGCGAGTTCAGCCATACAGATAGTATGGCTGAATTCGCATCGCACCCGCCCCAAACTCGCACAGGACCCTTTTTTTGGTCCGCAGCAGAATCGGATCGCATGGGTGTTCACACCATGCGATCCGATTCCTGTGCGAGTGTGCAGATCGCACTGCGATATGCAAACTGATCTGGGGGTGTCATTAACATTTCACTGACACTCTCAGCAGTTCGCATAGGGCAGTGTGAAGTGCCGCTGGGAGGTATGCGATGCGGGAACCCGCCGTGGATTTGCGGCATTCCCGCATCGCTCCGGTGTGAACCCAGCCTTTTGAAACATAATTTTACGGTAATAATTGCACTTTAGGCTGGGTTCACACTGCAGCGATGCGGGAACGCCGTGAATCCGCAGCGGGTTCCCGCATCGCATACCTCCCAGCGGCACTTCACACTGCCCTATGCGAACTGCTGGGAGTGTCAGTGAAATGTTAATGACACCCCCAGATCAGTTCGCATATTGCAGTGTGATCTGAAAACTCGGACAGGAATCGGATCGCATGGTGTGAACACCCATGCGATCTGATTCTGCTGCGGACCAAAAAAAGGGTCCTGTGCGAGTTTGGGCCGGATGCGATGCCAATTCAGCCATACTATCTGTATGGCTGAACTCGCATCGCACAGAGATTGCATGTGATTTGCACTGCAGTGCAGTGCGAATCACATCCGGTTCTCGTAACCTCTGCAGTGTGAACCCAGCCTTAAAGTACAAAATTGCTTAAGATTTAGAAAAAAAATTACAGGATTCTAATCAATATAGATACTAAGGTCATCACAAAAGCAGGTCAGTTTCATATTTTTTGCCTCTCACCTCAACTTCAAGATGACTGGATCGCCCGGCCCCTGCTCTCTCTGCTTCTTGTTATGGTAGTGTGTAGAGAGAGAGGATTGGGCATATCACTCCGCAGCACACAGTAACCTATTCCTAATGCTGAGCGGTGTGCGGAGCGGGTGCAGAGGATGTATTCCTCCGCGCCCGAAATAGCAGAAAGAGTCCCCCCCACTGCAGTGACCTATCCTAATGCTGAGCGGTGTGCAGAGCGGGTGCAGAGGATATATTCCTCCGTGCCCGAAATAGAAGAAAGAGCCCCCCCCGCCACTGCAGCCATACAGCCTTCTGCAGGACCTGTATGATGGCAGAACAGGTCTCTGGGATAATGATTCCCCGAGTCTGGGGTGAGATGCCTGTTGAGAACTTGAGGTCCTGAAGGCTTCTCCCAGTCGCCAAGTACCGCAATGTGGCAACTAGCCTCTGCTCTGGAGTGATGGCTTGCCGCATGCAGGTATCCTTCCTGGTGATATAAGGGGACAGCAAAGCCAGCAGACGGTGAAAAATGGGGTCCGTCATCTGGAGATAATTCCTGAAATCATCAGGATTATTCTCACGGATCTCACGCAGCAAAGGCATATGAGAGAACTGGTCACGCTGGCACAACCAATTCTTGGTCCACAAACTCCTCCTCGCCCTGTTCATGGACCGGGCATGTGTCAAAGTAAGAACCCCAACACCAAGCCCCCGGACGGCACGAACTCTACGACGAGTACGTACACGTAACATGGCTTCAAAACGGTCGGCTGGTCAGAAAGGACAACAGAAAGCACTGATAAACAGCAAGGCCTGAAAGAATGAAACGCAAATCCCCAACGAGCGGACAATAAGCCTTGAAAATATAGTCCACAATGAGCAACAAATGCTTACTGACTACACGCACTGATAAGGAGATACGCACCGACAAGCACAAACTGTAGAGCAGTAACGAACTGAAGCACAAATCTGAAAAGCGCAAATCGTCTCTCACCAAACTTCTACTAACACGCGATAAACACAAGATCAGCAGAAGGAGCCCAAAGGGTGCCGTACATGGTGCTGAACTTCCCTTTTCTAGTCCCATAGTACATGGTGTAGTTCCGCGTTCTTGAAATTTGGTGTGACCGTGTGCACGGCAAGACATCTTGAGTGGAATTCCGTTGGAAAAACCATTGTTCTTCCGACAAGAATTCCGATTGTGTGTACACAGCATCAGAGAACAGTCTGTGACCTGGTTTTTGTTATTTATTGAGTGTTAACAAGTTGGATAGGGATGGGAGGTCATGGGATATCCACTTGACTTCAGCAACAAATATTAGGCAGCAGCTTCAGGGACAACTTCCTATACACAGTCTATACACAGTCTCCTTGACTCTCCTCCTGCACACACTTCATTGCTGGTTCCAGCTGAATCACTGTTGGAAGATATAACAAGGTCTCAGTCAGTTTTTTAGCAATGGCCCACAGGGGTGGAATGACAATTCATGGGGCCCCCGAGCAATAGGAGATCATGGGGCCCACTGTATCCATGCTGTTATATATTAATGTGTTATACTTTAGAGCAATTTTGGTTTCTGTGTGTCTGTGTTGGATTAAGTAAAAGAGTCCTGTGAATACCTGTCCATGTTGATGGTTTAAATACATTTTAAAATACACAAAGTTGGTGACATGGATGGGATTTCAGTGACTGGACATTGCAAAAGCACAGGTAATCAGCTTGAGTGAAGAATCAGAACTTATGTGTTTTAGAGACACATCTATAAATATCTCCAGCATGGCTTCTCTGGGATACATGGAGGAATTTGATGTGGCTAATCCATCCTCATGGGACTCATTTGCTGACAGGTTAGAGTTTTTCCTGGAAGCTGTGCAAAAAACAGCTGTGTTACTGAGTTTTATTGAATCATTTTTTTTTCAAATCACAGTTTTATTAGTTATCTCAGTAAGTAAAAGAACATAGACAGAATGCATTAAGTTCCAGGCAGTGCTAGAACAGGGATATAGCCAGTACAAACATTGTGGCAGTAATTGGTGCAGGATCATTGCTAAATCATACCATGAGTTAGATAATAACTGAAATTTGCCATTGGCTAGGTGAGAGCCTATGGAATGTGAGCAAGAAAATAAAATAAAAGATAGAAAGGAGAGAAGGGATAAAGAGAGTTAGAAAAGTAAGATAAGAAAGAAGAGATGTGAAAGTAAGGTAGTATCTCAACCATCGGCTCAGGGCGGGTCCTCTCGGCGATGACACTCCTCCCAGACCCTATTGTGCATTTCCAACCTATCCTGTAATCTAGCTGTCATTTTTTCCATTAGCTCCACATCTTTTATTGTGGTGTACAGAGCTTCTTGGGAGTGTGGGGAGCACCGATATCAGTTGAGGGCGACCAGACATTGTGCAGCTGTCAGGACATATCTAAGTAGCTTCTTGGATGGTTTGGCAATTTGTTTTTGTTTTTCTTACATTTATCGTGCTATATTCAAATTTTACCTTCACGTGATTTTTTTTAAGCAATTTTCCCCTCCACCCCCCACCATTCCCCCAACACCCCCCTCTTCCCTCAACCCACCCTTCCCTCCCGTTTACCCCCCCTCCCGACCTTCCCTCCCCTCCCTCCCCTCCCTCCACCTATCAAGGTGCTCCCTAGGGGAGTTTAACGTGACCGTAACATCCATACCCCAGCTATTACCCAAACTCACAAACACCACCCCCACTGTCTCCCCCCCATCCTACCAACTCTTATCTTCCGAATCCGACTAAATATTTGTCAATCAACTTATAACCTCCCCCCCTCCCTTGCTATCTACCCTCCCTTTCCCCCTGGCTACTCTGTAGGGACTCCTTATTAGCTCCCAGCCATTGTAATGCCCCATCTGTAGAGTCAAAAATCTGTGCCCCATCCGGAGTCATCACACGCAGTCTTGCTGGGTATAAAAGTGGGTATGTTACTTTATATAGCTGCAAGGTGGCTTTAATTGCCCGGAATTCCGCTCTACGTCTCTGCAATTCGGGAGAGTAATCTGGGAAAAGTGGATCTTTGAGCCTTTACAGGAGATGTTCCCCATCTCCCTCGCCTTACACATTAATGTCACCTTATCCTTATAATTAAAGAGCTTCAGCAACATGGGTCTAGGACGTCCTCCGGGCGGCGGAGCTCTAAAGGGAAGCCGATGGGCTCGTTCTATCGCAAAGAAAGGTGAAAAACCTTCTTTTCCAAACAGGTCTACAAACCAGGTCTCCAGGAATTTTATAGCATCAGGGCCTTCACTTTTCTCAGGTAACCCCAGCATCCTGATGTTATCCCTGCGGGATCTATTTTCTAATTCATCCATTTTAGTAGCATAGCTGTCCAGTTGCTTTTTCATACTGTTAACCTCCAATTGTATTGGGTATATATCATCTTCTAGTTGACTTATTCTTGTTTCCTGCACCGTTGTTCTTTCAACTACTTTTTGAATATCTTGACGGACTAGTGACATTTCCTCCTTCATTCCTGTTAACTGGAATGCCAGGTCACCCAGGGACAATTTACATGCGTTTACCGCTTGCAAAACATCTTTCAATGTTGGGGCCTCTTCCACCGATGGGCTATTACTCACAGCAGGCCCCAAGTCGCCTTGTGTATCCCCCTGACTCTTATTACTTTTGCTCTTATATTCAGATACTGCCAGGGCCAGTGATGCTGATTGGCCTTGGCTTTTTCTATCAGCAGGGCCCCCATGATGGATTTTAGTTTGTACCGTCTGTCCCCCCTTTGTTAGTGTTTGGGCAGGGGTGTGAACGAACCGCTCTAATTTTGCTGCAGCTGCCATTGCTGCCTGGTTACTTTTTTCCTTTTCTTTGGAGGAGCGGAGGTGTTGTGTCCCTGTGTCCTCCTGTTGCGACTGTTCCTCTAATCGTCGCCTTGACATTTTAACTTATATAAGGAGGGGAGAGGAAAAAAAGGGGGTTCCCCTGTCTAATTCCAGACGGAGGAGAGGGAAAAAGAGGAAGAAAAAAAAGGGGAGAAAAATAAAACCAAGGAAAAAACAAAAAGGTTCTTGGTACTAAGTCCCTTCAAGAGTAATTATAATTCAATGTTACATAGAAGGGGAGAGAAGGAGAGAAAAAAAAAAAAGGATTCTCTTACAGGCTGCTGTTTGTTGGTGCATACAAACAGAATATAACTTTGTTTTTAAAATTTTTTAACTATGTCGTTCATTACTACCTTTGTAACTCATTTGAATAAATATACTAAAAGGGAAGCAAACCATTTAGGAAATGTCACTAAGATGTCACTTAACAGATAGTGAGAGAGCTCTTATTTTCCCAAAAAAATCCAAAGCAGATGGATAGCTGACAGATAGCAATGTAAACGTATATATCATTCAGTTCATTTCAGTATATGCTATAGCTCTTGAATCCTCCACTTCGGGGAAAAAAAGTAAATAACAAGGCAAAGAGAAGCTGACCTGTATCCTGCTGCCTTGTCTCCCATACGCCCACCGTCCGCGTTATACAAATTCACGCCAGCCAGCAGGTGGACAACTTAACAACTGCGGACCGGGTACCTCAAGTGCAGCGGCCGTCTACTTTTCCTCACCTATGGAGGGCTTCTCCTAGCCTATTTTCCCCCACGGGGAGTACTCACGGGTACCACGATTCACAACTATCAGCGTCTCCACTCCTGCGCTATCCGGGGTGGCCTCGGCGAGCATCGGTGAGTTTCGGACGCTCCCGGCAATCTTCGGAGCACACCGGACCTTCCGCTCTTCCTCAACACTCTCCCGGGGGGCTCCGGCCAGACTCCTCCCCCGGCTTCTCTTCAGCCTTCCGCGGCCTGCAGCTTACATGTTCGACGAGGGAGAGACAACGTGGTGGCGGTTCACTCACATCGGGCACCACTACATTCCCGCACCGCACACCACCCATATGGTCACTCCCCCCATCTGGTTTGGCAATTTGTAATTGTGACACACCAAGTAGGAAAAATGTTGTCATCATAGAGACCTGTACCCGAAGAAGCGGGACAACCATCGATGTGTCTTCATCCGCAAGGACACTATTATGGGGCAACTCCAGTAAATATGGTAGTTTACTGTGGGGGTTTACACTAACCACTAGGGGTTTACACTGACCACTAACGTATAGAAGCATTCACAGTAACCACCAATGTAAGAAGGGATTTACACTGGCCACTAGGGATGGGATACCCTTTAATAGTCTATTGGAGAATTCAAAAGTGCTAATTTTAAAGGTTAATATGCAAGTTATTGTCATAAAGAGTGTTTGGGGACCTGGGTCCTGCCCCAGGGGGACATGTATCAATGCAAAAAAAAACAGTTTTAAAAATGGCCTTTTTTTCAGGAGCAGTGATTTTAATAATGCTTAAAGTGAAACAATAAAAGTGTAATATTGCTTTCAATTTCGTACCTGGGTGGTGTCTATAGTATGCCTGTAAAGTGGTACATGTTTCCCATGTTTAGAACAGTCTGCGTGCAAAATGAAATTTCTAAAGGGAAAAAAAGTTATTTTTTAAAGTATTAGTACTAGCGCTAGCGGCTATAATGAATTGTCGGTCCGGCAATACTTGGATGGTTTGGTCATTTGTAATGGTGACACACCAAGTAGGAAAAATGTTGGCATCAAGGAGACCTGTACCCCAAAAAGGCAGGACAACAAGTGCTGTGTCTTCTTCCAGAAGGGCACTATTATGGGGCAACTCCAGTAAATATGGTAAAGGCAGGGCCATATTTAATATTGATTATGTAAACGGGTGACCCCGCCCCCCTCTGACACCACGGGGAAAGCCATAGGGAAGTCCTCGTGCTTCAGAGGGGGAGGGGGTCACCATTATATAAGGAATGTAACCTCAACAGAAGCATCACACAGCAGAAGACTCCCACTGAGGCGGATCATGCAGAGGACGAGGCAGAGAAGAAGAAGCCAGAGGAACATGCTGGACGAGAAGAGCGGAGGAAGATAGAGGAAGAAGTAGGGGAAGAAAAAGATAGAGGAAGAAGAAGAACACTGAAGGAAGACCAGAAGAAAGAAGATGGAAGAAAAAGCGAGGAAAGAAGAAGACATTGATGAAGGAATCGTCAAAAACCGTCTATTGTCTTTTCTAACATTTTTAAACTCTTTTTTTGTGAAATGGTAGAGGCACATTTGTACCCCATTACCAATTCACATGGGGGATGGGATCTGGCAGTCCCCTTGTTAAAGAGGGCTTTCAGATTCCAATAAGCCCCTCACCCGCATACCCCCACAACCACTGCGCAAGGGTTGTGGGGATGAGGCCCTTCTCCCCATCAACATGGGGACAAGGTACTTTGGGGGGCTACCCAAAAGCACCCTCCCAGTGTTTAGGGCATGTGACCTGATACGGTTCAGGAGAGGGGGCCACTCTCTCACCCCCCCTCTTTTCCTGCTGCCTGGCAGGTTGCGTGCTCAGATAAGGGTCTGGTATGGATTTTTGGGGGACCCCATACCATTTTATTTAAAATTTTGGCGTTCTCCTTAAAATCCATACCAGACCTGAAGGGCCTGGTATGGATTTTGAGGGGGGGGGCATGCATTTTTTTTTCATTTTGGTTCGGGGTTCCCCTGTGTGAAAATCCCATGCCGCTTTTATCAATGAAATTTTATATGTATTGCCGGACCAACAATTCATTATAGCTGCTAGCGCTAGTACTTTGAAAAATGACATTTCTAAAGGAAAAAAGTAATTTAACTCGGATGGGAAACATGCGCCACTTTACAGGCATACTATAGACACCCCTAGGTATGAAATTTTAAGGGATATTACATTTTTATTGTTTCACTTTAAGCATTATTAAAATCACTGCTTCCAAAAAACGCCATTTTTAAAACTTTTTTTTGCATTGATACATGTCCCCTGGGGCAGGACCCAGGTCCCCAAACACTTTTTATGACAATAACTTGCATATTAAACTTAAAAATTAGCACTTTTGATTTTTCCCATAGACTATTAAATGGTGTTCCGCGGCTTTCGAATTTGCTGCGAACACCCCAAATTGTTTGCTATTCAGCGAATGGGCAAACAGCCAATGTTCAAGTCGAACTCATGTTTGACCCGAACATAAAGCCCATCCCTACTGACCACCAATGTAAGTGGGACATTCACACTGGCCACTAGAGTGAATGAAAAGGATTCTACATCAAGCACCAATGTAATGAGAGGATTTACACTGACCACCAATGTAACTGAGACGTTTAGCCTGCGTTCACATTTGTGTGTGTTGGGAACGCATGCAAAATCACTTTCCTGACACCACAGAAACGTGCTGCCCTTAATTGTTAATGACACCCTCATGCAGCTGCTGACATATGTGCCTTGGCACTAGTGATGGACAAACTTCCGATGGGACGTTTTGTGAACGCGGCCAAATGAACCGCAAAGTTTGCAGCAGACCCCATTGACTTTAATGGCAGGCGAACCTTAAAAACCTCCAGGTCATATTTTCAGCCACAAAATACTTACTAGCTGTGCACACATAGTCCCACACTGACATAACAAAAGTCTTAAGTGAATCTTGGATCGGCAACGACAAGCATTCTTTTTTTATCTGTGAAATTTTGACAATTCAGGAGCGAATGAAGGCCATGGAGGAGAGGCAAGGTCAGGGCAGGCTATTAAGGAGGTATAGGAGATGATCAGTGCCACAGTCAGGGCAGCGCAGTCCTGTGCCAATGTCCCAGTGTGCCAACCTGTGCTTGAGCCCCTACCTCTGCCCGGCCCTTACCCCCACCTATGCAGGGCTCCACTGCGGTGGTCCGGAGGTGCCAGTCCAGTGCTGATCCTCAGCTATGGTGCTGGCAATGCCTGCTGATTGGCTTCTCCGCTGCTATCTCCCCCACTGTCTAAAACCAGCATCGCGATAGAGACTGAGCACTGACACCAGCACCGTGATAGAGAGCACTGACACCAGCACCGTGATAGAGAGCACTGACACCAGCACCGAGATAGAGAGCACTGACACCAGCACCGAGATAGCGAGCACTGACACCAGCACAGTGATAAAGAGCACTGACACCAGCTCCGTGATAGAGAGCACTGACACCAGCACCGTGATAGAGAGCACTGACACCAGCACCAGCACTGTGATAGAGAGCACTGACACCAGCACCATGATAGAGAGCACTGACACCAGCAACTGGATAGAGAGCACTGACACCAGCACCGAGATAGAGAGCACTGACACCACACCAGCACTGTGATAGAGAGCACTGACACAAGCACCGAGATAGAGAGCACTGACACCAGCACTGAGATAGAGAGCACTGACGCAAGCACTGTGATAGAGAACACTGACACCAGCACCGAGATAGAGAGCATTGATACCACACCAGCACCTAGATAGAGAGCACTGACACCACACCAGCACCGAGATAGAGAGAGAGCACTGACAACAGCACCGAGATAGAG
This sequence comes from Lithobates pipiens, assembly GCF_037356315.1. Lineage (NCBI taxonomy): Eukaryota > Metazoa > Chordata > Amphibia > Anura > Ranidae > Lithobates > Lithobates pipiens. Next base: position 522,224,766 of record NW_027507718.1, read on the forward strand.
AGCACTGACAGCAGCACTGATACCAGCAACTCGCTGCGGGACCCAAAAATATGACACCGCTCAACCTCTTCAAACAGGAGGGTATGGGCATATAGTACGGTGTGCTTTTTTTTGTACAAGGAAGTGAGCCAAAGGTAGAAAAAAAGGTCTGTGTGCTCGATTAAATAAATCGTTTATAGAGTTATGCATATACATGGTCTACTGGTCACATGTGTTGAATTCCTCTGAGATCCATGCCTCATTAATTTTTATAAATGTGAGGTAGTCAACACTGTCGTGAGCTAGGCGAGTGCGCTTATCAGTCACGATCCCCCCTGCTACGCTGAACGTACTTTCGGACAGGACACTGGACGAGGGGCAAGCCAACAGTTCCATTGCAAATTGGGCAAGCTCTGGCCAGAGGTCAAGCCTGCCCACCCAGTAGTCCAGGGATTCACTACTGTTAAGAGCATCCACATCAGCCATTAACCCGATGCAGTCGGACACCTGTCTGTCTAGGCGCTCCCTGATGCTGGATCCAGATAAGACCTGTCGATAGGTCAGCTGAAAGAATGACCTCATATCAGAAGTCACCAACACATCTTCAAACCACCCTCTTCTTTCAGGCGCTGTTGGATTGGTACCCGCAACTCTTTCTCTGGTAGTGGGAATTCCTCCTCTGCCAGCGCACGCAAAAGCAGAATCCAGCATTTCTCGAAGCAAGGCCTGTAAGTGCTCCATTCTGACAGCCTTCTGTGACGATGGTAACATTTCCGCCATTTTGTGTTTGTACCGGGGGTCTAAGTTCATTGCCACCCAGTACTGGTCCTTGACCCTTATGCTTTGTATATGGGGGTCCCTGTTAAAACACTGGAGAATGAAGGCCCCCCATTTGTACTAAACTGGAAGCAGTGTGGTGGCCTGGCTCCTGCTCATCATCCAAGATAATGTTGTCCTCCTCGTTCTCATCTCACCATCCACACACAACAACAGGGATCCCAGAAAGGTTTAAAGCATGCTCTTCTTGCTCCTCCTCATCCGCCCCGGCAGCATCCTCCTCTGACTCATCTTCAGACTCCTGTTGTTGACTTGTCTCAGATAGAGTAGCCCCCCTGGGAATTCATCCAGCATTGCATCTTCCTCATCTTCCTGCTCCTGCTCCTCCACGGCTTGATCAATGACACGACACAATGCACGCTCCATAAAGAAGGCATAAGGTACGATGTCACTGATGGTGCCATGGCTGTGATTGACCAGTTTGGTGATCTCATCAAATGGCCGCAGAAGTCAGAATGCATCGCGCATGAGCAGCCACTGACGCAGTGAACAAAAACCAAGCTCCCCAGAACCTGTTCTGCTGCAGATTTTTTACAGGTAGTCGTTAACTGCACGTTTCTGCTGGAGCAGCCTATCAAGCATATAGAAGGTTGAGTTCCATCGCGTCGGGCAATCGCAAATAAGACATCTGACCGGCAGATTGTGTCACAGCTGAATGTCAGCAAGACGAGTCATGGCCGTGTAAGATCTTCTGAAATGGGCCGAGATTTTCCTTGCCTGCCGCAAGATGTCCTGGACCCCAGGGAATTTGACAACAAATCACTGCACAACCAAGTTTAAGACGTGTGCCATGCATGGCACGTGTGTAATTTTGCCCTGTTTCAATGTGCTAAGCAGATTGGCACCGTTGTCATACATCACTTTACCAGCTGTCAAATTGAGCGGTGTTAGCCACTGATCTGCCTGTGAACGCAAAGCTGAAAGGATTGCCGGGCCAGTGTGGCTCTTGGCTTCCAGGCACAAAAGACATAGCACAGCATGGCAACGTCTCACTTGGCATGTCGAATAGGTTCTGGGGATCTTGGGCGGCACAGCGGAAGAGATACTAGCAGCGGAAAAGGTGGAGTCAGCCGAGGTCAGAAAGGGACAATGGAGTAGGAGGAGGAGAAGAAGAGGGAGGCCTGCATGCAGTCCGTTGCGGTAAAACCAAATCGACATGGGTTCCCATGGTTTACATGCTTGACGGCCATCAGAAGGTTCACCCAGTGGGCAGTAAAAGTTATATAGCTTGATGACACTGTGTGCCAGAGATACGTTCACTTGCCACTGAACATATAGCCATATAGCTCCGGGATGCCCTTCTGAGAGAAATACTTCCTTCCTGGGATCTTCCATTGTGGTGTTCCAATGGCCACAAATTTTTGGAAAGTCCTCCGAGTCCACCAGTTTATATGGCAGTAGTTGGCGGGCTATCAGTTCTGACAAGCCAGCCGTCAACCGTTGGGCAAGAGGGTTATCTGGCGTCATCATTTTTGTACGCTCGAACATTTGGCCCACGGAAGCCTGCCTTTTTCCAGAAAAATGTGAGGATGGCAAGATGGAAGGTGGAGTGGAGGATAATTGTGAGGAGAAGGAGAAGTAGAAGACGAAGCTGGATGGTGAGAGCCTGGAGTGTGGCTTTGTGGGTTCCGTTGCTCCCACTGAGGTCGGTGATGGCAGCTCATGTGCCTTCTTAAGGCAGTCATCCCTAGGTGAGTGTTGGCTTACCGAGACTTATGCATTGACTGCAAAGGCTGCAGATGGCAACACTATTGTCAGCAGTGGACACGTTAAAAAAAGACCACACTATGGAGCCATGTGCCGGCGTCCTGGGAGTGCCAGGTGTGACCGTACAGGTTGATGCCTCGCTCCTGATACATTAGCAGTCTGCTTTGTTCCTCCTGTCCAATCTACGTTCCGCCTGCTTCTCCTCCCTATCTGCTGGTCCATATCTCCCTCTGAACTCCCCTCCTCTTTCTCTCTTGTGGGCACCCATGTGGCATCACTAGACATGTCATCATCGACGTCACCTTCCCCACCGCTATAATTAGAGATCTTGGAGTAGGCAGCAACACCGGGGACCAACCTCCTCCTTGGGCTGATCTGGGTACTTTCGTCCGACTGCTGTGTGGTGGTTGTTGCTACCTCCTTTTCCTGATCCAATGCCAAGAGTGGCTGTGCATCGGCAATGTCTTGTGATAATTCCTGTGACTCAAGCAACGGGTATATGGTGGTGGTGATAGTGGCTCTGGGGTGCACACAGCAGAGAGTGAAGAAGAGGGTGTAGATTGAGAGGATGAGGAGGTTGCAGAAGAGTAAGGCTGAGTGAGCCACTCAACCAAGTCTGGTGCGTCCTTTGACGTAATCGCACACACCTTCTGCAATTTGCCACTTTGGCTCAAGTCTGTTGCTCCTGCCCTACCCCTACCACCCCTGCGGAAGGGCCTGCCTATTCCTCTGCCTGTCATTTTTTAAATTACCCTGTGACAAAAGTCTCTAGAGAATTGCAGTATGTATGTGGAAGAAGGTATATAACACCCCGCTTCAATCTGTCGTTTTTGGGGGCCACTGGTCTATCACACCAGTTATAATACTTTTTTTTAATTGCATTTGTCACTCTTTGTAGTATCGCTGCAGAACTGCTCAGCAGTCACAATGAGGCACAGTGGAAATGCACTATACTATGCTTTCTATATGTGCAAGTATTTTATACGTGTATTACACCCCTATATACTGCACACCAAATAGTACACCTATACCAGTCCTTAAAATTACCTTTGTGGACCTAATAGTAGCTAGCTAGTAGCTAGTGATTTGCAGACTGTCCCTGCTCCAAACACCAAACTGTCCCTCGGTCCCTACACTGATAAAAGACAGCTGCAGAATCCGGCAGCAATCAGCTCAGCAGTCAAGTATAATATGCTTTCTATATTTGAAAGAAATGATATTATACGTGTACAACCCTATATACTGTACACCTATACCAGTCCACAAGTACCTTTGTGGACCAAGTAGCTAGTGATTTGCAGACTGTCCCTGCTCCAAACACCAAACTGTCCCTCCCTACACTGATAAAAGACAGCTGCAGAATTGGTCAGCAAGCACTCAGCAGCACAGCAGTCAGAATGTAAAATGGCCGCCAGATCAGGTCTATTTATAAGGTAGGGGGTATGTCCAATTGTCCATGTGCTGAAATGTCTCAGTTGGCTGTCCTGTACCCCATGATGGATGTGTCATGGGTCAAAGTTCTTCACAATGTAAACAAATATGGCCGCCACAAACAGTGCCAGAAGTCCGCCGGTTTGGCGAATCGCAAACGAGCAAAATTCACCTCGAACCGACCGCCGGGTGAACCGCAAAGGCCATCTCTACTCGTGAGGCAGGAGAGATGGCAGAGTCCAAATTATATAGTGTGGCATAGTAATCTTGGAATCCTGCAGAGATTTTGGAAGATTGTACAATCGGGACCCCTGAAGCGGTGTGCAATTTGTGTATGTAAGTTTGTACGTTTGTTTCCGGACAGCTCGAGCCAGCATCCCCCAGCACTTGTTTCCATGTTCATAGTATTTATGTGCCACAAAGTGTAACTGTTTGCGGGTTTGGCGGTCAAGTAGACGCAGGAACAGTTCCCGCAGCTCTGTCAGGTCTTTTAGCACCTCTGCACCCCCACTAGCTTTATGCCGAAGTTCAGCCTTCTGAAGTGCAGTATGTACTCTCAAGAAGTCAGCCCGACGTTCCCTATTAAGTCTGGATGCTTGAGAGATCAGTGTCCCTCTGTCCACAGCCTTATGAGCTTCCTAGACCACCCCCTTGTTTAGCTAATCGACTAGGTTTTCCCTAAAGTAGTTGGCTAGGGTGTCAGCGACCTCCTTCACCACAACCACGTCATGTCAGTAAATTGTCCTTGAGCCACCATGTCCAGGCCCTTTGCATGCCCGAGGGCAGGGCGAAGGCTACCGTCACTGGGGGCGGGGTCTCAAATGGAAATGGTGCTAATGGACACAGACTGGAGGAGCTCCAGAATGTTATGATCTAAATAAATGTGGTTGATGCGTGTGTACACATCATGCACTTTAGAATAGTAGCTGAAGTCATGGCCTGAGGGGTGAAGTGTCCGCCAGTTGTTGACCAAAAGATGGGATTGAATGGTCTTGCAAAAGTGTTTAACCACTTTCAGACCGGACCATTTTGCTGGTCAATGACCAGAGGTCTTTTTACAATTTGGCACTGCGCTGCTTTAACTGGTAATTGCGCGGTCATGCAATGTTGTACCCAAACAAAATTTGCGTCCTTTTTTTCCCACAAATAGAGCTTTCTTTTAAAGGTATTTGACTGACTCTGAGATTTTTATTTTTTGCGATATAAACATAAAAAGACCGCAAATTTTGAAAAAAAATGATATTTTCTACTTTTTGTTATTAGAAAAATCCAATAAACTCAATTTTAGTCATACATTTAGGCCAAAATGTATTCAGCCACATGTCTTTGGTAAAAAAAAAGTCAATAATTGTATATTTATTGGTTTGCGCAAAAGTTGTCACATCTACAAACTAAGGTACGTTTTCTGGAATTTACGCAGCTTTTAGTTTATGACTGCCTATCTCATTTCTTGAGGTGTTAAAATGGCAGGTCAGTACAAAACCCCCACCAAATGACCCCATTTTGGAAAGTAGACACCCTAAGGAAATTGATAAGAGGCATGTTGAGCCCATTGAATATTTTATTTTTTTGCCTCAAGCGATTGAATAATGACAAAAAAAATATATATTTTTTTTACACAAAGTTGTCACTAAATGATATATTGCTCACACATGCCATGGTTATATGTGGAATTGTACCCCAAAATACATTCTACTGCTTCTCCTGAGTACGGGGATACCACATGTGGTCGACTTTTTGGAAGCCTACCGCGTACGGGGCCCCGAAAGCCAAGCACCGCCTTCAGGATTTCTAAGGGCATACATTTGTAATTTCACTCCTCACTACCTATCACAGTTTTGAAGGCTATAAAATGCCAAGATGGCACAAAACACCCACAAATGACCCCATTTTAGAAAGTATACACCCCAAGCTATTTGCTGAGAGGCATGTTGAGTCCATGGAATATTTTATATTTTGCCACAAGTTGCGGGAATATTACAAACTTTTTTTTTTTTTTTTTTTTTTTCACAAAGTTGTCACTAAATGATATATTGCTCACACATGCTATGGGCATATGTGAAATGACACCCCCAAAATAAATTCTGCTACTTCTCCTGAGTACGGGGATACCACATATGTGGGACTTTTTGGGAGCCTAGCCGCGTACGGGGCCCCGAAACCCAAGCACCGCCTTCAGGCTTTCTAAGGGCGTAAATTTTTGATTTCACTCCTCACTACCTATTACAGTTTTGAAGGCCATAAAATGCCAAGATGGCACAAAACCCCCACAAATGACCCCATTTTAGAAAGTAGACACCCCAAGCTATTTGCTGAGAGGCATGTTGAGTCCATGGAATATTTTATATTTTGCCACAAGTTGCGGGAAAATTACCAACTTTTATTTATTTATTTTTTTTCCACAAAGTTGTCACTAAATGATATATTGCTCACACATGCTATAGGCATATGTGAAATGACACCCCAAAATAAATTTTGCTGCTTCTCCTGAGTACGGGGATACCACATGTGTGGGATTTTTTGGGAGCCTAGCCGTGTACGGGGCCCCGAAAGCCAAGAACCGCCTTCAGGCTTTCTAAGGGCGTACATTTTTTATTTCACTCCTCACCACCTATTACAGTTTTGAAGGCCATAAAATGCCAAGATGGCACAAAACCCCCCCAAATGACCCTATTTTAGAAAGTAGACACCCCAAGCTATTTACTGAGAGTTGCGTCCATGGAATGTTTTATATTTTACCACAAGTTGCGGGAAAATTACAAACTTTTATTTTATTTTTATTTTTTTTTCACAAAGTTGTCACTAAATGATATATTGCTCACACATGCCATGGGCATATGTGAAATGACACCCCAAAATAAATTTTGCTGCTTCTCCTGAGTACGGGGATACCACATGTGTGGGATTTTTTGGGAGCCTATCCACGTACGGGGCCCCCGAAAACCAAGCACTGCCTTCAGGATTTCTAAGGGTGTACATTTTTGATTTTACTCCTTACTACCTATCGCAGTTTTGAAGGCCATAAAATGCCAAGATGGCACAACCCCCCCCCCCCCCAAATGACTCCATTTTGGAAAGTAGACACCCCTAAATTTAGGGGTACACTAGTGAGACTCACAGGTAAAAAAGCACCTAGGCTGTCAGCGACTGTATTAAAACGCTACAAAAAAAACTGTTAGCGATCGCAGGGATCAGGCCTGACTCTGCGAACGCTGCAGTTATGTGTGTTGTGTTTTGTAAGTGACAGTGATCGATCGATACTGCACTTGGGTGGGCTGAGCTGGGCTTGGCGGAGGGGCTAAACGCAGGTGCTAGCAGGTATCTGGGCTGATCCCGCTAACAATGCGTTTTGGGAAACCTAAACTGCTGGCGACGCTAATATAGATCTGATCAGATACTATATTACTAAGGGAGGTGTATGCTTTGTGCGTGGGTGTTAGTGGTACTGGCACTAACCTGACGCTGCCTGGGGCGACGCAGACCTTATCTGACCCTCAAACTTATATCACCCGCCGGGTGATCAGGGGGTTAAATATTTATTAGGTAATAAATGGCGGGTGCCCTGAAACTATAAAACATAACTAACCAACCAGCGTCAGATCAGAAATCAGAAAAACGATCGCTTATTAGGCTAGATTCACACTGGAGTGATGCGGGAACGCCACGAATCCGCGGCGGGTTCCCGCATCACACTGCCCTATGCGAACTGCTGGGAGTGTCAGTGAAATGTTAATAACACCCCCAGATCAGTTCGCATATCGCAGTGCGATCTGCAAACTCGGACAGGAATCGGATCGCATGGTGTGAACACCCATGTGATCCGATTCTGCTGCGGACCAAAAAAAGGGTCCCTTGAGAGTTTGCAGCGGGTGCGGCGGGTGCGATGCGAATTCAGCCATACTATCTGTATGGCTGAACTCGAATCGCACAGAGATCGGATGTGATTTGCACTGCAGTGCGGTGCGAATCACATCCGTTCTCATAAACCGCTGCAATGTGAACCCAGCCTTAGTGACACTGGCGACGGGGGGTGATCACGGGGTTAAACCTTTATTGGGGGGGTTAGGGGGGTACCCTAGAACTAAAGGGGGCTAATCCTAACTGCCCTAACAGTTATTACAGTCACAAATGACACCAATGCAATAATAAAAAAAAAAATGCAATTGGTGTCACTGTGACTGGGGGTGCAGGGGTGATTGGGGGGGGGGTGATCGGGGGGTGAAGGGGGTGAGAGTGTGCCTGGCATGTTCTACTGTATTGTGTAGTGTTGGTACAACTCACCGATCCTCTCTCCTCGGTGCCGGAACGAAAAATACAGACACGGAGGAGAGATTACATCACTTCCTCTGCCTGTGTTTACATTACAGGAGAGGAAGTGATGTCATGCTGCACTTCCATTCGTCAGGAGCGAACGCGAGGGGGTGGCCATGAATGAATGGCCGCCCCCTCATCCCGGATCGCTCCTGAACGGATTCCGACCGCCGCTGGCACCGGGGGGGCCCGATTGGGCCCTCCACCCGCGGGAAGGCAGGGACGTACATGTACGCCCATATGCCTGCCCATGCCATTCTGTCGACGTACATCATCGTGCGGCGGTCGGCAACTGGTTAAGGAACGCATAAGAATTTGGGATTCTCACGTGGGACGTGTCTAGCAAGGGGTTGGGGCTTACGTTAAAGTCACCTCCCAAGATCAGGAAGCCCTCTCTAAAATCTGCTAAGCGATCCAAAGTGTTATCAATGAAGGTAGGTTGGTCAGTATTAGGGGCATAGATTGTCGCAAACGTATATGTCTGGCCAGCAAGACGTACCTGCCCAAGGGATCTACCTTATGTTCAGAGGGTTGGAAGGGGCATGTCTTATGTATGGCAATGGCTGCCCCCCCTAGATTTAGATGTCGGAGAAGTGCTTATAAACCGTTGGTTAAAAAGATGGGTAGGCAGTTTAGGTAGAGACTTTGGTGTGAAGTAAGTCTCCTGAAGGAAAACCACCTGGGTCTTCAGCTGTTTCAACTACCCCAACAACTTGCTACGTTTGTGAGGGGAGCAGAGACCCCTGACGTTGTATGTACTCACCTGCAATGTAGCCATAGAAAGGTGTGAAAACGGTCAGGGTGTGCAGATTGGTGGTGCGCTCTGTGCAGATGACGAGATGGCAAGGCTGGCCTAGAAAGGGGGGACAGGGAAAGAAAGAACAGGGAGAGAGAGAGGGAAAAGACAAAACACATGTAAGACATTTACACAAAATATAACCATCAGAACAGGGTGGCTGAAGCCACCAGAGCTCATGAAACAACTAAGGGTCGTGTTTAGGAGCTCTGTCCCCTAAAAGGGGAGGGGGCCGAGCCACGACCTGAGATCCCAATAAGAATCAATACCCCAAAAAAAGGGTAGCCTATAGGGGTATGTGAACCAACATGGGGAATAGGGTAGAGGGCCTCCGTCTCCACCCACCGCATCTAGCGGGGTGCAATAGGAGAGGCAGAGAAATGTGGGGAATGTAGAGAGCAAAGGGGCATCCAGGCCTAAAAAAGGAAAAAAAAAACAGTTCAGTTAGCACCTAAAATATGTCCCCATTGTAATACTCAAAAATATTCAGATCACGATAACATCTCACCATCAAAGAAGAGTAAGTTTATCAGGTACTCGGGGGAACCGGGCCTGCTGAAGAGTCAGAGGGGCACCGCCTGCGGGTTCGTCTATGGTTCTGGTGCCTGGCGGGTTGCCATGGCTGTGGTGCAGGCAATCTGGCAGCTACAAAGTCTGAGGAGCCCCTCCAATCAGGAAAGTCCACTTGGTCCAGGTCCAGGGAAGTCAGAAAATGCAGGAGGTCATCTTTAGTGCGAAGAGTCACAGTTTTGCCTTCCTTGGTGACTTGGAGGCAAAAGGAGAAACCCCACCGGTATGACAGGCTTGCGTCCTGAATAGCTGCCAAGAGGGGGCGAAGTGTTGCATAAAGGGTGCGTCTATAAATATTTTGGTAAAAAGCTAAGTCTGCCCCATCAAAGTCAAAATAGGGTTTGCCCCTCATTTTCTGCATGATGCAGTCCTTGAGTGTATATTTATGCAGTTTGCAAATGATATCTCTTGGGTTATTCACATCTTGAGAAGGGGGTTTCAAGGTCCTGTTTGCATGATCAATTTCAATGTTGGCAGTATCAGGCAGCCCCAGTATTTCTTTAAAGACACCTTCTAGGGTGGGGATGATGTCCCATGCACCAGTGGCTTCAGGTAGGCCACGAATCCTGATGTTAGCCCTGCGGCTGTGGATCTCTGTGTCATCTAACTGGCAGAGCAGGGCCTCAAACTGGTGACCCTGTGCAGTGCATTTATCCTGTAGCATGGAGATGGCAGGGAGGGCTTCCTCAAATTTTTGCTCCAAGGTTTCAAGCCTGCCCCCCAGGTGTGTTGTGTCTACTTTGAGTTGGGCATTGTCCTCCTTGAGGGCTTTTTCCACCCTGTCAGCGAAGGGCTCAAGATCAGCTTTAGTGGGTAAGGACATAATATGGCACCTAATGTCGGCATCAGCCAGGGGGTCCAGATCATCAGGTACATCATTCTAAACATGTGCAGAGTAAAATATTTCGTTTTGGAATTTCGTTTTTGTCCGAAAAATTTATTTATTCAGTTACTCCCGAAATTTGTTTTTATTTACTTCGTTTTTCGTTCAAAAATTGCATTCATCCGAAAATCCACATGAATTACGGTCGAATCTGTCTTTGAAGGCTTATGGTGTCTGTCGAATGTATAAAGAAGTTTCGACGGAGCTAGTATATAGCATACTTCGTGTGAACTTTAAAACCCTATTAAAGTCTATGGGACTCCAACATTCAAAATCTAAAGTGCTAATTTTAAAGGCTAATATGCAAGTTACATCCTAAAAAGTGTTTGGGGACCTGGGTCCTGCCCCAGGGGACATGTATCAATGCAAATAAAATTTTAAAAACGGCCGTTTTTTCGGGAGCAGTGATTTTAATAATGATTAAGGTGAAACAATAAAAGTGTAATATTCCTTTAAATTTCGTACCTGGGAGGTGTCTATAGTATGCCTGTGAAGGGGCGCATGTTTCTGGTGCTTAGAACTGTCCCTGCACAAAGTGTCATTTATGCAGGAAAAAAAAGTCCTTTAAAATCACTCGCAGCTATTATGAATTGTCGGCTCCGTAATACAGAGAACACTCATTGAAAGTCATTGATAAAAAATAAATAAATAAATAAATTTAAAAAAAAGCGTGGGGGTCCCCCAAATTCAATTACCAGGTCCTTCAGGTCTGCGTCAAATTAAAAAAAAAATTGATGTGGGGTTCCCCCTAAATATCCATACCAGACCTGAAGGGTCTGGTATGGATATTAATGGGAACCCCACGTCAAATTAAAAAAAAAAATTACGTGGGGGTCCCCCTAAAAATCCATACCAGACCCTTTATCTGAGCACGCAACCTGGCAGGCTGCAAGAAAAGAGGGGGGACGAGAGAGCGCCCCCCCTCCCTCCTGAACTGTACCAGGCCACATGCCCTCAACATTGGGAGGATGCTTTGGGGGTCTGCTGATGTGATCTGGTGGCGGTACTCTGCACGGCCTTGTGTGTTTTCTGGGGCTTTGCAGCCGGCGCCATCTTGGAAGCCTTGCCCAGGGAAGAAGGAATCTAGCTGGGCCTGCTGCAATCGGTCGTTCTGTGGTGGCTGGGAGGATGCCTGGTTCCCGAAGGACATAACAGGTGGCAGATGGGGTAAGTCATGATCACGATCAGCTCTTCTGGCAGATATTTGATTCTCTCTGCGACGATTGACAATTGTCGCATCACTTTAGTAAATCTCTATGCACCCAACACATCGCGAAAATACTTTTACACAAAGTTGATCTCCAAACTGACCCAGTGATACTATGTGGAGACTTTAATGACATTATTGACACATCTCTTGACACCTCCAATCCAATCAAAAGAAGGACTTCCACACTATCCTCCTTATTGAACAAGGAGGACTTATATGATCCCTGGAGGTGCGTACACGGTGAGGAGCGAGACTACACCTTTTACTCCCACGCCCAGCACTCTTACTCTCGGATCGATTTGTTTCTTATTGACAAATACCTACAACAATCGGTTATGGAAGCGAATATAGGTGCAATCTCATGGTCCGACCATGCGCCAGTATCCGTTAAACTTTTTCCCCAAAATCAATCCCCAAAACACACTGTCTGGAGACTGAACTCCTCCCTTCTCACTAACCCTACACATGAGAATGCAATTCGATCTGAGATTGAGAGCTACTTTCAGAAGAACATGCACTCAATTGATGACCAATATATTATTTGGCATGCGCACAAAGCTACTCTACGAGGCCTGTTCATAAAATTGTGAGCTCAGGAAAAAACAAACGCTTAGCCACTAAATTTTTTTTAAAGCAAATCCGTGACCTTGAGTAAACAAACAATGCCCTTCCCCCAAACTGTCCTGGTAAAAACCCTCAGATACCAACTTAGCGAACACCTTCATAACAAATTCGACTACTATATTAAACAACTGAAAATCCAAATATATGCCTCAGCCAACAAACCAGGAGCATTCATGGCCAAACAAATAAAGAGACAATTAGCTCAGAAGAAAATGCAATTCCTTATAAATCCCCAGGGCAAACGCTTAACCATTCCACTAGATATAGCGAACGAGTTTAGTGCCTTTTACATCAAACTATAAAATCTCAAAGAATCAGACATGGTAGACCCCCCTAAAAAGGAAGATATCAAAGCCTTTCTCTCATCCATTCAAATTCCCTCTATCTCTCCTACCCAACTAGAATCCCTATTGACACCCTTCTCTTCCACCAAAATCAGTAAAGCCATAAAACAACTGCCCCTACACAAAGCCCCAGTCCCAGACAGATTCCCAAACAATATTACAAACAGTTCTCTACCCTAATTGCCCCCCAACTCTGTAATACCTTTAACCAATACGCAAACACCAGCAAGATCCCAAAAGAAGCCTTGGAGGCCCTAGTAGTTACCCAACCGAAACAGAACAAAGCCCCTGACACTCCAGCCAATTATCTCCAAATCTCACTCCTAAACACAGACACCAAACTATATGCCAAAATTTTAGCACAACGCCTTTCACTGATTATCCCCTACTTAATCCACCCCCATCAGGTGGGATTTGTGCCTGGTAGACACACTTCTGATGGCACAAGACGTCCCATCAATCTAATACAGTGGGTGGAGCACTGTCAAATGCCTTCTTTCTTCCAGTCTCTGGATGCGGAGAAGGCGCTTGACAGGGTCCACTGGGCATACATGGAGGCAGTACTCAGCAAATTTGACTTAACAGGAATGTTCCTAACAGCTATCCTGAACCTCTATTCCTCCCCCGGTGCCAGAGTCTGGACGTCAGGCATTAAATTAGATCCCTTTGTAATTACCAATGGCACAAGGCAAGGCTGTCCTCTTTCCCCCTTGATCTTTGCCTTGGTAATTAGACCTCTCACACACTTCATCAGAACGGCATCCTCAGTAATGGGTATCAAAATTGGGGAAGTTGAACACAAATTTACCTTTATGGCGATGATATCATCATCACTTTAACCAACCCTGAATCCTCCCTCTTAGCTGTTTAACAAATCCTAGAACACTTTAGCTCAATTTCTCTCTATAAAATCAACCACAGTAAATCCATTATGCTTGATCTAGGTATTGACCCACAAATCAAACAAAAAATCTATGGTCCTCTAGTTCCTCACTCTCATATTTAGGAATTCACCTGACCTTCCCGAGCAAGACGCTATTAAGAGTGAATTATGATGACCTCCAAGAAAAGCTTCTGCGCATATTCAAAGAGCAGGCAGAATTGCTCAAGCAAAAATGTATCTGCTTCCTCATATACTTATGCATGATCCCTCTACCCTTACTGCCCCTGCAGTTAAAGAAACTACAGGGAGTAATAAACACATTTATATGGCAACATAAAAAAAACCCAGGCTCAAGAAAGACACTCTCCTCACCCCTGTACGCCACGGGGTATGGGAGCTCCGAACATACAGGCATACTACAGAGAAGTAATCCTGGACCAACTCAGATAATGGTGGTCACCCACTTCCAACAAAACATCGACCCAAATTGAAGCCACAGCCCTTTACATGGACACAAAACTACTGCTTACAGCTGCTCTGCTTATCTTAAAGCCACATCACCAATAATTAAACTCAACAAACTGCAGCTCTCTGGGTTTGGTCAGCATCCACTCAACACACCAAAGGCCTTCCTAAGTCCATCCTACATCGATTACCCATTAAAGCGATTGAACTACTATCACCGCACCTGTCCTTTACAGAGTGGTCACTTAAAGGAATCAACAACCTTGGGCTACTATTCTCTACATCTGGGATGCACCCATTCTCACACTTGCAACAACACTATGGCATCTCCCCTAAGACCTTCTTCTTGTACCTCAGAATTAGATCAATTCTCTCTAAAACCAATCTACAGGATAAAGACTCCCTACCAGTTGCTCTCTTAAAATTCTACGAGACCCCTATCCCTTCAGTCAAAGGAATTTCCTTGGCATACAACCTATTAACTACACCTATTACGGATCAACTGTCTTCCTCAATATTCTTTTGGTTCTCACTCACAGATACTCCACCCGCTCCCAACCTATTGCACAGGACCGCGAGTCTGCCCCTTTGCATGTCACATTTTCATTCCCACTGGGAATCAATTCAAAAGCTATTCCACACGTGGTATTTTACTCTGACAAGGTTTGCTGCTATTTACCCCAAGACTTCACCTCAATGCTGGAGGGAATGCAATGAGGTGGGAACCTTATGCCACATCTGATGGGACTGCCCCAACATCAAAAGATATTGGAAAGTAGTATCTATATTCATTTCTAATATTTGCAATATTCCTCTTTCTACTACAGCCACTGGATCATCTCCTAGGACTCTCAGCTCCCACCTGGCCGGGTCACATTAAACTGTTGGCCTCTCATATACTAAAAGCCGCATGCCTTGCACTTGCAAAAAAAATGAAATTGCCACATCCACCCACATTGTCAGACCTTACCAACCTGCTGAACAATCACTTTAAACTGGAATTCTCCTTCACCAAAGCCAATTTGACCACACCTTCCTTTTACCAAAAGTGGGCACCTTGGATCATCGATCAAAGAAGCACAACACTCTAACTTGTAGGAAATTCTCAGTAACTACCCCATACACCCCTACATGGGCATCCGCAGAACTTTTTTCAGGGGGGGCATCATTTTAGGATCACTCATGCACCGCCCCCTTTCGACAATGTCATTATCACATTATCATGATCAGAGTCTGCATAGGACAGTCCCTAGGATATGTAATGGATAATGGCCACAAGGCCCTCTTACCAGGCCCAGCGAAACTACAGCAGTGATCCCTCCGGCTGGGCTGTCGCTCACTCTTGGTTCCCCGGGATGACTCTGGTCAGTAGTTTAGTATATCTGTACCCTGATAGTGGCTCAGCCTTTCTCTCTCTGGTGGTGCTGGGCAGCATGGCTCTCTCTGGTGGCGCTGGGCAGTGTGGCTCTCTCTCTGGTGGCGCTGGGCAGCGTGGCTCTCTCTCTGGCTTCTGCCCAGCACACTCCTCATTCTTTGTCCTGTAGCACTCTCTCCCTCAGCTTTTTTCCAGGCTGCAGTCTCTCAATCTCTCTCTTGATCGAGCTGTAGCCTCCTCCCTGTAGAAAATGGGGCCGCCAATCTTTGGGTCTACATGTCTCATGATGCTCTCCTCTTCTAGTCTCCTGTGATTGCCCCTCAGTTATGGCTAGTAGGGATGGAGCGGGCAGGAAGCTGGGCGGGGAACCTGGTGAGAGCCGCCGTCTCTTCCACCTGATAGGAGAGAGGAGGAGCGAACGGGGGAAACCTCTGACAGCCCGCAGCTCGCCTTTCTCCTGTTACAACGCTGCAGAGTTCTCTGCCGGACTGAGCAGGGAAAAGAGCCCCAGTCACACTACACTGATAGGGGGGCTTGACAGCACCTTGATGGTGTCACCCCACTGGCAGGTGGCACTCGGGTGAGGGCTGCCCACACCCGATAGCGATGCAACTGTGCTGAATTTAAAATCTAAACCCTGATTCCAGGGGGAGCCCTGAGACCCCCCCTTGCCCTTACCCCTAGTGCGTTTCTCATTTCAAATCAAGTGATAAACCACCCCTCATGGGACAATATGCTTTTATGTCCATATAGCTCAATGTTACTAACTTTGTTTCGTTAATAGTGTCTATATTATCAACCAATGATATGTGCAGCATTGTCACTGTTCATTGTTCAAATATTCCTCGCAAGTCTTCACACATTGTTATTTTGATGTACTGTACAAACATTTATAACTTTTCATCCTTTCTTCATAAGATAAAGAACCATTGTTACTGAGAATGTGGCCTGCTTTATTGCCTACAAACTCATGACACAGTTAGCTCCCAAATTGGGGTGTTGGGGTGCATAGACAGTGCAGCCACCACACACATGGTACTAACACTAAGTTCACTGTTCAAGTTTCAGTATAACTTCTGTCATGTTAACGTAACTCATCTGATCTCTTACTGTAAGTTTTTTTTTATGAATAATAAGAAATGTCATTGATTACTATGTGAAAATCTCCATAAAAATATTGTTTAAAAAAAAAGGTGGCCTGGACGGCGACCGAGATAGAAGCTTAATTCTTGAGCTCTTGCGATCCGGGGACCAAATTTAACCAGGTGGGGAACCCATACTGCCTAACCCTCACAACAATGCCATGAGTAGGTTCACCTGCAGTTCCTCCTCCTCCCGAGCTACTTCGGAGCCCGGTACGCAACTGGGGAGGAATGTTCCGGAGCTCTTTCGGTCCCAGCGCGTGTCTGCACACGCGGCCATGCAGGCCCAGACACCGACCTTGCCCGCGGCTGACCCAGGCACGCTGAGGACGGGGGGATCTGACCGCGCTTTCACTCCCAGCCTCCTCAATCTGGAGAAAGTAGCGCTGGACATTAAAAACACCTTTACTGCAGCCGTAGCAGACCTTAGAGCTGACATACAAACGGTAGTACAGCACATTGGAGAAGTGGAACAGACGAACAAGATCCATGCTGCAGCCATCCGTCAGATACAACACTCTCATGATTCCCAGCTGCCCCATCTTCTAGACCTCCACAGACATATCGAGGACCTCGATAATCGAGGAAGGAGGCATAATATTAGAGTGCGGGGTATCCCTGGGAGCGGTGACCCGGGAAACTTGCAGCAAACCCTCTGTGCAATCTTAAATGATTTGATTGACCGCCCAGCAGATTCACTGATCGAAATGGAAAGGGCTCATCATGCTTTGCGCCCCCCACCACGGGACAATGAACCACCTAGGGATGTGATATGCTGCATTGTTAATTTTCCTCTGAAGGAAGAAATCCTCCATAAAGTAAGGGACAGAGGGCACATTCTACACAATGGAGCTGAGATTAAACTCTTTCAAGATCTCTCGCTGATCACCCTACAAAACAGGGAAGCCCTGCGCCCCCTTCTGGAAGCAATGCGTTCTAGAAATATACAATATTTCCCTTCGCGCTATCAGCATCCGCTAGAGGGCGATCTGCAATCCTCCACACGCCGGAAGATCTTCACATGTTTTGCGACCAACTTGATCTCCCGCAAATAGAACTTCTGGAATGGTACGCTTTTTTTTCCCGCGGGAACCATGGCTGCCAGTCTCCCTCAACCCTTCTCCGAGAGCTCAACGCCAGAGGTCCCGCAAACAGAGAGCATATCAACACTCTCCGAATGCCCAGTCTTCCTGTCGGGACCTCTACCACCGCAGCCCAGGGTCACCGTCTTCACCGTCCATGCGTAGAGGTCACCTGGCCTCACAATGAGCAGTCCAGCCAGGCTGTCATCCGACACACTATGCACGTAAGTGCCTCACCTTTACGTTAACCCTAACTTTCTTTTTGTTACCCGGTTACGTTTTCTATGTGTTTTGCCTTGTGACCCTCTCCTTCTGCTATACCTGCTTGGCTGCCCGGAATGTACTTTCTCAGTGAACATTCACCCACACAAGCAATGCGGACTAACGGCGAGGACCCAGGAAAAGCGAGGCCCACACCTCTGGCATTGGAGTCCATACGTCTGCACCCAAGTGTCGATCTAACACATCCACAAGCACTGAACTTCCGATTCTACTCAACATTTGTGAAGTCTTGTCTCGCATTACTGAGGTAAATTACGCTTTTGCTCTTGCTTCTCATACTAGTCCTGGGCAGTATACAACAGCGAGCTCTCTCCTACTCAACATGCCTGCCTATTCGAGACCAGAACCGATATTGTGGATCCGTTGACCTACTGGACATCCCGGAGTTTAGCTCTGGCTCCATATGGACAATAGGGGAGAAGTGGGGACAAGGGCATGACTGGGCTTTGCAAGATCTTGACCTTCCTTAGGCCATCTCCCTCCCACCATAAAACCTTCTCCCCCCCTCTTTTATTTTTTATTAGTTTTATCTCTCTCTCCCGTCCCCTCTCCCCTCTCCTCATACACCTTGCTTCTCCTTTTTTTTTTTTTATCTTTTTTTTTTGCGTGTGTGTAAGGCTAGCGGTAATTGCAAGGCATATAATATTAATAGTAGCTCTACTCCCTGGAAGACTCTGAAGTACGAGCTGAGGGTCAAAGTAATGTTACTGTTTATTGTTTATGTCTAGCATTAATATTGCTGTTTATTGTTTATGTTTCACATTTTGACCGACAATCGGGATATGGCGTTTATGTTTAGACGGTTCCCCTCTACACTATATTCCTCTCACCCTTGTTTCAGCAAAGCCCCTAAACTTATGTCCCCTGGATCGCGGAGACCTCATGGTCCCCGTCTGTTCTCTCGTCTCCACACAGCGGTCCTATTGGACGTCTGCTGACACCCCCACCCCTATCCCTTTAGGTGGCACAGCATGACTGTCACCACCTCGGGTGTTGCTTCTTCCTCTTTATCTCTGCCGCTTTGGTAGACCCTCCACTTGCCTCCACTTTCCCCATACCCCCTTACTTTCCCACAGTTTGTCTCCCCCTCCTCCTCTCCTCTTTGACAAGTCCAATACCCCTCCCCCCTCCCTCCTTCGCCCTATCTTGAACCAAGTTTTCCCTTCGTGTGTGGCTCCGCTCCCCCCGATTGTACCTCTCTCACGCCTCGGGTTCATAGCCCCTATACCCTCTGACCTTCCTAAATTTTCTTCCGATTACACGTTCTGCCATGCAAAGTAAGCCATCCTCTCCATCCCCCCTAACCCTGAAATGTGTATCATTAAACGCAAAAGACCTCAACCTTCCCGAGAAAAGATCACAATTACTGTCCTCCCTCACACAACACAAGGCACACTTCATTTACTTCCAGGAAACACACTTTCGGTCTGATGCAATTCCCAAACTGTCCAATCGTATATACCGAACTTCATTCCATGCCACGAACCCCGATTCCAAGACCAAAGGGGTTTCGATCCTAGTGTCTAAACATGCAGATTTTCAATTATCTGATTCCCTCGAAGACCCTGAAGGCAGATTTTTCTTCCTCAAGGGTACTTATGCTTCAAAACCAATAACGCTGGCTAATATTTATTGCCCTAACGAAAATCATGTTACATTCTTTAGGAAGACCTGTGAACTTCTATCCACTTTCCAGAAGGGTGTGGTGGTCCTCGGAGGTGATTTCAATCTCCCTTTAAATCCTATCCTAGATTCTTCCTCTGGATCCTCTAGATTACCCTTTAAGGCCCTACGACAAATTAAGCAGGAATTCCAGCAACTGTCCTTACATGATGCCTGGCGCACCCTGTTCCCCTCTTCAAAAGATTATACCTTTTTCTCCTCCCTACACCAGAAATACTCCAGGATTGACTATTTCTTCCTGTCCCAACCAGATCTATCCTGTCTACAACTGTCCACAATAGAACCTATGTTCCTTTCCGATCACCATCCAATTACACTCACCCTCAACTTCCGAGACTCGCACGACAACAAAAACCTGGCGGTTGAACCCATCCCTTTTAAAGGACCCTGCTACTGTAGACAGCATACACACACATATTCGCCAATACTTCTCTGAGAATGATAATCAGGAGGTGTCTCCTATCTGCCTCTGGGAAGCACACAAGTGCGTGCTCCTGTGAGCTACTGTCCTTAGCGGCAAAAACCAAAAAAGAAGCCCAAGATAGGATGAACACACCGACGAGCACTATTAGATCACTAGACTTAATTCACAAGCAGACAAGAGCACAGTCTACCCTCCAGGAACTCATTCACACCCGTTCTCTACTTCTGGATGAGCTGGGCAAGATCACTAAACGAACATACATTCTTAGCCAGAGAATCTTCTATGAGCATGGTAACAAGAGCGGGCGCCTACTTGCCCGCACCGTCCAAGCTTCCAAACCTTCCACCATAATTCATCACATTCGCAATAACCGAGGGGATCTTCTGGCCAAGAATGAGGGCATAGCAGGCGAATTTGAGAGATTTTACTTGAATCTGTACAACTTACACTCTAGCCCGGGACATCAGACCCCTTCTGAAACCCGAACCAAAAACATCAGAGATATTCTTGCTCAATACAGTCCAAAACCTTTAACCCCCCCAACAGATTCAAGAGCTGGAGAGCCCCCTTTCAGGAATAGAGTTGAATAATGCCATTAAACAAATTAAACCAGGCAAGAGCCTGGGGCCAGGTGGCTTCACCCTCCAATATTATAAACTTTTTTACGGTGTCCTAGCCTCTACTTTTCTCTCCACTTTCAACGCACTGGCAGATCCCCTTGTGTCTCCAGGTAACATGCTGTCGGCGCATATTTCTGTAATCCCTAAGGAAGGGAAGGACTCCACCCAAGTAGCTAGCTACAGACCAATTTCCCTTTTAAATGTCGATATTAAGCTGTATGCAAAAATACTGGCTAATAGGCTACTTCCTCTACTGCCCGATCTTATCTCCAGGGACCAGGTGGGTTTTGTCCCGGATAGAGAGGCCAGGGACAACACAATCCGTACCCTTAACATTCACCATTGGCTAACAACGTCGAACTCTAGAGGCTTTTTCCTTTCCTTGGATGCGGAGAAGGCATTCGATAGAGTGGCCTGGGACTATATGCAGGAAGTACTCAGGGCCCTGGGACTGGAGTCACGCATGCTGTCTCATGTTATGTCCCTTTACGCTTGTCCCACCGCAACCATGAGGATTAATCGTAACCTGTCGAACGCCTTCTCCATCTCCAATGGCACACGTCAGGTCTGCCCCCTATCTCCCCTAATTTATGTCCCGACCCTTGAGCCCTTTCTCAATATAATAGGGAGCAACCCTGACATACGAGGAGTGATGGTGAAGGGTGAGGAGTACAAAGTGCCAATACATGTCCTAAAATAATCCCCCGGAAGAAATTCTAAATTACCTCAATGGGCTGGAGAATTCAGGGGAGGTGGGGGGGGGTGTAGCCACACAGGAGTGCCCCACTACTTTAATTCCTGGATCTAATACCCTCCCGAAACCCCCACCCCATCTGTGTTTCCCAGTCCCCCACCCCGCCAGGCCTCCCCCTCCCTTCCCCCTTTTCCCTCCCTTTTCCCCCTTTACCTTATCCCCTTTTTCTTCCAACATTCCCTTTGGTTTCTTTGTGCCTAGGGTCAAACACTTCGGCTCTGGTCGGATTCTCCAAATCACTGCTTTTCGCCATCCTCCCTAGGCACCCTTGGCTGCCACCAAATACGCTCTCTCAGGTTACAAGATGCCCGGGTTTCTCAAGATCTCAATGACTTTCTTTCTCAATTGTTCCTGAATTTCTTTGGCTCTCGGCATGATGTGTAGCTTTTAAGGATCTTCTGGTGGACCTTACTGTGTCAAGCAGCTCCTATTTAAGTGATGCCTTGATTGTGAACAGGTGTGGCAATAATCAGGCCTGGGTGTGGCTAGAGAAATTGAACTCAAGTGTGGACAACCACAGTTATAGTATGTTTTAACAAGGGGGCAATCACTTTTTCACACAGGGCCATGATGGTTTGGATTTTTTTTCACCTTTAATAATAAACACCTTCATTTACAAATTGCATTTTGTGTTTACTTGTGTTGTCCTTGACTATTGTTTAAATTGGTTTGATGTTCCGAAACACTTAAGTGTGACAAACATGCAAAGGAACAGGAAATGAGGAAGGGGGCAAACACTTTTTCACACCACTGTACTTACCATAGATTAGATTTTTTCCTCATAAATCAAATGGTATCTTCCTCTGAGATTGGATGTTTTGTTTGGTCTAACAATGCTCCAGTGTTTCTGGAGCTTGCCATATTGAGGGGAGTACCAAAAAAATGGTCATGGAGATTAAACAACAATTTACTTAATCGCTTGCCGACCAGCCACCATCATTATACCACAGCAGATCGGCACGATCCCACAAATTGCCAAAACTGTACAATGGCTTGCAAATCGGGATAGCAGGTGTGCTGCACTACGGGGGGTGCCGATGCTCGTGGCCGATGGTGAACCCTGTCCCTGAGGTCATGCATTTCTGCTCTGCATTGTTGGATACATGCTATCATATCTGATTGTAAAGAGGATCTCAATGACATCAGCATCTCTTTCATAGTAATATCACATATGGGTTGCCCCATGGTGAGAAAGAGTGCAATGGGATCAGCGTGTGGAGTTGTATATGGGTCAATGCCCTGGGAATCACTCACCTCCAGAGAATCTTGTTATTGGATTGGATTTAACAGGGCTCCTAGTAGAGGGAGAACCACAGGGAGAATTGGATTCAGTAGAGTGAGTGTCCTCTGCAGAAGCAACTACGTCTGTCTTCCTCAGTTCTGCCTGTGTGATCTGGCGCTGCTGGCACTAGAGGTCCAGTGTTTCGTGATGCTAGTTGACTCCCGCCACCATTTTTTTGTGGCCCGCACGACAGGGCCGAGAAGAAATCAGGCAATTTAAGCGCCTGTGACTGGTCCTGCTGTCTTCTCCGCATGCCGGTCAGTGTCTTTGGACACAGGGGAGTCTGGGGAAGTAGTGGTGGAGAGCTGAAAGGGCTGATAATGGACGTAGTGCTGATTCCCCTCATGCAGAGCAGAATTCTTAACCTATGTGACCATCTTGGTGAGCAGTCACCACGCCCCCCCGATCAAGATGTCCCCCGATAAAGGGTCGGGAGGCAAGAGACAGTACATTGAAGACTTTAACACTGGTAGAATACATCCAGAGGCACTCCATCCCATCCTGAATATTGGCTATAGATGCCAAGAAGGCATTCGACAGGGTGGGAAAGTGTTTCTTTGAGGAGACGCTAAAGGAATGGGGAATAGATCCTCTACTTTTGGAGAAAATAACGGCCTTGTATCATAACCCAAAAGCTAGAATATGTACAAACAGAGCCCTATTGGATCCGGTGACAATATCAAATGGAACCCGACAGGGCTATCCCCTACCCCCTTTGTTGTATGTATTAGTAATGGAACATCTGACCACAGCTATTCGTAAAAGCATGGATATACAAGGGATAAAGGTCAAGGAAATAGAATACAAAATCTCAGTATATGCAGACGACTTGCTGTTGTATATAACTAATCCAGTAGTGACTATACAAAACCTTATCCAGGAATTTAACCGTTTTGGAATATTGAGTAATTTTAACCACTTGTCTGCAGTGCACTTACACCCCCTTCCTGCCCAGACCAAATTTCAGCTTTCAGCGCTCTCACACTTTGAATGACAATTACTCAGTCATGCAACACTGTACCCAAATTAAATTTCCGTCTTTTTTTTTTCCACAGCTTTTTTTTGGTGGTATTTAATCACTAGTGGGTTTTTTTATTTTTTGTTTTTATTTTTTGTGCTATAAATAAAAAAAGGCTGAAACTTTTCTTTGTTTCTGTCATAAAATTTAGCAAATTACTAATATTTCGTCATAAATATTGGCAAAAATGTATACGGCTACATATCTTTGGTAAAAATAACCCTACTTAGTGTAAATTATTTGTTTTTTGTGAAAGTTATAGGGTCTACAAGCTATGGTGCAAATCAGTGAAAATTGATCACACCTGATGTACTGAAGACCTATCTCATTTCTTGAGACACTTTGGCCTCTTTCACACTAACGTCCCGTTCAGGCCCGCCTGTCAGTTTTTCAGGCGGACCTGAACGGGTGCTCCATAGAGCTCTATGGAGCGTCGGATGTCAGCGGTGACATGTCCGCTGACATCCGACCCGCTCCGATCCGAAAAAGTGTGACGGAGGAAAAAGCTATTTTTCCATCCGTCTGCGGATCGGATCGGGTGACGACGGGCACTGCGGTCCGTCGTCATCCGATCTCCCATAGGGGAGAGCGGCGCTGTGACAGGTCCGTCCCTGCGCAGTGTGCAGAGACAGACCTGTCATCTCCCTGCTCAGCGGGGATCGGCGGAGTGATCCCCGCTGAGCAAGCGGATATCCACGGGGCGGATCAGAACTGATCCGCCCCGTGTGAAAGGACCCTAACAAGCCAGGAAAGTACAAATACCCACAAAATGACCCCATTATGAAAAGCTGACACCCCAACGTATAATCTATGAGGTATAGTGAGTCTATTGAACGGTTCATTTTTTTCCAGAAGTTTTTGGAAAATGTGGAAAAAAAATGAAACCGCATTTTTTTTTCCACAAAGTTGTCAATTTTTAAGATATTTCCAACACATAGCATGTATATAGCAAAAATTACACCCCAAAATACATTCTGCTACCAGTAACGGAATTATAGGGGTAGCCGAGATTGCCATGGTGACCGGGCCCCTTTCTGCAGGGGGCCCTTGAGGGTCCCCTATACTCTTTGATGGGGGGGAGGCTGAGAGGAGCTCCCCGATTATCAGCCGAACTGAAATCGGCACTGTGCGGGGAGCTCCTCACATTAGCCTTTAGTGAAAGCTTTTAGTGAAAGCACAGTGCTGTGCTCTTTGTCTCCCCCTACAGTGCAGTACCGGGCAGAAGGCACCAAGGTAAAGCACTGTGTTTTTTTTTATAAGACTATCTACTCCTGTATTTGTGTTTATATGTGTGTGCATGCATGTGTGTGTGTGCATGCATGTGTGTGTGTAAGGGTGCATGTATGTGCGTGTGTGGGTGTGCATGTATGTGTGTGTGTGCGCGCATGTGGGTGTGCGTGTGTTTGTGTGGGTGTGCATGTGTGTGTGCGTGCGCATGTATGTGTGGGTGTGTGCATGCATGTATGTGTGTGTGCATGCATGTATGTGTGTGTTAATATATGTATGTATGCATGTGTGTGTGCATGTATGTGAATGTGCATATATTTA
This sequence comes from Lithobates pipiens, assembly GCF_037356315.1. Lineage (NCBI taxonomy): Eukaryota > Metazoa > Chordata > Amphibia > Anura > Ranidae > Lithobates > Lithobates pipiens. Next base: position 522,250,016 of record NW_027507718.1, read on the forward strand.
TCATTAGCGGTGCATCCAAAAGGGCACACAGGTGCCGCCCTCTCTCTCCAGCCACTCCCTCTTTGACCAATGGATAGATTCATGCATAGCATAGCATGAATCTATCCATGGCCACCGCTGCCACCCCCATATTTAGGTGTCTGGTCCCTTTTGGGGTGCCGGGCGCCTGAATTACAGCGGTGGGGGGGTGTCTTTGAAGCACCTTATTAGAGCCATAGGCTCTAATAGGCTTCAAAATAGGTGAACTGCGAGCGCCATGCTTGACGCTCACAGTCCACCCAGGTGGATATTCACTTTCCTAACACTGAACCGCCTCTCCACCAATCAGGTGTGTGGGTCTATTACCCGTCACCTGATTAGCTGAAACAATAGGCGCGGCTATTGGACGCCTATCAGGAGGAGAGGACGGGAGATGAGGATGGCAGGAGACACATGGAGGACCCCACTCGTGGCCGTCACCAGCTGCCCCACCAAAACAGGGTAAGTGCCAGGCAGTCAGTGAGCAGGCGGTGGGGATTCACAGTGGCAGCATTTAAAGGCACACTGGCAGCATTTGATGGCACACTGGCAGCATTTAATGGGCACACCGGCAGCATTTGATGGGACCAGTGGAGGCATTTGATGGGCACAGTGGCAGCATTTGATGGGTACACTGGCAGCATTTGATGGGAACACTGGCGGCATTTGATGGGCACAGCAGCAGAGTTTGGTCACAGTGGCAGCATTTAATGGCACAGTGGTAGCGTTTCATGGTACAGTGGCTGTAATTGATGTTTTTTTTTCCTGAATTTTTCAGTTTGCTTGCACCCCCCTAAAATTTTTGAGCACCAGCTGCCACTGGTTTATATGTGCGTGCATATGTGCATTTTATATATATTAGTATATGTGTGGGGATTATGTGTGTGTGTGTTTTTATATATGTGTGTTTACATATATGTATGCACATTTTATGCAAAATGATGTTCCCCTGAAAAGCGATCCATGCTCACATCGCTTTTCAGAGGCATTTGACAGCCGGTAGAGAGGCAATATGTTGCCTACTAACCACCTGTTTTAACCCCTTAAATGCATCTTCACTATGCTGCAACTGCATGCAATGCACACAGTTGCAGGGGCGTTGGACTGCAGCCCCATTCATCTAGGCGTATACTTCAAGGTTGCCCTGACTGGAAATAGGTTGTGAAACACCGACATAGAGGAACCCATCTCTCCATTTTCCTCCTGTAGCTGCTAAATGCCTGTGGGTGGGAGAGGAGGAGAAGGGGGGGGGGGGGGGGAATGGAGAAATCGGTTCCTTTATATGCAGCCACCCACTTGGAACCGGGCCCTGGTGTTCCGCCATTGGGCTTTGAGAAAAGTGCTTTGATTTGGAGGTCAGGCAGGGGGGCCTCCATGGTTTCTTGCATCGGGGCCCTGAGGGTTGTAGTTACGTCACTGTCTGCTACTCCTCCTGAGTATGGCGATACCACATGTGTGAGACTTTAACACAGCCTGGCCACATACAGAGACCCGCCAGTGATGTAGCACTTTCAGGCGTTCTACAAGCATAAATTACACATCTCATTTCTCAACCACCTATTACACTTTTGAAGGCCCTGGAGCACCAGGACAATGGGATGTGCTTAGCAACAGTAGCAATTATCCAGGAAGCAGGCAGGAATATTGTCTATAATCAGCACAAGGATGTCGCCAGCACAGCACAGTCCATAGAAATTGTCCAGGCAGAGACAGCCAGCACAGCCATAATATTGGTCCTGGTACACCGTTACCTGCCGGCATTCATTATTGTACTGCTCCCCAGCCCTTCATAAACATACTGCCTATTGCTACAGCTAATTTCCATAGTCCAGGTAGCAGGCAGAGGTGTGGTCAGTTTATGCTGCAGGCAGGGGGATGACGACAGTAATTCAGCAGCAGGCTGAGGGCCGCAATCAGGTAAGACCTGTGCACAGGGGCACAGGGGTAGAGGCTTCGACCCACCCAAATCTCTATGAAACCTCTGGACTCCAGACCCTAGTCTGGAAATTATGAAACCAGGAGCCAACAAAAAAAATGTTTTGTCCATCCGAAAAAAAAAATCTTGAGCCCCTCACATGTGAGACCCCTGTGTACTACAGTAGCAGGGCACCAGATCAGTCCAAGCAGTAGGCAGAAGCATAGTTGATAAAACAGGCCAGGGTAATTTCATGTGGAATCAGTCCAAACGGTTGGCAGAGGCATAGTCAGACAACAGGCCAGGGTCAGTTCACGTGGAAGGCAGTGGCATGGTTATTTGAAGAAGCATGGGGAATGGTCAGCACAGATGATGAAAATGGGGAAATGGTTAAGAATATGGGCTTATATTTTAGGGATGTGTGATATAGTCTGAAGCATTCACCAATGCAAAGGTCAGGTTCGGAGGGACACTGGGGACAATGGTAGCTGGTATATCTATTGATACGGATCTGATCCCACACTCCGATCCCACACTCCGATTGAGTGCTTCCGTCAGTACATCCCGCTTCCTCCAATCAGAGAGATATATTATGATAGCTACATTGAATACAAGTCTAGCCGAAAATAGCTTGTAGAATCTTGAATGCTTTTATTGGAAAGAATCCAGCCTTTTATACACATTTTACACAAGGGGTAGATAATGAGGTAGGGCTGCTCATGGATACTCCCCCCTCCCCTAAAGCAATGACTTAAAAGACAATTACACAATTAACATGTTAATTAACCCAGCAATTAAGGCAGCCTAGGTGACCAGACAGTCCGTCTCCGGAGGTCAATATGATTAGCTCTTTTAAGGATTGTGTAATGCTCAAAATTACCATAGGGGGCGTGGTGACCGAGCTCCAAGATGGACGCCTGAGCTAAGAGCTCCACTCGGCCACAGGAGAGAACTACCCTGTCGCAACTCCATCGGTGACATATACCTGCATAAATTTATCTGGGACGTAGCGCAGACACCGCTGCATCCACTAAGAATGCCCAAAAACAAGAAGAATGCACAGACGCCGCGGAAACTTCCGAACTTCTTCGAAACGCGTGGGAATACACAAAATGGCGCCTGATCACGCGAGACTGAGCATCCGGAGAAGGCCTTACAACAGCATCACCTGCGGACGGCTTCCCTTAGCGGATCCTCCTCAGGGACTGAAAGCCCGGCGACAAGAAGCCCAGCCAAGCAAAGGCAGAGGATCTCTTCTCCGGACGCAAACAGAGCTGATCGCAACATGGAGGTAAGCGGATCCGCTCCTATAGACCAGGCTCCACATCCGCCGGCCTCCGACCTCCGATCGCCGGTTTCGGATACGGTCCTTAAGGAGATGCTGCTATCCCTCAAGGCCTCAATACAAGCTGACCTCACCATAGAAGTCGCTAACTGCCATAGAGAAGTCTTGGCCCTGGGCAACCAAGTAGATCAAGTAGAACGCAGCATGGGGGAATGCACTACCTCTTTCAATACTCTAGTAGAGGCCCACAAGTCCCATGATGAAGAGATAGCATGGCTAAAAAGTAAAGTAGCAGACCTCGAGGACCACTCTAGGAGGTGCAATATTAAGATCAGAGGTGTCCCTGAAGCTGTACCTCCAAACCAATTGCTGCAGTATGTACACACGCTATTCTCCACCATTATCCCTACATTATCTTCTCAAGAACTGACCATTGATAGGATACATAGGATCCCCAAACCAGCATTCCTTTCTGAAGGCACCCCTCAAGATGTTTTGCTCAAAATGCATTACTATCATATCAAGGAACAAATTATGACTGCGTTTCGTACACGAGGCAACAACCTCCCTCAATATGCGGAATTAATCCTCCTCCCTGACCTGTCAAGGCATACCCTTCAATTGTGCCGAAACCTGGCAACCATCATGAAGGCCTTGCGCAATCACAATATACCTCACAAGTGGCGTTACCCAGCAAAGCTGTCCATCTCACATGATGGTACCACGCACACAATTGCCACTTTAGCTGAAGGTATTGCACTCTTGCGACAATGGGGCATACTTCCACAACAAAGCCCTCTGGAACCACCCACTACACAACTACGCTCCATTCCAGATGAGTGGCAAGTAGTTTCATGCAGACGGGCCCCCAAAAATGCCACCGATGGAAATGCATGATCATACACCTCTAACCACTCAGTTCTCTCCTTGGACACAAGGGCTCTCCATCTTTCCTTGTTCTTACCCCTGACATTTGTCATTTATGCAGCTTTGCCTGCATCTGGATCGCTTTCATGATTCTATTTTTATTATTCTGTATGTTATTGTTTATTTTTGTGGTTACACCTTATGTTTTAATAGCACCGGACCTACACGTTATGGACCATCACCTCCTACCCTGCTGCATATCCAGCTACCATGGCAGTACATCTTATACCGACATCATGGAGATCAGTTGACCCTGACAACTCTCAGAGGACACTGTAAGTACGCTTACAAGCTTTCTCTTACCTGAAAAATGACTATTACATTTGTTTCCATTAACGCCAGAGGCCTCAACCACCCCGTTAAATGCTACTCCTTGTGGACCGAAGCCCAGAAACTAAAGGCGGATATCCTGTGTGTGCAGGAAACCCATTTCCAAACAGACAACCATCCCAAATGCGCACACAAGAATTACCCACATGTGTTCATAGCACCTACTCCGAATAAAAAAAGCGGAGGTGTTCTCCTTGCCGTCCGTGACACGGTCTCCTTCCACCTCAAGAACTCCATTGCAGCCGACAACGGTCGCTACATCATTGTTCAGGGTGACATCAACTCTAAACCTTACACCATTGTATCCATATATGCCCCTAACACCCAACAGGTCAGATTTTTGAACAGACTACTTTGTAAAGTGCACTCTATCCAATACGGTAGTCTCATTATTGGTGGTGATTTCAACCTCATTGTCGAGCCACAACTTGACACTTCTAATGTCACCCGTAGTAGCAATACCTACCTTAATAAGATCCTACACTCAGAAAAACTATACGATGCGTGGAGATGCACGCATGGCAACGAGAAAGACTTTACCTTCTTCTCCCATAGGCATGGTTCTTACTCAAGGATAGACTTATTCTTAACGGATCAATGGACTCTACAAAATGTATCATCCTCTAAGATTTATGACATTACGTGGTTGGACCACGATGTCATATCACTTTCTATTCATGAGAAGGGTGTCTCCCCCTCTTCACCCATCTGGCGCTGCAATGTTAGATTGCTACAAGACCCCGGTACTAGGGAACTGATCTCTCAAAACCTACAAACATACTTTCAACAAAATGAACACTCAGTGGAAAGTCCTTTTACGCTCTGGAATGCTCATAAAGCGTTTATCAGAGGCATCCTTATCCAGCTAGGCGCTAGAGCTAAAAAGAAATATACTGAGGCATGGCTTGGCACGCAATGGAGATGGCAGCTTGAAAGAGGAGCTCCGTGCAGCCTGTAGCCCTAAGCACCTCTCTGCCAAGCACCCTGCGAGGATGAACAAGCAGTTTCGCGGCTCACAGCACTCACGATCCCGCTGATCCACCGCGGTGTCCGCGAGCAGGAATATCTCCGACATATTCCAGAAACAGGCGAATGCACAGCGGGCCCCAGAGAGAAGCAAGATGGTGCTGGTCCACACAGATGGGGATCTTAGCGAGGACTCCCAATCCACTACAGAGGATAACGGTAGGAGAATGGCACGACCCGACCATTCCCTCACATATGCAGACATGTCAGGCTTTGCAGCTGACATCAAGGCGTCATTCTCAGCGGCCATCACAGATTTGAAAACCAACCTGCTTGTGCTCACTGAAAAGATGGCTACTGCTGAAACGGCAGGGAAGCTTAGAGACAAAGCAATACTCCGGTTGGACAGTGTCACCTCCACACACGCTCAGCACTTTATTGAGTTAAACAGGCACATGGAGGATCTCGACAACAGGGGGAGGAGGAATAATATAAGAGTCAGGGGAGTGCCGGAGTCGGTGACCACCGAGCAGATAATACCAGCTCTCCAGAGAGTCTTCAATAGTGTCTTGGAGAGACCGGAGGATTCGGCCATTGACTTAGTTCGGGCTCACAGGGCTCTCCGAGCTAGAGGCCCTGATTCCTTGCCTCCACGTGACATAATATGCTGCTTACAGAACTTTTCCCTGAAGGAAGAAATTATGCTCAAGGCACGTAGAAACGACCTGATTGTGTTTAACGGTGAAAACATTAAGCTTTTTCAAGATCTCTCGCAAATAACTCTTAAAAATCGCAGAGCCCTGCGCCCTCTGTTGGAGATACTAAGGGCCAGGGACCTCCGTTACACATGGCGCTTCCCCTTTGCCCTCCTGGTGTCACACAATGGCAAGCAATACACGCTTCGCACACCGAATGATCTCCCAGAATTTTGCAACGCCCTGCACCTAGACCCTGTGGATTTACCGGAATGGTACCAGGAGTTTGCACTACCACCCAGGGAGAGGAGTCTACCCCATTCCCCCGTGTCGACGCCCGACAAGCGCCACACCAAAAGCAACGTCAGGCCTGGCAGGAGAGCCCTGGTGTGGGCACACCACGCAGAAGAGCGCACTCCTCGCGGTCCCAGCCTGAAGATTAGAGGCTGCCATGTGGGATCTCTGTGTATACGTTCCTGGTTTCTGTGGTCTGCCCTCACCACATATTTCCTGGGCAAACAATTTCTATTACTCCTGCGATATAAGTATTACTGTAGACGCTCTAAGGCATGCCTAGACCCCAGCAACTTACGCCCTTCACTAGACTGCTCTGAGGTGATGACTCAACATTTGACCCCCCGGGTTTGTTGGTCACACACCAGACCCCGTTGACCAAGATCTGGTTACGCCCGGCAATATGGACTCGGTTTGCAGAACTGGGCCACCTCCTACTGGACTTTGGGTGGGCCCGGGCCACTGACGTGGTCTGCCTCGGGGCGCTGTTAGGATTGAGGCGGCTTATTGCTCTACTACCACTGGACCCTGGAAACGTCTCTATTGTTTAAACCGCTACGGGACTTGCGTTGGCTTGGGATGAGATGTGGGGTATCTCACAAGGTGCCTGAACGGGGGGCGCTGACCGGGGGGGTGTGTGATGGTGGAGGGATGGGTTTGCCCGTCCTTTCTGCCCACGGCTCTGCCGGTGGTGCTCTCTGGTGACTAATTTTTATGTTTCGCAGGTCTGATTCTCAGTTATTTTGCCCAGATCTGGTTTAGTATGTTCACCCGTTTAACAGTTATGTTCTACACATCTCCTCTTGTGGCAGAGAGGATTTTATAGCTAGTTGTGTACGCTACAAGGGCTAAGGCTTGGCTCCCTCCTGTTTATTGTTATTTTCCTTTGTTGGTATACCCTTTGCGTTCTGGCATTTACAACATTGTGTCTGTGTCATTGCGTACAGGGTTGTGACCGCAGCTCCGATTGGGTGCCTCCCTTGTCCTCACAAACAGTTAGGAGTTTGGACGGTGCTTCTGTTCCCGCCTGGACTCCGGATTTTTGACCTACTTGGATGGCTTAGTAGTCCAGGTGGGTCGTTACCATTAACTCCCCCTCTACTTCTGACTCTCTTTTGCCCTTTTTCTTTCTTTATTTCCTCTCTCGTACCTTGTTTGCCTCTCTTGGCCTCCTTTACGGTGGAATCGGTGGGGGTGGGTTATTATATAAGTTTGTCTTCTTTGTTCTCCACAGATTGGGATTTCGGACACGGCCCACCATCTCTCTCTGACCTAGACCGATGGCTTATTCAGCACTGGGCACAGCGCCTACGCTGGTGTCCCACAATGTAAAAGGGTTAAACATCCCAGAGAAGCGCTCAACCCTATTGAGGGAGCTGAAAAAAGGTAAGCCAAAGATCATCTTCCTACAGGAGACTCATTTTAGAACAAACCAGGTCCCTAGGCTCACCGACTCCTACTTTATAGAAGCACACCACTCCACTAACGATGTCTCTAAGTCGAAAGGAGTCTCTATCCTCCTAAGTAAGGGGGCTAACTTTGAGCTCTCTGACAAACTAGTGGACCCAGACGGGAGATTTATCTTCCTAAAAGGGACCTTGGCTGGGATGCCTACCACGTTGGCGAATGTATATTTTCCCAATGCCTCCCATCTAGCCTTCTGCAGAAGGATGATGAGGGAACTCGAGAGCTTTGGGTCGGGGTGCTTAATACTAGGAGGGGATTTTAATATCCCGCTTGACCCCTTACTGGACACTTCTACCGGGAAAACATTTGTCTCCTTCCAGACCCTGTAAACTATAAAACACTTTAGACTTGGTAGACGCATGGCGTTACCTACACCCAGCTGACAAAGACTTTTCATTCTACTCGATCCCTCATGACAGACACTAGCGGATCGACTACCTGTTTGTCTCCCAAAGGGACCTACACATGGTACTTGTGGCCCATATAGGAATCCAATCTATTTCTGACCATGCCCCGGTGTCGCTCAGCCTTGATTTGGGGTCTAACACCAAAACGACCCCCATGTGGAGACTGAACTCCTCACTCCTGACAGACCCTTCACTGTTCCCAAAAATCGAAGCGGCCAGAAAAGAATTCTTTGAGCATAACGTGACTCCTGGTATTGACCCCCTAGTGACCTGGGAAGCCCATAAATGTACCATTAGGGGGGTGCTGATGGCACTGGGGGCTCAGCGGAAGAGGGAAAGGGAGGAGGAAATCTGACCACTGACCCACACAATCCGTCGTTTAGAAACCCTCCATAAGCAGTCTCTGTCCGAACACTCTGCTACAGCACTGTTAGAGGCTCGGATGACCCTTAAACAGCTCTTTGACTCAAAAACCAAGCACCTCCTGTTCCTACGGAAAAATATGTATTATGAACAGGGGGACAAAGCGGGACGTATGCTCGCTAGAGCCCTGAGAGACCTTACAAACAACACCAACATACCGGGTGTCCGTGACAGAGACGGCCATGTGGACAGGACGACTGACAAAATAGCCCAACACTTTCACGACTTTTATACTAAACTTTACAATCTCCCGCCACAGCATAAACCCCCAGACATACGGAGCGATAGAATACAAGCGATTCGGGAATACCTGCGTGACTCGGGCCTCCCTACACTTACACTGGAGGACTCTAATGCTCTTGACGTCCCCATAAGCCAAGCAGAAATTAGATTAGCGATCAAGGAACTTAAAACAAGTAAAAGCCCAGGTCCGGACGGATACACAGCCATATACTACAAGACATTCCAGGACATGCTGGTCCCACACCTCCATGCCGCTCTGAATTCTTTAACGGAGGGAGGGAGGGTCCCCTCCTGACTCTCTGTCCGCATATATTGCAGTTATTCTAAAACCGGACAAAGACTCAGTGAACTGCTCTAGTTATAGGCCAATCTCGCTATTAAATTTAGATATCAAAATACTAGCGAAAATTGTAGCTACGAGACTGTTACCTTTTCTCCCTAAACTGATTGGCCCGAGCCAGGCGGGTTTTATGCCTGGAAAAGAGGCCAGGGATAATGTTACTAAGGCCCTGGACCTGATACATGCTGCCCATGAGCGAAAAATCGAGGGCCTTCTCCTGTCAACCGACGTGGAGAAGGCCTTCGACACAGTAGCCTGGGATTACATGTTTGAGACTTGCAGACATGTGGGACTGGGGCCTGGCATGTTAAACCTTATAGCGTCCCTGTACCAAAACCCCTCGGCCAGACTTAAGATAAACGGCATGTTGTCTAGCAGGGTAAGCATAAGGAATGGCACTCGACAGGGCTGTCCCCTGTCCCCCTTATTATTCATCATTACGCTTGAACCCTTCATCAGAAAGATCACGGCCAACAAGTCAGTGAGGGGTTTCGAGGTCGAAGGGAGGGAGTTCAAGGTGGCCGGTTACGCCGACGATCTCCTATTTTTTGTCACCGAACCACACATAACAGTGCCATCCCTTTTAAAGGAATTCACGATCTACGGTTACATCTCTAACCTTAAAATAAATTACTCCAAGTCGGAAGCGATGAACGTATCATTGCCGGCGCCGAAATTGAAACACATTATGGAAAATAGTACCTTTAGATGGGTCACGCATGCCATCAAATATCTGGGAGTTTGGCTAACCCCCAAGGTAGATTCCATTTTCACCCATAACTTTGTGCCCCTCCTCCGGTCAATTGAGAAAGACCTGCAACACTGGCAGGCCAAGCTCTTCTCGTGGTTTGATAGGGCTGCAATCTGTAAAATGAATGTCCTGCCTAAGGTACTATATCTAATCCGCGCCCTACCTGTCAGAATTCCCCAATGTTTCTTTAGGTCCATGCAGGCTATACTTCTGAAATTTTATGGGCACGGAAAATGCCTCGTATCAAGTTCGCCCTATTAATGAGGCCCAAAAATCTGGGAGGGTTGGGGGTGCCAAATTTCAGGAATTACTATCATGCCTCCCACATCGCACGCATTATTGATTGGCACTGTCATGCCAATACGAAGGAGTGGGTGGTGTTGGAAAGGGAGTCTGCCCCAATACCTCTACTTTTTTCCCCCTGGATCTCGAAATCCGTGTACCCTTCGCAACTAAAAAAACACCCCTTGATAGGGACAATGCTGGACATCTTCCATTTACTATCTAAACAGGGTGGGCTCACCACACCCATGGGTCCCCTCACGCTCTTACAAAATAATCCAGAATTTACCCCAGGACTGGGGAACCAACTGTTACGACCCAGTAACAAACAACTACCTCTCCTTGCACTTCATTGCTTTGATAGGGGAGTCATGAAGGACTTCTCTGACCTGAAGGCTGACAACGACATACCCGACCTGCCCCTGTGGACATATTTCCAAATACGTTCCTTTGTTAATCGACGGCCTAGCAAACATCTCTTTACTAGAGACCTCACGGAGTTGGAGTCGGTGTGCCTCAAAGGGGACAGGGTTCTTAAAACAACATCTACAGCCTATGAGTGGTTACAGCACCTAAAAGCAGTAACGAGCGACCGGTTCAGAGAGAGATGGTCGGAGGACCTGAATATAGACATCACTAACGTCCAATGGGAAAGGGCTTGCTCACTGGCTCATAAGTGTTCCATCAGTACAAGAATGCAGGAGACAGCATACAAAGTACTTACCCGCTGGTATGCTACACCCGCCAAAATTCACAATTGGTATCCTCTGTCGAGTGACCTATGTTGGCGATGTCACAAAGATAAGGGTACTCTGTTACATATTTGGTGGACGTGTGAAAAGATAAGGTCATACTGGAGTGACGTGATTGGGTTGGTGCGTTGAATCACGGAGACCAGGCTTACATTAGATGCAGCGTGTTGTCTGCTCCATATTTCCAACTTCTCTGTGAAGAAGTACAAAAACTCCTTATCTAGGCACTTGATTAATGCGGCTCGGTCGCTTATCCCTCTGCATTGGAAGACCACTCGCTCTCCCTCCTTGAAAGAATGGTTACTCAAAATTTCTTCCATTTGTGAAATGGAGGACACTAGGGCACAATCGGAGGAGAACATTGAACGCTATCACAAGACCTGGTCTCCCTGGTTCGCGTACCGGCTCTCGCAAGAATTCAAAACATTGGTCCTGTGACCTAGAGTTTGTTTAAATAGCACTACAAAATCACAGTTGGCTAGAACGATGACCCACCACTATGTGATGTATACTACATGCTGCTTATAGTGTCCTTAGTCCACCAGACCTCCCACCGCCTTTCCTGCTGTCTTTACTTTCCTTTTTCCTCTTTATCCCCTTTTTCTCTGTTTCTCCCTAATCTCCTCTTATCTCACGAAGTACGGATATCTCTCGCAGTTTATCGTTAGCTACAATCTGTGCGGCCATATAGCTGTGCTGCCAAACCTGGTTTGCAATCCTGAACAGATTTGAGCTGGAAGATAATTGTTTCTCTGGATATAACATGTTGCACTTACTAATATGCAGTTTGTAACCTTCTGCCTTGTTTTTTTTGTGATCCAACTCCGAGTCTGTACTTTTCTTTTGTACTGTTATTACCTTTCAATAAATACATTTCTTGAATGTAAAAAAAAAAAAAGAAATATAAAGCCACCATAGACTCCATAACTTCCGACATCCACAACCTAGAAGCCCTTAATAAGTCATCACCCTCCCACCAGATGACTGCTCAACTATCTACACTTAGAGAAAAATTAAGAGATCACTTGGCCCAAAATTATGATTTTTACCTTCGTCATTTGCAGCTGCGTACCTACACCAGTGCAAACAGAGCAGGCAAATACCTCGCTAATAGGATCAGAGCAATACGCACCAAAACTAGGATTTCCCATTTGATACACCCTACATCCCATCACAAAATCATTAATCCTCAAGGCATTGCAAACCACTTTGCACAATACTACAGTGAGCTTTATAACCTCAATACCGACCCCCACACTACTCAACCCACTGTTCCTAAGATACAGCATTTCCTCAAAGATTTAGATCTCCCTATGCTCTCGGAAACACAACTTGAATTGCTGAAATTACCCATCACAATTCATGAGATAGCATCAGTTATCACCTCACTTCCTCATGGGAAATCCCCCGGTCCTGATGGACTAAACAATGAGTATTTCAAAACATTCTCCACTATTCTCTCCCCATATCTCAAAAAAAATTTCACACAAGCAGCAGACTCAACGTCCTTTCCTCACGAAATGTTAAAAGCCTACATGACCACCATACTCAAACCTGGTAAAGATCCCACTACTCCTAGTAATTTTAGACCTATTTCCCTCCTGAACACGGATATAAAGATTTACGCCAAACTTATCGCCCTTAGACTAGCAGAGTTTATGCCATCCTTAATCAAGAGCGACCAGATGGGCTTCATAAGGGGGAGACAAACTTCTGATGCTACAAGACATATTTTCAATATTGTTCATTATGCTAGTATATCTAAAACGCCTTCTCTGCTGCTCTCCATAGACGCAGAGAAGGCGTTTGATAGGGTAGAATGGTGTTACATGAAAGAAGTCCTCCAGAGATTTGGCTTCCGCGGTCTTATCTCCAACGCAATGTTAGCATTGTATTCCAGTCCATCTGCAGAAGTCTTGACAGCTGGTATGCTCTCCACACCCTTCCCTATCTCTAATGGCACCCGTCAGGGGTGTCCACTATCCCCAACTATTTTTAATCTTATGATTGAACCCCTGGCGGAGGCCATTAGATCCCAGGTCAATATTACTGGACATGTGTTAGGATCCCGTAACCACGTTATCAACTTATTCGCAGATGATGTTGTCCTGATGCTAACAAACTCATCCCGGTCTCTCCCCTTAGTTCATGAAACTTTGAAAAACTTTGGTGAGATATCGTACTACAAAGTTAATTTCGCTAATTCCCTGATTTTAGACTTAGGAATTGACAAGCGTATCAGACTCCAACTTCAAAATACCCTCCCATATAAATGGAAGGATGATAGCATACCCTACTTAGGTATCAAGATCACCAACTCCACAAAAACCCTGGTCTCTACCAACATTAAACCACTGCTTCTAAAGATTGACAAAATGCTTAAATGCATTGCCAAGACTGAATTGTCCTGGATGGGTAGATTGGCAGCGTGTAAGATGTTGGTTCTCCCTCTCATATTGTATACGTTCAGATCCATACCTTTACCTATCCCAACCCATTTCCTTAAGACCTTGTCTACCACTCTGTGGAAGTTTTTGTGGAATGGGAAAAAATCTCATTGCTCTCCTAGCAACCTGACCCTGCATAGCCGAGTAGGTGGAGTGGGACTAATTGACGTTCCTGATTACTTGTGGGCATCTAGACTGGACCAACTCCAACACTGGTTCAAGACTATAGATATACCGCTTTGGGTTGAGTTGGAAAAACACATGGCCCCAATACCAGATCTAGTGGCACTACTCATGAGTGATGTCTGGAAGCCTTGGGCTCTCCACTTCATCGCCCCTACCATCCAATCCTCCTTACAAGCATGGAGGTTCTTCCTACACCATACCGGTACATCTCCAAACACCGTGGACTACAAATTTAAACTTAGCCTACTCGAAACTAAAATTCCTATGCTGTCCCTAAGGCAGTTCCCCAAATATGGTATCCATACCATCCAGGACCTACTGTCCAATGGTAAAGCTCTCACCAGCGCACAGATCATGGCTCAATATGATCTTCCCAACAAATACCAATTTGTGTGCATCCAGGTGGCACACTTTTTAAAACACAACCCTCCCCCCACGCTAACATTGCCATCCATTGCATGGAACTTTTTCACTCGCGAGCACCCCACAAGGAAAGGCATTTTCTATTCCCTCCTACAGGATAAGCAGTCCTTTGTAAAGACAAAATCGATTAATAAATGGGAGGCAGACTTAGGGAAAACACTCACGGATGACCAGTGGACGACTGCATTCCGCGAAATCCAAAAAGCCTCCCACTCTATTAATCACTGGGCAATGACCATTAGAATTATCAATAGATGGCAATACACACCATGTAGACTAGCAAAATTTTCCCCATGCGCCCCGAGTGCATGTTGGAGGAACTGTGGACAACCAGGACACCTACTACATATGTTTTGGGAGTGCCCTAATCTATTTAGCTACTGGAACCAAGTGTTCCAACTAATAACATCACTCACGGGTATCAACACTCATCCCAATCCATTCCTAGCGATCCTACATATAGGTATTGACAAATTTCCACATGACATGAGCATTGTTATCTCCAACATTCTTCTTTCTGCTAGATCCCTGATATTTCAACACTGGAAAACTGCCATGACGGTAAACATCTCTGACCTGATCAGAAGAATAAACCAACACTATACTGTAGAGCGTGCACTAGCCATAAATGCACTGAAGTGCAGACTATTTGATATGCAATGGAAAATCTGGACTACCAAGTATAAGAAATCTTTGACTTAGATCTTAGCCCTGATAAGAACAGTTCTGTGCAGTAATAGGTACTTGCATTGTTGTTTGTGTAACCACCTATTTTCTTCCTCATTTTTTTTTTTCTTTTCTCCCCCTTGTTACCTTGTTCACTCATATCCTCTCCCCTTTCTGAACTGCATCGACAACTGATTACTTTTGTAAAATCAACATGTCATGTAACACCTACCTTTGTATTACCTTTGCAAAACAATAAAAATCTACTGAGAAAAAAAAAATTAACATTCAAGAAAACAGTCTTGCAAAAATGTAACAAAAGAAAGATTAATATATCAATACCAAAAACAGGGTGAATGTGGACAGAAAAGGGCCCTTGCAGCCAGTGTCTGCGACAACTTCTAAATCCATTTTTGTTGCATACTCAACATCTTTTTTGGCTTCTTCAGATGGTGGAATGTGGTCCAGGAAGTGGTGTTCATGAAGTCGGCTAACAGCATCAGAGCGAAGGTTTTCTGGGGGGGGTCTTTGATAGTAGATGAGGGACGTGAAAACTTCTTCTTTGAATTTTAGGAAGTGGGCATGGCTTTCTGTGGATTTGGTGTGAATTATGTAGGCATTATAAATGGCCAAATGAATTAAATAGAGTGCTACTTTCTTGTACCAGATTTGTCCCTTTTGCTAGGAATGTATTGTTTTATTCCAAGCTGGCCTGAAAAGGGTACCAGGGACTCATCTACACATATATGTAAGCACCATGTTTATGGTGAGGCCCATAAACAATTTGAACTCCTCCAGAGTCAAACCTCTCCACTCAAACGGACAGGAGTATGATGATTGGGGGTTGTTGGCAATATGCTGCTGGGCATATAAATTGGTCTGGTCCACGATGAGTTGCAGCAAAGTGTCGGGCAAAAATAAATAAAAACAATCAATTGCAGCAAAATGTTGGATATTGTCCTGCACACCTGGCTGTGTGGTGATTGAAGTGGTGATGAAGGGGGGATTCTTGCTAATCCTGAGTCAGAAGGCAGCCATGTTGGATTGGCAAGACCATCTGGGAGGTATGCAGCGAACCTGACTCCTAGGGAATGTGGAACTCCAGTGCTGGTAGTTGAGGGATTTGAAGTTCCTGTGCTGCCATTTGATGTGGCAGTGATGGTACTGGGCCTGGGCATTTCTTGTGGCCTGTTGCTGGCGGCAGCGGTGGTATTGGGCCTGGGAACTTGATCCTGGGGTATATTGCTGGTGGCTGCCTGGTTTCCAGAGTGCCGTGTTCATTTAGGAGGGATCCATTCTTCATCTGATTCATTTGCCAATCCACTACTATCGATCGGTTCAAATGCTGAATTTGATTCACAATAGGAATTGGCATTTGAATCTGATGAGAACTCCCCGCTGCTCTCATCAGTCATTCAGAGGATCTGGAATGCCTCCTCACTTATATATAATCTTTTTGACATTTTTTCTGATGGGCTATGTGACGGGTGACAAATTACGTTACTGATGGGCAACAGGTGACGGATTATGGTCACTGGTGGGTTTTAGGTGATGTGTGATGGTCACTGGTGGGTGACAGGTGATGAGTAAGGATTAGCCGAACAGCCCCCGGTTCGGTTCGCACCAGAACCTGCAAACAGACCTAAACTTTGTGTGAACTTTAGAACTCTATTAAAGTCTATAGGACTCGAATGTTCAAAATCTAAAGTACTAATTTTAAAGGCTAATATGCAAGTTACTGTCCCTAAAAGTGTTTGGGGACCTGGGTCCTGCCCCAGGAGACATGTATCAATGGAAAATAAAGTGTTAAAAACTGCAGTTTTTTCGGGAGCAGTGATTTTAATAATGATTAAAGTGAAAGAATAAAAGTGTAATATTCCTTTAAATTTCGTACCTGGGGGGGTCTATAGTATGCCTGTGAAGGGGCGCATGTTTCCCGTGCTTAGAACTGTCCTTGCATAAAGTGTCATTTCTGCTGGAAAAAAAGTCATTTAAAATCATTCGCGGATATAATGAATTGTCGGCTCCCGTAATACAGAGAACACTCATTGAAAGTCATTAATAAAAAATAAATTAAAAAGCGTGGGGTTCCCCCAAATTCAATTACCAGGCCCTTCAGGTCTGATTTGGATATTAAGGGGAACCCCGCATCAAATTTTTTAAAAAGATTGACGTGGGGGTCCCCCTAAAAATCCATACCAGACCCTTTATCTGAGCAGGCCACAGGAAAAGAGGGGGGGACAAGAGAGCGCCCCCCCTCCTGAACCGTACTAGGCCACATGCCCTCAACATTGGGAGGATGCTTTGGGGTCCCCACAACCCTGGCCGGTGGTTATGGGGGTCTGCGGGTGGGGGGCTTATCAGAATCTGGTATTTATGTGCAGGATAGTGGATTGGTTCCATAACACAAAATGCAAGCAATGGGTGAAATTGGAGGAAGATGCCACAGCCATGAAATTGAAATCATTACCATGGATAACCAGGGATTTCCAACCTCCTAAGAGAGAAATGCCATCTTTGGTATCCTCCTCAACACTGAAAGTGTGGGATGCACTATCGAAGAGAGAGACCTGGTCTATCCAGATTGGGCCAATGACATCTTTATTTTGCAACACTGAATTTTCACCAGCAATGGAAGCTTTAACCTTCTTAAAATGGCACAGACACGAGGATGTGAGGGTGGTCCAGACCTTGGTAGAGAACAGATTCCCTCTGTTGGATTCTTTAGGCCCAGAATGTAGGACCAAGTGGATACAATATCAACAACTTCAAACATATATTCAAATTTGACAAAAAAACTTTTTAATAGATAGATCATTAACAGAATTTGAGCAACTACTACTACAAGAGCAAAGACTAGCTAATGTCTTATGCATAATATATAAATATTCGCTCCCAAAAAATAAAGAGCAAGAGTCAACATACTTAACCACTTCAGCCCCGGAAGAATTTACCCCCTTCCTGACCAGAGCACTTTTTGCGATTCGGCACTGCGTCGCTTTAACTGACAATTGCCTCGTCGTGCGACGTGGCTGTAAAACAAAATTGATGTCCTTTTTCCCACAGATAGAGCTTTCTTTTGGTGGTATTTGATCACCCCTGTGGTTTTTATTATTATACAAAAAAAAGAGTGACACGTTTTGAAAAAAAATGCATTATTTTTTACTTTTTGCTATAATAAATATCTCCCAAAAATATATATATAAAAACATTTTTTCCTCTAAATATTTTTGGTAAAAAAAAAAATCGCAATAAGCAATTATTGATTGGTTTGCGCAAAATTTATAGCGTTTACAAAATAGGGGATAGTTTTATGGCATTTTTATTAATCATATTTTTTTAAATGCCGGCGATCAGCGATTTTTATCGCGACTGTGATATTATGGCGGACACATCTGACATTTGTGACACATTTTTGGGACCATTGTCATTTCTACAGAAATCAGTGCTATACAAATGCACTGATTCCTGTGTAAATGACACTGGCAGTGAAAGGGTGAACCAGGATGTGGCAGTGTAGGGGTGTCCTAGGGGCGTGTTGCTAACTGTGGGGGGCGTGGCTGTGTTGTGCACATCACTGATCTCTGCTCCAATCACAGGTACAGAGATCATTGTCACTTGTTGCTATGCAGAACGGGGAGATTCTTGTTTACTATAGCATCTCCCCATTCTTTCTCTCCACCGGACCCGGGACCCGACTCATGGATCTTCCCACGGGTACAGGTAAGTCATTTTGCCTGTATGTGCCCTTCTGCCTACGTATATCGGCATGAGGCGGTTGGGGAGCGGTTAACTAGGTGGAAAGAAGAGCTAGAGAAGACCATCCCTAGACTAAAATGGGAAAGATTGTTTCTATTAACACATACATTATCTTTATCAAGTAGACATCAGGAAAGGAATTATAAAATCTTAGCAAGATGGTATAGATGCCCGATAGATATGCGTAAAATTAATAAGGAAAACGAAGAAGTATGTTGGAGATGTCAAAATACAAGAGGTACAATGTCACACATATGGTACTACTGCCCGAGGGATCTGTTATTTTGGTCAAAGATTTACAATATATATCAGAAAATTACAGGACTAAATGCACAACCAGATGTGTTAGTCTCTGTATTGTCAATGATTCCAGGATCCATAAAATCTGTAACAAAAATTATATTTTAAGACACATGCTAACAGCAGAATGGACAGTTATAGCTTAAAATTGGAGGAAGGCGGTAGATCGGGGAATGGGTGTGTGAGATTTGCAAGATGCAGTCCCTGGAGCTGATGATAATGACAGAAGTAGGTCTAAGGTAACAAACCTTAAAGATACGGCAACAATTGGAGGAGTTCAGAACCGCTTCAACTCAATCAAATTATACTTAGCGCAACAATACGGGCCCTCCTGTTCCCTTCCCCTCCCTGTTCCCTTTCCATTCCATTCCCCTCCTTCCCTTTTTCTTTGGGTTTTCTCCCTTTTTTTTGGGGGGGGGGGGGGGGTAGGGTAGTAGCGGGTAAGGTGTGTTTGAATTAATGTTCATCATTTATAAACAAGTTTGGATAAAAATAATTTTAGGACTTTGGTTTGCTATATTGATCGGAAAAACAAAAGATGCAAGCATGGACCTATATATAGGATAGAGAATTCCGAATCAATTGTATGGTTGTACTTATAATATATTCAAGTAATGTATATATTTTTTTTATTTGTGTGTATGTTGTGCAAAATGTATAAAATAAACATTATATATAAAAAAATGTAAAAAAAAGTTGAAAGCCCCACCTGGCTGAATGAGGCAATCTGTCCTAAGGATGGATTGAACTGCTTAGACCAGTTAGAATGGGTGTAGTAGAAGTAGGGTGAGGCCAGGTTACAAAAAGCCCTGAATAAGAAAAAGGAGAAAGCTCAATGGGCATGGGCTGGACTGGCATAATTGATGCAGTGTAGTCACATTTGGAAGCATTGTCACGATCAGGATCTGAATAGGACTGTAATAAAGGCACGTGACTGGTACTGGCCAGACAAGAGTTATAAATGGGCAACTGGCCATTAGTTTTAATGCAATTCTGGATGCAGGTCTGGGACCAGGACCCACTCTACTCTGCAGCCCAGTTGATGTGTGGGTTGTATAGTTGAAGCCAGGGATACCTTTAGATAAGGGGATACGCAGGAGATTAGATCAAGTAGAAGCTGATTATCTCCTTCCCAAATGGTCAGGGTAATAGGTAAAGTGAACAAGGTCAACAGGCCCATGGACAAGGGAGAGTTATCAGTGGCTAAGACTGAGAAGGGTCTGTGTACCTTAGTCACTGGAATCTGTAGACAGTGTGCTAGGTCTCTATGAATGAAATTGCTAGCAGCAGCAGAATATATGAAAGCTGAGAGGTGATGAGAAAACTTCTCAAAACGAAGTTGTGTAGGTACAAATAATTAATCTCTGAGGGAAACAGACACAGTATGATCTATAGAAGCAGACACCATCCGCACTCTTGGCACTTCTCGGCTTATTAGGACAGCCAGCGACAAAGTGGCCATGGTTGCCACATATAAGCAGAGTCCCTGAGATCTCCTTCTAGCCTTTTCCCCAGGGAATAAATGAGTAGCACCAATTTGCATGGGCTCATCCTCCTGGAGATATTGAGAGGGCATGGGAAATGAAGAAGAGGTGGGCAGTGTGCTGGGGGGAAAGAAACAAACCTCTCTGTACGCCTTTCCCGTAAACGCCTGTCCAATGACTTTGGTTCAGGGTAGTGTACTAAGGAGTCTTTGAGGGAGTATGATAAGCCTAATCTGAACTGATTTCTAGAGCTGGGTCATTCCACCCAGAGTCAGGTGCCCAGCGGTGGAAATCAGAACGGTATTGTTCAGTTTATCCTGACGTAATCACCTAAGGTAAGCTTCAGCTAAATGGGCATGATCAGGACCATGATATAGTCAACCTAAGGCATAGAAAAAGGCTTCAAATGACTCTCTGACTGGGTCATCTGTGGGGAGACTAAAGGCCTAAGACTGCGGATCCCCCTGCAACCATGTAATAATCAGGTTAACCCGCTGTTCTTTATAACCAGAGGAGTGTGGCTTAAGTTTAAAGTAAAGCATACAACTATTTTTAAAGTTGGAAAACATATGGGGGTCACCAGAAAAACAATCAGGCGGGTTAACTTGGGCTCTGGCTCCTGGGTTACTGCTGGAGGAACATTTACTTGCACAGACAGTTCCTGGACTTGGCGTGTCAGTTTTCAAATTTCCTCAGCAAATAAGCGAGCCTGTGAAGAGTCCATCTTGACAAAAATTATTTGTGTTAAAGGCTTTTGATAATGTCACGAATGTCACGTCTACTCAGTGCAGGTGGTCAGACACTATAGCTAGCTACTGTGTGCTTCACCTATAGCAGCCCCCTTTCCCTTAAGACAAGCAGGCCTACCATTGCTTGGTTGCCCCCATGACTTATACACAATTCTATAGTGCCTGGCCACCATGCCAAGGCAGATGCAAACTGAGCAAAGCAAACAGATACTTACAGTTTAGCAGACAGATAGCGTGGCACTATGACAGTCCAGGTAAAACGCAGGCAGAGTTCAGGGAATAGTCCAATATCCGATCAGGGTCATACACAAGGAAATCCAGACTAGCAAAGCAGGGCAGACAAATGGGAGACTTGAACATGAACAATGCAGGTATATTGTCTCTATCACAAGCAAGGGATAGAGTGTTCCGTTGGCTTATAACAGGTGACTGACAATATCAATCACCTTGCAGGGGGACACAAACAAGGAGAATGCAACAGCCAACACCTGGATGCTGGAATGGGGAGGAGCATAAAAGGGATCCTGACACAGAATTTATCCAAAAAATCTCGGATTTTGTTCCCAGTGCACTACATTGTGGCCTCATCATATACACTGGCTCCCCAAGCCGTTGCTTACAAAATAAAGAAAGCTTGAAGGGATTTTTTTTTTTTTTTGGGCTTTATAAATGCAATTATTACTGCAGCAGATTCTACGCACAGTACAGATGTGCCACTTTACAGGTAGACTAAGGGGGGCCCCAGGCATTATATTGAAATGCATTTTTAATTTTTATGCTTTCACTTTAAGCATCAATAAATCACTGCTTATTTAAAAATCATGTCTTTTACAAACTTTTTTTCTTTGATACAGTGCCTTGAAAAAGTATTCACACCCCTTAAAATTGTCCACATTTTTTTATGTTACAATCGTAAATGTATTTTATTGAGATTGTATGTGATAGACCAACACAAAGTGACACATAATTGTGAAGTGGAAGGAAATGATTTTCCAAATAAATATGTGTGGTGTGCATTTGTATGGCGCCCCCCTGAGTCATTACTTTGTAGAACCTCCTTTCCCTGCAATTACAGGTGCAAGTCTTTTTTTCTCTACCAGCTTTGCACATCTAGAGAGGGACATTTTTGCCCATTCTTCTTCTTTGCAAATTAGCTCTTGCTCTGTCAGATTTGATGGAGAGCGTCTGTGAACAGTAATTTTCAAGTCTTGCCACAGATTCTCAAATGGATTTAGGTCTGGACTTTGACTGGGCCATTCTAACACATGAATATGCTTTGATCTAAACCATTCCATTGTAGCTCTGGCTGGATGTTTCGGGTTGTTGTCCTGCTGAAAGGTGAACCTCCACCCCAGTCTCAAGTTTTTTGCAGACTCTAGAAAGTTTTCTTCTAAGATTGCCCTGTATTTGGTTCCATATATCTTCCCATCAACTCTGACCAGCTTCCCTGCCCCTGCTAAAGAAAAGCATCCCCACATCATGATGCTGCCACCACCATGCCTCACAGTGGGGATGGTGTGTTCAGGGAGATGTGCAGTGTTAGTTAGTTGGATGTCCACCATTATTTTCTTCTGGGCCACATTCGATCCACCATACACTGAGCTGCATTCAAGCCTGCATCTGACGCTCGGGTTTGCTGCTGTCCAGTTTGGGAGATCTCTCCATAGACACGCCAAATGGATCAGGACTGGAAACTCATTGAAGAAAAGGTCCTGGCTGGGCGTTAGCCACAGGCAATGTTTGCCTACCAGCTGGTAAGCACACAATCTATGTGGTGGTTCACAAAGAAAGTCACAATTTGTTTTGTCAGAAAAGTCACAAGGTTTTGGAAGTGAACACAAGTCGTTATCTGTATCAATCTGATAAAGACGTTTTGGAGATTTGTTTATTTACATTGGACTTTTTACATTTTTTTCATTTTTTATTTGTATTTATTCCATATTGATCACTTAAGCCCCATACACACTATCAAATTTTCTGCTAAGTTTTTCCTTCAGATTTACCAAAACCATGTAGTAGAAGGGCCTGCCTGATTGCATACACATTGAAACTCCTAAGGTTTGACCTCATATTATATGGTTTTGGTAAATCTAAAGGAAAAACTCAGCAGACAATCTGATAGTGTGTACGGGGCTTTACTAGATTCACTGGAATTCATTCACAAATTCTTAATTTCAGGATATTCACCTATAGAGTATTCAATAGTATCTGCATCATTTAGTCTCGTTTAGAGCGCAGCCATTTTTGTTTTTCCATTTGCATTTGTGTGTATCACACATTGTGCTGCAGCTTTTGTTAGATTTAAGTATTTTTTTGTTCCAGCGCAGTCTTTTTTTCTTACCATAAAATTCAATTTCCATGTCCACCATGAGCTTTTTAAAACCAATATATGCAAATGATAGAAATAAATATAGTTTTTAACCTGTATACTACTGTACCTCCCTATAGCAGATTTTCTGCTACAGGGAGGCAGTTGTGTTCAGAATCACATACAGTATCTCACAAAAGTGAGTACACCCCTCACATTTTTGTAAATATTTTATTATATATTTCCATCTTTCAGAACTGAAGAAATTACACTTTGCTACAATGTAAAGTAGTGAGTGTACAGCTTGTATAGCAGTGTAAATTTGCTGTCCCCTCAAAATAACTCAACACACCCATTATTGTCTAAACCGCTGGCAATGAAAGTGACTATGCCCTCAAGTTAAAATGTCCAAATTGGGCCCATTTAGCCATTGTCCCTCCCCGGTGTCATGTGATTCATTATTGTTACAAGGTCTCAGGTGTGAATGGGGAGCAGGTGTGTTCAATTTGTTGTTATCGTTTTTAATCTCTAATACTGGTCATCGGAAGTTCAACATGGCACCTCATGGCAAAGAACTCTCTGAGGATCTGAAAAAAAAATACTTTTTGCTCTACATAAAGATGGCCTAGGCTATAAGAAGATTGGCAAGACCCTGAAACTGAGCTTCAGCATGGTGGCCAAGACAATACAGCGGTTTAACAGGACAGGTTCCACTCAGAACAGGCCTCGCCATGGTCAACCAAAGAAGTTGAGGCCACGTGCTCAGCATCCTATCCAGAGGTTGTCTTTGGGAAATAGACATATGAGTGCTGCCAGCATTGCTGCAGAGGTTGAAGGGGGGGGGAGGGTCAGCCTGTCGGTCCTCAGACCATACACCACACACTGCATCAAATTGGTCTGCATGACTGTTGTCCCAGAAGGAAGCCTCTTCTAAAGTTGATGCGCAAGAAAGCCCACAAACAGTTTTCTGAAGACAAGCAAACAAAGGAAGTGGATTACTGGAACCATGTCCTTTGGTCTGATGAGACCAAGATAAATGTATTTGGTTCAGATGGTGTCAAGTGTGTGTGGCGGCAACCAGGTGAGGAGTGCAAAGACAAGTGTGTCTTGCCTACAGTCAAGCATGGTGGTGGGAGTGTCATGGTCTGGGGCTGCATGAGTGCTGCCGGCACTGGGGAGCTACAGTTCATCGACGGAACCATGAATGAAACATGTACTGTGACATAGTGAAGCAGAGCATGATCTCCTCCCTTTGTAGACTGGACTGCAGAGCAGTAATCCATGATAACAACCTCAAACACACCTCCAAGACGACCACTGCCTTGCTAAAGAAGATGAGGGTAAAGGTGATGGACTGGCCGAGCATGTCTCCAGACCTAAACCTATTGAGCATCTGTGGGGCATCTTCAAATTGAAGGAGGAGGAGGGCAATGGTCTCTAACATCCACCAGCTCTGTGATGTCATCATGGAGTCCAGTGGGAACCTGTGAAGCTCTGGTGACCTCCATGCCCAAGAGGGTTAAGGCAGTGCTGGAAAATAATGGTGGCCACCCAAAATATTGACACTTTGGGCCCAATTTGAACATTTTCACTTAGGGGTGTACTCACTTTTGGTGCCAGCAGTTTAGACATTAATGGCTGTGTATTGAGTTATTTTGAAGGGACAGAAAATTTACACTGTTATACAAGCTGTACACTCACTACTTTACGTTGTAGCAAAGTGTAATTTCTTCAGTGTTGTCACATGAAAAGATATAATAAAATATTTACAAAAATGTGACGAGTGTACTCACGTTTGTGAGATACTGTATATTAATGTGATCATGTGATCTGCACTTCCACATAGGGAGCACTTGCACATGCTGCTGGCACACTGCTTCTGCTGATTAGTCACAGCAGATCCCAATCAGCCAATGCATATCCTCTGACATGTGCATTTCAGAGAGAAGAGACACAGTACGGAGCTCTACATATGTAAACAATGCAGAGCTCTGTTCTATCTGCAGGAATATGGTGGATTTTGTTTCCCTGCAAAGCAGAGAATAAAATCCAGCACATCCCTTAATAAAAACACCACATTTTGTACACATACACACTGAGTAGGTACACATTTAACCCTTTGATTGCTCTAGATATTTAACCCCTTCCCAGCCATTGTCGTTGGTACAGTGACAGTGTATATTTTTTATAACTGTATTAGTGTCACTGGTTCCCACAAAGTGTAAAAAAAGTAATATTGTCCACCACAATATCGCAGTCCTGCTATAAGTCACTGATCAACACTATTACAAGTATAAAAGAAAAAATATTAATTAGAATTCCAGTATATACAGCAGAAGCTATAACTTTTGCCCAAATCAATCAATATACGCTTATTGGGATTTATTTTTTACCAAAATCATGTAGCAGAAAACATATTGGCCTAAATTCATGAAGAAAATTGATTTTTTTTTTTTGGATGTGTTTTATAGGAGAAAGAAAAAATATTGTTTTTTTTGCAAATATTTTAGGCATTTTTTGTTTATAGTGCAAAAAATAAAAAAAACTAGTGGTGATAAAATACCACCAAAAGAAAGCTCTATTTGTGGGGAAAAAAAATTACATACGTTTCATTTATGCACAGTATTGTATGACTACGCAGTTAAAGTAACACAGTGCTGTATAGCAAAAAAGGTCAAATGGTTAATATAACTAATAAATATTAAATAAATATACACAATTATATGTCTAGGCTTTAGTCATATTTCCCACTTTATTATACCTTTTGGAAATATTTCCAAATATTGTCCACAAACATTGAAAATAATGGCTGTTTTTCTGTTTTGAAGATCAGTTATGGAGCTACGGACTATTCTCTAACAAATAGGCTTCTCTATCCTCATGTATTCCGGACAGTTCAGAATGACCATGTTCATTATATGGCTGTTATTAAGTTGTTGAAACATTTTAGCTGGACGTGGGTTGGAATATTTGCATCACAAGATGATGCCGGAGACAAAGATAAGGAGATATTAATAAAGTACATGAAAAGTAATGGTATTTGTGTTGAATATTCAGTTTCATTTTGGTCTAGTTCGTATGATAACATTAACATAGAACAAATTATAAATAATGTAATTTTTGTTATTGAAAACTCCAGTGCTAAAGTAATTGTCTTATGTGGATCTTTTATCAATAACTTTTTATTTTCTAATTATTTTAATGATAATAATGTAATTTATGATAAAACACTTATTGTTCCTCCTCTGAGATCTCTCAGCTCTGCAGGATATAAACCATGCAAATTCTTTCATGGTAGCTTGTCTCTGGATTTACACCCTTTATTCATTCCAAATAAAGAGCATTTTTTTGATAGAATTGACAAGACTTATACCTTAAATAATTCGTCAGATTCCATCTATTTTTTATCTATTGCAAAGTGTATGTCTGAAAACAAGGAAAATAGAAACAATAGAATATTATGTCTACTTACCTATTATGGGTCTCTGGAAGAAAAAATGTATCCAAATGTATTTAATATTCTGCATCAAGGACTCTCTCCACGAATTTATTATGCGGTAGAAGTTATGGCCAAAGCACTGCATGATATCAATCTGTTCTATGAAGGAAAATTGTATAATAAGCATCCTCATTATTACAGACATAAGGTACAGTATACAGACTTTTCCAGGACTTTCATAAAATTAAAAAAATTATACTATTCTGGTATTGGTGATCATTTGAAATGTAGCCTAAAAATTGATACAGTAAAATACTAAATATCCAAACCCCTGCCCTAATCTAAAAAAATATAGTTTGGCCTGATGGACGAACACAACCAATTGACCCTTTAATCAGGGGTGGTGTCAGGTTGGTGCACCCCAAAAATGTCCCCTATTACCCCCATAGCACCCCATTGGCAGCCATCTTGGGTGCCTTGGGAAGAGAATCATAGTTTAGAATCCGGGTCTCCTGCTTGTCATGATGACTGCAGGGAGACCCGACTGCTGATACTATCAGCACTGTCACCCCCCTATGTACACACAGCAGGGTTCCTCCTATCTTTCAGAACAGATTCAAGACAATGTAATTCTAGTGCCTCAGCCAGCATAGGGAGAAATCTATGGAATAGTTTACTAAGTCATAGCCAATCATCATCCGTCCATGCTGCAACCTCTCCCTCTTCCCCTGCCACCGGATTTTGACTTCAGGCAGTTCCAGAGCGAGAGGAAGAAGCTACAGAGCGGCTACAGAGCCGCACCCATTTACTTGACTGGGTTGTGTTTTGTGGGCACTAGCACCTGGCAAAAGCAACGGGGTGTATAATTCCTATGGTGAAGCAAAGCATCAAATCCGCAGTCGCCCCCCAGCCACTGCCTATACAAAGGAGTAGCAGGTGGGGTGGTAAAAACTCTGCTTAACTGCATGGTTTTACCACCCTCTAACCAGTAGTGTGAATGAGCCCTAATATTGTGGGTGTTACACAATAAATCTCACTAAAGCAAAAAGTGAGCTTTCCTTCTAACCATGCCCTCCCTCATGTTACTGTAAAGTTAATTTTTCTAACCTGATAAAAATATATGCCACCAATCAATGTGAGGGCTCATTTACATTTGCAATAAGGTAGCTACACAAATAGGGATTTTATTTTCACCCTCCGACCAACACCACCCTGCAACCATGTGTAATGCATACAGTGCAGTGCTGAAGGCTTTTAAGGGTTAAAAGTGAATTGTGGTTTAAAAAAAAAAAATTATACTTAGCTATGTGGTAATGTGGTGGTCAGATCCTGCAGCTGTCCTCCACCACCTCTCACATGACTGCTTATCGCTCAGTTCTTGGTCTTAAGTGAGCAGAGTGATGACCGTCAGTCACCGGCTCTCTGCTATTTCCTCCAGTGCTCACTGGAGTATTGGACTGTGAAGGGGGTGGGAGCTGCTGGCTCAGTCTGTCAGTGGCATAATGAAAGTCTGAACCAGCTGCTGATTAGGCATCTAGGCAGATTCTAACCATATTGTTGGGATCTGCCCAGAGCCTGGACAGCCTTTAGCCCACTGTCTGCTGAATCTGAGTTACAGGAATGCAGAACAGTCATGTGACCCACATGAGAAATATGGACGAAATAACTTTTACCATACTTCTCTTTTATCCTCCCTAGCGGTAATCCTGAGTGTGGCTCGGGGGGAAATTTTCTTTACCAACAGCAGTAACCCCGCGTCACACTCGGGATTGCACTGCAGGATCAAGACAAAGTGTCAGGAACCATGAACCAGACAGAGACAGAAGTACAATCAAATCACACTTGTTTATTAATAAAAATAAAAAGGTAAATAGAAAAAAGCGTGGTCAAGCATAGCCAGAGTCCAGTAGCCAGATCGGGTAGTCAGCCAGTCCACAGTTCATAAACCAGATCAGGTAATCATCCAGTCCAGATGTCAGGGATCCAAGGAGAGCAACTGCAAGCAGGATAGAAGCCAGGAGGGATGTCAGAAAACCAGTCTTAAAACAAACAGCAGGAGATGGTTCCTAGTGATGTGACCAACGTAAAGGCAAATGAAAGAGTGAGCCGGAAGGCTTTAAATAGGCAGGTGAGACGAGCATCATCATGAACAGCTGGTAACTGTGGAGAGAGAAGAGAGCTGGCAATTAGTCGACAGCTGAGCGGGCAGCCCAGAGGAGGAAGGGCTAAGCCAGCCCCGACAGTACCCCCTTTCAATGACCCTCTCCCTCGGAGGGCCACCAGGCTTGAGGGGAAACCGTCTATGGAACTCGCGGAGGAGGACAGGGGCATGTACGTCAGCTGATGAAACCCAGGAGCATTCCTCCGGACCGTACCCCTTCCAATGCACCAGGTACTGTATGCGCCCATGGAACCTACGGGAGTCAACAATGGATTGTTCCTCATACTCCTCATGGTTCTCAACCTGAATAGGGTGAGGACGTGGCACCGAGGTGGTAAATCGGTTACAGACCAACGGTTTCAATAAGGAGACATGAAACACATTTGAGATGCACATAATAGGAGGAAGGTCCAACGCGTAAACTACTGGGTTAATCCTGCGAAGGATACGGAAAGGCCCAATAAACTGAGGTGCAAACTTCAGTGAGGGAACACGAAGCCGGAGGTTGCGAGATGACAGCCAGACCCTGTCCCCAACCTGGTAAGAAGGCGCAGGCAGGCGTCTGCGGTCAGCATGTAGTCTGTACCTATCATTAGCATGACGCAAAGCCTCCTGGACTTGTACCCAAGTGTAACGAAGACCATGGAGATGCTCCTCTAATGCAGGAATACTCTGTGGAACAAACGAGTCAGGCAACATGGAAGGTTGGAAACCATAATTCTCCATAAATGGAGACAATCGGGAGGCATTCAAGGCACTGTTATGAGCAAACTCTGCCAAAGGTAATAGGCCAGACCAGTTGTTATGATGGTCAGAAATATAGCAACGTAGGAATTGCTCCAAGGACCGATTGGCTCGTTCTGCGGCCCCATAAGACTGCGGGTGATACGCAGAAAAGAACGCAAGCTGGATTCCTAACTGTGCACAAAAGGCTCGCCAGAACCGGGAGACAAACTGACTGCCCCTATCCGAGACAATTACCTTGGGTAGCCCATGTAAGTGAAAGATCTCCCGAGCAAAAATAGAAGCCAGTTCCTTAGAGGTGGGCAACTTCTTAAGTGGAATACAATGACATATCTTTGAGAACCGGTCAACCACCATAAGGATAACAGTGTTGCCTTGGCAGTTGGGCAATTCCACAAGGAAATCCATAGACAGTTGAGTCTAGGGCCTCTCTCTATTGGGTATGGGTTGTAGGATGCCCACTGGAAGGTGTCGTGGAGTCTTACGGGACAGGCAGCTACAAAAGCAGTAACATCAGCCCCGTAGACTAGGCCACCAGAATTGTTGAGAGATGGCCCAAATGAGTTGATTCTTCCCAGGATGGCCAGCTGCCTTAGGAAAATGATAAGTATGGAGCATTGCAGTACGGAGACTCTCTGGGACAAAGCAGCGGTCACAAGGTTTATCAGGAGGAGCATGGACCTGAGCAGCAAGAACTGTGTCCCCCAAAGGAGAAGTAAGACTGGTGCGAACCGTAGCCAAGATACGATCAGGAGGAATCATAGGAACTGGAACCGACTCCGACTTGGAAGTGGAGGAAAATTGTCGTGACAAAGCATCAGCCCTTACATTCTTAGTACCGGGTAAGAATGAGACAATGTAATTAAAGCTCAACAAGAAAAGTGCCCATCGCTCCCTTCTGGGAGAGAGTCGCTTAGCCTCAGACAAGAATGTAAGATTCCTATGGTCAGTAAGAATAAGAACGGGCACATTGGTACCTTCAAGGAGATGTCTCCATTCTTTCAGGGCTAAAATGATCGCCAACAGTTCTCTGTCACCAATCTCATAATTGCATTCAGCAGGTGACAATTTCTTGGAAAAGTAACCACACGGATGCATAGCGCTCTCAGAGTTAGGACGTTGAGACAGAAGGTCGCCAACTGCAGTCTCAGAAGCATCAACTTCTAGGATAAAAGGCAACGTACGATCAGGATGTGCCAACACAGGAGCAGAAACAAAGGCAGCCTTGAGAGTC
Source organism: Lithobates pipiens (assembly GCF_037356315.1). Lineage (NCBI taxonomy): Eukaryota > Metazoa > Chordata > Amphibia > Anura > Ranidae > Lithobates > Lithobates pipiens. Next base: position 522,281,011 of record NW_027507718.1, read on the forward strand.
TCAAAGGCCTTAATGGACTCTGGTGATCAACTCTGTGGGTTACCGTCCTTTCTGGTCATATCAGTCAGAGGCTTGACCAGATACGAGAAGTTACGAATAAACTTCCGATAGTAGTTGGCAAAGCCCAGGAAACATTGCAGAGGACGTAAACCCCTAGGGTCGAGGCCACTGTAGGACTGACGACAGTTTCTCTGGGTCCATCGAAAAACCAGCAGTGAAAATGACATAGCCCAGGAATCTAACCTGTTCACGATGGAACTCGCACTTCTCCAGTTTACAATAGAGTTTGTTCTCCAATTCGTTTCTGAAGTACACGACAGACATTTGTGTGGTGGCTCTCCAGGGACTTGGAAAATATGAGGATATCATTGAGATAAACCACCACACACAATTGCAACAAATCTCGGAGGACATCATTAATAAATTCCTGGAAAACTGCCGGGGCATTACAAAGGCCAAAAGGCATTACCAGGTATTCATAATGACCAGTTCTGGTATTAAACGCAGTTTTCCCACTCGTCGCCCTCCTTAATGCGCACGAGATTGTATGCCCCTCTCAGGTCAAGCTTTGTGAAAACCGTTGCTCCCTTGAGGTGGTCAAATAATTCTGTAATCAATGGAATCGGGTAGGCATTCTTAATCGTGACACGATTTTGACCCCTATAATCTATACAAGGTCTCAGTTCACCGCTCTTCTTTTTCACAAAGAAGAAACCAGCACCAGCAGGAGATGAGGACTTGCGGATGAAACCACGAGAAAGTGCATCAGCAACATACTCCTCCATGGCCTTATCCTCCAAAACCGACAAAGGATAAACCCGGCCATGAGGAGGTATGGCACCAGGTTGAAGGTCAATTGCGCAATCATAAGACCGGTGTGGCGGCAAACTACTGGCTTGAACTTTATCAAAGACATCGCCAAAACCACGGTACTCCTCCGGCAGGGAGGGGAGTGTAGTGGTGCACTGGACTTTGGATACCTTCAGGAAGCAAGTCTCACTGCATTGTGGTGACTAGGAGAGAACCTCAGCATGGAGCCAATCAAAAGAGGGGTTGTGCCTCTGTAACCAAGGATAACCAATAACCAGCGGAAATCTGGCTGAGGAAATAACTTGGAATTGGATTATCTCATGGTGAAGAGCCCCTATGGCCATGGACAACGGAACCATCTCATGAGTCACATGGGCAGGCTGTAAAGGTCTTCTGTCAAGAGCCTCAATGGCAAGTGGAGTGTCACGCAGCTGCAGCGGAATCGAGTGCTGCGAAACAAATGCAGCATCAATGAACAGTCCTGCAGCCCCAGTCCTGCAGTCTCGATGGACGACTCAGCCCAAGAAAGGGTAACCAAAACCAGGGGCTTATCCTTCTGGATAACTGGGGACGAAACAACACCACCTAAGGTCTGTCCATGACAGGACCTCAAGGTTTGGGCGTTCCCTGGACAGGTAGGACAAGACTTCAAAAAGTGACCTGCCTGGCCACAATAAAGGCACAATCTTTCCCTCCTCCTAAAGGCTCTCTCATCCACAGAGGGACGTGTGAAGCCCAGGTGCATGGGTTCATCTTCACTGACCAACTCGGTACCAGGAGGCATGGGAGGTGAGAGAGGCATGGGTGGGACTACAAAGCTCAGAGGCAAATGTACAGGAGGCTTCTGCAAGCACTCCTTAAGAGAAAGTCTTTCTCTGATCCTGGAGTCAATGAGGATGGTAAACGAGATCAAGCTCTCCAACTCAGTGGGTATATCTCGGGCTGCTATCTCATCCTTGATGGAATCCGAGAGACCATGAGAAAAAGCAGCCACAAGGGCCTTATTTTTCCAAGCAACCTCTGCTGCCAGAGTACGGAATTCAATGGCGTAGTCAGCAACAGGTCTCGTACTGTTTGATGGACATGAGGCACTTGGCAGAAGAAACGGAGCGTGCGGGAACGTCAAAAACCCTTTTAAAGGAGGCCACAAACTGAGGGTAACTCAAGACAACAAGTTTTTGCGTCTCCCATAGGGTTAGCCCAGGCCAAGGCTCTTTCAGAAAGCAAAGATATCAGGAAACCTACTTTGCTTCTATCCGTGGGAAACGCCTGGGGCAGCATTTCGAAGTATATCTCAACCTGATTGAGAAACCCTCTGCATTGAACTGGATCGCCCCCAAATCGCTGGGGAAATGGAGCAGAACCAGACGGGATTCCAGGTGAGCCATGCGATTCAGGAGCATTTGTAATGCCAAGGCAATCTGATCCATGCGGTGATCTTGCTCATCCAATCTGGAAAAAATATTACCAACAAGTGGATTGACTGTATCTTCTGAATTCATGGCCTTCGCGTACTGTCAGGAACCATGAAACAGACAGAGACAGAAGTACAATCAAATCACACTTGTTTATTAATAAAAATAAAAAGGTAAATAGAAAAAAGCGTGGTCAAGCATAGCCAGAGTCCAGTAGCCAGATCGGGTAGTCAGCCAGTCCAAAGTTCATAAAACAGAACGGGTAATCAGCCAGTCCAGATGTCAGGGATCCAAGGAGAGCAACTGCAAGCAGGATAGAAGCCAGGAGGGATTTCAGCAAGCCAATCTTAAAACAAACAGAAGGAGATGGTTCCTAGTGATGTGACCAATGCAAAGGCAAATGAAAGAGTGAGCTGGAAGGCTTTAAATAGGCAGGTCAGACGAGTATCATCGTGAACAGCTGGTAACTGGGGAGAGAGAAGAGAGCTGGCAATAAGCCGACAGCTGAGCAGCCAGCCCAGAGGAGGAAGGGCTAAGCCAGCCCTGACACAAAGTTACTTACCTTGTCCCCAGGATCCTGCGATGTCCCCCCCCCGCTGTGTGTTCGGTCTGTGTCCTTCACTCAATCTATCACTGTGCCCGGCCTTGTTCCCTGCGAGTGTCGCAACACATGGGGTGGAGCCAGGCACCAGATTTAAAAAGTGAAAAAAGTATAATACATACAGTACACTGTAATTTTACAGATTACATTACTATATCAAATCATATCACATCGCTTTTGTCATTAATGCTTTGTCCAGTGCCCTGCATGCAGATTTATATATATATATATATATATATATACTATATACTCCATGGCATCCAAAAAGTGTCCCTTTACATCAAAAGCAGTTTGAGACCACCTAGAAAACAGCGATAGTAAATTAGAATCACTTGCAGAATTGAGCGATAGTGATTTGTGGGGAAATTTGTCATCAGACACTGAAAGTAACAACAGCGAAAATTCTGCAACTGAGCAAATTTCTGTGTTTTTGATTTGATTACATTATTGAATAAATTGTATTAATATTATATTATTATTTGTTATAATTATTTATAGCTATTTATTATAATATAATTTATGATTTCGTGTTTCAAGCGTTATGATACCCGTGATGTCTACTAGACTCTTGTTTGGACAGATTTAAGCGAGTTATTCCTAAGAATTACAGGCCTACGATATAAAATGCCAAATTTTCATGCAAAACAATGTACCACTTTTGCATCGTACACACGATCAAACAATCCGGTGGACAATCCCGCCGTGTGTGGGCTCCGGCGGACTTTTTTTACCCAAAAGTCCAGCTGACTAAGAAGGTATTTTTGCACTCCAATCTGTCAGCCGGACTCGCATTTCGGCGGACAATCCGGCCGTGTGTGTGCCAGTCCGCCGCACTTTTGAAATTACCAGGCTTTTCCTGCCCAGAGAAAAGTCCGCTCATTTTGAGCGCGTCTCCTGGTAGCCGGGGCCAGCGAAGGAGGCGTCGCTGGCCCCGTCACCTGGTATGGACTTAAAGGGGAACCCCTACGCCGAAAAATCGGCATGGGGGTCCCTCCCCAGGTCCATATCAGACCCTTATCTGAGCACGCTACCCGGCCGGCCAGGAAAGGGGGTGGGGACGAGCGAGCACCCCCTCCCCCCTGAGCAGTACCAGGCCGCGTGCCCTCAACATGGGGGGTGCAGTGGGGAAGGGGGGGCGCACGCCCCCCCACCCCAAAGCACCTTGTCCCCATGTTGATGAGGACAAGGGCCTCTTCCTGACAACCCTGGTCATTGGTTGTCGGGGTCTGCGGGCGGGGGGCTTATCGGAATCCGTGAGCCCCCTTTAATAAGGGGGCCCCTGGATCCCGGCCCCCCACCCTATTTGAATGAGTATGGGGTACAATGTACCCCTACCCATTCACCTGTGAAAAAAAAAAAAACACAACACACAAGGGGTTAAAATAGTTTATTGCACAGCTCCGGGGGTCTTCTTCCATCTTCAGGGGGTCTTCTTGCCGGACTCCTCCGCTATCTTCTGCTCTTTTGCTAGCTCTTTCACTACTGGAGGAGCCCGGCTTTCTTCTTCGCCGGCGCCCTCTTCTTCCGACTTTGGGGGTCTTGTCCCCCTCTTCGGGGGTCTTGTCCCCTCTTCAGTTCTTCTTGCCGGGCCACCACACCTTCTTCTAGCTCTTTTACAAGCGGTGGCCCGGTCCTCTGTCGACGCTGCCGCTGTCGCCGTCTTCTGTTCTTCTCTTCTTCTGTTCATCTCTTCTAGAGATGTTGCCTCGTCGCTGCCTCCGGTCACAATGGCAGGGATGTGGCGCGCGGTGACTTATATAGGGACATCACCGGATGATGTCCCCTCTCATTATGATGTCACAGTCCCAGCATCCTCTGTGGGCACGCGGCCTGGTACGGCTCAAAATGAGCGGACTTTCCTCCGCGTGTGTGGGCGATTCCGTTCATTTCAAAAGTACGGCGGATAGTCCAGCGGACTTAGTACGCCGTATTAGTCTGCTGAAAAAGTGCCATGTGTGGGCAAGTAGCTCGTTCGGAAAGTCCGCCAGACTAAGTCCGCCGGATAGTCTGCTACTTGTGTACGCAGCATATGAGACACAAAAATCTGACATAATCATGCCGCCAGGGAGGTTAAAACAGGCAGTGAGGAGGCAGCACATCACCTCTCAGTCACCTGCCAAGTGTCTATGAAAAGCAATCCCCTGAGAATAGTTTTTCCCAGGAATGACATTGGCTAAAAATGTAAACAAGTCCCAACAGAGCAATTTTTACTGACCACCAATATAACTGGGTCATTACTCTAGCCAAAATGTCACTGGGGGCATTTGTTGCTCAAGGTGCCCCCAACAGGTCATGTTTTCAGGCTTTCCATTTTTTTGCACAGGTGATTTTATTAGTTTCACTGCCTTAGTAATTACCACAGCCGTTTCATTTGAGGAAAATCCTGAAAACATGACCTATTTGTGCTCCTTAAGGACTGAAGTTGAGAAACACTGACCTAGATGATCAGTGGAAATTAGACACGTGCTATTCGTTCCGATCCGAATACAAAATTTGGACACATTTTGAGTTATTCAGAGATTGGGCTGTATCTCAGTCTCCGAATTAAATAGTAACAAATAGTAACAAATTTAATTGAAATAAGTTCACATGTGTTCTGATTATTCTTTTTCGAATGAATTGCACATTTTTATAATGTTTAGAATTCGGATTGGTCGAAAAATGATCAACCAAGTACAATTCTGTGTGAAGAATAGCTGGTTATTAAGCAGTGGGCCGGGAAGCCGGTCGTCACTTCCTTAACAACCAATGACTTATCAGCTGCATAGATGTGAACCTAGGGTAAAGGTTAGATTCACTGGTCAGGAAAGTGCATCTTACAAGATGAGCAATTAATGACTGGATTCACTGATCTAAAGGCTGTTATCAGATTGGATGCAAACCACAAAATTCCATCCCTCAAAAAAGCAGCTCCAGATGATATCCTTTCTGTCCGGCAAAGACTCACCTGGTCACTGGAAATTAACGACTTGAAGCATCATTTAGCTAATTTACAGTGAGCCCAGGGTGGCAAGGCATCCCTGCCCTTGACTGAAAGGAGAATGCAGATGAGTTCAGCACCAAGTCTTTACATGACACTCCTCTCTGCAGAATTAAGGTTCAACCCAAGTGGAGGGTGGGACCAGAGGGGGGATATCAGGAGTGAGTTGGACATTAAATATACATTTTTATTTGACAAATTTCTATTCCTTATTTAACACACTTTTCTCTTTCTATTTTCATGTTGAAGTTGTATCACTATTTAAAAGAAATGAAATATGCGTTTGGCTTAAATGAGCCGGCACCTTTTTTTAATGAATACGGAGAATTTGTTAATCACTACAAAATAACAAATTTGATATATAAGGATAATTTCACTGTGATTTATAATGATGTGGGAAATTTTACATCCTGGGCTCCAGAAGATCAGCAATTTCAAATTAATACTGAAGCCATAACATGGAAGCTCGGCAGTGAGGTAGGCTGTATTTGTTCAATGATGTCACCATTATCGCTGCCTCTTCCCTTATATAGCTGATGGCAGCTCAGCCAGGTCATCACATAACATTTGGTGGTGGGCATTGTGACTGATTTACAAGGGATATTTTCGAGGAGTTTTTTATTTTATTTTTTATTAAGAACTTGTCAAATGTCTGGGTGTCTATTTCTAAGTTACATTTTTTTTTGTAAATGAGTAGGGGTACTATGTGCCTCATGCTCATTCACATGGGGGGCAGTATCTGGAGGCCCCCTAAATTTTAAATGGGGCTTCCAGATTCTGATAAATCTCCTACCTGCAGACTCCCACAACCACTAGGCAAGGGTTGAAGTGAAGAGGCCCTTGTCTTTATCAACATGGAGACAAGGTGCTTTGTCTGAGGGGTTCCCGCTAGCAAGGCACTTTCTTCATGCCCCCCCCCCCCACCTTTTTCCTAGCCAGCCAAGCTAAATGCTCAGATTAAGGATGTGGAATGAATATTTTTTGTGGGACCTCCCATGATATTTTAAAACCAGTACCAGACCAGTACCAGGGTTTGATATGTACAGGGGGAGGGCGGGGTACTACACTTTTTTCATTCTTGCTGTAGAAAAAAAAACTATGAAAATTGGCAGAAAATTACATTCAGTGCAACCCCATATTTTTTTCCCACCCCCCCCCCCCTCCTTATTTTATCTACTAGACAAGACAATGGATATTTTTAATTTGACAGATCTGTCCCTCATTGATTTTAATGGGGTTTGCACAATGGCACGGCTGAGAAAATGGGCGTACCTGTACGTCCCTCTATTGAAGCAAGGCAGCGGGAACGCACATTCAGGCGGTGGGTGCGCGCACCGCAGGAGTGCACCTACGGGTCCCGTGGACTCAGTGTCTGCCGGTGGCCCGCGATCACGGTGAGGAGAGGCAGAACAGGGAAATACTATGTAAACAAGGCATTTCCCTGTTCGCCTAGTCACATGACAGATCTTCTGCTCCCAGTCATCGGGAACAGTGATCTCTGTCATGTTCTACTGAGCCCATCCTCCCTACAGTTAGAACACACCTAGGGAACACACAGAAAACCCCTTGATTATGCCCTAGTGTTAACCCTTTCCTTGCCAGTGACATTTATACAGTAATCGTGGCTATATTTAGCTCTGATCACCATATAAATGTCAATGGTCCCCAAAATATTGTCAAAAGTGTCCGATGTTGCAGTCCCAATAAAAATCACAGATCACTGGCATTAGTAATAATAAAAATAAAAAAAAAAATAAAAAAAATATATATATATATATATATATATATATATATATATATATATATATATATATATATATATATGTATATATATATATATATATATATATATATATATATATATATATATATATATATATATATATATATATATATATATATACATATATAATAATAACAATTCCATAAATTTATCCCCTATTTTGTAGACACTATAAGTTTTGTGTTTTGTAAAAGAATATATATTGGTCTAAACTGAGAAAGAAATTTTTTTTTTTATACATTTTTTTGGGGATATTTATTATATCAAAAAGTAAAAAAAATGTTTTTGTTTATAGCGCAAAAACAGCAGAAGTGATAAAATACCACCAAATGAAAGCTCTATTTGTGGGAAAAAAAGGACACAAATTTTGTTTGGGTACAACGTCGCATGACCGTTCATTTATGTTTTAATATAACTTATTCCTTTTGTTAAGATACTAAAATTACAGTCCTGGTACAAATGAAATGTAGGATTTTTTTTTATTATTTGACTAATTTTTTATGTAACACAAAAAAGCTTAATACAAAAAAAATCAAGCAGATATTGAAAAAGTTTATTAGTGAATTAAAAAATAGAAATTGAAAAAAACATCAGAAAATAATAGAAGGATAATAGGAGATGGAGGGTATGTAGTTTATGTAGTTTAGGGCTGGTAAGGGTTAACTAAGGGTCAAGAAGTGTTAAAAAGGAACACTTTTCTATTGAAAAAAAGAAGAACACATCAAAATTAAACAAATTTAATACAAATAAACAATATTGCATTGTATTTCTGAATTACACTTCTCCATTTTTGAAAACAGACACTGCAGCAGCTGTTGTATTGCTAAGCGAGTCTGGGCTGGCATTGTAATTGCTGGTTAGAGGAGCAGAAAGCTACTTAAGTGAAATTATTATTTTTTCATGTATCATGCCAGATGGTTAATGCATACAGTGCACTCCTGGTTAGAGATCTAAAATAAGTATGAATGATACTACTTTTATGTTTCCTATTCTAACATAGTGCACTTCACCACAATATATGCTACCAAGAATGTACTTTATGGCTTCTGAAATGTGGCCAGACGGCAAAGAACTTTTAGGGGATGCCATAACACTGTATGTGGTGTTACAGAACAGTACCATTTTCACAGACAAACTTAGCGACAGCATACACCGGCAGCACTGACAAGCTTACATAGTTAAGTTAAAAAAATAAAAATAATCTATGGTAGTTTTAGCAGAAATACATGTTTTTTTAATCAAGCTCTAATAGGCCCTGTTATTACTGGCAGATAGAAATTGGCCAGTAGTTCACTGAGGTTGTCCTTGTTCCTACTCATTAAATTTATTATGGGCAGGGGCAGACTGGACCAGGAGGCAATTGCCCCCCAGGCCATTCTGATAATTCCAGGTTGTTAGGTTGTTGCCCTCTCTGTGACTCTCTGCTACTCTGCTTGCTTGGCTTGCCCAGTGGCATGGTGCTCACTCACCAGAGAAGGTCCAGACTCCACGGGTAGCGCTGTGTGTGGTGGCAGTGACAGCACAGTCTCTGCTCCTTGTCTTCCTCCAGTCTCTTTGGTCTGTTTACTGGACGTAGAGAAGGGGCAGGCTCCCTGTCACAGTTCCTCTGGGGGAACTGTGACAGTGGAGCATTCTCAGAGACTCCTCTGCATTATTATCCCAACATAGACAGATTGCTCCATAATGATTGCCCCAACTGAGAGAGAAAATGATTGTTTTGATAAACATTTGTGCAAATATCATTGTGCCCTAAATATCTGTAGCACCTTATTGTTATTCTATTGGTCATTTTCATTCAGAAAAATATATGGGGGGGGGGGGGGCATGACCGGCACGCGAGCAGGATGGTTGCTTAGAACAGGAGCTCCTCACACCAGCCACTAGTACAAGCATCAGCCAGCTTCCAGCTATCTTTCACTGAATCAACCAGCCTGTGTATATCACCTGCAGCACCCGGGAGGTCATGTCACTAAAGAGGAAGGAGGATTGGCTCTCCCACAAACTAACGGCCTACATGTAAAAGCCGACCGCAAGGCGAAGCCAAGATGGCGCTGCGGCCGGTCCGCTGGAAGAATCATCCACGGCTCTCCTCCCCACGAAATCCATGCAGTCTGCACCCTCCGTTGTGAACCAAGAAGCCTCCCTGAGTACTGGAATGGAGCCTCCACCTTTTCCTCCAGGTACCCCAGTATCTAGCAGCCCTGCTAAGGTAAAAATGTGCCTGGATGTCACTGCAGCCAGCTATGAGGTAAGCCATATCACCTCATTAACTCTTACATTGCCAGTGCAAAATTCTATGCCTGACTCCATAGCTGCCTTCCCTACTATGGGACAACGAGTGATGGACACTACATTAAAGGATATGCTAATGTTCTTAAGAAGCTCACTACAAGCTGATATGCTTTCTCTCATGCAAAGATTTGGCCACAGCATAGATGTACTGGAGACTAGGGTCACCCATATTGCTGCTAACATAGGGGAAATTACTAACACTGTGAACAACTTCACTGACACTCAAGAAGACCAGGCTCAGGACACTAAATGGTTAAAACATAAAATTGCGGATATCGAGGATAGATCCAGATGCAATAACATCAAAATCCACGGCATACCCGAATCGATGCAAAACTCTGACCTATCCTCACACGCATTTGGTCTAATCAAAAACATACTACCTGAAACAAAAAAAATTCAGCTGTTCATTGACTCCATCCACAGGCTGCCAAAACCTACATTTCTCTCTGCCACAGTCCTCCAAATTCACTTCTTTCATGTCAAAGAGTAATTCATGCAAAAAATTAGAGCACTAGGCACCCTACCTATTCCATATGGCCAACTGCAAATATTTGCGTACTTATCCCAGCATACCCTGAGTCACCACAGACAGCTCAACAACATCACCAAGATGCTGTGTAACAACCAGATCCAGTACCAGAGGATAGCACCAGCCAAAATCTCCATCACCTATAATGGATCCAAGCACACAGTGTACTCGGTTCAAAATGGAATCAGCCTCCTGCAGGAATGGAGCATTGTTCCTGATACATCTGATACAACCCCCATGAATCAGCGTACCATCAGGAACCTGCAAGTTCATCTGTTACCGCAAAGCAGGGCCGGATTGGCCTACCAGGATACCGGGAAATTTCCCAGTAGACAGCCTGCCCTGGGGCCGCTTTGAGTGTCGACTGCAGTGCTCTCCTCCCTCTCCTCCGGTGCTCGTATGCCACAGAGCTGGGTCTGTGTGCAAGGTCCCGCCCCCCTAGACCAGCTCATGTGATAGGCGGAACACTGATTCAATCTACTATCACACGAGCCGGTCTAGGGGGTGGGACCTTGCACACAGACCCAGGTCCATAACATATGAGCGCCGGAGGACAGAGGGAGGAGACTGCTATGTTATCCAGAAAATGGCAAGGCTGACAGTGGGCACAGAGGCTGCAATTGGTTGACACAGAGGCTGCAATTGGTGGACACAGAGACTGCAATTGGTGGACACAGAGGCTGCAATTGGTGGACACAGAGGCTGCAATTAGTGGGCAGATAGGCTGCAATTGGTGGACACAAAGGCTGCAATTGGTGGGCACAGAGGCTGCAATTGGTGGGCACAGAGGCTGCAATTAGTGGGCAGATAGGCTGCAATTGATGGACATAGAGGCTGCATTGGTGGACACAGAGGCTGCAATTGGTGGGCATAGAGGCTGCAATTTGTGGGCACACAGAGGCTGCAATTGGTGGGCAAAGTGAGGCTGCATTCATGGGCACAGAGAAGCTACATTGGTGGGCACAGCGAGGCTGCCTTGATGAGCACAGTGAGGCGCTTTGGTGGGCACAGTGAGGCTGGATTGATGGGCACCATGAAGCTACAATGATGGGCACAGTAAGGCTGCAATGATTGGTACAGTGAGGCTGAATTGGTGGGCACAGGGAGGCTGAATTGGTGGGCAATGTGAGACTGTATCCATGGGCACAGTGAGGCTGCAATGATGGGCACAGTGAGGCTGCATTGGTGGGCATGGTGAGGCTGCATTGATGGGCATGGAAAGGCTGCATTGATGGGCACGGTGAGGCTGCAGTGATGGGCACACATGTTGCAATTGGTGGGCACACATAGGCTGCAGTTGGTGGGCACACAGAGGCTGCAGTGGTGGGGACACATAGGCTGCAATTGGTGGGCACAGAGAGGCTGAAATTGGAAAGGCTGCATTGATGGGCATGGTGAGGCTGCAGTTGTGGGCACACAGGCTGCAACTGATTGGCACACAGAGGCCTCAATTGGTGGGCACACAGAGGCTGCAGTGGTGGGTACACATAGGCTGCAATTGGTAGGCACAGTGAGTATGTATTCATGGGCACAGAGAAACTACATTGGTGGACACAGTGAATCTGCATTGGTGGGCACAGCGAGGCTGCAATGGTGGGAACAGAGAGGCTGCAATGATGGGCACAGAGCGGCTGCATTGATAGGCACAGTGAGGCTGTATTGATGGGCACCATGAAGCTACAATGATTAGCACAGGGAGGCTGCATTGATGGGCACAGGGAGGCTGCATTGATGGACACAGGGAGGCTGCATTGATGGACACAGGGAGGCTGCATTGGTGGGTACAGGGAGCCTGCATTGTTTGGCACTGAGGCTGAATTAATAGGCACAGTGAGGCTGCAATGAAGGGCACTGTGAGGCTGCTTTTATGGGCTCACAGAGGCTGCATTGATGGGCACACAGAGGCTGCAGTGGTGGGCACACATAGACTGAAATTGGTGGGCAATGAGAGGCTGCAATTGGCAGGCACTTAGGCTTCAATTGGTAGGCACAGTAAGGCTGTATTCATGGGCACAGATAAACTACATTGGTGGGCAAAGCAAAGCTGCATTGATGGGCACAGTGATGCTGCATTGGTGGTCACAGTGAGGCTGCATTGGTGGGCACAGTGCAGCTGCATTTGTGGGCACAGTGAGGCTGCAATGATGAGCACAGAGAGGCTGGATTGATGAGCACTAGGAAGCTACAATGATTGGCACAGTGAGGCTGCAACGATTTGCACAGTGAGGCTGCATTGATGGAAACAGGGAGGCTGCTTTTGTGGGCACAGTGAGACTGCATTCATGGGCATAGTGAGGTGAGGCTGCAATGATGGGAAACGTTCAGCTGCATTGGTGGGCACGATGAGGCTGCGTTGATGGGCACGGTGAGGCTGCAATTGGTGGGCACACATAGGCTTCAATTGGTGGGCACAGTGGGACTGCATTGTTGGGCACACTGAGGCTGCATTGATGGGCACAGAGAGGCTCCACTGGTGGGCACAGTGATGCTGCAGTGGTGGGCACACAGGCTGCAATTGGTGGGCATACATAGGCTGCAGTTGGTGGGCACACAGAGGCTGCAGTGGTGGGCACACTTAGGCTGAAATTGATGGGCACAGTGGGGCTGCATTGGTGGACACACTGAGGCTGCATTGATGGGCACAGAGAAGCTCCACAGGTGGGCACAGTGATGCTGCATTGGTGGGCACACAGACTGCAATTGGTGGGCACACATAGGCTGCAGTTGGTGGGCACACAGAGGCTGCAGTAGTGGGCACACTTAGGCTGCAATTGATGGGCACAGGGAGGCTGCATTGAAGGGCACAGTGAGCTTGCGTTTATGAGCATGGTGAGGCTGCACTGATGGGCATAGTGAGGCTGCAGTGGTGGGCACACAGGCTGCAATTGATGGGCACACAGAGGCTTAAATTGGTGGGCACGCAGAAGCTGCAGTGGTGGGTAAACATAGGCTGAATTTGGTGGGCACAGAGAGGCTGCATTGGTGGGCATAGTGAGACTGCATTCATGGGCATAGTGAGGTGAGGCTGCAATGATGGGAACTGTTCAGCTGCATTGGTGGGCACGGTGAGGCTGCGTTGATGGGCACAGTGAGGCTGCAGTCATGGGCACATATAGGCTGCAATTGGTGGGCACAGTGGGGCTGCATTGGTGGGCACACTGAGGCTGCATTAATGGGCACAGAGAGTCTCCATTGGTGGGCACAGTGATGCTGCAGTGGTGGGCACACATGCTGCAATTGGTGGGCACACAGAGGCTGCAGTTGGTGGGCACACAGAGGCTGCAGTGGTGGGCACACTTAGGCTGCAATTGATGGGCACAGGGAGGCTGCATTGAAGGGCACAATGAGCCTGTGTTGATGAGCATGGTGAGGCTGCACTGATGGCCATGGTGAGGCTGCAGTTGTGCGCATGCAGGCTGCAATTGATTGACATAGAGAGGCTGCAATTGGTGGGCACAGTGAGGCTGCATTCATGGGCAAAGAGAAACTACATTGGTGGGCACAATGAAGCTGCGTTGATGGGCACAGTGAGGCTGCATTGATGGACACAGTGAGGCTGCATTGGTGGGCACAGTGAAGCTGAAATGATGGGCATAGAGAGGCTGCATTGGTAGGCACAGTGAGGCTGAATTGATGGGCACAATGAAGCTACAATGGGGCACAGGGAGGCTGCATTGGTGGGAACAGGGAGGCTGCATTGGTGGGCACAGTGAGACTGCATTTATGGGCACAGTGAGGTGAGGCTGCAATGATGGGAACAGTTCAGCTGCATTGGTGGGCACGGTGAGGCTGCATTGATGGGCACAGTGAGGCTGCAGTCATGGGCACACATAGGCTGCAAATTGTGGGCACAGTGAGGCTGCATTGATGGGCACAGTGAGGCTGCATTGGTGGGCACAATGAGTCTACAATGATTAGCACAGATAGGCTGCATTGGTGGGCACGGTGAGGCTGCATTGATGGGCATAGTGAGGCTGTAGTGGTGGGCACACAACAGAGGCTGCAGTGGTGGGCACACAGAGGCTGCAATTGTTGGGCACAGAGAGGATGAAATGGGTGGGCACAGAGGCTGCAATTGGTAGGCAAAGTGAGGCTGCATTCATGGGCACAGAGAAACTACATTGGTGGGCACAGCGATGCCGCATTGGTTTGGCACAGTGAGGCTGCATTGGTTTGATACAGCAAGGCTCCATTGGTGGGCACAGTGAGGCTGTATTCACGGGCACAGAGAGGCTGCATTAGTGGGCACTGTGAGGCTGAATTGGTAGTCACAGAGAGGCTGCATTGGTGGTCACAGAGAGGCTGCATTGGTGGTCACAGAGAGGCTGCATTGGTGGGCACAGTGAGGAATGGATTAATAGACACCATGAAGCTACAATGATGGGTGCAGTGAGGCTGCAATGATTGGCACAGGGAGGCTGCATTGAGGGTATGAGCTGATGGAGAAAAGGAAAATACAGTTGTTAGGATAGGCTTTTTTGAAGAGGAGGTGTGAAGGACCCCATACTCCTGATGAGTATGTCCGCCGTATAAGCTTCCCTTGCCCAGTACCAGCACGATCCAAGATCCCTTAGCCCACCAGTCACTTGTCAAGACACCAGTGTAGGGTGAATAAAAGCATAAGACTTTTAGTGAAGAACAGATACAAGTATATATATCTCTGGAGACAACCTCCCTCCTTGTTGGCAAAGAGATACGGGGGGGGGGGGTAAAAGTTACATCCAGTCACATGAGGCACAGGTACATTCAAACATTTCAACACATCTTATAAACAAAAACTGGCAATGCAGCCAACTAGTGGTACTGAAACATTTAACTTTCAACAACTCTTTAAAACAGTAACTGGGCTTGCACACCACTTGTTTCATGGAGAAACCTGTTAAAGGAGCTTCTGCTCTCCTTTGACTTGAGCATGTGTGCCTGCACACAGTTTAAATGTCCACCATTAGCTGAGAGTAATGGGTACTTAAGAGCAATAGCAGAGTTGAGACAGACCTGAAGGCAGTGGGCTGTCACAGGAGGGTTTTCAGGGACCGTCGAAAAAGCTAACAGAGTAGGAGATAATCAGACAGATTGGGGTAAGGAGTTCCAAAGGATGGGAAAGGCTTTGGAAAAGTCCTGGAGGTGAGCATGGTGTCAGGGCTGGGCTCAGCTCCTGTCTCTTCACAGTGACTCACCTGTTGATGATATCCTTCTCGCCAGTCCTGCCTACTTAAGCCGTCCAGCCCAGATGACCTCTGCCTTCGCCTTGGTCACATCTCTAGCCGCTTCCCACCCGCCCTATAGCTGAATGACAGCTATAGAGCAGGCGCTTTCATGCAGGAGGCTGTCCCTGGACGTCCTTGTGTTTACTTCCGCAATGTGCGCCACCATGGGCGCGCATTGGGGAAGTTTTGTGTTTGCCGTGTCCCCCGGAGACAGGCAAACACAGATCGCTGTAAACGGCCAATCACAGCGGCCGTTTACAGCACGATTGTCGTGTCCAATGTGAGATGTAAACATATGAGATCATCTCTCAGCGCCGCTTTCCCTCCTTACACAGACAGCGTGTGAGAGGGGAGAGTTGAACGGCTGCAGCGGCCGTAAGTGAAAAAAAAGTACCATCCGGCCCAGTGCCATCCTCCCCCAGTGCCATCCGCCCCAGTGCCATCCACCCCAGTGCCATCCTCCCCAGTGCTACCTGCCCCCCAGTGCCACATGTTAGTGCTATTTGTCCCCAGTGCCATCTGTCATCAGTGCCACATGTCATCAGTGCCACATAGTGCCATCTGTCATCAGTGCCACATATTAGTGCCATCTGTCATCAGTGCCACGTATCAGTGCCATTTGTCATCAGAGCCACCTGTCAGTGTCACGTGCCATCTGTTGTCAGTGTCACGTGTCATCAATGCCACTTATCAGTGCCATCTGTCATCAGTGTCACGCGTCATCGGTGCCACGTATTAGTGCCATCTGTCATCGGTGCCACGTATTAGTGCCATCTGTCATCGGTGCAACGTATTAGTGCCACGTATTAGTGCCATCTGTCATCAGTGCCACGTATTAGTGCCACGTGTCATCAGTGCCACGTATTAGTGCCATCTGTCATCAGTGCCACGTATAAGTGCCACCTGTCATCAGAGCCCCATATTAGTGCCACCTGTCATCAGTGCCACGTATAAGTGTCATCATTGCCACGTATCAGTGCCATCTGTCATCAGTGTCACGTGTCATTGTCCTGGTGCTCCAGGGCCTTCAAAAGTGTAATAGGTAGTCAACAAGTTAGATGTGTAATTTATGCTCCTAGAACACCTGATGGCGCTCCCTGCATGTTGGGCCTCTCTATGTGGCCAGGCAATGAAAAAGTCCCACACATGTGGTATTGTAATACTCAGGAGGAGTAGCAGAATTTTTTTGGGGTGTCAATTGTGGTATACACATGCCATGTGAGAAAATAACCTATTACAATGACAATTTTGTGGGAAAAAATTAGAAAAATAAAAAATCTTAAATTTTGCAAAGAATTGTGGGAAAAAAATGACAACATCAAAAAGCTCACTATGCCTCTTACTAAATACCTTGGAATATCTACCAAAAAGGGGTCATTTGGGGGGTATTTGTACTTTCCTGGCTTGTTCGGGTCGCAAGAAGTGAGATAGTCCACCAGTACATCAGATGTGATCATTTTTGTGCGATTTGCACCACAGCTTGTAGACTCTCTAACTTTCACAAAGACCAAATAATATCCACTAATTTGGGTTATTTTTACCAAAGATATGTAGCAGTATAAATTGTGGCCAAAATTTATGAAGAAAAATTAATAATTTGCATAACTGTGTCACAGAAACAAAGAAATATGCGTTTTTTTTCAAAATTTTCGGTCTTTTTTCATTTATAACACAAAAAATAAAAACCCCAGAGGTGATCAAATACCACCAAAAGAAAGCTCTATTTGTGGGAAAAAAAGGACAAAAAATTCATTTGGGTACAGTGTTGCATGACTGAGTAATTGTCATTCAAAGTGTGAGAGCACCGAAAGCTGAAAATTGGTCTGGGCAGGAAGGGTGTTTAAGTGCTCAGTAAGCAAGTGGCTAGAGACACTCTCTTGTGTTCCTGTTAAAGACTTGCTTCTGGCTTCAGATCCTGCTTGCTGTTCTACTACGCTCATCTTTGGCTCTCTGACGTTTTGACTTGTCTGACTATTCTTTTCCGGTTCCTGAACTCTGGCTATGTTTTGACTATGTTTACTCTGTTTACCTTTTTTTATTATTATTAACCACTTGACCACTGGGCACTTAAACACCTTTAATAACCAGACCAATTTTCAGCTTTCGGTGCTCTCACATTTTGAATGACAATTACTCAGTCGTGCAACACTGGACCTATATGAAATTTTTGTCCTTTTTTTTCACACAAATGGAGCTTTATTTTGGTGGTATTTAATCACCACTCGGTTTTTAAATTTTTGTGCTATAAAAGAAAAAATACAGAAAATTCAGTAAAAAAAAAATTTTTTCTTTGTTTCTGTTATAAAATTTAGCAGATTAGTAATTTTGTCTTCATAAATTCTCTGGCGGCCTATTTCAATTCTTGAGACCCTAACATGCCATAAAATTACAAATACCCCCCAAATGACCCCTTTTTGGAAAGAAGACATTCCAAGGTATTTAGTATTTAGTAAGAGGCATGATGAGTTTTTTGAAGTTGTCATTTTTTCCCACAATTCTTTGCAAAATCAAGATTTTTTTAACTTTTTTTTTTTTCACAAAATTGTCATATTATCAGTTTATTTCTCACACACAGCATATGCATACCACAAATTACACCCCCAAACACATTCTGCTATTACTCCTGAGTATGGTGATACTACATGTGTGAGATTTTTACACAGCGTGGCCACATACAGAGGCCCAGCATGCACGGAGCTCCATCAGGCGTTCTGGAGCACCCAGGACAATTCTGTCATTTCTCTCCTACATGTAAATATCATAATTTATTTACTAGAAAATTACATAGAACCCAAAAACATTATATATTTTTTTTGCAAAGACCATAGACAATACAATGGTGGTCGTTGTAAATTTTTATCTCGCATGGTATTTGCACAGCAATTTTTCGAACACGTTTTTTGTGCTTAAAAAAAAACAAAACAGTAAAGTTCGCCCAATTTTTTTCAAAACGTAAAAAAAGATGAAGTTATGCTGAGTAAATAGATACCTAACATGTCACTCTTCAAAATTGCACATGCCCGTGGAATGGCACCAAACTTCGCTACTTAAAAATCCCCATAGGTGACGCTTTAATTTTTTTTTACTGGTTACATGTTTTGAGTTACAGAGGAGGTCTAGGGCTAGAATTATTGCTCTTGCTCTAACGTTCACGGCGTTACCTCACATGGGGACAGGGGCGCTTTAGTTTATTTTATTTTTTTATTGTTCATTTTACTTTATTTATTTTAGTTTGACATTTTTTTCCCCAAAAATAAATTTTTGATCACTATTACAAGGGATGTTTACATTCCTAGTAATAGGAATATGGGATGACAGGTCCTCTTTACAGTGAGATATGGGGTTAATAAGACCCTGCATCTCACCTCTAGGCTGGGAAGCCTGAAATAAAAAAATAAAAAAATGCTGGCTTTGATTGTATTGGCGAGTTGGTAGAAGCACCGGAGGGCGGGGCATATATGGCTGGGTATTGCAGGGTATCACCGAGTATGGCTGGGTATCTCCGAGTATGGCTGGGTATTGCAGGGTATCTCCAAGTATGGCTGGGTATGGCAATTTATGGCAGGGTATTGCAGAGTATTGGCAGGGTATTGCAGAGTATTGGCGGGTATTGGCAGGGTATTGCAGAGTATTGGTGGGTATTGCAGAGTATTGGCGGGTATTGGCTGGTATTACAGAGTATTGGTGGGTATTGCAAAGTATTGGCGGGTATTGGCTGGTATTTCAGAGTATTGGCTGGTATTGCAGAGTATTGGCGGGTATTGCAGAGTATTGGCGGGTATTGCGGCAGAGTATTGGCGGGTATTGCAGCGTATTGGCTGGTATTGCAGAGTATTGGCTGGTATTGCAGAGTATTGGCGGGTATTGCAGAGTATTGGCGGGTATTGCGGCAGAGTATTGGCGGGTATTGCAGCGTATTGGCGGGTATTGGCTGGTATTGCAGAGTATTGGCGGGTATTGGCTGGTATTGCAGAGTATTGGCGGGTATTGCAGAGTATTGGCTAGTATTGCAGCATATTGCAGAATGTTGGCGGGGTATTGCAGAGTATTAGCGGGAATTGGAGAGTAAAAAATAAGATTCCATCATTGAAAGAAAATCAAACCTGCCAAGTTAAACTTTAATGAGACATATATATGAAAAACCTAAATTAGCCCACTTGATCTAACATACCACTTGGGTAGTCCGCAGCCTACCAGAAGTCAGACCATTAGGCGATACCATATGCAAAACATCAATTTTACATACACATACACCCAAAATGCAATAATAAGAAAAATAATAAAAAATTAGAAAAAAAAAAAAAAATTGAAAAAATATATATTAAATGTGAAAATACATACAAATAAAATATTAATAATGTAAAACGTGCATTCCTAGGAATTATCAATGAAACAGTTGAAGTCAACATCGATATTCAACCCAAAGGGGGTGTAGCTCTTTAGCTTATGCACCCAGGCCATCTCTAGTCTGGAAATGCTGCGAACTAGACATCCACCCCTCCAATTTGGCCTATATTTATCAATTCCAAGAAACACCGTGTTAGAGGGATCCCTATTATGGACAGTTAAATAATGTTTAGAAACCGAGTGCTTAGTAAACCCTTTTCTGATGTTGTTTATATGTTCATTAATACGGACCTGTAGAGGTCTCTTGGTCCGGCCCACATACTGCAGGCCACACGGACACTGAAGCATATAAACAACACCGGTAGTGGAACAAGTAATAAAAGAATCAATAGAAAAAGTTTTCGAGGTACAGGAAGAGGAAAAACTAGTGGTCCTTCTTGTAGTGCATCGATTCAGTTGGCATACCTGGCATCTCCTACACTTTTTTTGCAGTTATGATCTAATTGTATTTGTTAAATTTTGATTGTTTAAGCAAATTCCTCTGGGTGTCCTACTCTTTGGAAAAATCTTTTTATTTCTTACCTGATTTGTGTTGCCATCAGCACCTAAATGTGTACAGATCAGGTTTAGATGTCCATATGACTTTTTTTTATCTCTATTGCAAGATATGTGGGTGTTTTTTTACCCCATAGCACTAGTTAGTGTTGCTTTCCCCAAACCAAGATGGCGTCTTCCGTTTCATTTCCGGAGGTCAGACCGAGGCTTGGTTATTGTTTTTACTATTTAAGTGGTGCGTCAGGACGCCGCCGGTACCCCGTGACCATATCCCTTAGTGAAGAAACGCGTAGGGAGGAGGAGCGACATCCTGACGTCACAGTTTCACGTGTTTGTCCCAGAAGTATTGGGCGCTGTATATCGAGACCGGCCGGCTCGAAATTGACATGCGATCGTTTTACTGACATTTTGTAAGTGCACAATTGGCTTTCTTTTATCTATTACATTAAAGTGTTATGGTTTTACACTATTGCGAGCCTTATTTTTCTTTCATGGTCATTGATGAGAGGAACTGCTTGAAAGTTGAGAGAGGTGCCTTTTTCCTATATCCACCTGTGAATTTTTGGCAGATTTCTTGCACACTTTTTGATATACATATTCACTTATTTAATTTTGGTGACACTTCACTTATTTAATTTTGGTGACACTACATCTATTGTATTTTATTTTATTTAATTTTTAGCGCAACCCACTCTTCTTTTTTATCTAGTGTTGAATGTAGTATAACATTTGGGTTTGCTGCTCGTTTTGTATTTTGTATTTTTCGATTGGATAAGCGCGTTTTTTCTCTCTTTTTTCTACATTCACGGGGAGTGTGTCGGTAGTTTATCCACGGGAGGAAAGTGTGGGGTAATGGAGATAGGGAGTGCTCTAAGTGGACCCAGTCTTTGTGTTTTGAATGTACATTCCAATCAATAATCCTGGTCAGATGACAGGCTTGTTGGTATTTTTGTATGTTGGGGAGGCCAAAGCCACCCTTGGGTTTGGGGACAGTTAGTCACTGAAATCCTAGCCTTGGACGTAGCTTATTCCAAATAAAATCAGTGCAGGCTTTCTGATAAGCTGAGAAGAAGGTAGGAGGATCTCTCCCTTTGTAGTTTCAATAGAAATGAATGGTAAAACATTTGTGTATAGAAATAAAAATCATTGTAAATAACCCCTTTTTGAATAATAAGCACATACAGTACCCTCTGTTTCCAGCTGAATATGGAAGTGATGGTGGAGAAACATCAGTGCAAAGGTCTTCCCAGTGAGTGGCTGTGCAAGGGGAGGCATACGAGGACAAGTCTAGTCATTGGAGGAGCTCCCAGAACAGCTAGAGAACTGACCACTGTGTGTTCTCCTGTTTAGTGTTTTTTGAAAGCAGAGGGACTAGCAAGAACACCAACACATAAAGGAAGCAATACAAAGACAAAGAGAACCAGGCATTTTCTCATACAAGTACATGGTACAGCAGGCACATATCAGGTATATGAAGTGTTAGATTTATATATGCTGTTGTTCTTAGTTTGCATAATGTAGCTTCATTGCACCTGATGGACCTCTACAAAATAATAATAATATCTGACTTTTAGGTTCCGGTATCTCGATGCTCAGATCCCTGTTTACCTGGCAGCAGAAAAATGTTTGGATCTTCAATTTATGAATGTTGCTATGAGTGTGTCCCATGTCCAGAAGGAGAGATCTCCAACATTTCTGGTAAAATGTGTACTTTTTAGTAAGCTGCTTTTGGACTATGTAGAAGTTGCCATTATAGTTAAAGTGCACAGTGCCTTCCAAAAGTATTCATACCCCTTGACATTTTCCACATTTTGTCATGTTACAACCGAAAACATAAATTTATTTTATTGGGATTTTATGTGACAGACCAACACAAAGTGGCACCTAATTGTGAAGTGGAAGGAAAATGATAAATAGTTTTCAATTTTTTTTACAAATAAATATGTGAAAAGTGTGGGGTACATTTGTATAGTGCCCCTTGAGTCAATATTTTGTAGAACCACCTTTCATTGCAATTACAGCTACAAGTCTTTTTGGGGATGTCTTTACCAGCTTTGCACATATAGAGAGTGGGATTTGTGCCCATTCTTCTTTGCAAAATAGCTCAAGCTCTGTTGGATTGGCTGGAGAGCATCTGCAAACAGCAATTTTCAAGTCTTAATTAAAAAAATTAAGTGTAGCGCTAAAAAATGGTGAATGAAGATACAAAAGGTGACAAGTCCTTAATCGTATAATAAAAAAGTAGAAAGGGTAACAACAGTGACTATAGATCAAAAATAAATGTCCACTGGTATCTGTCCACTTTAGAGGGCCTTATCTTCCAGCACCAGTTTGCAATCACAGTGGCTCCTGCATCAAACTGCTACGACATACAGACAAGAGGATGGGTACTCTTACCATGAGTGGTGGACACATATACAATACAGCAATGCATTGTGTGAGCTTCAGAGGCTATGGTAGCCAAAGATGGTGAATGCCCAGCTTGATGGTATCCCCCAAGGTATGGATTGGATCCAAGTCCACTTCGGTCCGAATCCACGATTCCTGGCTGGCGGCTCCAAGGTGGATGGGCAACCAAAATCAATCTCTCAAAGGTTAATCCGAGGAAGTTCGTCAGATGCCAAACATGCGAGAGAAAAATATATGGAGGTGCTCCACATAGTATAGATCAACCAATGAAGGTTTATTGAAATTTTAAAAACACCATAAAAATAATGGTAAAACATAGAAAAATCACATGATAAATAAAAAGCAATATGGGAAGCAGAAAATGCTGGGCCTACGCGTTTTGACTGTAAAGTCTTCTACTGGGGCATAGCCTGACCCCCCCATATTGCCACTATATATAGACTACACAATAATGCAATATTGAATCATTGAAAAGGACTACTCCCATCATGGCTGTTCCAGAAATGACCCAATTCCACCCATCAACATTGTGTAAAATAGGGGGAGTGGCTTGCACGCTGAAGAAGATGGCTGCTTAAGCCTAGAGCTCTCCACAGCTGGCCGTTTAACAGCAAAATACAGGCAGGTATTCTCCTCTAAAAACATACCTAAATACTCTGCAGTACTCCTGGGACAGCAGGGGCAATAATGTCTCACAAAAGAGGACAAAAAGGGGACCAAAAAAGCTGTCATCATTTATATTTAAACAGAGCAGTGAGCTGACTAAAATCCAAGATGGCGCCGCCAGAGCTGTGAGGAAAAATAATAAAACTCACACAAACCTTTCTAATAGCCATCCACCTGAAATGCATGAGGAATTATCATCCTCATATTCTAATGGCTCCTCTCAACTATCCCCAACATCTCAGGGACCCGCAAAATCACGGATGAAGCTGGTTTCATCTTGTCAGGCAGCTGATACTGTGAACACAGCTCTGCATAGTGATAATGCTATGTCCTCATTACAGACATCTATAGCTGCTTTCCCAACATCAGGTCAGCCAGTACTAGATACCACAATGAAAGAAATGCTTGTGTCATTACAATCATCTATTATATCTAATCTATCCTCCATGATTCAGAAATTCTCTCTTGATATGAAACATATGGATGGTAGACTGCAATATATTGAAAACAAAATGGAGGAATGCAGTGAAACAGTGAATGAGCTAGAGGATGCATGTACAGAACAAAAGATGATTCCATGTGGGTCAAGATGAAATTGGAAGATCTCGAGGACCACTCACGTCGAAACAAAATTAAAATGAGAGGAATACCAGAGTCAGTTCTACCTATGGACTTACGTAACTATGCAAATACACTATTTTCTACATTATTGCCAGAATTATCGCCAATTGAACTTACAATCGATCATATTCATAGAATTCCCAAACCAAAACTACTGTTTTGGGAACTACTCTGCCACCACCATACTCAGATATACAATATATTATTCTCCGATCTCTCGCAATTTACACTACACATGAGAAGACAGCTCAAAACTGTAACAAAGGCATTATCTAATCATAAGATTACATACAAGATCACATAAGATCACATACAAATGGAGACATCCAGCCACTATCTTGACCACTTACAACGGGAAACATTTTGCTATATCTACCATTGAAGATAGCATGCAATTACTTCAAACATGGGGTATTATAGTTGATCTTCCACATTTACTCCTGCCTGTTAACTCATATGCATTACTGACATATACGGTCGGGCCTGATGCTCAATATCTTACTACTTGAACTTCACCCCCTATCTTGGTCAGCATTCCTTTGAGTGGATTACTGCTGACTCTTGGAAAATATTTTTTTCTTTACTCTTTTTTTTTTTACTTCTCTCTTTTTTTTGTTAATTCATTTTTTATTTTTTTTTCCTCTTGCAATATATATTGCCAAATAACTACTAATAGAATAATAACTTGTTTTTTCATAGATTTGGAAAAAAAAAATCGACATTGTTGTGTGCATGATTTAATAGTAACTGTGAACTGATCATATAACAAATACTTAGCCCTTGTACACACGGTCGGAGAATCAGTTGGAATGTGTCCTATCGGACCGTGTCGTCGAATAATCCGACTGTGTGTGGTCTGCATCGGACTGATTCCGTCGGAATATCCGTCTGACCCAATTTTCCAACATGTTGGAAATATTTCCCGACCAACTGGTTTGATCTGACATACTCCGATCATGTGTAGAGAATTTTGATCGGACCAAGTGCCACGCATGCTCAGATCAAATTCCTACATCAAAGCTATTGGCTACTAGCCTGAATGTAGTCCCATCGTAACGAAATTACGCCATCACGTTCTGAATGATCAGATTTTTCGACAACCTAGTCCGACCGTGTGTATACAACAGTTTCGGACAAGATCCGACGGACAAAATCCGACGGACAAAATCCGATGGATTTGGTTGTCGAAATCTCCGACCGTGTGTACTGGGGCTAAGATCTTTAGTTTAAGCGTTATAGAAACTAGAGAATATTCTTTTAGGAATATATAGAATTATAGTAACATCTAATTTTGATATACTGTATATTAATATGTCTTTCAAAATATTGTCCCTAAATGCAAGGGGACTGAATCACCGAGCGAAACGAACCTCTATGTGGAGGTCTGCCTTATCCTTTAATTGTGACATATTATGTGTTCAAGAGACACATTTTGCTAAAGATGCATCTCCCAAATGTCAACATAAACATTTTCCTCATATTTTTCAAACACAATTCTCCAAAAAAACAAAGAGGGGTGTTAATAGTTATTAGAGATACTATTACATTTCAATTAGATAATTGTATCACTGACCCTGAAGGTCGCTATATTTTTTTGATTTGTACCATTAACAATATTCAATACACCCTTGTATCTATTTATGCTCCGAATATGAGGCAAATGCATTTCATTAAAAATAACTATAGAGGAGGCGAAGAAAGTTCAAAAAGGACACCTCCTGATATGTGGAGATTTCAATTTGATTCCAAACAATGATATGGATTCGTCTGCTAAGTCCAAACGCTATGCTTCTCCCCTTGATAAGTTCATAACTTCGAGTGACTTATTTGATGTGTGTAGATGTGGACATGCTAATGAAAGGGATTACACATATTTGTCACCACGGCACAATAACTACTCCAGAATTGACTTATTCTTGACAGATAAATGGCTGCTTGACAAGATTTCACCCTCCCATATACATACGGCCACGTGGTCGGATCACGCTCCCATTAGCATGTCTATAACAACCACATCATCCCAACCAAATTCATATATATGGAGAGCTAATAACTATATTCTCCAAAATGAAAATTACTCCACAACACTCCAACAACAACTTACTGAATTCTTTTCAGTTAATTTGACATCTATATCTGACCCAATGATATTATGGAATGCTCATAAAGCTGTTATGAGAGGGATGTTTAACCACTTGGGATCCGCGCTATTGCCAAATGACGGCATTAGCGCGGACCTACTTTTCCGGGACTACGTCTATTGACGTCGTCCCGTGCACGAGCGGCCTGCGCGCCCCCTGAGGGGCGCACGCGGCGCGCTCTGTGATCGGCGAGTCCATGAGACTCGCCTGATCACCGATCTGTGCAAGGGGTCGATCCCGACCCCTTATCACGTGATCAGCTGTCAGCCAATGACAGCTGATCATGTGATAGAACGGAGCCGGTAATCTGCTATTATTCCTCCTCGCGCTGTCAGCGCGAGGAGAAAAAAAAAAGCCGATCACCGGCGGCCGTGATCGGGACATCAGTCCCGATCACGGCCAGTAATGTAAGCGCCCACCTGCCCCCTGCCAGTGCCCTCCTGCCCCCTGCAGTGCCACATTTAATAAAAGTAAGTGCCCCCATCAGTGCCACCCAGCAGTGCCCACAGTGCCACCCAGCAGTGCCCACAGTGCCACCCAGCAGTGAGACCCACAGTGCCACCCACAGTGCCCACAATCTGCCTCAAAGGTGCTACACCCCAGTGCCGCCCATCAGTGCCCAGCAGTGCCGCCCATCAGTGCCCAGCAGTGCCGCCCATCAGTGCCCAGCAGTGCCACCTATCAGAGCCACCTATCAGTGCCACCTATCAGTGGTACCCATCCGTGCCACCCATCCGTGCCACCCATCCGTGCCACCCATCCGTGCCATCTTATCTGTGCCCATCTTTGCCCATCAGTGCCGCCTTATCTGTGCCCATCGGTGCCGCCTTATCTGTGCCTATTAGTGCCGCCTTAACTATGCCTATCAGTGCCCACCAGTACAGCCTATCAGTGCCCACCAATGCAGCCTATCAGTGCCCACCAATGCAGCCCATCAGTGCCGACCAATGCAGCCTATCAGTGCCGCCTAATCAGCGCACTTCAATGAAGGAGAAAAATGACCCGTTTGCAAAATTTTAGAACAAACTATTAAAACATGATTTATTTTTATTTTATTTTTGCATCTTTTTTTGTTTGTTTAGCAAAAAATAAAACTCCGAGCTGTAACTAAATACCACCAAAAGAAAGCTCTATGTGTGGGAAAAAAATAATAAAAATGTCATTTGGGTACAGTGTTGTATGCCCGCGCAATTGTCATTCAAAGTGCATCAGCGCTGAAAGCTGAAAATTGGTCTGGGACTGAGGGGGGTTTAAGTGCCCAGTAAGCAAGTGGTTAAGCAATTAGGTTCTAAAGCTAAAAGAAAGAGAACTCAGAGAATGGTTGAACTTACTAAGGAGATAGCCAAAGCTGAGGAACACAATAAAAATGACCCTTCTCCTTTCATTAAAACACAAATTTTCCAGTTGCGTAATGAATTAAGAACCCTACTTCTAGAGACACATGAGAAATCCTATAAAAAATTCAGAGCTACCACTTATGCAACAGGGAACAAAGCGGGGAAAACAATGGCATTACGCATTAAAGGTTATCGATCTAAGACTAAAATTCCATTCCTCTACCATCCTCACACTAATGAAAAATTGCTTAAGCCTTCTTCAATACCTGAACCATTTAGCTCATATTATAATGATTTATATAACATTAAGAACGAAGGCGATAACCATCAACCTTCTCAGGAGGAGATTGACACCTTTTTGGAGAGTGTCAAACTTCCATCTATTTCCCCACAACAATTAGAATTTCTCGATTCTCCCTTTACTATCCCTGAAATTCTACAAACTATCCGTATTCTTCCTAACTTGAAATCACCTGGTCCAGATGGCTTTACAGGGGAATATTTAAAAAAAAATCAAAGTACTCTAGCACCTATACTATGTGACATTTATAATTTAGCAGCCAATTCTTCATCATTTCCCAATGAAATGCTGAATGCTCTTGTTGTAACTCTTCCAAAACCAGATAAGGAACCATCTTCACCTAATAATTTTAGACCAATTTCCTTACTCAATTTAGATGTTAAAATTTATGCAAAACTTAGAGCCAAAAGACGAGATAGTTTGTTACCCTCTCTTATCCATAGAGATCAATCAGGTTTCACCAAAGGAAGACAAGCATTGGATGATACTAGAAGAATGATAAATATAATACACCATGTAGAACCCAACAAATCGCCATCCCTGTTTCTGTCGCTTGACGCTAAAAAAGCGTTTGATAGAGTTCATTGGGGATACCTGTCATCAGTTCTGACTAAATTTGGCTTAACAGGTCAAATCAACAAAGCAATATTAGCCCTGTACTCTGTCCCCTCGGCTCGAGTGTATACTATGGATTATTTATCACCTCCATTCCCAATAACAAATGGTACACGACAAGGATGCCCCTTATCACTTCTAATTTTTAACCTTGTTATTGAACCCCTAGCTGGGAGTATTAGGTCCAACAAAAAAATTCTAGGAGTTACCATTGCTGAACAAGAACATAAAATCAATCTTTTTGCAGATGATGTTGTTCTTATGATTACTGATCCTGTGAAATCCTTACCGGAAATTCAGGAAACACTAAATATGTTCAGCAAAGTTTCTTAATACAGGCTTAACGTGAATAAATCTTGAATATTGAACTTGGGGATAGATGAAAATACTACTAAACATCTTAAATTAAAATTCCCTTATAAATGGACTGAAAGTACAATTAAATATTTGGGTATTCAATTATCAAATTCATGTAAAACACCGTTCCAATATAATTATATTCCACTTCGTAATGCATTACAAGAAAATCTCACTAAACTAGCATCCCATGAATTTTCATGGATGGGACGTTTGGCAGCATTTAAAATGCTTCACCTTCCACAAATTTTATACTTTTTTAAAAACTCTCCCGATTCCAATTTTGTTAAAATTTTTCCAATCCCTTCAGACTCTGTTTTGTAGATTCATCTGGCAGGGTAAAAAATCTAGATGTGCTCATTCAAACTTAGTGAAGAAACGTCAAGCTGGGGGAACAGGGTTTGTGGATTTCCAAGATTATTATTTAGCCTCGGTTCTCACACAGTCTAAGGAATGGTTTCTATCTCCTCCATCTACAATTTGGGGGAAGATGCAAACTGCTAAGATCCCAGGAAATTGAAACTGGTTGCCAGAGGTTACAGTGTGTCATTACCACTCACTGACTGGTTGCTAGAGGTTACAACACACATTACGGCTCACTGATTAGTTGCTAGAGGTTACAGCACATGGTTTCTACTGGTTGATTGGTTGCTAGAGATTACAGTACATCAATACTGTTCACTGATTGGTTGCTAGAAGTTACTGTACATCATTACTGCTTACTGATTGGTTGCTAGAGGTTACAGCACATTATCTCCTCACTGCCTGCACACCATGGACTGGAGAAGTGAAGGACCCACTAATAGACAGAAAACTCCTAGGGATCCTAGGACTCCTGGGATCAGTGGCAGTGCTGGGGGGAGGGTATGATCACTGACAATGCTGATTTTTTTTTTCCGACTACCAATATAAAGAGGAATTTCAGCACTGGCCACCAAAGTATTAGGGGTTTACACTGAGCACTAATGTAATAGATGCATTTACAGTAACCACCAATGTAAGGAGGGATTTACACTGACCAACAATGTAAGGGGGACCTTCAGGCTGGCCACTAGTGTGAATGAAAGGATTCTACACCAAGCACCAATGTAATGAGAGGATTTACACTGACCACCAATGTAACTGAGACATTTAGCCTGCGTTTACATTTCTTTGTGTTGGAAACGCATGCAAAATTGCTTTCCTGACACCACAGAAACATGCTGCCCTTTAGCAGATACACAGCAGTGCCATTAATTGTTAATGACACCCTCCCACATCTGCTGAGATGTGCCTTGGCACTGTGTGATTTTGAAAGTTTGGGACCTTCTTCCACATTTGAAGCACATAGAGAAGCTCATTGAAATGAATGGGTTCCCCTACACGTGACCTACATCTTTACCCACCCTGTCAGTACACCTTTGCCTCCTAAAACCCCTGCAAACCTCTGTACCCCAAACCTCTCCAATCCCCCTCCCCTTTAACTCTACCTGCCTCCTCTGCTCATCTTTGCATCCACCTTCCTTTTCTCCGTACATCCCCTCCTTACTCACCTGTGCACCTCAAACTGTAATTCCTTCTCTGCCTACCTCTGCACACCCCACACTACCCCCCCACACTAATTTGCTTACCTTTGCAGAACAGGCTGATGGTAGACTTAATGACCACAGTTGTGGGCAGCATTCAGTATAGGTGATGATGGATATGACCTCAGGGGGCATGGTATACACATGAATACTGCCTCTATTTACATATGAATGCTGCCGGTCCGCCACTATTTACACATGAATGCTGCCAATCCGCCACTATTTTCATATGAATGCCGGTATTTACATGTAAACACAGGGTCTGCAGGTGAGTCATCTGTACACAACAATAGAGCTGGGCAGCATTAGTAACATAACTTCACACTGAGAAATCAGGACACAGCACGGGACTAAAACCTCAAGGGATGAAGGAATTTAAACTTGGATAGTTGGCAAGTATGAGGCAGCTGCTCTGGGTTATGTTGTTATATTTACTCTATTCTATTTTATTCCTTTTCATTCTATTCTCCACTTTTTTATTCTATTATTTCATTTTCTTATCTACTCTTTTCTATTTTACACTATTTTATTATTTTCTATTCAAATTCAAATTTATTCTATTTGAAATCCGAAATTTAAAAAAAAATGGTTCACATTATGGGAAATGGTTATATTCAATTCTATTCAATTATTTTATTTTTTATTCTATTATTTTCTATTCTTTTATATTTTATTCAAATTTGAAAAAAAAACAGAGGAAACAATTATTTTATTATTTTCTATTCTATTATTTTCTATTCTATTCAAACTTGAATTCATTCTATTCAACTATAGTTTTTCGGAGGAACATTATATTGTTTCTATTTTATTCTATTCTATTTATTCCTCTCAAATTTATTCTATTTGAAATTCAAATTTCAGAAGATGGTTATCTTCTTTCTATTTTATTATTTTTATTTTATTTTTATTTTTTATTCTGTTCTATTCCATTCTATTATTTAATTTTCTATTATATTCCTTTATGTTATTTATTTATGTTGTTTAATTGAATTTAAATCGATTTAAATTTTCCAAATTCAATGAAACTGAACTCAATTAGACCAAATTTGGACAATTCTAATTGATTCGAATTAAATTCAAGTTTGAATCAAATTCCATTAAAATTCCATTGGAAATTAAATTTATTCAATTTTAAATTAGATTTTTGGAAGATGGTTTCTGTGTATCCTTTCTATTCCATTATATTCTATTGTTTTTTATTCTATTATATTCTTTTATTTTCTATTCTATTCTTTTGTTCTCATTCGGATTCAAATTTATTCTATTCAAAATTCAAAATTTGGAAACCTGTTATATTTTTATATTTATTTTATTCCTTTTTATTCTATTCTACTCTTTTATATTCTATTATTTTATTTTTCTATATACTCATTTCTATTTTATTCTATTCTTTTCTATTCATATTCAAATTTATTCTATTTGAAAATTTAATTTTGTAAAATTGTTCAAATTGTGGGAAATGATTATATTCTATTGTTTTGATTTTTGTTTTTAATTCTATTCAATTATTTTATTTTACATAATTACATTTCTATTGTATTATTTTCTATTCTATTCTTTTCTATTCAAATTTTAATTCATTTTTGCATAGATTAATTTCCCTGGAGTAAAAATCTCTCTCCTCCAACTTGTTAAATCATCTAGAGAAAGAGGACAGGGACCAGAAATATAAGAAGCAGAAAAAGTATTAAAGGGATGTAGGGGACTATAAAAATGGTAAAGTTTTTGGTTGGCAAAAACTTATGAATACCTCCCCTCCAATGGACATGACTCCCCCTGTAGGTACAGAGTCTATATTTCCTTCCTGCTCTGTGTCGGTACAGGAAGGTCTAAAACTGTTACTGTCCTACAGTGAAGTATTCCAAGGAAGGAATGATTTATATAGTAATGATTCCCAAGGTTCACAACCAATGGTACGTTATTACAATCCCCATACCCCGAAAAACTCTACAAGAGGTAGGGGTAACCATCAGGGAAAGAAGGAAGGAAGAGGCCAATTTAAGGGTAATTCTTTTAACTATGGCACTTATCCCTAACGTGAATACGATAACCAACTCTATTATCCCTCTCCATCAAGGGATCGGGATCAAACCCCAATATTACAATGCACCTCCGGGCTCCACTTATAATAGGTTTTCTCCACTTAGGGACACGCGTGTTTTTTAACACACGAGAAACAATTATGGGCCATGCACCTATACACAAATATGGGCCATACCCCATATACCTATGTGAATTAGGGTTTTCACGAGGGCCCACACACAACAGAAAAAACAAGTCCAGACCCAAGAGAGGGTGCAGAAGAAGGGCAAGGTGTTTTCAATCTGAGCACTAAATCATTGACTCAGGAAGAGATATCGGTCTTGGATAAAGGCCTTAAATATGCGCCACCAAAAAAATTTAACAACTTTAACACTTTCATTGATGTTCACAA
This sequence comes from Lithobates pipiens, assembly GCF_037356315.1. Taxonomy (NCBI): domain Eukaryota; kingdom Metazoa; phylum Chordata; class Amphibia; order Anura; family Ranidae; genus Lithobates; species Lithobates pipiens. Next base: position 522,313,979 of record NW_027507718.1, read on the forward strand.
GTTCATACATAAAATTAATATTCAGCGACACTTAGTATCAAATCCTTTTCAAATTAACTACCAGGCTGGGACATCAGGGACTGTCCATTCCGGACTGTCTAATCCATCCCTTTTCATTCCCCCTGTTCCAGTGGCACCAGCTGTCAAGATCTTTAAAGATCATGTGCTTAAAGATTTGGCCAAACTTCTTGAGAAACCTATTCGCCGTCAGCCTGTTTGGGACGTGGGACTCAGATCCTTGTGTGACCGGAAGGATCTGGCCATACGTCCGGCTGATAAGGGTGGTGGTATTGTCATTTTAAATAAAAAACAATATGAATTGGAAATGTACAGAATCCTCAGTGAACCAGGTACATATAAAGAATTGCCTAATAACCCTACCAGTTCATACAAAAGACAATTGGTTGATCTTATCACCAAAGATCATGACCTTAATATAAAAAAAAAAACACCTTTTTGATACCTACAGCCCCACAAATACCCACCATATATTACTTAACCAAAATCCATAAAGACCCGGTGAAACCCCCTGGATGACCTATAGTGAGTGCCATAAATTCGGTCACATCACACAAAGGCCGATATGTAGATTTCTATCTACAGCCCTTGGTTAGAAAAACTCCATCATATTTGAAGGACACAGGCTCCACTATTAGACTATTAGAGAGGTACGGGATAACTACATCATAGCCACAGCAGATGTGGCGTCTTTATACACTTGCATACCGCATGAGAGGGGCATAGAGGCTGCCCACCATTTTTTGGGTCACGAACACTCTCTGGCGCCCTTTCAATGCGAATATTTGATTGAGCTTCTGGAATTTTCCACTAAACAGTTATTTTTGGTTTAATGAACGTTACAATCTCCAACAAAGGGGGATAGCAATAGGGGCCAAATTTGCTCCGAGCCTTGCTAATCTTTTCATGGCTAATTGGGAGGAGGATGTCGTCTATGCCCAACAGAACCCATCATTGGTTCTTTGAGCTACGTACATAGACGACATCCTCCTCCTATGGAGTGGCACTCCAGATTCTCTTGGAACGTTTTTTTGAATATCCCAATTCCAATGACAGGTGCATTACATTGTCATATGAGGCCAATACGAGTAAGATATACTTTCTGGATTTGGAAATAGAGATGGTTGATAATCATTTTAGGTTTTAAACGTATTTTAAACCCACATACCGTAACAGTTTCATCCCTATAGACAGTTGCCACCACAAATTGTGGCTGAGCTCGGTCCCACATAGTCAGTTTCTCAGGCTCCGCCGAAACTGTACTGATACGGACACATTCAACACACAGGCTAATATTTTGAGACAGCGATTCCTAGATAAGGGGTATGACAATAAGTCCCTAGACTCTGAAATTCAGAGAGTCACCAATTTGGACAGGAAGTCTCTACTTGTAGTTAAACCTAAGCAAGAACCTAATGTGAATTTTAAATGGGCCATGTTGACAACATTTTCAACACAATATAAACAAATTAAAACTATTGTTAACAGACACTGGGATGTTCTTAAAAATTACACCATTCTTGGTACATCATTACTGGAGCAGGCCAAGATTAATTTTAAGGGAGCACCCTCCCTGCAAAACCGCATAACACCAAACATTGTGAATCCGCCCTTTTTTTTTCATGATTTAATAGGCTATTTTCCGTGTGAGAAATGTGTGGTGTGCCAACAAAACACTTTGGGGAGATGTAAGACCTTAGAATTTACATCAACAGTAACCAAGAAGAAATACAAGATCAAACCATTTTGCACTTGCAGCACTAAATATGTTGTATACCTGATAACCTGCCCTTGTGGCAAACAATACATTGGCTGTACAATCAGGATGTTTTTTAGTGAGAGTGGACGAACACATTGCCCTCATTAAAAGTAGGGATTCTAAGCACACTGTCCCCAGACACTGCAAAGAGTTTCATAACAGTAATCCATCGGGTTCACAATTTCTTGCTATAGATAAGTATGTCCCTCCGTGGCATGGGGGTGTTATGACCAGAGGTGTGTCTCGTTTAGAGACATTTTAGATCTATGAGCTCCAGTCCCACTCCCCTTTCAGAATGAATGTGGAGTGGGACATCAACGCCTTTATTAATGAATCATAGGAGATTCAATTGGCATTGCTATTTTCATCAATTAATCACTAAGGATTTTTCCTTTTAAGTTTATTTTATTTTATTTTTATGTTTATTTTCATAAGCTATCATATATAATATATTGGTGGGTATTCATGTATTGGGTCAATCTATATATTTTTCTTTTTTTTTTAGTCATCTGATTTGTATTTAACGATGATATGTGCATTTAACTTCTAAGTCTGTGTATATGTGACCATTGTGGTAGGTGTATTGTGGTTGGGCCCCTTTAAGAGAATCTATCTCGAACTATCAAGTTTGTTTTTTTGACATGTAGCATGTTGGGCCCTTTACTTGCGGTGCATAAAAATTAATGAACTGTATTTTAGCATTACTATAAAGTTTAAAGAAAAAAAGTACAAAGTGTTATGTGTGTGAGCCCTAAAGGTATGTGTGTGTGTGTGTGTGTGTGTGTGTGTGTGTGTGTGGGGGGGGGGGGGGGGGCAATGTGCACAGGAGGCTGCGATGTGGAGGATATCATGTGGAGTCATAGCACCAATATGACACTCAGACCTCCGCTGGAAGAATTTTTTTCCAACCGGACCCCCCATGAATTTTAATTCAGTACCCCTGATATAAAGTAGAACAGCTAATGGCCAGTGAAGAGGGGTTTGGATGGGTTTGGGTGGCCATCGGGGGGCTGGCTGGGGGGGGGGGACCTGTCATCTACACTGCCCATCACCTCACTTCATAGTGCGCAACCCTGCTCAGCCTCAGCGCCACTGCATTGCTGAAAGGCAGTCATTGGCTATGCAGTAAGGATGAGCCGAACACCCCTCGGTTCGGTTCGCACCAGAACCTGCGAACAGACCTAAAATAGACCTAAACTTCGTGTGAACTTTAGAACCCTATTAAAGTCTATGGGACTCGAACTTTCAAAATTTAAAGTGCTAATTTTAAAGGCTAATATGCAAGGGTACATGTATCAATGCAAAAAAAAGTTTAAAAAACGGCAGTTATTTTGGGAGCACTGATTTTAATAATGCTTAAAGTGAAACAATAAAAGTGTAATATTCCTCTAAATTTTGTACCTGGGGGGTGTGTATAGTATGCATGTAAAGGGGCACATGTTTCACTTGCTTACAACTGTCCCTGCACAAAGTGTAATTTCTGCAGGAAAAAAAGTCATTTAAAATCACTCGTGGCTATAATGAATTGTCGGCTCCCCATAATACAAAAAAAGGTTCCAAATTCAATTACCCTTCAGGTCTGGTATGGATATTAAGGGGAACCCCACGTCAAATAAAAAAAAAATGATGTGGGGTTCCCCCTAAATATCCATACCAGACCAGACCCCCTATCCGAGCACACATCCTGGCAGGCCACAGGAAAGGAGGGGGGGCGAGAGAGCGCACCCCTCCTGAACTGTACCAGGCCACATGCCCTCAACATTGGGAGGATCCTTTGGGGGTCTGTGACCCCTCAAAGCACCTAGTCCCCATGTTGATGAGGACAAGGGCCTCATCCCCACAACCCTGGCCAGTGGTTGTGGGGGTCTGTGGGCAGGGGGCTTATCAGAATCTTGAAGCCCCCTTTACTTCAGAGGGGGGCGGGATCACCCACATTTCATTTGGGAAGCCAGGCTTCCCCCCGCATCAGAGGGGTCAGGGGTCAGATGACAGGTGGCCCCACCCTCCTCATATAAGAAATGATAGGCTGCCGGGATCCCTGCAATGTCTCTGCCAGTGGAGACAGAGGATGGATGGACTGCACTGCGCTGGACTGGAGGGAGAGATCACCCATCGCTGGATCAGATCAGCCATCGCTGGACCCCAGAGAGATGATCATGCATCGCTGGATACCAAGAGTGTTTATTTTTTATTTTTAATAAAGGACTTTTTCAAAAGTGTGTTTGTCTTTTTTAACATTAATTTACACTTTCTTTGTGTACTTTTGTACCCCCTTACCATTTCAAACAGGGGGTGCCGGGATCTGGGGGTCCCCTTGTTAAAGCGGGCTTCTAGATTCTGATAAGCCCCCTGCCCGCAGACCCCGACAACCATCGGCCAGGGTTGTGGGGACCACAGATCACAGACTCCCAAAGCATCCTCCCAATGTTGAGGGCATGTGGCCTGGTACGGTTCAGGAGGGGGGCCACTCTCTCGTCCCCCCTCTTTTCCTGCAGCCTGCCAGGTTGCATCTCAGATAAAGGGTCTGGTATGGATATTTAGGGGGAACCCCACGTCATTTTTTTTTTCAATTTGATGCGGGGTTGCCCTTAAGATCCATACCAGACCTGAAGGGCCTGGTAATTTAATTTGGGGGAACCCCATGCTTCTTTTTTTTATCAATGACTTTCAATGACTGTTCTCTGTATTACGGGCAGCCGACAATTCATTATAGCCGCGAGTGATTTTCAATGACTTTTTTTCCTGCAGAAATGACACTTTGTGCAGGGACAGTTCTAAGCACAGGAAACATGTGCCCCTTTACAGGCATACTATAGACACCCCCCCCCCCCGGTACGAAATTTAAAGGAATATTACACTCTTATTGTTTCACTTTAAGCATTATTAAAATCACTGCTCCCGAAAAAACTGCCATTTTGAAAACTTTTTTTGCATTGATCCATGTCCCCTGGGGCAGGGCCCAGGTCCCCAAACACTTTTTAGGACAGTAACTTGCATATTAGCCTTTAAAATTAGCACTTTAGATTGCTCCCATAGACTTGTACAGGGTGTTCCACGGCTTTTCAAATTTGCCACAAACACCCCAAACTGTTCACTGTTTGCCGAACAGGCAATGTTTGACTTAAACTTGAAGCTCATCCCTACTGTGCAGCAATACCTGTTCCTGAAATTCCAGCCAATGAGGCTGTAGCACTGTTCCTGCATTATCTACCTATCTATCTACCTGTCTATCTATCTAATTTGAAATACATTTCTTCAATATAAGGGCATTCGTTTATTTTATTTTACTCTCCCACAATGAACTGTTGAAAATCCAGCTGCTAGCGGTAAGGCAAGGATATTTTTTTTTTAACTCAGAAACTTTGGCACAGAAGCTCATTGTGTTTGTATTTTCCTTCCTACAGACAGTGAAAACTGCATGAAATGTCCTGATGATGAATGGCCAAATGAGAAGAAGGATCGATGTGTTCTAAAACTGTTGGAATTTCTCTCATACACTGATGATACAATTGTTGCAGTATTTTCATCTGTCTCCATCCTCTGTTGTCTTCTGACTGGTTTAATATTGGGGGTATTTATACATTACCAGGACACCCCCATTGTTAAAGCTAATAACCGGAACCTGAGCTATCTTCTCCTGGTCTCCATCATGTTGAGCTTCCTCTGTGTCTTCTTGTTCCTCGGACGTCCAGTAGATGTAACCTGCATGCTGCGTGTGACCTCTTTCGGTGTCATCTTCTCAGTTGCTGTCTCTTCTCTACTTGCCAAAAGTATTATGGTGTGTGTTGCTTTTAAAGCCACCAAACCTGGAAGTCCTTGGAGGAAATGGATGGGAGCCAAGCTGCCCAATTTTATCATTTGCATGTTTTCACTGCTTCAAGTAATAATCTGTGTTTCTTGGTTATCCATTTCTCCTCCATTCCAGGATAAAGACACTCACTCTTATCAGGGAAAGATCATCATTCAGTGTAATGAGGGTTCAGTTATTGGCTTCTACTCTGTCCTGGGATATATGGGGCTTCTGGCAGCTGTGAGTTTTATTATAGCTTTTTTAGCCAAAACATTGCCAGACAGTTTTAATGAGGCCAAGTACATCACCTTCAGCATGCTGGTGTTCTGCAGTGTCTGGATTGCCATGATCCCGGCCTATCTGAGCACTAAAGGGAAAGACATGGTGTCTGTTGAGATTTTTGCTATATTGGCATCAAGCTTTGTACTTCTTGGCTGTATATTTTTCCCAAAATGCTACATAATTCTGTTCAAGCCTGACCTGAATACAAAAACAGGTTTGCTTGAAAATAAAGGATAATATATATTTTTTAATATATGACGACCCTTGGAAATAGAAATATTATCTATAATATATAGAGCTAACATTATAGTTATATATATATATATATATATATATATATATATATATATCATTGTAAATTGTAGTATTTTACTAATGTATTAGGAAGAGAATGAATACTGTTAAAGTTTAAAGTTTAATTATTAATATTTACTCTTCCAATGGGCAGTTAGTATAATTTTTGGTTTTCTTGAAGAGCTTTGGATACCACTGGTATTCAACACTGTTGATTTGTTGCGGACCTTGTCCCCTGCTTGTTGTAATGGTTCCTACCACTGGCCTACTACAGAACAAAGTAATCACTTAGCAAGGAGGAACCACTGTGATCAGAGGGCAGCATAGTTTCCAAATGATCCTAAAGTATGGCACCAGTACCACCCATATCTTCAAGAGAGAAAAGATTTCATTCACTGCATTACAGAACCTTCCATTAAATATATACTTTTATAAACTCTAAAGTATTTTGGACAGGGTTGGTTCAAATATATTGCATGTAGATGTCTAAATAAACAAGTACATTTTGCCTGGTGCATTCTAAAATATTTCTCTAAAACAAATTAAATTTGATGAGAGCATGTTTACAGTAAGTTCACATTTTAATTGATATGTTTACTTCATGTCAAATAATGCAGTATTTTGTTGTAGTGTCCTTTGCACAGTGTGCACCTAAAGCTTTACCTGAATACAATTGCCGTGTTCTCATACTAATAATACTACAGGCAGGCAGTTTATTCTGCTAGCTGCAGTATAATCAGTATATAGATACGTCCCAGCTTTGTGCAGCTACATCTCCCTGGTTCTCCCTGCAGGCCATTAGTATTTCTGGAAGGCCAACAAGGAGAGGCAGACAGTCATGAGCCCATAAAAGAGGGCAAGCAAGCTAATTTTTAATGTCTTTATATTGTTTTTAATGCTCTTTAACAGCTTATGGACCAGCCAGTGCAGTTTTACTGCGGCTGGTTGGCTCCCCTGGACAAAATGATGTTATCTTATGTCGCTTTGACTTTTGGCCACTAGAGAGACGCACGCTCTGCCGGAGGCACGCCGCCAGAGCCGATGTGAGTGCCCCGGTGGGCGCGATGACAGCTGGGCACCTGCAATCGCTCTTGACAGAGCGAGAACCAGGGTCTGTGTGTGCACACAGATCCTGGTTCTCTCATGGGAGAGGAGGCTGATCGTGTGTTCATACTGATTATAAACACCGATCTGTCATCTCTCCTAGTCAGTTCCTTCCCCCCACAGTTAGAACACACACCTAGGGAACACAGTTAACCCCTTGACCGCTCCCTAGTGTTAATCCGTTCACTGCCAGTGACATTTATACAGTAATCCGTGCATGTTTATAGCACTGATCACTGTGTAATTGTCACTGGTCCCAAAAATGTGTCAAAAATGTCTGATGTGTCCGCCGCAAAATCGTGGTCCCAATAAAAATTTCTGATTACTGCCATTACTAGTAAAAAAAAAATAATAAAAATGCTAAAAATCTATTCCCTATTTTGTAGACGCTAGAATGTTTGCGCAAGTCAATCAATATACGCTTATCACAATTTTTTTTGTTACCAAAAATATTTAGAAGAATACATATCGGCCTAAACTGAGGAAAAAAATTACTTAAAAAAAAAATTGGGATATTTATTATAGTAAAAATACCAACAAAAGAAAGCTCTATCTGTGGGAAAAAAGGACGTCAATTTTGTTTGGGTACAGCAGCACATGACCGCGCAATTGTCAGTTAAAGCGACGCAGTGCTGAATCGCAAAAAATGGCCTGGTCATTGAGCAGCCAAATCTTCCGGGGCTGAAGTGGTTAAATACATTTGTATATATTTATTTCTACCTTTGTTGTTGTATCTTTGCACCTTTAAAATCCTAAACCAGTTGATCCTTATTACAAACAAAGGGGAAAAAGAAACCCCAAGTCTCCAAAAGAGGAGCCTGGATTAGGAGATGTTTGATTGTCACACAATACCCAAGATAGAAATGATGGTTAAAAAGAAACAATAAATCTTTATTATTATATATAAGAGAGAAGAGCCGGCAACTCCAAAGTTCTTTTTGAAAAAACGCATTGGCTACATATGAGCATTAAAAAGCAAACAGTTGACGCGTTTCAGCATGAGTGTTAAGGTCCTCAGGTGGTGAGTCTGACTTGGTGGAAGGGGACCGCTCTTACGGCTCTGGTTCTGGTCTCTCTGAAATGGGAACAGGGAGACCGGAGCACAGCGGGGTAGGAGAGTCCAGCCAGGTACAGTAGCAGGTACCGGATAGGAGAGGATCCTCAGGAGCAGGAACTCACAGTGGCAGGCAGGCAGCTGGGAGAAGACTGCAGGCAGGATGGCGGGCTCTTCAGGATGCAAGGTACAGATGCAGGAGCAAGCAGGAACTGGCAGAGGTGTCAGGTGCAAGCAGGGGTTCGGCAACAGGTAGACAGTCCAAGAGAGGTCAAACAAGCCGGGGTCGGAGCAGGAGAGGTCAGCAGAGTCAGACGGAGCCAGGTCAGGTATCAGGTAGGTAGCAGATGAATCAACAGGTTTCTTCAGGCACAAGCTGCAGACGAACAGCACAGAACGACTGCAGCTGCTCCTTTAAAAAGGGCCACTGGCGCCAATAGCACTAACGCGCACTCGTGCGTGCGTATGCCGTGCGCACATCCGAACGACGTGCACCCGCTCGTGCTTGGAGACGCGCGTGCCCACGACGACCCACGGGACGAACGCGCGTGCGCGAACGGACACCCGATCGTGCAGAACGGGCGGATTCCTGACATTGCCCCCCCACAAGGGGCAACCTCCGGGTGCCCCTAACGACTCTCTTCTCAGGGTGTGCAGTAAAAAAGGCCTGAATTAGTCTATCTGCATGTAAGTTGGCAGCAGGTTCTCAGGAGTTATTCTCTGGACCATAACCCTTCCATTTAATTAAAAACTGACCTTGTCCATGACGTCTTCTAAAATCCAGAATGGCCTCCACTTCATATTCCTCATTGCCGTCGATCAACACAGGATCAGGAGGACCTGTTCCTCTACCGGGAAAAGGATCAGGTACAGCAGGCTTAAGCAGAGCTACATGGAAGACCGGGTGGATTTTCATGGAAACAGGCAAAGACAGTTCATAGGATACTTCATTGATCCTCCTTTTAACTGGAAACGGACCCAGAAATTTGGGTGCCAACTTTTTAGAAGGGCAGGCTAATTTCAAATTAGAAGTGGAAAGCCATACCTGGTCCCCGACTTGAAGAATCAGTTCTCCCCTTCTTCCCCGATCGAAGTTTCTCTTGCTATCCGCCTGAGCCTTGGCTATGGTCTCTTGGAGGATTTGGTTGTTCCGCTGCAGAAAAGATACGGTGTCCTGTACCGCTGGAACGTGGGATTCTGAAAGAATATCAGGGAGAAAGGACAGGTTAAAACCAAAATTAGCAAAAAACGGGGATTGGCCGGTGGTAGCATGGCTGGCATTGTTATAGGCGAACTCCGCCAAAGGTAAGAGGGAAACCCAATCGTCCTGGACAAAGGATGAAAAGCACCTAATGTATTGTTCAAGGGTTTGATTGGTGCGTTCCGTTTGTCCGTTGGTCTGCGGGTGGTAGGCAGAGGACAAGGCCAATTCTATTTTCAGGGCTTCACATAAGGCTCTCCAGAAACGAGAGGTGAATTGCACCCCTCTATCAGAAACAATATTGGAAGGTACCCCGTGAAGCCTGACTATCTCCTTGATGAAGATATGAGCCGTCTCCGATGCGGTGGGTGTTCCCTTCAAGGGTAGGAAATGGGCCATCTTAGACAAATGGTCACAGATCACAAAGATGGCTGTACAGTTCTCAGAAGGGGGAAGTTCCACAATGAAGTCCATCGTAATCATCCGCCAGGGGCGGTCGGGCACGGGAAGTGGTTTAAGCAGACCCCAGGCCCGGTTTCTGGGGACCTTATTCCGGCTACACACAGGGCAGGAATTCACATATTTCTTGCAGTACTCCCTCATGCCTGGCCACCAGAAGGAGCGCTGTACCAGCTCCAGAGTCTTGCGGACACCGAAGTGCCCGGCGAGAGGGTGATCGTGGAGGAGGCCCAAGACCTTTATTCGGACGTCTTCCGGGACAAAGATTAGATTGTCCTTCCAAAGCAGACCTTCTCTGGAAATAAGCGTAACTCCTGGAGGACTGAAGGACACGAGGGAAGCTCTCTTTAACAGAGACAGGAGGTCCGGGTGGACGAGCAGAAAGGTGTTGGCTGGGAGGATGGTATCAGGGGGTGCGATGTCCTTGGAGCTATCGAACATGCGGGAAAGCGCATCTGGCTTTATGTTTCTTGACCCGGGGCGGTAGGTAATATGAAAGCTGAACCGGGAGAAGAAGAGGGCCCAACGGGCCTGCCGAGGTTTCAGACGTTTGGCGGTACGGAGGTACTCAAGGTTCTTATGGTCTGTGTAGATAAGTATGGGATGTACCGCCCCTTCCAGTAGGTATCTCCACTCCTCCAACGCAGACTTGATGGCGAGTAGCTCTCGGTCCCCCACATCATAATTTCTCTCTGCCGGAGAAAGTTTACGGGAAAAGAACCCCACGGGGTGCATCAGGTCATCTTTACCTTGACGTTGGGACACCACCGCCCCTACTGCTACCTCAGACGCATCCACCTCCAGGATAAAGGGTCTTGATGGATCCGGGTGCCTGAGAACGGGGGCAGAGGTGAACAGATTCTTGAGTCTCTGGAAGGAGGCCTGCGCTTCGGGTCCCCAATGAAAGCGTATATTCTGTTTGGTGAGCTGAGTAATGGGAGCGATGATGGCCGAGAACCCCTTTATGAATCTCCTATAAAAATTAGCGAAAGCCACAAAGCGCTGGATTCCCTTCTTATCAGTGGGAGCTGGCCATTCGAGAACAGCAGAAACCTTTTGCGGGTCCATCTTGATGCCTGCTGGAGAGATTTCTAGGCCGAGAAATTGGATACACTGCTGCTCAAATTTACATTTCTCGGCCTTAGCATAAAGTCCGTGTTGCCGGAGCCGGAGCAGCACTCTGCTGACATGCCCACGATGCTGTTCTAGGGACCCGGAAAAGATCAGAATATCGTCCAGGTAAACAATGACGAAGATGTCCAGAAAGTCTCGGAAAACATCATTAATCAGGTACTGGAAAGTGGCCGGGGCATTGCAAAGTCCGAAGGGCATTACTAAGTACTCGTAATGCCCAAAACGAGTCCGAAATGCAGTTTTCCACTCGTCGCCTGCTCGTATTCTGACCAGATTGTAAGCTCCCCGCAAGTCCAACTTAGTAAAAATAGAAGCAGACCTTAATTTTTGAAAAAGCTCCGGAATCAGTGGTAAGGGATAACGGTTCTTAATCGTGATCCGATTTAACTCCCGGTAGTCCACACAGGGCCGAAGGGTCTGATCCTTCTTTGTAACAAAGAATATTCCGGCACCGGCAGGAGATGTGGAATGGCGGATGAACCCCTTCTTAAGGTTTTCGGTGATGTAGACCTTTAGGGCCTCCTGCTCTTTCTCGGACAAGGGGAAGACACGTCCGAATGGGATCTCTGCCCCAGGAAAGAGCTCGATGGGACAATCGTAGGGGCGATGTGGGGGAAGAGAATCAGCCCCCCGTTTTCTGAAAACATCCAGAAACTCTTGGTAGGATTATGGAACTAACTGACACAAGTCCTGGTCTGGATCCAGACAGAGGAGCGTTCTGGGTTGTACCGGAGCTCCGGGCAAACAGTGATCTTGGCAGTAAGAGGAGAGGAAACTCACTTCCCCGAAGACCAGTCGATGGAGGGGTTATGTGCCTGAAGCCACGGAATACCCAAGATCACAGGAAAAAGTGGTGATGAGATAACGTCCAGGGTTAGCAGTTCAGTATGTTGGCAGGAAGTGGTAGTGGGTAGCGGAAGAGTCTCCTGGGTAACTCGGCCAGACTTAATTTGCGAACCATCAGCCAGGAAGATGGAAAGTTCATGGGGTTTCTTCCAAAGGGGAATGGAGTGCAGACTGGTGAATGCAGCGTCGATGAAGCAGCCGCAGGCCCCTGAGTCAAGGATAGCGCTGACGTGAATCATTCTTCCCTGCAGCTGGAATGAGAGCAGAAGAGCGACATGGAACGAGTTGGAAGGCAGAGTTACAGGGTTGTGAGATACAGAAGAAAGGCACTTACGTGTCTTAACAGGGCAGTTGATCACGTAATGTCCTGGGCCGCCGCAGTATAGGCATAAGTTCATCTGCCGGCGGCGGGCCCGCTCTTCAGGTGACAGGGTAGGCCGGAGTAACCCAAGCTGCATGGGTTCTTCAGATGCTTGGGCGGCACTGGCAGGTCTCCCTTGAGAGGATGGTATGAAGAAGGGTGCTGAAGAAGGGGTCCTGGCGGACATCCAAGCTGGTCTTTGGGATAGGGTGGAGCGTTCTGCCCTACGCTCACGGAGCCTCCTATCAATCCGAATGGCCGAAGTGATTAAATCCTCCAAGGAATCCGGGGTTCCAACACGGGCCAACTCATCTTTAAGGCCCTCGGACAGGCCCAAGCGGAATTGATGTCTCAGGGCCGACTCGTTCCACTGGGTATCTGCGCTCCAGCGTCTAAAGTCTGATACATAGTCTTCTGCCGACCTCCGGCCCTGCTGGAGCGCAGTTAGAGCAGATTCTGCGGTAGCGGACCGCTGGGGATCCTCGTAGAGCTGGGCCAATCCCCTTAAGAAAGGTAGCAAGGGTCTGGGTGAGAGGACTGTCATTTTCCAGGAGGTGATGGGCCCAGGACTGGGGCTCTCCTTTCAGAAGAGAGATAATGAATCCCACTTTAGTAGCCTCCAGAGAAAAAGTCCTAGGCTGTAGAGCAAAGTATAGTTGGCAAGCGTTACGGAAGGCCCGGAACTTGGAGCGGTCCCTGGAAAACCTCTCAGGAATGGGAACCCTAGGTTCAGGTGGAAGCGTCATCACGGCTGGTTGAATGGCAGGCTGAACAGGAGGAGGCTGAGGAGCGGTGATAGGAGGACCGGAGGTAGATAGATGTTGCACACGTTCCTCCAGCCTGGAGTAACCATCCTGAAGGGACTTCACTGCTTGAGTCAGGGCCGCAAGATGCGAGCAGATCTCCTTCATGGCGGAGGCCCCTTCCGCAGACTCAGACATTTTGGCTGTTCGTACTGTTAAGGTCCTCAGGTGGTGAGTCTGACTTGGTGGAAGGGGACCGCTCTTACGGCTCTGGTTCTGGTCTCTCTGAAATGGGAACAGGGAGACCGGAGCACAGCGGGGTAGGAGAGTCCAGCCAGGTACAGTAGCAGGTACCGGATAGGAGAGGATCCTCAGGAGCAGGAACTCACAGTGGCAGGCAGGCAGCTGGGAGAAGACTGCAGGCAGGATGGCGGGCTCTTCAGGATGCAAGGTACAGATGCAGGAGCAAGCAGGAACTGGCAGAGGTGTCAGGTGCAAGCAGGGGTTCGGCAACAGGTAGACAGTCCAAGAGAGGTCAAACAAGCCGGGGTCGGAGCAGGAGAGGTCAGCAGAGTCAGACGGAGCCAGGTCAGGTATCAGGTAGGTAGCAGATGAATCAACAGGTTTCTTCAGGCACAAGCTGCAGACGAACAGCACAGAACGACTGCAGCTGCTCCTTTAAAAAGGGCCACTGGCGCCAATAGCGCTAACGCGCACTCGTGCGTGCGTATGCCGCGCGCACATCCGAATGACGTGCACCCGCTCGTGCTTGGAGACGCGCGTGCCCACGACGACCCGCGGGACGAACGCGCGTGCGCGAACGGACACCCGATCGTGCAGAACGGGCGGATTCCTGACAATGAGCCTTACTCATAGCAAGTTTACAATGAAATAATAAAAACATTTATAGGGAAACAGATACAAAACTCCATCCTCTTCTGAGGCACAAAGAGGGCTAATTGCCTTATTATCTCTCAGGAGTGTACCCTATGCATGAGAGTACTCCCAGGAGGGAGGGGAGAATGGAAAGCACTGGATCCTAAAGTAATAATGTTAATAGGTACTGGAATCAGCATGATTACTTAACAAAACAAAAAATATATTATTACAAAGTGTTTAATAAAGCATTCAATACATGCGCATACATGAGGGTAAGCAACATAACATGAATTAGATAAATTAGTACATGTCTGGGGAAAAATGTATGGGTAGAGATGTTTGAGCACAGTGAAAAACTATACCAATGAAAAAAAATCTTTATTATTACTTAAAATACAATTGTCCTTATTAAAAATTTATCTACTTTATAAATATATAGATATCCAAAATATTGAGCCTAATGGACCAACACATCGCATAAGTCCAGTGCTTCTTCAGGATCCACAAGCTCTCTATATCAAAAATATGGGTGCAATATCTACAATGAAAAAACAATAATTACAAGATTGTACATTTTATTATATTATATTACAATTTCATCTGAAAATTACACTATGTAGAGGTCCAAAACGCCATATTTACAAAATACCTGAGGAGAAATAGGAATAGACAATACACTCTATGGGTGGACAACATAGACATAAACCAGATGTGTCATCTCACCTAAAAAGCACCAAATATACATCAGCCAGCCAGTGTAACAAGGATTATCCAGGTTGTATATCAGCCAGAGAAACAAAGTATATTATTTTACAGATGTTTCACCCCAAGCCTCTTAAAGATGAACATCCCAGGAAATCTACCACATGCCTCAATATTATATCAAAACAGGGTCCAAAGTTTCCATATGATGAGTTGCAATATAAAGTGCTCCCTTAAGATCAAAGGTAGACACAAATGTCCACAAAGGACATCATTCAATCAAGCATACAGAGACCCATCCACACTTGGTTTGATAACCTGAATCCCAAAGTATAATATTCCACTCTACACAAAAATCAAAATCATTTGCGGAACAGTATGCATGGTAATCAAAGCTCTTTATAAAGAAGGGAAATGGAATACCCGGCTTGATAATATGTCCCCCACCCTCCACCCACCTGTCCCCACAGTAATCGGAGGCACTGAGTGGAATGCTTCTCTGCACTCCAAGCGTCCCACCCACAAACTTCTGAGAACCGCTTGATGCACGGAAACTGAAAGTCGCACATCCGTCACAGATAGATGATGCACATGACGAAACAAACTGATCAAGGCGAGCGTGCATTAACTAAAAATAACCAAACTTCCCCACAAACAGCTGGTTAGCGCCAACCACCAACCCCAAGTGACAAATTAATATAACGTATATAACATCCTACAAGGAGCCACATAAGAGGTCTCAGAAGAAAGAAAGACATCAAAACCACGGCCCAGGACAATCAGAAACATGGAGGGGGACAAGCAAAAAAAAAAAAAAAAACCCCAACCCAAAAATGAGCATAAAGGACTAACAAAATAATAAAAAAATAATAATATCCACAGGGCTTCTTGTTCATTAAGGCCTGGCCTATTGGATGATTTTAACCGTTTGAGATCCATGCTTAGCCGAATGACAGCTACAGCGCGGACCTGCTTTGCCGGGACTACGTCTATTGACGTTGTCCCGTGCACGAGCGGCCTGAGACTCGCCTGATCATGGATTGGAGCAAGTGGTCGATCCCGACCCCTTACCATGTGATCAGCTGTCAGCCAATGACAGCTGATCATGTGATCACAACAGAGCCGGTAATCGGCTATTTTTCCTCCTCGCGCTGATAGCGCGAGAAGAAAAAAAAAAAGCCGATCACCGGCGGCCGTGAGAGGGACTTCAGTCCCGATCATGGCCAAGTCATCAGTGCCCACCTGCCCCCTGCCAGTGCAACCTACTTATAGTAAAAGTCAGTAGCATCAGTACCACCCCTTAGTGCCCATAGTGCCACCTATCAGTGCCCACAATCTGCCTCAACAACAGTGCACAAATTGACATTTAACAGAAAAAAGTCATTTAAAACTGCTTGTGGTTTTAATGTAATATCTGGTTCCGGCTATATGGATGAAAATCATTGAGAAAAATGGCATGGGTAGCACCCCCTGCCCATTATCAGCCCCTTTGGGTCTTGTATGGATATTAGGGGGAACCCCGTACCCATATTAAAAAAAGGAAAGGCGAGGGGCCCTCAGGCCCTATATACTCAGAACAGCAGTATACAGGAGGTACAAACAAGACAGGGACTGCGTAGGTTTGTTGTGTTAAGTAGAATCTGTTTATAATTTTGAACAGATACATTTTTAAAGTGTAACTTCAGTCAAAAAATCTATTTTTAAGATTTTTGGAAACCACAGGGAAGGGTTTACACTCCTGTGTAATTTTTTTTTGCCATCCTTTTTTTTCATCTCGCTTCCTGTTTTCTCCTTCCATTTGCAAGTAGGAGACATTTGTAAGTTGGATATTTGAAAGTAGGGGCCTGCCCTATATGCTCTGCAGAAATGGCGGAACAAGGTTATGGTGTTGCCACAACATTGTAAGCCCTCAAAGGGACTCTTGGTGGGCGCTGGAGCGCCCTGCTGTGAATGATTATGTCAAGAATTGTAATTACATGCCATTGTTGAACAGTGGTAGAAAAATCGAGCCTTTGGAGGTTGTGGGGGTGGTGCTGTTGCCACAACATTATAAGTCCTCACAGTTACTCTCGGTGGGTGCAGGAATGAGCCCTGCTGTGAAATATTATATCAAGAATTGTAATTACATGCCCCTGTTAAACAGGGGCTGAAAAATTGGGCCTTAGGCACTGGTGCTTGCTGGTGCCACAACACTGCAACCTCTCCCAGATACTCTAGTTGGAGTGCAGGAATGAGCCCTGCTGCAAAGCATTACATCAAAAATTTTATTATATTGCCCATTGATCACACCTTTCTGGTCCATGGTTCAATCCCTGCTCCAATCGGTATTAGGGAGAGATATCCCGCTGAATCCAACACACTATTACTGGGCCTTCTGATCCCGGGTACCCCTAAATATGGTAAAAAACTGATGGCCTTTATACTCCTAGCTGCCAAAAGAGTAATACCTACCCACTGGCTGTCTCCTGTACCTCCAACACAAGCTCAAGTAGTCTCAACCATTGCACAGATGTGCAGGATGTAACATATGACGGCAGTAGTTCAGGACTCCCTTCCTCCCTTTTCTAAGATCTGGGATCGCTGGGATAACTCCCTATTCAATCCAGAATCCACTTCTGGCCCCATTGTCAATCCTCCCTAGGGTGACCTATTGGGGTATCACACCAGTGCCTTCACCTCTTACTCCCATAACATGTTTTTTTTTCATTATGTAGTCATTCTATATAGATACATGGTGTACCTCCCTCCTTCTCCCGTATGGTACTTGTTTATGTTTTTCTTTTTCTTTTTTGTAACTTGAAAGATGATTCCAATGCTGTGTTTTGTCGATATTAACGTCTATTGTAACATTTTTGTTGTTTTTTTGTTTGGCAAATTTGTTTTGTTTTTCGATAAATATACATTTAAAAAAAAAAATGGTATTATATGCCACTGTTAAACAGGGGCTGAAAAATTGGTCTTCTACACTGCATCCTCTACCATATACTCCAGTTGAAATGCCGGAATGAGCCCTGCTGCAAAGCATTGCATCAAAAATTGTAATTACATGCCCCTGTTAAACAGTGGCTGAAAAATTGGACTGGTGGCATCACCCAGAACCAAAAATGTTCTTCCAAGATATCAGCGGGATCACTGAGGAGGAAGAGGATAGTCAGTCAACATAACAGGACAGTCACGCAGCATCAGCATAGGCAGTCTTGAAGCGATGTGACATTTCCAAAAAAAATATTCGGTTACATCAGCTTCAGGTGCTTGGTAGCTGGTGGTGATCCAAGACTGATTAATCTTTATGAAGGTCAGTCGATCAACCGAGTCGGTGGACAGGCGCACCCTGTGATCGGTTACAAAGCCACCAGCAGCACTGAAGGTGCCTTCCAAAAGAACGCTGGATGCAGCACAGGCAGTAGCACAATTGCATACTATGCAAGCTCTGGCCAGTGATCCATCCTCAAGACCCAGTAAGCCAGAGGATTTTCGGTGGGAAAAGTGTCCGAGTCTGACCTTGCCCCTACGTATTCCTGCACCATGTAAATCAGACGCTGGTGATGGTTGCTGGAACCGATCATACTTTGGGACTGCAAACTAAAAAAAATTCTGAACGCAGACGGCCACCTTTTCCACCGCTCCTTCTGTGACTGACCAAAGCCTCAGCAACACGTTGTCCAGGACCAGGAGTTTTTAACCTCCCAGTATCTGGGAACACGTTGCACAGACCTTTCTGCAAGGCATCCCGGAGATTTCTCATCCTCTGCTCCCTCTGTAACGGCAAGAAAGGTCCGCAACCTTACCCTTGTACCGTGGATTAAGGAGAGTGGCCAGCCAGTAATGATCTCCTTGATCCGAAGAATACGAGGATCTTTCCGCAGGCTTTGCAGGATCAGGGAGGCCATGCAGCATAGGTTAGCTGAGGCATTCAGTTCGGAGTACTCTGGATCATTAAGGACAACATGATCCGCAGCCACCTCCTCCCAGCCACGTAGAAGTCCACAGGTTTCTTGGGACTGTAAATCATCCCTGCAAGACTGCTGCTGCTAATGCTGAGTGCCAGGCTCCTCCTCCATGCTGACACAATCCTCCTCCTCCCCTTACTGTGTGATGGGTGGGACAGCAGGAATCTGGATAAAGGGGGCCTTGAGAGGCAAGGAAGTCCTCCTCTTCCTACCTCTGTTCTGCCACAAGTGCCCTATCCATTATTCCACGCAGTGTACGCTAGATATGTGCAAAAGGAAAAAATTTGCTTAGTTTAGTTTAGTTTCGTTTTAATTCGTTAATTCATTAATTTCGCTTAGTTATATTCGTTAACTCCTTTAAATTCGTTTTCGGATTTCGTTTACTACTAATTCAAAAAATCGGCCACATACGAAAATATTTTAACCAAATTCGAAAATATTTCTACGGGATTCAAAATGATTTCAACATGATTCGAAATTATTTCAACCGCATTCGGAATGATTTCAACATGATTCGAAATTATTTCAACCGCATTCGAAAATATTTTGTGACCCGAGTTTAGGGCCATGTATCTCGGGGTCACTTGGTGCTAGAAACTACAACAA
The DNA here is from genome assembly GCF_037356315.1 of Lithobates pipiens. Taxonomy (NCBI): domain Eukaryota; kingdom Metazoa; phylum Chordata; class Amphibia; order Anura; family Ranidae; genus Lithobates; species Lithobates pipiens. The sequence goes on from NW_027507718.1 coordinate 522,333,161, forward strand.
TTATGGCTCTCCTCACTGCCGGTGCTGTGATTGGCCAAGCATGCGGGGTCACAGTGCATGCTTGGCCAATCATGAGCCAGCAATGCACTGCGATTGCACAGTGCATTGTGTGCCGTGAGCACCACACGAATTTGGTGCAGAACGGGCGAACAGCCGGTGTTTGAGTCGACCTTGCGTTCGACTCGAACACTAAGCTCATCCCTAGTCAAAAGTCCTGAAATTTTATAAAATAAAGAGCTGTGAAGCCGTCTGGGCCAGGGGTTTTAGATGTTTTCAGTGAGGATATTATTGCGGCAACCTCCTCTTCCGTGCAGGGGGCATTAAGGGATTCTAATTGTTCCTCCGTAAGCTGGGGTAGCGGGATGGAATCTAACCATGAGGTGGATGCTGGGGTATTGGGGGCCTGGGGGGCAGCCAATAGTGATTGATAGTAGGATGAGAATAACTGCAGGACTTCCTTTGGGTGAGAGGTGAGGTCTCCTGCCTTATCCCACAGCTTATAGGTATGGGTAGGCCCTAGGGACTGTTTCAATTTTCTCGCAAACATGGTCGAAGATGAATTTCTATACAGCAGAAATCTGGCCTTGGACCACCGAAGTGAGTTTTCAGTTTGCTCAGAAAGGAGAGTGTCCAATGCCTTTCTCTTTTGAACAATCTGATCAAGCAGGTTTTGTGTTGAGGTTCGTCCATGTTTGCAATACAATTTTTCCAGGTCGACAGTGAGGGAAGTAATATCCAGAAGCTTTTGACGTTTGCGGTATGAGGCCAACCACATAAGCCTTCCCCTCAGGACAGCCTTGAGTGCTCCCCACAATGAGGCTGGGGAAAACTCACCGTCATCATTGTGTGTAAAGTATTCTGAAACATATACCGTTATTTGGGATAAAGCTATGGGATCCGTGAGCATGGAGTCATTTAGTCTCCAAGCCCCCACCTCCCTGGGGAGACCAATGTGAGAAAAGCCACAGGATACCATATGATGGTCCGACCATGGGCAAGCATGAATTCTAGCCAAGGTGGAGTTGGCTATCATAACAGTTGTAGAAAAAATGTAGTCCAACCTGGAGTAGCTATTGTGGGGATGGGAGTAAAAAGTGTACTCCCTAACCCCTACTTTATGAGCCCTCCAAGTGTTTAACAGTTGGTGGGTTCTTATTTGGTACTGAAGTGATTTTGGGAATACATTAGCGGTGTGGCCCTTATTGCTTTTATCTAGGTCTGAGTGTGCCACTAGGTTAAAGTCCCCACCCACAAGCATATGTGGGGAGTGACATCTATCTAGCGTTAGGAAGAGCCTGAGCATCATTTGGAGGGTATACAGAGGGTATACAGAGGGTATACAGATTCTATGGTGATGCTCTTTGCCTGAATACATCCCTTTACAATGACAAAGCGGCTATCTGGGTCCCTGTAGACATGTTGAACTTCGAACATAACTGTATTCCTAATAAAAATCGTAGCACCACAGGATCTGGACTCATATGTGGTATAATATCCTTGTTGAAAAGCCCTATCAAAGTAGTGTGGATGGTTATGGGAGGAGAAATGCGTCTCCTGGAGAAGCAAGACATCAGCCCCGAGTCTCTTATAGGCCCTTAAGGCTTTCCTCCTTTTATTTGGGGAGTTAAAGTCCTTCAGGTTGTGAGAAATTATTTTAATACCCATAATTCGGGAAAATTGAGAAGGTCATGGTTGTAGATAAGTCCAGAACCCATTTGTGCCTGCAGGCTAAGACCAACATACTGCTCCATTGTCTATGTCAGATAGAATTCGTGAGAGTGCTAACAAGTGCATCAGTATAATACTCAAAAATAGAAGCAGTAAAAAAAGAAAAATACAAAAAAAAACTACAAAACTGCAGCGACAATTTCTTGTAGGATACTGATCTTACCGTAAAGAGCAGCGTTAATGCTATGGGAGTCAGGGGAAAAACAGTGACCCTGACTAAAAAAAAGAAAAAGAACCTTTTTTTAACTCGGACTACATGGTCCAGAACTCCGGTCAAGGGCTGGAAACTGTTCCTGCGATCCGATGATCGCATGGACTCCAGTCCAGAAACTACAGAGAGGAGACAAAGTTTCAGACCAACTTGATTGAAGTGGGGGGTAAATCAATCGGGCGTGGAAGGACATCCGCCCAGGGTAGAGACAGCATTTCTGTTGCTGTACATGCGGGCTACAGTGTGATCTTATCCGCGTTTGTGGAATCTAAAGGAATTAGTGTGTGTTGTGACGCTCCCTCCTGGGAGGTGGTGTAGCCCAAATGGCCAGCGAGCAAGGGGTGGAAGGCATTCTGGGGTGTTCCGCAGCATCTAGAAGTCCCAGTTTTACAAGTAGTTCTTTCCCTTCTGGGATCGAGTTGACAGTGTAAGTGGTACCGTTAGGTGGGACTTGTAGCTTGGAGAACTGTTGTTATATCCTTCATTCTCCTGCGCTTGTCCAGAGTGGTGGGGGAAATGTCTGGTTAGATCTGGATCACAATGCCCTCCACCTGGATTATTGGTGTGTTGCATGAGGCTATGAGGATCTCCTCTTTGATCAAATAGTCCTTTAGACACATCGCAATATCCCTGGGTGGTCTGTCTGGAGGGGCTTTCGGACACAGGGCCCTGTGAAGTCTATCACATATGAAAGATGCTGCTGGGGTTTCAGGGTGGAGTGCTTGGAATAGTTTTTTCATTGCTTGGGGGAGGTCTGTGACCATTTCAGGGACCCCACGCACCCTAAAATTATTCCTCCTTTTTCTATTATCAAGGTCCTCGAGGTGGGCTTGCAGAAGCTGAACCATTTCAGTGAGGGACTCATGATCTTTCCTAAGGTCTGAGTGAGAGAGACAGAGCTCATCATGCTTCATTTCCAGCATGTCTGTTCTAGTGCCCAGGGTTGCAATCTCAAGGGATAGAGTGTTTGTGGACTTATGCAGTTCTAATTGGTATTTTCTGGCAAGCTTATCATACATGCAGGAGAGACTGTCCTCTAGATCAGCTTTCGTGAGCTGTGTATTATACTCACTTTCTCCTGTGTGGTGTTCCGGAGAAGAGGCTGAGGCCTGTGAGCACGCTGGAGCTGTATCTGACTGGGTGCCATCTTGGGACATCTTGCTCTGCTCCCTTATGCGAGTAAATAGTTTGTTAGAGATCTCTGGGCCGGTTTTCCATGCCGATTCTTTGGAACCGGCATGCGCTGTATGTTCCATGTTGTTAAGCTGCTTAATAACCCCGGGGAATTGGCCTTTGTCTCCGGTCCTTACGGAGCTCTTATCCCCTGCTTGCGCCCCCGGCAATTACAACTTTTCTATGGAAAAAGGGTAAACCGAGAATAGCCTTGACCAAAGAGTGAAGCCTTCCGAACATTAGAATATACAATCTAGCGTGTTTACTGAGAACAGGAATGGATTGGATTTTACAATCGTCAAAATACTCCAACTATGGTTTAGAATCTAATCCAATAAATGTATCCGCTCTCTTACATAGCTCGCTGCAACAAATCCTGAACCATATCAAACAAAACTTGCTTTTGAGAGACACGATAATAGCTCGGAGGGAGGTGAGGAAAAAGTTGGGTCTTTCACCCTATTTATCCAAGTTCCTTCCAACGAAAGGCAACCCCATGTTCCCACTTGGACTTCAACCAAAGCATATTCTCTATATCACGGTGAAAATGGTACCCTTAAGCCCTTCCACCTCATTATGGAAGAATTCAACCTACCTACCTACCACTTTCTACATGTTTAACAATACTCAGATTTCATCAGCATAACCTGCCCAAAGAAAAACATCAATTTCCAACCCTCTTTCTTGGATAAGCTACTTGCGGAACATCGACGCTCTATCATATGAAATTTACAAAGTCCATACACAACACCTCAATTAAATCCTGGATAGCAGACCTAATCGGGCTATATGATCACCAGAAACATTATTTCACACAAATTCTGCAGGGAAACTCAGTTCAAATTGATGCATATGGCCTACTACCCATTTTCATCAAAACACTGATCCACCACAGGAGCTACCGGCCCAGGGCCGGTGCTACCACTAGGCAGATTAGGAAACTGCCTAGGGTGCACTGCTGCCTAGGGTGCCCGGCCGCTGGCTATTTTACTTTCGCACTGTCTTCCACAGAGCCATGTCAAGCAGTGCCCCCGCCCTAGCTCTCCGTTCTTATGTGTTTCCAGTCCAGACATTAATCCCCCCTCTCTGCTCTTCTATCAGCCAGCGGGTGTCACATGTCCAGCAACCCCCCCAGGGCACTCCCCAATGTGTGAAGTTGGGGAGGTGTGGGCGGTAGGGCATCCATCGCTACATGGCATTGAACAGTGAGGGGCTGGCTGAGGGCAGATAAACCCAAGAGCCCAGGAATCAAGAGAAGAGCTCCACCGTGGCACCGCCTCCTCCTTGACCGGACCCCGCCTCCCCCAGGAGGCAAGCGGGCGCAGCGTACCCCATGCTTCCTGACCATGGACTGCTCCAAGTTCCTCTCCGCGATCTGATGGCCCGAATCTGGAGGACAGGCTCGCCGCTCACTGGGGGCACAGAGCTGTCACAGAGGACGGGCAGGAGGCCCAGGCTGCTGCGAGAGCTGCTGAAATTGGACGGATCGAAGTAGGAGACTGGCATCATGGTATGGAAGGTACTATCTGTCATCATACACACCTACAGACAGAGACTGGGACAGAGGTGGGACTGCAGGAGTAGGGCTAGGGGTCTCTCATCTCCCTCAACTCCCCCTCCCTTTCTCTAAGTCCCCCTTCCCCCTCTCTCAGCCCCCCTCCCCCTCTCTCAGCCCCCCTCCCCCTCTCTCAGCCCCCCTCCCCCTCTCTCAGCCACCCTCCCTTCTCTCTCAGCTCCCCTCTCTTCAAGCCCACCTCACTTCTCCCTCGGCCCCTCTCTCTCCAAGCCCCCCTCCCTTCTCTCCCAGCCCTTCCCCCTCTCTCAGCTCCCCCTCTCTCTAAGCCCCTCCCCTCTCTATAAGCCCTTCCCCTCTCTCTAAGGCCCCCTCCCTTCTTTCTCAGCCGGCCTCTCTTTAAGCCCTCTCCCCTCTCTCTTAGCCCCATCCCTCTCAGTCCTCCCCTTCTCTCAACCCTCCCCCCTCGATCAGCCTCCCTCCCTTCTCTCTCAGCCACCTCCCTCTCTTAGCCGTCCCAATACTCTCAGCCCACTCTCTCTCTCAGCCATCCCTCCTCTCTCTAAGCCCCCCTCCTTTCTCCCCCACCCATCTCTCTCAGCCACCCCCCCTCTCTCAGACCTCCCTATTCTCTCAGCCCCATTTTCTCCTAGCCCTCCCTTTTCTCTCAGCCCCCCTCTCTCAGCCCACACTATTCTCGCAGCCCTCCCTTTTCTCTCAGCCCCCCTCTCTTTTGCCTAGGGTGTCAAAAATCCTTGCATCAGCCCTGTACCTGCCCATGGTGTTCACTCTATAAACCGTCTCTACTTCACCGCCTCTGGCTCTGCCCACGGATCAACACCTACTGGTCCACAATCCTTAAGTTCATGCAAGAAGTTACTAATTGCCAACCAGAGAAAAACCCTATGGTTCTCTTGTTCTGATACCCATCACCAGAAAATTAATCCCCAGTTATATCTAACATAATACCCCAAGAAAATCTTCAATGGATCCTCCTCAAACTACTCATAGCCTGCAGAAACATCTTTAATCATTGGATCTCTCCCACACCTCCGACCTTATCCGAAATGATAAGAAATCTCAAAACCCTGCTCTGTCAAGAAAAATTGGATGCCATGAGCCAACATACATGGTCCAATAACAAATTCAAAAAAATATTATCATCCTTTATCGAATGGCTGTCTGACAGCAGTCACTCTAAATATATGGGGTAAATATGAAATTAGTGGAAGCTCTGCTGATTTTATCATCCATTAATGTGCAAGCTAAAATGCTGTTTTTTTATTTTCCTTGCATGTCCCCCTCGGATCTATAGCGACTTTACTTCCAAGTGCACTTTCAGTGCAAAGTGGATTTTCCTTTAGTAAATAAGCCCCTATGTCTCATATATTATACGTTGGGCTATTTTCTTTACAAAAACAGCCATTTTTGGGGCGTTTCCATTGTCCCGGTGCTCTAGGGACTTCAAAAATGCAAGAAGTAGTCAAGCAATTAGATGTGTAATTTAGGCGCTTGGGTGTGAGAGTTGGAGATGCTGCCAGTTTTATACCTCCATACCGCGGATCTGAGCTTATCCCCACAGCGGTCTTCTCATCCATCAGGATGGCTGTCTGCTTGATTGGTAATCCACATCCACCCTGTGTGCAGCTTGCAAGATACTTTTATATAAGTGTATCTGAATAAAGTGTTACATGTTTTTACTACCACACTGACCCAAACGCCCTCTTTCTGCTGTTTTTGCTTGTATCTCATCTAGGATGGTTAGACTTGTAACATATCTTTTAAATAAGAAGAAAAGGACTCAACATGAGGTCTCAAGCAGGGATGAGCTTTATGTTCGAGTTGAACTCATGCTCGACTCAAATATTGGCTGTTCACCAGTTCGCTGAATAGCGAACAATTTTGGGTGTTAGCGGCAAATTCGAAAGCTGCAAAACACCCTTTAAAACTCTATGGGAGAAATCAAAAGTGCAAATTTTAAAGGCTTATATGCATGGTATTGTCATACAAAGTGTTTGGGGACCTGGGTCCTGCCCCAGGGAACATGTATCAATGCAAAAAAAGTTTTAAAAATGGCAGTTTTTTCAGAGCAGTGCTTTTAATAATGCTTAAAGTGAAACAATAACGTGTAATATTCCTTTAAATTGTGTACCTGGGGGGTGTCTATAGTGTGCCTGTAAAGGGGCGCATGTTTTCTGTGTTTAGAACAGTCTAACAGCAAAATGACATTTCTAAAGGAAAAAAAGTAATTTAAAATTACTTGTGGCTACAATTAATTCTCAGTGTGTAATACATATAAAAGTTCATTGATAAAAACGGCATGGGGATTTCCCCACAGGGCAACCCCGAACCAAAATTAAAAAAAAAAAGAGTGTGAGGGTCCCCCTAAATTCTATGCCATGCCCTTATCCAAGCACGCAACCTGACAGGCTGCAGGAAAAGAGGGGGGATGAGAGAGCGCCCCCCCCCCCCCCCCGAACCGTACCAGGCCACATGCCCTCAACATTGGGAGAGTGCTTTAAGGTAGCCCCTCAAAGCATTTTGCCCCCATGTTGATGGGGAGAAGGGCCTCATTCACACCAGCCCTTGCCCGGTGGTTGTAGGGGTCTGCGGGTGGGAAGCTTATCAGAATCTGGAAGCCCCCTTTAACAAGGGGCACATGTTTCTCGTGTTTAGAACAGTCTGACAGCAAAATGACATTTCTAAAGGAAAAAAGGTCATTTAAAACTACTTGCGACTACAATGAATTCTCAGTGCGTAATACATATAAAAGTTCATTGATAAAAACAGCATGGGGATTTCCCCACAGGGAAACCCCAAACCAAAATTTAAAAAAAAAAAGTGTGAGGGTCCCCCTAAATTCCATACCAGGCCCTTCAGGTTTGGTATGGATATTAAGGGGAACCCTGCATCCAAATTTTTCTTAAAAATGGCGTGGGGTTCCCCATACCAGGTATGGATTTTAAGGGGTACCCTGCACCAAAATAAAAAAAATAGCATGGGGTCCCCCCAAAAATCCATACCAGACCCTTATCCAAGCACGCAACCTGGCAGACTGCAGGAAAAGAGGGGGGATGAGAGAACCCCCCCCGAACCGTAACAAGCCAAATGCCCTCAACATTGGGAGAGTGCTTTGAGGTAGCCCCTCAAAGCACTTTGCCCTCATGTTGATGGGGAGAAGGGCCTCAGTCACACAGCCCTTGCCCGGCGGTTGTGGGGGTCTGCAGGTGGGAGGCTTATCGGAATCTGGAAGCCCCCTTTAACAAGGGGCGCATGTTTCCCGTGTTTAGGACAGTTTGACAGCAAAATGAAATTTCTAAAGGAAAAAAAGTCATTTAAAACTACTCGCAACTACAATGAATTCTCGGTGCGTAATACATATAAAAGTTAATTGATAAAAACGGCATGGGGATTTCCCCACAGGGTAACCCCAAACCAAAATTAGAAAAAAAAGTGTGAGGGTCCCCCTGAATTCCATACCAGGCCCTTCAGGTTTGGTATGCATATTAAGGGGAACCCTGCACCCAAATGTTTCTTAAAAATGGCGTAGGGTTCCTCATACCAGATATGGATTTTAAGGGGTACCCTGCGTCAGAATAAAAAAAAATGGCATGGGGCTCCCCAAAAATCCATACCAAAACCTTATCCGAGCACGCAACCTTGCAGGCTGCAGGAAAAGAGGGGAGATGAGAGAGCGCCCCGGCGAACCGTACAAGGCCACATGCCCTCAACATTGGGTGAGTTCTTTGAGATAGCCCCTCAAAGCACCTTGTCCCCATATTGATGGGGAGAAGGGCCTCATTCCCACAACCCTTGTCCGGTGGTTGTGGGGGTCTGCAGGTGGGAGGCTTATCGGAATCTGGAAGACCCCGTGTGAATTGGTAATGGGGTACAGATGTACCCCTACCATTTCACAAAAAAAGTGACAAAAAGGTTAAAAACACAAACCAATGTAGTTCCAATATTTAAAAAGAGGCCAAAATATATCCGTGGAAATTACAAACCAGTTAGCCTAACAATAGTATGTAAACTCTTGGAGGGAATGATAAGGAACTATATACAAGATATTAGTAACGAGAATGGTATCATTAGCAGTAATCAGCATGGATTCATGAAGAATCGTTCTTCCCAAACCAATCTACTAACCTTCTATGAGGAGGTGAGTTGTCAGCTAGATAAAGGAAGGCCCGAAGATGTGGTGTACCTGGATTTTGCAAAAGCATTTGACACGGATCCCCATAAATGTTTACTGTACAAAATAAGGTCTGTTGACATGTACCATAGGGTGAGTACATGGATTGAAAAAGCTACTAGATCAAGTTCAGAGGGTGGTGATAAATACTCAAAATGGTGGTGATAAGTACTCAAAATGGTCAGAGGTGGGTAGTGGGGTCCGCCAGGGTTCTGTGCTGGGACCAATCCTATTTAATTTGTTCATAAATGACCTGGAGGATGGGGTAAACAGTTCAATCTCTGTATTTGCGGACAATACTAAGCTAAGCAGGGCAATAACTTCTCAGCAGGATGTGGAAACCTTGCAAGAAGATCTGAACAACTTAATGGGGTGGGCAACTACATGGCAAATGAGGTTCAATGTAGAAAAATTTAAAATAATGCATTTGGGTGGGAAAAATAGGAATGCAATCTATACACTGGGGGAAAACCTCTGGCAGAATCTAGGATGGAAAAGGACCTGGGGGTCCTTGTAGATGATAGGCTCAGCAATGGCACACAATGCCAAGCTGCTGCTAACAAAGCAAACAGAATATTGGCATGCATTAAAAAGGGGATCAACTCCAGAGATAAAATGATAATTCTCCTGCTCTACAAGACTCTGGTCCAGCCACACCTAGAGTATGCTGTCCAGTTCTGGGCACCAGTCCTTAGGAAGGATGTACTAGAAATGGAGTGAGTACAAAGAAGGGCAACAAAGCTGATAAAGGGTCTGGAGGATATTAGTTATGAGGAAAGGTTGAGAGCACCAAACTTATTCTCTGGGGAGAAGAGGCGTTTGAGAGGGGATATGATTTCAATATACAATTACCATCCTGGTGACCCCACAATATGGATAAAACTTTTTCAGATAAGGGAGCTTAACAAGACTTGTGGCCACTCATTAAAATTAGAAGAAAAGAGGTTTAACCTTAAGCTACGTAGAGGGTTCTTTACTGTAAGAGCAGCAAGGATGTGGAATTCCCTTCCACAGGTGGTGGTCTCATACTATGTAATTCTGACCTATAATCACACACGCAACTATGTAACAATGATGTCAAGCGTGTGTGGTGGCAACCAGTTGAGGAGTACAAAGACAAGTGTGTCTTGCCTACAGTCAAGCATGGTAGTGGGAGTGTCATGGTTTGGGGCTGCATGATTGCTGCCGACACTGGTAGAGCTACAGTTTATTGAGTGAAACATGAATGCCAACATGTACTATGACATACTGATGATGAGCATGATCCCCTCTCTTTCTGAGGCTGGGTCGCAGGGTAGTATTCCAATATGATAACGACCCCAAACACACCTCCAAGATGACCACTGCCTTGCTAAAGAAGTTGAGGGTAAAGGTGATGGACTGACAGACAGATCCTATTGAGCATCTGTGGGGCATACTCAAATGGAAGATGGAGGGGTACAAGGTCTCTAACATCCACCAGCTCCATGATGTCCTCATGGAGGAGTGGAAGAGGACTCCAGGGTTAAGGCAGTGGTGGAAAATAATGGTGGCTACACAAAATATTGACACTTTGCACCCAAATTGGACATTTTCACTTAGGGGTGTACTCACTTTTGCTTAAAGTGAAACAATAAAAGTGTAATTTCTTTAAATTTCGTACCTGGGGGGTGTGTATAGTATGCCTGTAAAGGGGTGCATGTTTCCCATGCTTAGAACTGTCCCTGCACAAAGTGTCATTTAAAAGCACTCGTGGCTATAATGAAGTGTCGCTCCCTGTAATACAGAGAACAGTCATTGAAAGTCATTGAAAAAAAAAAGCGTGGGGTTCCCCCCAAATTTAATTATCAGGCCCTTCAGGTCTGGTATAGATATTAAGGGGAACCCCGCATCAAATTTTAAAAAAATGACGTGGTGTCCCCCCCCAAATATCCATACCCGACCCTTTGGGTCGGGTATGGATTTTAAGGGGAACTCAATGCCAATTTTTTAAAAAAATGGCGTGGCGTTCCCCCCAAAAATCCATACCAGACCCTTTATCTGAGCAGGCAACTTGGCAGGCTGCAGGAAAAGAGGGGGGATGAGAGAGCGACCCCCCTCCTGAACCATACCAGGCCACCTCAACATTGGGAGGATGCTTTGGGGGTCTTTGACCCCTCAAAGCACCATGTCCCCATGTTGATGGTGAACAAGGGCCTCATCCTCACAACCCTGGCTGGTGGTTGTGGGGGTCTGCGGGCTGGGGGCTTATCATAATCTGGAAGTCTCCTTTAACAAGGGGAACCCCAGATCCCGGCCCCCCCTGTTTGAAATGGTAAGGGGGTACAAAAGTACCCCTACCATTTCACAATAAAAGTGTAAAAAATGTTAAAATACACACACACACACCATTGGGAAAAGTCCTTTTTTAAAAATAAAAAAAAATTAAAAAAAGATTTCAGCAGTGGTAATCCACTCTTGCTATCCAGCGATGGCTGATCTCTTCTCCGGGGTCCAGCGATGGGTGATCTGATCCAACGATGGGTGATCTCTCCCGATGGTCCAGCGCAGCGCATCCATCCTGTCTCCACCGGAGACACTGCGGGGATCCTGGCAGCCTGACACAGCTGAGGAGGGCGAGGCCATCCGTCACCTGACCCTGCCCCCCTCTGACGCAAGGGGAAAGCCAGGCTTCCCCAGTGATGTGTGGGTGACCCCGCCCCCCTCTGATTTAGTGGAAACCTGCGTTTTTTTTTTTTTATCAATGACTTTCAATTACTGTTCTATTACTGTGTATTACGGGGAGCCGACAATTTATTATAGCCGCGAGTGCTTTTAAATTACTTTTTTTCCTGCAGAAATTACACATTGTGCAGGGACAGCTCTAAGCACAGGAAACATGCGCCCCTTTACAGGCATACTATACACACCCCCCCAGGTATTAAATTTAAAGGAATATTACACTTTTATTGTTTCACTTTAATCATTATTAAAATCACTGCTCCCAAAAAAACGTCCGTTTTCAAAACTTTTTTTTGCATTGATACATGTCCCCTGGGCCAGGCCCCGGGTCCCCAAACACTTTTTAGGACAATAACTTGCATATAAGCCTTTAAAATTAGCACTTTTGATTTTGAACGTTTGATTTCCATAGACTTTAATAGGGTTCTAAAGTTCACACAAAGTTTAGGTCTGTTCGCAGGTTCTGGTGCGAACCGAACCGGGGGGTGTTCGGCTCATCCTTAGTGATGGGTGTACTCACGTTTGTGAGATATTGTATATATATATATATATATATATATATATATATATATATATATATATATATCATATTATATTGTATAGATAAATGCGTTTGTTATCTTATCTTAAGGCAAAGTATGATAAAGTTATTGCTGAACAAACAGCTACACAGCAGAAATGTAAGAACTGCTCTGGTCCATAGGGGGGTGTAAAGATGTGAGAGCCAAAATTATTAAGGATCATTGTGTGTTTATGCTAATAAATAATATTTTTTTATATGTATTTAAAAAAAAAAAAGAATGATATAAAATAAAGCAGATTTAAAATGATGCATTTATGAAAACACATTTATGGCAAGTAAAACAGCTCAAAGTAGAAGGAGAATAAAGAAACATATTCAGTACAATGATGAATTGAAATACATAAAAAGAGAGAGGAGAGAAGAGATGATTACATTGTCACTAACTTACTGTGGGAATGTCACTAAGCAATGTTCAGCATCAGGTCACAGAATTATGTACACAGTCTGTGATATTCAGAATTGCAGAGATTGTATTATTTTCCATGTATATGAAGCTCAAAACCTTATCTTCCTCTAATTCCTATAAAAGCCGACTCTTCTGGATTGTTCTGATGATGACATGTTTTATTTACAAGACTCAGAGCTCAGAACCGATCTTTAAGGTCCAGTTTGGAATGAAAGAATTTGAGATGGATTTCTATCAGGAGGGAGATCTTATCATTGGAGGAGTGTTCACAATAGCCACAGATACTATACATGAAACAGGTATAGAAAACAATACCAGGACACTTTTCTGTCAACTGTAAGTTGCATTTTACAGTATAGTTTAAATATTTCTTTGTCCTTCTTTCTATTTTTTTTTCTTGTTTTGTTTGAATGTAATTGATGATATTTTCATTTTCTAATCCAGTGATAAGAAATTAAAGGGATTCTGTGAAAATGTAAAAATAGGAGTTGCCTTTAATGACGTGTTTAGAAACCTGTATTGTGGAAGTATTGGACTGTCATCGGTGACCTCTCCTTCTACAAATATTAGTTTCCTGGCCTAAATGCTGACCCTCCATTTTCAGTTATTCCTTGATCACAAACCTGGGACAATATGAGGCTCAAGAATTTTGACTTTCCCAATTTGAAGGCTTGTCTCTGTCTCCTTCCACAGAAAGGTTCTACCAGTTCAGCACCACAGACATTTTTTGTGCACACATGTAAAAAGCTTCATTTTGGCAATAAAATCACTTAAAGTGATTGTAAAGTCTTGTTTTTTTCTAGTTAAAAATAACAAACATGTTATACTTACCTTCCCTGTACAGTGGCTTTGTACAGAGCAGCCAAGTCCTCCTCTTTTGGGGTCCCTCTTAGGTGCACCTGGCCCCTCCCTCCTGTTGAGTGCCCCCACAGCAAGCAGCTCTGTGTGATCATTCAGACACAGAGCTGATGCCTGGCCCCGCCCCTTTCTCTTCTTATTGGCTGACTTTGATTGACAACAGTGGGAGCCAATGGCGCTGCATTGCTGTCTCAGCCAATGAGGAGGGCAGTCCTGGGTAGCTGAGATACTGCTGCAACATCCCTGGATACAGATGGGGCTCAGGTAAATATTAAAGGGGCTGAGGGGGGGACTGCGGCAAACAGAATGCTTTTTATCTTAAGGCATAGAATGACTTAAGATAAAAAAAAAAATTCCGCTTTCACAAAAACGTTCAATCCCAGAACATTATATATTTTCTGAAAGCAGAGGCCATGTACAGTAAAAAGATGATAGTTGCAAATTTTTAAGGAACACATGTAATAAAACAACTTGTATTGCAAAACACAATATAATACCAATTTTTTTTGTAAAATAGAAAAGATGAGGTTGCGTTGCATAAATAGATACCAAACATGCCTCATCTTAAAATTGCGTGTGCCTGTGATATTGCAAAAAATGATGGTACCCAAAAATGGCCATAGATGATGCTTTAAAAGCCTTTACAGCTCATCAGTTTAGAATTAACTAGAAGCTCTTGTGTTAGAATTATTGTGCTCCCTCTGATGTTCACAGTGACACCTCACAGATGTGGTGCAACCGTAGTTTATATACCCGTGTGCACCCTGGGTGTGTGTTTGCACATGTATGCAGGCAACAGACGTTACAGCAAATTTGTTTTATTTTTTTAACACATTTTATTATATATATTTAAAAACCTTTTTTTCTTTTATTTATTTATGTTTTTATTTATTTATGGTTGTATTTTTCCTTGATTGCCATAACAAAGGGTTATTTGTTTTATTTTTAAAAAGCCTTTTTTTTTTAATTGCATTTACGTGTAAATATGAGATCTGATGTCTTTTTGACCCCAGAGCTCACATTTAAGAGACCCTGTCATGCTTTTTTCTATTAAAAGGGATGTTTACATTCCTTTTAATAGGAATAAAAGTGACCCAAAAATGATTTGTACAAATTAAAAAGTAAAATAAATAATAATAAAACTATTTTTTTAATGCGCCCGCTCCGCCGAGCTTGAAGCGAGCGCATACGTACGTCGTCTCAGCATAAGAAAACAGTGTTCAAACCACATAGGTGAGGTGTCACCGCGATCGCTAGAGTGAGAGCAATAATTTTAGCACTAGACCTCCTTTATAACTCAAAACTGGTAACCTGTAGAATTTTTTAAGTGTCACCTATGGAGATTTTTAAGGGTCTAAGTTTGTCGCCATTTCATGAGCGGGTGCAATTTTGAATCGTGACATGTTGGGTATCAATTTACTTGGCATAACATTATCTCAAACAAAATTTTTTTTCAATTTAAAAATGTGACATAAAGTATTGCAACAACCATCATTTTATTCTCTAGAGTATCTGAAAAAATATATAATGTTTGGGGGTTCTAAGTAATTTTCTAGCAAAAAAAAAAATGATTTTAATTTGTAAACACCAAGTTTGAAAAATAGTTTTTCTTTTCTAGTCATGTGACTGGCACAGCGCCAATCAGGGCTGCTCAGACACAGACTCCACATACTGTGGAGAACATACATCAGCAGAGTAAAAGAAGCCTCTCCCAAGGATCTTTCCCTGCAGATGCCAAAGAACAAAGAAAGATCATGTGACCATCACAAACAAACAAGGGCAACGCACATCACAAACAAAATGTTTTTTGTTTGTTTGTGATGTGTGATGCCCTTCCATGCACACCTTGCTGCAAATTCTATGGATTGGGTTGATTGCCACTTGTCATGTGACCACATAACAGTGCTGTAGGAATAAGGTACTTCAAGGATTTCATTTGGACAGTATTGCCTCAGGGGATCATTAACATACATAGGAGTAGGTACCATCATCCCGTAATTGTATGGAAGGAACAAGAGAAGGCTCACATAAGGGCTACTCCAAGTGGTACCTTTGAGCATTAATGGTGATAGGGACTATTACGGTACCCAAATAAAATAACACGGATAGTAAAAAAAATTATAAAACCTTTATTTAACACATATTTTAGACAGTACAAAATATACACCAAAACAATACAATAATTGTTAGATAGATCTTAGATATAAAATACTAGGGTTTACAAATTTACAGTGGGCCCCACAGGTATGTGGAGACACATTGTGTGGGGTTGGCCATAATTCTCGACTGGTTTCGTGGCCCTCAAGGATTTAAAAAATAAAATAAAATAGAGTGGGTTGATATAGATGATTTATGGAAATTAATTATTGCAATAAGCACTTCTCTGACTTTCAGAGTGTAAGTATTGGCATTGTGAAGTTGATCCTTGATTCAATAGCTACACAGTCCCTGACTTAGAACATTGATAAAGAATGGCAGATTTTCCAGACTTCATTGAATGCTTGTCTGTTCCAAGTCAGGAACACACAGGGAGTAATTTACTATAGTGCAGCTGCGCTAATTAGCACTAAGTGCTGCAAATTAGTGCTAATTAGCGCTAAAATTCACTATAGCGCTGGTGAGAAAATACTCCCAAAATCGAATTTACTATCATTCCCTGAAACTAAATAGCGCCCGAATCCTTACTCTGCTAAAATCTGGAGAATTTCACATGGAAATAATGTTTAGAGCATGATATAATTGCTTAAATGGTACTGAAATATGTGGTATATTATTCAAAGATAATCTGCTTTTATACTGTGTGAAAAAGTGATCTCTACACTGAAATATCTTTAAAAGTCTGAGAAGAGATACATTCCCCGTTTCTGTACAACTAGGTGCCAACACAACTGAGCATGCTCAGACCTTCAAATAGCTCTCATTTTATCTGCAGTGTCTTTTTTTTTACCTTTTTACCAGGCGCTATAGTAAATACCAAAATTAGCAGCAGGCTAAATTTTTTGAGAATGAAAATCAGCGCTATTATAGTCCAATGCAAGTTACAGCCATTGATTCTAATGGTACAATAAATAGATATTTTTAATGTTGAAATGAAATGTATCTTTATGTTCCTTGCAACATTGTTGCTGCTTCTATTTTTTTTTCTCATCTATTTTGTTTTTAAGAATGCTGGAATGTAGAATGTTTTGATGTTTTGGTAACATATATTTTTCTCTGTCACTTTCACTTGTTACTCTCCATCTCACAACAATCTTTACTCAAACTCACACAGGTGTCTTTACAAACAACAAACAATACCATTGCTGATGCAAATTTAAAATGAGCCACCATTTTCTGTGCTTTTTAATATTTCCAAATAATCATAATTTGAGCCCAAAAAATGTGATATGTGTACCAACATCAGAAATCAAAATGTAATTCCCAAACATTTGAGGGTAATATCACTATTCTACACTGACCCACAAAGAACCACCAAATATCACAGAATAAATCAAGAATAACTTTTGCGTAATGTAATACCATCACCTGTATGTCCAAAGAAATGCAGTATTTATGTGTATTTATGTGTAGGAGGTTTTCACATGTGTAAGCTCTGTGGCTTAGGGGTTAGAACTTCTGCTTAGCATCCTTGAGTGTCTCGGTTTAATTCCCAAACATGCTGGTTCATGTAGAGAAGTTATCTCATCTCCCAGGTCCTAAAACTATGTCTAAACGTAATATTTATGTGTAGGAGGGTTCCACCGCCATTGTAAATCTAGCCAGATACACTATCTAGTCAAAAGTATTGTGACACCTGCCTTTACACACACATGAAATTTATTGGCAGCCCAGTCTTAGTCTGTAGGGTTAAAATTTGATTTGGACCACCCTTTGCAGCTAGAACAGCTTCTGGGAAGGCTAGGAAGGCTGCCCACAAGGTTTAGTGTGTCTATGGGAATGTTTGACCAATCTTTCAGAAGTGCATTTGTGAGGCCAGGCACTGATGTTGGATGAGAAGGCCTGGCTCGCAGTCTGTTCTAATTCAGCCAAAAGGTGTTCTATAGGGTCGAGATCATGACTCTGTGCAGCAAGACACGTTCCTCCACCCCAAACTCTCCCATCCATGTCTTTATGGAACTTGACTGGCCTGGACAGAGTGCTGACCTCAACACAACAGAACACCTTGGGGATGAATTTAGAGCAGAGACTGTAAGCCAGGCCTTCTCATCTAACATCAGTGCCTGACCTCCCAAATGTACTTGAAAGAATTATCAAACATTCCCATAGACATACTCCTAAACATTGTGGACAGCCTTCCCAGAAGAGTTTAAGCTGTTATAGCTGCAAAGGGTGGGCCAAATGCCATTACAGTTCATGTGCATTTAAAGGTAGGCATCTCAATACTTAGGCCACTATATTGTATATTGCTTGTGACACTGAGCATGGCTATGGACTTAGGGCCGGTTCACACCACAGAGATGCAGAGAACATGTGTGAGGCTGACAAAGCGGTTAGCAATACTGTCTATCAGCACTGGGGTTGCTGGTTCAATTGCCTGACATGCTAATGCTTGTGTCAAAGTTTATATGTTCTCCATGTGTGGGTTTCTCATTACAATCCAAAGATATGCTGGCATCTTATTTGTCTCCTGTCGAAATAGTCCCTAATGTAAGAAAATGGAAAATTGTATACTCACCTTTCCGTAATTTTCCTTTCCTGACGCATCTTCATGGCAGCACACACTGGGTTGTGACTCCGCCCCCACAACCTGACAGGATTGAATTAACTATAAATTTGAAGGGGAGACACCCTGCTGCATTCTCTGTAAATATCATCACAAAAGAAACAGGGAGGGCAACTGTGTGCTGCCATGAAGATGTGTCAGGCAAGGAAAATTACGGAAAGGTGAGTATACAATTTTCCTTTTTCCTGACGCCTTCATGGCAGCACACACTGGGAAATAACTCGCCAGTTGGGTGGGTGCAAGTAAAATAATATTTATTCCTTATAATGCTGAAGAATTGGCTCTAATGACGGATCTGCCGAAGTCGGCCATGGATAAATGAGCAGAATCCACCTTGTAGTGGGAAATAAAGGTATTCCTGGAGGACCACGTTGCTGCCCTGCATATTGTCTCTGGTGAGACCCTGCAATACGCTGCCCAAGAGGTAGCCACTGCCCTAGTTGAATGAGCCCTGATGTCTTCAAGAATCACCATATGCTGGGTGGAGTAAGCTTTTTTAATGGTTCTGACTAACCAGGATGCAATAATGCATGAGGAGGTGGCTTGCCCACGCCTGGTTCCATGGGGAATGATCAAAAGAGAGTTAGTTTTCCTAAAAGAGGTGGTAGCAGTTAAGTAGTTCATGATGGTTGTTTTGACATCTAGTGGATGAGGATTACCCTGATCGTCCGTGAAGGATGGAAGGATGATGGTTGTAATGGAAGGAAGTTGCCACTTTGGGTATGAAGTGTTCGGAAGGTCTGAGGACTACTTTGTCAGGAAAGAGAACTAACTTACTGCTTGGATCTCCGACACTCTCCTAGCTGATGTAATCACAATGAGAAAAGACAGTTTTAAAGTCAAGTCCCATAAAGAGATAGTTTCAAATGGAACAAACGGAGGAGAAGCGACAGCATGGAGAACTATTGAAAGATCCCATGATGGAAAGACTGGCCTCCTGGGGGGTTTAATGTTGGATTACCAATGGGTGGAATGCCCACTTAGTATCTGTTTTAGCTGCCAGAGCTGATACCTGAACCTTTAGGGTACTTAAGCTTAGACCCTTGTTGACCCCCGACTGGAGGAATTCCAGGACCTGAGAGGGTTCCGGAGAAAGGGAATTCCATCCTTTCTGTTGTGCCATGAAGCAGAATCTTCCCCAAACCTTTGAATATATGGTATTGGTAGTGGCTTTCCTGGCTTGTATCAGGGTTGACTTCATGAGAACAGCCTTGCGCTCTTAGTCTAGCCCTCTCAATCTAAAGGCCATCAGGTGCAATTTCTCTGATGCAGGATGTAAAAATTGACCTTGAGACAGAAGATCCAGAGTTATTGGGAGAGGAACTGGAGGTTGAAGACTGAGCTGTAAGAGTGTCGTGAACCACGGCCTCCTCGGCCACAGTGGAATAATCGTAAATACCGTCACTGAGGATCTCCGAAGCCTGGATAGGAACCTCACAATTAACGGAGTTGGAGGGAATATATACCCCAACTTGAAGTTCCATGGGTGAACTAGACAGTCCACTACCTCCACCGATGGGAATGAACCTCTTGACAGGAATCTGTGGCACTTGGTATTCGTCGGAGTGGCTGCTAAATCTACTTCCGGCGTTCCCCAGATTTCCGTAAGGAGGGAGAAAGTCCGAGGGTTCAACCACCACTCGTTGTTGGATAGCGTTTCTCGACTCAGGCAGTCGGGTAGTATGTTCTGTGCCGCTGGGACATACACTGCTTTTAAACTTGTTAGATGTATCTGAGCCCATTCCAAGATGGGCCGAACTTCTTCCATCAAGGTGGCACTCCTGGTACCCCCTTGCTTCTGAACATAAGACACTGCTACTTGGTTGTCCATTCGAATGAGCACATTATTGTCTGGCAGAAATAGTGCGAATGCCCTTAAGGCATAAACGGCTTCCCTGAGCTCTAAAATGTTCGAGACCAAACCTTGAGCCTGAATATGCCACTGGCCCTGGGCTGCCTGGTCTTGATAGTGGGCCCCCCAACCGCTCTGGCAGACATCCGAAGTGACTACTTCCGGGTCTGGAGGGACTATCGGTTTGTATTTCCTGAGATTGCTCGGGCGCGTCCACCACCATATCGATTGCTTCACCGATCTGGAGATGAAGATGGACTGACGCATTGAGACTCCATCCCACTGCCTGAGGAATGAGTTCTGTAAGGTTCTCATGTGTCACTGTGCCCAGCGCACCATGGGTATGGTTGCGGACATGGACCCTAGTACACTCAGACAGGCTCTGGCTGGTAAGTGATTCCTTGATAGCAGCTTCTGCATTTTCTGTATCAGAGGCCGGATCTTCTCTTGTGGGAGCTGTATCTTGTTTGTTTTGGTGTTCAGATCTGCCCCTAAAAATATCATATTTTGTGTGGGTCGCAGACAGCTCTTTTCCCAATTGATTATCCACCCATTTCTGGAGGGTTGTAAGGAGGATCTCTTGGTGATGAATCAACGTCTCTTGATCCTTTGCTAAAAGTAGGATGTCGTCCAGATAATGGTGGACGCGTAATCCCTTTTCTCTGAGGAAAGCCACCAACGGTAACAATACTTTTGTAAATGTCCTGGGTGCCGAAGAGATGCCGAATGCGAGGCACTGGAATTGGAAATGATGTTGGTTTATGGCTAACCGGAGAAACTTTTGAAAGGCCGGATGAATTGGTATATGCAGATAAGCGTCCGATAAATCTATTGAAAGCATCCAATCGCCCAGATTTATTGCTAGAAGTATGGATTGAAGGCTTTCCATTTTGAAAGCCTACACTTTGATATCCTTGTTGAGCATCTTGAGGTCTAATACAGGACGCAAATCCCCTGTCTTTTAGCAGAAACCAGGAAGAGCAGAACCTTCTTCCTTTTGGCATGATGGGACCTCCAGGATCGCTCCCTTTTGTTTCAATTCTGCTACGTACTTTACTTGTAGAATCCTTTGGGGTACTGAGGATGGTACTCTGGTTTCCTGGAAATGATTTGGTGGGAGTCTGTTTTTGAATTTCCACCTGTGTCCGAATCAGATTGTGGACAATGTCCATAAATCCTTTATATGGTCTGACCAGATCTTGGTGAAGTTCCTTCTGTTCCCCTGCCGGGGTGGCCTTAGATTTCTGTATCCTTAGAAAAGAAGGTTTTGTGTTTTTCCAGTCCCTTCTAAATTCCCTACCAGGAGAGTAGGACCTGGACTCTCTATATTTGTCCGGAAGATTACGTCTGTAAACAGGTCCCTTCTGCGTCTTGGGTCTCCTGTCGGAGGGGATCAGGCCTGATTTCCCTCCTGTTACCTTGGATATGGCAGAGTCTAACTTGGCACCGAACAGATTTGCGCCATCATATGGAATTCTGCACCAATTTATTTTTGATGCTGTATCGGCCATCCATGGTTTGAGCCATAGAGCTCCTCTCGCTGCTACGGAGGCCAGCATAGCCTTGGCTGAAGATCTTATAATATCTACTGATGCCTCTGCTAGCTTGACTTCTTGCAGAGAGGAAATAATCTTTCCCATTTCAATGCCATCCTGTAGGTCTTTTTCTATTTTAGATGCCCATCCTGAGATGGCTGTGGCCACTGCTGCTGTGGTAATTGCTGGTCTACAGGCTCCCCCAGCCATGGAATATGCCTTCTTCAATTCTAGGTCCATCTTTCGGTCGAGCACATCCCGAAAGGAAACAGCATCCTCGATTGGTAGTGTGACGTGGCGGGTGAGGCGCATTAATGAGGAATCGACGATGAGAGCATTAATTAAAGGCTTCACTTTTGACTCTTTTAAAGGGTACATCTTGGCTAATCTGTTTGTAAGACTAGATCTTTTGTCAGACCTCTCCCACTCGTCTTTAATGAGATCCTCCAGCTCCTCTATAAATGGGAAGGATAACGGATCTCTTTTTAGGTTTGGAAAATATTTCCGTATTTTCTGAGGTTCCGCCGCATCATCTTGCCAGCCGAATGCTCCTTTAACGCCCTTTGCAAAGGGTTCCACCAGGGAAAAATCAAAGCCCACTGACATCTCCTGACCCTCATCTTCAGAGGAAGATTGTGATGCCTGAGTGAGATGGGGGTCTGCTGAAGATGTACTGGGAGCAGCTCTATCTAATGCTGGTGTTGTTGTTTCCAGTATGGACTCCCGCACTGATTCTCTTATGAGGGCTGTAGCAATTCTTGCGTCTGCGACAGGCAAGTTATCTGGCAGTGCCGGAGCGCCGCATACCCAGCAAGCGTTTGCTGCAGGTTGGGTGTGGCGGCTTTGACATTGTGAGGAAGGAGATCTCCTGTGACTTGATTGACTGTGGCGTGAGTAGCTATGTTGTGAGTGGCTGTATCTTCAGTGCCATGAAGGAGATCTTGAGTGGCTCCTGCGGGACATCCTGCTAGACGTATGGCTAGACCTTCTCCCATGGCTGGAACTTGCGCCTCTTGATCTAGACGGGCTGCCAAAAAAATGACAGGGAACTACAAGAGACATGACAGGGACATGACAGGGAACTACAAGAGACAGCAATCCCAAAGGTAGAGAAAAAAAGGGAATATAAACCACCACTTACTATAGGAATAAAAGATGGATATTATTTAAATAAGAGGAATTAATAGGCAAAAGAAGAAGGGGAGTCCACCGCAAAGGTAAAAAAGCTTCTTAAAGCTTTGGTAATGCCAGAAATCCAGTAGCCCCTTGAGACCACCAGAGCGGGGGTTCCCTCCATAGAAGCTCCTTTAGAGACTGTACAGGAGGGACTTCCAAACAGGAGAGGCTTGAACCTGCTGGGGCGAATGCGGTAGAGGCTTATTCATCTGTAACAGGAAAACTCTGTCCGTCCGTCCAACCTGTCAGGTGAGGATAAAAAAGAGAATGCAGCAGGGTGTCTCCCAGTGTGTGCTGCCATGAAGGCGTCAGGAAAGTTAGTTTTGGACTTTAGATTGGAAGTGCTCATTGCAGCCAGGGAATGATGTTAATGTTTGTTAGCACTAATCATACCCAGGGACTTGGACATTTAACCACCTCGTGCCCGCCCTATAGCCGATTTACGGCCTTAGAGCAGGCGCTTTCATGCAATTGGCCGTCCCTGGACGTCCTATTGTTTACTTTCGCAATGCGCGCCGCCGCGGGCGTGCATCGCGGAAGTTCTGTGTTCGCCGTGTCCCCCGGGGACAGGCAAACACAGATCGCTGTAAACGGCCAATCACAGCGGCCGTTTACAGCGTGATCGGCGTGTCCAATGAGAGATGATCTCATATGTAAACATATGAGATCATCTCTCAGCGCCGCTCTCCCTCCTCACACAGACAGCGTGTGAGAGGGGAGAGATGAACGGCTGCAGCAGCCGTCAGTGCACAAAGAAAAAAAAAAAAAAGTGTAAAAAAAAAAGTGCCATCCTCCCCAGTGCAATCCTCCCCCAGTGCCATCCTGCCCCAGTGCCATTCTGCCCCAGTGCCATCCGCCCCAGTGCCATCCACGCCAGTGCAATCCACCCCAGTGCAATCCACCCCACCCCAGTGCCACCTGCCCCCAGTGCTATCTGTCCCCAGTGCCACCTGTTGTCAGTGCCATTTGTCCCCAGTGCCATCTGTCATCAGTGCCACGTATAAGTGGCATCTGTCATCAGTGCCACATAGTGCCATCTGTCATCAGTGCCACGTATTAGTGCCATCTGTCATCAGTGCCACGTATCAGTGCCATTTGTCATCAGTGCCACCTGTCAGTGTCACGTGCCATCTGTTGTCAGTGTCATGTGTCATTAATGCCACTTATCAGTGCCATCTGTCATCAGTGTCACGCGTCATCGGTGGCACGTATTAGTGCCATGTATTAGTGCCACGTGTCATCAGTGCCACGTATTAGTGCCACGTGTCATCAGTGCCACGTATTAGTGCCACGTGTCATCAGTGCCACATATTAGTGTCATCTGTCATCAGTGCCACGTATAAGTGTCATCATTGCCACATATCAGTGCCATCTGTCATCAGTGTCATGTGTCATTATCCTGGTATTTCAAAAGTGTAATAAGTAGTCAACATGTTAGATGTGTAATTTATGCTCCTAGAACACGTGATGGCGCTCCCTGCATGTTGGGCCTCTCTATGTGGCCAGGCTGTGAAAAAGTCACACACATGTGGTATTGTAATACTCAGGAGGAGTAGCAGAATTTTTTTGGGGGTGTCATTTGTGGTATACACATGCCATGTGAGAGAAATAACCTATTACAATGACAATTTTGTGGAGAAAAATAAAAAAAATGAAAAATCTTAATTTTACAAAGAATTGTGGGAAAAAAATGACAACATCAAAAAGCTCACCATGCCTCTTACTAAATACCTTGGAATGTCTTCTTTCCAAAAAGGGTCATTTGGGGGGTATTTGTACTTTCCTGACTTGTTCGGGTCACAAGAAGCGAGATAGGCCACCAGTACATCAGATGTGATAAATTTTGTGCGATTCGCACCACAGCTTGTAGACTCTATAACTTTCACAAAGACCAAATAATATCCACTAATTTGGGTTATTTTTACCAAAGATATGTAGCAGTATAAATTATGGCCAAAATTTATGAAGAAAAATTAATAATTTGCATAATTCTAGAAACAAAGAAATATGCGTTTTTTTCAAAATTTTCGGTCTTTTTTCATTTATAGCGCAAAAAATAAAAACCCCAGAGGTGATCAAATACCACCAAAAGAAAGCTCTATTTGTGGGAAAAAAAGGACACAAAATTCATTTGGGTACAGTGTTGCATGACTGAGTAATTGTCATTCAAAATGTGAGACCACTCAGAGCTATTTTACAACAAAGGAATTGTCAAAAACCGGTTATTGTTTTTTGTGACATTTCACTGCATTTTTTTGGTGAATGGGTAGGGGTACAATGTACCCAATACCAATGGACATGGGGGGAGGCGGATCTGGGGGCCCCCTTATTAAAGGGGACTTCCAGATTTTGATAAGACCCCCCCGCACGTAGACCACCACAACCACTGGGCAAGGGTAGCGGGGATGAGGCCCTTGTCACCATCAACATGGGGACAATGTGTTTTGGGGGACCCCAAAGCACCCTACCCATGTGGAAGGCATGTGGCCTGGTACAGTTCAGGAGGGGGGCGCTCTCTCACCCCCCTCTTTTCCTGCGGCCTGCCCAGTTGTGTGCTCAGATAAGGGTCTTGTATGGATTTTGGGGGGACCTGGTATGGGCCTGGTATGCAATTTTCTTTTTAATGCGGGGTTCCCCACAATATCCATACCAGACCTTAATGGCCTGGTATGGATTTTGGGGGATCCCATGCAATTTTTTTTATTTTGATGCAAGGTTCCTCTTAATATGCATACCAGACCCAAAGGACCTGGTAATGGACTGGGGGAAGAACTCATACCGTTTTTTTTTTCAATGATTTTTATCTATATTGCCAGCATCCAACAATACATTACAGCTGCTAGCAGTTTTTCTGTGGTACTGTTCTAAACTTGGGAAGGATGTGCTACTTTACAAGCATACTAAGGACAACCCCCAGGCACGATATTAAAGGGAATATTTCATTTTTATTGTTTCACTTTAAGCATTATGCATTGTTAAAAAAAACATTATTAACCACTTAAGCCCCGGACCAATTTGCAGCCAAAGGACCAGGCCCCTTTTTGCGATTCGGCACTGCGTCGCTTTAACTGACAATTGCACAGTCGTGCGACGTGGCTCCCAAGCAAAATTGGCGTTCTTTTTTTTCCCACAAATAGAGCTTTCTTTTGGTGGTATTTGATCACCTCTGCGGTTTTTATTTTTTGCGCTATAAACAAAAATAGAGCGACAATTTTGAAAAAAATGCAATATCTTTTACTTTTTGCAATAATAAACATCCCCAAAAATTTTTTTTTTTCCCTCAGTTTAGGCCGATACGTATTCTATATATTTTTCGTAAAAAAAAAATTGCACTTAGCGATTATTGATTGGTTTTCGCAAAAGTTATAGCGTTTACAAAATAGGGGATAGTTTTATAGCATTTTTATTAATATTTTTTTTTTACTAGTAATGGCGGCGATCAGCGATTTTTATTGAGACTGCGACATTATGGCGGACACATCAGACATTTTTGACACATTTTTGGGACCATTATCATTTATACAGCAATCAGTGCTATTTACAGTAAATGCACTGATTCCTGTGTAAATTACACTGGCAGTGAAGGAATTAACCACTAGGGGGCAGTATAGGGGTTATGTGTGACGTTATGCGTTTTTTTATTGTAGGGGGCGTGGTCTGGCATGTGACATCACTGATCGTCTTTCCCTATAAAAGGGAAGAGATGATCGGTGACAGCCACACTAGGAAGCACGGGGAGAGGTTTGTTTACACAGATCTCTCCTCATTCTTCAGCTCTGTGACCCGATCGCAAAGACGATCGAATCCGCTGGTCCCGTGGCCATGGTTACAGAGCTTAGGACCGGGTCGGGAGCGCGTCGGTGGTGGCACGTTCCCGACCCATGGTTGGGCACTTAAAGAGCCACGTACAGGTACGTGATTGTGCCCAGCTGTGCCATTCTGCCAATGTATATCGGCGTGAGGCGGTCCTTAAGTGGTTAAAAACACTGCTCCTGAAAAAACTTTTTTTTTTCCATTGATACATGTCCCCTGGGGCAGGACTGTGGTCCTCATACACTTTTTATGGCAATAACTCATATATATAATCCTTTATAAACTTTAATGATGGTCACACAAATTTTTGGCCTCTTCGCAAGTTCTGGTGTGAACCAAACCGGGGGCTTTTGGCTCATCCCTACCCAATGGCACATGAGTATCCTTGGTACCATAATATTAATGTTTCAAATGCAAAACATTATTATATACAATGAAAAGAATCAACCATTAGTAATAGTATTTTTTATGAATGATCATGCTCAGCACCATAGCGTAGTGTTATGCCCTTCTACCTCAAGCCATGGGTTCAAGCCATGGGTTTGAATCCCACCAATGGTATCACCTCCTGAAAATGTACATTGTACTCAGCAGCATATTTAGCGGACGCACATCAGTTTGGTTTATTCCATCATTTTAACTCTTCAAATGCATGCAATAGTATGTAATTATTCAAAAATATTATGGTGTGGAATTAAAAAAATCAGATATTCAAAAATCAAGGAAAAATACGGCATAGGTCCCCCCCCTCCAGTGCATACCCTTCAGATCTGGTATGGACTTTAAGGGGAATTCCACGCTAAAATGTGAAAAAAATGGTGTTGATATTAAGGGGAACCCTGCACCAAAATTTGAAAAAAAATGCTGTAATGGTCCCTCAAAATACATACCAGACCCTTATGTGAGCATGAAAACCATGCAGGCCGCAGGAAAAGAGGGGGGAGACGAGAGCACGGCCCTCCCCCTCCATAACCGTACCAGGCCACGTGTCCTCAACATGGGGAGGGTGCTTTGGAGTAGCCCCCCAAAGCACCTTGTCCCCATGTTGATGGGGACAAGGGCCTCATCCCCACAACCCTTGCCCGGTGGTTGTGGGGGTCTGCGGGTGGGGGTTTATCGGAATCTGGAAGCCCCCTTTAACAAGAAGGTCCCCAGATCCCAGCCCCCCCATGTGAATGGGTGTCGGGTACATTGTACCTCTACTCATTCACCAAAAAACGCAGTGAAATGTGACAAAAGACAATAGCCGGTTTTTGAAAGATTCCTTTGCTTAAAATGTCTTCTTCTTTCCCCGCTCCTTCCTCCAGCTTCTTCTTCCCCTGCTCTTCCTTCGGTTTTCTGCTTCTTCCTCCAGCTTCTTCTTCCCCAGATCCATCTTCCTCCACTTCTTCCTCTGGTCTTCTCCATCTTCCTCCGGTCTTTCTCCTCCACCACTCCCACCACAACCTGCTATAACAATAAACCTCCTCCGACACTGCAGCCAGCCAATCTGACCGCTTCCATAGTGCAAGTTTCATATATAATTATGGGATGGGGCCACTGGATGATGTCATCAGGAAACACTGCCCCCTTGTGACATCACTGACACATCATGCCCCATGCCTGAAAGTCTTAAGCATCGGCGAAGGTTTGTTTTTTGAATGTTCAGAGGGAGCGACGAAGGAGAAAGACTGGAGGATGGACCGGGGGAAGAAGAAGCCGGTGGAATAAGTGGAGGTAAGAGGAAGCGAGAGAAAGATGGAGAAGACAGGAGGAAGAAGCGGGGGGAAAGAATAAGATATTTTTAATAAAGGAATTGTCAAAAACTGGCTATTGTCTTTTGTCACATTTTACTGCTTTTTTTGGTGACTGGGTAGGGGTACAATGTACCTGATACCTGTTCAAATGGAGGGTCTCTGGGGCCCCCTTATTAAAGGGGCTTTCCAGTTTCCGATAAGCCACCCACCCGCATACCCCCACAACCACCGGGCAAGGATTGTGGGGATGAGGCCCTTGTCCCTATCAACATGAGGACAAGGTTTTTTTTATTTCAATAATTTTTATTTGACGGAAATATGCAAATTACAAGATAAGAAAGTTACATTCACATAGTATCTGTAACAATACAACATATGGCAGCAATATTACAAATTGCCATAAAAACATACAATAAACAGAGTGCGATGTCATTAAAATCGTAGGATCAATATGACAGAACAGAGATACTAAGGGAGGTCAATCCCTTACTCCGTGTACCCCAAATGGGAACACACTGTACACAGGAGCAAGGGAATACTCCCGCGTGAAGGGTAGCAGTGATGTCGAACATTTTAGCATCTCTAGTATATTCAATAGATACGATGAGAAGGCAAATCACCGTATGGAAATAAAACATGAAATAGTAACAGTAAAACCTAAGGGTTAATGACGGGGAAGAGATGACCGGATGATATGAACTAATAATGACCAATTATCTGTCATGCAGGATATATATTTACGAGGAGGGGGGAGGGGGAGGGGTAGGGAATGGCGAGAGAAAAAAAAAGGAGGGGGGGGAGGGGGGAACAAAAAATGGGAGAGGTACATGAGGCCGTATGTGACAAGCTTCTCTCACTAAATGGTATGAATGTTTAAAGGACTACAGGCATGGTCGATTCGTACCAATCCAGCCAGGGTTTCCAGCGATTGATTGATTTAGGCAATAGCCCTTCCGCGGAGGCGTACATACGTTCATACATGCCATGCAAGTGCGTTGTTCGTATGACTTCAGTGTGTGAAGGGAGGTTAGGGGATTTCCAATTACGTGCAATGGTCAGCCTTGCTGCTAGACATATGTGTGTAACAATGTATTGGAGATGATGTGGATAATTTTCAATTCCAATATTCAGGAGCGCCAGTTCTGGATTAGGTGAGGAGGCAATTTGAGTGAGAGCAGATATGAGTAGAAAGAGGTCCTTCCAAAACTGGATTAGTTTCGGCAAGACCATAGAATGTGATGTAAGTTGCCAGGGAGACCACATAGTCTCCAACAGGCAGGATCTGTTGTGGGACTATATCTGTGAATCAGCATTGGGGTGATGCACCATCTAAGATTTATCTTGTATGTGAGGTCCCATAGAATTGGTATATGCAGATAAGCGTCCGATAAATCTATTGAAAACATCCAATCACCCAGATTTATTGCTAGAAGAATGGATTGAAGGTTTTCCATTTTGAAAGCCTCCACTTTGATATCCTTGTTGAGCATCTTGAGGTCTAATACAGGACGCAAATCCCCTGTCTTTTAGCAGAAACCAGGAAGAGTAGAACCTTCTTCCCTTTTGGCATGATGGGACCTCCAGGATCGCTCCCTTTTGTTTCAATTCTGCTACGTACTTTACTAGCAGAATCCTTTGGGGTACTGAGGATGGTACTCTGGTTTCCTGGAAATGATTTGGTGGGAGTCTGTTTTTGAATTTCCACCTGTGTCCGAATCAGATTGTGGACAATGTCCATAAATCCTTTATATGGTCTGACCAGATCTTGGTGAAGTTCCTTCTGTTCCCCTGCCGGGGTGGCCTTAGATTTCTGTATCCTTAGAAAAGAAGGTTTTGTGTTTTTCCAGTCCCTTCTAAATTCCCTACCAGGAGAGTAGGACCTGGACTCTCTATATTTGTCCGGAAGATTACGTCTGTAAACAGGTCCCTTCTGCGTCTTGGGTCTCCTGTCGGAGGGGATCAGGCCTGATTTCCCTCCTGTTACCTTGGATATGGCAGAGTCTAACTTGGCACCGAACAGATTTGCGCCATCATATGGAATTCTGCACCAATTTATTTTTGATGCTGTATCGGCCATCCATGGTTTGAGCCATAGCGCTCTTCTTGCTGTTACGGAGGCCAGCATAGCCTTGGCTGAAGATCTTATAATATCTACTGATGCCTCTGCTAGCTTGACTTCTTGCAGAGAGGAAATAATCTTTCCCATTTCAATGCCATCCTGTAGGTCTTTTTCTATTTTAGATGCCCATCCTGAGATGGCTGTGGCCACTGCTGCTGTGGTAATTGCTGGTCTACAGGCTCCCCCAGCCATGGAATATGCCTTCTTCAATTCTAGGTCCATCTTTCGGTCGAGCACATCCCGAAAGGAAACAGCATCCTCGATTAGTAGTGTGACGTGGCGGGTGAGGCGCATTAATGAGGAATCGACGATGAGAGCATTAATTAAAGGCTTCACTTTTGACTCTTTTAAAGGGTACATCTTGGCTAATCTGTTTGTAAGACTAGATCTTTTGTCAGACCTCTCCCACTCGTCTTTAATGAGATCCTCCAGCTCCTCTATAAATGGGAAGGATAACGGATCTCTTTTTAGGTTTGGAAAATATTTCCGTATTTTCTGAGGTTCCGCCGCATCATCTTGCCAGCCGAATGCTTCTTTAACGCCCTTTGCAAAGGGTTCCACCAGGGAAAAATCAAAGCCCACTGACATCTCCTGACCCTCATCTTCAGAGGAGGATTGTGATTCCTGAGTGAGATGGGGGTCTGCTGATGATGTACTGGGAGCAGCTCTATCTAATGCTGGTGTTGTTGTTTCCAGTATGGACTCCCGCATTGATTCTCTTATGAGGGCTGTAGCAATTCTTGCGTCTGCGACAGGCAAGTTATCTGGCAGTGCCGGAGCGCCGCATACCCAGCAAGCGTTTGCTGCAGGTTGGGTGTGGCGGCTTTGACATTGTGAGGAAGGAGATCTCCTGTGACTTGATTGACTGTGGCGTGAGTAGCTATGTTGTGAGTGGCTGTATCTTCAGTGCCATGAAGGAGATCTTGAGTGGCTCCTGCGGGACATCCTGCTAGACGTATGGCTAGACCTTCTCCCATGGCTGGAACTTACGCCTCTTGATCTAGACGGGCTGGCAAAAAAATGCAGCATTTAACGTCTGGCACTCTTTTTTTCTCCCCTTCAATACTTACCTTGCCCGGTAAAGCTTTTTACCTAACTTCTTGCTGATGGTGGTCTGCGTGGGCAGTGGACTCCATAGAAAAAAGGGGTGAAGGACAGTCTGAGATATAGAGAGAAATAATGTGTACATACATATATATATATATATATATATATATATATATATATATATATATATACACACACACACACATATACACATACAATTCACTTATAAATATAAATATATATATTATTTATTAACAAAGTTTATCTGCAAGAAACAATATAATAACAATAATAATATTTATAGGAGTCCCACAGGGACTTACCTGGAGACTGCAGAGTGATCTACATGCAGAGGCAGCAACCTTCCTTAAGTTTTGCAGATTGCACAGCAGAATCACAGAGAAATACAGCTCTGTATTTGAAAATAGCGTCATTGTGGCGGCTAATTGACGTTCTGCACATGCACAGAAGCGTCCCGAGTGTTCCGGCGCCATTTTGGATAAGGGAACACACATTAAAAACATGAGGGGGAAAAAAACATTAGCACTGCACGTGCTCAGAGTGGCCGAACGGTGCCATCTAGGCTGGAATTACAGCATAAAGAAAACACCACTGAAGGAGAAACAAACGGCGGCCATGACAGGGGACTACAAGAGACAGCAATCCCAAAGGTAGAGAAAAAAAGGGAATATAAACCACCACTTACTATAGGAATAAAAGATGGATATTATTTAAATAAGAGGAATTAATAGGCAAAAGAAGAAGGGGTCCCCACAGGGACTTACCTGGAGACTGCAGAGTGATCTACATGCAGAGGCAGCAACCTTCCTTAAGTTTTGCAGATTGCACAGCAGAATCACAGAGAAATACAGCTCTGTATTTGAAAATAGCGTCATTGCGGCGGCTAACTGACGTTCTGCACATGCACAGAAGCGTCCCGAGTGTTCCGGCGCCATTTTGGATAAGGGAACACACATTAAAAACATGGAGGGGAAAAAACATTAGCACTGCACGTGCTCAGAGTGGCCGAACGGTGCCATCTAGGCTGGAATTACAGCATAAAGAAAACACCACTGAAGGAGAAACAAACGGCGGCCATGACAGGGGACTACAAGAGACAGCAATCCCAAAGGTAGAGAAAAAAAGGGAATATAAACCATCACTTACTATAGGAATAAAAGATGGATATTATTTAAATAAGAGGAATTAATAGGCAAAAGAAGAAGGGGAGTCCACCGCAAAGGTAAAAAAGCTTCTTAAAGCTTTGGTAATGCCAGAAATCCAGTAGCCCCTTGAGACCACCAGAGCGGGGGTTCCCTCCATAGAAGCTCCTTTAGAGACTGTACAGGAGGGACTTCCAAACAGGAGAGGCTTGAACCTGCTGGGGCGAATGCGGTAGAGGCTTATTCATCTGTAACAGGAAAACTCTGTCCGTCCGTCCAACCTGTCAGGTGAGGATAAAAAAGAGAATGCAGCAGGGTGTCTCCCAGTGTGTGCTGCCATGAAGGCGTCAGGAAAGTTAGTTTTGGACTTTAGATTGGAAGTGCTCATTGCAGCCAGGGAATGATGTTAATGTTTGTTAGCACTAATCATACCCAGGGACTTGGACATTTAACCACCTCGTGCCCGCCCTATAGCCGATTTACGGCCTTAGAGCAGGCGCTTTCATGCAATTGGCTGTCCCTGGACGTCCTATTGTTTACTTTCGCAATGCGCGCCGCCGCGGGCGTGCATCGCGGAAGTTCTGTGTTCGCCGTGTCCCCCGGGGACAGGCAAACACAGATCGCTGTAAACGGCCAATCACAGCGGCCGTTTACAGCGTGATCGGCGTGTCCAATGAGAGATGATCTCATATGTAAACATATGAGATCATCTCTCAGCGCCGCTCTCCCTCCTCACACAGACAGCGTGTGAGAGGGGAGAGATGAACGGCTGCAGCAGCCGTCAGTGCACAAAGAAAAAAAAAAAAAAGTGTAAAAAAAAAAGTGCCATCCTCCCCAGTGCAATCCTCCCCCAGTGCCATCCTGCCCCAGTGCCATTCTGCCCCAGTGCCATCCGCCCCAGTGCCATCCACGCCAGTGCAATCCACCCCAGTGCAATCCACCCCACCCCAGTGCCACCTGCCCCCAGTGCTATCTGTCCCCAGTGCCACCTGTTGTCAGTGCCATTTGTCCCCAGTGCCATCTGTCATCAGTGCCACGTATAAGTGGCATCTGTCATCAGTGCCACATAGTGCCATCTGTCATCAGTGCCACGTATTAGTGCCATCTGTCATCAGTGCCACGTATCAGTGCCATTTGTCATCAGTGCCACCTGTCAGTGTCACGTGCCATCTGTTGTCAGTGTCACGTGTCATTAATGCCACTTATCAGTGCCATCTGTCATCAGTGTCACGCGTCATCGGTGGCACGTATTAGTGCCATGTATTAGTGCCACGTGTCATCAGTGCCACGTATTAGTGCCACGTGTCATCAGTGCCACGTATTAGTGCCACGTGTCATCAGTGCCACGTATTAGTGCCACGTGTCATCAGTGCCACATATTAGTGTCATCTGTCATCAGTGCCACGTATAAGTGTCATCATTGCCACATATCAGTGCCATCTGTCATCAGTGTCATGTGTCATTATCCTGGTATTTCAAAAGTGTAATAAGTAGTCAACATGTTAGATGTGTAATTTATGCTCCTAGAACACGTGATGGCGCTCCCTGCATGTTGGGCCTCTCTATGTGGCCAGGCTGTGAAAAAGTCACACACATGTGGTATTGTAATACTCAGGAGGAGTAGCAGAATTTTTTTGGGGGTGTCATTTGTGGTATACACATGCCATGTGAGAGAAATAACCTATTACAATGACAATTTTGTGGAGAAAAATAAAAAAAATGAAAAATCTTAATTTTACAAAGAATTGTGGGAAAAAAATGACAACATCAAAAAGCTCACCATGCCTCTTACTAAATACCTTGGAATGTCTTCTTTCCAAAAAGGGTCATTTGGGGGGTATTTGTACTTTCCTGACTTGTTCGGGTCACAAGAAGCGAGATAGGCCACCAGTACATCAGATGTGATAAATTTTGTGCGATTCGCACCACAGCTTGTAGACTCTATAACTTTCACAAAGACCAAATAATATCCACTAATTTGGGTTATTTTTACCAAAGATATGTAGCAGTATAAATTATGGCCAAAATTTATGAAGAAAAATTAATAATTTGCATAATTCTAGAAACAAAGAAATATGCGTTTTTTTCAAAATTTTCGGTCTTTTTTCATTTATAGCGCAAAAAATAAAAACCCCAGAGGTGATCAAATACCACCAAAAGAAAGCTCTATTTGTGGGAAAAAAAGGACACAAAATTCATTTGGGTACAGTGTTGCATGACTGAGTAATTGTCATTCAAAATGTGAGACCACTCAGAGCTATTTTACAACAAAGGAATTGTCAAAAACCGGTTATTGTTTGTGTTGTGACATTTCACTGCATTTTTTTGGTGAATGGGTAGGGGTACAATGTACCCAATACCAATGGACATGGGGGGGGGCGGATCTGGGGGCCCCCTTATTAAAGGGGACTTCCAGATTTTGATAAGACCCCCCCGCACGTAGACCACCACAACCACTGGGCAAGGGTAGCGGGGATGAGGCCCTTGTCACCATCAACATGGGGACAATGTGTTTTGGGGGACCCCAAAGCACCCTACCCATGTGGAAGGCATGTGGCCTGGTACAGTTCAGGAGGGGGGCGCTCTCTCACCCCCCTCTTTTCCTGCGGCCTGCCCAGTTGTGTGCTCAGATAAGGGTCTTGTATGGATTTTGGGGGGACCTGGTATGGGCCTGGTATGCAATTTTCTTTTTAATGCGGGGTTCCCCACAATATCCATACCAGACCTTAATGGCCTGGTATGGATTTTGGGGGATCCCATGCAATTTTTTTTATTTTGATGCAAGGTTCCTCTTAATATGCATACCAGACCCAAAGGACCTGGTAATGGACTGGGGGAAGAACTCACACCGTTTTTTTTTTCAATGATTTTTATCTATATTGCCAGCATCCAACAATACATTACAGCTGCTAGCAGTTTTTCTGTGGTACTGTTCTAAACTTGGGAAGGATGTGCTACTTTACAAGCATACTAAGGACAACCCCCAGGCACGATATTAAAGGGAATATTTCATTTTTATTGTTTCACTTTAAGCATTATGCATTGTTAAAAAAAACATTATTAACCACTTAAGCCCCGGACCAATTTGCAGCCAAAGGACCAGGCCCCTTTTTGCGATTCGGCACTGCGTCGCTTTAACTGACAATTGCACAGTCGTGCGACGTGGCTCCCAAGCAAAATTGGCGTTCTTTTTTTTCCCACAAATAGAGCTTTCTTTTGGTGGTATTTGATCACCTCTGCGGTTTTTATTTTTTGCGCTATAAACAAAAATAGAGCGACAATTTTGAAAAAAATGCAATATCTTTTACTTTTTGCAATAATAAACATCCCCAAAAATTTTTTTTTTTCCCTCAGTTTAGGCCGATACGTATTCTATATATTTTTCGTAAAAAAAAAAATTGCACTTAGCGATTATTGATTGGTTTTCGCAAAAGTTATAGCGTTTACAAAATAGGGGATAGTTTTATAGCATTTTTATTAATATTTTTTTTTTACTAGTAATGGCGGCGATCAGCGATTTTTATTGAGACTGCGACATTATGGCGGACACATCAGACATTTTTGACACATTTTTGGGACCATTATCATTTATACAGCAATCAGTGCTATTTACAGTAAATGCACTGATTCCTGTGTAAATTACACTGGCAGTGAAGGAATTAACCACTAGGGGGCAGTATAGGGGTTATGTGTGACGTTATGCGTTTTTTTATTGTAGGGGGCGTGGTCTGGCATGTGACATCACTGATCGTCTTTCCCTATAAAAGGGAAGAGATGATCGGTGACAGCCACACTAGGAAGCACGGGGAGAGGTTTGTTTACACAGACCTCTCCTCATTCTTCAGCTCTGTGACCCGATCGCAAAGACGATCGAATCCGCTGGTCCCGTGGCCATGGTTACAGAGCTTAGGACCGGGTCGGGAGCGCGTCGGTGGTGGCACGTTCCCGACCCATGGTTGGGCACTTAAAGAGCCACGTACAGGTACGTGATTGTGCCCAGCTGTGCCATTCTGCCAATGTATATCGGCGTGAGGCGGTCCTTAAGTGGTTAAAAACACTGCTCCTGAAAAAACTTTTTTTTTCCATTGATACATGTCCCCTGGGGCAGGACTGTGGTCCTCATACACTTTTTATGGCAATAACTCATATATATAATCCTTTATAAACTTTAATGATGGTCACACAAATTTTTGGCCTCTTCGCAAGTTCTGGTGTGAACCAAACCGGGGCATTTGGCTCATCCCTACCCAATGGCACATGAGTATCCTTGGTACCATAATATTAATGTTTCAAATGCAAAACATTATTATATACAATGAAAAGAATCAACCATTAGTAATAGTATTTTTTATGAATGATCATGCTCAGCACCATAGCGTAGTGTTATGCCCTTCTACCTCAAGCCATGGGTTCAAGCCATGGGTTTGAATCCCACCAATGGTATCACCTCCTGAAAATGTACATTGTACTCAGCAGCATATTTAGCGGACGCACATCAGTTTGGTTTATTCCATCATTTTAACTCTTCAAATGCATGCAATAGTATGTAATTATTCAAAAATATTATGGTGTGGAATTAAAAAAATCAGATATTCAAAAATCAAGGAAAAATACGGCATAGGTCCCCCCCCTCCAGTGCATACCCTTCAGATCTGGTATGGACTTTAAGGGGAATTCCACGCTAAAATGTGAAAAAAATGGTGTTGATATTAAGGGGAACCCTGCACCAAAATTTGAAAAAAAATGCTGTAATGGTCCCTCAAAATACATACCAGACCCTTATGTGAGCATGAAAACCATGCAGGCCGCAGGAAAAGAGGGGGGAGACGAGAGCACGGCCCTCCCCCTCCATAACCGTACCAGGCCACGTGTCCTCAACATGGGGAGGGTGCTTTGGAGTAGCCCCCCAAAGCACCTTGTCCCCATGTTGATGGGGACAAGGGCCTCATCCCCACAACCCTTGCCCGGTGGTTGTGGGGGTCTGCGGGTGGGGGTTTATCGGAATCTGGAAGCCCCCTTTAACAAGAAGGTCCCCAGATCCCAGCCCCCCCATGTGAATGGGTGTCGGGTACATTGTGCCTCTACTCATTCACCAAAAAACGCAGTGAAATGTGACAAAAGACAATAGCCGGTTTTTGAAAGATTCCTTTGCTTAAAATGTCTTCTTCTTTCCCCGCTCCTTCCTCCAGCTTCTTCTTCCCCTGCTCTTCCTTCGGTTTTCTGCTTCTTCCTCCAGCTTCTTCTTCCCCAGATCCATCTTCCTCCACTTCTTCCTCTGGTCTTCTCCATCTTCCTCCGGTCTTTCTCCTCCACCACTCCCACCACAACCTGCTATAACAATAAACCTCCTCCGACACTGCAGCCAGCCAATCTGACCGCTTCCATAGTGCAAGTTTCATATATAACTATGGGATGGGGCCACTGGATGATGTCATCAGGAAACACTGCCCCCTTGTGACATCACTGACACATCATGCCCCATGCCTGAAAGTCTTAAGCATCGGCGAAGGTTTGTTTTTTGAATGTTCAGAGGGAGCGACGAAGGAGAAAGACTGGAGGATGGACCGGGGGAAGAAGAAGCCGGTGGAAGAAGTGGAGGTAAGAGGAAGCGAGAGAAAGATGGAGAAGACAGGAGGAAGAAGCGGGGGGAAAGAATAAGATATTTTTAATAAAGGAATTGTCAAAAACTGGCTATTGTCTTTTGTCACATTTTACTGCTTTTTT
Organism: Lithobates pipiens; assembly: GCF_037356315.1. Lineage (NCBI taxonomy): Eukaryota > Metazoa > Chordata > Amphibia > Anura > Ranidae > Lithobates > Lithobates pipiens. Next base: position 522,371,413 of record NW_027507718.1, read on the forward strand.
TGGTGAATGGGTAGGGGTACAATGTACCTGATACCTGTTCAAATGGAGGGTCTCTGGGGCCCCCTTATTAAAGGGGCTTTCCAGTTTCCGATAAGCCACCCACCCGCATACCCCCACAACCACCGGGCAAGGATTGTGGGGATGAGGCCCTTGTCCCTATCAACATGAGGACAAGGTTTTTTTTATTTCAATAATTTTTATTTGACGGAAATATGCAAATTACAAGATAAGAAAGTTACATTCACATAGTATCTGTAACAATACAACATATGGCAGCAATATTACAAATTGCCATAAAAACGTACAATAAACAGAGTGCGATGTCATTAAAATCGTAGGATCAATATGACAGAACAGAGATACTAAGGGAGGTCAATCCCTTACTCCGTGTACCCCAAATGGGAACACACTGTACACAGGAGCAAGGGAATACTCCCACGTGAAGGGTAGCAGTGATGTCGAACATTTTAGCATCTCTAGTATATTCAATAGATACGATGAGAAGGCAAATCACCGTATGGAAATAAAACATGAAATAGTAACAGTAAAACCTAAGGGTTAATGACGGGGAAGAGATGACCGGATGATATGAACTAATAATGACCAATTATCTGTCATGCAGGATATATATTTACGAGGAGGGGGGAGGGGGAGGGGTAGGGAATGGCGAGAGAAAAAAAAAGGAGGGGGGGAGGGGGGAACAAAAAATGGGAGAGGTACATGAGGCCGTATGTGACAAGCTTCTCTCACTAAATGGTATGAATGTTTAAAGGACTACAGGCATGGTCGATTCGTACCAATCCAGCCAGGGTTTCCAGCGATTGATTGATTTAGGCAATAGCCCTTCCGCGGAGGCGTACATACGTTCATACATGCCATGCAAGTGCGTTGTTCGTATGACTTCAGTGTGTGAAGGGAGGTCAGGGGATTTCCAATTACGTGCAATGGTCAGCCTTGCTGCTAGACATATGTGTGTAACAATGTATTGGAGATGATGTGGATAATTTTCAATTCCAATATTCAGGAGCGCCAGTTCTGGATTAGGTGAGGAGGCAATTTGAGTGAGAGCAGATATGAGTAGAAAGAGGTCCTTCCAAAACTGGGTTAGTTTCGGCAAGACCATAGAATGTGATGTAAGTTGCCAGGGAGACCACATAGTCTCCAACAGGCAGGATCTGTTGTGGGACTATATCTGTGAATCAGCATTGGGGTGATGCACCATCTAAGATTTATCTTGTATGTGAGGTCCCATAGAATTGGTATATGCAGATAAGCGTCCGATAAATCTATTGAAAACATCCAATCACCCAGATTTATTGCTAGAAGAATGGATTGAAGGTTTTCCATTTTGAAAGCCTCCACTTTGATATCCTTGTTGAGCATCTTGAGGTCTAATACAGGACGCAAATCCCCTGTCTTTTAGCAGAAACCAGGAAGAGTAGAACCTTCTTCCCTTTTGGCATGATGGGACCTCCAGGATCGCTCCCTTTTGTTTCAATTCTGCTACGTACTTTACTAGCAGAATCCTTTGGGGTACTGAGGATGGTACTCTGGTTTCCTGGAAATGATTTGGTGGGAGTCTGTTTTTGAATTTCCACCTGTGTCCGAATCAGATTGTGGACAATGTCCATAAATCCTTTATATGGTCTGACCAGATCTTGGTGAAGTTCCTTCTGTTCCCCTGCCGGGGTGGCCTTAGATTTCTGTATCCTTAGAAAAGAAGGTTTTGTGTTTTTCCAGTCCCTTCTAAATTCCCTACCAGGAGAGTAGGACCTGGACTCTCTATATTTGTCCGGAAGATTACGTCTGTAAACAGGTCCCTTCTGCGTCTTGGGTCTCCTGTCGGAGGGGATCAGGCCTGATTTCCCTCCTGTTACCTTGGATATGGCAGAGTCTAACTTGGCACCGAACAGATTTGCGCCATCATATGGAATTCTGCACCAATTTATTTTTGATGCTGTATCGGCCATCCATGGTTTGAGCCATAGCGCTCTTCTTGCTGTTACGGAGGCCAGCATAGCCTTGGCTGAAGATCTTATAATATCTACTGATGCCTCTGCTAGCTTGACTTCTTGCAGAGAGGAAATAATCTTTCCCATTTCAATGCCATCCTGTAGGTCTTTTTCTATTTTAGATGCCCATCCTGAGATGGCTGTGGCCACTGCTGCTGTGGTAATTGCTGGTCTACAGGCTCCCCCAGCCATGGAATATGCCTTCTTCAATTCTAGGTCCATCTTTCGGTCGAGCACATCCCGAAAGGAAACAGCATCCTCGATTGGTAGTGTGACGTGGCGGGTGAGGCGCATTAATGAGGAATCGACGATGAGAGCATTAATTAAAGGCTTCACTTTTGACTCTTTTAAAGGGTACATCTTGGCTAATCTGTTTGTAAGACTAGATCTTTTGTCAGACCTCTCCCACTCGTCTTTAATGAGATCCTCCAGCTCCTCTATAAATGGGAAGGATAACGGATCTCTTTTTAGGTTTGGAAAATATTTCCGTATTTTCTGAGGTTCCGCCGCATCATCTTGCCAGCCGAATGCTTCTTTAACGCCCTTTGCAAAGGGTTCCACCAGGGAAAAATCAAAGCCCACTGACATCTCCTGACCCTCATCTTCAGAGGAAGATTGTGATGCCTGAGTGAGATGGGGGTCTGCTGAAGATGTACTGGGAGCAGCTCTATCTAATGCTGGTGTTGTTGTTTCCAGTATGGACTCCCACATTGATTCTCTTATGAGGGCTGTAGCAATTCTTGCGTCTGCGACAGGCAAGTTATCTGGCAGTGCCGGAGCGCCGCATACCCAGCAAGCGTTTGCTGCAGGTTGGGTGTGGCGGCTTTGACATTGTGAGGAAGGAGATCTCCTGTGACTTGATTGACTGTGGCGTGAGTAGCTATGTTGTGAGTGGCTGTATCTTCAGTGCCATGAAGGAGATCTTGAGTGGCTCCTGCGGGACATCCTGCTAGACGTATGGCTAGACCTTCTCCCATGGCTGGAACTTACGCCTCTTGATCTAGACGGGCTGGCAAAAAAATGCAGCATTTAACGTCTGGCACTCTTTTTTTCTCCCCTTCAAAACTTACCTTGCCCGGTAAAGCTTTTTACCTAACTTCTTGCTGATGGTGGTCTGCGTGGGCAGTGGACTCCATAGAAAAAAGGGGTGAAGGACAGTCTGAGATATAGAGAGAAATAATGTGTACATACATATATATATATATATATATATATATATATATATATATATATATATATATATATATATATATATATATATACACACACACACACACATATACACATACAATTCACTTATAAATATAAATATATATATTATTTATTAACAAAGTTTATCTGCAAGAAACAATATAATAACAATAATAATATTTATAGGAGTCCCACAGGGACTTACCTGGAGACTGCAGAGTGATCTACATGCAGAGGCAGCAACCTTCCTTAAGTTTTGCAGATTGCACAGCAGAATCACAGAGAAATACAGCTCTGTATTTGAAAATAGCGTCATTGTGGCGGCTAATTGACGTTCTGCACATGCACAGAAGCGTCCCGAGTGTTCCGGCGCCATTTTGGATAAGGGAACACACATTAAAAACATGAGGGGGAAAAAAACATTAGCACTGCACGTGCTCAGAGTGGCCGAACGGTGCCATCTAGGCTGGAATTACAGCATAAAGAAAACACCACTGAAGGAGAAACAAACGGCGGCCATGACAGGGGACTACAAGAGACAGCAATCCCAAAGGTAGAGAAAAAAAGGGAATATAAACCACCACTTACTATAGGAATAAAAGATGGATATTATTTAAATAAGAGGAATTAATAGGCAAAAGAAGAAGGGGTCCCCACAGGGACTTACCTGGAGACTGCAGAGTGATCTACATGCAGAGGCAGCAACCTTCCTTAAGTTTTGCAGATTGCACAGCAGAATCACAGAGAAATACAGCTCTGTATTTGAAAATAGCGTCATTGCGGCGGCTAATTGACGTTCTGCACATGCACAGAAGCGTCCCGAGTGTTCCGGCGCCATTTTGGATAAGGGAACACACATTAAAAACATGGAGGGGAAAAAACATTAGCACTGCACGTGCTCAGAGTGGCCGAACGGTGCCATCTAGGCTGGAATTACAGCATAAAGAAAACACCACTGAAGGAGAAACAAACGGCGGCCATGACAGGGGACTACAAGAGACAGCAATCCCAAAGGTAGAGAAAAAAAGGGAATATAAACCACCACTTACTATAGGAATAAAAGATGGATATTATTTAAATAAGAGGAATTAATAGGCAAAAGAAGAAGGGGTCCCCACAGGGACTTACCTGGAGACTGCAGAGTGATCTACATGCAGAGGCAGCAACCTTCCTTAAGTTTTGCAGATTGCACAGCAGAATCACAGAGAAATACAGCTCTGTATTTGAAAATAGCGTCATTGCGGCGGCTAATTGACGTTCTGCACATGCACAGAAGCGTCCCGAGTGTTCCGGCGCCATTTTGGATAAGGGAACACACATTAAAAACATGGAGGGGAAAAAACATTAGCACTGCACGTGCTCAGAGTGGCCGAACGGTGCCATCTAGGCTGGAATTACAGCATAAAGAAAACACCACTGAAGGAGAAACAAACGGCGGCCATGACAGGGGACTACAAGAGACAGCAATCCCAAAGGTAGAGAAAAAAAGGGAATATAAACCATCACTTACTATAGGAATAAAAGATGGATATTATTTAAATAAGAGGAATTAATAGGCAAAAGAAGATGGGGAGTCCACCGCAAAGGTAAAAAAGCTTCTTAAAGCTTTGGTAATGCCAGAAATCCAGTAGCCCCTTGAGACCACCAGAGCGGGGGTTCCCTCCATAGAAGCTCCTTTAGAGACTGTACAGGAGGGACTTCCAAACAGGAGAGGCTTGAACCTGCTGGGGCGAATGCGGTAGAGGCTTATTCATCTGTAACAGGAAAACTCCGTCCGTCCGTCCAACCTGTCAGGTGAGGATAAAAAAGAGAATGCAGCAGGGTGTCTCCCCTTCAAATTTATAATTAATCCAATCCTGTCAGGTTGTGGGGGCGGAGTCACAACCCAGTGTGTGCTGCCATGAAGGCGTCAGGAAAGTTAGTTTTGGACTTTAGATTGGAAGTGCTCATTGCAGCCAGGGAATGATGTTAATGTTTGTTAGCACTAATCATACCCAGGGACTTGGACATTTAACCACCTCGCGCCCGCCCTATAGCCGATTTACGGCCTTAGAGCAGGCGCTTTCGTGCAATTGCCCGTCCCTGGATGTCCTATTGTTTACTTTCGCAATGCGCGCCGCCGCGGGCGCGCATCGCGGAAGTTCTGTGTTCGCCGTGTCCCCTTGGGACAGGCAAACACAGATTGCTGTAAACGGCCAATCACAGCGGCCGTTTACAGCGTGATCGGCGTGTCCAATGAGAGATGATCTCATATGTAAACATATGAGATCATCTCTCAGCGCCGCTCTCCCTCCTCACACAGACAGCGTGTGAGAGGGGAGAGATGAACGGCTGCAGCAGCTGTCAGTGCAAAGAGAAAAAAAAAAAAAAAGTGTAAACAAAAAAGTGCCATCCTCCCCCAGTGCCATCCTCCCCCAGTGCAATGCTCCCCCAGTGCCATCCTGCCCCAGTGCCATCCGCCCCAGTGCCATCCGCCCCAGTGCCATCCACCTGCCATCCACCCCAGTGCAATCCACCCCAGTGCAATCCACCCCACCCCAGTGCCACCTGCCCCCAGTGCTATCTGTCCCCAGTGCCACCTGTTGTCAGTGCCATTTGTCCCCAGTGCCATCTGTCATCAGTGCCACGTATAAGTGGCATCTGTCATCAGTGCCACATGTCATTAGTGCCACATAGTGCCATCTGTCATCAGTGCCATGTATTAGTGCCATCTGTCATCAGTGCCACGTATCAGTGCAATTCGTCATCAGTGCCACCTGTCAGTGTCACGTGCCATCTGTTGTCAGTGTCACGTGTCATCAATGCCACTTATCAGTGCCATCTGTCATCAGTGTCACGCGTCATCGGTGGCACGTATTAGTGCCACGTATTAGTGCCACGTGTCATCAGTGCCACGTATTAGTGCCACGTGTCATCAGTGCCACGTATTAGTGCCACGTGTCATCAGTGCCACGTATTAGTGCCACGTGTCATCAGTGCCACATATTAGTGTCATCTGTCATCAGTGCCACGTGTCATCAGTGCCACGTATAAGTGTCATCATTGCCACATATCAGTGCCATCTGTCATCAGTGTCATGTGTCATTATCCTGGTATTTCAAAAGTGTAATAAGTAGTCAACAAGTTAGATGTGTAATTTATGCTCCTAGAACACGTGATGGCGCTCCCTGCATGTTGGGCCTCTCTATGTGGCCAGGCTGTGAAAAAGTCACACACATGTGGTATTGTAATACTCAGGAGGAGTAGCAGAATTTTTTTGGGGGTGTCATTTGTGGTATACACATGCCATGTGAGAGAAATAACCTATTACAATGACAATTTTGTGGAGAAAAATAAAAAAAATGAAAAATCTTAATTTTAGAAAACTGTTGCTTTGTTTATGTGCATGCAAATGGGAGAAGTAGGTGGTGGCAGGAGAGACAGCACCAGGAGAAGATGACGGCAGGAGACACAGCCCGGGGAGATGACCACTCAGAGCTATTTTACAACAAAGGAATTGTCAAAAACCGGTTATTGTTTTTTGTGACATTTCACTGCTTTTGTTTGGTGAATGGGTAGGGGTACATTGTACCCAATACCCATGGACATTGGGGGGGGCGGATCTGGGGGCCCCCTTATTAAAGGGGACTTCCAGATTTTGATAAGACCCCCCGCACGTAGACCACCACAACCACTGGGCAAGGGTAGCGGGGATGAGGCCCTTGTCACCATCAACATGGGGACAATGTGTTTTGGGGGACCCCAAAGCACCCTACCCATGTGGAAGGCATGTGGCCTGGTACAGTTCAGGAGGGGGCGCTCTCTCACCCCCCCTCTTTTCCTGCGGCCTGCCCAGTTGTGTGCTCAGATAAGGGTCTTGTATGGATTTTGGGGGGACCTGGTATGGGCCTGGTATGCAATTTTATTTTTAATGCGGGGTTCCCCTCAATATCCATACCAGACCTTAATGGCCTGGTATGGATTTTGGGGGATCCCATGCAATTTTTTTTATTTTGATGCAAGGTTCCTCTTAATATGCATACCAGACCCAAAGGACCTGGTAATGGACTGGGGGAAGAACTCACACCGTTTTTTTTTTCAATGATTTTTATCTATATTGCCAGCATCCAACAATACATTACAGCTGCTAGCAGTTTTTCTGTGGTACTGTTCTAAACTTGGGAAGGATGTGCTACTTTACAAGCATACTAAGGACAACCCCCAGGCACGATATTAAAGGGAATATTTCATTTTTATTGTTTCACTTTAAGCATTATGCATTGTTAAAAAAAACATTATTAACCACTTAAGCCCCGGACCAATTTGCAGCCAAAGGACCAGGCCCCTTTTTGCGATTCGGCACTGCGTCGCTTTAACTGACAATTGCACAGTCGTGTGACATGGCTTCCAAGCAAAATTGGCGTCCTTTTTTTCCCACAAATAGAGCTTTCTTTTGGTGGTATTTGATCACCTCTGCGGTTTTTATTTTTTGCGCTATAAACAAAAATAGAGCGACAATTTTGAAAAAAATGCAATATCTTTTACTTTTTGCAATAATAAACATCCCCCAAAAATATTTTTTTTCCCTCAGTTTAGGCCGATACGTATTCTTCTATATATTTTTCGTAAAAAAAAATTGCACTTAGCGATTATTGATTGGTTTTCGCAAAAGTTATAGCGTTTACAAAATAGGGGATAGTTTTATAGCATTTTTATTAATATTTTTTTTTACTAGTAATGGCGGCGATCAGCGATTTTTATTGAGACTGCGACATTATGGCGGACACATCAGACATTTTTGACACATTTTTGGGACCATTATCATTTATACATCAATCAGTGCTATTTACAGTAAATGCATTGATTCCTGTGTAAATTACACTGGCAGTGAAGGAATTAACCACTTTTTTTTTCCATTGATACATGTCCCCTGGGGCAGGACTGTGGTCCTCATACACTTTTTATGGCAATAACTCATATATAATCCTTTATAAACTTTAATGATGGTCACACAAATTTTTGGCCTCTTTGCAAGTTCTGGTGTGAACCAAACCGGGGGCTTTTGGCTCATCCCTACCCAATGGCACATGAGTATCCTTGGTACCATAATATTAATGTTTCAAATGCAAAACATTATTATATACAATGAAAAGAATCAACCATTAGTAATAGTATTTTTTATGAATGATCATGCTCAGCACCATAGCGTAGTGTTATGCCCTTCTACCTCAAGCCATGGGTTCAAGCCATGGGTTTGAATCCCACCAATGGTATCACCTCCTGAAAATGTACATTGTACTCAGCAGCATATTTAGTGGATGCACATCAGTTTAGTTTATTCCATCATTTTAACTCTTCAAATGCATGCAATAGTATATAATTATTCAAAAATATTATGGTGTGGAATTAAAAAAATCAGATATTCAAAAATCAAGGAAAAATACGGCATAGGCCCCCCCCCCCCCCCCCCCCCCTCCAGTGCATACCCTTCAGATCTTGTATGGACTTTAAGGGGAATTCCACGCTAAAATGTGAAAAAAATGGTGTTGATATTAAGGGGAACCCTGCACCAAAATTTGAAAAAAAATGGTGTAATGGTCCCCCAAAATACATACCAGACCCTTATGTGAGCATGAAAACCATGCAGGCCACAGGAAAAGACGGGGGAGACGAGAGCACGGCCCTCCCCCTCCATAACCGTACCAGGCCACGTGTCCTCAACATGGGGAGGGTGCTTTGGAGTAGCCCCCCAAAGCACCTTGTCCCCATGTTGGTGGGGACAAGGGCCTCATCCCCACAACCCTTGCCCGGTGGTTGTGGGGGTCTGCGGGTGGGGGTTTATCGGAATCTGGAAGCCCCCTTTAACAAGAAGGTCCCCAGATCCCAGCCCCCCCATGTGAATGGGTGTCGGGTACATTGTACCCCTACTCATTCACCAAAAAACGCAGTGAAATGTGACAAAAGACAATAGCCGGTTTTTGAAAGATTCCTTTGCTTAAAATGTCTTCTTCTTTCCCCGCTCCTTCCTCCAGCTTCTTCTTCCCCTGCTCTTCCTTCGGTTTTCTGCTTCTTCCTCCAGCTTCTTCTTCCCCAGATTCATCTTCCTCCACTTCTTCCTCTGGTCTTCTCCATCTTCCTCCGGTCTTTCTCCTCCACCACTCCCACCACAACCTGCTATAATAATAAACCTCCTCCGACGCTGCAGCCAGCCAATCTGACCGCTTCCATAGTGCAAGTTTCATATATAACTATGGGATGGGGCCACCGGATGATGTCATCAGGAAACACTGCCACCTTGTGACATCACTGACACATCATGCCCCATGCCTTAACGTCACAAGCATCGGCGAAGGTTTGTTTTTTGAATGTTCAGAGGGAGCGGCGAAGGAGAAAGACTGGAGGATGGACCGGGGGAAGAAGAAGCCGGTGGAAGAAGTGGAGGTAAGAGGAAGCGAGAGAAAGATGGAGAAGACAGGAGGAAGAAGCGGGGGGAAAAAATAAGATATTTTTAATAAAGGAATTGTCAAAAACTGGCTGTTGTCTTTTGTCACATTTTACTGCTTTTTTTGGTGAATGGGTAGGGGTACAATGTACCTGATACCTGTTCAAATGGAGGGTCTCTGGGCCCCCCTTATTAAAGGGGCTTTCCAGTTTCCGATAAGCCACCGGGCAAGGATTGTGGGGATGAGGCCCTTGTCCCTATCAACATGAGGACAAGGTTTTTTTTATTTCAATAATTTTTATTTGACGGAAATATGCAAATTACAAGATAAGAAAGTTACATTCACATAGTATCTGTAACAATACAACATATGGCAGCAATATTACAAATTTCCATAAAAACATACAATAAACAGAGTGCGATGTCATTAAAATCGTAGGATCAACATGACAGAACAGAGATACTAAGGGAGGTCAATCCCCAAATGGGAACACACTGTACACAGGAGCAAGGGAATACTCCCACGTGAAGGGTAGCAGTGATGTCGAACATTGTAGCATCTCTAGTATATTCAATAGATACGATGAGAAGGCAAATCACCGTATGGAAATAAAACATGAAATAGTAACAGTAAAACCTAAGGGTTAATGACGGGGAAGAGATGACCGGATGATATGAACTAATAATGACCAATTATCTGTCATGCAGGATATATATTTACGAGGAGGGGGGAGGGGGAAGGGTAGGGAATGGCGAGAGAAAAAAAAAGGAGGGGGGGAGGGGGGAACAAAAAATGGGAGAGGTACATGAGGCCGTATGTGACAAGCTTCTCTCACTAAATGGTATGAATGTTTAAAGGACTACAGGCATGGTCGATTCGTACCAATCCAGCCAGGGTTTCCAGCGATTGATTGATTTAGGCAATAGCCCTTCCGCGGAGGCGTACATACGTTCATACATGCCATGCAAGTGCGTTGTTTGTATGACTTCAGTGTGTGAAGGGAGGTCAGGGGATTTCCAATTACGTGCAATGGTCAGCCTTGCTGCTAGACATATGTGTGTAACAATGTATTGGAGATGATGTGGATAATTTTCAATTCCAATATTCAGGAGCGCCAGTTCTGGATTAGGTGAGGAGGCAATTTGAGTGAGAGCAGATATGAGTAGAAAGAGGACCTTCCAAAACTGGATTAGTTTCGGGCAAGACCATAGAATGTGATGTAAGTTGCCAGGGAGATCACATAGTCTCCAGCAGGCAGGATCTGTTGTGGGACTATATCTGTGAATCAGCATTGGGGTGATGCACCATCTAAGATTTATCTTGTATGTGAGGTCCCATAGATTTGCCGACTTCGTTGCTAGAAAAGTGGCTCGCAAAGCAGTCTGCCATTGTTGTGAGGAAAATGAGGTACCCAATTATTTTTCCCACTTTAGCAGAGGGGGTCATTTCTCGAAGGTGTCTTTACCGTCTAATAGAGCAGAGAAGAGGGAAATGCCCTTGATAGACGATGAAACGCTAGAAAAGTATGCCCAAGCCACTGTAGGTATAGTACGACGTAGGGAGGGGGTTTGAATTAGGCAGTGTGATATTCTAATATAAGTAAAGTATTCCTTAGCAGGGAGCGAATATTTATTCTGTAAGGAGGTGAAAGAGTAAATGAAGTTGTCATCGTTTAGATCAGTGATGTGTGAAATACCCTTATTATTCCAAGAAGAGAGTTGTATATCTTGGGTTAGAAGGGTAAGAGTTTCAATGGGGAGGGGAATTGTGCAGGTGGGAACCATAGTATGAAAGTGCTTTGCAAAGTAAGAGAATGCCGCTACCAATGCTTTTATGATTGGTGACATAAATTTGTCAGACAACTTAATTTTGGGGTTAGAGATTAGCCAGTTATGTAAATAGTTTCCTACCACCTGAGAAGCTTCTATGGTACTCCAGTGGATGTGAGGATCCGGAGTAAACCAGGCCTTGAGTTGAGCCAGAATGGCTGCAAAGTAATAGTCTCTAACTACAATATATCCCATGCCACCTACTTTTCTATGTTTCATGAGTATGTGTCGTGCTACTCTAGATTTCTTTCCTTGCCATATAAATTTGTGAATTATTGCCTGAATCTGCCTGAAGAAGGAAGTTGGTATAGGTATGGGTAGTGCACGGAACAAGTATAGCAGTTGGGAAAGCTTGAGCATTTTGAATGCCGCAAGTCTGCCTGAGTTGGACAGTGTGAGTTTGGAGATACTCGCTAGGTCATTAGTGTGGTGAGGAACGGAATGAAGTTTGATTCGTATAAATCTTTGGTAGTGCTTGTCACGTTGATGCCCAGATACGTGATTGACTTTGTAGACCATGTATAGGGGTATTGGTCGCTCAGATGCTGTTGGTGTTCAGGAGATATCGCTAAGGGCAGTATGTAGGACTTGGACGCATTAATTTTATAGTAAGATACACAACCAAATTCATCTAGCAAATTTTGTACCGAAGCCAGGGAAGAAGAAGGGTTGGACAATGAAAGGATCACATCATCGACAAAAAGACTAATTTTATGTTCACTATCTCCAATGGGAATACCTGAGATGTTTGGATGGGATCTGACTTTAGTTGCAAGGGGTTCAATTAATAAATCAAAGATTAAGGGGGAGAGGGGCAACCTTGGCGAGTACCATTAGATATATTAAATTCAGTAGATAACATGGAAGAGCAGTACACTTGCGCTGATGGGGAGGAGTAAAGGGCCAAGATTGCCAAGAGAATATGGCCTCGGAATCCAAATTTTTCCAACGTTTGTTGAAGATATTGCCAGTGAACCCTATCGAATGCCTTCTCCGCATCCAAAGATAGAAGCAGAGAAGGCATTCGATGGGTTACCGTATAGTGGATGATATTGATCATTCGGCGAGTCGCATCAGACGTTTGGCGCCCTTTAATAAAACTGGATTGATCAGGGTGTATCAATAGCGGCATTAAATCTTTAAGCCTATTTGCAATTACTTTGGCATACAATTTTACGTCATGATTGAGCAAGGAAATAGGTCTGAAATTTTGGGTCGATGTGGGTTCCTTCCCTGGCTTCGGTATTGTGACAATTAATGATTTCAACATTTCCTGGGGGAAAGAGGCCGAGGAGGCAGCAGAATTAAACATTGGGGTGATGTATTTGATGAGAATATAATCAAATTTTTTGTAATACTCTCCCACAAAACTATCAGGGCCTGGTGCTTTGTTGGCGGGTAGCGATTGGATAGCCCTCTTAATTTATGTCTCTGTGAAAGGTGTATTTAAGTCTTCTAACTGAAGAGGGGTTAAACTAGGCAGATCAATTGAATCTAGAAATGTTTTAATTTGCGCTGACGAGGGTTGGGGTTGAGTCGGATCGTCTTCCAAATTGTAAAGCTGTAGTATGCACTAAAGGCATTGGCAATGGCTTGTGGATTGGTCAATTTAGTGTTAGTATGAGGATGGTAGATAAAGGGTGGTTGGGTTTTGATGGAATACCCTTTGATCCGATGGGAGAGAAATCTACCGGGCTTATTGTTCTCAGCATAGAACTTCATTTTAAGCCGCCTTTGGTACTTGTCATGAGAAGAGCAGGGATCTAAGTTCTAGTCTGAGAGCAATAAGTCGTGATTTGAGCATTGGTGTAGGATTCTGTTTGTTAAGGAGATCAGTGGATTGTATGTCTGCCAGCAACTTGTTCATTCGCTGCCTCCTCTGCCTCCTGTCCTGAGCACCCAGTTGTATAAAGAGTCCGCACATAAACGCCTTATGCGCGGACCATAAAACAGCCGGATCATCAACTGAGTTCTCATTATGTTCGAAAAAAGATTTTAGATTGTCCACTAGAGTTTGGGTATATGGTTGAGATTGCAGAATCATGGTGTTCAACCTCCAAAGGTAAATCGGAGCATTTCTGGCAGTGTCCTCTACAATTATACTTACAGGGGAGTGGTCAGACCAAGATGTCAGATGTATAGTAGAAGTAGAGATTTTTTGTCCATTGGTCTGTGAGGAAGAGGTCAATTCGGGAATACGGATTGTGGCAGGGGAAAAAAAAAGTGAAGTCCTTTTCATCTGCATGGTTACACCTCCATACATCATAAAGGCCCAGGTCATGTAGAAGAGAGTTTAATTCTGGATGACCTCTTTTGGAGTGAGAAGTGGAGTCTAATTCTGGATCAGGGGTACAGTTAAAGTCGCCACACCAAATAGTTGGTCTTGTTGCAGTGAGTGAACTTTTTTGTGTAGTTTCCGAAGAAATTGGATTTGGTGGGTGTTTGGGACATAGACATTGATGATGGTGTACGGTGCGTTGTTGATATGGCATTTTAAAATTAAGTAGCGACCTCCAGGATCTGAAAGACATTGATCTTGTTGAAAGGTCAAAGAGTTGTTAATAGCAATTAGTACTCCTTTCTATTTTTGAGGTGTGTTAGCAGTAAATACATTGCTAAAGTTCCTATTCGTGCAGGAAGGAGGATTGCTGGATAAAAAGTGTGTCTCCTGAGCACAAATTATGTCGCATTGAGATTGTTTGGCCAAGGCCCAAAGAGAGGCTCTTTTTGCAGGATGATTCAATCCCTTGGTGTTAATAGTGACAATTTTTATGGTCATGGTGTGTGGTGGGATACAGCAGAGACGAGTAAAGGTACCTTTGTGTTATGCAGCAGGTCAGATGTCAATAGATTCTCGTATAGTTGAATAATATTCGAAGAAGACAGTGCTGTTGAGAGGAAGGTTTTCAAAAGGTTTCTTGCAGGGTCTAATGAAAGCGACGACAGCAGGTTCTGGGAAAGAAGCCTTGCTCAGATCCGGAGTACCTGTAAGGAGAGAGGAATAAAAAAAAAGGGGGGGGGGGGAGAGGAGGGGGAAAGAACACTGGTCACAAAAGGAAGCTGTGCGGTTGGGGGGGGTCGTGGACCCTAAGGTTGATCGATGAGGCAAGATTGCTCCCAAGCAGGAAGTATGTTTCCACCAGGGAAACGGCAGCACAGCAATGAAAAATAAAATAAAAAATAAGAACAAACACTAACAGTGTTCAGGGTGTAAACCCGACACGGTGTCTAGGGACCCTGGACGGGGGTAAAAGTCCAGTGAAACCGAGCGTGAGCAGGAATCACATCCACAGAGCATAACCATGCAGACGGGCCTCAGCCATTCATGGAGAGTGACCGTGACTCCTCGGAGGCAGGGGGTGCGGCAACATGGCTCCCATGTTACTTTGATCCATAGGTACAAGGTCGTTGTTGGATGGGACAATATTCCAGTCCTGCAACATCCGCAATCCTTGTTGTACTGAAGTTATGACATGTTTGGAACACGTGTGAGTGATGGAGAGTTTGGCAGGTGCAATCCACTGATATTGGATTTGGTTGTTACGCAGGGTTTTAGTGATGTTGTTGAGTTGTCTGCGTTTGCCCAGGGTATGCTGGGATAAGTCGGCGAAAATTTGTAGGTGAGCATATGGGTCAGGGAGTGCTGGTAACGCTCTCACCTTGTGCATGAACTGTTCTTTAATGTGAAAAAGTGTACCCTGAGAATAACATCTCTGGGTACAGAGTCTGGTAGAAATGCAGGTTTTGGCAATCTATGTATCCGATCTACAAGTAGCTCCATATTTTTTGCATCAGGCAGCATTGATTTTATGAGACCTTTTGCAAAGGCAGGCAGATCAGCGTTTTGTACTAACTCGGGCACCCCTCTGATCTTAATGTTATTGCGCCTGGCCCTGTCCTCTAAATTTGCTAACTTGTCAGTCAGCCATTTAGTTTCTTGTGCCTGTGCCTCATGTGAGTCGATTAGGTCATTAATAGTGACAGTCATGGCATCCATGTTAGTTTCCAAGTGAGAGACCCTGTTATCCATTATTCCCAATTTATTGTCGAAGCCTTGCATGAATGAGAGCATATCAGATTGTAAGGAGCTTCAGAGTGATATAAGCATCTCCTTAAGGGTAGTGTCTATAACAGTCTGGCCTATGGTAGGGAAGGAGGTAATGGCATCCGGATGGGGATCAGGCAATGGTGTGGAGAAGGGCAGCTCTCCTGTATTACAGCCATCTCTGCTTAGCTCTGATGCGTCCAGTCTCATTTTGCTCTTAACTAGGCTGTGGGTAGTCGGAGTCCCGGGAGGGGAACGGAGTGGGTCACCACCGTTAGATGCACTTACCAGTGCTGTAGGCGAAGTGCTGGAGTTAGTGCTTCTGTGAGGGGAGGATGAGGCCTCTGCATATGTGATGCTCCTGGACGGAGCGGCGCCATCTTGGCCTCGCCGCGTTGACGGCTGATACATAAAAGCCGTCAGCTTACGAGGCGGCCTGGAGTCTTTTCGCTTCAGCGACATCCTCTCGATGTAGAGTGGGAGGTTATGTCGGTCACCGTGGTCTCGGTATGGGCTGAGGTGTGCGGGAAGTCGCTTAACGCCGCTGTGGATGTGGAGAGCTCAGGTCTCAGGCGGCCATTCCAGTCACGCGCTGGCCACGCCCCCCACGCAGGCCACCCCCCCGAGGACAAGATTTTTTCAGGGGACCCCAAAGCACCCTCCCCATGTTGAGGGCATGTGGCCTGGTATGGTTCAGGAGGAGGGCGCTCTCATTCCCCCCTCTTTTCCTGCGTTCTCAGATATTGGTCTGGTATGGATTGCTTTTTAAGATTTTGGTGCAGGGCTCCCCTTGATATCCATACCAGACCTGAAGGGTCTGGTATGGATTTTGGGGGGAACCTCTACACCATTTTTTTTTTTATTTGGCGTGGGGTTCCCCTTAGTATCCATACCAGACTCAAAGGGCCTAATTGCGCAAATACACAGGATGTAACACATGACGGCACTGGTCCAGGATTCCTTACCCAAATTCTCTAAGATATGGGATAGATGGGATAACTCCCCGTTCAATCCGGAAGCAGCGCCCTGATATAGTGTTACAAACCTCCAAGGGTGTATTATCAGGGCCTGGTCTCAGGATTCACACTCTGTACTTACTTTACAATTTACATCTTCTTTCTTATCTGTGCAACTTTTGTATCCAAACCTGTAGTGTACCCTCCCCCCCCTCCCCCCCCCCCCCCAATCGTGTTCTATAAGTGCCTTAATACTTTGTAACCCGCCTGCGGTGGATTTTGATGTTAAACTTGTGATGACAATATTGGTTGTTTATACCAGAAGTATATTTTTTCTGTTGTGAATTTTTTTTTCAATAAACATACATTTAAAAAAAAAAAAAAAATGGCAATGTCTCCACCGGTCGCGGACCTTTAGCGGCCGGCGGCGAAAAACTGGAAATTTGAATTTCCCGGGACAAAATTAATTTGGGACAAATGTCCTAATCCCGGGAACGTCCCGGGAAATTCTGGACCTTTGGCAACTATGACTGATGATAGTGACCTACCTACACTCACCTGCCTGACCTACATACACTGGACACATACATACACTAACGGTAGTGACCTACCTACACTGACTTGCCTGACCTATCTACACTAACCTACCTACACTGACATTTACATACGCTGACCTACCTACACTGACATTAACACACACTGACCTACCTACACTGACTTACCTACACTGACATTAACACACACTAACCTACCTACACTGACCTACCTACCTGCCGTTCACGCTCCTTCTCTCACTATTTTATAATTACTAACCCCCACCAGTCCCCACGGTGCCGCACTGTGCATGAGCGAGAAGGAGCATCGGCGGCGCCACACTGCGCATGAGCGATGAGCATCAGCGGTGCCACACTGCGCATGAGTGAGAAGGAGCGTTGGCGACGCCGCACTGCGCATAAGCTAGAAGGAGCGAGCGTTGGCCGGCGGGACACGTGACGTCGATACAGTCACATGCGGTATCGACGTCACACGTCCCGCCGGCCGGCGCTTGCTCCTTCTCACTCATGCGCAGTGCGGTGCCGCCACGCTCCTTCTCGCTCATATGTAGTGCGGCGCCGCCGAGGCTCCTTCTCGCTCATGCGCAGTGCGGCGCCGTGGAGACTTGGGGCTAGTAATTATAGAATAAATGTACCAGACTCTGGGCTTTTCAGGGACACATTCGGGGCTTCGACCACTGCTAGCCACCCCCTACCGATGCCCCTGGCTTTACTTCTTCCACCCCAGGATGTTCAGAAGCCCAAAGACATTGTGAGATCCATAAATACCCTGTCAAGGAAGCCATCATGACCGCTGCTCTGGGAAACAGCACATTTATTTTGATGAAGCTCAGCTCTCCCTGTTCCCAGACTTGTCCAAGAAATCCTCTTCCCCCCTCCCCTCCCTGTCTGTTTGCTCTGTCCACTCCGCAAACCTCCCCACCTGATGCAAATCTATTTCTATGATCATGTCATAATCATGCCATCCCCTCTGTTATATAACACTATGTGCCCCTGTGTCTGTGCTGTATAGAAAAGATGCATATTATACTGTATATCAGAGTGGCTCCAGGAACTCATGTGACTCCTAGGCTCTCTCCGGGGAGGAGGGGATGAGAGGAGAGAGATCCAAGGAGTCATGTGAGCGTCAAGAGCCTCGCTGGTGTGCGGCATAATCTGCATCTTTTTTATACAGCACAGATACAGGGGCCCATAGTGTTATTTAACCCTTTCATGACTAAGCCTATTTTTGGAATTTGGTGTTTACAAGTTAAAATCCATATTTTTTGCTAGAAAATTACTTGGAACCCCCAAACATTATATATATTTTTTTAGCAGAGGCTCTAGAGAATAAAACGGCGATTGTTGCAATATTTTATGTCACACGGTATTTGCGCAGTGGTGTTTTAAACGCAACTTTTTGGGAAAAGGGACACTTTCATGAATAAAAAAAAAACAAAACAGTAAAATTAGCCCAATTTTTTTGCGTAGTGTGAAAGATAATGTTACGCCGAGTAAATAGATACCAAACATGTCACACTTTATAATTGCGTGCACTTGTAGATTGACGACAAAGTACGGTACCTAAAAATCTCAATAGGCGACGTTTTAAAAAATTTTTACGGTTACCAGGTTAGCGTTACAGAGGAGGTCTACTGCTAGAATTATTGCTCTCGCTCTGACGATCGCGGCGATACCTCACATGTGTGATTTGAACACCGTTTACATACGCGGGCGCGACTTCCGTATGCGTTTTCTTTGCTTCGCGAGCTCGCGGGGACGGTGGGCGCTTTGAAAATTTATTTTTTATTTTTTTATTTATTTTATTTATTTTAAAACGACTAAATTGTTTTAAAAAAAAATAAAAAAATTGATCACTTTTATTGCTGTCACAAGGAATGTAAACATCCCTTGTGACAGTAATAGGTGGTGACAGGTACTCTTTATGGAGGGATCGGGGGTCTAAAAGACCCCCCACCCCTCCTTTACACTTCAATGTATTCAGATTGCCGAAAACGGCGATTCTGAATACCAGATATTTTTTTAAAACCGGCGCCATTGGCAGCCGAGTAAACGGGAAGTGACGTCGCTTCCGTGTTTACGATGAGGAGACTGGAACGAAGCCGATTACGGCTTCGTTCCAGTTCCTCTGCAGCAGCCGGAGGCGTCGGACCACTGATCGGTGCTCCCGATCGAGCGGGAGCACCGGTAACAGCGGCGAGAGGCGGCGGGAGGGGGGGACGTCCCCTCCCGCTCCTCCGGCATAACAGCTGGAAAGCCAATCGCCCGCTGTAAAAAACGGTACCGGGATGATGCCTGCAGGTGCGGGCATCATCCCGGTATACTCCCCGGAAGCCGAGTACGCAGATCTGCATACGCTCGGCGGGAAGGGGATAACAGAGGGGGGGGGGGCATGATTATGGCATGATCATAGAAATAGATTTCTTTCAAATGTTTTTATTGAAATTTTTGCAGATTTAATTACAACAAGGGTTACAAAAAAAAATAAAAAATTGTAGTAACAAAATTTTCACAGCACAGTATAATAAAGTGACCGATTGTTCACAGCATAGTATAATATATTAGCAAATAGTCTACATCATAGAGTAAAGTACCATTTACAAGTATCTAATAACCTTTGTCAAAAAGGGATTCAAACAGGAGTAAGTATCTTAGTGATTGTATAATACATTTTGTATGATAATTCGTTTTAGAATTATAAATATTGATATGGATATCGGCCACTCCAGGACCCCCAAGACACCCCTTGCAGGGATCTATCTGTGTCTCGGGGTGCCTGGGCCAATGTCTTTGTATAAGGAACTTAAACATAGTAATTGTCGTTTGTGAAGTGAATTAAAGGTCTATTCTTACTCCATAACTCACTTCAAGGAAATAAACATGTGATTTATTTTTTCCCTTTATTACGTAGCTGTTCTAAATCTTTCAAGATACATTAAAACTTACATGGAGTCTTCTGTCTATTTGGCTAAAGAATCATTGTTGTTCTATTGTCAGTAAGGTCTAAATAGTAGAGGTATAATTTTTGTACCATATACTCCATGATTCCCATAGTTGTTGTTCCTTAATGTAGAGGGAATTGTCGTTGGGAACTATCAGTTCATAGGAATGGTGTAGTTGGGTTAATTCTATAACTTCTTTCAGAGTAGAATCGGTTTTCCATTTCATAGTTATGGATAGTCTCGCAGCTAAAAGTATATGTGTTACCACTTTGCGATATTTTTTGGGAATCATATGTATATTTATATTCAGAATAGCTAATTCTGGTGAAAGTTGAAAGATAATACCTGTAACCGAAGTAATTAAATGTGATATTGCCTGCCAGTAGGTATGTAGGTATGGGCAGTCCCACATAATATGGAATAGGGTCCCTATTTGGGTACAGTTCCTCCAGCAAGCTGGTAAAGAGTTCCCCTTGAATTTTGCTAGGATATGCAGGGTTAGATATCGTCTTTGAGTTAATTTTTGTGCCCATTCCCATAATGTAACACAGGCTGTAGCCTGGTATATGCTTTGTAAGGAAGCCGTCCATTGCTTAATTGAAAAGTCTTGCCTCAAATCTTGTTCCCATTTAAGAAAGGTGGGTAGTTTGCTGGGTATGTTTTTCTCCCCTAGAATTGGGTATAGTATTGCTACTCCTTTCTTTGATGTGGTATGGTTGGTGAGGAAAGACCATATTTTAACCGGGACTGAAGCTCTGAGTTGTGGGTTATGATGAAGGCACTTAGCTATTTGATTGTAAGTAGATCGCTTAGATTTCGGGAGCTGTAACTCATTACTTAATTGGGAAAAAGATTTTAATGAGCCCTGTTGGAAGAGGGATCCAATTTTGATGTCCCGACCCAAATTCCAATCATGTATATGCAGGCCAGAAATTAATGTTGATAGTATATTTATAGGTGGATTTAATATGATGATTGGAGTTTTATCCCATTTGTATTTGATGATTCTCTGCCAAATGTTGAGCGTCGCTTTCACCGTCGGTGGGTATTGAGCAGTAGTACCTGATCTAACTTTCTTACTTAGCAACCAGAATTGCATATTGGGTTGTCGTGTGATGTCTTTTTCAATTTGTCCCCATAAAGTTTTAGGAGTGGGTAGGAACCATTCCTGCATTTGGGTTAAAATAGTTGCTTCATAGTAGTCCTGTAGATCAGGTATGGTTGATCCACCTATAATTCTGTGTTTAATTAGTATGTGGTATGCACAACTGGGTTTTTTGCCATTCCATAGATATTTTCCCAGACTACTTTGCAGGGATTTAAAGTAGTATTTAGGGATACATATTGGAAGGGATCTGAGTTGGTATAATAATTTTGGTAAGGTCATCATTTTGAAAGCTGCTAGCCGGCCAGCCCATGTGAATTCGAATTTACTAAGTGTTGTCAGGTCTGTTTCAAAATGTTTCTTAAAAGAGAGAAAGTTTGTTTTAAATAAATGTTTTGGTTTGTTAGTGAGAGTAATTCCTAAGTAAGGAATCCCCTCATCTTTCCATTGATAAGGGTATTTATTATTCAATAACTTCCTAGTTGTGTTAACTATGGTCTAAAATATGGGACTTGGTTTCCTTGATTTTGTAGTAGGATGCTGCTCCAAATGTTGTTAATATATTTTGTAGATTCGGAAGAGAAGAAATTGGATCTGACACCATAAGTACTACATCATCTGGGAACAAACATATTCTATGGTCTATTTTTCCAATTTTTATTCCAGAGAGTTTTGTGTCAGATCGTATACGTTCAGCTAGAGGTTCGATGGCTAAGTTAAATATTAAAGGGGATAAAGGGCATCCTTGCCGTGTTCCATTCGAGATGCCAAAGGGCCTAGACATCATATTGTTCGTGTAGACTCTTGCTGAGGGTTTTTTATACAACGCTAAAATTGCAGATAAAATGTTCCCATGAAAACCAAATTTTAATAGCACTGACTGTAAGTAGCCCCAATGGACCCTATCAAATGCCTTCTCTGCATCCAAAGAAAGGAGCAGAGAAGGCGTTTGATGTCGCTCAGTGAAGTGTATAATATCAATCAGACACCTTGTTGCATCTGAGGATTGTTGCCCTTTAGTGAATCCAGATTGATCTTTGTGAATGAGATCAGGTATGTAATTCATCAGTCGATTCGCTATTGCCTTAGCGTATATTTTGATGTCAATATTCAATAATGAAATTGGTCTAAAATTTTGGGGAGCGTTGGGGTCTTTGCCTGGTTTCGGTAATGTTATGACCAATGTTATGACCAAGGCCTGTAGCATCTCTGTTGGAAATTCTGATTTAGATGCCACTTCGTTAAAAAGTGAGCATAGGTGAGGAGCTAGTATATCTCTAAGCAATTTATAATATTCCCCTATTAGTCCGTCTGGCCCCGGAGATTTATTGTTGGGCAGGGAGTCTATAGTTCTGGCAATTTCTTCTATTGAGAATGGGACATTAAGGTCAGAGATTTGGTCTGTATTTAATGATGGGAGATTAATAGTATCTAGGAAATCACTTATTATGAGAATCTTCTTTAAGATTGTAAAGAGAACTATAATAACAGGAACTATAATAACAGCTAAATGCGTTCGCTATGTCTTGGGGATCTTGTAGTTTTTCTCTGGTGGTAGGGTGGTATAAATATGGAATCTTTGATTTGAAATATCGGCCTTTGATCCGTAGTGCCATGTTTTTCCTTGCTTTGTTGCTAGTGTGGTAATATTTAGCTTTAAGTTTTCGAATATTTTTTTCATATGTATCTAATAAATTCTTTCTGAGTTCCTGTCGTAATATTTGTAATTTATTTTTCAATTGTTGTGTAGGATGGGACTGGTTTTGGGAATCTAATGTTTTCATTTCAGAAGTAAGTTTCTCGATGAGTTTTGTTTTATTTTTTCTGGCTTGAGCATTCATTTGATAGAGGATCCCCCTAGTAAATGCCTTATGAGCATTCCATAGGGTAGCGGAGTCTGACACCGAGCCCACGTTATATTTAAAAAATTTGGTTATCTGGTTCTGTATATCCGTAGCATAAGAAGGCATTTTAATAAGATATGTGTTTGCTCTCCATAGGAAATGAGTCGTTTGAGAATGTTTAGGTAGAATAGTCATACTAATTGGGGCATGGTCAGCCCATGTTATGGGCGCAATGTCAGACTCCCTCACCCGCTGCAATAACCACTTATCTGTGAAAATATAATCAATACGAGAGTAGGTATTATGCAACTGGGAATGATATGTATATTCACGATCTCCAGGATGATGGCATCTCCATACATCATAGAGATCGCTGTTATTCAAAAAAAATTTAAGTGCATAGTTGGTTCTGGTTTTGGGATTAGAAGTGTCTAGTTCTTGTTCATGTGTTGTATTAAAGTCACCGCAAATTATTAAGGCACCTTTCCGGTATTTACTGATTTTTCTTAGCAGGTTGTTCAGAAAATAGGATTGTCTCTTATTAGGCGCATAAACATTCACCAGTGTAGTGAGTGAATCATCAATGGTACAGATTAATATGGGGTATCGTCCATTAGTATCAACAATAGATTCATGTAATTTGAATTTTACCGAATGATGTATGGCAACCAGAACTCCTCTTTTCTTCTTCTGACCTGAGGCTGTAAAGATGTGAGGAAAGTTCTTATGTGTACATGTGGAAATAGCTCCTGTTTTGAAATGGGTTTCTTGTATACACAAGATTTGACAGCGCTGGGTTTTAGCCAGTTGCCACATTGATGCTCTTTTTGCTGGATGGTTAAGACCATTTGTATTCAAGGAAAGTAACTTTATACTCATAGGAGGATAGTAGGGATGAGCTTCGTGTTCGAGTCGAACGTACGTTCGACTCGAACATTGGCTGTTCGTCCGTTCGGCGAATTCCGAACGTTTTGGCCGTTCACGTCAAAATTCGAGTGACGCGCGCGCGGACCACAATGCACTGCGGTGGCGCAGTGCATTGCTGCCCCATGATTGGCCAAGCATGCACTGTGACCCCGCATGCTTGGCCAATCGCAGCGCCGGCAGCGAGGAGAGCCATGATTGGCCACAGGCATCCTGCCTGTGGCCAATCATAGCTCAGGCTGTGTAGTGCACGCCCCACACTATATAAGGCCGCCTTTGAGGCGGCCTCCTGTAGTGTGTTACTTAGCATCTGAAGCAGTGGGTGTTCTGTGTACCTTCAACACAGTACACACCAATCGTTTTTGGCTGATTTCCTATCTTGCTGCTGTGTAGTGGTTGTTGTCTGTGCCCTGACTGCAGTATACACCACTATATTCACCTCACCTATATAGCTAGTGATCTAGCTTTAACCACTTAACAACTGCCCATTGCCGATTAACGGCTTCAGGGCGGTTGTTTAACTCTGAGAGGCCGTTAATTAACGGCCTCCTAGAATTCTGCTCTCGCGTGCCCCGAGGTGTGCGCACTCGAGAGCATCCGTGACCGCCGGGTCCACAGGACCCGGCGCATCACGGATCACGGTAAACGGCCGCTCATAGCGGCCGTTTACCACGTGATTGCTCCGTCAAATGACGGAGTGATCACTTGGAAACAAACCGGCGTCATTTTATGACGCCGGTTCCTCCCTCCCCTCTCTGTACCGATCGGTACAGCGGAGGGGAAAGAGATCGGTGTCAGCAGCGATGTGGGCTGCATCTGCAGTGCCCACATCGCTGCTCACCGAATTTAACCCCTCAATTCCCTGCCAATACTCTGCAATACCAGTGCATACTCTGCAGTACCCTGCCATTACTCTGCAGTACCCCACCATTACTCTGCAGTACCCCGCCATTACTCTGCAGTACCCCCCAATACTCTGCAGTACCCGCCATTACTCTGCAGTACCCGCCATTACTCTGCAGTACCCCCAATACTCTACAGTACCCGCCATTACTCTGAAGTACCCGCCATTACTCTGCAGTAACCCCCATTACTCTGCAGTACCCCCCAATACTCTGCAGTACCCACCATTACTCTGCAGTACCCGCCATTACTCTGCAGTAACCCCCATTACTCTGCAGTACCCCCCAATACTCTGCAGTACCCGCCATTACTCTGCAGTACCCGCCATTACTCTGCAGTACCCCCCAATACTCTGCAGTACCTGCCATTACTCTGCAGTACCCGCCATTACTCTGCAGTACCCCCCAATACTCTGCAGTACCCGCCATTACTCTGCAGTACCCCCCAATACTCTGCAGTACCCGCCATTACTCTGCAGTACCCGCCATTACTCTGCAGTACCCCCAATACTCTGCAGTACCCTGCCATTACTCTGTAGTACCCCCCAATACTCTGCAGTACCCTGCTATTACTCTGTAGTACCCCGCCAATACCCCACCAATACTCTGTAATACCCTGCCATAAATTGCCATACCCAGCCATACTCAGAGATACCCAGCCATACTCGGTGATACCCTGAAATACCCAGCCATAGACGCCCCCCACCCCTCACCGCCCTCCGGTGCTTCTACCAACTCGCCAGTACGATCAAAGCCAGAATCTTTTTTTTATTTTTTATTTCAGGCTTCCCAGCCTAGAGGTGAGATGTGGGGTCATATTGACCCCCCAGATTTCACTGTAAAGAGGACCTGTCACCCCATATTCCTATTACAAGGGATGTTTACATTTCTTGTAATAGGAATAAAAGTGATCAAAAATATATTTTTGGGGAAAAAAATGTCAAACTAAAATAAATAAAGTAAAATGAACAATAAAAAAATAAAATAAAAATGAAAGCGCCCATGTCCCCATGTGCTCGCATGTGCCACACATGTGAGGTATCGCCGAGAATGTTAGAGCGAGAGCAATAATTCTAGTCCTAGACCTCCTCTGCAACTCAAAACATGTAACCAGTAAAAAAAATTTTAAAGCGTCGCCTATGGGGATTTTTTAAGTAGCGACGTTTGGCGCCATTCCACGGGCATGTGCAATTTTGAAGAGTGACATGTTTGATATCTATTTACTCAGCATAACTTCATCTTTCACTTTATGCAAACACTGGGCTAACAAGTGGCTAATAATAGAGCTTGCAGTCAGTAGTGTTAGGAGATAGTGCGTGCTGTCTGCGCGCTCTGTACCCAGTACATACCGCTTTAATAAAGGGCAGGCCCCTACTTTCAAACATCCAACTTACAAACATCTCCTACTTGCAAACGCAAGGAGACAGCAGCAAGTGAGATGAAAAAAGATGGACGACAAAACAAATTATACAGGGGTGATAACTCTTCCCTATGTTTTCCAAAAAGCTGAAAAATAGTTTTTTTGACTGGAGCTACACTTTAAAAATGTACCGGTTGAAAATGACAAACAGATTCAACTTAACACAACAAACCTACACAGTCCCTGTCTTGTTTGCACCGCCTGTATACTGCTGTTCTGAGTATATAGGGCCTGGGGGCCACACGCATTTCCTTTTTTTAATATGGGTACGGGGTTCCCCTTAATATGCGTACAAGACCCAAATAGGCTGGTAATGGGCAGGGAGGGCTACCCATGCCGTGTTTCTCAATGATTTTCAACCATATTGCAGGAACCAGATATAAGATTAAAACCGCAAGCAGTTTTAAATGGTGTTATTTCCGTTTAATGTCATTTTGTGCAGGAACTGTTCTAAACACGGGAAACACGTGGCACTTCACAGGCATACTACAGACACCCCTCAGGCACCATATTTTTTTCACTTTAATCGTCATTAAAATTAGTGCTCCCGCCAAAACGGCCGTTTTTAAAACTTTTTTTTGCAGTGACCCATGTCCCCTGAGGCAGGAGGCAGGTCCCCAAACCCTTTTTAGGACACTATCTTGCATATTAGCCGTTAAAAATTAGCACTTTCCATTTCGAACGTTCGAGTCCCATAGACTTCAATGGGGTTCTAACGTTCGTTTCGAACGCGGGGGCCGTTCGAAAGTTCTGGTGCGAACCGAACCGGGGGGTGTTCGGCTCATCCCTAGAGGATAGTAGTAAGATGATAGAAAGAAGTACTTACTAGACTCACAATAGCTTCAAACCACATATTCCATATGAACATTTTATATTCTCAAATGACGATGAATGTTCAAAAAGTTGGCGACTGGAAAACTTTGATTCTGACATTGTAGTTTCACAAAATGCATGTCATATTTAATGCTGTGAGCTGTGCAATAGATAATGGGGAAAGAAAAAAAGGAAAAACACAAACCAAAATATAACCAAACAGTAAACTTAGCTTGCAGTAGTAAATACTTCAATGTGTACTGCAACATCAGAGTGGGGTATAAGTTCAAAGGTCAACTGCTCCAAAGACTTATGGTCTCACGGCATTGCGGGCAGGCTGAGAGATCGGTTTCCTACAGGCCGGAATTTAGTTTGTCCGGAGCTAGACAGTGAATGCTAATGCCATTGTGGTGTAAGTTTCTCCGGAGTCTTCCTAGCTCCGATGGGTGGAGTTGGTTCGGGGGATAATACCCCATGTGTGAAGTAGATTAATGCCTTGTTCCACAGAGGTGATTGTGTGAGAGGTATAATTCTTCTGTACCAGTAGTTTGGATGGTTGCTTACAACGGTATTCAATTTTATGATTACGCAGAGCTTTTGTAATCGTGGTAAGTTGTCTTCTCATATCAAGAGTATGTTTAGATAAGTCGGCATAAATCTGGATAGTATTATATGGATGTGGAAGTTGTCCTAGATGCCACGCTTTATATAGGATTTGTTCTTTTACCTGGTAAAAGTGTACTCTGAGTAGTACATCTCGCGGTATTTGTGCAGGGAGGAATGACAGTTTTGGTATCCGATGGATACGGTCTACTGTGAGCTCTAGCTTGCAGCAAGTTAGAGAATAATTCAGTGACATATGTTTTAAGATCAGACTGCTGTATATTTTCGGGGATACCTCTGATTTTGAGGTTGTTCCTCCATGAGCGGTCTTCTAAATCTGCAATTTTAGATTTAATCCACGCTTTGTCAGCCATGTTTTCCTCATGAGCATCTACTAACTTATTAATAATGCTGGTCATGTCACCCATAGAGTTCTCAATAATGTGCACTCTTTCTCCTAGGGAGCTTACTTCTCTAGAGAATTGTTTTGTGAGTTGTAAAATATCTGTATGAAGTGAGGTATGCAGAGTTAATAGCATTTCCTTCAATTGGGTATCCAGGATAGGCTGGTTATTAGTGGGAAATGCAGCTATAGGAGATATGGCTGTTACCTCATAACTTAGAAGAGGTGTTTTATGGCTTACCTCCTGGCTTGTGAAATCCAGCTTAAGACGAGTTTTAGCAGGGCTGCGACAAGTAGGGCTGAGATAATCTTCCTCAGGAGAAGATTCCTGATGTATTGTTTGATTTGTCTCCTCTGGTGCAGCGTCAGGCATATCTTTATAGTGCGCTCTCGCTGAGGGGGCCGTTGCTGAAACAGCTGCTGTGTGAGGGATGGCGCCATCTTTCTTTCTCCCCCCCCCCTGACTGAGGAGAGAATGCCGTTAATTTTTTCCTTTCGTTTTCCTTTCCGTTCGTCCTTTCGTTTTTTTTTACAATTCCACCGGACTGAGGAGATCTTCCGCCGTCTGCCTGTATCGGATATACCGATATTCGCTATCCTTTCATCGCTAATATGTCCGCTCATTTCACGGAGCTCTCTCACAGAGCTTCCATTTGGCTCGCGCGCTGGCCACGCCCCATTCATAGAAAGAGATTTGATTGCATCAGGTGGGGAGGTATGTGGAGTGGACAGAGCAAACAGGCAGGGAGGGGAGGGGGGAAGAGGACAGAGGAGGACACAGGAGAGGAGAGAGCAGGGCTACGGATGACAGAGGCATGTAAATTGGCCGTGGTGTCAGGGCTCAGCAGCCATAATATACCATGGTCAGTTTACAGGGAGGGTGTAGCCAGGCAGGATCAGCCAGGCATTTTATGTGATACCATGCTTTAAGGGAACAGGATCCATTTTTTTTTAGGTTAACAAAAACTTTAATACTTGTTCTGTATATATTATTTCATTGGAACTGTCTGTTTTATTTATCTGGTTCCCTTGAGGGTTTTTTCTGTGGGTTGTTTTTAGTGCATGAAAATGTAACTAAACTCCAATGGTTTTCAACATACCTTCTTCCTTGGTTTTAAGGGGTCTACTGACTCACTCATTGATTTAGTCTTGAACCCACAGACACATGGTAACTAAGTTGAAAATTCTCTCTTATAATATCCGCAGACTGTGTTTGCCTCCAAATTTTAGTAAAGTGTAGCAGGAACTCCGCCATCTTGCCCCACACATTGTATTGTTTCATGGGACCCACTTCACGGTCCAATCTACACCTAAATTTCCACAGTCTGTATTTACAAAATAGTACCTTTGCCCATCCCCTATATCTAAAGCCAAAGGAGTAACAATTTTTATTCATAAGACCTGTCACTTTGTTCAGTTATCTCAACTCCCCGAGTATGATGACAGGGCACTGTCCAAGACAATATTTTTACCATAGTCAATATTTATGCCCCTAATACTGGTTCCATTAACTTTTTTGTCTAGTACCTGGAGGAGGTTGACTGGGTTCCAGGAGGGTCTCTTTTTTTTTGGGGGGGGGGGGGGGTTTCATTTACCTCCAGACCTCCTATTGAATACATCCTCTGAGAAATGTCCTTTTTTTATGCTCTCAAAGACTTTAAGGAAAAATGCTTGCTACCCTGTATCTGGTGGATCACTGAAGAGCTAAACACTCCTCCAATAAGGACTACAGCTATTATTCTAGTGTACATGACTCCTACTCTAGACTAGACCTTATTTTTGTTGATCAGTATTACCTGCATAGCGTCCAGGACATGTCTATTGATCACATTACTATATCTGACCATGCCCGGTTTCTGTCACTTTTTCACTTACTGATATTGACTGCAAAGACTAGACCTGGCTGCTCAATGAAAACTTTTTAGACAATAGTACAGACCTAGCAGATGTGAAATCCTCCCTTAACTCTTATTTAGAATTGAACACCATCAGAGAGGTCTCCATGCAGGCTGTATGGGAGGGACATAAGGCAAGTATCCGAGGAGTATTGATAGCACATGGTTCTAGAATTATAAAGCTTCAATTATAGAAAAATGAATGGTCTCCTAAAGGAAATAAAAAATAGTTGAACATAGACACTAAACCATCCCAAGCTACAGGAGTTATGGTCTAGGCCAGTGATGGTGAACCTTGGCACTCCAGATGTTTTGGAACTACATTTCCCATGATGCTTATGCACTCTGCAGTGTAGTTGAGCATCATGGGAAATGAAGTTCCAAAACATCTGGGGTGCCAAGGTTCACCGTCACTGGTCTAGGCTCTTTTCTTGATCATAAAGCCAGAAATAAGCTAAGGTACTAAGCTCATAAATGTTTTTGAGCATGGAAACAAATGTGGCCGCCTTTTAGCACACACTTTGCAGAAAATTCTGCACCATATGCATAAGGTGATGATACACAACAACTCCATCATGGACACCACTCACATCGCTCAAGAGTTTTAGTCTTTTTTATTAATCTCTGTATAACCTTAAAGCAGAGTTCCACCCAATAATGGAAATGTAGCTGTTGAATTTATATGGGTGGAACTCCGCTTTAACTCCCCTCTGCATCCTCAAAGTGAACATCAGAAACACACCCTCATACAATGTTACCTACGGGAAGTTTATTATCTTAGTCTATCCCAAGAGATTGTACAAGATATGGAATGCCCATTCACCTCTCTAGAACTGGCTTCCATGATTTCAGAACTTCCCAAAGGAAAAAGCCTGGGTCCTGATGGTTTCCCTGACACTTATTATAAGAAACTGTCACACTTTCTGTTTGAATCCATCTGCAACGATTTTAATACTATATTTGTTGACAGCTCCTTACCCAGAGAAAGCTTTAGCCACTTGACCTCCGGAAGGTTTTACCCCTTCCTGACCAGAGCATTTTTTGCTATTTGGCACTGTACTATGTTAACTGGTAATTGTGTGGTCATGTAATGCTGTACCCAAACTTATTACAAAATTATTATTATTTTTTTACCCACAAATAGAGCTTTCTTTTGGTCATATTTGATCACCACTAGGATTTTTTTTTTTTGTGATATAAATCAAAAAAAGGCCAAGAAAAAACAAAACAACAATTGCTACTTTTTGTTATAAAAAATATCCAATAAACTCAAATGTTGTCATACAGTTAGGCCAAAATGTATTCAACTACATGTCTTACCTTCTCGTTTACTTTCTGGCTGCCTATCACGTTTCTTGAGGTGCTAAAATGCCAGTACAGTACAGATTCCCACCCAAATTACATCTTTTGACAACAGAAAAAATGTTTTTTTACACAAAGTTGTCACCTAAAATATATATTGCTCACATATGCAATGGTTATATGTGGAATTACACCCCAAAATACATTCTGCTGCTTCTCCTGAGTACGGGGATACCACATGCGTGAGAGTTGTTTGGATCATTCTGTGTACAGGTGCTGAAAACCAATCATCGCCTTCAGGATTTCAAAGGGTGTAGTTTGCTCATTTCACTTACTCACTACCTATCACCAGGACTGGACTTGGACAAAAATGTGGCCCTGGACTTCATCCATACTGGCCCAGGGCACAACACATCAGGGTACAGTGCACATCAGGCAACATCAGGGTACAGGGCACAGCACATCAGGGTACAGAGCCCAGCATATCAGGGCACAACACATCAAGGTACAGCACATCAGGGTACAGCACATCAGGCCACATCAGGTTGCTGGGCACAGCACATCAGGGTACAGAGCCCAGCACATCAGTGTACAGGGCACATCAGGGCACAACACATCAGGGTACAGAGCCCAGTACATCAGCGTACAGGGCACATCAGGGGACAACACATCAGGGTACAGTGCATAGCACATCAGGTTACAGGGCACAGCATATCAAGATACAGCACATCAGAGTACAAGACATCAGGGCATAGAGCCAGCACACCAGCGTACAGGGCATGACACATCAGGGTACTGGGCATGACACATCAGGGTACAGGGCACAGCACAATAGGGCACGTCAGGGCACAGTACATCAGGGTTCAGGACACAGCACATCAGGGCACATCACATCAGGGTACAGGGCACAGCACATCAGGGTACAGGACATCAGGGCCCAGGTCACATTACATCAGGGCACACAATATTGAGGCACAGCACACTAGGCATAGCACATCAGGGCATAGGACATCAAGGCACAGCACATCAGGGTACAGCACATTGGGGCACATCAGGGCATGGGGCACATCAAGGCACAGGACATCAGGGCACAGCACATCAGAGCACAAGGCACATCAGGTCACAGAGCACATCAGGATATAGGACATTGGGGCACAGCACATCAGGGCATGGAACACATCAGGGCACATGGCACATCAGGGCACATCGGGGCACATCAGGGCACATAGCACATCAGGGCACATCGGGGCACATCAAGGCACATCGGGACACATACAGTAGCAAATCAGGGCACATGGCAAATCATGGCACGGGACACATCAGGGCAGGGGTCACATCAGGGCACATAGCTCATCAGGGACAGGGGCACATCAGGCCACATGGCACATCAGGACAAAGGGCACATAGCACATCAGGACACATGGCACACCAGGGCATAGGGCACATAAGGGCACAGGGCACATGGCACATCGGGGCACATCAGGGCTTGGGGCACATCAGGGCACATTATGGCATATTGGGCACATGGCACATCAGGACACATGATGGGGCACATTAGGGCACATTATGGGGCACATCAGGGCACATCAGTGCACATCGGGGCACATAGCACATCAGGGCACATAGCACATCAGGGCACGGAGCACATCAGGCCACATGGCGCATTGGGGCACAGGGCATGGGGCACATAGCACATCAGGCCACATGGCACATCAGGACACGGGGCACATCGGGGCATGGGGCACATCAGGGCTCGGGACACATCAGGGCACATTATGGCACATCAGGGCACATGATGGGGCACATTAGGGGGGCACATCATCAGGGCACATTATAGGGCACATTATGGGAACTTACTAGCCAGCATGTAGAGTAGCGCAGGAAGCATCTGTAGTAAGTTCTCTCTCTCATGTCATCACGCTGCTCCCCGGCGGCCCCTCCTCTCTTCTCATCTATCCCCATTGGCTTGTAAAATCAGAGAGGAGGGGCCGCCGGGGAGCAGCGTGATGACATGAGAGAGAGAACTTACTACAGGCGCTTCCTGCGCTACTCTACATGCTGACTAAATCTCAATCTACCTGTCGGCAGTTGACGGGAAGATCACCGTGTACCCCAGATGCGCCTGAAACCGACCCACAATGAGCCATTGGCCCACCGGGAAATTCCCGGTAGTCCCGATGGCCAGTCCATCTCTGTCTATCACAGATTTGGAGGCTCTGAAATGCCAAGATAGCACAAACCAAAACGACTGCTTTTTGGAAAGTAGACAACCCAAGCTATTTGCTAAGAAGCATGTTGAGCCCATGGAATAATTTATCTTTTGCCTCAAGTTTCTGGAAAATGACAGAAAAACTTTTTTCTTTTTTTTTTTTTTTTTTTACACAAAGTTTTCACTTAAATGATAAATTGCTGAGACATGCAATGAGTATATGTGGAATTATACCCCATAATACATTCTTCTGCTTCTCCTGAGTATGGGGAGTAAGACACATGTGTGAGAGTTTTTTGGACCCTAGTGTAAATTGGCTGTCCCCTCAAAATGACTCAACACACAACCATTAATGTCCAAACCGCTGGTAACAAAAGTGAGTACACCCCTAAGTGAACGTGTCCAAATTGGGCCCAATTAGCCATTTTCCCTCTGTGGTGTCATGCGAATCCTTAGTATTACAAGGTCTCAGATGTGAATGGGGAGCAGATATGTTAAATTTGGTGTCATCGCTCTAACTCTCTCATACTGGTCACTGGAAGTTCAACATGGCACCTCATGCAAAATAACTCTCTGAGGATCTGAAAAAAAGAATTGTTGCTCTATGTAAATGTAGCCTAGGCTATAAGAAGATTGCCAAGACCCTGAAACTGAGCTGCAGCACAGTGGCCAAGACCATACAGCAGCTTAACAGGACACATTCCACACAGAACAGGCCTCGCCATGGTCGACCAAAGAAGTTGAGTGCACATGCTCAGCGTCATATCCAGAGGTTGTCTTTGGGAAATAGACGTTTGAGTGCTGACAGCATTACTGCTGAGATTGAAGGGCAGGGATCAGCCTGTCAGTGCTCAGACCATCCGCTACACACTGCATCAAATTGGTCTGTATGGCTGTTGCCCCAAAAGGAAGCTTCTTCTAAAGATCATGCACAAGAAAGCCCACAAAGAGTTGCTGAATAGAAGCAGACTAAGGGCATGGATTACTGGAACCATGTCCTGTGGTCTGAGGAGACCAAGATAAAACTATATGATTCAGATGGTGTCAAGCATGGAGAGGAGTACAAAGACAAGTGTGGCTTGCCTAAAGTCTTTCCAACATGATAACGATCCCAAACACACCTCCAAGATGACCGATGCCTTGCTAAAGAAGCTGAGGGTAAAGGTAATGGACTGGCCAAGCATTTCTCCAGACCTAAACCCTATTGGGCATCTGTGGGGTATATTCAAGCAAAAGGTAGAGGAGCGCAAGGTCTCTAGCATCCACCAGCTCCGTGATATCATCATGGAGGAGTAAAAGAGGACTCCAGTGGCAACCTGTAAAGCTTTGGTGAACTCCATGTCCAAGACGGTTAAGGCAGTGCTGGAAAATAATGGCGGGCACACAAAATATTGACACTTTGGGCACAATTTGGACATTTTCACTTAGGGGTGTACTCACTTTTGTTTCCAGTGGTTTAGACATTAATAGCTGTGTGTTGAGTTATTTTGGGGGGACAGCAAATTTACACCGTTATACAAGCTGTACACTCACTACTTTACATTGCAGCAAAGTGTCATTCCTTCAATTACCCCCCAGGTAATTGTTCAGGGGGTAATTTTGCAGATGGGGGTGGTAATTGTTCAGATGGGTGGTAATTGTGCAGACAGGGGTGGTAATTGTGCAGACGGGGTAATTGTGCAGACTGAGGGGTGGTAATTGTTCAGACTGGGGGGTGGTAGTTGTGCAGATGGGAGTAATTGTGCAGATGGGATTGGTAATTGTGCAAACAGGGGGTTGGTAATTGTGCAGATAGGGGATGGTAATTGTGCAGACTGGGGGGATTGTAATTGTGCAGACGGCAGGGATGAACTGGCTATCAGGACTACCAGAAAATTCCCGGTGGGCCGAAGACTCAGCGTGGGCCGGTTTCAGCCGCATCTGTGGTGCACAGTGATCTACCCGTCAACCGCCATCAGCTGGCGCCTGACAGGTAGATTGAGATCTAGCCAGCATGCAGAGTAGCACAGGAAGCGTCTGTACTAGTAAGTTCTCTCTCTCATGTCATCGCACTGCTCCCCGGCGCCCCCTCCTCTCTTCTTGTCTATCCCAGATGATCTTACAAGCCAAGGGGGATAGACGAGAAGAGAGGAAGGGCCGCCAGGGAGCAGCATGATGACATGAGAGAGAGAAGTTATTACAAAGCCTCCAGCAGCACTGAGTGTGCATTCAGATAGAACGTTGGATGCAGGAAAGGCCAGTAGCTCAATTGCATACTGTGAAAGCTCTGGCCAGTGATCCATCCTCAAAACCCAGTAATACAGTGGATTTTCGGTTGGAAAGGTCTCCAAGTCTGATCTTGCCCCAACGTTTTCCTGCACCATGTAAATCAGACGCTGGCGATGGTTGCTGGAACAGTTCACCGCTCCTTCTGTGACTGACCGAAGCCTCAGGACCACGTTGTCCAGGAGGACCAGGAAATTGCAACCTCCCAGGCTCTGGAAACGGATTGCACAAACCTTTCTGCAAGGCCTGCCAAAGATGTTTCATCCTCTGCTCCCTCTGCGAAGGCTGGATAAGTTCCACAACCTTACCCTTGTAACGTGGATCAAGAAGGGTTGCCAGCCAGTACTGATCCCTTTCGCAGGCTTTGCAGGATCATGGCCATGCAGCGTAGGTTTGCTGAGGCATTCGGTCCAGAGTCCTCTGGGTCACTAAGGATGACATGATCCACAGCCACCTCCTCCCAGCCGCGTACAAGTCCATGGGTTTCTGGGGGCTGAAAAAGATCCCTTTAAAACTGCTGCTGATGCTGAGTGCCAGGCTCCACCTCCATGCTGGCACAAGCCTCCTCCTCCTCCTCATCTTCCTATGTGATCGGCAGGCCTGCAGGAATACTGTCTGGATAGGATAAAGGGGGCCTTGAGAGGTAAGGAAGTCCTCCTCTTCTTCCCTGTGTTCTGCCTCAGGTGCCCTGTCCCTTATTCCACACAGCATGTGCTCCAACAGGAAGATAAGAGGGACAGTATCACTGTTGCATGCACTGTCACTGCTCACCATCCTCGTGGCCTCCTCAGATAGTGACAGGACAGTGCATGCATCCTTGATCATTAGCCACTGGCGTGACGAAAAAAAGCCAAGCTCCCTTGAACCTGTCCTGGTGCCATACTCACACAGGTACTCATTGATGGGCCTCTGCTTGGTGTGCAGCCGCTGCAGAATCGCCAACATTGAGTTCCACCTGGTGGGCATGTCACAGATGAGGCAGTTATTGGGAAGGTTGCATTCCTTTTGAAGGTCAGCCAGCGGAGCACTGGTATTATATGACCGGCAGCAATGCCCACAGACTTTCCTGGCCTGTCTCAGGAGATCCTGTAAGCCCGGGTACCTGCACAAGAACCACTGCACCACCAAATTAAGGATATGAGCCAAACAGGGAACATGGGTCAAGTGTCCCTGTCAGAGGGTGGAGAGGAGATTGGTGCCATTGACGCAAACCATGATTCCTACCTGAAGCTGGTGTGGTGTCAACCACCTCTGAATCTGCCCCTGCAGAGCTGCCAGAATCTCTGCCCCATTGTGGCTCCTGTCCCCTAAGCAGACCAACTCAAGCACCGCATGTCATCTTTTTGCCTGAGTGCTTGTGTAGCCCCTAGAACGCCTACGGAGCACCACTGGTTCCGAGGTCAAATCTACAGAGGAAGAGTCCATAGAGGAAGATGAAGAGGATGGGGTGGAGGAGAGAGGTGTGGCAGAATCACCTCTAAAAGCATTTTGGAGGCGTGGTGGCGGAACAAGCTCCAACATTACTGCACCCTGTCCTGCATCCTTCCCAGCAGCCAGCAGGGTTACCCAGTGTGCCGTGAAAGAAAGGTAATGTCTCTGCCCATGCCTGCTGGACCATGAGTCAGCGGTAATATACATACACCTTACCACTGACCACCCTGTCCAACGAGGCCAAAACATTGCCCTCTACATGCTGGTTAGGGATAAGCTTGATGTTCGAGTCGAACGTATGTTCGACTTGAACATCGGCTGTTTGCACTTTCGGCGTATACCAAACGTTATGGGCAATTTGCACCAAATTCATGTGGCGCTCACGGCCCACAATGCACTGCGCCATCGCAGTGCATTGCTGGCTCATGATTGGCCAAGCATGCACTGTGACCACACATGCTTGGCCAATCACAGCGCCGGCAGCAAGGAGAGCAATTATTGAACACAGGCAGGATGCCTGTGTCCAATTATAGCTCAGGGGGGTTTAGTACATGCCCCACACTATATAAGGCCGCCAGCATGGCGGCCTTGTGTAGTGTGTTCCAGTGTGCAGGGAAAGAGCGGCATAGGCAAGGACAGTGTGTTCTTTTCTCGGCATCTGCAGTAGTTAGTGGGTGCTGTGTGCCTCCAGCGCAGTATAAACCTGTATTTACCCTTTATTGCTGGTGTTCTCTCATACAGGCATCTGCAGTAGTTAGTGGGTGTTGTGTGCCTCCAGCACAGTACAGTATACAACTATATCTACCCTTTATTGCTAGTGTTCTATAATACAGGCATCTACAGGAGTTAGTGGGTGTTGTGTGCCTCCAGCACAGCACAGTATGCACCTGTATCTACCCTTTATTGCTGGTGTTCTCTCATACAGGCATCTGCAGTAGTTAGTGGGTGTTATGTGCCTCCACTACAGTATACACCTGTATCTACCCTTTATTGCTGGTGTTCTATCATACAGGCATCTGCAGGAGTTAGTGGGTGTTGTGTGCCTCCAGCACAATATACACTACCAAATTGCTGGTTTTCCCATCTCCCTGCAGGCCATTACTATGTCTGGAAGGACAACAAGGAGAGGCAGACAGTAACGAGCCAATAAAAGAGGGCATGCAGGCTCTCTGTCTAGAGACAACTGTGCTGGTCCTGGATGCGGTGCATCATAATCAGCACGTGGCCATGGGACACGCTTGTCCTTATTTTCGGCAGCTGGACGTGTTTCTCCGCATCATGCTGAAGACTTGGTAGAGTGGATGAGCAAGTCCTCTTCATCCTCCTCATCCTTTCTCACCCAGGCTCAGGGCGCTAGCAAAGTAGCTGCCAACACGTCCTTTTCCCTCGTCTCAATGTCATCATCAGTCACTCCTTCCCTAGACCCACCATGTCCTCCTGAGGAGTCCCCCGAACTGTTTGAGAACAGTGTTGGGTACATGGTCCAGGAGGATGCCCAGCATTTTGAAGGCTCTGATGATGATACCCAGCTAGAGGAAGGCAGTAGCGTGAGTGCAGAGAGAGGGGATGCTCAAGAAGGACAGCAATCTGGCAGTCATGTTCCACCAGCTGCAGCATACTGCCAGGTTTGTTCCAGTGATGAAGAGGGAGGGGATGATGAGGTCACTGACTCCACGTGGGTGCCTGATAGGAGAGAGGAGGAGGAGGAACATCTCCAACGAGGCAGGATGCCCTCCAGGCGCTAGCTTAAAGGCAGAACACCAACTGAGCCACACCGCGGAGCTCCGTCTGTGCAGAGCGCTGCCTCTGCACGTTATTGGGCCTTTTTTGAGACAAGTGCATCAGATCGCCCCGCTGCTATTTGCAACATATGTCTCAAGCATATCTCGCGTGGCCAAAACATCAGCCACTTGGGCACCACATGCTTGACCAGACATATGTTGACCTGCCATGCAGCTCGCTGGCAAGCGTACCTTAAAGACCCACACCAAAGAACAAAGCGGACCTCTGCTTGCTCCTCCTGCACTGAGAGGAATGAAGGTGTGGAATTAGGTGTGTCACAGCCAAGTACTTGTGGGCACTCTGCTAGCAGTACACCCACGTCCGATTGTAGCAGGCAAATTTCCCTGCCCTAGCTGCTGGACCATCTAAAGAAGTTCACTCCCAGCCATCCACATACCCAACGGTTGAATGCTAGCTTGGCTACATTGCTAGCACTTCAACTGCTGCCTTTTCAGTTGGTAGACTCGGCCCCCTTCCGTGAGTTTGTGCAATGTGCGGTTCCTCAGTGGCAGGTCCCCAAACGCCACTTTTTCTCACGGAAGGCGATTCCGGCTCTCTACCGGCATGTGGAATGCTATGTCCTTGCCTCGCTGGACAGGGCGGTCAGCAGTAAGGTGTATAGTACCGCTGACTCATGGTCCAGCAGGCATGGACAGGGACGTTACTTATCTTTCACGGCCCATTAAGTCACTCTTCTGGCATCTGGGAAGGATGAAGGACAAGGTGCAGTAGTGTTGGAGGTTGTTCCGCCACCACGCCTCCAAAATGCTACTACTGGTTGTGACACACCTTTCTCCTCCACCCCCTCTTCTTCTTCTTCCTCCATGGCTTCTTCCAGTGCTCTGTCTTCGGAACCAGCGGTGCTCCGTAGGCGTTCAAGGGGCTACGCAAGTACGCAGGCAAAAAGATGCCATGCTGTGCTTGCGCTGATTTGTTTGGGGGACAGGAGTCACACTGGGGCAGATATTTTGTCAGCTCTGCAGGGGCAGGCCGAAACGTGGTTGACGCCATGCCAGCTTAAGCCAGGAATGGTGGTTTGTGACAATGGCACCAACCTCCTCTCTGCCCTCCAACAGGGACAACTGACCCATGTGCCCTTTGTGGCTCATGTGCTTAAACTGGTGGTGCAGCCGTTCTTGGGCAGGTACCTGGGCTTACAGGATGTCCTGAGGCAGGTCAGGAAAGTCTGTGTGAATTTCCGCCAATCATTTAATGCCAGTGCTCGGCTAGCTGAGCTCCAAAAGGAGTTGAACCTGCCCAAGAACCGCCTTATATGTGACATGCCCACCAGGTGGAACTCAACGTTGCCCATGCTGCAGCGGCTGCACATGCAGCAGAGGGCCGTCAATGAGTACCTGTGCAACTACGGCACCAGGACAGGGTCAGGGGAGCTTGTTTTTTTTCTCCCCAGCAGTGACAGTGCATGCATCAGTGACGCTGTATCTCTTGTCCACCTGTTGGAGCATATGCTGCATGGAATATTGGACAGGGCACTTGAGGCAGAACAGAAGCAGGAAGAGGAGGACTTCCTTGCCTCTCATGGCCCCATTTATTCAGTGTTCCTGCTGTCCCACCCATCACACAGGAAGAGGACGAGGAGGAGGAGGAGGATTGTGTCAGCATGGAGGTGGAGCGTGGCACACAGCATCAGCAGCAGCAGTCTTTTAGGGATGATTTACAGTCCCAAGAAACCCGTGGACTTCTACGTGGCTGGGAGGAAATGGCTGCAGATTATGTTGTCCTTAGTGACCCAGAGGATTCCGGACTGAATGCCTCAGTTACCCTATGCTGCATGGCCTCCCTGATTATGCAAAGCCTGCGGAAGGATCCTCATATTCTTCGGATCAAGGAGATCATTACTGGCTGGCCACTCTCCTTGATCCACGGTACAAGGGTAAGGTTGTGGACCTTATCTTGCCATCGCAGAGGGAGCAGAGGATGAGACATGTCCGGGAGGCTGTCACATACCTTCTAGTAGCGAGCCCGGATTGCGGAAAGAGGCCTCCCTTACAACTCCCACTACCAGTTTCCTGACAATGTAACAGGGAACACAGGAGTAAGGAGGGGTACAGGTGCCTGGCAGGATCAACAGATGAGTAGGATGGGTAGGTGAAGTTCAGTGGAGCAGGTAATCACAGCAAATGGATCAGCAGGTAATTTATAGCAGATAACACTGTTCAATGGAACAGGTAACTTGATGAAAAGCAGTGCAGGGAGGTAGGCAACTTGTAGCAGATACACAGTGCAATATGCACAGGTACTTGGAGCAGATGAACAGTTCAATATGAGCAGGCAATTGCAGCAGGTGAACAGTTCAATAAGACAAGTGACTTGAAGCAGATGAACAGCGCAATATAAACAGGTACTTGCAGCAGATGAACAGCTTAATATAAGCAGGTACTTGCAGCAGGTGAACAGTTCAATACAAGCAGGTTACTTGCAGCAGATGACACAGTTCAATATAAGCAGGTACTTGCAGCAGGTGAACAGTTCAATACAAGCAGGTTACTTGCAGCAGATGACACAGTTCAATATAAGCAGGTACTTGCAGCAGGTGAACAGTTCAATACAAGCAGGTTACTTGCAGCAGATGACACAGTTCAATATAAGCAGGTTCACCTTTAGCAGACGGATGGTCAAAGCAAGCCGGGTCAGATATCAGACTGAAAGCGAAGTACAAGGGAACAGGCAGAAGAATCATCACAACAAGCCGGGGTCGGGTGCAGGCAGATAGCAGATGGGTCACAGGCAGGCCGGGTCAAACAGGAACGAATAATACGGATCAGGTCTCACCGGTATAACGCTGTAGAGCAGGCAGCAGAGACCATTAGCAAGAGGCTAGTTTAAATAGGCCGTTTGGCGCCAACACGGACGCACGCACGTGACCGCGCACGTGCCCGCGCATGCGCACCTGCGTACGAACGCATGCGCGTTCGTTCGATCATGCGTACCTGCGACGATCGTAAACCAGAAGACCTGGAGGTCAGTCTCTTCATGTGATTTTCATGACATTGCCCCCTCCCAAGGGGCAGCCTCCGGATGCCCTTTCGGACAAATTTTTCCGGATGGGCCCTTTTAAAGGATTGAATCAAGTTTTTTGCATGAATGTTGTCCTCGGGCTCCCAGGAGTTCTCTTCGGGACCATATCCTTTCCATTTGATTAAGAACTGGTTCTGGTTTCCTCTTCTTCTGAAATTTAGGATGGCTTCTATTTCAAATTCTTCTTCACCATCAACCAAGATCAGATCAGGAGGAGTGGTATTTCGGTTAGGAAATGGATTGGGAGTGAAAGGTTTCAATAAGGACACATGGAATACCGGATGGACCTTTAGTGAGTCTGGAAGTTCTAGTTCGAAAGCAACTTCGTTAATCTTCCTTTTGCTTGAGAAAGGTCCTAAAAACTTGGGACCTAGTTTCCTTGAAGGGCACGCCATTTTCAAGTTTACCGTGGATAGCCACACCAAATCACCAGGTACCAGTACTAACTCCTCTCGTCTCTTCTTGTCAAAGGTTGCCTTGTTGTGCTCTCTTGTTCTAGTCATTGTTTCTTGCAGAAGTTTGTTGTTGGTTGAGAAAAAGTTCATCTTTTCCTGGACTGCTGGTACTGAGCATTCAGGAAGGGAGTTGGGTAGAAATGAAGGGTGGAAGCTATAATTGGCAAAAAAGGGTGTCTGTTTGGTGGCGGAATGGAGAGAATTATTATACGCAATCTCAGCTACTGGAAGCAGGGAGATCCAATCATCTTGTGCAAAAGAGGAAAAACAGCGTAAATATTGTTCGAGAGTTTGGTTCGTCCTCTCAGTCTGCCCATTGGACTGAGGATGATAGGTGGATGAGAAAGACAGTTCAATATTCAAGGCCTTGCAGAGGGACTTCCAGAATCGAGAGGTGAACTGTACCCCTTGATCCAAAACTATATTGGCTGGTACCCCATGGAGCCTAATGATGTCCTTGATGAACACTTGTGCAGTTTCAGAGGCTGAGGGGGTACCCTTCATGGGAATAAAATGTGCCATCTTTGACAGACGATCAACCACCACAAAGATAGTGGTATGATCGTCTGCCGGAGGCAATT
Organism: Lithobates pipiens; assembly: GCF_037356315.1. Taxonomy (NCBI): domain Eukaryota; kingdom Metazoa; phylum Chordata; class Amphibia; order Anura; family Ranidae; genus Lithobates; species Lithobates pipiens. Next base: position 522,414,337 of record NW_027507718.1, read on the forward strand.
CAACAATGAAGTCTGGAGACAGCATTTTCCATGGCCTGTCCGGAACAGACAATGGTTTAAGGAGGCCCCAGGCCTTAGTTTTACAGTTCTTACTTCTAATGCACGTAGTGCAGGTGTTCACGTATTTCTTGCAATCCTCCCGTAACTGAGGCCACCAAAAAGTAAGCTGTACCAAATCAATAGTTCTAGTGATACCAAAATGTCCGGCGAGTGCGTGGTCGTGACTAGGGATGAGCTTCGTGTTCGAGTCGAACATACGTTCGACTCGAACATCGGCTGTTCTCTCGTTCGGAGAATTCCGAACGTTATGGGCCGTTCGCACCAAATTCGTGTGGCGCTCATGGCCCACAATGCACTGCGTCATCGCAGTGCATTGCTGGCTCATGATTGGCTAAGCATGCACTGTGACCCCGCATGCTTGGCCAATCACAGCGCCAGCAGCGAGGAGAGCCATGATTGGCCACAGGCAGGATGCCTGTGGCCAATCATAGCTCAGGTGTGTAGTACACGCCCCACACTATATAAGGCCGCCAGCGCGGCGGCCTAGTGTAGTGTGTTGGCGTGTGAAGCAGTTAGTGGGTGTTCTGTGTACCTTCAACACAATACACACTGATCGTTTTCGGGCGATTTTCGATCTTGCTGTTGTGTAGTGGTTGTTGTCTGTGTGCCCTGACCGCAGTATACACCGCTATATTCACCTCACCTATATAGCTAGTGATCTATCTTTTATAATAGAGCTTGCAGTCAGTAGTGTTAGGAGCTTGTGCGTGCTGTCTGCGTGCTCTGTACCTAGTACACACCGCTATATCCACCTACATAGCTCTTCTCTATTTGAGCCCACTTGCCATCTGCAGGAGTTATTGGAAGTTGTGTGTGCCTCCAGCACAGCGCAGTATACATCTGTATATACCCCTTTATCTCTGGTGTTCTATAATAAAGGCATCTGCAGGAGTTAGTGGGTGTTGTGTGACTCCAGCACAATATACACCTGTATCTACCGTTTATTGCTGTTCTCTAATAGAGCCATCTGCCGGGCTTAGTGGGTGTTGTGTGACTCCATTACACTGCTGTTTTACCCAACTCCCTTCAGGCCATTACCATGTCTGGAAGGCCAGCAAGGAGAGGCAGACAGGTGCGAGCTGATAAAAGAGGGCAAGCAGGCTCTTTGTCTAGAGACAACAGTGCTGGTCGTGGACGCAGTGCATTGTCATCAGCACGTGGCCATGGGACACGCTTGTCCTTCTTTTCGGCAGCTGGACATGTTGAGCCGCAACATGCCAACGACTTGGTAGAGTGGATGACCAAGCCCTCTTCATCCTCCTCATCCTCTCTCACCCAGTCTCAGGGTACTAGCAAAGCAGCTGCCAACGCATCGTCTTCCCTCCTCTCAATGTCATCATCAGTGACTCCTTCCCTAGACCCACCACGTCCTCCTGAGGAGTCTCCTGAACTCTTTGAGCACAGTGTTGGGTACATGCTCCAGGAGGATGCCCAGTGTTTTGTGGGCTCTGATGATGACACTCAGCTAGAGGAAGGCAGTAGCGTGAGCGCAGAGAGAGGGGATGCTCAAGAAGGACAGCAATCTGGCAGTCATGTTCCACAAGCTGCAGTATACTGCCAGGTTTGCTACAGCGATGAAGAGGGAGGGGATGATGAGGGCACTGACTCCACGTGGGTGCCTGGTAGGAGAGAGGAAGAGGAGGAGGCACATGTCCAACGAGGCAGGATGCCCTCCGGGGGCCAGCTTAGGGGCAGCACACCGACTGAATCACACCGCAGAGCTCCGCCTGTGCAGGGCGCTGCCTCTGCACGTTATTCTAAAAGTTCTTTGGTGTGGGCCTTTTTTGAGACGAGTGCATCAGATCGCACCGCTGCTATTTGAACATATGTCTCAAGCGTATCTCGCGTGGCCAAAACATCAGCCGCTTGGGCACCACATGCTTGACCAGACATATGTTGACCTGCCATGCAGCTCGTTGGCAAGCATACCTCAAAGACCCACACCAAAGAACAAAGCGGACCTCTCCTTGCTCCTCATCAGCTAGTATCTCCAACCCCACTAGACCTTCAGTCCTCTCTGAAACCTGCTCTGAGAGGAATGAAGGTGTAGAATTAGGTGTGTCACAGCCAAGTGCTTCCGGGAACTCTGCTAGTGGTACACCCACGTCCGATTATAGCAGGCAAATGTCCCTGCCCCAGCTGCTGGACCGGCGAAAGAAGTTCACTCCCAGCCATCCACATGTCCAGCGGTTGAATGCTAGCTTGGCTAAATTGCTAGCACTTTAACTGCTGCCTTTTCAGTTGGTAGACTCGGCCCCCTTCCGTGAGTTTGTACAATGTGCGGTTCCTCAGTGGCAGGTCCCCAAACGCCACTTTTTCTCACAGAAGGCGATTCCGGCTCTCTACCGGCATGTGGAAGGCAATGTCCTTGTCTCGCTGGACAGGGCGGTCAGCGGTAAGGTGCATATTACCGCTGACTCATGGTCCAGCAGGCATGGACAGGGACGTTACCTGTCTTTTACGGCCCATTGGGTCTCTCTTCTGGCAGCTGGGAAGGATGCAGGACAAGGTGCAGTAGTGTTGGAGGCTGTTCCGCCACCATGCCTCCAAAATGCTACTATTGGTTGTGACACACTTCTCTCCTCCACCCCCTCCTCTTCTTCTTCCTCCATGGCCTCTTCCAGTGCTCTGTCCTCAGAAACAGCGGTGCTCCATAGGCGTTCCAGGGGCTACACAAGTACGCAGGCAAAACTATGCCATGCCGTACTTGCGCTGGTTTGTTTGGGGGACAGGAGCCACACTGGGGCGGATGTTTTGTCAGCTCTGCAGGGGCAGGCCGAGAGGTGGTTGACGCCATGCCAGCTTAAGCCAGGAATGGTGGTTTGTGACAATGGCACCAACCTCCTCTCCGCCCTCCGACAGGGACAACTGACCCATGTGCCCTGTGTAGCTCACGTCCTTAACCTGGTGGTGCAGCAGTTCTTGGGCAGGTACCCCGGCTTACAGTATGTACTGAAGCAGGCCAGGAAAGTCTGTGTGCATTTCCGCCGATCATTTAATGCCTGTGCTCGGCTGGCTGAGCTCCAAAAGGAGTTGAACCTGCCCAAGAACCGCCTTATATGTGACATGCCCACCAGGTGGAACTCAACATTGGCCATGCTGCAGCGGCTGCACACGCAGCAGAGGGCCATCAATGAGTACCTGTGTGACTACGGCACCAGGACAGGGTCAGGGGAGCTTGTTTTTTTTCTCACCACGCCAGTGGGGCATGATCAGGGATGCATGCACTGTCCTGTCACCGTTTGAGGAGGCCACAAGGATGGTGAGCAGTGACAGTGCATGCATCAGTGACACTGTACCTCTTGTCCACCTCTTGGAGCATACGCTGCGTTGAATAATGGACAGGGCACTTGAGGCAGAACAGAGGCAGGAAGAGGAGGACTTCCTTGCCTCTCAAAGCCCCCTTTATCCAGACAGTGTTCCTGCTGTGCCACCCATCACACAGGAAGAGGATGAGGAGGAGGAAGAGGAGGAGGAGGATGATTGTGTCAGCATGGAGGAGGAGGCTGGCACTCAGCATCAGCAGCAGCAGCAGTCTTGTAGGGATGATTTACAGTCCCAAGAAACACGTGGACTTGTACGTAGCTGGGAGGAGGTAGCTGCGGATCATGTTGCCCTTAGTGACCCAGAGGACTCCGGACCAAATGCCTCAGCTAACCTACGCTGCATGGCCTCCCTGATCCTGCAAAGCCTGCAGAAGGATCCTCGTATTCTTCGGATCAAGGAGAGGGACCATTACTGGCTGGCCACTTTCCTTGATCCACGGTACAAGGGTAAGGTTGCCGACCTTATCTTGCCATCGCAGAGGGAGCAGAGGATGAGACATCTCCGGGAGGCCTTGCAGAAAGGTCTGTGCAACGCATTCCCAGAGACTGGGAAGTTACAAACTCCTGGTCCTGGACAACGTGTTGCTGAGGCATCGGTCAGAAGGAGCGGTGGAGAAGGTGGCCGTCTGACTGATGCTTTCAGACAATTTTTTAGTCCGCAGCCCCAAGGTATGATCGGTTCCAGCAACCATCGCCAGCGTCTGATTTACATGGTGCAGGAATACCTAGGGGCAAGGTCAGACTTGGACACCTTTCCCACCGAAAATCCTCTGGCTTACTGGGTCTTGAGGATGGATCACTGGCCAGAGCTTGCACAGTATGCAATTGAGCTACTGGCCTGTCCTGCATCCAGCGTTCTTTCGGAACGCACCTTCAGTGCTGCTGGTGGCTTTGTTACCGATAACAGATTGTGCCTGTCCACCGAATCAGTTGATCGACTGACCTTCATCAAGATGAATCAGTCTTGGATCACCCACAGCTACCAAGCACCTGAAGCTGATGTAACCGAAATTTTTTTTTTGAAATATCACATCCCTTCAAGACTGCCTATGCTGATGCTGAGTGACTGTCCTGTTATGTTGATTGTCTATCCTCTTCCTCCTCCGCTGATATGTTGGAAGAACATTTCTGGTTCTGGGTGATGCCATTAGCCCAATTTTTCTGCCCCTGTTTAACAGCTTTGCAGCAGGGCTAATTCCAGCAATAAAACTAGAGTATATGGGAGAGGTTGCAGTGTCGTGGCAACAGCACCAGTGCCTAAGGCCCAATTTTTCTGCCCCTGTTTAACAGGGACATGTAATTACAATTCTTGATATAATATTTCACAGGAGGGCCCGTTCCTGTGCCCACCCAGAGTAACTGTGAGGACTTATAGTATTGTGGCACCAGCACCACAACCACCAAAGGTCAATTTTTCTACCACTGTTCAACAATGGCATGTAATTACAATTCTTGATATAATCGTTCACAGCAGGGCGCTCCAGCGCCCAGCAAGAGTCACTTTGAGGGCTTACAATGTTGTGGCAAAACTAACACCTTGTTCCGCCATTTCTGCAGAGCATATAGGGCAGGCCCCTACTTTCAAACATCCAACTTACAAACATCTCCTACTTGCAAAGGGAAGGAGACAACAGCAAGTGAGACGAAAAAAGATGGACGACAAAACAAATTATACAGGGGTGATAACCCTTCCCTATGTTTTCCAAAGCTTAAAAATCGTTTTTTTTGACTGGAGCTTCACTTTAAAAATGTACCAGTTGAAAATTACAAACAGATTCAACTTAACACAACAAACCTACACAGTCCCTGTCTTGTTTGCACCGCCTGTATACTGCTGTTCTGAGTATATAGGGCCTGGGGGCCACACGTATTTCCTTTTTTTAATATGGGTACAGGGTTCCCCTTGATATGCGTACAAGACTCAAAGGGGCTGGTAATGGGCAGGGAGGGCTACCCATGCCATTTTTCTCAATGGTTTTCAACCATATTGCAGGAACCAGATATAACATTAAAACCGCAAGCAGTTTTCAATGATGTTATTTCTGTTTAATGTAATTTTGTGCAGGGACTGTTCTAAACACGGGAAACACGTGGCACTTCACAGGCATACTACAGACACCCCCCAGGCACCATATTTAAAGGAATATTTCACTTTTTTTTTTTCACTTTAATCATCATTAAAATCAGTGCTCCTGCCAAAACGGCCATTTTTAAAAACATTTTAGGCATTGACCCATGTCCCCTGGGGCAAGAGCCAGGTCCCCAAACCCTTTTTAGGACAGTATCTTGCATATTAGCCGTTAAAATTAGCACTTTTAATTTCGAACGTTCGAGTCCCATAGACGTCAATAGGGTTCTAAAGTTCGTTCGAATTTGGGGTCCGTTCGAAAGTTCTGGTACGAACCGAACTGGGGGGTGTTCGGCTCATCCCTAGTCATGACACAGCTCTAGGATAGATACCTGCAGAGTTTCGGGGATGTAGATCTTGTCTTTATACCACAGTAACCCACCTCTGGTTTGTAGTTCTGGTTCTGAAAAAGGTCTTTGTCCCATGGGGGCTTGTCTAAGCCGGGAGAGAAGATCTTCCTGAAGCAGAAGGAAATTCCCAGGAGCGAGAATGGTATCTGGAGGAGAAATTTCCTGGGACTTGTGGAACATCCGTGACAAGGCATCTGGTTTTATATTCTTAGACCCTGGGCGATACGTCACATGAAAAGAGAACCGGGAGATGAAGAGTGCCCACCTGGCTTGTCTTGGTTTTAGTCTTTTTGCAGATCTTAAGTACTCCAGGTTTTTGTGATCGGCAAATATTAAAATTGGATGAGAAGCTCCTTCCAACAAATAGCGCCATTCTTCTAATGCAGATTTAATTGCCAACAGCTCCCGGTCTCCAACATCGTAATTTTCTCAGCTGCTGATAGTTTACACGAAAAGAAAGCCACGGGATGGAGCAGGGCCTTAGTTCCTTGTCTTTGGGATAATATAGCTCCTACGGCGATTTTGGATGCATCCACTTCTAAAACAAATGGCAGGGAGGAATCTGGATGTCTTAAAATAGGAGCGGAGGTGAAAAGTCCCTTGAGAGTCTCGAATGCTTCTTGAGCTTCAGAGGTCCAATGAAAACGGGTTCCTTGTCTAGTTAGTTGTGTGATGGGTGCGACAATAGCCGAGAACCCCTTAATAAATTTGCGATAGAAGTTGGCGAATCCAATAAAACGTTGGATTCCTTTCCTGTCTACAGGAGTTGGCCAGTCCAAAATCGCAGCGATCTTCTGGGGGTCCATATTTATACCCTTACTAGAAATGATCAGTCCCAAGAATGGTATACTTTCCTGTTCAAACAAACACTTGCCTGCTTTTGCATATAGTCCGTGTTGGCGGAGCCGACCCAACACGCTTTTGACGTGTTTGCGATGGGTTTCAAGGGAGGAAGAAAAAATTTAAATATCATCTAAGTAAACGACAGCGAATAAGTCCAGAAAGTCCCGGAGCACATCATTGATAAAGTATTGGAAGGTGGCGGGGGCATTACACAAACCGAAGGGCATCACCAAATACTCAAAGTGTCCGAATCGGGTACGGAAATAGGTCTTCCACTCATCTCCGGCCTTGATACGGATCAAGTTGTAAGCCCCGTGGAGATCGAGTTTAGTGAAAACCGTAGCAGTTCCCAGTCTTTGGAATAACTCTGGAAATAGAGGGAGAGGGTACCGGTTCTTTATAGTAATGTTGTTTAATTCACGGTAGTCCATGCAGGGTCGGAGAGTGTGGTCCTTCTTCTCAACAAAAAAAATACCCGCACCTGCTGGGGATGTAAACGGGCGAATGAACCTCTTCTTTAAATTTTCTTCGAGGTATTCTTTGAGTTTCTCCTGCTCTAACTCTGTTAAGGGGAAAACCCTTCCAAACTGAATTTTGGCTCCAGGAAGTAACTCAATGGGGCAGTCATAAGCTCGGTGGGGCAGGAGCACCTCTGCCTTTTGTTTACTGAACACGTCCAGGAATTCATGGTAGACTTCGGGAATGGCCTGACGTAAATCGATCTCTGAGTCAATAGATAATAAGGTTGCTGGTCTCAGGAAACCGGAGGAACCACAGAACTTCTGGCAATAAGGTGAAGAAAAAGTAATTTCTCCTGTAGCCCAATTCATGGTTGGATTGTGGGCCTGTAGCCAGGGCATCCCAAGTATTACAGGAAAAAGTGGGGAGGTGATAATGTCCATCCGGAGAAGTTCTCGATGCGAACCAGAGATAACAGTAGATAGAGGTGCAGTTTCTTGAGTTACAGGACCAGATTTAATAGCGGAGCCATCGGCCAAATGGATAGAGAGTCCATGGGTCTTAGGTAGGAGAGGAATTTGATGTTGGGCAGCAAAGGATGAATCCATAAAACAGCTGCATGCCCCAGAATCAATAATGGCGGGCGTCTGTAAAGTCTTTCCTGGGAACTGGAAGGAGACAGAAATGATAAGGTGAGATGAAAACTTTATTAAAGAGTCTGGAAGATCAGGAGGCATAGATGGACACTTACGGAGCTTAATAGGACAGTTCCTGACGTAATGTCCAGATTCCCCGCAATAGAGACATAGATTGTTATTCCGCCGACGTTGACGTTCTTCAGGGGTAAGAGATGGTCGCAAGACCCAAAGTTGCATAGGCTCAGGTATGTCAGACGTGGCCCCGGGTCAGGCGGCAGGTGCTGGATGTAAATGGCTTGGGGCTTTTGGAAGCATCCAGGTTGGGCGAGAGAAACCTGTGGCCCTCTCGGCTCTCCTCTCTCTTAGACGACGATCGATCTGTATCGCCAAGTCAATTAGTGCGTTTAAGGTCTGTGGAACACCGACTCTAGCAAGCTCATCTTTCAAAGAATCAGAGAGTCCCACGCGGAACTGATGACGAAGGGCAGCATCATTCCAGTTCGTATCCACGCCCCATCGCCTGAACTCGGCCACATAATCTTCCACCGCCCTTCGTCCCTGCTGGAGGGTCCGCAAGGCGGTTTCTGCAGTCGTTGAAAGTTGGGGATCTTCGTATATTTGAGCCATTGCATCAAAAAAAGTAGTAAGATTAGCCAACGCTGCGTCCTTCTGTTCTAACAGGCAGTGGGCCCAGGTCTGGGGGTCTCCAGAGAGTAAAGATACCACAAAACCCACCTTGGTAGCCTCCAGAGAAAAGGTCCGTGGTTGGAGGGCGAAATATAATTTGCAGGAGTTGCGGAAGGCCCTGAAGCCACTGCGATTCCCAGAAAATCGCTCGGGTGTGGGAACTTTAGGTTCTGGTGGTAACATCACAACTGTAGGTGCTGGACCTGCTTCAGCTGAAGAAACTGATGGTTGAGGGGCCCCCAAGGATCCGGAGGGGTTGGAAAGAGCAATCACCCATTCTTCCAGCCGGGTGTAGCCTTGCTGGAGGCCCTTAACTGCCTCAGAAAGTCCTGCCAGGTGTTGACAAAGTTCTTCCATGGCGGAGGCTCCCCGCTCGGGCTCAGACATTGGCTGTCTGCTACTGTCACGTACCTTCTAGTAGCGAGCCCGGATTGCGGAAAGAGGCCTCCCTTACAACTCCCACTACCAGTTTCCTGGCAATGTAACAGGGAACATAGGAGTAAGAAGGGGTACAGGTGCCTGGCAGGATCAACAGATGAGTAGGATGGGTAGGTGAAGTTCAGTGGAGCAGGTAATCACAGCGAATGGATCAGCAGGTAATTTATAGCAGATAACACGGTTCAATGGAACAGGTAACTTGATGAAAAGCAGTACAGGGAGGTAGGCAACTTGTAGCAGATGAACAGTGCAATATACACATGTACTTGCAGCAGATGAACAGTTCAATATGAGCAGGCACTTGCAGCAGGTGAACAGTTCAATAAGACAAGTGACTTGAAGCAGATGAACAGCGCAATATAAACAGGTACTTGCAGCAGATGAACAGCTCAATATAAGCAGGTACTTGCAGCAGGTGAACAGTTCAATACAAGCAGGTTACTTGCAGTAGATGACACAGTTCAATATAAGCAGGTACTTGCAGCAGGTGAACAGTTCAATACAAGCAGGTTACTTGCAGCAGATGACACAGTTCAATATAAGCAGGTTCACCTTTAGCAGACGGATGGTCAAAGCAAGTCGGGTCGGATATCAGACTGGAAGCGAAGTACAAGGGAACAGGCAGGAGAATCGTAACAACAAGCCGAGGTCGGGTGCAGGCAGATAGCAGATGGGTCACAGGCAGGCCGGGTCAAACAGGAACGAATACTACGGATCAGGTCTCACAGGTATAATGCTGTAGAGCAGACAGCAGAGACCATTAGCAAGAGGCTAGTTTAAATAGGCCGTTTGGCGGCAACACGGACACACACACACGACCGCGCACGTGCACCTGCGTACGAACGCATGCGCGTTCGTACGATCGTGCGTACCTGCGACGATCGTAAACCAGAAGACCTGGAGGTCAGTCTCTTCATGCGATTTTCATGACAGGGGCCTTGCAGAAAGGTCTGTGCAACGCTTTCCCAGAGACTGGGAGGTTACAAACTCCTGGTCCTGGACAATGTGTTGCTGAGGCTTCGGTCAGTCAAAGAAGAAGCGGTGGAGAAGGTGGCCATCTGACCGATGTGTTCAGACCATCTTTTAGTCCGCAGCCCCAAAGTATGATCGGTTCCAGCAACCATTACCAGCGTCTGATTTACATGCTGCAGGAATACCTAGGGGCAAGGTCAGACTTGGACACCTTTCCCACCAAAAATCTTCTGGCTTACTGGGTCTTGAGGATGGATCACTGACCAGAGCTTGCACAGTATGCAATAGAGCTACAATAGAGCTACTGGCCTGTCCTGCATCCAACGCTCTTTCGGGAATGCACCTTCAGTGCTGCTGGTGGCTTTGTAACTGATCGCAGGGTGCGCCTGTCCACCGACTCGGTTGATTGACTGACCTTCATAAAGAATCAGTCTTGGATCACCACCAGCTACCAAGCACCTGAAGCTGATGTAACCGAATATTTTTTTTTTGGAAATGTCACATCCCTTCAAGACTGTCTATGCTGATGCTGAATTACTATCCTGTTATGTTGACTGACTATCCTCTTCCTCCTCAATGATCCCGCTGATATCTTGGAAGAACATTTTTGGTTCTGGGTGATGCCACCAGCCCAATTTTTAAGCCCCTGTTTAACAGGGGCGTGTAATTACAATTTTTGATGCAATGCTTTGCAGCAGGGCTCATTCCTGCACTCCAAATAGAGTATATGGGAGAGGTTGCAGTGTCGTGGCACCAGCACCAGTGCCTAAGGCACGATTTTTCAGCCCCTGTTACAGGGGCATGTAATTACAGTTTTTGATGCAATGCTTTGCAGCAGGGCTCATTCCTGCACTCCAACTAGTGTATCTAGGAGAGGTTGCAGTGTCGTGGCACCAGCACCAGTGCCACCAGACCAATGTTTCAGCCCCTGTTTAACAGGGTCATGTAATTAACATTTTTGATGCAATACTTTGCAGCAGGGCTCATTCCTGCACTCCAACTAGAGTATATGGTAGAGGTTGCAGTGTATAGGCCCATTTTTTCAGCCCCTGTCTAACAGGGGCATGTAATACAATTTTTGATGCAATGCTTTGCAGCAGGGCCCATTCCTGCACTCCAACTAGTATATCTGGGAGAGGTTGCAGTGTTGTGGCACCAGCAAGCAGTGCCTAAGGCCTAATTTTTCAGCCCCTGTTTAACAGGAGCATGTAATTACAATTCTTGATATAATATTTCACAGCAGGGCCCGTTCCTGCACCCATCGAGAGTAACTGTGAGGACTTATAAAGTTGTGGCACCAGCACCAACACCACAACCACCAAAGGCCCAATTTTTCAACCACTGTTCAACAATGGCATATAATTACAATTCTTGATATCATTTTTCACAGCAGGATGCTCCAGCGCCCACCAAGAGTCACTTTGAGAGCTTACAGTGTTGTGGCAACACCAACACCTTAGGCCCCCATTTCTGCAGAGCATATAGGGAAGGCCCCTACTTACAAACATCTCCTACTTGCAAACGGAAGGAGACAACAGGAAGTCAGATGAAAAAAGACGGACGGGCAAAAAATTTATACAGGTGTGATAACCCTTCCCTATGTTTTCCAAAATTCTTAAAAATAGATTTTTTGACTGGAGCTACACTTTAAAAATGTACCAGTTCAAAATTACAAACAGATTCTACTTAACACAAAAAAAAACCTACACAGTTCCTGTCTTGTTTGCACTGCCTGCATACTGCTGTTCTAAGTATATAGGGCCTGGGGGCCCCACAACTTTCCTTTTTTGTGTGGTCCCCTTAATATCCGTACAAGGCCCAAAAGGGCTAGTAATGGGCAGGGGGGCTACACATGCCCTTTTTCTCAATGATTTTCATCCGTATTACCGGAACCAGATATCACATTAAAACCGCAAGCAGTTTTAAATTACTTTTTTTCCGTTAAATGTAATTTTGTGCAGGGACTCTTCTAAACATGGGAAACACGTGCCACTTCACAGGCATACTCTAGACATCCCCCTCAGGCATGATATTTAAAGGAATATTTCACCTTTTTTTTTCACTTTAATCGTCATTAAAATCAGTGCTCCTGAAAAAACAGCCATTTTTAAAAACATTTTAGGCATTGACCCATGTCCCCTGGGGAAGAAGCCTGGTCCCCAAACCCCTTTTAGGACAATATCTTGCATATTAGTCATTAAAATTAACACTTATTTCGAACGTTTGAGTCCCATAGACCTCAATGGGGTTCTAAACTTTGCACAAATTTTCGGTCCGTTCGAAAGTTCTGGTGCGAAATGAACCGGGGGGTGTTCGCCTCATCCCTAATGCTGGTAGAGAACCAGAATGGCCTTCCGAGAAAGAACCTGCCACTGAGGTACTGCAAATTCCACAAAATCTCGAAAGTCTACCAGCTGAAAAGGCAGCAGTTGAAGTGTTAGCAATTTAGCCAAACTAGCATTCAGCCACTGAGCACGTGGATGGCTGGGACCAAATTTCTTTTGACGGTTAAGCAACTGGGATAGGGAAATTTGCCTGCTACAAATGGATTTAGGTGTACCGTTTGCAGATTGCACGCAAGTGCTTGGGACACCTAATTCTACACCTTCATTCCTCTCAGTGCGGGTCTCTGAGAGGACTGAAGGTGTAGTGGGGTTGGAAATCCCATCTGATGATGAGCAAGGAGAGGTCTGTCTTGTTCTTTGGTGTGGGTCTTTTAATAATGTTGTCAATGGACTGCATGGGAGCTTGACATATGTCTGGTCAAGCATGTGGTGCCCAAGTGGCTGCTGTTTTGGCCACACTTGATATGCTTCAGACATATGTTGCAAACAGCAATGGTGCGATCTGCTGCACATGTCTCAAAAAAGGCCCACACCAAAGAACTTTTGAAAAAAATGTGCAGTCAGCAGCACCCTGCACATGCAGAGCTCTGTGGTGTGATGCAGTCAGTTGGCTGTTCTTAAGCTGGCCCCTGAAGGGCATCCTGCCTCATTAGAGATGTGCCTCCTCCTCCTCCTCTCTTCTATCTGGCACCCACATAGAGTCAGTGACCTCATCATCCCCTCCCACCTCACCACTGGAGCAAACCTGGCAGTATGCTGCAGCTGGGGGAACATGACTGCCAGTTTCTTGTCCTTCTTGGGCACCCCCTCTTTCTGGGCTCACGTTACTGCCTTCATAATCAACCTGGGTACTATCATTGGAGCCTTCAATAGGCTGTGCATCCTCCTGCAGAATGTACCTGACACTGTGGTTGAACAGTTTGGGGGACTCCTCAGGACATGATGGTGGGGCTTGAGAAGGAGAGACTGATGCCATTGAAATAAAATAGGCCAGTTTGGCAGCTGCATTGGCAGCCAAACTTGTCTTAGCCTGGGTGACAGAGCATGAGGAGGATGAGGACAGCTTTGTGATCCACTCTATCAACTTTTCTCTCTTGTAGCTCAACATGGCCATCTGTCGAAAAAAAGGACAAGCGTGCCCCACGGCCATGTGCTGAGGATGCACTGTGTTCATGACCAGCACTGTTGGCTGTAGACACAGAGTCTGCTTGCCCTATTTTAGTGGCCTGTGAGCGTCTGTCTTTCCTTGGTGGCCTTCCAGACATCCTGCAAAAATCTGATTAGCAAAACACCGCCTGAAGTTTACTAGAAAAATTTCACCAGGAATGGCCTGAAGTCAGGTATAGGCTTGGCTAGACTAGAAAGCAGTGGAAATATATGTAGGAGACTGTATGTATGTATGTATGTATGTATGTATATGTGTTTATGCACTACAGATCACTGAATTATCTACCTGCCTGCCTGAAAGTGTCATTGAAAACGTACACCAGGAATGGCCTATAGTTAGGTATAGGCTTGGTTAGACTAGAATGAATATATATGTAGGAGACAGTATATATATTTTATGCACTGCGGATCACTGAATCACTGAATCACTGGCCTGCCTGCAAGTGTATTTGAATACATACACCAGGAGTAGTCTGCAGTGAGATTTAGCTAGACTGGATACAGTATATATATATATATATATATATATATATATATATATATATATATATATGTGTCTTTATTCAACCTTACTAACTATGTAAATATACTGTATATATATATATATGTATTAAACGCAATTTTCCACTCATCGCCCTCCTTAATCCACACAAGATTGTATACTCCCTTAAGGCGGTCAAATAACTCTGTAATCAATGGAATCGGGTAGGCATTCTTAATCGTGATGTGATTGAGACCCCTAAAATCAATACAAGGTCTCAGTTCACCGCTCTTCTTCTTCACAAAGGAGAAACCAGCACCAGCAGGAGATGAGGATTTGTGGATGAAACCTTGAGAAAGTGTGTCTGCAACTCCTCCATGGCCTTATCCTCCAAGACTGACAAAGGGTAAACCCAGCCACGAGGGGGTATGGCACCAGGTTGAAGGTCAATTGCGCAATCATAAGACCGGTGTGGAGGCAAACTACCGGCTTGACCTTTGTCAAAGACATCACTAAAATCACGTTACTCCTCCGGCAGGGAGGAGAGTGAAGAGGTGCACAGGACCTTGGATACCTTTAGGAAGCATGTCTCACTACATTGTGGTGACCAGGAGAGAACCTCAGCATGGAGCCAATCAAAAGAGGGGTTGTGCCTCTGTAACCAAGGATAACCAATAACCAGTGGAAACCTGGGTGAGGAAATAACTTGGAATTTGATTATATTATGGGGAAGAGCCCCTACGGCCATGGACAACGGAACCGTCTCATGAGTCACATGGGCAGGCTGTAGAGGTCTCCCATCAAGAGCCTCAATGGCAAGTGGAGTGTCAGGCAGCTGCAGCGGAATCAAGTGTTGCAATACAAAGGCAGCATCACTGAATAGGCCTGCAACGCTAGAGTCGGTTAGAGCCTGTATCTCAATGGACGACTCAGCCCAAGAAAGGGTGACCGAAACCAGGGGCTTATCCTTCTGGATAACTGGGGATGAAACAACGCCACCTAAGTTCTGTCCATGACTGGGCCTTAATGTTTGGGCATTCCCTGGATGGGTAGGACAAGACTTCAAAAAGTGGCCTGCCTGGCCACAATAAAGGCACAATCTCTCCCTCCTCCTAAAGGCTCTCTCATCCACAGAGAGATGTGTGAAGCCCAAGTGCATGGGTTCATCTTCACTGACCAACTCGGTACAGGAGGCATGGGAGGTAAGGGAGGCACGGGTGGGACTGCAAAGCTCGAAGGCAAACATACAGGAGGCTTTCGCAAGTGCCCTTTCAAAGAAAGTCCTTCTCTGAGTCTGGAGTCAATGAGGATGGCAAACGAGATCAAGCTCTCCAGCTCAGTGGGTATATCTCGGGCTGATATCTCATCCTTGATGGAATCTGAGAGACCATGAGAAAAAGCAGCCACAAGGGCCTCATTGTTCCAAGCAACCTCTGCTGCCAGAGTACGCAATTCAATGGTGTAGTTGGAAACAGTTCTCGTACTCTGTTTGATGGACAGGAGGCACTTGGCAGCGTCCAGGAACATCATATACCCTTTTAAAGGAGTCCACAAAGTCAGTGTAACTCAAGACAACAGATTTTTGCGTCTCCCATAGAGGGTTTGCCCAGGGCAAGGCTCTCTCAGAAAGTAAAGATATGATGAAACCTACTTTCCTTCTGTCCGTGGGAAACGCCTGGGGCAGCATCTCAAAGTAAATCTTAACCTGGTTGAGAAACCCACTGCTTTAAACTAGATTGCCCCCAAATTTCTGGGGAAGTGGAGCAGAACTAGACATACCTCTTATAGAGGTAATACTTGAGGCAGGTGCCTGCACAGAGATTGGCACAGCAGCAGGGACAGCCTGCAACTCAGGTTGTACCAGAGCAGCCATAGTGGGGAATTCCAGGTGAGCTGTGCGACTCAGGAGCATTTTTAGCGCTATGGCAAACTGATCCATGTGGTGATCTTGCTCATCCAATCTGGAAAAAATATTACCGACAAGTGGATTTACTGTATCTCCTGAATTCATGGCCTTCGCCTACTGTCAGAAACCATGAACCAGACCAATACAGAAGTACAATTGAATCACACTTGTTTATTAATAAAAAAATGAAAAGGTAAATAGAGAAAGTGTAGTCAAAGCATAGTCAGAGTCAGATCGGGTAATCAGCCAGGCCAGAAGTCAGGGATCCATGTGGAGGAACAGCAAGCAGGATAAGGAGCCAGAAGGGATGTCAACAAGCCAGTCTTTAACCACTTAACAACCGGCCTATAGCCAAATAATGGCTATAGGACGGTTGCTTAACTCTGAGAGGCCGTTATATGAAGTCCTCCCAGAATTCCACTCTCGCGAGTCCCCTGGGCCGCGCACTCGAGAGCATTCGTGACCATCAGGGATCGCGGTAAACGGCCGCTCATCGCAGCCGTTTACCATGTGATTGATCCGTCAAATGACAGAGTGATTACTTGTAAACACACCGGTGTCATGGTATGGTGCCGGTTCCTCCCTCCCCTCTCAGTACCGATCGGTACAGTGAGAGGGGAGAGATCGGTGTCAGCAGCGATGTTGGCTGGATCTGCAGTGCCCACATCGCTGCTCACCAAAAATTAACCCCTCAATTTCCTGCCAATACTCTGCAATACCCAGCAATGCCCTACCAATACTCTGCAATGCCCTGCCAATGCTCTGCAATACCCAGCAATGCCCTGCCAATACTCTGCAATACCCAACTATGCCCTGCCAATACTCTGTAATACACAGCAATACCCTGCCAATACTCTGCAATACTCTGCAATGCCCTGGCAATACTCTGCAATAACCAGCAATGCCCTACCAATACTCTGCAATACCCAGCAATGCCCTGCCAATACTCTGCAATACCCTGCCAATACTCTGTGATTCCCTGCCAATACTCTGCAATACCCTGCCAATACTCTGCAATACCCTGCCAATACTCTGTGATGCCCTGCCAATACTCTGTGATGCCCTGCCAATACTCTGCAATACCTAGCAATGCCCTGCCAATACTCTGTGATGCCCTGCCAATACTCTGCAATACCCAGCAATGCCCTGCCAATACTCTGCAATACCCTGCAATAATCTGCAATACCCAGCAATACTCTGCAATAGCCTGCAATACCCCGCCAATATTCTGCCATAAATTGTCATACCCAGCCATACTCGGTGATACCCTGCCATACCCAGCCATACTCTGCAATACCCAGCCATACTCGGTGATACCCTGCAATACCCAGCCATAGTTGGTGATACCCTGCAATACCCAGCCATACTTGGTGATACCCTGCAATACCCAGCCATACTTGGTGATACCCTGCAATACCCAGCCATAGTTGGTTATACTCTGCAATACCCAGCCATGCATAGCCATACTCTGTGATACTCTGCAATACCCAGCCATACTCGGCCATGCTCAGCCATACTCTGATACCCTGCAATACCCAGCCATACTCGGTGATACTCTGCTATACCCAGCCATACCCGGTGATACCCAGCCATGCTCGGCCATGCTTGGCTGTACTCAGCCTCTGTATGTTGCCAGGCTGTGGAAGTCTCACACATGTGGTATCGCCGTACTCAGGAGGAGTAGGAGAATCTATTTTGAGGTGTAATTTTTGGTATGTACATGCTATGTGTTAGAAATATTGTATAAATGGACAAATTTGTGTTAAAAAAAAATGCATTTTAACCACTTCCCGCCCGCCGGCCGTCATATGGCGTCCTTGACTTTGTGCGGAGATATCTAAATGATGGATGTAGCTATAGGCATCATTCAGATATCAGCTTTTTCAGCCAGCGATTCCCTACACCATAAGAATGATCATACTGGCTGTTCCATTGCTTGATCATTCTTACAGGAGGCGAGAGGGGACGTCCCCCCTCCCGCAGCCCTTTGGTGCTTCTACCGACTCGCCAATATGATCAAAGCCAGAATCGTTTTTTTTCATTTCAGGCTTTCCAGCCTAGAGATGAGATGTGGGGTCTTGTTGACCCTATATCTCACTGTAAAGAGGACTTGTCATGCCATACTCCTATTACAAGGGATGGTTACATTCCTTGTAATAGGAATAAAAGTGATCAAAAAATGTATTTTTGGGGAAAAAAAATGTCAAATTAAAATAATTAAAGTAAAATGAACAATAAAAAAAAAAAATGAAAGCGCCCCTGTCCCCATGTGCTCGCATGCAGAAGCGAACGCATAAGTAAGTCCCGCCCACATATGAAAACAGTGTTCAAACCACACATGTGAGGTATCGCTGCAAATGTTAGAGCGAGAGCAATAATTTTGGCCCTAGACCTCCTCTGTAACTCAAAACATGTAACCAGTAAAAAAATGTAAAGCGTCACCTATGGGGATTTTTAAGTAGTGTCATTTGGCGCCATTCCACGAGCGTGTGCAATTTTGAAGGGTGACATGTTAGGTATCTATTTACTCGGCGTAACTTCATATTTCACATTATGCAAAAATATTGGGCTAACTTTACTGTTTTGTTTTTTTTAAAGCACAAAACTGTTTTTTTTTTCCAAAAAAAAAAACACGTTAGAAAAATTGCTGCACAAATACCGTGCAAGATAAAAATTTGCAACGACCACCATTGTATTCTCTAGGGTCTTTTCTAAAAAAAGCATATATAATGTTTTGGGGTTCTATGTAATTTTCTAGCAAATAAACAATGATTTTTACATGTAGGAGAGAAATGTCAGAATTGGCCTGGGTGCTCCAGAATGCCTGATGGTGCTCCCTGCATGTTGGGCCTCTTTATGTGGCCATGCTGTGTAAAGGTCTCACACATGTGGTATCACCATACTCGGGAGTAATAGCAGAATGTGTTTTGGGGTGTAATTTGTGGTATGCATATGCTGTGTGTGAGAAATAACCTGATAATATGACAATTTTGTGAAAAAAAAATGTGGGAAAAAATGACAACTTCAAAAAACTCATCATGCCTCTTACTAAATACCTTGGAATGTCTTCTTTCCAAAAAGGGGTAATTTGGGGGGTATTTGTGTAAGGCTGACCGCAGGTCAAGCCTGTATTTGTAGGAGGAGTCAGGCTGCATAAAGCCTGCCCTCCTCTGCCTCCTTCCTCCTGGACTTTGGGTCTCGTGTGGCTGACGTCACTTCCGGCGGGTCGGAGGAGGACGGCGTTCTGCTGCCATGGCGCTCGTGGATGGGGGTCGGCAGCTGCTGTCTGCACTTGGGAGCCTTTCGCCCGCCTCCTTCTCCGGCTTTCCATCCGTAAAGCGGGCATCATGGTGCCGCTGCGCGCCACACAGCCATCTCCTCCGGAGGCATCGGGCCCGATGTCGACTCCACTGACAGTTTCCCCAATGGTATTTCAACCCGCAGCAGACCCGCCGCGAATATTACAGCTCCCCCTGCCCTGCAAGGCTCGTCTCTTTCACACCACGTGAGGCAACCTCTGCCATCTTGCTTGGAGTATGTTGGGACAGCTCCAGCACCCCTGCGGGCAAGTCCCTCTCCTGTTCCTTCACCTTCCTGGGCATGATGCTCTCCCTTTGGGGTACTCCGCCAGCACTCCGGTATTGGGGACCCCCCCTCTTTCCCTCCTTCCCAATCGGCTGTTCACAATCCCTGCCACCATACATTCTTTTCAGTAACATCCTTTCTCTCATCCTCCTATGAGAGTGAGTATGCATACTTGTATATGTATATACATTGATCCATTATAGTGAGACACAGAGGGCATGGTGCTTTTATCAGTTTTTCTGATTTGAATTTATTTCTATTTTCATTTAATCTGGTCACCCGAGAGCCTGCAGAGCATTGCACCCATGATCGGGGAATAACGGATGTAGTGTTGTAGTTCTCTGAGAGGGGCAGGCTGCTGGATGCACCTACCTGGTGGTATAGTCTGACACTTTCCCTCATCACCTTGTGTGTAGCCAAACATATTTGTTGCACTACTCTGTCTTTGATGTTATTTTGTCTTTGGGGCCCCCGCCTGAGCTCCACGCGTAAAAATAAAATAAAACCCTGACTATGGTTCTATCTCTTCCCTCCAGCCGCACCGCCTGAGCTCCACGTGGCGTGCCCCTCCCCCGCCTGAGCTCCATGTGGCGTGCCCCTCCCCCGCCTGAGCTCCACGTGGCGTGCCCCTCCCCGCCTGAGCTCCAAATGGCATGCCCCTCCCCCGCCTGAGCTCCACGTGGCATGCCCCTCCCCCGCCTGAGCTCCACGTGGCGTGCCCCCCGCCTGAGCTCCACGTGGCGTGCCCCCCGCCTGAGCTCCACGTGGCGTGCCGCCCCCCCGCCTGAGCTCCACGTGGCGTGCCCCCCGCCTGAGCGCCATGTACTATGTGCTGGTTACGTTCTTGGGCAAGTTGCGTTCTTGGGCAATTTGCTTTTTTGTGCTATTAATATTCTCGTGCCATTCATGTTCTTGTGTTATTTACGGTTTTCTCATGTAATTTTACGTTCTTGTGCATTTTATGGTTTTCTCAGGCGATTTCGGTCTCAGGCCATTCCCGTTCTTGTATGATTACGTTCTCAATGCGATTACGTTCTCAATGCGATTACGTTTTCATGCATTTGCGTGTTTCATGCATTTGCTTGTTTCATGCGTTTTGTGTTTCATGCGTTTTATGTTTCATGTGTTTTGTGTTTCATGCGTTTTGCATTTCCATGCAGTCATGTCCTTGTTTCGTTTTACGTTCTCATGCAGTTATGTCCTCGTTTCGTTTTACGTTCTCATGCACTCATGTTCTCGTTTCGTTTTACGTTCTCATGCAATCATGTTCTTGTTTTCGTTTACGTTCTCATGCAATCATGTTCTCGTTTTAGTTTTACGTTCTCATGCACTCATGTTCTCATTTCGTTTTACGTTCTCATGCAATCATGTTCTCGTTTTCGTTTTACGTTCTCATGCACTCATGTTCTCATTTCATTTTACTTTCTCATGCACTCATGTTCTCATTTCGTTTTACGTTCTCATGCACTCATGTTCTCGTTTCGTTTTACATTCTCATGCAGTTATGTTCTCATTCGATTTGACGTTCTCATGCTTTGTTTTCACGCACGGTTCTCACTCATTTTACGGTTTCACATGCAATTGCCGTTTCTCATGCAATTCACAGTTTATGCAATTCACGGTTTCCATGCAGTTGATGTTTTTCATGAAGTTACGGTTCTTACGCAAATTTGGTTTTCATGCGATCTAGGTCTCTTATGTGATTTACTTTTCTTATGAAGTTGTGTTTCTCATATGTTTGATGGTTTTCAATGCAATTTTACGGTTTCTCATACAAGTTGCGTTCTCGTGCGTTTTGCTGGCAGTGGACGGTTTTTAACAGATCTACAGTTCTTACGCATTTATGGTTATCAGGCTTTTTTATGTCTCTCATGCAATTTACATATCAGATGTAATGTACCTGGTTGTTGATATTTACGTGTTTTTTTTATGCAACTTCTTGCGTTTCCCTTGTTTCTGATGTTTCCCCATGTTTTTCTAGCGTTTTCTGATGTATTTCCATGGTTCTGACGTATTCATGGGTTTCCTTAAGTGTTTTCCTGTGTTTTTCTTCCATATTTCCCGTGTGTCGCCCGTTTCATGTCTTATGCCTTTCATGTCATTGCCCTTGTGTAATTTCATGATTCTCAGGCATTTTACGTTCCTCATGCTTGTTAAGTGTTGGATGTATTGTACGTGTCTGATGCTATTTACGTGTCTCATGCATCTTTTCGTGTTTCCCATGTTTCTTTTTGTTTCTCGTGTTTTCTTGCCTTTTCTCGTGTTTCTTACGTATTCTTATATGCCGCACATTTCATGTCTTATGCTTTTCTTTTCTCTTGTGTACCCCCCAGGGTTTCTCTTGTGTACCCCCCAGGGTTTCTCTCTTGTGTTTTCATCGATTCACGTTTCTCGTGCAACCTACATTTCCTAGGCAGGTCGTGTTTTCTAGCAGCCTCGGTTCTTATGCCGCTCACGGTGATCAGATCGCGCTACTCATGTTTTCATTCAGTCACGTTTCCTTTTTCGCAGGTTTCGGTCTTGTCGCAGGTATTCTTTGTCTGATCACGATTCTCTCACTAGTTGTGTTACTGATCAGTTGGGTGCCATTCCTCACTATCTTCAAATTTCCTAGCTGCATTTCCTAGCTGCATTTATGGTTATCAGGCTTTTTTATGTCTCTCATGCAATTTACATATCAGATGTAATGTACCTGGTTGTTGATATTTACGTGTTTTTTTATGCAACTTCTTGCGTTTCCCTTGTTTCTGATGTTTCCCCATGTTTTTCTAGCGTTTTCTGATGTATTTCCATGGTTCTGACGTATTCATGGGTTTCCTTAAGTGTTTTCCTGTGTTTTCCTTCCATATTTCCCGTGTGTCGCCCGTTTCATGTCTTATGCCTTTCATGTCATTGCCCTTGTATAATTTCATGATTCTCAGGCATTTTACGTTCCTCATGCTTGTTAAGTGTTGGATGTATTGTACGTGTCTGATGCTATTTACGTGTCTCATGCATCTTTTCGTGTTTCCCATGTTTCTTTTTGTTTCTCGTGTTTTCTTGCCTTTTCTCGTGTTTCTTACGTATTCTTATATGCCGCACATTTCATGTCTTATGCTTTTCT
Source organism: Lithobates pipiens (assembly GCF_037356315.1). Lineage (NCBI taxonomy): Eukaryota > Metazoa > Chordata > Amphibia > Anura > Ranidae > Lithobates > Lithobates pipiens. The sequence continues at coordinate 522,436,825 of NW_027507718.1, forward strand.
TTTCTCTTGTGTACCCCCCAGGGTTTCTCTTGTGTACCCCCCAGGGTTTCTCTCTTGTGTTTTCATCGATTCACGTTTCTCGTGCAACCTACATTTCCTAGGCAGGTCGTGTTTTCTAGCAGCCTCGGTTCTTATGCCGCTCACGGTGATCAGATCGCGCTACTCATGTTTTCATTCAGTCACGTTTCCTTTTTCGCAGGTTTCGGTCTTGTCGCAGGTATTCTTTGTCTGATCACGATTCTCTCACTAGTTGTGTTACTGATCAGTTGGGTGCCATTCCTCACTATCTTCAAATTTCCTAGCTGCGTCCGGCCAGGAGTTGCGCTGGGATGTAGAATGTTTGGTTAGTCAGCTTTTCGCTGATTCTCAGCTTCTACTGGCTCAGGGGCTTTCGTGGATCACGGGGCCCTCTCGGGGCCCGGGCCGGTATCTGTAGGCTCGGGTCTCAGAAGCAGGTTCCAGTGTCGCATTTTCTTTTCAGTTCCAGTTGTGGTAGATTGGTTTTCCATTTGGCTGGCACTGCAGCCTTGATCATTGGGTTTTGTTTTAAATTCCAGGAAGGCCCGTGACACTGCTTGGCATGTTTCCAGGTTTAGGTTTCCAGTCCTGATGGTTAAATGTCTAGTTCCTTTTTTTGCTTTTCTGTTTTGTTTTGTTTTAGTTTCCTTTTTTGCCTCCTTCAGCTTGTATCAGCCATCAGCACTTTCTGGGCGTATCAAGTTAGGTCTCAGCATTTCATGCTGAATGATCCGTCAGGTTGTTTTATTTTTTTTCTGCACTTTCGTTTGAAGCCATTCAGGGTTCCAGCGGTGTGGACTCCCTGCTGTGCTCAGCTGACTTTCCGTTGTGAGGTTATTTTACGACGTTCACGTACTCTTAGGTCTCCTTTTGCATTGGTCACCGGGTTGGGGCTCAAGGGGGTGCTATTGCTGGCTTTGTGGTTCCTGAAGCCAGGGGAGTGGTGCTTCTGGCCCAGGGTCTCACTTACTTTAGCCAATCTACTAGTTGGCACCTCAGTTTTTCTGTTACATCTGCATGCTCGCGGGACGTGGTTTTCGGAGCGGCAATGTTGTCAGGTCACTGGAGCCTGGCAAGGTGTGGTGCTTGGTGTTGGGTAAAGCAAGCGTGTGTGTGTGTTACATTTGTTTAAACGCTGGGTTGGTCCTCTACTGCCTTTCCTAGCGTTTCCTTCTCTGTGGCAAATACATAACTCAGTTGCCGCCACTCCAGGTTAGACGTTATTGCACTGTGTCATCTGGTTGTTGAACTTTCTTCCTACTGTGTTATTTTTTGCCCCCTTTTAGGCATACTGACCACATGACCCTGGCACACTTCAGGTCTTTGTTTCCTTGTTGCTCTTTGTTCCTTTCCTCATTATCCACAGAGTGACTCTGAGTACAAGTGTAAGGCTGACCGCAGGTCAAGCCTGTATTTGTAGGAGGAGTCAGGCTGCATAAAGCCTGCCCTCCTCTGCCTCCTTCCTTGTGGACGTTGGGTCTCGTGTCCCACCCACCCATTCCCTTTTTCTTTTAATTTCATTCATTACATTTCATACTTGGGTATGCCCCCTTTTAGGCATACTGACCACGTGACCCTGGCACACTTCAGGTCTTTGTTTCCTTGTTGCTCTTTGTTCCTTTCCTCATTATCCACAGAGTGACTCTGAGTACAAGTACTTTTCTGGCATGATAGGGTCTCAAGAATTGAGATAGGCCGTCAGTACTTCAGGTGTGATCAATTTTCAGATATTGGCACCATAGCTCTTGTGGACTCTATAACTTTCACAAAGACCAAATAATATCCACCAATTTGTACTTATTTTTACCAAAGATATGTAGTAGTATACATTTTGGCCAAACTTTATGAATAAAAATGTCAAATCTGCTAAATTTTATAACAGAAACAAAGAAAAATTATTTTTTTTACAGAATTTTCGGTCTTTTTTCTTTTATAGCACAAAAAATAAAAAACCCAACGGTGATTAAATACCACCAAAAGAAAGCTCTATTTGTGTGAAAAAAAGGACAAAAACTTCATACGGGTACAGTGTTGCATGACTGAGTAATTGTCATTCAAAATGTGAGTGCACCGAAAGCTGAAAATTAGTCTGGTTATTAAAGGTGTTTAAGTGCCCAGTGGTCAAGTGGTTAAACAGGAATGCAGGAGATGGTTTCATGTGATGTGACAAAGGCAAAGACAGAGATGAAGTGAGCTGGACAGCTTTCAGTAGGCAGGTCAGACGAGTAGGATCAAGAACAAATGGGTAACTGTGGAGAGAGATGAGAGCTGGCAATTAGCCGACAGCTGAGCAGCCAGCCCAGAGAAGGAAGGGCTAAGACAGCCCTGACAGATCTAGCTAAACTGTGTACAGTGGATATATATTGTATATATAGCAGTTTGACTGTATATATATATATATATATATATATATATATATATATATATATATATATAATGGGATTTTTATATACAGTTTACCTGTAAAATCCTTTTCTTGAGAGTACATCACGGGACACAGGAGCTTCATTATATAGTGGGTTATATAGGCACCTCTGGTGATTGGACACTGGTTGACCCTAATTAAAGAGAATTCCTCCCCTATATAACCCCTCCCATCTGGGAGGCACCTCAGTTTTGTAGCAAAGCAATAAGAAACCACGTAAAACCCAAGAGGGGCGGGAGCCCTGTGTCCCGTGATGTACTCTCAAGAAAAGGATTTTACAGGTAAGCTGTATATAAAAATCCCATTTTCTTGATCATACATCACGGGACACAGGAGCTTCATTACATAGTGGGATGTCCCATAGCAATGCTCAGGTTGAGGGGAGGGAGACACAGATCATAAATATAGACCGCCAGGGACCTGAGGACCTAAACTGCAGCCTGCAGTACACTGCGCCCAAAGGCGATATCCTCTTGCCCTCTGACATCCACCTGATAGAATCTGGTGAATGTGTGGACTGATGACCAAGTCGCAGCCTTACAGATCTGAGCCAGGGAGGCCTGGTGATGCACTGCCCAAGAGGCACTGACAGCCCTAGTAGAGTGCGCTTTCACCTGAAAAGGAGGAATCTTCCCCTTTAAGCTATAGGCCTGAGAAATAACTTGTCTGATCCACCTTGAGAGAGTGGACTTTGACGCTGCCTGACCCCTTCTAGGGCCTTCCGGCAGAATAAATAAACAGTCAGTTTTCCTTATCTGAGCAGTTGCTTGAAGATAAAGACTGATTGCTCTAACCACATCTAAAGTGTGTAAAGACTCTTCCTCTATGGACTGAGGATTAGGAAAAAAGGATGGTAGGATTATATCCTGATTCAGATGGAAACCCGAAACCACCTTAGGTAGAAAGGACCCGCTGGGACGCATAACCACCCGGTCCTTGTGGATAATTAAATACGGCTCTTTACTGGAAAGAGCTGCCAATTCTGATACTCTTCTAGCCGTGGATATGGCTACTAAGAAGACCAGCTTTTTAGTCAAGAGAGCTAAAGAAGCCAGATGCAAAGGTTCAAATGGTTGGCCCTGTAAGGCCGAGAGAACCAAATTCAGATCCCATGGGCATACCGGAGGTTTAACTGGCGGTTTTATCCGCATAGCCCCCTGGATAAAAGCCCGTACTAGGGAGTGTGATGCAAGAGGTTTTTGAAAAAATACCGACAGGGCCGAAATCTGCACCTTGATGGTGCTTATGGCCAAATTCATTTCTAGGCCTGACTGGAGAAAGGCCAAGATTCTGTTAATGACATACTTTCTAGGATGCCATCTCCTGAGTTCACACCAGGAAACATATGTCCTCCAGATCCTGTAATAGATACGCCTGGAGGCCGGCTTTCTGGCATTGACCAGAGTAGAAAGGACTGGCCCTGAAAGGCCACGGTCTCTCAGAATGTGGGTCTCAGCAGCCAGACCGTCAAATTCAGACTGCGTAAAGCAGGATGGTAGATTGGACCCTGTGAGAGCAGATCTGGCCGGAGAGGGAGGGTCCATGGCCTGCCCACTGCCAACTTCATGATTTCTGCAAACCATGGTCGCCTGGGCCAAGCTGAGGCCACCAAAAGGACTGACTTCGACTCCCTCTTGACCCTTCCCAGGAACCGCGATAGCAGCGGGCTCGGGGGGAAGGCATAGATCAGATTGTACTGATCCCAGGGAACCGTCAGAGCATCTGACCCCTGGGCAAGTGCATCTCTTGTCCTTGACACAAACTTGTCCAGTTTCCTGTTGAATCTGGACGCAAACAGATCCACGTCTGGAGTGCCCCACTTGTGACATATGTTCTGAAACACGTCGGGGTGCAGAGCCCATTCTCCTGGGCATAACTGCTGGCGGCTGAGAAAATCCGCCTGCCAATTCTCCACTCCTGGGATGAAGACTGCAGATAGACACGGAACATGCTCTTCTGCCCAGACAAGTATGCGATTCACCTCCTTTTGGGCCACCAGACTTCTGGTACCGCCCTGGTGATTGATGTAAGCCACTGCGGTGGCATTGTCGGACTGAATCCGAACTGGGAAACCTCGCAGTCTGTAAGACCACCCTATGAGTGCCATGTAAACTGCCCGAATCTCCAAGATATTTATGGGCAGCAGACTTTCGGTCGCAGACCATTTCCCCTGCGAGCACGTTCCCTCCAATATGGCTCCCCAGCCTGTCAGGCTGGCATCCGTTGTGACAATCTTCCATGAGAGGGGAAGAAAAGTTTTGCCTTTCAGCAAATTCCTGGTTTGTAACCACCAGACAAGACTTTTGCGTGTCCCGGGGGATAAACGCATAGGAAGATCCAGGGATTGGGGCTTCCTGTTCCAAACCGCAAGGATGCATCTTTGCAGAGGCCTTGAGTGGAACTGGGCGAATGGGACGGCCTCGAATGAGGCGACCATCTTTCCCAATAGTCTCATACATAACCGAATGGAGGAAGATCTTCTGCCCAGAATCAGGCGCGCCAGATCTCCAATGGCCAAGGCCTTTGGCCTTGGAAGAAACACCCTGCCTTGAGCGGTGTCGATAATCAAACCCAGGTAATCCAACCTGGTGGTCGGTTGCAAGGACGACTTTTCTAGGTTTATAATCCAACCTAGGCGCTCTAGATGTTCTAGCGTCCTGGTGACGCTGCGACTTATGCCGCGTACACACGAGAGGGATTAAGTCTGACAGACTTCCAACGGAGATCTGCCGGAGTTCCGACGGAGTTCCGACAGAGTTCTGGCGGACTTTTCGACCGAACGGACTTGGCCACACACAATCACACCAAACTCAGACGGAGTCGAACGTGATGACGTACGACTGGATTCGACTAAGGAAGTTCATAGCCAGTAGCCAATAGCTGCCCTAGCGTCGGTTTTAGTCCGTCGGAGTAGCACACACACGAGCTAATTTTTCGAAGGGACCGGGTCCGGCGGAGTTCCGTCGGGAAAATTTGAAGCATGCTTCATTTCTAAAGTCCGTCAGACTTTAGCGAAGCTAAAGTCCGTTGCAGCCTACACATGATCGAATAGTCTGACGGACTCAGTCCGTCGGACTTTGGATGTCGAAAAGTCCGCTCGTGTGTACGGGGCTTTAGGCACGCTGCAGTTCTCTCTACGAGAAGCAAGTCGTCTAGGTAAGCCATGACGGCTATGCCCTGAACTCTTAAGATTGCTAAGAGAGGGTCCAGAATCTTCGTGAAGACTCGAGGGGCCGTAGCCAGCCCGAACGGCAAGGCCACAAATTGAAAATGGCGCCGCTCTACCACGAACCTTAGAAACTTCTGGTGTGCGGGAAATATTGGCACATGGAGATATGCGTCTTTGATATCTATTGATGCCATGAATTCTCCCCCTTGCAGGGAGGAGACCACAGTGCGCATTGACTGCATCCGGAAGGTCTGGATGTGTAAAAACCGATTTAGGTCTCTCAGATCCAGGATAGGTCTGACACTTCCGTTTGGCTTTGGAACGGTGAAGAGATTTGAATAAAAACCTGAACCCTGATCTTTCGGGCTCACTTCTACTATCACACCCTGGGATAGTAACTGATCTAAGGCCAGGAATAGCGGCTTCTGCTTTACTGGATCCTTGGGGATCCTTGACCTTAGAAAACGAGTATGTGGAATCTCCTGAAACTCTAGCCTGTAGCCCAGAGATACCGAAGAGATCACCCACTTGTCCTGAATCTCTTCCCGCCAGGCGCCTGCAAACTGCAGGAGCCTTCCCCCCACTCTGCCGAGCGGGGGCGCCCCTTCACAAGGAGGTCTTGGGGGTCTGCTTGGCAGGCTTTCACCCCAAGTCTTTTTCTGTCCCTAGGCTCGGCCCTGAGGCTTTCTAGCAGAGGAGGGCTGGGAAGGCCGTCGCCACTGTTTAGAGCTTGATGCTTCGGGAGAGAGAGTACGCCTGAATGAAGGACGTTTGCTCTTTTTGACTGGAAGGAGAGTAGACTTACCTCCTGAAATATTTTGGACGAATTTATCTAATTCTTCCCCAAACAAACGCTCCCCTTTAAACGGGAACCCAGTCAAATGCTTTTTGCATGACATCTCAGCAGCCCAACTTTTTAGCCATAGGGTCCTTCGCATGTGAACCAACATGAGGGACAAACGCGATGCTTGTTGGACAGAATCCAAAATCGCATCAATTATGAAACACAAGATGTGAGGCATCTCTGCATAATTCTCTACTTCCTCACTGGGAAGGAGTCCAAACATCTGTTTAACCTGTTCCTTGAGGAACTGACACAACCCCACGGCTGCGACTGTAGGCTGCACCACAGCGCCAGCCATGGAAAAGGAGGCTTTTAATAAGGTTTCCGGCCTTTTGTCAGCTGGATCCTTAAATACCTGCGCATTATCCAAAGGACAAGTTAGGTTTTTATTCACACAAGAAACAGCCGCATCGACAGATGGGACCCCCGATTTCTTGGTGAAACTTTCCTCCACAGGATAATGCATAGAAAACCTTTTGGGAGGAGTAAACAGTTTATCGGGATGTCCCCAATCCTCATACATCAATTTATCCATTAAAGGATGAATTGGGAAGGAACAAGCAGTCTGTGGGGCTTTCCTGACTCCCAGGGAAGAGACAGAGGATGTAGCGACTTCAGCAGCCGGCATTCTGAACGTGGTACGCACCAATTCAGTATAATACTGCACCTGCTTTCTGAGTGCCTGGGAGGAGGGGACTATCTCCTCTTCCTCTGACTCATCCGACTGCTCATGATCCCTATCAAAAGATAGGGATCCCTCCTCATTTTCAGAACAACTATCTGAGAGAGGGATTTCAGCAGAGGGAGGGGATCTACCCCTTTTCCTGCTATCTTTTAGGGAAGCAGAAATAAAATTCATGATCCTCCCTTCAAAACCCTCCAATGTAGCCCTAAGGGAGTCCTCAGTGACATAGACTGGGGCTGCGACATTAGGAGAGGCTGCAAAGCCTGAAAGGGGCACCGACTCGTCTTGAGAGGCAGGCTCCAGTCTTGCAGAGGGGGATGGTAATTTACAGGCACTTTTGGAACCCCTGGACCTAGGCGGTGACTTGCCAGTGCTCTTATTACCTCCCCCTGAGACCCTCTTACGAGGAGACATAGTACTAAGCTACAAAGCAGAGGTACTAGTACAAATGCGATCACTGTTGCGCTTAAAGTCTCACAATAAATCAATATATGCTTAAACTGCACAACCTGATGCTGAGTAGGTGTCTTAAGGTTTGCCTGGATCCAATCCCCATGGATGCTTACAGCCCACAGCTCCTGTGTCTCCAGTTACAGTCCCCTGACGCTCTGGGCTTTTTAAAACTGCCGCCTGTCGCCTGCGCAGTACAGCGCCGTGCACACTAACGTGCACGGCTCGCAACCACACCCCCCTCCTCCATTAGGCCGGGAGCGCGCCCGGCGCGCGCGCATGCGCCTGCGCGCATGCACGAGGACCGCGGAATCCGGGGGGGGGAAGGAGAACCCAAAGGGAGAAACGTGGGACCCCTTTTTACCTTTAACTGTGGCAGGAACTGTAAAGGAGACGTGAGTAGCTGGAGAACCAGGCTTTCACTGAGCGTGTTTGTATTGGAAGGCATGTAAGTATGCATCAGGCTGCTCTTACTCCCTCTAGTGGTGGAAACTAGGTAAGACATACAACTACTCACAATGAAGAAATCCATTCATATATTTAAATATACAGGATGACTTCCCTTACCTGTCCCCGCCGCAGGAATTGCTGATATCAGACCAATTCCAGCCTTCATCCATCACGGCGTGTATTGTTAGCCAACCTTCAGGTATATCTGGGGCTCTTACGAAAATATCCTCCCACCTGGGCCATGTAGAAAGCTCTGCCAGAAACTTACGGGCTCTCTGAGTAAACAGTACCCCAAGTCTGGTTTTCCCAGAGCCCAGTCTTCCAATGGAGAGGACTTACAGGCAAAACCTCGTTTCTTCGGCAGACGAGGCCCGGGTACCATACCATCTTGAGAGTCAAATATCGGCCCGAGGTATGGATCCGGTTTGTTGTAGCCCTTCGGCCCTCGCAGGGACCTGCATAGAGCTAAGTTTTACGTGACCATCAACCAGACACTGGCGAAAAAACTGAGGTGCCTCCCAGATGGGAGGGGTTATATAGGGGAGGAATTCTCTTTAATTAGGGTCAACCAGTGTCCAATCACGAGAGGTGCCTATATAACCCACTATGTAATGAAGCTCCTGTGTCCCGTGATGTATGATCAAGAAATATATATATATATATATATATATATATATATATATATATATATATATATATATATATTAAATACACTGCAGCTAACTGAATCAACTGCCTGCCTGAAGTATATTAGAAACAGTACAGCAGGAATGGTCTGCAGTGTGATCTAGCTAACCGAATAAACTGCCTGCTCAAAATAAATGAAATGACACTCTCTCTCTTTCTCTCTCTCTCTCTCTCTCTCTCTCTCTATCTCTATCTCTCTCTCCGCCAGCAACACACTACACAAGGTTGACGTGCAGGCGGCCTAATATAATGTGGGGTGTGGCACCCTGCATTTGGCCAATTATGGATCTCTTTGCTGACAGCGCTGCGATTGGCCAAAGTATGCGGATCATGGTGCATGCTTGGCCAATAATCAGCCATCAATGCACTGCGATGACTCGGTGCATTATGGGGCGTGTCACGCCGCTCGAATAATGTTCGATCTTCGGCAAACGATTGAAAAGCCGATGTCCGAGTCAAACTCATGTTCGACTTGAACTCGAAGCTCATCCCTAGTGTTGAGTTATTTTGAGGGGACAGCAAATTTACACTGTTATAGGAGCTGTACACTCACTAGAGATGGCCGAACGGTTCGCCCGACGGTCGTTTCGCAGAGAATTTCGTCTGTTCGCCGTCTGCCCGATGACTATTGCCACCGTTCGCCCAGCGGACTTCCGTGTTTACTGTGTAAAAGAACTTTGACCTATGATGACACATCCATCATGGGGTACAGGACAGCCAATTGAGACATTACAGCACATGGACACTTGGACATTCCCCCTAACTTATAAATAGACCCGATCCGGTGGCCATTTTACATTATTTCTTCTGTCACTATAGGGAGAGGTTGCTGTGTGGAGCAGGGAGAGATTGCAGTGACCCAAATCGCTAGCTATTTTGTCCACAAAAGTTCTTTTCAGGACTGGTATAGGTGTTAGGTGTAGTTCAGGATATAGGTTTGAGGCAGTGCTGTGCTACTGATTGTTGCAGCAGCCTGAGTGTCTTTTGTCAGTGTAGAGAAAGGGATAGGACGCTGTGTGCTGCAGGGACACTCAGTTTAATCATTAGCTGTTACTATTAGGTCCACAAAAGTGCTATTCAAGTTATTGTTCCAGCAGCCTCTGTTTTGTCAGTTTAAATAGGGACAGGCAGGAAGCTGTGTGTGAGGCAGTGAGGGACAGTCAGCTTAATCAGTAGCTGTTACTATTAGGTCCACAAAGGTTATTTTCAGGACTGGTATGGTAATTGGCTTGTACACGTATAATATTCTTTCTTCCAAATATAGAAAGAATATTATACTTGACTGCTGCCCTTCTGCTGCAGTAGTCCTTTATGAGTATAGGGACTGAGGTACAGTCTGCTAATCACAACCTACTAGTTCCACAAAGGTCCTTATAAGGACTGGTAAGGTCTAGGGTGCTACAGTACATAGGGTTGAGTGAGGTACAGTCTGCTATTCCTTAAGGACTGGTATAGGTCCACAATACATAGGGTTGAGGTGCACTACTACTGCTGAGTCTGACTACTGCCCTATACTGCAGCAGTCCTTTATGAGTATAGGGACTGAGGTACAGTCTGCTAATCATTCACAACCTACTTGTTCCACAAAGGTCCTTATAAGGACTGGTAAGGTCTAGGGTGCTACAGTACATAGGGTTGAGTGAGGTACAGTCTGCTATTCCTTAAGGACTGGTATAGGTCCACAATACATAGGGTTGAGGTGCACTACTACTGCTGAGTCTGACTGCTGCCATATACTGCAGCAGTCCTTTATGAGTATAGGGACTGAGGTACAGTCTGCTAATCATTCACAACCTACTTGTTCCACAAAGGTCCTTATAAGGACTGGTAATGTCTAGGGTGCTACAGTACATAGGGTTGAGTGAGGTACAGTCTGCTATTCCTTAAGGACTGGTATAGGTCCACAATACATAGGGTTGAGGTGCACTACTGCTGAGTCTGACTGCTGCCCTATACTGCAGCAGTCCTTTATCAGTATAGGGACTGAGAGTTTTGTCACAGGGACATTTAAAAAATGACAGGCAGAGGAAGAGGCAGGCCCTTCCGCAGGGGTGGTAGGGGTAGGGCAGGAGCAACAGGCGTGAGCCAAAGTGGGAAGTTGCAGAAGGTGCGTTCAATTACTTTAAAGGACGCACCAGACTTGGTTGAGTGGCTCACTCAGCCTTACTCTTCTGCACCCTCCTCATCCTCTGGATCTGCACCCTCTTCTTCACTCTCTGCTATGTGCACCCCCAAAGACACTACAACCAACACCAACACCACCACATACCTTCCGCTTGAGTCACAGGAATTATTTTCCGATCCATAGCAAGACATTTCTGATGCGCAGCCACTCTTGGTATTGGATCAGGAAGAGGCGGTAGCAACAACCGCTACTCAGCAGTCTGACGACAGTACCCAGATCAGCCCAAGGAGGAGGTTGGTCCCTGGGGTTGCTGCCTACTCCGAGATCTCTACTTATAGCGGTGTGGAAGGTGACGTCGATGATGACGTGTCTAGTGATGTCAGGTGGGTGCCCACAAGAGAGGAAGAGGAGGGGAGTTCAGAGGGAGATATGGACCAGCAGATAGGGAGGAGAAGCAGGAATAACTTACATTGCAAAGGAGGGACAAAGCAGACTACTAATGTATCAGGAGCAAATTATCGACCATGTACGGTCACATCTGGCGCTCCTAGGACACCGGCACATGGCTCCGCAGTGTGGGCTTTTTTAAATGTGTCTGCTGCTGACAATAGCGTTGCCATCTGCAATCTTTACAGTCAACGCATTAGTCGCGGTAAGCCCAACACTCACCTAGGGATGATCGCCTTAAGAAGGCACATGAGCAGCCATCACCGAGCCCAGTGGGAGCAACGGAACAAACAAAGCCACACTCCAGGCTCTCACCGTCCAGCCTCGTCTTCTCCTTCTCCTCTCTCCTCACAATTGTCCTCCACTCCACCTTCCATCACGCCAAGCTCACGTTTTTCTGCAAAAAGGCAGGCTTCCGTGGGCCTAATGTTCGAGCGTAAAAAAATAATGATGCCGGATAACCCTCTTGCCCAACGGTTGACGGCTGGCTTGTCAGAACTCATAGCCCGCCAACTACTGCCATATAAACTGGTGGACTCGGAGGCCTTTCGAACATTTGTGGCCATTGGAACACCAAAATGGAATGTCCCAGGAAGGAAGTATTTCTCAGAGAAGGGAATCCCAGAGCTATATGGCCATGTTCAGCGTCAAGTGAATGTATCTCTGGCACACAGTGTAGGTGCCAAGATTCATCTGACCACAGACAAGTGGTCTAGCAAACACAGGCAGGGAAGGTATATCACTTTTACTGCCCACTGGGTGAACCTTCTGATGGCCGTCAAGCATGTAACCCGTGGCACCCGTGTAGATTTGGTTTTACCGCCACGGATTGCATGCAGGCCTGGCTCTTCTTCTCCTCCTCCTCCTACTCCATCCTCCTCCCTCTCCTCCTCAGCTGACTCCTCCTTTTCTGATGCTAGTGTCTCTTTCGCTGCGCCGCCCAAGCTCCCCAGAACCTATTAGACATGCCAGGTGAGACGTTGCCATGCCGTGCTGCGTCTGTTGTGCCTGGAAGCCAAGAGCCACACTGGCCCGGCACTCCTTTCAGCTTTGCGTTCACAGGCAGATCAGTGGCTAACACCGCTCAATTTGACAGTTGGTAAAGTGGTGTGTGACAACGGTGCCAATCTGCTTAGCGCATTGAAACAGGGCAAAATCACGCACGTGCCATGCATGGCACACGTCTTAAACTTGGTCGTGCAGCGATTCCTTGTCAAATACCCTGGGGTCCAGGACATCTTGCGGCAGGCAAGGAAAATCTCGGCCCATTTCAGAAGATCTTACACGGCCATGACTCGCCTTGCTGACATTCAGCCGCGACACAATCTGCCGGTCAGACGTCTTATTTGTGATTGCCCGACGCGATGGAACTCAACCTTCTATATGCTTGATAGGCTGCTCCAGCAGAAACATGCAGTTAACTCTGCAGCAGAACTGGTTCTGGGGAGCTGGGTTTTTTTTCACCGCACCAGTGGTTGCTCATGCGTGACGCATGCAGACTTCTGTGGCCATTTGAGGAGATTACCAAACTGGTCAGTCACAGCCATGGCGCCATCAGTGACATGGTACCTTATGCCTTCTTTATGGAGCGTGCATTGCGTCGTGTCATTGATCAAGCTGTGGAGGAGCAGGAGCGGGAAGATGAGGAAGTCGCAATGCTGGATGAATTCCCAGGGGGGGCTACTCTATCTGCGACAAGTGAACAACAGGAGTCTGAAGAGGAGTCAGAGGAGGATGGTGCCGGGGTGGATGAGGAGGAGCAAGAAGAGCATGCTTTAAACCTTTCTGGGATCGCTGTTGTGCGTGGATGGGGAGAGGAGAATGAATAGGACAACATTATTCTGGATGATGAGCAGGAGCCAGGCCACCACACCACTTCCAGTTTAGTGCAAATGGGGGCCTTCATGCTCCAGTGTTTTAATAGGGACCCCCGTATAAAAAGCATAAGGGTCAAGGACCAGTACTTGGTGGCAACGTACTTAGACCCCCGGTACAAACACAAAATGGTGGAAATGTTACCGCCGTCAAAGAGAGCTGTCAGAATGCAGCACTTCCAGGCCTTGCTTCGAGAAATGCTGCATTCTGCTTTTGCGTGCGCTGGCAGAGGAGCAATTCCCACTCCCAGAGAAGGAGTTGCGGGTACCAATCCAACAGCGCCTGCTCATTATGAGGAGCTCCCACCATCCCTGTGCTGTGCTGACTTCCTCCTGGGGCTGCTTATTATGAGGGGCTCCCACCATTCCTGTGCTGTGCTGACTTCCTCCTGGGGCTGTACCTCTGCTGTGCATATTATGAGGGGCTCCCCCATCCCTGTGCTATGCTCATTATGAGGGGCTCCCACCATCCCTGTGCTGTGCTGACTTCCTCCTGGGGCTGCTTACGGTGCAGGTGTCAGTGCTCTCTATCGCGGTGCTGGTGTCAGATCACTCTATCACGGTGCAGGTGTCATTGCTGTATGTCACGCTGCTGATGTCAGTGCTCTCTATCACAGTGCTGCTGACAGTGTTGTATATCACAGTGCTGGTGTTAGTGGTTTATGTCACGCTGCTGATGTCAGTGCTCTCTATCATGGTGCTGGTGTCAGATCACTCTATCACGTTGCAGGTGTCATTGCTGTATGTCACTCTGCTGATGTCAGTGCTCTCTATCACAATGCTGCTGTCAGTGCTGTATATCACGGTGCTGGTGTCAGTGGTTTATGTCACGCTGCTGATGTCAGTGCTCTCTATCATGGTGCTGGTGTCAGATCACTCTATCACGGTGCAGGTGTCATTGCTGTATGTCACGCTGCTGATCTCACGCTGATGCTCTCTATCACGGTGCTGCTGTCAGTGCTGTATATCACGGTGCTGGTGTTAGTGCTTTATGTCACGCTGCTGATGTCAGTGCTCTCTATCACGGTGCTGGTGTCAGATCACTCTATCACGGTGCAGGTGTCATTGCTGTATGTCACGCTGCTGATGTCAGTGCTCTCTATCACGGTGCTGCTGTCAGTGCTGTATATCACAGTGCTGGTGTCAGTGGTTTATGTCACGCTGCTGATGTCAGTGCTCTCTATAACGGTGCTGGTGTCAGATCACTCTATCACGGTGCAGGTGTCATTGCTGTATGTCACGCTGCTGATGTCAGTGCTCTCTATCACGGTGCTGCTGTCAGTGCTGTATATCACGGTGCTGGTGTCAGTGGTTTATGTCACGCTGCTGATGTCAGTGCTCTCTATCACGGTGCTGCTGTCAGATCACTCTATCACGGTGCAGGTGTCATTGCTGTATGTCACGCTGCTGGTGATCATCTCCTGCACCCTCTTCTTTGCCTACCCTGACCTTCCCTCTTCTCCATTGCCTTCATGCACTCCACAGTCCTGAATTGTCACAACAATTTCACATATAAAAAAAGAATGCTTGTAGTTGTCGATCCCAGATTCACCTCATACATGTGTTATGTCATTGGCCATGTGGTGGGACTATGTTTGCACAGCTAGTAATTATTTTGTGGCTGCAAATTTAACTTATAGGTTTGCAAAGTTCGCCTCCCATTGAAATCAATGGGGCCCGCTGCAAACGTTAAGGTTCGCAAACTATCGGCCGCGTTCGCGGTCCGCGTTTGCTAAATGTCCCGTCGGAAGTTCGTCCATCACTAACACTCACTACTTTACATTGTAGCAAAGTTTCATGTTTACAGTGTTGTCACATGAAAAGACAAGAGAGAATAAAATATTTACAATAATGTGAGGGGATGTACTTTTGTGAGATACTGTATATATATATATATATATATATATATATATATATATATATATGCATATTATATATTTAGCAGACACCCTAGGGAATAAAATGGTGTTCGTTGCAACTTTTTGTGTTACAGCAATTTTCTAAACCCGTCTTTATTGAAAAAAACTGTTTCACGAATAAAAAAACGAACGTTAGCCTGATTTTTTTGTATAATAAAAAAGATAATTTTACTCTGAGTAAATAGATAACTAACATGTCACACTTTAAGATTGCACACACTTCTGGAATGGCGCCAAACTTCAGAACTTAAAAATCTTCACAGGAGGCGCTTTAAAAATGTTTACAGGTTAAATAGTTAGAGTTATGGGGGAGGTCTAGTGCTAGAATTTTTTATTTCTCTCCCTCTAACAATCCCTGCATAAGTAACCTGTGTGTATCTGGCTCTGATACTAGCCAGTGCCTCAGCAGCCACTGACCTCACTCCACATCCCTGGAAGAAAGTGACTCTGTATCAGTATGTGCTGTGGCTGAGTTGCAGCCTGTGCTACAGGTGAGAGAGAGAAAGAGTCATTGCCTGTGGGTGCAGGAGCATCCACTGGCAGCTACTGTTGACTGTCCAGCGGCAGCCTAGAGGCTGATCTTCACATGTCCACGCCAGGTCCAGCCAAGCTGAAGCGCAGTGTTTTGCTGGCTTGCATTGCCCCATGAGCAGGGCTCTACTGAGGCCTATCATTGGGGCCCTACACCACTTTCCATTATCAAGAGTCAATGGGGCTTGTGAGTGGGCACTTGCCCATTCTGATACCACAAGAGACACTGAATTCAGATACCATTGTCTTTTTCTTTTGCCCAAGTCTGTAGGACCTGGTGCTACACTTATTCTTTGTGGAGCAGCAACAGCATTTACACTTTTCTACACACTGTTTGTAGACATCACCAGGCTACTTCACCTCCTCCTGATTACCAGGATATCTCAAGATCTCAAGTACATCACTAAAGCACTAGCTGAAGACAACAAGGTTTCTTTCTTCTGTCTACAACATATACCCCCCCCCCCCCCCCAATAAGTGATTAAAGCAGTTAGTGCCATAAGGACAAGAATCTTCACTCAGGACTCTATATGCTATTGAGTGGTTTCAAGTACCTAAGGGTTTAATAGTAGGGATGAGCTTCGTGTTCAAGTCAAACCCATGTTCGACTCGAACATTAGCTGTTTGCCCATTCGGCGAATTCCAAACATTATGAGCTGTTCGCTCCAAATTTGAGCGGCGCGTCACGGCCCATAATTCACTGCGGCATCGCAGTGCATTGCTGGCAGATGATTGCCGAAGCATGCTTTGGCCAATCACAGCGCAGAAAAAAATGGAGAGCCATGATTGGCCAAAGCCACCCTGGCTCAGGGGGTTTAGTACAAGCCCCACACTATATAAGGCCACCTGCGCGGCAGCCTTGCGTAGTGTGTTGCGTCGGCGGAGTGAGAGATAGAAGGAGAGACAGTGTCTTTGAATTTCCTTTGAAGCTGTAGCAATTGCATTCGGTGTATTGTGCCACCTGCACAGTGTACACCTAAAGATACCCCAATTGCTGGTGTTCTTCTGATCCTATACCACAGGCAGCTGCTGCAGCAATTACAGACAGTGTATTGTGCCACCTGCACAGTGTACACCTAAAGCTACCCCAATTGCTGTGGTTCTGCTGGTCTTATACCACAGGCAACTGTAGCAATTAAAGTCTGTGTATTGTGCCACCTGCACAGTAAGGATGAGCTGAACTCCCCCGGTTCGGTTTGCACCAGAACCTGCGAACAGACCTAAACTTCGTGTGAACTTTAGAACCCTATTAAAGTCTATGGGTCTTGTTCAAAATCTAAAGTGCTAATTTTAAAGGCTAATATGCAAGTTACTGTCCTAAAAAGTGTTTGGGACCTGGTTCCTGCCCCAGGGGACATGTATCAATGCAAAAAAAAAGTTTTAAAAACGGCCGTTTGTGTGCTCGGATAAAGGGTCTGGTATGGATTTTTAGGGGGAAACCCACATAATTTTTTTAAAAATATTTGACGCGTATGGTCTGGTATGGATATTTAGGGGGAATCCACGTAAAAAAAATGTAATTGAATTTGGGGGAACCCCATGCTTTTTTTTTTATCAATGACTTTTAATGAGTGTTCTCTGTATTACAGGTGCCGACAATTCATTATAGTGATTTTAAATGACTTTTTTTACTGCAGAAATTACACTTTTTTTCAGGGACAGTTCTAAGCACGGGAAACATGCACCCCTTCACAGGCATACTATAGACACCCCCCAGGTACGAAATTTAAAGGAATATTACACTTTTATTGTTTCACTTTAATCATTATTAAAATCACTGCTCATGAAACAACAGCCATTTTTAAAACTTTTTTTTGCATTGATCCATGTCCCCTGGGGCAGGACCCAGGTCCCCAACCACTTTTTAGGACAGTAACTTGCATATTAGCCTTTAAAATTAGCACTTTAGATTTCTCCCATAGACTTGTACAGGGTGTTCCGCGTCTTTTCGAATTTGCCGCGAACACCCCAAATTGTTCACTGTTCACCGAACAGGCAAACAGGCAATGTTCGAGTCGAGCATGAGTTTGACTCGAACCTCACCCCTACTGCACAGTGTACACCTAAAACTACCCCAATTGCTGGTATTCTGCTGGTTCTATACCTCAGGCAGCTGTAGCAATTACAGTGGGTGTATTGTGCCACCTGCACAGTGTACAACTAAAGCTACCCCAATTGCCGTTGTTCTACTGGTTCTATACCTCTGGCAGCTGTAGCAATAACAGTTGGTGTATTGTGCCACCTGCACAGTGTACAGCTAAAGCTACCCTAATTGCTGGTGTTCTGTTGGTCCTATACCTCAGGCAGCTGTAGCAATTACAGTGGGTGTTTTGTGCCATCTGCGCAGTGTACAGCTAAAGCTACCCAATTGCTGGTGTTCTTCTGGTCCTATACCACAATCAGCTGTAGCAATTACAATCAGTGTATTGTGCCACCTGCACAGTGTACACCTAACGCTACCCCAATTGCTGGTGTTCTTCTGATTCTATCCACAGGCAGCTGTAGCAATTACAGTCAGTGTATTGTGTCATCTTCACAGTTTGCACCTAAAGCTACCCCAATTGCTGGTGTTCTGCTGATCCTATACCGCAGGCAGCTCCAGTAATTACAGTTGATGTATTGTGTCATCTGCACAGTGTGCACATAAAGCTACCCCAATTGCTGGCGTTCTTCAGATCCTATACCACAGGCAGGCAGCTGCAGTCATTACAGTCAGTGTATTGTGTCATCTGTACAGTGTGCACCTAAAACTACCCCAATTGCTGGTGTTCTGCTGATTCTATCCGCAGGAGCTGTAGCAATTACAGTCGGTGTACTGTGTTATCTGCACAGTTTGCACCTAAAGCTACCCCAATTGCTGGTGTTCTGCCGATCCTATCCGCAGGCAGCTGTAGCAATTACAGTCGGTGTACTGTGTCATCTGCACAGTTTGCAACTAAAGCTGCCCTAATGCTAGTGTTCTGCTGATCCTATACCACAGGCAGCTCCAGTAATTACAGTTGGTGTATTGTGTCATCTGCACAATGTGCAACCTAAAGCTTTGCCAATTTCTGGTATTCTTCAGATCCTGTACCACAGGCAGGCAGCTGCAGTAATTACAGTCATTGTATTGTGTCATCTGCACAGTGTGAACCTAAAGCTACCCCAATTGCTGATGTTCTGCTGATCCTATCCGCATGGCAGCTGTAGCAATTACAGTCGGTGTACTGTGTCATCTGCACAGTTTGCACCTAAAGCTACTCCAATTTCTGGTGTTCTGCTGATCTTATCCGCAGGCAGCTGTAGCAATTACAGTCGGTGTACTGTGTCATCTGCACAGTGTGCACTTAAAGCTACCCCTATTGCTGGTGTTCTGCTGATCCTATACCGCAGGCAGCTGCAGTAATTACAGTTGGCGTGCTGTGTCATCTGCACAGTGTGTACTTAAAGCTACCCCTATTGCTGGGTTCTGCTGATCCTATACCGCATGCAGCTGCAGTAATTAGTCAGTGTACTGTGTCGTGTGCACTTAAAGCTACCCCAATTGCCGGTGCTCTCATAGTAATAATACTACAGACAGGCAGTTGATTCTGCTAGCTGCGTTATAATCAGTATATACGTCCCAGCTTTGTGCAGCTACATCCCCCTGCAGGCCATTAGTATGTCTGGAAGGCCAACAAGGAGAGGCAGACAGTCACGAGCCAATAAGAGAGGGCAAGCAGGCTCTGTGTCTAGAGGCAACAGTGCTGGTCGTGTACACATGCATCCTCATCAGCACGTGGCCATGGGACGCGATTGTCCTTATTTTGGGCAGCTAAACGTTTTGAGTCGCAACATGCCAAAGATTTGGTAGAGTGGATGACCAAGTTGTCCTCGTCCTCTTCATCCTCTCTCACCTAGGCTCAGGTTACTGGCAAAGCAGCTGCCAATGCGGTCTCTTCCCTCTTCTCAATGGTATCAGTCACTCCTTCCCTAGCCCCACCATGTCCTCCTGAGGAGTTTCCCAAACTGTTTGAACACAGTGTTGGGTACATGCTCCATGAGGATGCCCAGTGTTTTGAAGGCTCTGATGATGATACCCAGCTAGAGGAAGGCAGTAACGTGAGCCCAGAGAGAGGGGATGCCCAAGAAGGACAGCAATCTGACAGTCATGTTCCCCCAACTTCAGCATACTGCCAGGTTTGCCCAAGTGATGAGGAGGGAGGGGATGATGAGGTCACTGACTCCACGTGGGTGCCTGATAGGAGAGAGGAGGAGGAGGAGGAGCCACATCTCCAATGAAGATGCAATCCAGGGGCCAGCTTAAGGGCAGCACACCGACTGCATCACACCACAGAGCTCCGCCAGTGCAGGGAGCTGCCTCTGTGCTTTATTCCAAAAGTTCTTTAGTGTGGGCCTTTTTTGAGACGAGTACATCCAATCGCACTGCTGCTATTTGTAACTTATGTCTCAAGCCTATCTCGCATGGCCAAAACATCAGCCGCTTGGGCACCACATGCTTGACCAGACTTATGTCGACCTGCCATGCAGTTCTTTGGCAAGTGTACCTAAAAGGCCCACACCAAAGAACAAAGCAGACCTCTCCTTTCTCCTCATCAGCTGGCATCTCCTATCTCACTATACCTTCAGTCCTCTCTGAAACCTGCACTAAGAGGAATGAAGGTGTAGAATTAAGTGTGTCACAGCCAAGTACTGGCAGGCAGTCTGCTAGCGGTACACCAATGTCTGATTGTACCAGGCAAATTTCCTTGCCCCAGCTGCTGCACCATTGAAAGAAGTTCACTCCCAGCCATCCATATGCCCAGCGGTTGAATGCTAGCTTGGCTAAATTGCTAGCACTTCAACTACTGACTTTTCAGTTGGTAGACTCGGCCCCTTTCCGTGAGTTTGTGCAATGTGTGGTTCCTCAGTGGCAGGTTCCCAAACGCCACTTTTTCTCACAGAAGGCGATTCCGGCTCTCTTCCGGCATGTGGAAGGCAATGTCCATGCCTCGCTGGACAGGGCGAGCATATTACCACTGACTCATGGTCCAGCAGTTATGGACAGGGATGTTAACTATCTTTAACGAAGCATTGGGTGACTCTTCTGGCAGCTGGGAAGGATGCAGTACAAGGTACAGTAGTGTTGAAGGTTGTTCCACCACCATGCCTCCAAAATGCTACTACTGGTTGTGACACACCTCCCTCCTCCACCCCTCCTCTTCTTCTTCCTCCATGGCCTCTTCCCGTGCTTTGTCCTTGGAATCAGCAGTGCTCCGTAGGCTTTCATGGGGCTATGCAAGTATGCAGGCAAAAAGATGCCATTTCATGCTTGTGCTGATGTGCTTGGGGGACAGGAACCACACTGGGGCAGAGATTCTGTCATCTCTGCAGGGGCAGGCAGAGAGGTGGTTGATACCATGCCAGCTTAAGCCAGGAACAGGGGTTTGCAACAATGGCACCAACCTCCTCTCCGCCCTCTGACATGGACAACTGACCCATGTGCCCTGTCTAGCTCACGTCCTTAACTTGGTGGTGCAGCTGTTCTTGGGCAGGTACCCAGGCTTAAGCCCCGTACACACGAGAGGACTTATGTCCGACAGACTTCCGAAGGAGTTCTGCTGGAGTTGTGCCGGAGTTCCGACAGAGTTCTGACGGACTTTTCGACTGAGTGGACTTGGCCACACACAATCACACTAAACTCTGATGGATTCGAACGTGATGACGTATGACTGGACTTGAATAGGGAAGTTCATAGCCAGTAGCCAATAGCTGCCCTGGCGTCAGTTTTAGTCCATCGGAATAGCATACACACGAGCGAATTTTTCGAAGGGACCGGGTCCGGCAGAGTTCCGTCTGGAAAATTTGAAGCATGTTCCATATTCTAAAGTCCGTCAGACTTTGGTGAATCAAAAGTCTGTTGCAGCCCACACACGATCGAATAGTCTGACGGAATCAGTCCGTCGGACTTTGGATGTTGAAAAGTCCGCTCGTGTGTACGGGGCTTTACAGGATGTCCTGAGGCAGACCAGGAAAGTATCTGTGCTTTTCCGCCGGTCATATAATGCCAGTGCTTCGCTGGCTGACCTCAAAAAGGTATAGAACCTGCCCAAGAACCGCCTTATCTGTGACATACCCACCAGGTGGAACTCAACATTGGCCATGCTGCAGCGGCTGCACATGCCGAAGAGGGCCATCAATGAGTACCTGTGTGACTACAGAATCAGGACAGGGTCAGGGGAGCTCGGTTTTTTCCCCATGCCAGTGGGCCATGATCGGGGATGCATGCACTGTCCTGTCACCATTTGAGGAGGCCACAAGGATGGTTAGCAGTGACTGTGCATGCATCAGTGACACTGTCCCTCTTGTCCACCTGTTGGAGCACACGCTGCATGGAATAATGGACAGGGCACTTGAGGCAGAACAGAGGCAGGAAGAGGAGGAATGCCTTGCCTCTCAAGGCCCTCTTTATCCAGACAGTATTCCTGCTGGCCCGCCGATCACACAGGAAGAGGAGGAGGAGGAGGATTGTGTCAGCATGGAGGTGGAGGCTGGAACTCAGCATAAGCAGCAGTATTTTAGGGGTCATTTACAGTCCCAAGAAACCCCTGGACTTGTACGTGGCTGGGAGGAGGTGGCAGCGGATCATGTCGTCCTTAGTGACCCAGATCGTATGCCTCAGCTAACCTATGCTGCATTGCTTCCTGATCCTGCAAAGCCTGTGGAAGGATCCTCGTATTCTTCGGGTCAAGGAGAGGGATCATTACTGGCTGGCAACTCTCCTTGATCCACAGTACAAGGGTAAGGTTGCGGACCTTATCTTGCCATCACAGAGGGAGCAGAGGATGAGACATCTTCGGCAGGCTTTGCAGAAAGGTCTGTGCAACACGTTCCCAGAGACTGGGAGGTTCCAAATTCCTGGTCCTGGACAACGTGTCAGTGCATGCATCAGAGACACTGATCTTGTCCACCTGTTGGAGCAAATGCTGCATGGAATAATGGACAGGGCACTTGACTTGAGGCAGAACAGAAGCAGGAAGAGGAGGACTTCCTTGCCTCTCAAGGCCCCCTTTATCCAGACAGTGTTCCTGCTGTCCCACCCATCACACAGGAAGAGGAGGAGGAGGAGTAGGAGGAGGATTATGTCAACATGGAGGTAGAGCCTGGCACTCAGCATCAGCAGCAGCAGTCTTTTAGGAATGATTTACAGTCCCAAGAAACCCGTGGACTTCTTCGTGGCTGGAAGGAGGTGGCTGCGGATCATGTTGTCCTTAGTGACCCAGAGGCTTCCGGACTGAGAGCCGCAGTTACCCTATGCTGCATGGCCTCCCTGATCCTGCAAAGCCTGCAGAATGATCCTCGTATTCTTCGGATCAAGGAGATCATTACTGGCTGGCCACTCTCCTTGATCAACGGTACAAGGGTAAGATTGCGGACCTTATCTTGCCATCGCAGAGGGAGCAGAGGATGAGACATGTCCGGGAGGCCTTGCAGAAAGTCTGTGCAATGCTTTCCCAGAGACTGGGAGGTTACAAACTCCTGGTCCTGGGCAACGTGTTGCTGAGGCTTCGGTCAGTCACAGAAGGAGCGGTGGAGAAGGTGGCCATCTGACAGATGCGTTCAGACCATATTTTAGTACGCAGCACCAAGGTATGATCAGTTCCAGCAACCATCGATCAGGGTCTGATTTACATGGTGCAGGAATACTTTGGAGCAAGATCAGACTTGGACACCTTT
Organism: Lithobates pipiens; assembly: GCF_037356315.1. Classification (NCBI taxonomy): domain Eukaryota; kingdom Metazoa; phylum Chordata; class Amphibia; order Anura; family Ranidae; genus Lithobates; species Lithobates pipiens. The sequence continues at coordinate 522,460,144 of NW_027507718.1, forward strand.
CCCACGGAAAATCCTCTGGGTTACTGGGTCTTGAGGATGGATCACTGGCCAGAGCTTGCACAGTATGCAATTGAGCTACTGGCCTGTCCTGCATCCAGCGTTCTTTCGGAATGCACATTCAGTGCTGCTGGAGGCTTTGTAACCGATCACAGAGTGCGCCTGTCCACCGACTCGGTTGATCGACTGACCTTCATAAAAATGAATCACCCTTCGATCACCACCAACTACCAAACACCTGAAGCTGATGTAACTAAATATTTTTTTTTAAATGTCAGATCCCTTCAAGACTGCCTATGCTGATGCTGAGTGACTATACTCTTATGCTGACTGACTATCCTCTTCCTCCTCAATGATCCTGCTGATAGCTTGGAGGAACATTTTTGGTTCTGGGCGCTGCCACCAGTGGCTAAGGCCCAATTTTTCAGCCCCTGTTTAACAGGGGTGTGTATTTTCAATTTTTGATGCAATACTTTGCATCAGGGCTCATTCCTGCGCTCCAACTAGAGTATCTGTGAGGGGTTGCAGTGTCGTGGCACCAGCACCAGTGACTAAGGCCCCATGTTTCAGCCTCTGTTTAACAGGGATGTGTAATTAAAATTTCTGATGCAATATCTTGCAGGATGGTTCGTTGCTGTGCTCAACTACAATATTTGTGAGTGGTTGCAGTGTTGTGGCACCAGCACCAGTGCCTAAGGCCCAATTTTTCAGCCCCTGTTTAACAGGGGCATGTAATTACAATTTTTGATGCAATCCTTTGCAGCAGGGCTCATTCCTGAACCCCAACTACAGTATCTGTGAGGGGTTGCAGTGTCGTGGCACCAGCACCAGTGCCTAAGGCCCAATTTTTCAGCCCCTGTTTAACAGGGGCGTGTAATTACAATTTTTGATGCAATACTTTGCTGCAAGGCTAATTTCTGCGCTCCATCTAGAGTATCTGTTAGGGGTTGCAGTGTCATGGCACCAGCACCAGTGCTTAAGGCCCAATTTTTCAGCCCCTGTTTAACAGGGGCATGTAATTACAATTTTTTATGCAATATTTTGCAGGAGGGTTCGTTTCTGCGCTCAACTACAATATATGTGAGGGGTTGCAGTGTTGTGGCACCAGCTCCAGTGCCTAAGTCCCAATTTTTCTGCCCCTGTTCAGCAGGTGCATGTAATTACAATTCTTGATATATTTCACAGCAGGGCCAGTTCCAACCACCCACCAAGAGTATCTGTGAGGACTTACAGTTTTATGGCACCAGCACCACCACCACCAAAGGCCCAATTTTTCTACCACTGTTCAACAATGGCATGTAATTACAATTCTTGATATACTAGTTCACAGCAGGGTGTTCCAGCGCCCACCTAGAGTCATTTTGAAGGCTTACAGTGTTGTGTCAACGCCAACACCTTAGGCCCAAATTTATGCAGAGCATATGGGGCAGGTCCCTACTTTCAAACATCCAACTTACAAACGTCTGCTACTTGCAAACGGAAGGAGACAACAGGAAGTGAGATGAAATCTAATCCTAGGAAGGGAAATTCTCTTCTGTAAGAGTTGATATGGGAAAAATGTGTCTCCTCTCCACTGATGCCTTATCTCAATCCTTGTTTTACTAAAAAACTAAAATTTTCAAAAAACATTGGTCATTGGGACAGAAAGTGAGATGAAATCTTCTTAAGAGGTGCACAGATGGAAAAAAAAAATGTTTACAGGGGTGAAAACCCTTCCCTATGTTTTCCAAAAAGCTTAAAAATAGATTTTTTGACTGGCGCTACACTTTAAAATGTGCCAGTTCAAAATTACAAACCTACACAGTGCCTCTCTTGTTTGCACCGCTGTTCTGGTATGAGGTTCCCATTAATATCCATACAAGACCCAAAGGGGCTGGTAATGGGCAGGGGGGGGGGGGGTACCCATGCCATTTTTCTCAATGATTTTGATCCATATTTCCGGGACCAGATATTACATTACAACCGCAAGCAGTTTTAAATGACTTTTTTTCCTTTAGAAATGTCATTTTTTGCAGGGACTGTTCTAAACACGGGAAACACATGCCACTTCACAGGCATACTATAAACACCCCCCAGGAATGATATTTAAAGGAATATTTCACTTTTTTTTTCACTTTAAGCGTCATTAAAATCAGTGCTCCTGAAAAAACTGACATTTTTAAAACTTTTCTTGCATTGATACATGTCCCCAGGGGCAGGAGGCGGGTCCCCAAACCCTTTTTAGCACAATAACTTGCATATTAACCTTTAAAATTAGCACTTTTGATTTTGAACGTTTGAGACCCATAGACTTTAATGGGGTTCTAAAGTTTGTGCAAATTTTCAGTCCGTTCCCAAGTTCTGGTGCGGACCGAAGCAGGTGTGTTCGGCTCATCCCTATTTAATAGTCTCATCAATTTAAGAACAGTTTTGTAACTTCCTGTCTTATCTGATCTGTGGTGTTTAGGGAGCTGTATAAGAAAGGTCATTTGTTTGTCCTCTTCCTGCCTGTTCACATAAATTTCCAACCAGGGGTGGACTGATCATTAGGGCACTCAGGCGTCGACCGAGGGCCCGGTGTCCAGCATGGGGCCCCACAGTGTTGCCAACCGCCCGTATATTTTAACCCCTTTTTGGGGCTGCCCGTTAAAGTTCGTTATGGGCATCGGTGCCCATAAAAACGCATGCACTGTTCTTAACCCAGCCGGGCTCAGGAAAGCTTATACACGCTCGTACGTGTGGCGCATGCATGGTAATGTA